>NC_134087.1:180713525-183114775 GCF_000715075.1 Nicotiana tabacum | reverse complement strand
ATCGAAGGTCTATGAGTCTAGTTTCCAACACAACAAACCGTTCGTTAATACGACTTCGGAATAGAGAGATATTAACATTTTCGTACAGAGGTGCACACTGTTACGGGAACAGTGTGCATAGTCGGTTTTGGTTAAAAAAAATTTATTTAGTTTTAAAACATAACCCCTGCGTTTTATTCTCGCCAAAACAGAACCTAAAATCTAGGGATTTCCTCTCAAACTCCTCCCATCCATCTAGCCAATCATAACAACAATTTAGTCATCCTCAAGATAGAGAACACCATGGCAGCTTCGGAATCGTGAATTCTTCGGTGTTTCACTTTTTGTAGGAAAACTCCGCCTTAAAGTAATCTCGAATTTAAAGTAATTCTGGTCACATAAGGTATGATTTAACTTCTTCTTTGATCTTTGTAAACTTATACCATAAGAATTCCTAAGAAATAGTTGAAACCTCTATAGAAATGTTCTTGATTTTTTTTAAGAAACCTCTCTTAATATGACTTTATTGTTGGGGCTGTTTTATATGGTTTTATTGTGTTGTTTGGATCTGTGAAGACATGGATGGAATCGTGCCGATGAGGAGATGTAGTAAAGTAAAAATTTGGTGGTGTGTTGGTGGAAAATTAAGCTATAAAAGAGTCTACAAATTCATGCCCGCAAGTTGTTCGCTTAAATGTCTAAATGAGAAATTATATAAGATATGAGCTTGAATTTGATATTGAATGGTTCGTATTATGTAGGAAATCATTCCTAAGGCTTTCGAGGTCTCGAAAACCGTATATAACTCCATCGACAAGGTATGTAGGGCTTTCGCTATACTTTTCGGCATGACTAGAATTCGAATACACGTTTATCGAATTGTTTTGTCGGATTTGAGTTATTTCATCTTCAACTTATAAAGATGCTTAGACCTGATCCTTTCTCATAGATTGCTTACTTCAGAGAATATCTATGAATTCTCGGTTTTCCTTATTCCTTGCTTAAAAAGAACTAGAGCCTTTTTACTCGTTCTCCTTTCGATGTTCATAAATATCATGAATATGTAACACTTACTTCAAAGGTACTCATAATACATAACTCTCATGTTCTTAGTACTTGTTGGCTCGTAGTTGAAAAATTAAATATTTTAGCGACAACCATGATAGTCGGGGAATAATGATGATATGCCACTTCGACTCTTCTTAGAATACGTATTTTAAGGTTAGTTTTGCATTGCACTTATATAATTCATGATTTAATGTATGTATGTATTTGCTTTCATTATCGAGCCGCACTATAAACGGCCGGGTATGACACCTATTGTGTAACCACTGATCAGTTGGGATTACCAATCTTCACGTGGTCGGGTACGATTCTACCGAGCTTTTATTATGGCCGGGTATATTATGGATATTGTAGCCCCACAGAGGGATTTATTATTATATAATGTAATATATTATAAGTAGCGATAGTGAGCGACGATTGCACGAGCATATATTTTTATCCATTTTGAATTTTAGTTTCCTATCGAGGCTAGTTTCAGAATTCAAATTGTCTCTATATCTCTTCTCTTAATAATTACATTTTTCATGTTACACTTTTCGCCCTACATATTCAGTGCATATTTCATAATGACGCCTTTTTATGCGCTTTGTTCATGCCCACAGGTTCGGATAGACAGAGTGGCATGCCTCCTCAGTAGGACTCCCAGGACCAGCGTTGGTTTTCGCACTTCACTTCTTCGGAGTTGCTGACCTTGAGTCCATAGGTACTATTACAAATGTATATGAGTAGTTTTGGGCATGTCGGGGGCCTTTTCCCAACCTGTTGAGATTGTCTTACACTCTTAGAGGCTTGCAGACTAGCGGTCATTGCATGTATATTTTTTTTGTATGGCCCTATCGGCCTTCTGGATAGCTGTTATATTGTTGTTGCAGTCTTGTTGGCCTAGGTTATATATATATCGTGTTGGGCTCTTCTGCCTGTAGGTTAATATATTTCAGATCATATCTCATGATTGGTTCGTGTGTGTGTGTGTCATTTTGGGCTCTTCTGCCTGCAGGTTATTATATTTCAGATCATATCTCATGGTTGGTTCACTCGGGCCTTCGGGCATCGGGTGCCAGCCACACCTCCCAAGATTGGGGTGTGACAAACTTGGTATCAGAGCAGGTCAGTCCTAGGGAGTCTGCAAGCCGTATCTAGTAGAGTCTTGTTTACGGTATGTTGTGCACCACACTTATAAACATGAGGCTATTGGGCATTTAGGATTATTACTTTCTTCTTGATCTAGATCGTGCAATAGTGCCTAATCATAAGTGTTCATTCCTAATTCTCTTTTTGTTTACCTTCTCAGTGATGCCTAATACTACGAGACGATAAGTGGCTATGAAATTTATTCAGAGGTTGGATGAGGAGGTGGGAGAGGGCGCAAGTCAGGTCCCACCTGCTAATGTAGATCAACATGAGCCACAGAATGAGGCTGATTCTCAGGCTTCCGGGGCAGCACCCTCACCACCCCTGGAAGGGCGTATAGGAGCTAACGTACCTCCAGTCCCTCTCCCAGTTGTTCATGTTCCGGACCTAGACATGCGGAGTGTTGTATAATTGCTGACTCGAATAATGGCCTCCTAGGCCCAACACCAAACCCTCGGTATTGCTGATAGGTCCGTGAGTGCGAGAGTTTGAGACTTTATCAACTTGGATCCTCCAGTATTTACAGGGGTTGATTCTAATGCTGACCCACAGAATTTTTTGGATCTTATGCAACGGACCTTACAAATTATACATGCCACAGATGTTGAGTCAGTGGAGTTTACTTCTTATAGACTACGTGATATTGTTGTGACATGGTATGAGACTTGGAAGCAGACTCGAGGGCCTAATGTGCCACCAGTGACATGGAAGGAGTTCTCTGAGGCATTTTTACAGCAATATTTGCCAATTGAGCTTCGAAGAGCCCGACGAGATAGGTTCTTACACTTAGAACAAGGTAATATGAGCGTTCGGGAATATAGCATGCAGTTCAACTCTTTGGCTAGATATGCTCCTACGATTGTTGCTGATATGAGTGATCGGGTACACCAGTTTGTTAGTGGTTTGGGGGCACACTTGATAAATGAGTGCACTACAGCTTCTCTAAACCAAGGAATGGATATTGCCCGTATTCAATCATATGCACAGGGTCTAGAGGATCGCAAGAGGCAACAACGAGCCAATCGAGAGCATAATAGAGGCCAACAGAAGAGGGTGCGGTTCATAGGTAACACAGGAGAGTTTCGAGGTAGATTTAGGCCACAGTTTCCTAGGCGTCCATCTTATCCGATATCCAGTGCACCACTACAATTTCAGGGACAATGACATGATTGAACCACTTATTCTGGTCCAGGTCAGAGTTCACGGACCCCAGGTCCACAGTTTAGAGGCGAGTTCAGTTAGATGAGGCCTCAGTTTCCCAGATGTGATCGATGTGGCCGAAATCATTTTGGACCATGTTGCTAGGGTTCTGATGCATGTTATACATATGGACAGCCAGGTCATATTATGAGATATTGTCCGATGACAGGTGGAGGGGGTATGGCTCAGCCGACGGCATCTGCAGGGGCTTCTTCTTCTTCGGTACGTCCTCCTTGGCAGAGTATGCAGACATCAGCTGGCAGGGGTAGGGGAAGAGTTGGAACTTCTGGTTCAGGAGGTCAGCAAAATCGCATATATGATTTATCGTGTCGTCAGGATTTAGAGTCATCTCCGGACGTGGTTACAGGTATACTATCCATCTTTTCTATCGATATATATGCCTTGATATATCCTGGTTCTACATTGTCATATATCTCCCCCTTCGTTGCTAGTAAATGGGATAGAGAGCCTGAATTGTTGCATAAGTCATTTGAGGTATCTACGCTAATGGGTGAGTCTGTTATAGTTAGACGGGTATATCGAAGTTGCGATGTCAAAATTCATGACTGCCATACGTCAGCTAATTTGCATGAGATAGAAATGGTTGATTTTGATATCATTATGGGTATGGATTGGCTGGCTTCTTGTTATGCCGATGTAGATTGCTGGACAAAGATTGTTCGTTTTAATTTTCCAAGTGAGCCTATTATTGAATAGAAAGGTGATGCTGCAGCGCCTAAGGGGAAGTTTATTTCTTACCTTAAAGCTCGAAAGATGATTTTGAAGGGGTACATCTATCATTTGGTACGAGTGCATGATATGGAGGTGAAATCTCCAACCCTTCATTCGGATCCCGTCGTGAATGAATTTCCCGATTTATTTCCTGATGAACTTCCTGGTCTTCCTCCCGAAAGAGAAATCGACTTTGCTATTGATGTGCTTCCAGATACTCAGCCAATATCTATTCCTCCATACAGAATGGCTCCTGCTGAGTTAAAAGAATTGAAAGCCCAGTTGAAGGATCTTCTGAATAAGGGCTTTATTAGGCCTAGTATTTCTCCCTAGGGTGCACCAGTGCTGCTTGTTCGTAAGAAGGACGGTTCGTTAAGAATGTGTATTGACTATCGTCAGCTCAACAAAGTGACTATCAAGAACAAGTAACCCTTACCCATAATTGATGATTTGTTTGATCAATTTCAAGGTGCCAAGTATTTCTCAAAGATTGACCTTCGATCGGCTATCACCAGTTGCGAGTTAAGGAGAGAGATATTCCGAAAACGGCTTTTCGGACTAGATATGGCCATTATGAATTCCTTGTGATGTCTTTCGATCTTACTAATGCGCCAGCAGCTTTCATGGATTGAATGAATCGGGTTTTCAAGCCATTTCTAGATATATTTGTAATTGTTTTCATTAATGATATTCTGGTATATTCCCGATCAGAAGCAGAACATGAGGATCATTTGCGTGTGGTGTTGTAGACTTTGAAAAATCAGAAATTATATGCTAAATTCTCCAAATGTGAATTTTGGTTGAATTCAGTGGCTTTCCTCGGGAATATCCTTTCCGATGAAAGTATTAAGGTAGATGGTCAGAAAATTGAAGCAGTACAAAATTGGCCTAGACCCACAACTCCTACGGAAGTTCGTAGTTTCTTGGACTTAGCTGGTTATTATCAGATATTTGTGGAGAACTTCTCTTCTATTGCTGCTCCTATGACAAAATTGACACATAAAGCCGTTAAGTTCCAATGGTCTGATGCATGTGAAAGGAGCTTTCATGAGGTGAAGAAACGCTTAACATCAGCACCTGCTCTAGCACTTCCTGAGGGATCTGAAGGTTATGTGGTATATTGTGATGCATCTAGGGTTGGATTGGGATGTGTTCTAATGCAACATGGCAAAGTTATTGCATATGCTTCGAGGCAATTGCGGAAGCACAAACACAATTATCCGACTCATGACATTGAGTTAGCAGCCGTTATATTTGCCTTGAAAATATGGCGTCATTATCTTTATGGTGTTCATGTGGATATCTATACAGATCACAAAAGTTTACAATATATATTTAAGCAGAAAGAGTTGAACTTGAGACAAAGGAGGTGGCTTGAATTGCTGAAGGACTATGATGTGGATATTTTGTACCATCCGGGCAAAGCGAATGTGGTAGCTGATGCGTTGAGTCGCAAATCCATGGGCAGCTTGAAGCATGTAGAAGCTGGGAAATTAGAAATGACTAAGGAGATATATCGATTGGCCAACCTGGGTGTGCGACTATATGATACAGGTGACCAGGGTGTAGTAGTCCAAAATATTGCGGGGTCATCACTGGTAGCTGAGGTAGAAATGCGTCAATTTGAGGATCCGGAGCTAGTCAAGATTAAAGAGAGCATCCCTTTTTAGAAGAAGCAATTGTTCGAGCAATCTGATGATGGAATTCTAAAATATAAGGGCCGATGGTGTGTACCTAATGTTGGGGAGCTTCGTAAGCAAATTATGACAGAGATGCACCAGTCTCGATACTCAGTTCATCCTAGTTCAACTAAAATGTATCATGATCTTCGTCAGCTATACTGGTGGAACGGCATGAAGAAAGATATAGCCACATTTGTGGCTCAGTGTCCCAACTGCCAGCAGGTTAAAACTGAACACCAAAAACCTGGAGGGCTACTTCAAAATATTGAGATTCTATCTTGGAGATGGGAATCGATTAATAAGGATTTCATTACATGATTGCCCAATTCTCGCTGGAAGTTCAATTCAATTTGGGTCATTGTGGATAGGCTAACGAAATCAACTCACTTTCTCCCAGTTAGGACCAACTATTCAGCTGAAGACTATGCGAGACTGTATATCAAGGAAATAGTTTGGCTACATGGAGTTTCGCTTTCTATTATATCTGACAGAGGTGCCCAATTTACAGCTAATTTCTGGAGGTCTTTTCAAGAAGGTTTGGGTACTCTTGTTAACCTTAGTACAGCCTTTCATCCGCAGACCGACGGACAAGCCGAACACACTATTCAAACGCTCGAAGATATGTTACGAGCTTGTGTCTTAGACTTCAAGAGAAGTTGGGAAGATCATTTACTGCTTATTGAGTTTGCCTACAATAACAATTATCACGCCGGTATTCAGATGGCACCCTATGAGGCACTATGTGGGAGGAAATGCAGATCTCCTATTGGCTGGTTTGACGTTGGCGAGACAAAGTTGCTATGACCCAAATTGGTATAGCAAGTTGTAGAAAAGGTAAAGTTGATCCAGGAAAGGTTGCGTACAGCTCAAAGTCGACAGAAATCATATTCAGATAGCCGACGTCGAGACTTGGAATTTGTTATGGGGGACTGGGTATTCTTGAAAGTGTCGCCTATGAAGGGTGTAATAAGATTTGGCAAGAAGGGAAAACTCAGCCCTAGATATATCGGGCCATATCAGATTGTTCAGAGAATTGGGCAAGTAGCCTACAAACTTGACTTGCCACCGGAATTAGACGCAATCCATCCGGTATTTCACGTTTCTATGCTTCGCAAAGTTTTAGATGATCCTTCTTGCATCAGCCCTATTGAGGATATTCAAGTTACCGAGGACTTGTCATATGAAGAAATACCTGTTGCCATTCTTGACCGTCAAGTCCGTAAGCTACGGACTAAAGAGGTAGCCTCAGTAAAAGTACTTTAGAGGAACAATAATGTAGAGGAAATTACATGGGAGGCCGAGGAGGACATGAAGTCCAGATACCCTCATTTATTTGAGTCTTCCGGTGATATGCTTCAGACAAATATGGCAGGTGTTGCACAGATATCAACCAGTGACAGTTGAGGTAATTAAGTTATGGCTAACCTTCTTATTATCATTATTGTATAAGTAAACGGCCGTATGGGGCCAAGTTGATGTTATTATGATGATGTGTAGCCCTGTGTGGCCTTAGATATGTATGTTTGGACTGATGACAGGTTTTGGATAGTCCTATTTACAGGGGAAACTCTGGCGAAATTTTGTTAAAAAAAAAAGTTCAACAGTTAGGTTAACCGCTAACATTCGAGGTCGAATGTTCTTAAGGAGGGGAGAATGTTACACCTTGTGTATTTGGCGTTATCATGCTGTAAAGGGGCTAATTCAATAGGAAGATAATTTCTATAAGATATTTAAATGATGCGATAGTTATACGTTAAGATTGGAAGTCATTCGAGTTGTGATTAAAAATTCGACAAAGATCGCCGCAAGTTACGGGTTTTAAATTTTACTGAAATTTGGAAAAAATGTTGATGAGATTTTATATCAATATAGTAGGAGTTATGGTGTGTTCTATCCACTGAATCGAAGGTCTATGAGTCTAGTTTCTAACGAAACAAACCGTTCGTTAATACGACTTTGGAGTAGAGAGATATTAATATTTTTCGTACAGGGGTGCACACTGTTACGGGAATAGTGTGCATAGTCGGTTTTGGTTAAAAAAAAATTATTTAGTTTTAAAACATAACCCCTGCATTTTATCCTCTCCAAAACAGAACCTAAAACCTAGGAATTTCCTCTCAAACTCCTCCCATCCATCTAGCCAATCATAACAACAATTTAGTCATCCTCAAGATAGAGAACACTATGGTAGCTTCAGAATCATGAATTCTTCGGTGTTTCACTTTTCGTAGGAAGACTCTGCCTTAAAGTAATCTCGAATTTAAAGTAATTCTGGTCACATAAGGTATGATTTAACTTCCTCTTTGATCTTTGTAAACTTCTACCATAAGAATTCCTAAGAAATAGTTGAAACCTCTATAGAAATGTTCTTGATTATTTTAAGAAACCTCTCTTAATATGACTTGATTGTTGGGGTTGTTTTATATGGTTTTATTGTGTTGTTTGGATCTGTGAAGACATAGATGAAATCGTGTCGATGAGGAGATATAGTAAAGTAAAAATTTGGTGGTGTGTTGGGGGAAATTAAGCTACAAAAGAGTCTACAAATTCATGCCCGCAAGTTGTTCGCTTAAATGTCTAAATGAAGAATTATATAAGATATGAGCTTGAATTTGATATAAAATGGTTCGTATTATGTAGGAAATCATTCCTAAGGCTTTCGAGGTCTTGGAAACCGTATGTAACTCCATAGACATGGTATGTAGGGCTTTCGCTATACTTTTCGGTATGACTAGAATTTGAATACACGTTTATCGAATTGTTTTGTCGGATTTGAGTTATTTCACCTTCAACTTATAAAGATGCTTAGACCTGATCATTTCTCATAGATTGCTTACTTCAGAGAATATCTATGAATTCTCGGTTTTCCTTGTTCCTTGCTTAAAAAGAACTAGAGCCTTTTTACTCGTTCTCCTTTCGACGTTCATAAAAATCATGGATAAGTAACACTTACTTCAAAGGTACTCATAATACATAACTCTCATGTTCTTAGTACTTGTTGGCTCGTAGTTGAAAAATTAAATATTTTAGCGACAACCATGATAGTCGGGGGATAATGATGATAGGCCACTTCGACTCTTCTTAGAATACGTATTTTAAGGTTAGTTTTGCATTGCACTTATATAATTCATGATTTAATGTATGTATGTATTTACTTTCATTACCGAGCCGCACTATAGATGGTCGGGTATGACACCTATTGTGTAACCACTGATCAATTGGGATTACCGAGCTTCACGTGTCCGGGTACGATTCTACCGAGCCTTTATTATGGCCGGGTATGTTATGGATATTGTAGCCCCACAGAGGGATTTATTATTATATAATATAATATATTATAAGTAGCGATAGTGAGCGACGATTCCACGAGCATACATTTTTATCCATGTTGAATTTTAGTTTCCTATCGAGGCTAGTTTCAGAATTCAAATTGTCTCTATAGCTCTTCTCTTAATAATTACATTTTTCATGTTACACTTGTCGCCCTACATATTCAGTACATATTTCGTACTGACGCCTTTTTATGCTCTGTGTTCATGCCCATAGTTTTGGATAGACAGAGCGGCGTGCCTCCTCAGTAGGACCCCCAAGATCAACGTTGGGTTTCGCACTCCACTTCTTCGGAGTTGCTGTCTTTGAGTCCATAGGTACTATTACAGATGTATATGAGTAGTTTTGGGCATGTCGGGGGCCTTGTCCCGGCCTGTTGAGATTGTCTTACACTCTTAGAGGCTTGCAGACTAGCGGTCATTGCATGTATATTTTTTTTGTATGGCCCTATCGGCCTTCTGGATAGCTGTCATACTGTTGTTGTAGCCTTGTTGGCCTAAGATATATATATATATATATATATATATATATATATATATATATATATATATATATATATATATATATATATATGTGTGTGTGTGTGTGTGTGTGTGTGTGTGTGTGTTGGGCTCTTCTGCCTGCAGGTTATTATATTTCAGATCATATCTCATGGTTGGTTCGCTCGGGCCTTCGGGCATCGGGTGCCAGCCACACCTCCCAAGATTGGGGTGTGACACCCGGGGGCCGACTTGAGGCCGATTTCAGATTTTGATTCATAATTTCATATTTTTCTTGTGGAATTGATTCCTTTAACCTGTATTGATTGTATTGTACTGCTTGTGGCTAGATTCGGGATATTTGGAGGCCCATTTGTGAGCCAAAGGCATATTGGAGTAGATTTTTGCTCGGATTGAGGTAAGTAACAGTTCTAAATCTGGTCCTAAGGGTATGAAACCCTGGATTATGTGTTATGTGATTGGCTTGGAGGTGACGCACATGCTAGTGACGGGTATGTGGGCGTGCACCGCAGGAATTGTGACTTGGTCTATTCCGAGGAACTGTAAAGTTGAATAACTTGTTGTTAGCTATATGCTCCCCATGTGCTATACAAATTTGACTGTAAATCATGTTACAAATCATGTTTAGGCTATTTGTTGGTACTGTTGTGACCTACAGAGGCCGTGTTACATGTTAAATTACATGTTAAATGCTATTTGTACTCAGTCTCAGTTTTTACACGCATATCATATCTTAGTCTTTATTACTTCCTTGTTGATACATCATATCATTGATGTTTGGGCTATTTTCATGATTTTCGAGAGTCCGAGAGACTGGAGAGATTGATGACTGAGTGAGGCCGAGGGCCTGATTGCGAGGATATTTATAGGATCGGGTTGCTCGCCGCAACATGTTTCATTAATTTATGCCATGATTGGCGTGATATACTGTTCGGGTTGAAGGAGCCTCTCCAGAGTCTGTACACACCCCTAGTGAGCGCATGTACCTACTGAGTGTGAGTGCTCAGTGTCAAGCGACTGAGAGGAATGAATGACTGGGAGAAATGAGTGACTGTGAGGAATGAGTGATTGTGAGGTTTGAGTGAATTGGAGGACTGATTTGAGAAGCTGCATTTGATTTCATTGTTGTTAGACTTAGCTGCCATATGTCACTGCTTTGAAATTTCTGAGGGAAATTATATCCGGTTTTACTTGAACTTAACATGGAATAATTGATTTGACTTGAATTGCTGGATTTGAAAGCATGCCTACTTTCTTTTGCTGAGATTACTGAAATTTAAATTATAATTGTGTAGCTCGTCACTATCTTCGGTTCTTTATTTAGTCTTGTTACTTACTGAATTGGTCTATACCATGCACTTCGTGTGCAGATCCAAGTGTTTTCGAATACGGTGTGTGCTGATATTCTGCACAGTTGATCTTTGGAGACTTCAAGGTAGCTGCCCGCACCTTGTTTATCCTTCCTTATATTTTCTTTTATTGTATTTAGATCCAGACTTTCATAGACATTACTTTTCTAGGTTGGTGATGTATAGATGCTTATGGGCTCAGTGACACCCCGATTTGAGAGTTTTTCGCATTTGTGTTTTGGGTTTTTACCCCATTTATGAGAATTTTGTCATTTAAAACTACTTTGTCTCGTTTCTGTTAATTGTATGTAATATTTTAGAAATATCAGCTTGCCGAGTTCCATGATATGGGCCATCACGACAGGTTAGGTTTTGGACCGTGACAGATTGGGTACCAGAATATTGTGATATATGTCTTCAAGTAGGGCATAATTGTAATACCACTTATGGGAAACACGTCCGTGACCAGAAGAATAAGCACAAAGAGGAACCTGTTAAGAAAGTAATACAGAAAAAGCAAGAGATGGAATGGAAAGCCAAACCAGGGACTGAGCTTGTCATACAAAGTGATAATATGAGTAACAACAAGGAGTTAGCAAAGGAAGGAAATCAAACAAATGGGATCGAAATTCAAAGAATACAGAGTGGTGATCAACATGAGGCAACTAATGGAATTATTGAAACACTAAGGATTGCTACTCAAACAACACAAGGTAGTGGTCAGAAGAACACAATTAAGATCAATGATCAAAGAAATGCAATTAAAGGAGGAAGCCAAACACCAATGAATTAAGCTCAAACATCATAGGAAAATGCATGGTCACATGTCAGAAGCAGAACAGTTGCAAGAAATTGTGCTAGTCCAAAGGCAAATGCGGTTATTGACACTGTTAACGGCTTTAGTCAATTGCTGGTCCAGGATACATCACAAACTCAAGTCGATGCAGCGAAAGATGGGGGCCAAGGTGGAAAGATGATGGATAAGGGGGGTACCACAAAACATTCACTATCTATATGAAGCTTGTCACTTGGAACGTGAGGGGGTTGATAAGTTGTATAAACAGAAGGAACTTAAGGCTTTTATTATTGAAAATAAAATTAGTATACTTGCTGTTTTGGAAAATAGGGTGAAGGAGCAGAAAGCTAGAAGTATTATTGAGAAAATTGCTAAAGGATTGGCATGGCATGCTAATTATCATTATAGTACTAGAGGCAGGATATGGATACTATGGGATATGAAGAAGCTAAATATCCAATTGATATCCCTGACAGACCAAATTATACATGGCTATATAAAATGCTTAAATATGACGAATGAGTTCTATTTTACTGTTGTGTATGGGTTACATACAGTAGAAGATAGAAGAGGTTTATGGCTGCAGTTGAGTTACTTGGCAAATGGAATTCAAAATCCTTGGCTTATCATGGGAGATTTCAACACAATTTTGAGACAGGAGGATAAAGTCAATGGAAATACAGTGATGGAGTATGAAACCAGGGACTTCAATGATTTTATTATAAATACTGGATGTGTCATTTGAGAACCTTCGGTAGGGAGTTCACTTGGACTAATAGTGACATCTTTAGCAGAATTGATTGGGCATTGAGAAATACCGAATGGATGGCCCATCTATCTCAAGTAGATGTAGGGATATTAGACCCCAACTTCTCTGGTCATTCTCCTTTATGTGTCAATTTTGTTGAAACAGTTAATAATAGACCAACGCCATTTAAATTTTGGATCCATTTGGTTGAACATCCTCAGTTCTTGACAAAGGTTACAGCTGGTTGGGCAAAATCTGTTTTGGGAAATCCTATGAAAAGAGTATGGCAGAAACTGAAGAATGTTAAGAAAGAAATGAAGTCATTAAACAACAAAGAATTCTCAAATGTGAAAAACAGATAAATGATACTCGAAAGGATCTGGCAGTTCTGCCGGAACAAATGAGAGACTATAGACATGATGCAACTTTGCTTGAAATTAAAAGAACTCTGAAAAAGGAACTGGAGATATGGTTATTGGTGGAAGAAAGTATTTATAAACAGAAGTCAAGAATATAATGGCTGCAATTGGGAGACTCAAATACAGCTTACCTTTTCGTGAATGTCAAAAACAGAGTTGCCCATAATCAGATTAAGAAACTGATGAACTCTTCTGGTAATTGGATTTATACTTAATCTAAAATTAAAGAGGATATCCAAGAATTCTACAAAAGATTACTTGGGACAACTACATCACAACTACCTGCTATTAGTCCAGAGATATGTATAAAAGGGCAAATATTATCCAGAAGCCAACAGCTATCCTTGATTGAACCAGTGACACAAGAAGAAATTTACCAAGCTCTACATGATATAGAAGATATGAAAGAGCCAGGAGGTGATGGCTTCAATGCTCTATTCTTCAAGAAAGCTTGGTCAGTGATAGGTGAAGATATTACTGCTGTTGTATTGCACTTTTTTCTTGACCTCTACCTTGTATAAGCCAGTTAATTGTACTTTAGTGACCTTAATTCCTAAAGTGAAGAATCCTTCTTCAGTGAAGGAATTTATGCCCATTTCTTATTGCTCGGTATTGTATAAAATAATTTCTAAGATACTAACTATCAGATTGAAGAGTGTGATGGATGATCTCATTAATAATAGCCAATTGGCATTTGTTCCTCGATGAGTGATAAGTGACAATATAATTCTAAGCCATGAACGGGTTAAAGGATATGGAAGGAAAGGGATATCTCCAAGATGTATGATGAAAGTGGATATGCAAAAAACATATGATTCACTAGAGTGGGCTTTTGTTGAACAAGTATTAATACATATGAATTTCCCTAACAAGTTCGTACGTTGGGTTATGGAATGCTTGCAGTTGGTGTCTTATCCAATTTGCATCAATGGTTGGCCTACGGAACCCTTTGCAGCTAGAAGAGGATTGAAGCAGGGGGGACCTATGTCCTCATTCCTGTTTGTACTTGCTATGGGTTACTTCTCCAAGATGCTTAAAAGATTGGATGAGCAACTTGACTTTAACAACCACCCACGATGCACAAAGTTGAAGCTGATTCAGCTAGGTTTTGCAGATGATTTACTACTCTTTATAGGGGTGACTTAATATATGTGCAAATTCTTCACAATTGTTTTCAAGAATTCTCTCAGGTTTCAGGTCTGGTAGCAAACAAGGAGAAGAGTTTTATCTATTTTGGAGGGGTGAGAGAAGAAGCACAGAGGAATATATTGGAGATACTAAAGGGAAAATGCCATTCAAATACTTGGGAGTGCCACTTAGTACAAAAAGACTTTCAATAAGCCAATGTCAACCATTATTTGAAAGAATATTGGGAAGAATTACAAGCTGGACAACTAAGTTTCTCTCTTATGCAGGCAAAGTTCAATTGATCAAGAATGTACTTTTCTCAATCCAGATCTACTGGTCACAAATATTTGTCTTGCCTACGAAGGTGATAAAGCTTATTGAAGTAACATACAAGAGATTTTCATGGACTGGAGGTGTGGAGATGACAAAGAAAGCATTGCTTGCCTTGGAAAAAGTTTTGTTATCCTACTAGTGATGGTGGTCTCAATATTCTTGATATAGCTATATGGAACAGGGCAGCTATCAGTAAATTATTGTGGAACCTTTATTGCAAAAAAGATAAATTTTGGGTTAAATGGATTCACAACTATTACATCAAGGGAGGCTTGATTTGGGAAGTTGCACCTAAGCAAGCCTCTTGGGTACTGCAGAAAATTTTTGAAGATGCAAAGTCACCTTCAGCAAGCTGGGATTATGGAAGAAGGTTTGAAATGTATGACAACATTTTCCATTAAAATTTATATCAACTGATGAAGGGTGATTTTCCTAAAGTGTAGTGGAGGAAAATGGTCTGCAACAACTTTGGATCTCAAAAATGGTATTCATCTTAAGACTAGCAGCTCTTGGTAGATTGCCTACTAAGGATAGATTGATACACTGGGGAGTAGTTGATAATCAAATATTACCTATGTGTGCTTCTCAAGCTGAAAATATATCTCACCTCTTTTTTCGGTGTGATGTATCTGCACAGGTGTGGGGCAAGATCTTGCAGTGGCAAAGAATTGCTAAAAAAGCTATGACTTGACCAGATTAATTGAGATGGGCTGAAGTTAATGCTAAAGGAAGAAGTTTAAGTGCGGAGCTCTATAGGATGACCTTGGCTGCATGTGTTTATCACATCTGGATTGAGAGAAATCAGAGGATTTTCCAGGCTAAACAAGCTGATCCCAAGAGCATTGTCAGAATAATCATATAAGAAGTATTCTACAGAGGATCTCAGAGGAGCAGACTTACTAAAGAGCTTAAGAAGTTGAATTATTATCCAGATTAGTACAGTTTGTATTGATTAGTAGGTCGGAAGATTGGATGTTAGTTGTGCTATTTGTGTGCTATAGTTGCTCATCTGTAGGTTTTTTTCTTTGAATGTACATAATGCTTTTGGTAATGAAATTTTTTATTTACCAAAAAAAACTTTTAATAGTTTATGGAATTTAAATTCTTGATAGTGGTAATAATTGCATAAAATGGATTATGTCAGACAATTTGGTAGAAGTGTCAAAAATAGAAACAATTGAGGGGAGGGAGCAGGGGCGGATTTAGGGGGGCGCAAGGGGGTTCACCCGAACCCCCTTCGCCGAAAAATTACACTGTATAAATAAGGCAAAATCTATTTTTTACCTCTATATATTAAGTTTTGAACCCCCTTAACACAATCCAAAGTGTAGTTTAGTGGTCAAGGAGGTTCAAATTTTACATAAGGTCATGAGTTCAATTCCCACTAGCTACAAAAAAAAAATTTTGATCCCCCTTCGGGGAGATTCTGCCTCCGCCACGGGGGGGGGGGGGGATCTCATCTAATTTAAACGAACACAAAAGCATCACTTAAACTAACTTAAGGGGCATATTAACCTCGACTCTTAACATTTAAGTTTACCATTTCAGACAATCTCAAGGGCCAAATACTCTCCACAATATTAAGCAATACACTAATTCGATTCTCCACAAGGAATTTGTGTTCATAACTTCCATGTATCTCAACTAGTTTCCATTATTTCCTTATAATGTCATATAAGAAGAGGCGCGAACTCTTCTTGACTGGAATCGATAGAATCTCTCCCTTAGGATTGGTGGTAAACAAAGAGCAAAGACGACCTCCACATGTCTTTGTTAATTCTGATGGTAGCTCAATTGTATGCTTCACTCATTCGGTAGTTTCACCAGTACCAGTGAGAACAAATAAAGAAATAATGCCATATTTGAAATATACAGGACCTAATAGTCAATATTATTAACAATAATGTCAGACGCCCCCCCCCCACACACATACTGTACAGTCTCCTATATTTTCAGCGACAGGAATAGTGTAGCTGACGTATTAGCTAATTTGGGGGAGAGAATGAAGGACAACAGAGTTTTCAATGATGTAACTTCATTGCCCAATGATATTAGAGTTTTTGTTATGATAGACAAATAAGGGATTCTGGGTTTCAGATTCAAGACAAAGAAGAAGCCATAGAAGAATCAGTTTGTTGTTGATAATATTCCTACTGATTGACTTCTTGTAAGTGACATCAAATGCAACAATCTCTTATGAAGATCCTCACATATAGAAGCCAATGTATAGAAACATAGGGAGCATGGGCGAATTTAGGGGGCGGAAGGATGTTCACTCAAACCCCCTTTGTCGAAAATTATACTATATATGTAAGGTAAAATCTTTTTTTTTTACGTCTATATAATATGTTTTGAATCCCTTTGAAACAACCTAAAAGCATAACTGAGTGGTCAAAACCTTTGTAAGGTCATTGGTTCTATTCTCACTAGTTACAACCTTTTTTAACTTTTTTTGTTGAACCCTCTTGCGGTAATCTTGCCTACGCCACTGTGGGGGTAGGTCATGTTATGGTGACTGATAAGTGGGGATTTTAACTACTTATTAGCACCTTTTAACTTTCATTTTAGTTAAAAAGCTTTTAATTGTAATCCCGAAAACTGATGAAATATGCTTAATTGCAGGAGTATTGGAAAATGAGTCACTAAGATGAAATTCAACTCAAGAAAGATTGATGTGAACTCAAGGACAAAATCAGGCACAAGGCTTGTCATCTTTCGTTGGAACTTGAGCACAAAGCCATGTGGGCTTTAGAGAAGTTAAATCTTGAGTGAGATGTCACCACCAACTTAAGGATGGCACAATTGAATGAATTGGATGAGTTCTGGTACCATGCATACACAAGTTCGTCCTTATACAAGGAGAAGATGAAGTACCTCCATGACAAGTACATTCGGAAAAAATAGTTTAAAGAAGGTGATCTTGTGTTGTTGTTCCACTAGGTTGTGGATGTTTCTGGGAAAGTTGAAGTCTAAATGGAGTGGCCCGTTTGAGGTTGTAGGTGTGACACCATTGGTGCATTGGACTTAAAGAATAAAAATGATGTTGTATTTAGAGTCATTGGTCAATGGGTGAAGCATTATCTGGGAAAAGTTGGTGATGGCCACGTCGTGGCAGTAATCCATTTCAAGTGATGGTAATATGCGTCGTGCCGCGATGTTAAATCAGGCGCTTCTTGAGAGGCAACCCATGTTCTTTTTCTTTTTATTTTTCTTCTTCTTTAGATAGGTGTTATTTTGTGCTAACTGGTTTTGAAGTGTGTTGCAAGAATGAGTGTGTTTTGCAGGAACTATGCTCAGAAAATTGGCTAAGTATGGAAAAAGTACGGACCGCACATGTATCGTGCAGACCGCACAATTTTTAATGCCACAGTAGAAGGGATCTGCGGCCATAAAATTTTTGTGCGGATCCCACAACTAGAAATCAAAATATGCACTCTCTCTGAAGTTTGCCTGTCATAGAAATAGCCAATGTGCGGCCACACAAGGAAATGCGCGGTTCGCACCAAAATCTGCGGTCACACTCGTAATTCTACTGACCGTAGATCATCTAAGGGTAAATAGACATCCGGTATCACAGTGCGGACAACAGAAGGAATTCTGTGGTCGTAGTCATCTCTTGAACTTTTGGCCAACCTGTTAAATATAAATAGTAGCCTTCACTCTACTGTTAGAATATTATAAACTTTGAGAAATTTAAACAAAGGCAAGAACATTGTACTCAACTAATTCACTTATCTAACACTTCATTCATAATCTTTAATCTTTCCTTAGCGTCACTTCATCACTGTTATATTCAAATCATCTTTAGAATTTTTTAATTTTCTTAATTTAGTTTATAACTTTGTTTAGTTATTTTAGATCAATTATCAAAGTCATAATCATATGTGCTATAATTTGCGTTGGGTAAACCCCTAGTTCCTATATGGGGGATGGGTAATTGCTTATCATGATTAATTGCTACTACCATGACAAATTTGTGTGCAAAAAATTAAAACCCTAAGTGTTTTACCCGATGAAATTTTGAATTGTGCAGTCCGTAGATTTGTGTGCTAGGGCATTTGGTGTAGAATGATTGTGCGGATCACACTTGAAATTGTGCGGTCCGCAGAGATTCAACCGTGGCCACCGAAAAGTGTGTGCGACCGCAGATTAAGCAATTCTCTGTCTTCAGAGAGTTGTAATTTTTGAGGTCTCATTGTGCGGCCGCACTAAAAATTGTGCAGACCACACTTTTAATGTGCGGTCGCACTTAAAATTGTGTTGGCCGCAGAATCATCACTGTGGCCGCACTTTCAAATTGTGCGGTCTGCATTGCGGTCATACTCCAAAATGTGCGAAGCGCACTTCCCCTACCCTGCATAATGTTTTTGTCTGCAACTTTCTGCTTATCTACATTTGAACTACAACTGACTCTTGTTGATGTTTATTGTAGAAAATGGTAGATCTCGAGGACGTGGTGATACATCAAATAGGAGGGGTTAATCCTACCGAGGTCGAGGCAAGAGCACCTTACCACTCGCCTTACAAAGAGTTATATCCAAAAAAATGGCAGCTAGGAGAGATCCAGAGCCTGCTGAATCTAGTTCATATATCCCATCTAAGGAAGCATCGGAGGGCGACTCTGTGCAAGAGCAGCCTGATGCTCAATCACAACCACAATAGCTTCAGGGGAAATTTCAGCTCCGAGATGAGCCTTCCACCTCAGCAAGCACTTCTGAGGGTTCAGAAGATGACAGTCAGGTTCAGATCCCTCATCTACACATGCCCCAGATGCACCAACTACTACAGTTGATGATGATGATGTTTCAGATGATGGTCGAGGGGGTGATACCATAGTTGGCGTCCTTGAGAGGTCGAAAAAGAAAGAAGTTTGGGAAAATATGTTTGTGAGTTTGACTACATTCAACAGATTCCGAGAGTGGTGGCCTCAAAGATCGCTCACTCTTGAGCGTCAGTTTGTATTGAAAGATTTGGATAGGTACAACCCGGTGGTATCAAGACAATTCTGGGAGAGAAAAGGGTGGACATGGTTCACTAAAAGCGTGGTGGATCCAAAGAGCACCTGGTCCATGAATTTTACGCCAATGTGACGCATATCAAAAATGGGACCAAGGTAACAAAAGTGAGAAACTTAAAAGTGAGATTCAACCAGAGCACCCTGAACACATATTTAGGGTTTGAGGATATAGAGCCGGTGCAATATCTGGAGAAGTTCGCACTAGGTGATGCAGCTCGCCCCTGGCTAGCTGAGATTTTGGTAGCTCCAGAACCACCATAACCATGGATCACAGTAGGGTTCCTATTCAGCGTAACATCCTCAATTTTGAAACAAAAGGATGGCAGACCTTTGTGTGCAGTCGACTAGACCCGTGCCAGAATGAAAACAATCTCCCAATCCCGAGGGTAGTTGTAGTTCCTTCCATCATAAAAGGGCACCCAATTAATATGGGTGTCGTGATGTCGGCCAAAATGTCTCTGGTTGGTAGGCAAGGTGACAGCTCCTACCTATATCCCAACATTATCATGGAGTATGTTACAGATATGGGGGTGGAGTCAAAGAACTTTGACATGAAGGTTTGGGCAAAGAAGCCCTCCACTCGGTACTCTCTGAAGGACCCGAGGAACCCGAAGAACAAGGGTCCATCGACTACTACCGTAGGCCAGTCTGATGAGCCTTCGATGGTAGTTGTAGATTCAGCAGACATGCCTTCCACAGCAGCCGGACCTTCTACTAGTACAGCTGCCATGCCTCCACCTCCATCTTCAGGGTCGTCAGCATCAGTTCCCTTCACTTCTGCTTTGAGACTGGTGCCTATTCCTGCTCATCCACTTTCTGTGCTGCGAGTCTCCCAGACAATGGCAAGCCTCAACAACTGGATGCAGACAACTACTTTAAAGCTTGACCTATCCAGTGTTGTTGCACAGACATCTACCCTGGCACCCCAGATTCCTCCGACAGTGGAGGACACTTTGACGAAGATTTTGAAGAACCAGAAGACCATCATGGACACTTTGGTGGAACATGGAGGAGCGATTGAGGAGCTTGGGAAGCAGGTAAAGAAGATGAGGAAATCCCATACGTCCAAGAAATCAGTGGACAGATTGAGGTGAGAGGTCACCAAGATAGAATCCGCTGGGGACCTTCCATTTGATTTGTTATAGAGAAAGCTCCAGCAACACTATCAGCACCAGTGGCACCAGCTGGCCAGTCTAAGGAGCCAGATCTGGCTGCCGACACTACTGAGGTGGCGCGACAGATGTTCGCCAACCAAGCTACTCCCCGAGCAGAGGATGATGAGATCCAATTGGAAGAGCCTGAGGGCGGTGCCGCTGCTATGGACATAAATATGTCCAAGGCCACATAGGGAGTCCTTTTTACTCTTACCCTTCCTTATTCTTATTTTGTTAAGCATTGGGGACAATGCTTATTCTTATTCGGGGGTGTGGAATTTATTTGATTTAATATTTGAATTTGTTTGTAATAACTGATAATATTTTCATTTTTCTTTGTATTATGTACATATTCTTCTTTATCCCTATTGATGTATATATTCTCTCTTCTCCTCTCTTGTTATGTGTATTCATTCATGCTTTCAATAGTTTGCTTTGTAGCTTCTTTATTTTATTTTGTTTTTTAGTAGTCAATATGCAATCTAATAGCTTCTTGTTTACTTTAGTAGGTTATTTTTAATCTAGTAGTTTCTTTTCTTGTTTAAGTGAACAATAAAGACTTTGCTTTTCTTAATGCCATGGTTCTTTTCAAAGGTAGTTTTTATCTGAACCGGGTGACTCTTCCCAATGATGGATGGCGTGACAACCTTCTTAAGGGATTGAGTCCATTTTTGGTGTTTAGATAAGAATAGTAGTAATAATAAATAAAAAGACCTAATTGAGTCACACTAGAAGAGTCAAACATGCTTCACTTGGTACCAACACACTTAACTACGTGCTAATGATTAAAAACAAGTTCTTAGGAAGAAATAGCTCTAGTTAGTGACCTTCTGACTCTTGTGTTGACTTAAGCAATCACCGAGTGGTTTAGTCGAACCATTAGTGATTTTCAATCTTGAATATGGTTGTTGTGGGCCCTCGACTCTATCCTCTTTAAAAATCCAGCTGTGTGAGAGGTGAGATGTTTTTGTTGCAAGTCCAAGTACCCATGCGAATGGTCTAGAACTTGCCCCGAATGTTTTTCTAGGCAAAATTTTAAGTTTTGCTTAGCTTGAGAAGTGATTGTAGGCTCTCCTTGACCCGCTTGAAATTTTCCATGTCCCGCCAATATTGTTATCCCTAGTCAATCCATTTGAGCCTAAAATATTTTTCATTTGATAACCATGTTACAAGTTTTCACCCATTTTGTAGTGACCCTCTATTGGCACGCGAGCATTACTTAACACTCTTGAGAAACAATTGGCTAAAATATAAATTTGGGGGAGAGAAGAGGAGTTTGAAAAGGGTATCAAGACACAAAAAGAGGAAAGAAATGAAGAAAAGGAAAGGCAAAGAAAAGGAAATAATGAACAAAAAGAAAGTGAATAAGTTGAAGAGTTGAAGGGATTCGAAAAAAAGTAACGATGCAAAACATGGAGAAAACAAAGAAGGAGAAAACGAAAATCATGACCAAGAAAGAGTGATGTTAAGTCTCTCTAGTTCCCCTAAGGAAAAGGAAAATGCCTCAAAGTGTCGGCAAAACATGAGCCGAAAAGAGAAGATGGAGTGGTTAAGGAAAGATGAACCCGTTCTTTTCCAACATATCCAACCTTAGTCCAAAAGCCTTCATTACATTCCGAAAAAGCCCTACGTGATTTCAAGCCGAGTGGACTTACATTAGTGGTGATTTACATGAGGGGCAAACATATGGTACTTAGAGTCGTACTTGTGACATTCTTTTGAGAGAGATGAGCGAACTATTCACAAATCCTTGAATTGAGTGCTACATTCTTAAGTGAGTTATGCTAACGGAGAGTAGAGGAGGAGGAGTTTGGGATCCACAATGACCTACATTAAAGAGCAAGCTTCCTTGATGAATAAAGACAACTCTTGATCGCAAGTATAATATTAGACCTATTGGTGCTTGAACAATTTAATAATTAAATGTCACGACCCAAAATCCACTAGTCGTGATGGCACCTAACCTAACCCGCTAGGTAAGCCAATTTAACAATTATCCATTTCCAATTAAATTAATAAAAATAATTAAATGGAAGAAATTATCAGAAACTAATACATTTCTCAATGACTGGTAGTACAAATCATGAGATTCTAAGAATAGAGTTTACAAAGCTTATATGAAGTAAATACATCATCTTTTCAAAAAGTACATAAACAGAGTTTTATAAATTCTATGGCTACCATGAACAAGCGACAACTACAATAGGAATGCAGGTACATCTTCAAATTCAGTTCCCATCAAACACAACAACCTCAGTAGCCAACATCTGCACGCAATGTGGAGAAGTGTAGTATCAGTACAACTGACCCCATGTACTAAGCAAGTAACAAACCTAATATTAGATTGAAAGTAGTGACAAGATAACACAAGGTCGGGTCCAATACCAATATTCCACAACAGTTCATAAAAGCATAATACAAGTAATAAAAGACGTATCTTAGAAGTAAAATGCTCAGTTCGTTCACAATTCCAGAAAATAGGCACGTTTTTCAAGTATTTTAGTGAAAACTCAAATCTTTTACCGAAAATGCCAAAATACGAGTGAGTTTGAAAACTATGAATTTTCCCAAAATCCTTTCAATAATAAGTAAGATGTTTCATTTTCTTTCCAAATAAGAAGTGAAAAATGCCTCTCTATGCTCCCATATCAATGTGTGTAAAAAGTCATGAATGACATGATACTATATAGCATGAGGAAAAATGCATCTTTATGCATGTATGTCATTTGTGCATGCAATGCCATATACCTTAGAGATGAATCATGTACTCACACTCTTAGGGAACTCAATCTCACCGCCTCACAACCTCTCTCACTATGCTCAATGCTCACCACACTTAAACGCTCAGCGCTAATATAACTGCGGCGGCGTGCAGCCCTATCCACATATATATAGTCGAATGTGCTCACTGGGGATGTGCAGACTCCGGAGGGGCTCCTTCAGCCCAAGCGCTATATCGTTGCGGCGTGCAACCCGATCCCTAATATATATATATATATATAGTCCTAAGGCTTGTTACGACGTGCAACCCGATCCATTTGCATAAATATAATCAATATATCGATGCGCGCGTGCCTCCCGATCCCAAAATGTAACTCTCGCTCTGGCCCTTGGCCCCACTCATTCATCAATCTCTCCAATCGCACTCACGGGCTCACAATGTCATGAATCTATCCCGACAACAATGATATGATGTATCAATAACAACAACTGAGACTGAGATATGATATGAGTGCATGAATATTACTAAGTACGAAATATCAATAAAATCAGTGAGATGACAACAAGAAACGACCATTATGCGACCCAACAACATTAACAAGAAGCCTAAACATGATATTTAGCACGATTGACAACTCAATTACTTTATCACATGGTAAAAAACGCAAAATATCAACAAACTAGGACCACTATACAGTGCCATGGAAGCAACATAGTCCCAATTCACATGGTGCACGTCCACACGCCCGTCACCTAGCATGTGCGTCACCTCAATACCAATCATATAACATGTATTGCGAGGTTTCATACCCTCAACATTAAGTGTAGAACCGTTACTTACCTTGAATGAGCCAATACCAATGTCTAGCAAGCCAAGCGATGCTCCAAAGATGCCATCCCGCGCGTTTTGACCTCCGAACGGCTTGAAAATGACCAACAACAATTCAAATACATCAAACAATGCTAAAGGAACCAATCCCGATTGTAAAAGATCAAATCTTGAATCAAAGCCCGAAATCGGCCCAAACGCCCAACCGAGGGCCGCACCTCGGAACCCAACAAAACTCACAAAATCCGGCAATCCATTCAATTACGAGTCCAACCATACTAATTTTCACTCAATTCCAACTCCAAATCAGTGTTCAAAACTCAAAAATTCATATTATGAAACTTTAGGCCAAAACCCCCAATTTTTCTTTAAAATTAATCAAACAATTGCCAAAAATGAAGATAGATTCGTGAAATATAACCAAAGCCGAGCAGAGAACACTTACCCCAATCCTTGTGATGAAATTTGCTCCAAAAAGCACCTCCATCCGAGTCCCACATCTCAAAATATGAATAAAGACAAAAACCCTCAATTTTTATATCCTCTACCTAGAATTTTCTGCATTTGCATTGAAATAGTCGCATCTGTGACCACCACATCTGTGGTAAACATCTCGCTTATGCGACCACAACTAACCGATAGGGCCCTTACACCTTCTGAACAATTTCCACTTCTACATACTCGCAGGTGTGACTCCTCCTCCGCATCTGCGATGATCCCCAACCAAGCCTTCATTCTCTTCTGCATCCAACTGTCCGCATCTGCGTTGTTGATACCCAATTTTTCCCAATATATTTTAAATATGCATAAATACCTTCAAAATAGCATATATATGCATATATAAGCATGCACAAGGTCTTTATAATTTTTCCCATAATTATAAGAGTTTAAATTGATTTATTTTCTCCCCTTTTATTCATGAAATCCCCAATAATTATTTCCAAAATTATTGTTATGATAATTTATTCATCTAATGTCTATACTTATGCCAAAATATGGCTAATATATTTTTCATGCATTTTTATAATTACATTTAGTATTTTTAAGATAATTACATATAATTGCAATGTTAGCCCATTTTAATGTATAATTATATTTTATATGTGTAAAATTATCCCCTATATTCTTAAAATGATAATTACATATTTTAAATCATTTTGGTATAGAATATTATTTTCAGAAAACTATTTATTATTTATTATAAATTAAAATAGGGAAAGTTGGCTATTTAATTTATAGCCAGATTTGGCTTTCGATTTTAGCCAAATTGGACCCAATCCCCAGCCCAATTTCAGAGTAAAATACCCTACCCAGGCCCCAATTACTCCTACCCGACCCAAAGCCTCATTAAATCCTGGTCGTTGATCTAAAAGATCAACGACCCTCATTTGCCCTTTCCTTTTTTAACTCTAAACAACCCCCAAAACCTAATCACTCTTCCAAACACGCCGCCTTTGAATCCTCTAATCTTCTCTCTTCTCTCAACTTAACCTTGCCTTCTTCAACCACCGCCTCCCTCTCCGGCCATCTCCGGCGACTATCTTTCAACCCCTAGCCTCCAATGGTCCCTCCATCGCCTTGCTCATCATCTCAGGCCTTCAAGGTCCCTGAGCCATGCCGATTTGTGTCTAAGGTTTCTGGTTTGGTTATTCACGGCTTCTCTGGTGTGATTTTGGGCAAAATCACAC
Organism: Nicotiana tabacum; assembly: GCF_000715075.1. Taxonomy (NCBI): domain Eukaryota; kingdom Viridiplantae; phylum Streptophyta; class Magnoliopsida; order Solanales; family Solanaceae; genus Nicotiana; species Nicotiana tabacum. Next base: position 183,088,974 of record NC_134087.1, on the reverse strand, counting down.
CATATATGTTACGATCTTTGAAGCTTACAGCAGGTTCTTCCATTTCTATTTGGGTTTCCTTTGAAACCCTAACCTTCGTTTGTATCTCTCAGATCTGTGCTCTTTTTTTTTCAAGCCTGTTTCTTTCTATGTTTTACACTATTCTCAAACTTCTTTTGAAAATCATCAACTTTAAACCGTTTTATTTTCTTTAAAAATTAGGGTTTCTCGGAGTTTCTTCTAACACTTGTTTAAACTGATCTTTTTTTATGTTTGAACCTCTTTCCTTGCATATCTTTACTGATTTTGTGTTCTTAATGCTTTTTCAACTCAACTCTGTCAAAAGCCCTAATTTTTTAGATCTTCTTTATTTTCTTCTTTGTTTAGCATGACTACTTGATTTTTGTTAAGTTTCTGTGGTTATCATACCTCGAATGGGTTTTGTACTAAGTCTTTAGCCTACTTGTATCACCTCTGTGTGATTGTATTCATCTTGATTTGTTCATCTCTTGCTTCTTTCTGTCAATATGGCTAACCTTGTTGTTTGCTACGTTTGTTTGTTCTTCTCTATTTATATGTTGAAGTACAGAATCATGACTCCCTCTTGATTAATTCTGATTTCCTTAATTGTTGGTTTGATTGAAATATTTTCTTTTAAAACCCTAAACTTCTATCTCGGCTGTTTAAATTGACTGATTTCATTACCTTATTTGCTATGGTACTTTATTTTTACTGAGTCATTTCCTTAATTGAGGTTTTCTGAATTTAGTCCTAATTGACTACCCTATGCTTACTGAACTTCTATTCTTTCCTTATTAGTCCTGTACTGATTTTCTTTTTCTTGCCTTATATGTTGTTGTTCCTTACCGTTTGAATTAACTCCCTTAACTTAAGGGAGTATTTCCATGATTTTCTAATTGATTGATTATGAGTTCCTCAATTATTATGCTACTATGATTCTTACCTTATTCTACTACCTGTTTTCAACTATAAATACTCTAGTCTTTCATTAGCACAAACACGAACACTTGGGTTCAAAAACTACCTCTCTCACTAAAAAACTATGTCCTCTCTCTCTTGTGTTATTTGCTACTGTTAGCCGGCTGCAAGCCAAGGCTAATCATTTGTGCTCTCTTGTTCTATCATTCTGCTTACTTTTCTCTTTACTGGTATGTCCTAGTTTCGATTTAAAGTTCCAATAACAACATGCTTCTCTTATTGTTCAGTTTCTCTTATTTCTAGTTTGCTTCTACTTGTGGTTCTGTTGTGAAACTTGTAGTTAAGTGTACATTACCAGCATGATATTATGTCTTCCCCCTTCCTTTAGATTAGTACATTCCCCTTACGTGTGTATCTGAGCATGTCTTACAAATTGTCTCCTACTTGTTGTATACTTACTATCCTATATACCATGAATCCCCAAATCCCTATCACCACCTTATGTGTTTGTGTTCTTCATGACTGGTTCTATGACTATGCCAGTGTCAGTTGTTTCTGAGCATGTCTAAACAAGTCCTAAGACCCTTGGTGGGTTATGTGTTTGCAGCCAAATGTCTATGTGTCCCAAACCCCTTGACCTTGTATGACTACTAAATTGACTTGGTTCTATGAATTAGCTGTGTATGACCCTATATTGAGGTGCTTGAACTTCGTTAACTACTCCAATCTATTTTTCAAACAACCTCTGTTGCTTTACTGAATTACTTTTGTTAAGTACAGTTTTACTAAAACCTTTCCCAACTTGTGTCCTTCACTTTCACTTTATTCTTAGTCAATAAGTTCTGCCCCCTCTAGTATGTGTACTGCCTTAGGATCCTCTTGAGAGCCCTCTTAACTCTGACATACTGAGGCTGGCCTTTGCACACTGCACTGGTTCAATTCTTGGTTGCTAAGTCTAGGTGTAAGCATTGCCCGGGGTCCTTGAGACCCTTAGGGAACTTTGATGCACATAGACTCTAATTTGTCTATGGAACTAAGGCTTGTGAGACCATTGGAGGCTTTGGGAAACCTGGGCCTACTTGAAGGCTCCCTATAGAATAGCTTCTTGATTTTTATTTCTATTTATGTAATTCATTCATTAGCCTGTAATAATTTGTAAACAGATATTTGGGGTATTTATTAAAAGGGATGGGTAGATGTATACTTTATGGGGTAATACGGGTAGAAATCCTGCTTTTAAGATCTTACTTTTAAAATCTGTCTGCTTTACTCAATAGAAAACATGCTCATAGGGTTTTGCTCTTTAATTCGATTGTTTGCCTAATATAAACCATGCCAATAGGATTTCACTTTTAAGTTTGTTTGCATCAAGTAGAAATCATGTTTATAAGGTTCTGCATTTTGTCATGTTAGAAACCATGTTTATAGGTTCCAAACAATCATGTCTTAAAACAGTTTAATAATAGATACCATGCCTATAGGACTCAATTCCGATTCAGTTATGATGAGTATTTCTGTATGTTGCTGCAAATCGATTAAAATCAGTAATACGCCTAGATATCATGCCTATAGGTATTAACAGAGTCTATTTCAAAATCTGTTTGTTTCTGCATTAACATAGGCACCAATATTCTGCATATAGGCAAGCCTTAGTGCGTTTTCAACAATTGCATTTCTCTGAAGTTGTCTCTGTCGCTTAACGTTTCTGGTTCTAACTGGCTTTTTTTAAAAAGAGTCCCTAGGCAACTACTAGGGTATAACTTCTGAGTCTAAAAAGTCCTGTCTGTTTCTGCATATTCAATTAGATATCCTGTTTTAGGGCATTGATAAAAGACCTTAATTATGTTTGAGTCGTGCTGCTTGTGTGTTTATTTGAGGAGGAAACTCTGAGCCTCTTAATTGCTCCCATTATGTGAAAGTCCTAAATATTTTAACTGTAGCCTTAGAATTTTTTCCTTTCCAAACCTTAGGGGTACGTCTAGAACTACCTATAGGTAGAGGTCCTAACTCCCTTCAGGACCATTAAGAAGGGATGGGTAGTAGCACGCAATAGGAATCATTGACCAAACACTCGCTTTGCATGACCAATAAGGGGATGGGAAGGGTAGACACGGGATATGATGACTACGTGTTAATGTCACGTGTAACCCCTCATTGAGGAGTGTTTACCGGACATTACGTGGGACGATCCTATAGGATAACCAACCTAGGACCCCTCTTTACTCAAATCTTCTCTTTATTTAAACCTTTGTTTTACAACTTGTTCAAACCCTTATCTTGCTACTTGAATTAAACAATGTGCTTTACTTGTAACTTATTTGGTTCAACTGTTTATATGGACTAATTTGTGAATATAAGTTCGGCCAGGACCCACAGCTGTGGACCAAGAGGGGTGCTTAACACCTTCCCCTCAAGGTTACTTCGAGCCCTTACCCTAATCTCTGGTGATGCAAACCAACCCAAGAATTAATCGCTCTAGGTGCCCTAACACACCATAATCCGTTAGGTGGAGACTCTTCAAACACCCAATTCACAAAAGTAAATAAGTCATTACACCCCGTGAATGTCGAAAACCGGATCTCTTCCCCCATCAAAAAGGGGAGGAAAAAAAGGGGGCGCGGCGTGCGTCCCTTATTCCGTAGATGCGGAAACACCAGAACCAGCAGCCTCCATCAATGCAACATTAACCAAAATGATCCGAACTTCGTCCGAACTCATCCGAGCCACTCGGGACCCTGTACAAATATACCGATAAGTCCCATAACTTAATACAGACCTACTTGAGGCCTTAGAACCCACATAACAACATCAAAATGATGAATCACACCTCAAATCAAACTTAATGAACCTTGAACTTTTAATTTCCATAACGCGTGCTAAAACATATCAAATCATTCTAGAATGAACCCAAAATTTGCACACAAATACCAAATGACACGACAAAGTATTTTAATTCCCGAAACCACAATCCGAATCTGATATCTTCAAAGTCGACTTCTGGTCAAACTTATGAACTTTGCAAACCTTCAAGATACAGGAGCTACAAATGCACGTAAGCTACCGAGCAAAGTGCAATTGCTCACAACGACCTGTTGGGTCGGTACAGTAAACCTTATAGGTGATTAATTTTATGCTTGTTTATGAATGGGTATGTGTTATTTAGCTAGGTTTATGCTTCAAATGTGTAATTAATGGTTGCAAATATTGGTTTATGCCTATTTGACTTAGTCTCTTCTTTAGAAAGAGAGATCGAGTCTAGGTTAACTTAGCTAACAAGGAACTGGGTCAATTGAGAGTTTGAGTAGCACATTTAAAGGATTCAACCTAGAGATAATAAAACCCGACTTGATCTCTTATCAACCATTTTGGTAGATACCCATTTGGACTTGAGAAAGTCAAATTGGGCAAAACCCCTCTTTGACCGAGAGGTATTGAGTGGGCAACGTAGTATTGTAAGCTATAATACGCCCCAGTCAACAAAACAACATAAAAGTATTTATTCCATTAGGCAAACACCTAGGTCATGGTCACAACCCTAGGACTTTTTATATCTTTGAAAAATATTCAAAACAATCTTATCTAATTTTATACCTTTAGAATTATAATCCTTCGCGTAATTTTAGAAGTAAAAACTAAACTCTATTTGTGGAAGTGCATTCTAGATACTTCACGTGCTCACTCAAAATATATAATACTAACTCTTATCTCAGCTCCATGTGGATTTGATCACAACTCATTGTTAGGTTTTATTATTGCAAACGATCGTGTCATACCTTGTTAGAGGCGTGCACTTAGACGTGATCAATGACCAAATGTATTTGTATCGGAGGCAATGGTTTACATCTTCTTCCATGTATATCCTAACCCCCACCATCAAGGTGGATGTTTCTTTTAAAAAAAGTGTGCAGCGAGTATAATTTTGATAATACGACTATTAGTAGCATAATTTTCGGAGAGGAATTTTCAAAAAATGACTATTGTTTAGTCGATATTAACTTCCTAAAGCTACCATATACATAATTACTTCCTGTAGCGACCTTTCAGTTGTTATGGTAATGTATTCGATGTATTCAAGCTACTATATTCATGAATACAACAGCAAAAATTGGCTAAAAAATAGGGTTGTCTAGCTTTTAGCCGCTGTATTCATATGTATTCGTGCCATGTATTCATGAATACAGTAACGGCAATCAACGTAATAATAGGTCTCTCCAGTTGTTTAATAACAAAAAGCTACCAATTTAATGTGATACACTCCTAATATAACTCAACTAAATTAATTATAACATTCAACATTATCAATCCAATTAATGAGAAGATTTATCAGACGCTAAACACAAAAAAATAGAGCATTCTTCAGAATTTTGGTCCTTTTATTCTAATACAGTTCGTATTTTTTCCCCAGATATTGGTCGAGGTTCTGCTCGGAATTGATACAAGTATCTACAAAAATATTTTGAATTCGATTTTCTAGATGACTAGTTTAAAAGTGCTAATTTATCATTCTGGCAAGTGGAACACTGCAAATTGTTATGTCGATTATTCGATTGATGGGATATTGATAAAGGAGTATGCGTTGTATAATGATTTGGTTGATTCAATTACGAAGGAACTTAGCATAGATTTGACTTCTAAGTCAATTAAAATTGAATAAAATGTGGAAGGAAATTGCATGCCTATGGAAATACACAACGACATGAGTTAGAGGGTGTATATAGAGTTGAAAAAGAAGAACAGAGAACTCCGAATGTATCCATTGTATATAACTACATTGGATAAAGTAATTGTAGATGGAGGAAGTTTATATCAAAGAGACCTAATGCAACCTAACGCAACCGATGGGGTGAATAAATTTGATACAGTTGATACATTTGCACTGCATCTTTAAACTCAGGTGAACTAATTGAGGTTTTCGAACCGAAAAGGAATTTAATTATTTCAAATACTAATCAAAAAAGGTGATGACTGGACAAGTATTTAAAGATAAAGCCACATTGAAGGCAGTGGTGGAGCAATATGCAACTGCTGAAAGGTTTCAATTCCGTGTTGATAGGTCAAATGCTATCAGGTTTGAGTGTTATTACTCACAACCTCTTCACCAATATGTTGTATTCACCTGTATGTATATGTATTCGTAATAGTTTTTAGTGTACTCATGGCAGCATATTATAAATATAGCATATATTATATTGTATTCATAATATATACTTTCTTTCATGATATAATTACTTGCATTGGCAAAATTAAGATATATGAATGCATTATGTATTTATACCAGATACAACCTATAATAGAAACATAATGTCTTCATGTTGTTAAAACCCCGAGTGCTTGTATTCTGTTGTATCTAACAATTGTGTTCAATGTATTCAAGTTTATTTTGTATTCACGGTATTTTATTTATTCCTAATACATGGTATTACTGCTGTATTGAGTATATTTCATTAGTTGTATTCATTGATTTTATATTTGTATTGAAAGTATTTTACTGTATTTCACTATATTTCATAAATAATTTTATTCACTTTTTATATTTTGTTTAATAAATACCGATTTGAATTCAATGTATTTCAAATATTTTTTTCTTGTATTTATGTATACTGTATGTAATCCATGTATTCATGACAGATGAAGGAAAGCATTACACTCTTTGCCTCCTAAAGAAAAATTACAGTTGTGGTAGGTTTCAAGTTGACGAGTTACCATGCTCACATGTTTGGGCTGTCTTGAAAAGCAAGTTTCTAATGCCGAAAAATTATTGTTCGAATTATAATAAGCATGATAAGCCTTTAAGTGAATTTCTTCAAAATAAAAATTAGCATTCGTGTAGTATATATGGTCAGGGTGGACATAATAAGCATACTTGTAGGAATGGTCCATGTAGGAATTAGTTGGTGTTCTGATTTAAATTCGTGCAATCACTGTTTTTTTTATTTGTTCAAGTTATACATTCAATAATGATTTCTTGGTGTTGTTACGATCCAGAATTCCCACCTTCGGGACCGTGATGACGCCTAACATTTTACTTGCTAGGAACTCCAATGTTATAGAATCTTTAAGCCAATTTTTAATCAATTTCAATAAGTAAAATCAATTAAGCCGAAATGAAACTAAAACTGACTGCGGAATGACATAAAAACCAATAATATCTAAGTAAAACCCAGATCTGGATTCACAAGTTCACGAGCTTATATAATTTCTATATATAGAGTTTGAAATAAGTAAAACTGTCTCGAATGATAAGAATAGTAAATAGGGGGAAGGTGGAAGGGGTCTTCAACGTCTGTGGACGCCAGCAGATCTACCTTGAGTCTCCATAAGAAAATCTGAGTTGATATCCCTCACGAACGGTTGGGACCAGCACCAAATTCTGCATAAAAAGTGCAGAGTGTAGTATGAGTACAACTGACCCAATGTACTTCGTAAGTGTCGAGCCTAACATCGACGATATAGTGAGAAGGCTATGACAAGATACCCATGTAAATAAACCTGTGCAAATAACAATATACTTACAAGATGACTACAAATAAAGGCTAAACATGTACAATTGGGAGGCAACATGCGAAAGGGGTACAAGATACGATAACTACAGCAGAGAATAATAAGAACAAATAGTCAATAAGCCTTTAACTAGCAAAACAAATACACATAATGAATAAAACTTCATGGCATCACCCTTCGAGCTTTTACTCTCAACTTCACCGTGAAACGGAAATAACGGCACGATATCACCCTTTGTACTTTTACTCTCATTCTCATCATAAATCAATAGATACGCCACATCATCACCCTTCGTGCATTAACTCTCAAATATGGCATGGCATCACCCTTTGTGCATTAACTCTCAAACATGGTACGCCATCACCCTTCGTGCATTAACACTCTCCCTTACCATATAGTAATGAACATATAAAAATAGGGAGATGAAATAAGCAAGAACAAACTCTACGTCAACAATGGTTCAACAAAACCAACCTCAACTTCGGAAACAATACTCAATTATCATAGACAGTCCATAAATGCGGAAAGAACGATCAATTTAGTAATTAAACTAGTCTAAGCATGGATATCAAGATCAAAGAAAGTAATAAGTTACAAGAAATAAGTCCCACCTGCATGCTTTAACCCAACAACAACACATAAATACTCATCACCTCACAGCTTTTGACCAGTTGCAGATGTCACTATTGCGACCTGGGGTTCGCAATTCCTAACCCAACAAATGTGAGATTTTCTTCACAAATGCGAAATCCCAGTATCTTTTCTATCATCGCATTTGCGATGATTTGTTCGCAATTGCGAACAACGGCCATCCCGCAAATGTTTCCTATTGATCACAATTATGATCCATTGCTAAGCCAGCCATCTTCGCAATTGCGACCAAGACAGTAACCTGGGTTCCTCGCAATTGTGAACACTGACCTCGCAATTGCGAGGTCAAAGACCTATAACAGAACTGAAGCACACCAACATTTTTCCTAAGTCTAAACTCACTCTGTAGCCTATCCAAAACTCATCCGAGACCTCGGGGCTCCAAACAAAACATGCACACAAGTCCAAAAACATCATACGAACTTGCTCGTGTGATCAAATCGCCAAAAGAACACCTATAACTAGGAATCGGACATCAAATCAAATGAAATTTTCAAGAAAACTTTAGAATTGCTATTTTAACAACCAGATGTTTGAATTAGGTCAAACAAACTCCGTTTCTCACCAAAGTTCACAGAAAAGTCATAAATATAGTAATGGTACTATACCAGGCTTCGGAACCAAAATATGGACCCGGTATCAACAAAGTCAAACATTGGTTAAACCTTCAAAGTCATTAAGCCTTTTAACTTTCAAATTTCGACAAAAAGTGATGACTCGAGCTAGGGACCTTCGAATTCGATTCCGGGCATATGCCCAAGTCCCAAATCACATCGGATCCATCGGGACCGTCAAAACACAAATCGAGTCTGTTTGCTCAAAATATTGACCAAAGTAAACTCAAATGGATTTTTAAGGCAAAATTTCATATTTTATCAATTTCTAACAAAATAGCCTTTCAAAAAAATACTCGGACTGCGCATGCAAATTGAGAAATCCTTAAAGAAGATATTGGAGGCTTTAAACCATAGAATTAGGGTTGAAAACTCTAATGACCTATCGGGTCATCACATTCTCCACCTCTAAAACAATTGTCATCCTTGAATGGACATAGAAAAGTACCTGGGATGGTGGAAAGGTGTGGATATCTACTTTGCATGTCCGACTCAGACTCCCAAGTAGCTGCCTCAATGGGCTGATCTCTCTACTACACTCGAATTGAAGGGTAACTCTTTGACCTCAACTAACGAACCTGCTGGGCTAGAATAGCCACCGGCTCCTCCTTATATGTCAAATCCTTGTCCAACTGGACTGTGCTGAAATCTAACAAATGGGACGGATCACCATGATACTTCCGGAGCATGGACACATGGAATACCAGATGGACTACTAATAAAATAGGTGGCAATACGAGCCTGTAAGCCACTTCAACCACTCTCCCAAGAATCTCAAAGGGCCCGATATACTTAGGGCTCAACTGCCCTTCTTTCCGAACCTCATCACACCCTTCATAGGTGAAACCCAGAGTAGTACCCTCTCTTCGACCATGAATGCAACATCACGAACTCGAAGGTAGGCATAACTCTTCTGCCTAGACTGAGCTATGCGAAGTCGATCCTAAATAATCCTGACCTTATCCAAGGCATCTTGTACCAAATCTGTACCCAAAAGCTGAGCCTCCCCCAGCTCAAACCACCCAATTGGTGAACGACACTTTCTCCCGTATAATACCTCATAGGGACCATCTGAATGCTCGACTGGTAGTTATTGTTGTAAGAAAACTCCACAAGTGGCAAGAATTGATCCCAAGAACCCCCAAAATCTTTAACACAAGTGCGGAGCATATCCTCCAATATCTGAATAGTGTGCTCAGACTGTCCATCCATCTGAGGATGAAATTATGTGCTCAACTCAACCTGCGTGCCTAACTCATGCTTTACTACCCTTCAGAAGTGCGAGGTGAACTGTGTATCTCCATCATAAATGATAAACACGAGCACATCGTGAAGACAAACGATCTCGTAGATGTAGATATTAGCTAACCGCTCTGAAGAATAGGAAACTGCCACAGGAATGAAATGCGCTGACTTGGTCAGCCTGTCCACAATAACCCATACTACGTAGAACTTCCTCTAAGTCTGTGGGAGTCCAACAACAAAATCCATAGTGATATGCTCCCACTTCCACTCATGGATCTCTAACTTCTGAAGCAAACCACCAGGCTCTGATGCTCATACTTTACCAGATGATAATTTAGACACCGAGCAACATATGCAACTATATCCTTCTTTATCCTCCTCCACCAATAATGTTGTCGCAAGTCCTGATAGATCTTGGCGGTACCTAGATGAATAGAATATCGGGAACTGCGGGCCTCCTCAAGAATTAACTCACAAAGTCCATCCACATTAGGCACACAAATACAACCCTGCATCCTCAAAACTCCATCATCTCCAACAGTAACTTGATTGGCACCAGCGTGCTGCACTGTGTCCCTAAGGACAAGCAAATAAGGGTCATCATACTGTCGTTCCCTGATGCGCTCAATCAAAGAAGATCGAGCGACCGTGTAGACTAGAAAACCACTGGGCTCTGAAACATCCAACCTTACGAACTGATTATCCAAATCTTGAACATCCGATGCAAGCGGTCTCTCACCGACTGAAATGTATACAAGGCTGCCCATACTCACTACCTTTCTACTCAAGGCATCGGCCACCATATTGGCCTTCCTAAGATGATACAAGATGGTGATATCATAGTCTTTCAATAGCTCCAACCACCTCTTCTGCCTCAAATTGAGATCCTTCTGTTTGAACAAATACTGCAGGCTCCGATGATCCATGAATACCACGCATGATACCCTGTAAAGATAATGCCTCCAGATCTTCAGCACATGGACAATGGCTGCCAACTCTAAGTCATGAACAGGGTAATTCTTCTCTTGAACCTTCAACTGTCGTGATGCACATGCAATCACCCTACCATCCTACATCAATACTGCACCAAGCCCAATATTATATGCATCACAATACACCATATAAGAACCTGAACCTGTGGGAAACACCAACACTGACATCGTAGTCAAAGCAGTCTTGAGATTCTGAAAGACTATCTCACACTCGTCTGACCATCTGAATAGGGTACCCTTCTGAGTCAACCTGGTCAATGGAGCTGCTATAGATGAAAACCCCTCCACAAACTGATGGTAATAACCCGCCAAATCCAAGAAACTCTGGACCTCCATAGCTGAAGTAGGCCTGGGCCAGTTCTGAACTACCTCGATCTTTTTAGGATCCATCTGAATGCCCTCTACCTATACTACATGCCCCAAGAAAGCGACTAAGTCCAACCAAAACTAGCATTTTGAAAACTTGGCATATAACTATGTGACGACCCGGCCGGTCGTCTTAAAAATTAACACCCTAATCCCCTATTAACTGCTTTCCCCAAGTTTATTTCTGCTATTTTGATTTGCCGGGATGTTCAGTTTTAAGTTTTCGGAGAGTTTTGGGACACTTAGTCCCTAAATGAGGGCTTAAGTGTTGGAAAGTTGATCATAGTCGGAACAGTGTGAAGATGGCCTCGGAATGGAAATTTGATGGTTCTGTTAGCTTTGTTGGGTGATTCCGGGGTTAGGAGAGTGTTTAGGTTGTGTTTTGGAGGTCCGTAGCTAATTTAGGATTGAAATGCCAAAGTTGAATTTTTGAAGTTTCCGGTCCGATAGTGAGATTTTGATCTGAGGGTCGGAATGGAATTCCAGAAGTTGGAGTAGCTCCGTAGTGTTAAATGTGACGTGTGTGCAAAATTTCTGGTCATTCGGACGGGGTTTGATAGACTTTTTGATCGAAATCGTATTTTGAGAATTTTGGAGTTCTTAGGATTAAATCCATGGTTAATTCGAGTTTTCGATGCTGTTTTAGGTATTTTAAGGATTGGTACAAGTTTGAATAAGGTTTTAGGATATGTTGATGCTTTTGGTTGATGTCCTGGGGGTCTCGAGTGTGTTTCGGATGCTCAACGGATCATTTTAAGTTGTTAAAAAGTTGCAGGTTTTTGTTCAGCTATTGCAGAGGGATTTTACCCTTCGCGTTCACGAGTGGACCTTCGCGTCCGCGAAGAGTCAGTAGGGGTTGATGGAATTTTGCCTTCGCATTCGCGAGGAAGTCTCCGCGTTCACGAAGGGTTGTGATGTTTGAGCATCACGTTCGCGAAGGGTTGGTCAATGGGAGCATCGCATTCGCGATCGCAATGTCGCATTTGCGTAAGAGGACTTTTGGTGAACGACTTTTTGTTCTTCGCGAACGCAAGGCCTTGACCGCGTTCGCGAAGAATGAATTAAAATACCTAGGCAGAATGTTTAAAAAGAGTTATTTCACGAATTTTAGCCTAGTTTCCTCTATTGTTAGGCGATTTTGAAGCTTTTTAAAGAGGGTTGAAGAGGGATTCAAGGGGAATCACTTGGAGGTAACATTTTTGACTTCATAACTCGTTTTTATGTAATTAAAGACCTAATTAGTGGTAAAAATTGGGAAAATGGGTAATTATGGCTTGAGTTTAAGAGACCTTTAAATGAGGATTTGAGGGGTCATTTGGACTCCGATTTCAGTTTTCTTGTTATGTATAGACTCGTGAGAGTGTGAGGATTTTGGAAATGTAAATTTTACCCGATTCTGAGATGTGGGACCGAGGGGTATTTTGGTCATTTTACATAATTTTGCGTATTAGCTTAGAATTTAATTGTAGAATTAGTTACTTGAAGTGTTATTTATATTATGCAATTGAATTGAATAGATTTGGGCCATTTGGATTCGAGTACTCAAGGCAAAGACGTGGTGTCAGGTTGATTTTGAGCTAGTTTGAGGTAAGTGGCTTGTCTAACTTTGTGTGGGGGACCTTCCCCTTAGGATTGGTATATTTGGTAATTGAAATGCCTTGTACATGAGTTGACGAGTACGTACTTGCGCTAATTGTTGGAAATTCAGTTTTTTTAAGTAATTACTAGCATGTTTCCTTTCCTGTTTCTATTACTTGCACTATTAAGCCTGTTTTTAGCTTAGGAAAGCATGTCTAAATGACTTAATTGCTTTATTTGTTCAGCCTGCCTTACTTGAATTCTGTGCAGCATGCTAGGCTAGAATCACTTGTTGCCTTAATATGAAAATAGCCATTCCTGTATGTTTCCCTATTGCTGCTGTGTATTTATTTTAGGACTACGGATGTGGGATTCCGGTAGCTCCCCCTTGTCTATATATTTTGGGACTACGGATGTGGGATTCTGGTAGATTGATAAGTAGGATTTTAACATGTTTTATACCCATACTTGCCTGCACTTTGAGTATAATTTGCTACAAAAATAGTCCCAAAATGCTTACAGATTGCGCTTGATTGCAGGTTTGAGCTATAAAGGGACAAATCGTCAAAGATCGGCTCAAATCGGAGTGAAATCCTACTCAAGTGTCAAAGATCATTAAAGTAAGGACATTAAGAACTTCATGCGGACCGCACCATCATGTCATACGGCCGCACCATAGGAGTTCAGAGACTGTGAAACTACAAGTCAAGCTCATGCGGCCGCACAATCTTGCTATGCGGTCGCGTCCAAGAAGTTCAGAGAAGCTGCCAAACTATTCAAGCGGCTGCACAACAACTTTGTGCGGTCCGTGCCAGTCTTCATGCGGACGCATTCCATCTTTGTGCGGTCCGCATCACCATCTTCAGAGAGCAAGATTCAGAGGTCAAGCAACCCAGTGCGGCCGCATGCCAACTTTGTGCGGTCCGCACTAACCCCACAGGGGCATTTTTGTCCAGTTTTTCCAGCCCACTATAAATAGAACTTTTTACCATTTTTAAGAGAGGGGGGGGGGTACATCTGATAGTTGCTGCACTCGTGAGACTTATGTTTTGGCCTATCTTGGGCATTTTTAGCTTAGTTTCATCATAGATTATTGTAGTTTAACATTAGCAATTAATTAATATGGTTGTTTCATCTTCTATTTATTCATTTTGGTCTTTAATTATGTCTAGCTAAATCCATTAGCTAGGGTTGTAGCTCAACCCTAGTGTGGGTAATTAATGGGTGTAGCTTCTTAATGATAAATTGATATTGGGTGTTTGTTATTTGGGTTAATTTTATGGTTTAATTAAGGATTGTTGGTTGCAAACATTGATTCTAGCTTGGTGGGTCTTGACTCTTCTTGAGAAAGAGAGTCTATGACCCCAAAATTGACCCAACAAGGAATTGGGGTGGACCCATGAGAAATGGTAGTCCCAATTAACAGGTTAAACTTCGAGAGAGTAATCACCCTACTTGAACCCTAGTTGCTTGGTCTAATTAGCCTACCCAATTGGTCTCGAGAGAGTCAATTGGGCAAAATCGCTCTCTCTTCAGAGAGGTGTGAGAGTGGGTATAATTGTGCAACGGTTATAACATTGATCCTAAATATATCAATCTATTATTAGTAGTCTTTGCCCGTTAGTTAACCACCTAGGTGATGCCACGACCCTAGTGCCTTTCTCTATATTAATCACAACTCAGAACATCTCTTTTTAGCATAAATTAGCCTAAATTTGTAGTTGATAATAGTAGTTATTAAACAAAAACTCCAAAAAACTTATAGAAGTACAATTAGGAGCAAGCACGCATTCCTATTCTGAACAAATACGCAACTCCATTCCAAGCTCTTTGTGGAAATTGACCCCGATACCACTATTCAGGTAAAAGTCTTAGCGCCCGCTCTTCCTACCGTTGTGTGAGGTTGAGTTTGTTGCGATAACTTTTTGGCGCCGTTGCCGGGGAGCTTATGGTATTGACTATTTGTGTAGCTAGATTTGTGTTTTGCTTCTCTTTCCTTCTTGATTACTAATTTTGTTTGTGTCGATCTATCAGGTACAATGGCTCTTAATGCAAATGACCCTCTCGGCAATGTGATAGCGGGGGAGGAGGTAGAGGATCTAGAACAAGATGAGGTCTTCCCTCAAGTTCCAAGGAGGGGCCGACATGTCAATATAAATGAAAATGAGAACAACAATATTCCAGACCCTCCTCCGGCACCACCGAGAGTGGCTCCCAGAGTTTTACCAAATCAAGGATACGCCAGTGCTATTGTTCCTCCCCGAATCCGGGCGGGGAACTTTCAAATCACAAATGTTATGTTGACCTTGCTCGAGCAGAGAGGTTATTTCACGGGTGCCTCTGATCAAAATGCCTACAAGCACTTGAAGGGGTTCGTGGATACATGTTGGGGTAGCAAGAAGACAAACGTGTTCGAGGATGCGTTGAGATTGAGGCTTTTCCTATTTTCTCTTCGGGGTAAAGCATTGGATTAGTTAGAAAGGCTCCCCAATCATTCTATTACAACATGGGATGAATTGGCGGACAAATTTATTGCCAAGTTATTCTCTCCAAGTCATATGGCAGCTCTTCGGGATGAAATTCTAACTTTCAAGCAAGAGCCGACAGAACCTTTGCATGAGATATACGAAAGATATAGAACAATGGTGAAAGAGTGCCCTAATAACGATATGACCGAGGCTATGATTCAACAAACCTTTTATCGGGGCATCAACACCACAAATCAATGCATCGTGAACCAATTGGCCGGAGGGAACTTTATGAAACTTTCTTACCAAGAGGCATATGATGTACTGGATGAAATGGCCGACACCTCTTCGGCATGGCAAAGCCGAGAAAATGTGCCCCAAGGTGACCCCACGGTCATCCATTTGCACAAGGAATTGCACGATCATGGCCAAGCTATCGCCGAGCTTACAACAACTATGAATCAATTGGCAGAGGCGCAATTGCAACAAGTCCAAAACCCGCGCCAAGTCAACGCAATGGAAGGTGTTTCTATGTTGAAAAGGAGGCAAAGAGCACAACAACCTCAAGGTAATTGTGAACAATATGACAACAACAATGATGGTGGTGGTTATTCAAATGAGTGCTATAATGATCAAAGCGAAGAAGTCCAATATGTCAACATTTATCAAGGGAATAGAGGTAACTCTTCAAATCAACAATGGCGTCTTCAAGGTAATTGGGGCAATCAACAACAAGGCGGAGGTAACTGGAATAACAACAACCAAAACAACAATTGGGGTAATCAAGGCAACCAAGGAAATTGGCATGGTAGTAACAATAATTGGGGCAACAACAACAATCAAGGAGGGTGGAACAATAACAGGAACCAACGCAACCGGGGGCAAGGTTTTCAAAGCCCCGGCCCCCATATACCAATAACCGAACAATCCACCCCCCTTTCCTTCTCAAGGTCCGAGTTCGTCCGGAAGCGAGATGGGGAGAATTGAAAGCATGTTCGAGCAAATGATGAAAAAGAACCAAGATTCCGAGGCCCAATTAGCTTCGCATAACACATCTATCCGGAACTTGGAAGTGCAATTAGGCCAAATCTCTTAGTATTTAAATACTCACCCAAAGGGTGCTCTACCAAGTGATACGGTAGTAAACCCCAAGGGTGGGCACAATAATCATGTGATGGCAGTGACAACGCGAAGTGGAAGAGGCGGTGATGTGCATGCCTCAAGAGGAAACCAAGTTATGGTGGATGAAGATGAGTTACGAGATAATGAAATGCCTTTGGTGGATGAAGATGTAGTTGAACCAAGTGTGAGAGATGATGTGCGGATTGATCTTCATGAGGTTGAGGAGGAAACACAAGAGGCCGTGAACCCATCTAGGGAACACGTGATTGATATGCCCGAGCCGGCGGTGCCCAAAGCCCAATCACCCTTACCTGGACCTCCTCCGCCCTATCCTCAACGGCTGGCCAAGCAAAAGGGTGACAACCAATTTAAGAAATTCATTGAGATGATGAAGAGTTTGACTATCAACGTGCCTTTGGTGGAGGCACTCGAGAAAATGCCGGGGTACGCAAAGTTCATGAAAGAGTTGGTTACAAAAAAGAGATCAATGAAGTGTGAGACAATCAAGATGACCCATCAAGTGAGCGCAATTGTGCATTCTATGGCTCCGAAACTTGAGGACCCCGGTGCATTCACTATCCCATGTACCATTGGAAGTGCCAACTTTGCAAAAGCCCTTTGTGACTTGGGGGAAAGTATCAATTTAATGCCATATTAGGTCTTCAAGACCTTGGGAATCAGACAACCTCGTCCAACTTCTATGAGGCTTCAAATGGTGGACCGGTCAATGAAGCGGCCTTTGGGGATTATTGATGATGTCCTTGTTCGTGTTGATAAGTTCATATTGCCGGCCGATTTCATTATTTTGGATTGTGAGGTGGATTTTGAGGTGCCAATTATCCTTGGAAGACCTTTCCTAGCTACTGGGAAGGCTTTGGTAGATGTCGAGGCGGGAGAGTTGACCTTCCGAGTTGGTGATGAAAAGGTGGTGTTCCATATGTGCAAATCTATGAGGCAACTGAATAGCACCGAGGTGTGCTCGTTTGTTGACATTGTCACGGCGGTGATAGTGGATGACACAAGCGCAATGATAAATGTTGAGGACTCACTTGAAGCCGTGATCTTGAACATGGATGTTGATGATGATGCTGGGAGAGTTGAATGTGTAAATGCTTTGCATGGTATGGGCTCGTATTCTTACGAGCCTAGGAAGTTATCCTTGGATCTTGAGAATCGCAAAACTCCCCCAACCAAGCCATCTATTGAGGAGCTGCCGGCGTTGGAGTTGAAACAACTTCCTCCTCACCTCAGGTATGAATACTTGGGCCCTAATTTCATTTTGCCTGTTATTTTTTCATCTTGCTTGACTAACGTGCAGGTTGACGACACTTTGGCGGTTCTACAAAAGCGCAAGAGGGCGATCGAATGGACATTGGCGATATTCGGGGTATAAGACCCGCCTTTTGCATGCATAAGATCATATTGGAGGAGGATGCGAGGCCCTCACTTGAACACCAAAGGCGACTCAACGAAGCTATGCAAGAAGTGGTCAAGAAGGAAGTTATCAAGTGGCTTGACGCCGGTGTGGTGTATCCTATTTCTGACAGCTCATGGACTTCTCCGGTGCAATGCGTACCGAAGAAAGGCGGGATGACTGTGGCAACCAATGCTAACAATGAGTTGATTCCTACTCGGACGGTGACGGGATGGAGAGTTTGTATGGACTATAGAAAGCTTAACAAAGTGACTCGAAAGGACCATTTCCCGTTTCCTTTCCTCGACCAAATGCTTGATTGTCTTGCGGGTCGGTCGTTCTATTGCTTTTTATATGGGTATTCGGGGTACAATTAGATTTTCATCGCCACAGAAGATTAGGAAAAGACGACCTTTACTTGTCCCTACGGCACATTTGCATTTTTTAGGATGCCGTTTGGATTGTGTAATGCCCCAGCGACCTTTCAATGATGTATGATGGCAATTTTCACCGACATGGTGGAAGATATATTGGAGGTCTTTATGGATGATTTTAGCGTGGTGGGGGACTCCTTTGAAGAATGCTTGATAAATTTGGATCGTTTGTTGGCCCGATGTGAAGATACAAACCTAGTTCTCAATTGGGAAAAATGCCATTTTATGGTAGAAGAGGGTATTGTATTGGGTCATAAGATTTCAAAGAGAGGTATTGAAGTTGACAAAGCCAAGATTGAAGTCATTTCAAGGTTGCCTCCCCCTACTTCTATCAAAGGGGTGAGGAGCTTTTTGGGGCACGCGGGTTTCTACCGAAGGTTCATCAAAGATTTCTCTAAGGTAGTTACCCGTTGTGCAAGTTGTTAGTGAAGGAGGCCAAGTTTGTCTTTGATGAGAAATGCATGGAGGAGTTCAAGCTTCTAAAACACAAGTTGACAACTACCCCTATCATTACCGCACCCAATTGGAGCTTGCCATTTGAGCTCATGTGTGACGCTAGTGATGTTGCGATAGGGGCGGTCTTGGGCCAAAGGATCAACAAGATGTTCCATCCGGTGTACTACTCAAGCAAGACGATGAATGAAGCTCAAAGAAACTATACAATCACCGAGAAGGAGTTGCTAGCTATTGTGTTTGCCATGGAAAAGTTCTGACCATACCTTATGGGCGCCAAAGTGATTATCCATACCGATCATGCTGCCCTTAGGTATTTGATGACCAAGAAAGATTCAAAAGCAAGGTTGATGAGATGGGTGCTACTTCTTCAAGAGTTTGATCTAGAAATTGTGGACCGAAAAGGAAGTGAAAATCAAGTGGCGGACCACTTGTCCCGCTTGGAGGAAGAGGGGAGGCCTTCTGACGGCCTTGAGATCAATGATGCGTTCCAGGATGAACAACTCCTTGCGGTATCTATGCATGATATGTCGTGGTTTGTTAGATGTGTATCTTGTGACGGGTATAATCCCGTATGAGCTCCCTTCTAACCAAAGGAAGAAGCTCAAGCGAGATAGTTTGGATTATTATTGGGATGAGCCATATTTGTTCAAGATTTGCACCGATGGTGTGATTCGCCGATGTGTCCCGGAAAAAGAACAATTGAGTATTTTGGAGGCTTGTCATTCCTCTCCCTATGGTGGCTATCATGGCGGGGTGAGGACAGCTTCTAAGGTGCTTAGTTGCGGTTTCTATTGGCCCTCCTTGTTTGAAGATGCCGGGGATTTTGTCAAGAGATGTGATGAATGCCAACGAGCCGGTGGGATTTCTAAAAAGGATGAGATGCCTCTCAACACAATTCTAGAAGTGGACATTTTTTATGTGTGGGGTATCGACTTTATGGGGTCGTTCGTGAGTTCTTATGGGAATACCTATATCTTGGTAGCGGTTGATTATGTGTCGAAATGGGTCGAAGCCGTCGCTTTACCCAACAATGAAGCTCGAAGTGTGGTGACATTCTTGAAAAAGAGTATCTTCACAAGGTTTGGCACTCCACGTGCTATCATTAGTTATGGTGGTTCTCATTTTTGCAACAGGGCTTTTGATTCATTGCTTTCCAAGTATGGTGTAAATCACAAGGTGACCACTCCTTATCATCCTCAAGCGAGTGGCTAAGTTGAGGTTTCCAACCGAGAGATCAAGAGTATTTTGTCCAAAACTGTCAATGCCAATAGGACCGATTGGTCGAAGAAATTAGATGATGCTCTTTGGGCCTATCAGACAACTTACAAGACCCCGATTGGTATGTCTCCGTACCGGTTGGTGTTTGGCAAAGCTTGTCATCTTCCAGTGGAATTGGAGCATAAGGCTATGTGGGCCTTGAGAAAATTGAACTTAGAATGGGATGTCGTTGCGAATCTCCGGGTTGAGCAACTCAATGAGCTAGACGAGTTTAGATTTCATGCCTACTCCAGAGCGTCCTTGTACAAGAACAAGATGAAGTACCTTCACGATAAGTATGCCCGAGGGAAGGAATTCAAAGTTGGTGACATGGTTCTTCTTTTCAACTCCCAGTTGAGGTTATTCCCGGGAAAGTTTAAGTCTAAGTGGAGTGGTCCATTTGAAGTTGTTGGTGTAACCCCATTTGGAGCTATTGATCTCAAAAACAAAAGTGGTGAAGTTTTCCGGGTCAATGGGCATCGTGTCAAGCATTACTTGGGAATATCTAATGACACCCCCGTGGTGGCACTCATTCATTTGAAGTGACTTTGATGGTAACATGCGTCGTGCTGCGACGTTAAATCAGGTGCTTCTTGGGAGGCAACCCATGTCTTTTTTCTTTCTTTTTTGATTTCTGTTCTATATTAGGATTTTTGAGCTAATGGTTTGTGAGATGTTGTAGGAATTGTGATTGAACCAGTGCAAAACAACTGAGAAAAAAGTGCACAGTCTCTGAACAGTGACCGTGCGACCGCAATCTCACTTTGTGCGGTCCACATCGGCCAAAGAAAAATATTTCCAAGTCTTTGAACTATATTCACGTGGCCCCGTCCCACTTTATGCGGCCCGCATGGTTCTCATGCGGCCGCAGGCCGTCTCATGCGGTCCGCGTGCCTTCGCTTCAGCTACAGGTAAATGGTAAAGTCCTAGTGCAGCCTGCGGCCGTGTTTACGTGGCCGCACTGGACAGTAAGTGATGGGCCCCACTGTGTTTCCTATAATTAACCATTAGGATCTTCATTAGAACTTTTCGCCAAAATTAACCCCTGAGCCCTAAAAGTTACTGTTCACATTCAGAGACCCCTCTTAGTGTTAATATCAAGAGCATTTCTTCGCTTTCTTGGTAACATATCTCTCACATTAGTCTTTACTTAGTATTAATTTAAACTTTATACATGTTCCCCTAGTCATAACTTCTTCATTTTTCTTTTTTGTTCTTCGTCGTTTCATAATTAGGATAGTTTTATATTGTTTTTGTTGTTATTTGAAATGATGCGCATGTTATAAATGAGTAGGGACAAAGTAGGATGCTAAAACGTGAAAGACTTGAGTTTTTTTGTAAAACCCTAATTGCCCTTGTAATTAATGCCCAGTGCAGACGCACCCCCTAATTATGCGGTCTGCATGCCTTTTACGCGACCACATCATTCTGCTACGCGGTCCGCGTAAACCTTAAACCTAAAGGTTGATTATCCCAGCACGGCCGCATGCCCAGTCACGCCATGCCCCACGCGGCCGCATCCCATGTTTGCGCGATCCGCGGGGGTGAGGTTCAAAGGGCACCAGTTTTTAATAGTATGGTCAATGCGGCCGCATGACCAGTTTGTGCAGACCGCATTGGCCCCCATGCGGCCGCACCCCCTGTTCATGCGGTCCGCATAGTTCCTAATCAGAGACGGTTCATTTCCTAACTTGGTCAGTGCGGTCTGCATGCCTTGTTTGTGCGGTCCGTACTGCTATCACCTGTTCTCTATCTATGTTTCTGTTCTGTACTTAAACTCTGCAATTGCCTGAACTAACAATGTTAGAATTATTTGTGTGCAGGAAATGGTTAAACAACGAAGGCGTGGAGCTAAACAACCCGGACGAGGAGCTGACCCCTCCCGGGTAGGTAAAGCAAAATTGAAGAAACTCACTCCCCAACCAAAGCTAAAAACAAGAAAGCAGGTGATGAGTGATGAAGATCAGTCGGGGAGTGAGTACCTCTCCTCCCAGGATGTCTCAATTGATTCAGGGAAAGCCCCCGCAGGCCCAGCTAAAGCTCCAACTGTTATACAACCTGAGTCGTCTGAGGGCTCAGAAGCAGGCAGTGCCAAATACTCCACCTCCCCCACAGCTTCAGAATCCGGGGAGGGTGCAGAAGATAAAAACAAGAGTGATGAGGAGGTCCCGGACAGTAGGGTACTTAGAGTTGGGGGAACTGAAAGAACTAGAAACCCAGTTGTATGGCAGGATAGATTTGTCAGCGAGGTGCCTTTCAGAAATTCCGGGAAGTGTGGCCCAAGAAGAAGGTGATTCCAGAAAGAAGAGTAGTCACCCGGGATTTGTTACCCTACCTTCCCCGAGTCCATGAACAATTTCTTACTAGAGTGGGGTGGGATTTCTTTAAAGATGAGTTGGTCGATGCAAATGAACATATGGTGAAGGAATTCTACAGCAATGTGGCCCACACAAAAGAATGGTCAATTGCAACCAAAGTGCGGGATAAAAAGATAGTGTTCTCGGGGAAGGCGTTGAACGAGTATTTGGGTTTCAATGACGAGGATGACTCTCTTTACAGAGAGAAGTTAGCGTTGAAAGAGGAAGCTCGTCCTTGGGTGACACAGTTCTTAGCTCAGTCGGGTACTGTTCCGGAGTGGATTCAGGTGGGGAAGAAAATACTGCAAAAGGACCTCAATTTTGAGGTGAGAGGATGGTTAACTTTTGTAAACAACAGGTTGGACTCTTCATCCCATGACCAGACCATTCCAATCGCCCGAGCGGTTCTCATTGCATCCATCATGGCAGGTTTCCCCATCAATGTGGGGAATGTTATGTACAGTGTGATTACATCCATTGGTATTGATACGAACAGAAACTACCCCTACCCGAACACCCTAACAATGTACTTTGAATATGCAAAGGTGAACAAATACCATTTCGATGTTGGAGTCCTGCCGGTGTCCCCGTTCTCATGTTTAATATTTAGGGGCCGGACAACCCGAAGGGGGATAAGAAGGGAAAAGCATCCACCTCTGCCCCGACTAGCCAGTCTAAGGAGCCAGTTGCGATAGAGGGTTCTATTGAGCCACCTACTTATGCTGCCACTACTGTTCCGGACATCCCATCCTCCTCTGCAGGTCCCAGTTCTTCAATTGGCCCAGTGGTTCCCACATCCAAATCCAACCCCCTCAAGGCCCAGTAGTTAGCAAAGACATTGGCCAGTTTGAACAACTGGATGTCAGTCTCGACATCCAAATTGTCCACTTTGGCAACCACAGTTGCGGCCCAGTCGGTTCCAGCCACCGTTGAGATTCCTCAGTCCATTGAGGAGACATTGAAGACACTCCTGGCCAACCATGAGAAGATTTTGGCTACTCAGGCTGCCTTGACAAAGGCAGTTGATGCACAGAGCAAAGCTCTAAAGGAGCTTACCAGAGAACACAAGAAGATGAGAAAATCCTCGCCATCTAAGGAAGAGGTGAAGGAGCTCCGAGCTGAGGTTGACAAGCTAAAGGCATACCAGCTGCCTTTAGGCTTGTTATTTGATGAGTCTGCACCTCCACCAGCAGTAGTTGTACCAGAGCCATAGCAGGAGGAGGAGCCTAGGCACCCAAGGAAGAAGAGGAAGCTTCCTAGCACTGAGGGTGTTGTGATAGAGGTAGCACAGGTTCAGAAGGACACATTCAGTGCCCCACCAGATGTTCAGCTGGTCCATGACTCGACCCCTATCCCAGCAGCAGAGCAGCAGCAGGCCAGGGACCAGTCTGAGGTTCCCACCAGTACAGAGGACCAGGGGACCACTGATCAGCCCATGACGATGGATCAGGCTTGAGCAGCTACTCTATATCCTTTCTCTATTTATATGCTTATTTTGGTAGTTGGCATTGGGGACAATGCCAGCTTTTATTCATGGGGGTGCGCCCTACTATTTTGTATTTTGATGGTTGATACATTTGAGATGACTGTACATATTTATTTGACTCTTAGCTTATGTTTCTAGTTGATAGTTGGCCTGTACATAACTTTTCATTCTAGTTACTTTTCTACTTTATGTACATATTCACCCCCCCCACCCGTTGTATATTCTACTCCCCTATTGTACATATTCATTCGGTTTTTCTATTTTCGTTAAAATTTTTCATTTTTAGTTTCATATCAGGCTCGTAACCTTTTTGTTTTATGTTGGCGTTTGCAATAAGCCCTTGGTTTTCTTAATGCCACAGTTTTTTCCAAGGGTAGAGTGTTGTGCGAACCAGGTGGCTCTTCCCAATGAGAGATAGCGTGACAACCTTCTTAAGGGTTTGAGTTCGTTTTTTATTTTTCTTTTTTTTTATTTTCAAGTTTTGCAGTCAAAGGTATCTCAGGCAAAGCTTTACTTGGGCCTAACACATTTATCTTTGATCCCATGGTCAAAGACATAATGTTGTGCTTAGGATGGTGAAAGTCGTGGCCTTGAGACTCTTGTGTTGACCAAACAGTCATCACGTGGTCGTATTGGACCATTGTGCGCTTGAATCATAACTAAGGTCATTGTGGGCCCTCGACTCGATATCTTTAGCAATCCTTGAAAGTGTGTGGTGAGAATTCGATTTGCGAGTCCAAGTCCCGAGCCGATGGTCTAGAACTTGCCCTGAATGTTTGTTGAGGCAAAATCTTAGGTGAAATTTGGCTTGGGAAGTGATTGTAGGCTCTCCATGATCCAAAATGCTAAGATTGAACAATTCCATGACCTACCAATGAAATGATCCCTAGTTAACCCTTTTGAGCCTTGAACCTTCTTCTTTCAAGAACCAAAGCTACAAGCCTATACCCATTCTTAATGATACCCTCTCTTGGCACCCAAATCTTCCCTTGAGTAGATGGCAAATATCTGAGTTTGGGGGGAGACAAGAAAGGAAACAATGTGGTAAAAGGTACAAAAGCAAAAAAAAAAAGACAAAAAGAAAGACCTAATTGAATAAGGTCAAAAAGGGGATTCAAAGAAAACAAAAGTGAAAAAGGGTGTGAAAAAAGTAGAAAAAGGAGAAATGTGTTGAATTGCATAAGAAAGGGTGACAATGTATCTCTCTAACCCCTTGAAAAAGAAATGAATACTCAATTGAGTCAAGAAATTGTGCCAAAATGAATCAAAAGAAGTGCTTAAGGGAAGATTGAACCCACTTGAACAAAAATATTTCCTACCCTTACCCAAAAGCCTTCACAATGACTCCACAAAAGCCCTACATGATTTTGAGTTGAAGGGAACCTACATTAGTGGATACTTACATAAGGGGACAGCATATGGTACTTATAGCCGGACTTGTGGCCTCTTCCTTGAGAGAGATGAGTGAAAATCCATCAACCTCGGTTTGTGTGTCAATACTTTAAAAGGTGAGGTTCACTTAGGGAGAGTTGAGGATGTGTGAGTTTGGGTTCCACAATGGCCAAAGTAATTGAGAAAAGTTCTTTGATGAAATGTGTCAACTCTTGACGCTCTTGTGTCACACTTGATCCACAAGTTTTCAAAGTTTAAATGTGTTAATGATGCATTCGCATTGAGGGCAATTGTTAGTCCCAATTGATGCTTGTTGAGGTTACTTTAGGATAAGCTGAAATTGCTTGGATGTTACCCTTGAGAGGAGGGTTTTGTTTTGTTTGCTTGAGGACAAGCAAAGGTTTAAGTTTGGGGTAGTTGATAAGTAGGATTTTAACATGTTTTATACCCATACTTGCCTGCGCTTTGAGTGTAATTTGCTACAAAATAGTCCCAAAATTCTTACAGATTGCGCTTGATTGCAGGTTTGAGCTATAAACTGACAAATCGTCAAAGATCGGCTCAAATCGGAGTGAAATCCTGCTCAAGTGTCAAAGATCATTAAAGTAAGGACATTCAGAACTTTATGCGGACCGCACCATCATGTCATACGGCCGCACCATAGGAGTTCAGAGACTGTGAAACTACAAGTCAAGCTCATGCGACCGCGTCCCACTTTATGTGGCCCGCATCCCACTCATGCGACCGCACAATCTTGCTATGCGGTCGCGTCCAAGAAGTTCATAGAAGCTGCCAAACTATTCATGCGGCTGCACAACAACTTTGTGCGGTCCGCGCCAGTCTTCATGTGGCCGCATTTCATCTTTGTGCGGTCCGCATCACCATCTTCAGAGAGCAAGATTCAGAGGTCAAGCAACCCAGTGCGGCTGTGTGCCAACTTTGTGCGGTCCGCACTAACCCTGTAGGGGCATTTTTGTCCAGTTTTTCTAGCCCACTATAAATAGAACATTCTACCATCTTTAGGAGAGAGGGGTACATCTAATAGCTACTGCACTCGTGAGACTTATGTTTTTTTCCTATCTTGGGCATTTTTAGCTTAGTTTCATCATAGATTATTGTAGTTTAACATTAGCAATTAATTAATATGGTTGTTTCATCTTCTATTTCTTCATTTTCTTCTTTAATTATGTCTAGCTAAACCCATTAGCTAGGGTTGTGGCTCAACCCTAGTGTGGGTAATTAATGGGTGTAGCTTCTTAATGATAGATTGATATTGGGTGTTTGTTATTTGGGTTAATTTTATGGTTTAATTAAGGATTGTTGGTTGCAAACATTGATTCTAGCTTGGTGGGTCTTGACTCTTCTTGAGAAAGAGAGTCTATGACCCCAAAATTGACCCAACAAGGAATTGGGGTGGACCCATTAAAAATGGTAGTCCCAATTAACGGATTAAACCTCGAGAGAGTAATCACCGTACATGAACCCTAGTTACTTGGTCTAATTGGCCTACCTAATTGGTCTCGAGAGAGTCAATTTGGCAAAATCGCTCGCTCTTCCGAGAGTTGTGATAGTGGGTATAATTGTGTAACGGTTATAACATTGATCCCAAATATGTCAATCTATTATTAGTAGTGTCTACCCGTTAGTTAACCACCTAGGTGATGCCACGACCCTAGTGCCTTTCTCTATATTAATCACAACTTAGAACATCTCTCTTTAGCATAAATTAGCCTAAATTTGTAGTTGATAATAGTAGTAATTAAACAAAAATCCCAAAAAACTTTTAGAAGTACAATTAGGAGCAAGCACGCATTCCTAGTCTAAACAAATACGCAACTCCATTCCAAACTCTCTGTGGAAATTGACCACGATACCACTATTCGGGTAAAGGTCTTAGCGCCCGCTCTTCCTACCGTTGTGTGAGGTTGAGTTTGCTGCGATCATAGATCCCCTTGCACAGTTATATGGAACTATGGGAATGCACCCGATAGATTCCCCCAGTACTAGGTATTTATATTTGGGACTATGGAACGGGATTTCGGTAGATCCCCGCGCACTATGAGTTGGACTACGGGACGGGATCCCGGGAGATCGTTTGGATATTTACATATGGGACTACAGGACAGTATCCTGGGAGATCCCCGATTGTGATTATTGGTGCTGAGTTGAATTCCTTTTTCTGTGTTTACCTTGCTTCTGTATAGTTGTTGTTGTTCTGTATATCCTATGTCATTTTCACTGCAATACTTAGTTATACTGATCTATTCTATGTTGTTGAACTCTATATTTTTGTTTAACCTCAGTAGGGCCTTGACCTTCCTCGTCACTACCCAACCGAGGTTAGGCTTGGCACTTACTGAGTACCGCTGTGGTGTACTCAAGCTCTTTCTGCGCATGTTTTTCATGTGCATATCCAGGTACTGCTACCCAGGCCTACTATCCTTGAGGAGGAGACTGCTCTAGAGACTTCGAGGTACATCTGTCGCGTTCGCAGACCAAGAAGTTCCTTTCTATTCTTGCTTTTAGTATTTAGCCCTTCTATATTTTTCTGTTCTATTTAGACATTCCGGAGTTAGAGCTATGTAGTACTTCGAAGCTTGTGATTTGTGGGTTTCCAGGTCTTGGATTTATGTTTAATATTGAGAGTTAAACATGGTGTATGCCGAGCGGCACATTTAAACATTGTTACTAATTTATTCCTATTTTAAATTGTTGTACTTCCGCAAATTTTTGTTTTTTCCGCAATTTAGGCTTACCTAGTTGTAGAGACTAGGTGTAGTCATGATGGTTCACGGAGGGCGAACAGGGGTCATGACAAGTTGGTATCAGAGCTCTAGGTTCATAGGAGTCATGGATCACAAGCCGGTTTATTAGAGTCTCGTTGATAGGTACGGAGACGTCCGTACTTACCTACAAGAGGCTATGTAACTGTTAGGAAAATTCCACTTCATTTGGTTTCCTTGTTGTGCGATATTTTGACATCCCAATTCTAAATTTCGGTCTTTTATTCTCCCACAGATGGTGAGGACACGTGCTACCCGAGATGATCAGGCACCCGCACCCCATACTACAGCCGTCAGAGGTTGGGGTTGGGGTAGAGGCCGAGGACGCGCACGTGGTGTAGCTAGAGCACCTGCGTGAGCTGCCACCGTGGTACCACCAGTAGTTCCAGCCGGAGTCTAGACACTTGACACGCCTACTGATACTACTACTCTAGCTCTTCAGGAGACTTTGGCACAGTTCATGAGCCTGTACACCACTCTGGCTCAGGCAGGGTTGCTTCCCCTTGCTGCAACTACATCTCAGGCTGGGGGAGGAGCACAGACTCCCGCCGCCCGCACTCCTGAGCAGTGAGTGCATGTTGAGAAGGTCCCTGAGATTATTCTTGTACTGCCTGTAATGCCAGTTCAGCCCGAGGATAGGGCAGCGGCTTCCGAGGAGGAACAGTTGAGGCTTGAGAAATATTCATCGGTCTAGCATCGGAGAATGCTCTGGGATTTCTAGATGAGAGTTACTGAATTCTCCGTACCATGGGTATATCAGGATCGAGCGGGGTTTCCTTCACTACCTTCCAACTTCGAGGAGCCGCCTATGAGTTGTGGCGCACCTATGAGTTAGATAGTCCGAATGAGGCTGCTTCACTGACTTGGACTCAGTTTTCAGATCTGTTCATGAGAGAGTATGTTCCTCAGAGCCTCAGGAATGCATGGCGCGCCGAGTTTGAGCATTTTCACCGGGGTGCTATGACTCAAAGTATGTTATCCGTTACACCAGTTTGGCTAGGCATGCACCAACCTTGGTTTCTACTGTTTGCGAGAGGGTACGCCGGTTTATTGAGGGACGTATTCCCAAAATTAGGTCTAGCATGGCTCGTGAGTTGGAGATGGATATTTATTATCAGTAGGTGGGGAGCATTGCTAGGAGGATTGAGGGTGTGCATGCTAGGGAGAGAGAGGAGAGGGGCCAAGAGCTCCCGATAGTCGGGCTACTATTCTGGTGCCCGTACCCCAGCTGCAGGTCGTCATGGTAGGGGTTATATGAGTCTCCCTATTCATTCAGCTCTTCCAGTAGCCAGTAGTGCTCCAACCCTTCCTAGACCTCAGGAGCCTTATTATGCACCTCCGGTTTCTAGCGCGCCTCCTGCGCGGGGTGCTTTCAGAGGTCAGTCCAGCAAACCTAGCCCGAGCCAGTCACAGCCACACGTCCTCCCAGAGCTTGTTTTGAGTGTGGTGACACACGCCACGTGGTGAGGGATTGCCCCAGAATTGGGAGGGGTGCACCTCCACAGACTTCTCAGCCACAGCATGCCCCGTAGAGTTCTTAGGCTATGATTACAGCTCCAGTTGCTACCCCACCTGCTCAGCCAACTAGAAGTGGAGGTCAGGGAGGTAGAGGTCGCCTTAGAGGGGGAGTCCAGGCATAATACTATGCCCTTTCTGCGCCTATCGAGGTTGTTGCCTCTGATTTTGTCATCACAGGTATTATATTGGTTTGCCAAAGAGATGCATCGGTTCTATTTGATCCAGGCTCTACTCACTCTTATGTGTCTTCCTATTTTGCTCCACATTTGGGTGTATCTCGGGACTCTTTGAGTTCCCCTATTTATGTTTCTACTCCTATGGGAGATTCTCTTGTTGTGGACTGCATTTATCGGTCGTGTTTGGTTGCTCTTAGTGGTTTTGAGACCATAGCCAATTTATTGTTACTCAGCATGGTTGACTTTGATATTATCTTAGGCATGAACTGTTTGTCACATTATGCTATTCTTGATTGTCACACCAAAACCGTAACGCTGGCTATGCTAGGTGTACCGCGTGTTGAGTGGAGGGGTGCTTTAGATCACACTCCCAGTAGAGTTATTTCTTTCCTTAAAGCTCAACGTATGGTTGAGAAGGGGTGTGACACGTACCTAGCTTATGTGAGAGATGTCAGTATTGATACCCCTTCAGTTGATTCAGTCCCAATAGTACAGGATTTTTCCGTTGTGTTTCTAGTTGATCTTCCAGGCATGCCGCCTGATAGAGATATCGATTTTGGCATTGATATATTGTCGGCCACTCAGCCCATTTCTATTCTTCTATATCGTATGGCTCCTCCTAAGTTGAAGGAGTTGAAGGATCAGTTACAGGAATTGCTTGATAAGGGTTTTATTCTGCCCCGTGTATCACCTTGGGGTGCTCCTGTCTTGTTTGTGAAGAAAAATGATGGTTCTATACGTATGTGTATTAATTATCGCTAGTTAAACAAGGCTACAGTAAAGAACCGTTATCCTTTGCCTCGTATTGATGATCTGTTTGACCAGCTTCAGGGCGCACAGGTGTTTTCTAAGATTGATTTGCGCCCAGGTTACCATCAGTTGCAGATTCGGGAGCCATATATCCCGAAGACTACTTTCAGGACTCGGTATGGTCATTACGAGTTCATTGTTATGTCATTTGGGCTGACCAATGCCCTAGCAACCTTTATGTATTTGATGCACAATGTGTTCCTGCCGTATCTTAACTCGTTCGTCATTGTCTTTATTGATGATATTCTAGTATATTCCCGGAGTCGGGAAGATCATGAGCAGCACCTGAGGACTGTGCTTCAGACTCTGAGGGAGAAGAAGTTATATGCTAAGTTCTCAAAATGTGAGTTTTGGTTGGATTCAGTGGCATTCTTAGGCCACGTGGTATCGAGTGAGGGTATTCAGGTGGATCCAAAGAAGATAGAGGCAGTGCATAGTTGGTCCAGACCATCCTCAGCTACCGAGATCCGTAGTTTCCTTGGTTTGACGGGCTACTACCGTCGTTTTGTGGAGGAATTTTCATCGATTGCAGCCCCTATGACCAGGTTGACCTAGAGGGGTGCTCCATTCCAGTGGACGGAGGAGTGTGAGGCAAGCTTTCAGAATCTCATGGCAGCTTTGACCACAACCCTAATTTTGATATTGCTTATAGGTTCGGGGTCTTATACGGTCTATTATGATGCCTCGAGGGTTGGCCTTGGAGCAGTGTTGATGCAGGACGGTAGGGTGATCGCCTACCCGTCCAGATAATTGAAGATACATAAGAAGAACTACCTTGTTCACGACCTTGAGTTAGCTGCCATTGTTCACGCCCTGAAGATTTGGCGCCATTATTTATACGGGGTTCCCTGTGAGATTTATACTGACCATCGGAGCTTGCAGCACTTGTTCAAGCAAAAGGATCTAAATTTGTATCATAGGAGGTGGTTAGAGTTGTTGAAGGACTATGACATCACTATTTTGTATCACCCGGGCAAGGCCAATGTGGTGGTCGATGCTTTGAGTCATTGGGCGGAGAGTTTGGGAAGTTTGGCTTATTTATCGGCATCAGAGAGGCCTATGGCGATGGATATTCAGGCCAAAGCCATCCAGTTTGTGAGATTGGATCTTTCGGAGCCCGGTCGGATTCTAGCTTGCGTGGTTTCTCGGTCTTCCTTATTTGATCGTATTAGGGAGCGACAGTATGGTGACCCGCATTTGCTGGTCCTCAAGGACAAGGTTCAGCACTGTGATTCCAGAGATGTGACTATTGGTGATGATGGGGTATTGAGGATGCAGGGTCGGATTTGTGTACCCAATGTTGATGGGCTTCGGGAGTTGATTCTAGAGGAGGCCCATAGCTCGCGGTATTCCATTCATCCGGGTGCCGCAAAAATATATTAGGATTTGAGGCAGTACTAATAGTGGAGGTGGATGAAGAAAGATATAGTTGGGTTTGTAGCTCGATGCCTTAACTGTCAGCAGGTGAAGTATGAGCACCAGAGACCGGGTGGGTTACTTCAGCAGATAGAGATTCCGGAGTGGAAGCGGGAGCGGATCACCATGGACTTTGTAGTTGGGCTCCCACGGACTTTGAGAAAGTTCGATGCTATTTGGGTGATTGTGGATCGGTTGACCAAGTTCGCTCACTTTATTCCTGTGTGTACTAATTATTCCTTGGAGTGGTTGGGGGAGATCTATATCCGGGAGATTGTGTCGTGTGCATGGTATTCCGGTTTCCATCATTTCAGATAGAGGTGTTGATACCCAATTTTTCCCTATGTATTTTATACCCAAAATATTTTCAAAATAGCATATATAAGCACACCCAAGAGTTTTGGTATTTTTGTGATTTTTAAACCAATTTACTGCTTATTTTAATACCACAAAAATCCAAAATTATTCCCAAAATTATCATTTTTTGATGAATAACTTATTTCATTCTCATATTTATACCAAAATATAATTAAGGTGATTTTTGCATATTTTTACCAATTTATTTGGCATTTTTAAAGCTAAATTGCATATAATTGCAATTATAGCCTATTTTGTAATTAATAGCATTTTATAACAATAAAATTTGCTCCAATATTTTTAAATTAATATTTATATAATATTTTCTTACCTAGTATTTTTAATTTGCTTTTAAAATCGTTATTACTATTTTTATAAAATAGAAAGGGGAAAAGTGGCTATTTAAAACCTAGCCCCAGTTGCATTTCAATTACAGCCCAAATCAGACGACCCAATTTCAATTTAGCCCGCCCCTGACCCAACTAACCGAACCCGCCCGGCCTCCCCTTTTAATCCAGTTTGTTGATCATTCTGATCAACGGCCACGATCAGTTCCTTCCTTTTTAATTCCCACTCACACCCTAACCCTAAATCACTTCTATCAGATACGCCGCCTCTAAACCCTCATCCTCTCAAACTCTCTCTAGCCTTCTCCGAAACCCTAATCTTCCCCGCCGGTTTCTACCCTGTTTCACAGGAACCCATGGCATCCCAAGCCCTAGGTGACCTGTACTCACCTCCATGTGCTCTTGTACACTTGCTGCTTGAAGAATCGAGGTCTGACCTTGAAGGTTTTCGCTCAGATCTTCGCCGATTCAAGTTTCACGGCCATATCTGGCTTTGCTCCGGCATGTCCTGGTCCCATGAGCCTATCTTTGACTCATCCGACTCAGATCAGACCTTTTCCAGGCCTTTCTCACCTCTAGGGTTCTTTTGAAACCCTAGACTTTCGAGGTTCTCCTAATTTCTCTAGATCTATTCTAGATCTATGTTTATTTTAAGGTTTTCAAACGATTTCTCGAAGTTTCTTTCAAAACTTTGCTTTCAAAACCGTTCATCTTCTTCGACTTAGGGTTTCTTTAGCTTTACTTGCTCTACTGTGACAGTCATGTGTTTTTACTGTATTTGTTCTACTGTGATTCATGTGTGTTTTTCTTCTACTATACTTTCTTCTATGGTTTCCTTATGATTTCTTTTACTGTATCTTGTTCTTTTATTATGTTTTCATGAAATGTTTAAGGTCTTAAGTTCCTTTTGGGTTTTCTGAACTTATTTTGTTGTTATTCCTACCTGATTTACTTGCTTTCGTCTCTACACTCGATTAATGGTAAAAACCCTAGAATTTGGGGGTTTCATTCGAGTTCTTGAGGCCACTTGTTACGTGACTTGTTTGCTTCCCATCTCTGAACTTGTTTGGTTTCAAAGCCCTAATTTCTGAGTTCCTAAAGTTGTTTCATCTTTGCCTGACCTTCTGCATGCTATCTGATATTCCCTCTTGCCTATAGTCCACTATTCACTGATTTTTGATTGCATGACACTTTTCCTTGTTTTAAATCCAGCCTCGCATGTTTAAAGCTTATGCACTCTTTATAGGTAGAATTTCGCACTTAGAATAGCCTCTGATTTTGGGTTTCAGACTTCCTTGTGTAAGCCTGATTGATTCTTTCCTTGTTTAATTTGAAGACCCTCTCTAACCTTTCGATTCCCCTATTTTCTAACTCGGTTCATTAGTGATTTTGAATCTCTGATTCCAAGATTTACTATGTACTAATTGATTTACTCCTTGCCTTATTTATTTAACCGTGTATTTCAAATTCGCCCCTATGTATTTACCCCTTATTTGTATGCTATGCACAATGTGTTACTTGATCACCTTTCCTTAAATAATTTCTGCCTTTTACCGTTCAAATTTGGACTCCTTAAATAAAGAAATCTCTGCTATTGATTGATTTTAATTGATACATGATTATTTTCTTGCCTTGCTTACCCTGATTTCAAAGTATAAATACATGCTCCTCTCTTAACACAGATACACAGAAAGACTTCGAACTTTTCTCTACTACTACTTTCTCAACTTCTAGTATTGAGCACTCTGCTCCTCGTCTCTTCTACTTTCTGAAACATTCTTGAGTTCTCTTTGAACTCTCAAGTATTTGCTGAAGACTCGATTTTGCTCCTGCTGACTTCTAGCTGTTTACTTGCTTTTGTTGTTCTGCTATTCTAGTACTTGCAACTGGTATGTCATTCTTAGTTAAATAATGCCCCTTTAACTATGTGTTTATTTCCTAACCTGTCATACTCTCTCTTCCTCCATGTGTTTGCATCTTAGTCTGTTATGATGTCTTTCCTTATGTTTCTGCAACTCTGTATGTGCTCTTCTCATGTGAATCCCTTCCCTTTAGCCCTTTGTATGAGAGTACAGTTCTAGCCATGACAGCACTCTGTTATTGTTGCCCATGACTTCTGTGTTTTATTTTTACTGCAGTCCATACTTTTTTTCAAAACTCCTCTACATTAGACTACTTTTTCCTGAAATTAGTACCTTTTAAATCACTCGCTTGAAATACCTTAATCTCTGACAATCGGATCCGAGTTGCCTAATGTAGACTTTCTGTCTAAATGTATGTGTTGAACTAGTCCGCTCGCCGCTTAATTTTTAACTTAAGACCAAATCAGTATATGCTAAGACATGCTTAACTAAGTGTTTGTTTGATTAAGGGGTTTACTTGAGCCTTACCTATTTGTTTTGTTCATCCTTATATTTGTTACTTGTTTTGTATGTCGCAATTAGAATTTTAACCTTTGAACCCCATATATGCCTATATCCCTTTCCTTCCCCTTTAGGATTAGAAGTCCTGATACCCCGGGACTGATAGGTTGGGACGGGTACTAGCATGCAATAAGTAAACGAGACTGATCACGTTTAAATACCTTAACGGGGTGGGAAGGGTAGATATGGATATGATGACCGATGCGCTAATATCACGTGCCACCCCTCTTCTGAGGAGTGATCGCTGGTTATTGCATTGAAGTTATCCATATTAATTATAAGCTTAGGACTCCTCTCCCTTTACTTGCTTTCATCTCTTCTTGTAAAACTGTTCAAATCTCTTTTTCATGAATTTCTGCCCTCTCTACTTATCTTTGAAAATTTTCAACTTGGTCGTAATCTTATGTGGGAATCCTTATTTGAGCCTTGATTGTTTACTTTTAAAGTCACTATTGCAACATGGCCGGGAACCACACCAGTGGATCTTGAGGGGTGCCTAACACCTTCCCCTAGGGATAATTTCTAGCCCTTACCCTAATCTCTGGTCTCTTCATCTCAAACCCTTCTTAAAGTGTCCTAATGCACTATAATCATTAGGTGGCGACTCTTCAACTTCCAAACCCAATTCTCGAAAGGGAATAGAGTTGTCCTCCCAATGTCGTATACCCAATTTCTGACCCCACGGTTAGAGGAAAAGAGGGCGTCGACAGCATGGCGACTCTGCTGGGGATTTTCTTTAGGCTTTTACCATTGCATGTTGCTTGTGACTTTATTATCTCATTAATTGCTTTATTTACTGTCTCTTATTCTTTCACTACGAAACTGACTTAGCTCTTCATGTCTTTTCTTTCCTTTAGCTGCTTTTCTTTACTACTTTATTTCAATGTTGTTGTAATTACAGCAATTATTGTAATCATTTATCTTATGAACGTGAAAATACATGTCAATTTGTTTCATTCTTGTAAACTGCATCTTCAACATTATATTCCACTCGTGCCAAACAAACACCATAGCAACGCTTATAATGAGTGGTTGCGCTCTTCCAATATTATCACCCTTTAAATTCGGCAAAGGCATATTTGCGGTAAAACTAGTCGATCAACGGTGTAGTCGACGGTTCCGCGTCTTTCCCTCTTGAGTTGTCCGCTCAAGGGTACCTTGTCTAGCACTTCAAAAGTAGAAACCTTATTCCGTTAAACTGTTCATGCATCATGATAAATCCTAGCCGAGTTAGTTATGTCGTCCGCATAATGACTCATTAAGATAGCCTATGTCCAAAGTCCATCGGGTTTCCCCGAAACCCAAACGGACACCTCCATGTTATGTGCATTTATTTGGAGAACTAAATGCCTGTTCTTGCTAATTATTGATTTAAATAGTCGAGTCTGGTAGGGTTAAGGGCCTAACGCTTTGTTTTGCAGAAAATGAGACACTAAGTCCCCAGATTCGGTTTGGTAACCAACATTCACCCAAGGTTGCTAAGCTGGTGGGAGGACCTTCATGACAGCGATCGGACCCTTGTCCGCAAGTACTTAGGAAATCTTCCTTCACTCCTGGAAGTCCGGCCTGACAACAAAATTATCGAGGGTGCTACTCTATTTTGGGACGGTGATCGGTCAGTTTTTCGCTTCAGGGACCTTGAAATGACCCCTTTACCGGAAGAAATAGGGGGTCTAGATGGTATTCCTTGGGAGACTCTAGGTCTACTTATGCTAGGGAATCGCAAGGGTAGGGGTTTCCTCAAAATGATGGGACTCAAGAAGAATTCGGATCTGACTTGTCTGAAAGATTCCTACATACCATTTGATTTTCTTTATGAAAGGTATGGCCATAGCAAGTCATACCGCACTTATTCGGATGAATTTGCCCTCACCTCTTTAGGGCATATACATAGAAGGGTCTTTGTGTTCAGGTTCTGTTTCCTGGGTATGATGATCTTTCCTATGAAGAAGGCTAGGATTCACACCAGACTGGCCATGGTAGCTAAGACTCTGATGGAAGGGATTGGCGGGCAGCCTTTCAGCATAGTGCCCATGATTATCGCGGAGATATACCGATCCTTGGACAATTTTCAGTGAAGGGCCAGTCATTTTGAGGGATGCAATTTACTACTTCAACTCTGGCTCATGGAGCACCTCCAGAAGGGAGAATACTGGCAGGAGATCCTGCGCAGAGAGTGGGATGATCACATCGCCTTCCACCAGCCAAGGCATATGAACTATATGCCTAACATGTTCGCTCAGCCAGAAGACGCCGGAGGATGGGTAGAGCTATTTGAGAATTTGAAGGAGGACCAGGTACAGTGGATGGTTGAGTGGTTCCCTACGGAAGAGTTCATTGTTCGATCCCGAGATGCGCCATTTCTCATACTCATTGGTCTAAAGGGAACTTATCCCTACGTTCCCCTCCGGGCCCTGAGGTAGGCTGGGAGAAAACAAATCATACCAAGGGTCGACAAGAGGAGTCACTTTAAGGATGATTTCCAGGACGATGATAGCCCTCACAAATGCCAAGCTCAACACCTGTGGCATTGCAAAATCGTCTTAGGGAGAGAATCTATTGAGCTAGACAGGTATCATGCCGGGTGTGTACCGCATTATTCGGGATGGTTGGAAGATAATTACAACGGTATGGGTCAACCCGGGTTCATTCACGGACACAGAATCATCGACGAGAAAGCTGAAGCACAGGTTAAGTACAATCAACTGCGCAAGAGAATTCGAGAGTGTGAAAATGAGCACCGGGAAATACAGGAAGCCCACCAGAATTTGATCGATGAATGGAAAGATATGGCTGTCAACGCCAACAAGCGGTTAGGGTATCTGGAGCGGGGTCTAGTAGAATTAGAAGGAAAGTTCTTGAAGAGGATCGAAGACTACCAGAATGCCGAGGGAAATACGGGCGGGCATTTGGCCCGAGCCTACTTACTGTTAGGATTGCACGAGCTGGTGCAGCTGTACGAGGGAGGCAAGAATACCGAATCTAGGAAAGGTCCTTCTAGGACCAAGTAGTCGGACTTTTATTTTCTGCTTTCATAATGTAATAAGGCCACTGGCCATGGGTGATATTTTTATTATTCAGTTGTTTTAAGACTCGTCTTGTTTTTATCAATAAAATGAGGCATTTAGCATTATAAGTTCTCCAAATTTAATTTGTTGCTAGGCCTACCTTTGGCACAACGAGGCACCCAAATTAGGACGCGATTTATATTCTTGCACAATGTGTTTAAATATTGCAACATTTTCTTCTCATAATCTGCACTAACTTGTTACCTTTTTGTTTTTCTTTATTTTTATTCCCCTCCCCAAAGGTTAGTTCGTGCATTCTGGCACCATCATCATACAGTACGAGATCCAAGGGCCCTCCACCACCTCCTCCTCCAAGTCCTATCAGAAACAGGAACAAAGCAAAATGGGAGATGCAAATACTAGAAAAGAAATTGAGGAGACTTCTCAGAATACTCCAATTACCAAGGGAATTGCTGCTCATCTTGAGCAGACATTGCTGAAATTCCGGGAGGAATTGGACCACGTCTGGAACTTGGCAAGCCTATAAATCACTCTTGCCTCTCCTGATGTTAACGCCTAGAACCCTGCACCTCCACAGAACACCCCACAACCACCAGTACAACCCGCTCACACACAAGCCTACAACACATGCAATAACACTCCACTGCTCATTCCTGAACCGCAAAACACCACAAACAACCACCTCCACAATACTCCTGTCTTTGTAGACACTATACCCCACTATACCCAGCCAATCTCAGGTGCATCTGACTCAGACGATAAAGACTCCCTTATTAGGAATTTGGCCGTTGAACTCAAGAAACTAGCCAGCCGGGTCCAGGGTGTCGAAGGTAGCAAAGGCGTTGAGGGGTTGAACTACGAGGATCTTTGTGTTCAGCCAGATGTTGAACTCCCGGAGGGGTACAAACCTCCCAAGTTCGAGATGTTCGACGGTACAGGTGATCCCAGGGTCCATCTAAGAATGTATTGTGATAAGCTGGTACGAGTTGGAAGGGACGAGAAGATCTTCATGAAGCTGTTCATGAGGAGCCTGAAGGGCGATGCCCTATCTTGGTACATCAGCCAGGATTCAAGGAAGTGGACAAGTTGGGTGAGCACGACATCCGATTTTATGGACCGATTCAGGTTCAAAAAAGAGAACACACTAGATGTGTTCTACATTCAGAATCTAAAAAAAGAAACCCACAGAAACCTTTCGCGAGTATGCTACTCGTTGGAGGTCAAAAGCTACTAAGGTCAGGCCAGCCTTAGAGGAAGAGCAGATGAACATGTTTTTTGTACGGGCTCAGGATCCGCAATACTATGAAAGGCTGATGCTGATAGAGGGTCAGAAATTCAATGACATCATTAAGTTGGGGGAGAGGATCGAAGAAGGTATCAAGAATGGTATGGTCGCTAATCTCGAAGCATTACAGGCCACCAACAAAGCCTTACAGTCTGGTGGCACGGCAAAGAAAAGGGACGTGAATTCCGTAATGACTACGCAAAGAACCAAATACCAAACATATCCCTCAACTCCACTCACATATCAACCCTCCTCAGGTTACCAAGCACCCTTACCCATATACCAAATTCCACCACCCGCCTACCAATCACCTCCACCACCCACATATCAACCCACTTCACCAAGATATTCCCATATCGCACCTATGTACCAAGCATATAACTCCCAACCTTCTCATTACCCATCACCACCTACTCGCCAAAGATTTCCTCGACCTAGACCAAATTTCGACCGTAGACCTCCCAGACAATATACCGCCATTGCTGAACCAATTGACCAACTATACGAAAGACTTAAAGCAGCCGGTTATGTTTCCCCTATCCAAGCCATAACTCCAGAAAATCCCTCCCAATGGGTCAACCCGAACAAAACCTGTGCATACCATTCCGGGATGAAAGGCCATACCATCGACGAGTGTCGCTCGTTGAAAGACAAGATTCAGACCTTGATTGACAATAAGGTCATTATAGAAAAGGAGCCCGTTCCAAATGTTCGCAACAACCCTCTTCCTGACCACAAGGGTGGAGACATTCATATGATCGATATTGAGGATGATTGGGACCCCAAAGGGTCAATCGGGTTGATTGCCGAAGGAGAGAAGCCTAAGAATTCGACAGTCACCCTCAATCCCATTGTTGTTCAGATCCAACCTTCTGAGGGCGATGAGATAAATGTGTTTGTACCGCTCGAGTTCGAGGCGCCTCCTACAAAGGCGCCGAGGCTAATTGAGGTTGAGTTTGGGGACCCCAAAAGCTCCTGCACCATTTGAAGTTGCTATGTTACCTCCGGGGATGCCTATTCCAGTTTCCATGACAGAAGTTACGCCATTCAATTCAAACGCCATACCGTGGGATTACACAGCGGAAGCTAGGAGACAAGGGAAAACGCATACTGGAGAAGCGATCGCCGCACAGGGCATGACCAGAACCGGTAGGATATACACTCCGGAACATTTAGCTGAGTCCAGCAAGCAAGCCTCTGGAAGGTCTGTTGAAACTGGACCCGATGACCTTTGGAGAAAGATACAGGCCAAAGAATACTCGGTCGTTGAACAACTGAACAAAACACCAGCGCAGATTTCCATCCTGGCTCTTTTGCAAAGCTCTGAGGCACACAAAAATGCCTTGATGAAAATATTGAGTGAATCTTATGTTCCCGGCAACGTAACGGGAGGTGAAATGGCGAATATGGTAGGACAAGTGCTGGAAAGCCACAAGATCACCTTCCACGAAGATGAGTTACCACCAAAGGGACTGAGTCACAACAAGGCGTTGCATATCACCTTGCAATACGAAGATTATTTCATCACCAGAATCTTGGTTGACGGAGGATCCAGCCTTAACATTTGTCCACTAATAACTCTCAGGACATTGGGGAAAGGTTTGCACGAGATCAAAGACGGAGCAATCAATGTTAAAGCTTTTGATGGGTCCCAAAGAGCCACCATTGGGGAAATTATCCTATGCTTGCAGATGGACCTACCTGGTTCGATATGGACTTTCAAGTTATAGACGTCCCGGCATCCTACAATTTATTGCTATGATGACCTTAGATCCACGCCGCTGGGGCTGTGGCATCAACCTTGCACCAAGCTGTAAAATTTGAATGGAATCATCAGGAAGTGATCATTCATGGTGACGGTAGCAACCCTATATACAGTCAACAAACCATCCCGATGATCGGAGGCAGGCGAAGAATAGGCGGAGAAAC
The DNA here is from genome assembly GCF_000715075.1 of Nicotiana tabacum. Classification (NCBI taxonomy): domain Eukaryota; kingdom Viridiplantae; phylum Streptophyta; class Magnoliopsida; order Solanales; family Solanaceae; genus Nicotiana; species Nicotiana tabacum. Next base: position 183,047,650 of record NC_134087.1, on the reverse strand, counting down.
ATACCACCACATCGAGTGAGTCAAAGTTGTAGACAAGGATAAATGATGGGATAACAAGATCGAAAGTATCCTGAATTGGTGTGGGTACGAACCTGGAAAGGGACTCGGCAAAAACCTCCAGGGAATCCCCAAACCCATCAAACTGAAGAAACATGGTACTACATTTGGTTTGGGGTATGAGTACACTTGGGAGGAGTTCAACACTGGTCGCCACCATGGAGTGGTCCCTACTACCCACTGGAGCACCCGATACCTCACCTGGAGCAAACTTTCCAGCCGGCAGATACTATATATGGGTCGGAGGAAGATGAAGCATTGGCAGCTGTGAAGAATCTGTTCCTGGAGGATGATAATATGGATTGCATAGTTATTTTCGAGGAGGAAGGGGAGGAAGGCCCTTCTATACAAGCTGTGAACCGAGGGGAACGCCTCACCAATTGGTCGGTCAGGACCACCAGGGCCCGGAAAGCTCCGGGGTAGCAAGGCTAAACAAAAGCACCATGCATCACATTCTTATTTTTTACTAGTTGATTTTATTTTCGCATTGTCTTTAATTTTGAAAAGAGTTCTGACATTCAAAACAATTATGAATCTAATCGAAGCATTTCAGTTTATTATATATCTCGCTCTTATTATTTTCCTATTATTCACTTTATTTTATACAGCATTACTATTACTTGCCTTGACGATGAACCAAGGATTGTGACTTGCAACGAGACAACGCAACAAACTGATACGGACTCAGAAGAGGATGATATACCGAAAGAGGTCGTTAGAGGAGTTGAGAATTTTGAAAATAGGCCTAAGTCTAACTTGGATGAAATTGAGGTCGTTAATCTGGGAGATGCAGAGAATGTCAAAGAAATGTGCATCAGCGTTCACCTGCCACCATCAGAAAAGAAAGAGTACAAGGAGTTCCTAAAGGAATATGAAGACATATTTGCCTGGTCATATAATGATATGACCGGTCTCAGCACATCCATTGTAGCTCACAAATTGCCAACAGACCCGACATGCCCACCGGTAAAGCAGAAGCTCAGGAAATTCAAACCCAACATGAGTTTGAAAATCAAAGAAGAGGTTACCAAGCAAGTCAAAGCCAAGGTTCTCAAAGTGGTAGAGTATCCGACATGGTTAGACAACATCGTGCCAGTACCAAAGAAAGATGGGAAAAGGATGAATGCGGTTTTCCACGGTCAGTTGTATCACAACAGAATGTCCAGAGCTTTCAACAAAAAAGGTTAAGCCAAGGAAGTTTACACCGGGGCAACTGGTGTTGAAGAAAATCTTCCCACATCAAGATGAGGCCAAGGGGAAGTTCTCTCCTAATTGGCAGGATCCGTACATGGTTCACCGGGTTCTAACTGGAGGAGCCCTTATTCTTGCGGAGATGGATGGAGAAGTTTGGCCGAAGCCAATCAATTCAGATGCAGTGAAATGATATTATGTGTAAACACTTATGATTCCCTTAATGATGTAATTTGAACTACGCCTGACCTGATTCCCGTTTAAGAGGAGATACGTAGGCAGCCCTATGGGTTTGGTCATAATTTAATAAAAATTCCATTTTTCCCCCGCTATTGGAGCCGAGGCAGAATTTTGAGGAGGGCCCTCAAAATTCCGAAGTTAATTTTAGTTCACGCATCGCCAGAAGCGCCAGCCCAGCAAACTGGGGCAGAATTTTGAGGAGAACCCTCAAAATTCCAAAGATATTTTTTAATCATTTAGCACAGCCGTCAGAAACGCACGATCAGCAATCTGGGGCAGAATTTTGAGGAGGACCCTCAAAATTCCGGAGAAAAGAGGTTGCAATGTCCTGAACCACGTCGCAGTCGTTGGTTCACCTAAAGAAAACTATTTTCGATTATATACATTATATTTACTAAATCATGCATAACTATTATCCGAATTGTTGTTGTTTAGTGACGCTACCCCAATGACAGACAACATCAAGAGCCCGGGAAAGACGAACTAACCTTTTCCCTCACAAAACTCACGATTTTCTTTGGATGCAGGCACTCGACTTGCAATATCGTCAGGTATATTTATGTACGCAAACTTTCCCAAGGATGCAACTTCTCAGAATCATCACTTGCCCGCAATTGCTATCCGTACCCAATCTCCCCAGCAGTCATATTGTCGTAATCGGCTATCAGCTAAGAGATCTTACTACCGATCATCCTTTTACATTCCTGCATTGCATAAGGCTACCTTTCTGCCTTCCGAGGTTAAGCTCTACCTCCATCTGCATTTTGCATAAGGCTACTTTTCTGCCTTCCGAGGTTAAGCTCTACCTCCATCCTGCATAAGGCTATCTTCTGCCTTTCGAGACTAAGCTCTGTCTCCATCTACATTTTGCATAAGGCTACTGTTTTTTCCTTCCGAGATTAAGCTCTACCTCCATCCTGCATAAGGCTATCTTATACCTTTCGAGACTAAGCTCTGTCTCTATCTGCATTTTGCATAAGGCTATCTTCTGCCTTTCGAGACTAAGCTTTGTCTCCATCTGCATTTTTGCATAAGGCTACTTTTCTGCCTTCCGAGGTTAAGCTCTACCTCCATCATCACCTGCATAAGGCTACCTTATCTGCCTTTCGAGACTAAGAATTGTCTCCATCCGCATTTCCCTGTATTGCATAAGGCTACCTTATATGCCTTTCGAGACTAAGCATTGTCTTCATCTGCATTTCCCTGCATTGCATAAGGCTACCTTTCTGCCTTCCGAGGTTAAGCTCTACCTCCATCTGCATTTTGCATAAGGCTACTTTTCTGCCTTCCGAGGTTAAGCTCTACCTCCATCATGCATAAGGCTATCTTCTGCCTTTCGAGACTAAGCTCTGTCTCCATTTGCATTTTGCATAAGGCTACTTTTCTGCCTTCCGAGGTTAAGCTCTACCTCCATCCTGCATAAGGCAATCTTCTACCTTTCGAGACTAAGCTCTGTCTCCATCTGCATTTTGCATAAGGCTATCTTCTTCCTTCCGAGGTTAAGCTCTACCTCCATCCTGCATAAGGCTACTTATCTGCCTTCCGAGACTAAGCATTGTCTCCATCCCGCATGGCTGAGATATTGCCACTTCTTTTTTTTTCGAACGGCTGAAATATCGCCACCTGCATTCAATCTCTCACTTCGGCTGAAATATCGCCACCTGCTTTTAAATTCGCGCTTTGGCTAAAACATCGCCACCTGCATTTAAATTCTCACTTTGGCTGAAATATCGCCACCCTTTGCATTCATTTGGCTGAAAGATTGCCACCTTTTCATGGGCTGAAAGATGGCCAACTTATTCAAAGGCGTCATAGTTCGGAGGGACCACTTGCATAGCCCGAGAACACCATTTCATGGCCTGCGAATCTTTAATTTTTATGCTCTTCATGGCCCAGGACATCATAGTCTGAGGACGTCATCCTAACCGTCCAAAGACAACATTCATGGTCCAATGGGAACTTGCATCATGTTTTAATTATGCACAATATACGCCGCATTGCTCATTTGCAGGTATACCGGCTGGCCCACGGCCGCCTCAGCAGGAGCGATCCCGCTCTAGTTCTCCGCAATCTATTCGACTCCAAACATCTTTTAAATCTGACCATCGCGTCCGTCTTTTCGAATCTCCATTTACACATTACGTCAATGGTTCCTGACCTATAAAACCAGGGATATGTAGGCAGCTCAGATACCAAAGCGCAGCCAAAGTTCTCTTTCAGTCGCCGTTTCCGGTCAAAATTGGTCATCTTGTCTTTATCCGACAACTCTTTCATCCTCCTCGGGTAAAGAGGGGCAGCTGTTGATACCCAATTTTTCCCTATGTATTTTATACCCAAAATATTTTCAAAATAGCATATATGTGCATATATAAGCACACCCAAGCGTTTTGGTATTTTTATGATTTTTAAACCAATTTACTGCCTATTTTAATACCACAAAAATCCAAAATTATTCCCAAAATTATCATATTTTGATGAATAACTTATTTCATTCTCATATTTATACCAAAATATAATTAAGATGATTTTTGCATATTTGTACCAATTTATTTGGCATTTTTAAAGATAAATTGCATATAATTGCAATTATAGCCTATTTTGTAATTAATAGCATTTTATAACAATAAAATTTGCTCCAATATTTTTAAATTAATATTTATATAATATTTGCTTACCTAGTATTTTTAATTTTCTTTTAAAATCGTTATTACTATTTTTATAAAATAGAAAGGGGAAAAGTGGCTATTTAAAACCTAGCCCATGTTGCATTTCAATTACAACCCAAATTACACCCCAATTCGACCCAATGTCAATCCCCAAATCAAATGACCCAATTTCAATTTAGCCCACCCCTGACCCAACTAACCTAACTCGCCCGACCTCCCCTTTTAATCCAGGTCGTTGATCATTCTGATCAACGGCCATGATCAGTTCTTTCCTTTTTAATTCCCACTCACACCCTAACCCTAAATCACTTCTATCAGATACGCCGCCTCTAAACCCTCTTCCTCTCAAACTCTCTCTAGCCTTCTCCGAAACCCTAATCTTCCCCACCGGTTTCTACCCTGTTTCACGGGAACCCATGGCATCCCAAGCCCTGGGTGACCTGTACTCACCTCCATGTGCTTTTGTACACTTGATGCTTGAAGAATCGAGGTCTGACCTTGAAGGTTTTCGCTCAGATCTTCACCGATTCAAGTTTCACGGCCATCTCTGGCTTTGCTCTGGCATGTCCTGGTCCCATGAGCCTATCTCTGACTCATCTGACTCAGATTAGACCTTTTCCAGGCCTTTCTCACCTCTAGGGTTCTTCTGAAACCCTAGCCTTTCGAGGTTCTCCTAATTTCTCTAGATCTATTCTAGATCTATGTTTATTTTAAGGTTTTCAAACGATTTCTTGAAGTTTCTTTCAAAACTTTGCTTTCAAAACCGTTCATCTTCCTCGACTTAGGGTTTCTTTAGCTTTACTTGCTCTACTGTGACTCCCATGTGTTTTTACTGTATTTGTTCTACTGTGATTCTTGTGTGTTTTTCTTCTACTATACTTTCTTCTACCGTTTCCTTATGATTTCTTTTACTGTATCTTGTTCTTTTATTATGTTTTCATAAAATGTTTAAGGTTTTAAGTTCCTTTTGGGTTTTCTGAACTTATTTTGTTGTTATTCCTGCCTGATTTACTTGCTTTCGTCTCTACACTCGATTAATGGTAAAAACCCTAGAATTTGGGGGTTTCATTCGAGTTCTTGAGGCCACTTGTTACGTGACTTGTTTGCTTCCCATCTCTAAACTTGTTTGGTTTCAAAGCCCTAATTTCTGAGTTCCTGAAGTTGTTTCATCTTTGCCTAACCTTCTGCATGCTATCTGATATTCTCTCTTGCCTGTAGTCCACTACTCACTGATTTTTGATTACATGACACTTTTCCTTGTTTTAAATCCAGCCTCGCATGTTTAAAGCTTATGCACTCTTTATAGGTAGAATTTCCCACTCAGAATAGCCTCTAATTTTGGGACTGATTTCAGACTTCCTTGTGTAAGCCTGCTTGATTCTTTCCTTGTTTAATTTGAAGGCCCTCTCTAACCTTTTGATTCCCCTATTTTCTGACTCGGTTCATTAGTGATTTTGAATCTCTGATTCTTTACTATGTACGAATTGATTTACTCCTTGCCTTATTTATTTAACCGTGTATTTCAAATTCGCCCCTATGTATTTACCCCTTATTTGTATGTTGTGCACAATGTGTTACTTGATCCCCTTTCCTTAAATAATTTCTGCCTTTTACCGTTCAAATTTGGACTCCTTAAATAAAGGAATCTCTGTTATTGATTAATTTTAATTGATACATGATTATTTTCTTGCCTTGCTTACCCTGATTTCAAAGTATAAATACTTGCTCCTCTCTTAACACAGATACACAGAAAGACTTCGAACTTTTCTCTACTACTACTTTCTCAACTTCTAGTATTGAGCACTCTACTCCTCGACTCTTTCTACTTTCTGAAACATTCTTGAGTTCTCTTTGAACTCTCAAGTATTTGCTGAAGACTCGATTTTGCTCCTGCTGACTTCTAGTTGTTTACTTGCTTTTGTTGTTCTGCTATTCTAGTACTTGCAACTGGTATGTCATTCTTAGTTAAATAATGCCCTTTTAACTATGTGTTTATTTCCTAGCCTGTCATACTCTCTTTTCCACCATGTGTTTGCATCTTAGTCTGTTATGTTGTCTTTCCTTATGTTTCTGCAAATCTGTATGTGCTCTTCTCATGTGAATCCCTTCCCTTTACCACTTTGTATGAGAGTACAGTTCTAGCCATGACAGCACTCTGTTATTGCTGCCCATGACTTTGAACTAGGTTCTTTTGAACCCTTTACTCAAATCAATTCCCACTTCCCTTTTCCCCTGTATATGCTGAGCCTGATTTGGGTCTGGTGGTATCCTAATCACTATCTAGACTAAGGTCTGACCTCTAAGGTCTGCTCTTAACTTGTTTGGACCAAACAAATGGCCAGGGGTGTGCCAGTCAACACCTATGGCTGGATATGACCACCATTTGCTATGGCTCCCCAATCCCTCTTTCACTTTGCACTCATTCCTAGTTCTAAGTTCTGCCCCTCTCTGGTAAACCATGCTTTGGGACCCTTGAGCTCCCACTGAACTTGGATGCCCGAGGGCTGGCTATTCTGCACTGCACTATTCTAATTCTAAATGGTATCCTGAGTGTAAGAAATGCCGGGAATCCTTGAGATTCTTTGGAACTTTTAAACACTTTGGATAAAGAGAAGGCTTTGGAAATTCGGAATTGGTTAATCACATGTTGTTGGACATTAAGATTGAATTAGGCTGCTCGGATCTAGCTGTTAGTTTTTTTTTGTATTTATTTTCTTTCTTTTGGGTCTGTTATAATTTGTATAAAGGATTTGGGTAATATAGTAAAAGGGTGTGGGAGGGGTTTTACATTCTTGCATCAGTAGGGTTAGAAACCATGCTTTAGAATTGTATTTTTTTAGAAAATCCTGCCTATATGGTTGTTCAATATTTCTGGTTCCACGTCACTTAGAAATCATGCCTATAGGACTTAACGTTCATGTAATCAATGCATATAGAGATCATGCCTATAAGGAATGCATATGCATTAGGCAAACTGTACGGTTAATTAACCCAATCATCTTTTACAAGTTCAATAACAGGTTTTAAAAAATCAAAATAGATATCATGCCTATAGGATCAGCATCAAACTCGTCTGATTCACTTAAAGTAATAATAATCTATTAACCGGTCCTTAACGTCTTAATACAACAACGATTTCAGAAGTCTTAATTATTTGACAAAAACTCTCTTGACTCGATATGCTTTTAAATCCCTCAAATTGGCATCTTTTTCTGAAACAGTTTCTTTCTAAACATTTTGTATAAACGTTTTACTTAGACCCTGAAATTGTCTTTTAAAACAGTTGCAACTTACCCTTTCCTTAGATATTTCTATCTCTGAAACTCTTTCACAACCATTTCTGTGTTTTATTTTTACTGCAGTCCATACTTTCTTTTCAAATTTCCTCTACATTATACTACGTTTTCCTGAAACCAGTACCTTTTAAATCACTCGCTTGAAATACCTTAATCTCTGACAATCGGATCCGAGTTGCCTAATGTAGACTTTCTGTCTAAATGTATGTGTTGAACTAGTCCGCTCGCCGCTTAATTTTTAACTTAAGACCAAATCAGTATATGCTAAGACATGCTTAACTAAGTGTTTGTTTGATTAAGGGGTTTACTTGAGCCTTACCTATTTGTTTTGCTCATCCTTATATTTGTTACTTGTTTTGTATTTCGCAATTAGAATTTTAACCTTTGAACCCCATATATTCCTATATCCCTTTCCTTCCCCTTTAGGATTAGAAGTCCTGATACCCCGGGACTGATAGGTTGGGACGGTTACTAGCATGCAATAAGTAAACGAGACTGATCGCGTTTAAATACCTTAACGGGGTGGGAAGGGTAGATATGGATATGATGACCGATGCGCTAATATCACGTGCCACCCCTCTTCTGAGGAGTGATCACTGGGTATTGCATTGAAGTGATCCATATTAATTATAAACTTAGGACTCCTCTCCCTTTACTTGCTTTCATCTCTTCTTGTAAAATTGTTCAAATCTCTTTTTCATGAATTTCTGCCCTCTCTACTTATCTTTGAAAATTTTCAACTTGGTCGCAATCTTATGTGCGAATCCTTATTTGAGCCTTGATTGTTTACTTGTAAAGTCACAATTGCAACATGGTCGGGAACCACACTAGTGGATTTTGAGGGGTGCCTAACACCTTCCCCTCGGGATAATTTCTAGCCCTTACCCTAATCTCTGGTCTCTTCATCTCAAACCCTTCTTAAAGTGTCCTAATGCACTATAATCATTAGGTGGCGACTCTTCAACTTCCAAACCCAATTCTCAAAAGGGAATAGAGTTGTCCTCCCAATGTCATATACCCGATTTCTGACCCCACAGTTAGAGGAAAAGGGGGCGTCGACAAGAGGTACTCAGTTCACATCACAGTTCTGGAGGGCCATTCAGCATGAGTTAGGTAATCAGGTGGAGTTGAGTACAACATTTCACTCTCGGACGGACGGACAGTCCGTGTGCACTATTCAGATTCTTGAGGATATGTTCCGTGCGTGCGTGATTGAGTTTGGAGGGTCTTGGGATCAGTTCTTGCCATTGGAGGAGTTTGCTTACAACAACAGTTATCAGTCCAGCATTCAGATGGCGCCGTATGAGGCTTTATATGGTAGGCGATGTAGGTCTTCGGTGGGTTGGTTTGAGCTGGGTGAGGCTAGACTATTGGGGATAGACTTGGTTCAGGATGCTTTAGAGAAGGTTAAGGTGATTCAGGATAGACTCCGTACAGCCCAGTCCAGACAGAGAGTTATGCGGATTGGAAGGTTCGTGATGTTTCCTATATGGTTGGAGAGCGGGTTCTTCTTCGTGTTTTGCCTATGAAAGGCGTTATGAGATTTGGGAAGAAAGGGAAGTTGAGTCTGAGGTTTATTGGCCCCTTTGAGATATTGAGGCGTGTTGGGGAGGTTGCCTATGAGCTTGCCTTACCTCCCAGCTTGGCAGGGGTTCATCCGGTATTTCATGTTTCGATGCTCCAGAGGTATCACGGTGACCCATCGCACGTGTTGGATTTTAGTTCAGTCCAGTTGAACAAGGATCTATCTTATGTTGAGGAACCAGTGGCAATATTGGACAAGCAGGTTAGAAAGCTGAAGTTAAAGAACATTGCTTCGGTAAAGGTTCAGTGGCGGGGCCAGCCGGTCGAGGAGGCGACCTGGGAGACCGAGCAGGATATGTGCATTCGTTACCCCCATCTTTTCAATACCTCAGGTGTGTCTCTATGCTCGTTCGAGGACAAACGAATGTGTAAGTGTGAGAGGCTGTAACGACACGGCTGATCGTCTTAAGAATTAATGCCCCGATCCCCTATTAACTGTTTTCCCCAAGTTTATTTCTGCTATTTTGATTTGCCGGGATGTTCGGTTTTAAGTTTTCAGAGAATTATGAGCTTAGTCCCTAAATGAGGGCTTAAGTGTTGGAAAGTTGACCGTAGTCGGAACAGTGTGAAGATGGCCTCGGAATGGAAATCTGATGGTTCTGTTAGCTCCTTTGGGTGATTCCGAGGTTAGGAGCGTGTCCGGATTGTGTTTTGGAGGTCCGTAGCTAATTTAGGCTTCAAATGCCGAAAGTTGAATTTTTGAAGTTTTCGGTCCAATAGTGAGATTGATGTGATGGTCGGAATGGAATTTCGGAAGTTGGAGTAGCTCTTTCATGTTGAATGTGACATGTGTGCAACATTTCAGGTCATTCGGACGGGATTTGATAGACTTTTTGATCGAAATCGTATTTTAAGAATTTTGGAGTTCTTAGGCTTAAATACATGGTTAATTTGAGGTTTCAATGTTGTTTTAGGTGTTTTAAGGATTGGTACAAGTTTGAATAAGGTTTTAGGATATGTTGATGCCTTTGGTTGAGGTCCCGGGGGCCTTGGGTGTGTTTCGGATGCTCAACGGATCATTTCAAGTTGTTAAAAAGTTGCAAGTTTTTGTTCAGTTGTTGCAGGGGGATTTTACCCTTTGTGTTCGCGAGTGGACCCTCGTGTTCGCGTAGAGTCAGTGGGAGTAGATGGAATTTTGCCTTCGCGCTCACGAGGAAGTCTCCGCGTTCGCGAAGGGTGGTGATGTTTGAGCATCACGTTCGCGGGAAGGGTATCGTGTTCGTGTAGAAGGAAGTGGTCAGCTGGGTTCGAGGTGGAATTGCTCTTCACGTTCGTGAGAGGTGTAACATGTTCATGAAGGGTTGGTCAGTGGGAGCATCGCGTTCGCGAGAGCAATGTCGCGTTCGCGTAAGAGGACTTTTGGTGAACGACTTATTGTGCTTTGCGAACGTGAGGCCTTGACCACGTTCGTGTAGAAGGAATTAAAATACATGGGCAGAATGTTTAAAAAGAGTTATTTCGCGAATATTAGCCTAGTTTCCTCCATTCTTAGGGGATTTTGAAGCTTTTTGAAGAGGGTTGAAGAGGGATTCAAGGGGAATCACTTGGAGGTAACATTTTTGACTTCATAACTCGTTTTTATGTGATTAAAGACCTAATTAGTGGTGAAAAATTTGGGGAAAATGGGTAATTAGGGCTTGAGCTTAAGAGACCTTTAAATGAGGATTTGAGGGGTCATTTGGACTCCGATTTCAGTGTTCTTGTTATGTATAGACTCGTGAGAGTGTGAGGATCCTGGAAATATAAATTTTACCCAATTTTGAGATGTGATCCAGAGGGGCATTTTGGTCATTTTACCTAATTTCATGTATTAGCTTAGACTTTAATTGTAGAATCAGTTACTTGAAGTGTTATTTATATTATACAATTGAATTGAATAGATTTGGGCCATTTGGAGTTGAGTACTCAAGGCAAAGACGTGGCGTCGGGTTGATTTTGAGCTGGTTCGAGGTAAGTGGCTTGTCTAACCTTGTGCGGGGGACCTTCCCCTTAGGATTGATATATTTAGTAATTTAAATACCTTGTACGTGAAGTGACGAGTGTGTACTTGTGCTAATTGTTGGAAATTCGATTTTCATTATGTAATTACTAGCATGTTTCCTTTCCTGTTTCTATTACTTACACTATTAAGCATGTTGTTAGCTTAGGAAAGCATGTCTAAGTGACTTTATTGCTTTATTTGTTCAACTTGCCTTACTTGAATTCTGTGCAGCATGCTAGGCTAGAATCACTTGTTTCCTTAATATGAAAATTGTTATTCCTGTATTTTTCCCTGTTGTTGCTATGTATTCATTTTGGGACTACGGATGTGGGATTCCGGTAGATCCCCCTGCACAGTTATATGGAACTACGGGAATGCACCCCGATAGATTCCCCCACTACTGGGTATTTATATTTGGGACTACGGAACGGGATTCTGGTAGATCCCCCTCACTATCAGTTGGACTATGGGACAGGATCCCAGGAGATCCTTTTGATATGTACATATGGGACTATAGGACGGTATCCTGGGAGATCCCCGATTGTGATTATTGGTGCTGAGCTGTATTCCTTTTTCCATGTTTACCTTGCTTCTGTATAGTTGTTGTTGTTCTGTATATCCTATGTCATTTTCACTACAGTACTTAGTTATACTGATCTGTTCTATACTGTTGAACTCTATATTTTTGTTTAACCTCAGTAGGGCCCTGACCTTCCTCGTCACTACCCAACCGAGGTTAGGCTTGGCACTTACTAAGTACCGTTGTGGTGTACTCATGCCCTTTATTCGCATGTTTTTCATGTGCAGATCCAAGTACTGCTACCCAGACCTACTATCCTTGAGGAGGCGACTGCACTAGAGACTTCGAGGTACATCTGCCGCGTCCGCAGACCGAGAAGTTCCTTTCTATTCTTGCTTTTAGTATTTAGCTCTTCTGTATTTTTCTGTTCTATTTCGACATTACGAAGTTAGAGCTATGTAGTACTTCGTAGCTTGTGATTCGTGGGTTTCCGGGTCTTGGATTTATGTTTGGTATTGAGAATTAAACATGGTGTATGCCGAGCGGCACATTTAAACACTGTTACTGCTTTATTCCTGTTTTAAATTGTTTTACTTCAGCAAATTTTGGTTTTTTTCCCGCAATTTAGGCTTACCTAGTTGTAGAGACTAGGTTCCATCACGATGGTTCACAGAGGGCGAACCGGGGTCGTGACAAACTAGCTGTCTCTCAGAGTCTAAAGTACAATCTGAAGATGTTGTTCGTGCTCCTCTCAACTGTAGGAGTAGATCAAGATATCATAAATAAACACAATCACAAAGGAATCCAAATAGGGCTTGAACACCCGGTTCATCAAATCCATGAATGTTGCTGGGGCATTTGTCAGCCCAAAATGACATCACTAGCAACTCATAATGGCCATATCAAGTCCAAAAAGCCGTCTTAGGGACATCAGATGCCCTAATCCTCAACTGATGGTAGCCAGACCTCAAATAAATCTTCGAAAACACATTGGCACCCTGAAGCTGATCAAATAAGTCATCAATCCTCTGCAATGGATACTTGTTCTTGATAGTGACTTTGTTGAAATATCGATAATCTATGCATATCCTCATCGATCCATCCTTCTTCTTCACGAACAACACAAGCACACCCTAGAGAGAGACACTAGGTGTAATGAAGCCCTTATCAAGCAAATCTCGCAATTGCTCCTTCAATTCTTTCAACTCTGGAGGGGCCATATGGTGTGGCGGAATAGAAATGGGTTGAGTGCTTGGAGCCTAGTCGATACAGAAGTCAATATATTTGTTGGGTGGCATCTAATCGGTTCCAACCCTACACCACTATAGAGTGGCAAGAGCGATTGATGCAGCTTTTACCCGAAAAGGTCGGGATCGAATCTACAAGGAGATAAGATAAGTTTGGAGTTGGATTCCTATCTAATCTAGCAATGTGTAGTGTTCTTGATTGCACTTCCAACCATTCTTTGTTTGTTCACTACTCTAGTTTAATACTAATGATGGAGGGAAATAAGCTAATTATGATGTTTTTGTAGGGTTTTCTTAATAGGTCTAAAGGCACTAGGGAAGTGACTTGCACCTAGATGGGTATCTAAAGGAATCTAAAACTTAGGGCAAATTTTTTATAGTTGGGATCATGATATAGCCATAGCACGAAACTACTCACTCTATACCTCTCGGTAGTTTGAGTGACTTTGCCCTAATTGGCTTTCTCAAGCCCAATTGGGTGTTCAAAAAATGCAAGCAAAATTGGCTCAAGTCGGGTATTACTATCTATAGGTTTAACCCTTTAACTGGGGCTATCAATCTCTTGAATGCACCCCAATTCATTGTTGACCTGAATTTCCTAGAGTTAGGTCGTTACACTTTCTCAAGAAGAGCCTAAGTCAAAAAGGCACAAATCAGTGTTTGCAACCACCAATTTAACATTTAAAGCATAAATCAGACCAAATATCAATCACCCATAAAATATTTAAGCCCTAAAATAGAAGACCCATTAAATACCCACTCTAGGGTTAAGCCACAACCCTAGTTAATGGGTTTAGCTACTCATAGTCAAAGAAGAAATCATAGATTGAGATGAAATAGAAGCCATAAAAAGTAATTACAAGATAAGAATCTAAGATTAATTGTTAAACAAGCTCTAAAATTACTCAAAAAGGTAAAAATAGTGGTTTACGTGCTCAGCTAAACAACAGATTACCTAAAAATCTAAAAAGAAAGTATTTATACATAGCTAAATTTTTCGGACAAAAATGCCCCTACGGAGGCACCGCTAACAGCGAAAAGTGGACCGCTATAGCGGTAAGACTACCGCGGCCGCATAAAATCAAGCGCGGACCGTGGTCTTCAACCTTTTGCTCCATTCTTGGTCCTCTGAATCTGGTTTTCGCTAAGGGAGCTAAATGCATCGCAGCCGCATTGAAGCCATCGCTGCCGCGCAAAATCACTGCGGGCAGCGGTGACTTATTAAGCCCCAAATTATAGCTCTCTGAATCTTTCCACTGCGGACCACGAGGTCAAGACCGCCTCAGCGGTGGACCCTCCGCGTTCACGGTTGATTTTCCGTTGTTAGTGCTCATTTGACCCAGCTTTGACTTGTGCAGGTTTCATTCCTTTTTCAGTTGGTTTTGAGTTCCTTGTCTTTTTTTGATCAAATACTGCAAACAAGCACAATAAATTAGCTTTCAAGAATACTTGTAAACATTTTTAATCCAAAACTTAAGCAGAAAGGAGCATAAAATAGGATAGAATCCCTAGTTATCAACTCCCCCAAACTTAAGTTTTTGATTGTTCTCAAGCAAACAAAGTAATTCTCACCTCCTCAAGATAAAAGAAAGGAAAAATTCAGTTGTCCTAAAGTAATCTCATCAAGAATCAATTGGGACTAACAATTACCCTCAACTCAAATGCATTATTAATAATACACAACATTTTTAGCACCATGGCTATAGTGCGACACAAAAGCATCAAGAAATGACTCAAATCATCAAGAAAACTCTTTCTGATACATTTGTCGTTGTGGAACCCAAACTCATACTCTTCAACTCTCCATAAGCAAACCTCATTTTTAGATTGTAGCACTTAGAACGAGGATTGTGGAAAATACACCCATCTCTCTCAAAGGAAGGTCACAAGTATGGCTCTAACTACCATAAGCTTGCTTTTTATGCGAGTCACCACTAATGTAAGCTCACCCAACTCAAGATCATATAGGGCTTTTATAGGGATGTAATGAAGGCTCTTGGTTCATGATATGATATATTGGTCTAAGAAGGTTTCATCTTCCCTTAGGCACTACATTTGCTTCATTTTGGCACACATTTTCTTGACTTTTAGAGTCATTTACTTCTTCCTCAGGGGCTAGAGAGACACATTGTCACTCTTTCTTGTTCATTTCAATCCTTTTTCTCCTTTCTAATCTTTCCCTGCCTTTCATCTTTTGCTTTTATTGAATCCCTTCATTTCTTCTACATTGTTCACTTTTTTTTGGATTTCTTTCTTTTTCTTTTTGCCTTTCCTTTTCTTCATTTTGTACCTTTTATCACTTTCGCATTCCTCATCTCTCCCCCCAAACTTATGCTTTTGCCTTGTGCTAAGGGAAGATCGGGTGCCAAGAGAGGATCATTTTTAGAACGGATAAAGCCTTGAATCATGGTTTTTGAAAGAATAAGGGCTATGGCTCAACGGAGTTGACTAGGGATATCATCATTAGTGGACTATGGATGTTTTCAAGTCTCAATTAGGATCAAGGAGAGCTTATAATCACTTCTCAAGTCGAGCTACACTTAGGATTTCGCCTAGACAAACATTCAGGGCAAGTTCTAGACTCATTGGCACGGGACTTGGACTTGCAAATCAATACCTCACCACACAAGCTATAGGATTGCTAAAAAAACAGAGCCGGGGGCCCACAACAACCTTAGTTAAGATTTGAGCAACATAAAGGGTTCCGAGAAACCACTCGATGATTGTTTAGTCAACATAAGAGTCTCAAGGTCACAACTATCACCATCATATACACACCAATTTGCTTTTAACCATAAGGTCAAAGGTAAATGTGTTAGGCCCAAGTGAAGCTTTGCCTGAGGCACTATTGCTCACTACTACTATTTACACAAAAATGAAAAGAAAAATAGACTCAAAACCTTAAGAAGGTTTTCATGCCATCCATCATCGGGAAGAGCCACCCGATTCACACAAACTCCACATTTGGAAAGAATTGTGGTATTAAGATAACCAAAGGCTTATTGATCATAAAAAACATCCGCCTCAGCAAAAAGGCCACTGCTGACCGCGAAACATTGAGCGCTGTCAGCGGTCCAACTTCAGACAGTGCCAAATTTTTCTAGCTTAGTCCTGCACTGCATCAAACATCTCTACACACATCTCACAACCAGTTAGTTCAAAAACAAATCCTACACTAAGAAGAAAATCAAAAAAAAAGAAAAACACATGGGTTGCCTCCCAAGAAGCGCCTGGCGTAGGTTACCATCAATCACTTAAGATGGATCATTGCCACCACGTGGCTATCATCAAACTTGCCAAGATAGTGCTTCACTTTGTGCCCATTAACTCTGAATATTTCACCATTTTTGTTTTTCAAATCAAGAGAACCAAACGGAGTCACAAGCACCACCTCAAAAGCTCCACTCCATTTTGATTTAAACTTTCCCGAAAACAATAGTAACCGGGAGTTGAATAAAAGAGTCACCTTCTTTGAACTCCTTACTACGGGCATACTTGTCATGTAAGTAAATCATCTTGTCCTTATACAAAGATGAGCTGGAATAGGCATGAAACCGGAACTCATCAAGCTCATTGAGTTGCTCCACCCGAAAATTTGTTGCAACATCCCATTCAAGATTAACTTCCTCAAAGCCCACATGGCCTTGTGCTCTAACTCAATCAGAATATGGCAAGCTTTTCCAAACACCAATCGGTATGGAGACATACCAATCGAAGTCTTATAAGCAGTCTTGTAAGCCCACAAAGCATCATCCAGTTTCTTTGACCAGCCAGTCCTATTTGCATTAACCGTCTTTGACAATATGCTCTTGATCTCCTAGTTGGAGACCTCAACTTGCCCACTAGCCTGAGGATGGTAAGGATTTGAAACCTTGTGATTGACACCGTACTTTGCAAGCAAAGTGTCAAATGCCTTATTGCAGAAATGAGAACCCCATCACTGATGATTACTCTAGGAGTGCCAAACTGAGTAAAGATATTCTTCTTGGGTAAGGCCATAGCTTCAACCCATTTGGAAACATAATCAACGGCCACTAGAATGTATGTGTTGCCACATGAACTAACAAAGGGTCCCATAAAGTCAATGCCCAACACATCAAATATGTCAACCTCAAGAATAGTAGTAAGAGGCATTTCATCCTTCTTTCAAATTCCACCTGCTCTCTGACACTCATCACATCTCTTCACAAGCTCACCCGCATCCTTTTACAATGTAGGCCAATAAAAACCACATCTAAGCACCTTTGAAGTTGTCCTCGCCCCACCGTGATAACCACCATAGGGAGAGTAATGACAAGCATCCAGAATACTCATTTGCTCCTCCTCCGGAACACATCTTCGGATCATACCATCATTACAGATTTTGAACAAGTAAGGCTCATCCCAGTAGTAGTCCAAGCTATCCAGTTTAAGCTTCTTCGTTTCGTTAGAAGAGAGCTCACACGGAACAATACCGGTCACAAGAAAGTTGGCAACATCCGCGAACCAAGGCATGGTATTCACAGATACGGAGAGAAGTTGCTCATCAAGGAATGCATTATTAATTTTGAGGTCATCTCAGGGCCTCCCCTCCTCCTCCAAGAAGGACAAGTGGTCCGCCACTTGGTTTTCACACCCTTTTCAATCAACAATCTCAAGGTCAAACTCTTGACGCAATAGAACCCATCTCATCAATCGTGCCTTTGAATCCTTCATTGTTATCAAGTAGCAGAGTGCTGCATGGTCAGTATGAACTATCACCTTGGCCCCCATGAGATAAGGCCTAAACTTCTCCATTGTAAACACAATTGCTAGCAACTCTTTTTCTGTCACCATGTAATTCACTTGAGCATCATTCATTATTTTGCTTGCATAATACACCGGGTGAAACATTTTTTTTACTCTTTGACCTAAGACCGGTCCTACAGCAACATCGCTTGCGTCACACATGAGCTCAAAAGGTAAGCTCCAATTGGGTGCGGTAATAATGAGAGTGGTTGTCAATTTGTACTTGAGAAGTTCAAAAGCTTTCATACATTCCTCATTAAACACGAACTTGGCATCCTTTTCCAATAAATTGCACAAAGGATTCACTACCTTAGAAAAGTCTTTGATGAATCTTCGGTAGAACCCCGTATGCCCAAGAAAACTCCTAACCCCCTTGACTGAAGTAGGACAAGGAAGCTTTGAGATCACTTCAATTTTAGCCTTGTCCACCTCTATACTGTGCTTTGAGATCTTATGGCCGAGGAAAATGCTCTCATCGACCATAAAGTGGCATTTTTCCCAGTTAAGCACAAGATTTGTCTCTTCATACCTGTCCAACACCTTGTCAAGATTCTTCAAACATTCATCGAAAGAGTCACCCACAACACTGAAATCATCCATGAACACTTCCAAGAAGCCCTCCACCATGTCGGTAAATATAGCCATCATACACCGCTGGAAGGTAGTCGGTGCATTGCACAAACCAAAAGGCATCCTAGAAAAGGCAAAGGTGCCATACGGACACGCGACGGTGGTTTTCTCTTGATCTTCCGGAGCAATCAAAATCTGGTTGTAACCTGAGTACCCATGCAAAGGTAAATGATCCTTGTGGGTCACTTTATTTAGCTTGCAGTAGTCCATACACACCCTCCATCCGGTGACAGTCCTTGTGGGAATCAACTCATTTTGCTCATTGGTAACCACAGTCATACCACCCTTCTTCGGTACACATTACATCGGTGAAGTCCAAGAACTATCCGAGATGGGGTACACAACCCCTGCATCTAACCACTTGATCACCTCCTTTTTGACAACCTCTTGCATAGCCTCGTTCAACCTACTTTGATATTCCACAGAGGGCTTGGAATTATCTTCAAGTATAATCTTGTGCATGCAATAGCCGGGGCTTATTCCCTGAATATTAGCTAGAGTTCATCCAATTTACTTCTTCCTTCTTTGGAGCACCTTTAGTGTTGCATCTACCTGCACGTTAGTAATACAAGATGAAAGAATAACAGGTAAAGTTGAACTAGGACCTAAGAATTCATACCTGAGATGTGAGGGCAAAGGCTTCAACTCCAAAACTGGAGGTTCCTCAATTAAGGGCTTTTTTGGTGGAGTCTTTCTGTTCTCAAGATCCAAAGAGATCTTTCGAGGCTCATAAGAGTATGAGCCCATTCCGTGCAAAGCATTGACACACTCCACCCGAGCTTCATCAAGGTTCAACAATACCGCCTCTAGAGGATCATCCACATTGATCATGGCACTAGTATCATCAACTATCACTTCCGTGACAAGATCCACAAAAGAGCACACTTTCGTACTATTAGGTTGCTTCATTGATTTGCACACATGAAAAACCACTTTTTCATCACCCACCCGGAAGGTGAGCTCCCCTGCTTCCACATCAACTAATACATTCCTAGTTGCAAGGAAAGGCCTTCCAATATAATCGGAACCTCATAGTCGACCTCGTAGTCCAAAATCACAAAGTCAACATGCAAAATAAACTTGTCCACCCTAACAAGAACATCATCAATAATACCAAGCGGGCTCTTCATTGTTCTATCCACCATTTGCAACCTTATTGAAGTAGCTCTCGGTTGATCAATACCCAAAGTTTTGAACAAGGAGTAAGGCATCAAATTGATACTTGCTCCCAAATCACATAATGCCTTTGCAAAATCCGCACTCCTAATGGTACATGGAATTGTGAAAGTACAGGGATCTTTAAGCTTTGGAGCCATCGAGTGCACAATTGCACTCACTTGATGAGTCATTTTTATGGTCTCACATTCCATCGATCTCTTTTTAGACACCAAGTCTTTCATGAACTTGGCGTAACCCGGCATTTGCTCAAGAGCTTTCACCAAAGGAACACTGATTGACAAGCTTTTCATCATCTCAATAAACTTCTTAAATTGGTTTTCATTCTTCATTCTTTTGCTTTGCAAGCCTTTGAGGGTAAGGTGGAGGAGGCCTTGGAAAAGGAGCCTTAGCCTTGTGCACTACCGTTTCTGGTATGTCTATTACATGTTCCCTAGACGGGTTCACGTCATCTTGAGTCTCCACCTCATTATCTTGAATATCAATTCTCACTTCCGCATTAAAATTCTCTTCTCTCACTTGCTCATCAACTATAGGAACATCATAATCTTTGTAAGGCCCCGTGAAAATTTTTACTCAAAAACCCGAATCTTGTAGTGCCAAGTTAGGATCATGTGTTAGAAACTCATAAAATTCTTCACGGCAAGCTTGCTCGCCGTGGTTCCGACCCTTTGGATTGATCTGTGCATTAAAAAGTTAAGGAATTATGTTTTCCAAAAAAATGCGTTTCTGCGGTCCATTATGCGGTCGCATAATAGCTATGCGGACCGCATAGTCGCCGCAGAGCCAGACAGTTTGATGGTTAATTTGAGGTCAACTATGCGTCCACTTATGCGATTGCATAATCAATATGCGGGCTGCATATTCATCGCATAATCCCCTTGGAGTTTTTGGGAGGGGCAGTTCTACAGTGCATTATGCGAACGTAGAATAGGTATGCGGACCGCATTTCTATCGCACACCCAGACAGTTTGTTCAGGTTTTGGGACCATTTTTGTAGACTGCATGTCCATTATGTGATCGCAGATTGTGTTGGGGCTCCTATTTTCTAACTTTTAACACTCGACCCATCCCATTAAAAACACCCATTAGACCTCTTTTATGTTATCCTTACTGCAAATAGAATGAGAGAGGGAGTTCTAGAGAGAGAGGGTGATCTTCATCAAGTCCCCACTCAATCCTTGCCTAAACCCTTGAAGATTATCAAGTAAAGATGCTAGACCTTCACCCCAAGAGGTAAGAACTTGAGCCCTAACCTTTGGTTTCAAAATTCACACTAGACTGAGTAATTAGCTTGGGGGTTCATGGGTATAAGAATGGATTTCTTGCATATATAAAAGATAATAGGGTATGGGGAGGTTGTGAACTAAAAAGATAGCAATTGGGGTGTAAAATAATGAAATCTCTTACAAAAAGGTCCTAAAATCATAATGTACACCTAGTGCTTGATAATATGCTCAAATGAGCTAGAATCTTAATCATGTCTCTAATTCTTGATTCGATTTGTAATTTTCATAAAATAGATTGAAGTCGCTAAGAGTCCCAGAATTTGTAAGAATTTAAGGAAAGTTTTATTGAGGTATGTATGGCTAAAACCCCCTTCTATTAGAAATTGAGCTCCGTTGGTATGCGTATGTGCAAATGTGGTAAGACTGAAAACTTGATTGATGTATTGATTGATATTTTACATGAATTGGTTTTGGAATTGTATATATAAACATGAAAGGTGTGCCTCAATATGTGCAAAGTACTATCCTAGATATTTGAAGATGTGCAAAGAATATGAACCATGTGTTGAAATTGCCTAGACTTCACGTCAAGACTTAAAATTGAGATTGTCATGCTAATTCTGTGAAAACTTAACTATGCCTGCAACTTGAATTGCTTTTGTATGTGTCTATGATCATAGATTACAAGGTTGACATTAAAAGTGGAAATGATGTGATAATTGCGGCCCTAAGTGCCAATGAATTGACATGATATATGTGAAATAAAGCTTCAAATGAGATGATTAACGAGAAAAGAACAGCGCCTAGGTAAGGTGGCCTAGCCGATCGGGCCGCGATTGGACACCATGCCGCACACATGGTGGTAATGTGCGTATATTGAATTCCAGAAAAGGAAATGAGATGGTGATTGAGGTATATGTCTCAAATGAGGCAACCTAGTCGATCAGGTCGTGATCGGACTCCGCTCAAGACAGCGGTGGTATTGTGAACAATGATGAACATATGAAATGCCCCAAACTAAAGTTATGGAAATCATGTGAAAGTTGTATGATTCTTAATCTGATGATGTGGTGTTCGGTTAAAGCTTTGATTGTCTCTTGTGATTTCCTTGTTCTCGTATGGTAGTTCTTTCTAATAAGATGGTGTTTAGTTATACTATTCTATGGTACTAACTCCCCTTTTGCTGGGGGCGCTACATTTTTAAATGAATGTAGGTGGCTTCATAGTGGACAGTGCCTGTGAGCACGTGATTTTTGCCCTATGTGAATTACTCCCATAAATTCAAGAAAAATAAATTTTTTCCATTATTGGCAATTTCGTAGATTGTTTGTAGTATTTTGTTAATTGTTTGCATTTGTCTGTGCAAGTTTAATTTTATTTAATTCATGAAAAAATACAAAATACGTTGCATTTGCATTTAGGATTTAATTTTATGTTTTTAGATTAATTAGTAATTAGTTGTTTTATAAAATATGAAAAATCACAAAAAAAGTTCATGTCGCATTTTAACTCTTTAATTTCGAATTTTATAGCCTTTTCTTTTAATTTAGGACTTAATTAATTATTGTAAACAATATGTTGAGTTTTTAATATAATTTGGAAGGTTAATTTAATTTTTAAGAGTTAGTTTAGATTTTTGTTTAATTTGGAAAAAGAAAGGAAAATTAGAAATTGAAAGGAAAAGAAAAGGAAATAAAAGAAGAAGTTTAATTTTTTGGGTTGTTTTAATTAATTTCCCATAGGCCCAAACATTTTTCACCCTTTACCCGTCACAAATAGGCCCAAACCTATTGTTTTAGCCGGTCCACCTGCTCAGATAACCAAACGACCCTGTTTCCCATGCTTTCGATCTGAGCCGTTGATCTCGTTTGATCAGACGGCCAAGAACTCGACCCCCTCAGTATATAACTGTTCGATACAGCCCCACCCCCTCAGAACCACCCCCTCAAGCCTCGTCGTGTCTAACCCCAGAAACACTAGAGCTCGCCGCCCCTGAAACCTCCACCATCTCCGCCGGCGGCGACACCATAAACCACTCCAATCCACTCGAAAATAACACCCTAGAACCCTCTTACCCTCCTATTTCCAAATCTCAACATAGTTCGCCTCGAATCCCCCTCAATCTCCTAGAATCTTAAATCTAAAAGTCGGATTTCAAACCCTAATTCAGCTAAATTATGCCCAAACACTCACCACTTCTTTCTCTTCCCAAAACCTGAAGTCAGTCCTTTCAAATCCCTATCAAACCTCACAAAAATCAAATCTGGGAGGACATGCATGGGTTTCTAAGGCGATTTGAGCCGGAAAAAGGTGTCACTGGTCTGTTCTCAAAAGGGAACATTCATTTGACACCTCTTTTTGGATTTACATCGAAGAAGACGGGTCTAGCCGAAACAACCGGACAGTCATGGCAGTAGGTACTCGATTATTTTTTCGTTTATTCTATCTTCTCACCGTCCTGCTTCCGTCATCTTCTTCTACTGTTTCTGTTTTTATTCTGATCGGAAAATGAAATGGGTTAATTAGTATTATTTTTAGTCAATTATTTTAGGTTTAAATCATGAATTTGCCATTAGATCATTAGGTTTCCAGTTTTCAATTAAGGTTTAGTTTATTTCTAATAGTCAGCATATTAGTATTTTTGGTTTGATTTGATTCCCTATTTTAATGGTTGATTTAATTACTTCAAAAGTTTGAATTAGGTTCGGTCATCGACTGTTTCTTTTGTTAATAATAGTCTCAATTAGTTTAAGTGTATTTGTTTACAAATTATTGTTTCTGAGTGTCTCTTTTGAAGTTTGTTTTTTTGTTCAGGGGTTATTTGCATAAATTTCAGATTGGGTTCATTCTTTTATTGTTCAAGATTCAATTTGGGCTGTTAGTGTACAGACACATGGGTTTGGGCTGGGTCTTGGGATAACTTGACCTAATTTTAGTTGCCTGAGGGTAAATAATAGAAGTTTAAAGGGCAGTTTAGGGAAATTAGCCAAGGAAATCTTGTATAACTAACTTAGGAAGCTGCCTAGAAGGTGGGATTGGGGCTGTTTTAGAAAGCTGATTTTTAAACTAAGGATCAAGTAGCAAAAACGAAAATTCCAAAGGGAGTAAAGGGCAAATAACTTGACCCATTTTCTGCTGCCCTAATTGCTCCCTATAAAGACATTGTTTCTTCACTAGCAAGGTAGAGTTTGGAGACTGAAAAACACTAAAAAGAAACTTTAGAAACTGCTGAATTTTTCAAAAGCAACAATACTGAAAAAATTGCTAAAAATTAGCTTGGGTTTTCTGGTTCTTTGGTTTCCTTCAGTTGATTAGAGCTTCTAAGATTTCCAAATCGAGCATCTGGGTTCTAAAGTGGTTGATTTGGTTTGAAAGTTAGATTGATTTGCTGCGTGGGTACTGTTACATTGTTGTTGTTGCTACTCCCTCACTCTCTCTGCTTTTCTCTTGAATTTTCCAGGTAGTTTTGCGAACTATGGACATCACTTGAATGTAACATACAACTTGGAATTGGAAATATGATAAAATTAGTGTTGTTTACTGCTGAATTTCGTTTCTCCTTCTTTCAATCTCAGTTATGGTTGTAATATTCAGCTCTAGGAATGTCTTGTTAGCTTATTTCATGATTATGAATGTGGTGTCTTAGCATTAATTTGAAGTTTAAGCTACTTGATTCTCTTGCTTTAGTTGTCAGTTTGGCTGAAATTTGCTATAGATAAAATAAATTCCCTGTGTGTTTGCATTAACAGTTAAGCATGTGTTGAATCGATTGGTTTGTACTTGAATCTTATTGGACTTGGTGTTTAAGCTCGGGGCTGTCTTATGTCAATTTCAAGTCTTCTGTTGATATGGTGTTAGGAAAACTAATTGAAATTTTGATTTTTGTATCGTTGTTTAGTTTGGGATTAAAATTGAAGTTAAGTGTTAGTTTTGTGGTTATATGTCATTAATACATTTGAAGTCAAACAATGTTGCCTTTTAAAAAATTGTGATATGATTTAGTGATGCCCCAACATTTTTAGTCTTTTGCTGTAGTTGATGAAGCTTAGTCAGCCTTAGCTGGTATTTTTTTAGTTCAAATACGTACTGGTTTTTTATGAAGGGATTCGATCTTGAGTCCCAGGCTTTCAATACTTGCCTTCCATCAGATTTGGCTCCCCTTGGGCATAAACCTTGAGCCCCTTTGAAGATAGGAGTTCCAGGCTTCTTTGTGTTTGGGCAGGCTCTTCTGAGCCCATCTCCTTATTTAATTTGTTACTGAGGCTTTATCCGTATTAAGCCTGTATCAAAAATCTGAAAGCCCCGCATTTCTCCGTGACCATTAGTCATGCAACAATAGCTTTAATTTGCATGTTTAAAATAGTTCTTTTACCTAAAGTTAGTTGTTCCATATGAAATAACACCAATAGTTTATGACCATCAAAACTAAATTTAGAAATCCTTTTGATAGAATAATTCGAGGCATGCCATGCCAAATAAAATCTCAAAACCCATGGCCTTCACTTAATTAATTTTAATCCTTTAGAAATCGAGGTGTGCCATTTAGTTGAATTTTCCATGGCCCTCGCAAACTTGAAAGTCCGTAGTTGCTTTAGGCGCGTAATTTAAATTAATTTCTTTAAACTCGGGTGTGCATTTCATATGACCCAACTCCAATTCTCAATAACGTTAAATAAAATGTGTCATGGACCACGAGTGCATTTCATGTGGCGTGGTTCAAGACGTATTTTAGATAACGTTGAATCTTCCTAAAATTAATTAAAAGCGGCTAATAAGTTAAAATGTACCATAGGCTAAAACATGTATTAAAATCAGATAATAGTCCAATAATAATAGTTGAGCAACCGTGCTAGAACAACGGAACTCGAGAATGCCTAACACCTTCTCCCGGATTAACAGAATTCCTTACCCAAATTTCTGTGTTTGCGGACTGTACAACAGAGTCAATCTTTTCCTCGATTCGGGATTTGAACCAGTGACTTAGGACACCATAAATTATCCCAAGTGGCGACTCTGAACAATAAATAAATAATCTCATTTCTATTGTCACTTTAAATGGAAAAACTCTCTTACTCCCTTCCGGGGTGGTAAAAAGGAGGTGTGACAGCTCTGGCGACTCTGTTGGGGAACATCGAACAAAGAATCTCTGGTTCAGGGTTCAAGAATTTGAGCTTAAAATAATTGTTATATTTGGCTTTATTTATTTGCTGGTTTTATTTACATGTTTGGGTCTAATGTGCTAAATGTTGCTTTTTACCGCTTTGATATTATTGAACTGTATAAAAATTGTTACAAAACCCTTCTTCTCTCTGATTCTTCTAAATCATCTGGGAAGTGTGCACTTCGTATAACTTCTTTTTTGTTAGAGTCATATCCCAATTTTAGAACGAGGTTCGGACAAGTTGCAAAGCCGGTGAAGTTTCTGTATTTCCAGTACGCTGCCCCCCCCCCCTCGGCTCGAGCTGTTCGCTCGGGTAAGCCAGGTCTAGAACAACCCAGGTTTTTAAATCTAGAATAACATAGCCTCATGCCGGATTCCTAGTAGGAACGCTAGTTTGCATCATGTGCATTTTGACTTTGGGGACTCAACACAGGGGTTGGGTCCGTCTAGGACAGGTGCACCTGAATTCAAAAGACCATTCTGATGCATTTTGCTTGCTACTTGCACATTTATTTGATTCGGACTGCATGTTGACCGACTTCTAGAAAAAGAGAAAAATTGAGAAAAACCAAATTGAGGTGAGAGAGAGGAAATTACCCGCCTGTGAAAAACCTGGTGTCCAAAATACCCCGAAACTCTGCCGAAATTTTCAGAAAAAAGGCTATTTCAAAAGTTTGTATTTTCTGTTGCATCAAAATTGGCTGAACTACGCAATTTTGATTCTCACCGGATCTGGGATACGTAGGCAACCCTCATCCGGTCCAACTACTTTCGCAAAAATAACTCAAAAATGTGAAGTGTCGTTGTTTTGTCATAAATAAATTAGGTGGCGCTATTCTTAGCCAAAAATGCCTCAAAAGACGTCGAAAGGCTGTTTTGCAAGAATAGCCACCTAGGGTCCCTTTTCAAATTTTGGTTGATTAATAAAAACAGCCCTAAAATTGTTTTTTTTTATTATTATTTTGAGGTGTTGAAGGGCTGTATTCGTAAATGGGTGTTTTCTCTAAGTCAAAGTAAATCACAGTCTTTTAATCAATCACCTTCAATAAATGTGTGGGATGAGCACAATTGAAAATGAACCTTTCACAATCCGCGAGAAAATCCCGTTAGAGCTACATATGTGGTGGCATGATTTGGGAGAAGTCAGTAGAAAAATTGTGATAAAAGCTTTGGGTGGTCTTGTTGGGCTTCTGAAGATTAAGCCAAGGAAGGATATAATTGAGGTCTTGATACCCTTCTGGGACCCAACACATAATGTGTTCCACTTCGCTGATTTTGAGCTAATTCCTATGCTTGAGGAAATAGCGGGCTACGCTGGTTTCAGTGGGAATCTAAGAAATTAATACCCGGTGGCGCCTAGGGCAGTGACTCCTCATAAGTTTCTGGACATGCTAAGCATCAGTCGGGAAGCTCAAGACGGGAGTCTGGCCAAGGGATTCTGCATATTCTATTTCTTGTACCGACGTTACGGGAATCCCCACGGTTTTGAGATGCCAGATACCGGTATTATTCACTCGAAAAACAAAGATAAGTGGGAAGCTCGACGAGGATTATCTTTTATAGTGGCGTTCCTGGGTGTTCTGATTTGTCCAAGAAAAGATGGAAACATAGAGTTGGGGCTTGTGGGGATAGCCGATTTCATGACTAAAAAGGCAAATGGCACCATTGTACCAATGATCTTGGCGGAGATTTACCGAGCTCTAACCGTCTGCCGAGAAGGGGGGAAGTTTTATGAAGGATGCAATATGCTTTTACAACTCTGGATGGAGGATCACCTTTCCACCATCCGGGGCACATGAACTAAGGCATGACCGGTCTTGAATGCATTGAAAAACATGAACAACGGTGGAGGGTTATGAGTTGCCCGATGGTACGGAAGCATGGTATGCACACTTGAGCTCCCTAACTGCAAACAAGATTGAATGGACATTCGGTAGGCTCTCGGTCAGTGAAGTCATTTATATGTCGGCCGAGGTGTGTTATTTTTTATTGATGGGTGTCACACCTCCTTTATTCCTATACCCGGAAAGTGCATAAGGGAGTTTTTCCAATTAAAGGACAATCAAAATGGGATTTATTATTAAAGATTTAGAGTCGCCACTTGGGAGATTTATGATGTCCCAAGTCACCGGTTGAATCCCGAATCGAGGAAAAGATTGACTCTGTATTACAGTCCGCGAACAAAAAATCTGAGTAAGGAATTCTGTTAACCCGGGAGAAGGTGTTATGCATTCCCGAATTCCGTGGTTCTAGCATGGTCGCTCAACTGTTATATTTGGCTTAAATTATCTGATTTTAACAATTATGAACTTATGTGCAAATTTTTAACCTTAACCGCTTTTATTCATTTTTAAAGAAAATTGCAACGTCATTAAAACAAGTCTTGAACCACGTCACATAAATGCACCCGTGGTTTTTGGACATACTTTAACATCGTTGGGATTTGGATTTGGGTTACATAAATGCGCACCCAAGTTTAGGGAGGTAATGTTATTAAAATACGCGCCTAAAGAGACTAACGCGTTATTATTTTGGGGAAGGCCGTGAAATTCGCTAAAACGGCCCATCCGGAAATCTAAGTATTTTAATATATACAATTATAGAGGGCCCCGCAATTTATGTGTTTTGTTTAGCGAGGCTCATCCCGTTTTATTATTTTAAAGTGCAAACCTAGAGCAATCTATAGTTTTCTACTTAATTTGTTTCTAAAATAAAAGAAAGGCCCTAATTAATTTGTTACTGGACTGATGCAAACTAAGTAATATTTTTGCACTAACATCCGACCATTGGGCTCCGATGTGAGCCCAGCAAAGGGAATTTAAAACCAGATATGCACCATAAAATCGGCCAAAACAGACCTTGGCCTAGGCCTAAATGAGAAAGGGGCCAAAACTGGCCTGGGCCGTGCATCAATTATCCTGAGGCCCAAACGTTTAGGGACTAGCCTGTTAAGCCCTGTCTTTTACACTAAATGGAATTTCAATTTAATTAAGAACACAAAACTGATGAATCTACTACTAAAATTAACTAGCCAACAAAATAAATTCAATGCAACATTAAACATGAGTTGGAAAGCAACCGATTTCAGATTTCATGACCCACGTAAACTGCCTATGATCACAATTTCAAACATGGTGCATACTAGTTCAAATTTCAAATTCCCTAATGTGACTCGTTTTTATTAAAACGCTGACTCATGAACTTTTATTAAACACTAACGTGACCACATATGAGAATTGAAACTCGAGAATTAAGGATGCTGGACGAAAATGGATTGCCTAAATTAACCTTACGAATTACATATCTCATATCTACTTTTAACTTTCTGATTTCGAACCCACACACAACCACTCAAACTCAGAATTATAGATTAACTCACATCATCACTACTAAATATAAAGCTCCCATGATCAGAAGAAGTATCACACTACTTTAACAGTCTACAGCCTAATTAATCACAGCTTGAAAATACCATTTATACAGATCTAGGAAAACCGGAAATTAACTAAACTAATAGAAACTATTCTGTTAGTCCAGCATGGAATTATTACAACGAATACTCAACTAAACTCATATGCATTTCTAAATATCTAACACACACTTAACGGTTCAAATGCACAAACTTATAATTAACAGTCCATCAGTACGGTTATTACAGTATAATGAAAGCTGTAAATCAACAATAGGCCTCCACTTCAACAACAATAGGCCTCCACTTCATTCATTTTCAACTGGATATTTGCATACATCGAGTTTCAGGACATGTACCTGGTATGTAGAACAGAAAAATGGGGTAAGTAATCAGCAACAGCAAACAGCAAAATACAGCAGCAGAAAACCCAACACAGTAGCTTCAACACCTCAATCCAGAAATCCCAGCAACACGGAGAAAACCAGTAAAAATGGAGAAGAAAAATAGTCCGGAAATATCTCTTTGTTTTCTCTTTATAGCTTTGAACTCTCTCTGGTGTTCTTCCGCTGTCAATATTTCAGAAATTTTCTTTACTCTCTCCAAAATGAATTCTGCCTCTGTATATCCAGCGTATCCAGAGTGTATATCGAGTGTATACCGCTCTCTTCGCCCCCTTCTTTTTTCTTCTCCTCTCATCTTTTTTTCTCTCCTATTTATAGCAAAATTTTCGAGATTTTTCAGATTTTTTTAAAAAATATTTTATTATTTTATTATTTTTTAATTAAAATAAATCCCACTTACAAATTGCTTTTATTTTTTTATAAAAAGAAATCTCACCTTTCTTTACTTTTATCTTTTTAAATTCCAACTTTAATTACTTTTATCTTATTTAAAATCTCACTTTTTTTTACTTTTTAAAAGAGAATTCCACTTTATTTAACTTTTCTTAACAAACAATCCACTTTCTTTTGCTTTTCTTTTAAAAATGCTACTTTTTTTTACTTTAATTTTTTTTTAATGTTCAGATACCTTTATATTTGTTTTTTAATTCCAACTTTTTTTTACTTTTTATTTTTTTTAAATTTCCACAAAACTTTACTTTTATTTTTTTAATTTTCTACTTTCTTTTACTTTTTTAAAAGAGAATTCCGCTTACTTTTACTTTTATTTTTTTTATTCAATACTTCCCTTTTTCTTATTTCTAAAATCACTCCCGAAAATTAAGAAAATTAATATTTTTTCGGAATTTGTTTTATTATTATTTTAAAAATAAAAATTAAGATAAAATAATATTAATAGTAACAATTCACTTTTTAAATTTTGTATTTTTACCCTATAATAAAAAGTGTAACAAAGCTAAAAATTGTAGGTTAAAACCCCTAAAATATTTACATAGAAGAAGTGATAAAAAAAATTAAATATTATCAAAAATTAGGTGCTCACAGCTGCCCCTCTTTGTTTGGAAACATGAAGAGTTTTCAAGCAAAGATAAGGTGAGCCATGTGACTAATTTTTTGAACCTATTTTTATTCAAAAGGGAAGAAATAAGGATAAGAGAAAAGAGAAAGGGTGCAACCGAGTCTTGCTTTTGGACAGCCTACATATCCCGGGTTATAGGGGAATCAGGTTGCGTGTAGTTTAAGAAGTTTGGTAGCTGGGACTACCATGAAGCTGCTGTTTTACTGTTACTATTGTTGCTGCTGCTGATACTGCCTACTGACCTCCTTATTACACCATGACAAAAATGAAGAAGCTAAACTAAGCTATAATCTATGCTTTACAAAGATTTATTTCCAAACTTGATCTTGTGACTAATGTTGCCTTGTTGATTTGTGCTTCCTCCGTTGTTTCTTTACTTCTGGTTCGACTTGTGGTCTTCCTTCTGATTTTTGTTGGGAATTTTTGTTGTAACCCTCCCTTTACTGACTTCAAACTTCAATGTATTCCTCTGTTATATGGGCGGGCTCCCAACTTCAAAACTTGAAAAATGTAAAGACTGAAATGTATTCCCTGCTCTCCAGGCGGGCTCCTGACTGTTAAACTTGAACTGCTTCTCCCTGTTCTCCAAGCGGGTACCTGATTGCTAGACTTGAAATGTATTCCTTGCTCTCCAGGCGGGCTCCTGACTGCTAACTTGAAATGTATTCCCTGCTCTTCAGGCAGGTTCCTGAATTCAACCAAAATAGACAAAAACAAAGGAAATTTTTCTGCCCCAGTTTGGGTATCTGGGAACATATGTAAGTGTTAAACGAATCACATTACCAAATATCAATAAGAACTTGAAAACTAAAACTTGAATTGTACTCCCTTGTTTCCAGGCGGGCTCATGACTGCTGAACTTGAATGTATTCCCTGCTCTCCAGGCGGGCTCCTGACTGCTAACTTGAATTGTTACTCCTTGTTCTCCAGGTGGACGCCTGATTGCCAAAACTTGAATTGTATTCCCTTGCTCTCCAAGTGGGCGCCTGATTGCCAAAACTTGAATTGTATTCCCTTGCTCTCCAGGTGGGCGCCTGATTGCTGAAACTTGAATTGTATTCCCTTACTCTCCATGTGGGCGTCTGATTGCTGAAAATTGACTTGCTTCTCCCTGTTCTCCAAGCGGGTCCCTGATTTCAACAAAAATAGACAAAACAAAGAAAATTTTCTGCCCCAGTTTGGTAGCTGGTCACATATATGAGTGTTAAACTGAATCATATTACCAAATATTATTAAGAATTTGAAATCTATGTCCCATTATCCAGGGGGATCCGGACAACTCTTAACTAAACGACAATTTTAAATCTAAGCTATATCTTTTAAAGGTATGACTTTCGCTAAATCTTGTTATCTAAGAGGGTCTTAAACTACTCCCCATTATCCAGGAGGGTCCTGACAACTCTTAACTAAACAACAATTTTAAATCTAAGTTGTATCTTCTAAAGGTGTTACTTCCGCTAAATCTTGTTATCTAAAAGGGTCGGTCTTAAACTATTCCCCATTATCCAGGAGGGTCCTGACAACTCTTAATTAAACGACAATTTTAAAGCTGAATTATATCTACTGAAGGTATGTCTTATGCTAAATCTTGTTATCCAAGCCAGTTTTAAACTACGTCCCATTATCGAGGAGGGTCCTGACAATCAAAAATCAAGTCTTATCTTAAGAGTGACAATTTTACGGCTAAACTATATTACCCTACAGCAGAACTTATGCTAAATCTTGTTATCTAATGGAAATCTTAAAGCTAGGTCCCATTATTCAGGAGGGTCCTGAAAACTCCTAATTGAATCCTATCTTAAACATGCAATCTTTGAAACCAACTTATATTCCTTTGGGGTACATTTATGCTAGATTTTTCTATTTATGATTGTTTCGTTTTTTTAAACTAGGTCCGATTTTCTAGGAGGGTCCTGACAACTCCTAGCTGAATTCTATCTACAGAAAAAAAATTGAAACCAACTTATATTCTTTTGGGGTACATTTATGGTAGATGTTACTACTCATGATTGTTTTGAATTTTAAACTAAGTCTCATTTTCCAGGAGGGTCTTGAAAATTTCAAATTAAATCTCACCTTAAGAGTGACAACTTCAAAGCTAAATCATATTTCCTAAAGGTAAAACTTACGCTAAATCTTATTTTCTATGAAGGTCTTAGAACTAAATCCCATTGTCCAGGAGGGTCCTGAACACTTACAACTAAATCCCATTATCCATGAGGGTCCTGAAGAGCCGAGAATGAACTTACCTGAGCCATGCTTTCTTTCTGGAGGATCTCTGCATGACGAACAAAATTCCTTGCCTCTGAACCATGCTTTTCCTCATGGAGGGTTCCTACAGATCGAACAAATTTTCCTTTCCCCTTCTCAAGCCGCCTTTGTGCTGACAAAATTGGGCATGACATTTGAAAAAAATTCAATCTTCCAAGCTTTGATTTGGACACAATATTTGTCCCTATTTCAAACAAAGAAAACTTGTGAGTTTATAAATATGGTGGTTGCTTTGTGGCATTGACTTTGAAGGCGATTGCTCCTTCGCTTCCCATGATAACTTTGGTTTCAACTTGAAAGACCTTGCCTGTTTATTGACTGACCACTTTCTCTGTCACCCTTATCATAGAAAATACCTCTGATCCGTTCAGACCCAATACCTTCTATCTGTTGCATTGCTCATGAACCGGCATCTACCAAACCTTTGTGTTTCACATGATCCCCACGGTATATTGATTATTGCCAACTTCAATGTACACATTGTTCTTTCCTGATTTAAATCACTAGCCTTGGTCTTGAGGTCTATTGCTCCATCACTTGCCATGATATCTTTGATTTCTGCATGGAAGATATTGCTTGTCACTGGTTTACCGCCATTTTTGTCCCTTGTATATCACATGGATCCCAACGCATGTTGATTGTTACCAACTCAGTGTGTATGTTGTTCTTCCTTGACTTAAACCACTGGCCTTGGCTTTGAAGTCTATTGCTCCCTCGCTTGCCATGATAACTTTGATTTCTGCATGGAAGGCCTCGATTGCCACTAGTTAACCACTTTTTGTGAATCTTATCACAGAAAATAGCCTTAATCTATTCACCTAACACCCTCCATCTGTTGCATTGTCCATGAATTGATATGTACCAAACCTTTGTATTTCATAAGGATCCCAAAGCATGTTGATTATTACCAGCTCAATGCACTTGTTGTTCTTTTCTGACTTATGACATTTCGATGTGTTAGCCAGACCCCGTTTTGTGCAATTGGACAGCCGGTGGCAAATTTTGAAGTCATTTCTCACTTATTTTGACCCAACAGACTCAGGAAGAGGAAGTAAATAAGATAAGAGGAACAGAGTAAAGGACAAAGGAAAGAGATGATTCCTAACAAGAAAATTACAAAGTAGAAACCTATTAGATGTGGATACCAACTCTAATGACCATGACATGCACCTGTGGCCTATTCTGTTGAGCAAGTCTAATGTTCAACTCTTGTTATACCCCTAAACCGTGAAACTGGGCTTCAATGCTCTAATTATCCAATCTGATTCACAGTCCTTATTCTACTTGTAATGCCCGAAGGGTTTTCACCATTATGCCTCTCAACTATCATTAGTCCGCCAAATGACCCTTTTACCCTCGAAGAAATGCAACATGTAGCACATAGGATGCATCAAGATGGTCTGTTATTCTGGGTACACCTGTCCTAGACGGACCCAACCCCTGTGTTGAGTCCCCAAAGTCAAAATGCACATGATGCAAACAAGCGTTCCTACTAGGGATCCGGCATGAGGTATTGTTA
Source organism: Nicotiana tabacum (assembly GCF_000715075.1). Classification (NCBI taxonomy): domain Eukaryota; kingdom Viridiplantae; phylum Streptophyta; class Magnoliopsida; order Solanales; family Solanaceae; genus Nicotiana; species Nicotiana tabacum. Next base: position 183,013,224 of record NC_134087.1, on the reverse strand, counting down.
TACTAGGTTTAAAAACCTGGGTTTGTTTGTTCTAGACTTGGCTTACCCGAGCGGGCAACTCGAGCCGAGGGGGGGCAGCATACCGGGAATACAGAAGCTTCACCGGCTTTGCAACTTGTCCAAACCTCGTTCTAAAATTGGGATATGACTCTAAAAGAAAAGAAGTCACATGAAGTGTACACTTCCCAGATGATTTAGAAAATTCAGAGAGAGGAGGGTTTCGTAACAATTTATATACAGTCCAACCAAATATCAAAGCGGTAAAAGCAGCATTTAGCACATTAGGCCCAACCATGTAAATAAAACCAGACAATAAATAAAGCCAAATATAACAATTATTCTAAGCTCGAATTCTTGAACCCTGAACCAGAGATTCTGGGTTCGATCCCCAGCAGAGTCGCCAGAGCTGTCACACCTCCTTTTTTCCTATACCCGGAAAGGGCATAAGGGAGTTTTTCCAATTAAAGGACAATCGAAACGGGATTTATTATTAAAGATTTAGAGTCACCACTTGGGAGATTTATGGTGTCCCAAGTCACCGGTTGAATCCCGAATCGAGGAAAAGATTGACTCTGTATTACAGTCTGCGAACTAAAAATCTGAGTAAGGAATTCTGTTAACCCGGGAGAAGGTATTAGGCATTCCCGAGTTCCGTGGTTCTAGCACGGTCGCTCAACTGTTATATTTGGCTTAAATTATCTGATTTTAACAATTATGAACCTATGTGCAAATTTTAACCTTAACCTTTTTTATTCATTTTTAAAGAAAATTGCAACGTCATTAAAACAAGTCTTGAACCACGTCACATAAATGCACCCATGGTTTTTGGACATACTTTAACATCGTTGGAATTTGGATTTGGGTCACATAAATGTGCACCCGAGTTTAGGGAGGTAATGTTATTAAAATACGCGCTTAAAGAGACTAACGCGTTATTATTTTGGGGAAGGCCGTGAAATTCGCTAAAATAGCCCATCTTGAAATCAAAGTATTTTAATATATACAATTATCGTGGGCCCCGCAATTTATGTGTTTTGTTTAGCGAGGCTCATCTCGTTTTATTATTTATAGTGCAAACCTAGAGCAATCTATAGTTTTCTACTTAATTTGTTTTTAAAATAAAAGAAAGGCCCTAATTAATTTGATACTGGACTGATGCAAACTAAGTAATATTTTTGCACCAACATCCGACCATTGGGCTCTGATGTGAGCCCAGAAGAGAGAATTTAAAACCATATATACACCATAAAATCGGCCAAAACAGACCTTGGCCCATGCCTAAATGAGAAAGGGGCCAAAACTGGCCTGGGTCGTGCATCAATTATCCTGAGGCCCAAACGTTTAGGGACTAGCCTGTTAAGCCGTGTCTTTTACACTAAATGGAATTTCAATTTAATTAATAACACAAATCTGATGAATCTACTACTAAAATTAACTAGCCAGCAAAATAAATTCAATGCAACATTAAACATGAGTTGGAAAGCAACTGATTTCAGATTTCATGACCCACGTAAACTGCCTATGATCACAATTTCAAACATGGTGCATACTAGTTCAAATTTCAAATTCCATACTATGACTCATTTTTATTAAAATGCTGACTCATGAACTTTGATTAAACACTAACGTGACCACATATGAGAATTGAAACTCGAGAATTAAGGATGCTGGACGAAAATGGATTGCCTAAATTAACCTTACGAACTACATATCTCATATATACTTTTAACATTCTGATTTCGAACCCACACACAACCACTCAAACTCAGAATTATAAATTAACTCACATCATCACTACTAAATATAAAGCTCCCATGATCAGAAGAAGTATCACACTACTTTAACAGTCTACAACCTAATTAATCACAGCTTGAAAATACCAGCTCCACCACCCAAACTAGTTCCATACCCTCCTCCACCAGCCACCCCTGTTTTCGTGGCACCCGCACCCGCTACATTCCACTGATCCTCCAGTGAGCCTTTATTCCAGACCCAAGATAACCAATACTATCCCCCCGGAGCCTACTTTCAAGGCCCTAGAACCTTACTCCTACACTCCTCGTTTCGACCTCCCTGTTGAGACTGAGAAACCACCTAAAAATCCAGAACATGAGGAGATGTTCAGGAAGGTTAAAAGCCTAGAATAGTCATTCAGAAACATGCAGGGATTAGGAGGCCAGGTGAGCGTGGCCTACAAAGATCTATGTATATTTCTCGATGTTCAACTGCCAATGGGATTCAAGATGCCCAAATTCGATCTATATAACAGGCAAGGAGACCCGGTGGCCCATTTGAGGTGATTCTACAGTAAAATGAGAGGAGCTGGCGGGAAAGAGAAGTTGTTGATGGCATACTTCAGCCTGAGTCTGAGTGGCGCGGCGTTGGAGTGCTACACCCGTCAGGATTACAGCAGATGGTATACATGGGATGATTTGGCCCAAGCATTCGCTTGTTAATTCCAATACAACCTCGAGATTGTTCCAGATCATTTGTCTCTGACTAAGATTGAGAAGAAGCCTAGTGAAAGTTTCAGGGAGTATGGTTTTCGTTGGAGAGAACAAGCGGCAAGAGTTGACCCTCCGATGAAAGAGAGTGAATTGGTGGACTACTTTCTGCAGACCTTGGAGCCTACTTACTACGGTCATCTGGTATCGGCCATAGGAAAGTTCTTCAACGAGGTAATGAAGATGGGTGGCATGGTGGAAGAAGGGATTAAGTCAAGCAAAATCATGAGTTACTCGGCTATTAAGGCAACTACCTAAGCCATTCAGAACGGTACAGGGGGAGTGGTTGGAAAGAAGAAGAAGTAAGATGTGGCAACGATTGATTCAGGATCATAGTTTGGACCCAGGGGCCCATCACACCATTATACTCAACCTCGACCCCACCACCAAACCTACACCCAAGCCCTGTATAATCCACCCAAGCATTACTTCCCATCACCAGACCCTCATTTTTTGGTCCACCACGCCCAAGCATATAGCCAACCCCCCGCCCACGCATAATGGCATGCACCAGCCCCACAAAATATCTACCCAGCTCCACAAAATGCCTACCCACCCCCACGAGCCTACCAAAACCCTACTAGACTAGTTTTCCAGCCCAATCAACCTAATCAAGCATTTAAGAACGAGAGGTTAGAGCGGAAGAAAACCTTTACCCCATTGGGGGAGTCTTATACTAATTTGTTCCACAGGGTGAGGGAATTGGATATGCTGAGGTCGGTTGAGTCGAAATTGCCAAACCCTCCTCCAAAGAATCTTGATTACTCTATAAGTTGTGAATATTGTTCTGGTACTCGAAGACATGATACGGAGAAGTGCTGTCACTTGAAAAATTCCATCCAGGAGCTCATTAACACAAACCGGATTGAAGTCCAAACTCCAGAGGCACCCAACATCAACCAGAACCCATTTCCAACCCATTAAACGAATATGATCGAGATAGTACATAAGGGAGGGGAGCCCAAGAAGCCTTCACAAACCGTCATGATGATTCGGTCCAGTGAGGTCAAGCCAGTCAAAAAGCCCACGATTGAAGGATCAATGAACAAGTTGAGTGGGATAAACGGTGAACCATCTGCAGTAGTCAAGAAAGGGTCCCCAAGTGATGTTGCAGCAAAACAGGAAAAGTCAAAAATGGTTGTGCCATGAGTGGCAAACAAGCCTATCATAATTGTAGAGGGTTCCCGTACGTATCTTGTCATCATCAAGCCTGTAACCCAATTGCTGATAGTCAACAATAAGGCTATCATGTGGAACTATAAACGGGTGATAGTGACCTACAAGGGAAAGGAAGTGAAAGAAGAATTCGATAAGGCCCATGTATTAACTCGTTCGGGGAGATGCTTTGCCCCCAAAGAGTTAAGGAAAGCTAAAACGTCCAGAGATAACACAGTTCTAGTGAAGAAATTGGTGGCTAAAGAAGAGGCGGAGGAGTTTCTGAGAAAAATGAAGGTACAAGATTATTCCATCATGGAGCAGTTGAGAAAGATGCATGCTCAGATTTCATTGTTGTCATTGTTAATCCACTCAAATGAGGATCGTCAGGCCCTAATGAAAATTCTGAACGAGGCTCATGTTCCCGACAAAATTTCAGTAAACCATCTGGAAAGGATCGCCAACAAAGTAATTGAGGTGAACAGGGTCACTTTCTCTGATGATGAGTTGCCTGTGGAAGGTACTGAGCACAAAAGAGCTCTCTATCTTACGGTAAAATGTGAAGATTCAGTGGTTACCAGTGTATTGGTTAACAATGGTTCCAGTGCAAAAATTTGCCCTCTCTCTACTCTGAACAAGTTGAAAGTGGATGATGAGAGGATTCACAAGAACAACATCTGCGTTCAGGGATTTGACGGTGGAGAGAAAGATTCAGTCGGTGATATAGTGCTTGAGTTGACAATAGGACCGGTGGAATTCACCATGGATTTCCAAGTGCTGGACATAGCCGTCTTTTACAATTTGCTGTTAGGTCGACCTTGGATTCATGCCGCTAAAGCAGTCTCATCCACTCTACACCAGATGGTCAAGTTCGAATGGGATAGACAGGAGATCGACATGCATGGTGAAGATAATTTGTGTGCTCACAGCGATACCTCTGTCCCGTTCCTTGAAGTTGAAGATGACAAAGGGCCCTGGGTCTATCAAGTTTTTGAAACAGTGTCGGTCGAGAATGTTCCAAAAGGGAAATGTGTTCCAACTCCAAAGATAACCTCCGCATCAGTCATGGTGGCCTTTGAAATGCTGGAAAATGGATTCATGCCCGGTAAAGGTCTGGGTGCATCTCCGCAGGGTATCATACAGCCAGTGTCCCTCCCTGAGAATTTTGGTACATTCGGTCTTGGATTCAAACCTACAGCGGCAGATGTGAAAAGGGCTAAAAGGTTGAAATAGAAGGTGTGGGCACTTCCAAAGCCTGTTCCGCATCTCTCTAGGTCTTTTGTCAAGCCCGGTGCCAAGAAACGCCCAGTGACAACAGTTCCAAGTTCTGCGGTTGATGTTGATAAGGAGTTAAATGAAAGGTTCCAGAGGTTGTTTGATGATGTGAACATGGTGGAAGTTGGAGAAGGTTCTAGCAAAGCAGACGTGCAGTTCGTCAGGCCAAATGCAAAGATTAACAATTGGAAGGCTACTCCTCTCCCTACCGGGAAAGAGTCTTGGTAGTTTGTTTTGTTTTCCTTTCTAGCAGGGTCATTCCAGGGTTGTGACCCAGACTTTTATTTTTCGCTTGTTGATGTACGACCCTGTTGTCCTTTATTTTATTGAAAGGCAATTTCCCTTTCCATCACTCCTGATAGTCTTATTTTTGTTTTCTTTTCTTCTTTGTACAGTTCTTTTTATGTTGGTTTCAATGACATGATATGCATGAGGAATCTTCGGCCCAGTCTTAAAAGTCAATCTAATTCTAAAATAATAATCCAAGAAATAGAGTGTGATGATGCATCAGAATATGATGAGGATGAGGCCTTTGAAGAGATTAGTAAGGAACTAAGTCATTTTGAAGAATAACCCAAGCCTAACCTGAATGATACAGAAGCAATCAATTTAGGGGACCCAGATAATGTCAGAGAAACTAAGATTAGTGTCCATCTTGAACCACAAATCAGGAAAGAAATAATTAAAGCATTGCTTGAGTATAAGGATATTTTTGCATGGTCGTACGATAACATGCCAGGCTTGAGTACCGATTTGGTTGTCCACAATTGCCAATTGATCCAATATTTCCTCCTGTTAAGCAGAAGTTGAGAAAGTTCAAAACTAACATGAGTGTGAAGATTAAAGAAGAGGTCACAAAGCAGCTTGATGCAAAGGTCATTCGAGCCACACGGTATCCCACGTGGTTAGCCAATGTTGTGCCCATGCCAAAGAAAGATGGCAAGACCAGATTGTGTGTTGATTACCGCGATTTGAACAAAGCAAGTCCAAAACATAACTTCCCACTGCCAAATATCCATAGTTTGATCGATAATTGTGCCAAGCATGAGATTGGATCTTTTGTGGATTGCTATGCAGGGTATCATCAGATTTTAATGAATGAGGAAGATGCAGAAAAGACGGCATTCATCACGCCATGGGGAACTTATTGGTACCGGGTAATGCCATTTGGTTTAAAAAATGCTAGGGAAACCTACATGATGGCAATGACTACAGTGTTCCATGACATGATACACAAGGAGATTGAGGTTTACGTAGATGATGTGATCGTAAAGTCAAAGCAGCAGGCGACCACGTCAGAGATTTGAGAAAGTTTTTCCAGATGCTCTGCAGGTACAATCTTAAGCTCAATCCTACAAAGTGCGCATTTGGTGTTACATCAGGGAAATTGTTGGGATTCATAGTCAGTCGGCGGGGCATTGAGTTGGATCTGTCAAAGATCAAAGCTATCCATAATTGCCACCGCCGAGGAACAATACCGAAGTGATGAGTCTGTTAGGGAGGCTAAACTATATCAGTCGGTTTATTGCTCAGCTCATGACAACTTGTGATCCTATCTTTAAGTTGCTGAAGAAGGATGTTGCGGTCAAGTGGACTGATAAGTATCAGGAAGCATTTGATAAGATAAAGGGGTACTTCTCAAACCCACATGTGCTGGCCCCACCGGAACCAGGGAGACCTTTGATTCTTTACTTGACAGTCCTGGATAACTCATTTGGTTGTGTGTTGGGTCAGCATGACATTACTGGAAGGAAGGAGCAAGCCATCTACTATCTCAGCAAGAAGTTCACCTCTTATAAGGTTAAGTACACTCACCTTGAAAGGACATGTTGTGCCCTAACTTGGGTAGCACAAAAGTTGAAGCATTATTTGTCATCCTACACTACTTACCTCATCTCTCGCCTGGATCCGTTAAAGTATATCTTTCAGAAGCCTATGCCACAGGGAGACTTGCGAAGTGGCAGATTTTGCTCATGGAATTTGACATTATCTATGTAACTCGGACTGCGATGAAAGCCCAAGCATTGGCCGATCATTTGGCCGAGAACCCGGACAATGAAGAGTATGAACCATTGAGAACTTATTTTCCCAATGAAGAGGTGATGCACATTGACGAGTTGGAACAGATTGAAAAGCCAGGTTGGAAACTTTTCTTTGATGGAGTTGCTAACATGAAAGGTGTCGGGATAGGGGTAGTGCTTATTTCTAAAATAGGGCATCATTACCCTGTTATAGCTCAGCTTCATTTCTATTGTGCCAACAACATTACTGAATACGAAGCATGCATTTTGGGTTTGAGGTTAGCTGTAGACATGGGTGTCCAGGAAGTCTTGGTCTTGGGAGACTCGGATCTTCTGGTTCACCAAATTCAAGGAGAATGGGAAACATAGGATTTAAAGCTCATACCGTACCAACAATGTTTGCATGATCTTTGTCAACAGTTTCGATTAGTAGAGTTTAGGCATATTCCAAGGATCCATAATGAGGTTGTCAATGCTTTGGCTACCTTGGCATCAATGTTGCACCATCCGGACAAAGCTTATATCGACCCTCTGCATATTTAAGTCCGAGATCAGCATGCTTACTGTAACATGGTAAAAGAAGAACTTAATGGTGAGCCGTGGTTCCATGACATTAGGGAGTACATCAGAATGGGGGTATATCCGATATAGGCCATGAGGGATCAAAAGAGAACAATTCGATGGTTTGCAAGTGGATTCTTCTTCAGTGGAGGAGTTTTGTACAAAAGGACTCCAGATCTTGGTTTGTTAAGATGCATAGATGCTAGACAAGCATCAACTATCATGACCGAAGTACATTCCAGGGTTTGCGGGCCGCATATGAGTGGGTATCTTCTGGCAAAGAAGATTCTCCGAGCAGGTTATTATTGGTTCACCATGGAGCGAGATTGTATCAATTTTGTGCACAAGTGTCACCAATGCCAAGTACATGGAGATTTGATTCATTCTCCGCCATCTGAATTGCACACAATGTCTGCACTATGGCCCTTCGTTGCTTGGGGCATGGATGTCATTGGGCCAATTGAGCCAGCAATATCCAATGGGAACAAGTTCATCCTGGTAGTCATTGATTATTTCACCAAATGGGTTGAAGCTAAAACTTTCAAGTCTGTGACCAAGAAGGCAGTGGTCGATTTTGTTCACTCAAATATCATTTGTCGATTCGGGATCCCGAATGTGATCATCACAGATAATGGTGCCAATCTTAACAGTCATCTGATGAAGGAAGTGTGTCAATAGTTTAAGATTACACATCGTAATTCCACCCCATACCGCCCAAGGTGAATGGAGCAGTCGAGGCAACCAACAAGAACATAAAGAAGATACTTCGGAAAATGGTGGAAGATTCCAGGCAATGGCATGAAAAGTTGCCCTTTGCGTTGTTGGGTTATCTCACTACAGTTCGTACTTCAGTAGGCGCAACTCCTTACTTGTTGGTATATGGCACAGAAGCAGTGATACTCTCGGAAGTTGAAATTCCATCCATTCGGATCGTTGCTGAAACTGAAATTGATGATGATGAGTGGGTCAAAACCCGTCTTGAGCAATTGAGTTTGATTGATGAGAAAAGATTGGTAGTGGTATGCCATGGCCAATTGTATCAAAGGATAATGGCAAGAGCGTACAACAAGAATGTGCGTCCCCGGAAATTTGAAGTGGGTCAGTAAGTATTGAAACGCATCCTTCCACATCAGGCTGAAGCAAAAGGCAAGTTTGCTCCAAATTGGTAGGGCCGTTCATTGTAACGAGAGTGTTGTCCAATGATGCTTTGTATTTAACAAATATAGAAGGCCAATGTGTAGATATGACTATCAATTCTGATGTAATCAAAAGATATTATGTATGATTTCTTTGGTTTAAATTGTGTTTGTTTGTACTTGGCATGTTTTGAAGAATGGAATGACGAAGGCATTTTGTTCTGCTATCTAAATATTTTATCCTTTGCTACCCCTTTGAGCCTTATTTATTTCCTTTCATACCTCTCTTTTGGAATCAGTAACAAAATTCAGGAACATGAACCCACAGGATAAGTAAAGGAAAAGAGAGAAAAAGAGAAAGAAACGAATGAAAAAGAGTGAAATAAAATGGAAAAAAAGAAGAAAAAGAAAAAATAAGATAAGAAAAAAGAGAGAAAGAAAAAGAAAAGAGGAAAGTAACAACAACAAAGCAACTCCTATGTCATGAACTACGTTCGACCTGATTCCTTTTAAGGATACGTAGGTAGCCTCACGGTTCGGTCCCATCAAAATAAAATTCAAAAGTCCCCAAGCAAAGAAACTGGGGCAGAAAGTTGTGGTTGTGGTAAGAAATTTGATTCCAAAGGTTGTAATTGGAACCCATTCAAGTTGTTATGAGCCTTGGTGATACCCTTTCTTTCTAACCCTATCCAAAAGCCCACATTACAGTCCAAAGAAAGATCTTCTGATCAGTTTTCGAGAGATGCCAAGACAAGCAAGTAGAGGTTATTCATATCAAGGGCAACACTCCGGTCTAAGCAGGAAAAATGAAAAATGAGAGTCTTATTGGTGAAAATCCTCGCAGGCACCGTAAGGCAACGAAAGCTGAGAGAAATAAAAATGAGAGAGTCTTATTGGTGAAAACCCTCACGGGTACCGTAAGGTGACAATAAGTTGAGAGAAGGACAAATGAGAGAGGTTTGTCGGTGAAAACCCTTCAGGGCACCGCAGGCCGAACAAGGTCAGTGATTGGGCAAAGAAATTGGGTCATGGAGATCTTGGGGCATAAAGTATGACAATTGAAAGTTGATTGGTTGGATAGACTGGGCCGATTAATCCAAAATGCATGTCATGATCATTGGTACCAGTTGCTCCACTCATATAAGTCTCTTTTATTTTTCCCCTTCAAACAGTCATCCAGTTTTGGATTTTTCTTCCTTATTCCTAGATCTCAAAGTCATTGCATTTCATTTCTTTGGGGTTTATTTCTCTAGGATGTTTCCAATGTCAGTTTGTTTAAGCAAATAATAAAGGATTTCAAAGATCGCTACTAACTTCCAAAATTGCACAAAGCACAGTGCAGCCAGAACATGCCAGAGATAGTATGATGTAAAGTGGGACATAAAGTGTTAGTGAAAGTTCCATCGGTGGAATGGTTTAGTAATTTTGTGGGAGATGTATCAGATAGAAAGGTCAGAAATATAAAACAACGGTTTGGGTATAGAGCACTCGGGTCATCCAGGGTTCTGCGGTTGAGGATCAGTCAGAAAGTCAAACAATTCTTGGTCAGTTCAAAGCAGACAGTCAAAGCAAAGCATGGCAAGGGAGGAGCCACCTTCAGCAAGAATGCCACAAACTAACCACCACATTTTAAACTGACAAGATTTTTTTTTGATTTGAAACAGGGGCAGAAAATTTCGTTTGTTTAAGAGAAACCCTCCATAAGTAAAAGCAAGCACCAGATAGGTTTGACCATAAATTCTCAAGACCCTCCTGGATAATGGGACTTAGTTAAAATTCAAGACATTCATGAGTAACAAGATCTAGATTAAGCTTTACCTTGAGGAAATATAAGGCGGTTTCGAAGTTTTCATTCTTAGGATAGGATTTAATTTAAAATTTTCAGGACCCTCCTGAATAAAGGGACTTAAATTTAAGACCTCCATTAGATAACAAGATTTAGCGTAAGTTCTATTGTAGGGAAGTATAATTTAGCCTTAAAGTCGTCACTCTTAAGATAAGACTTGATTTTGATTATCAGGACTCTTCTAGATAATGAGATATAGTTTTAAGACCTTCATAGATAACAAAATTTAGCGGAAGTCATACCTTTTGGAAATATAACTTAGCTTTAAAAACTGCTATTTAACTAGGAGTTTTCAGGACCCTACTGGATAATGAGATCCAGCTTTCAAATTCTTAGAGATATTTGGTAATATGATTCAATTAACACTCACAGATGTGCCCAACTACCAAACTGGGGTAGAAAATTTTCTTTGTTTTGTCTACTTTGTTGAAATCAGACACCCACCTAGAGAGCAAGGGAGAACAACACGAGTTTTAAGGATAGAAAGCAACTTAGGGTCAAGCAATCAGGCACCCATTTGGGGAAACACGGAAGGATAGTTCAAAGGAAAAGCAGTCGCAAAAGGAAGTAGTTCAAGTACAACAATCAGGAGCCCACAAAGGGAAAACAAATCAAATTCCAAGGAAAAGTAGTTCAAGCATCAGTAATCAGGAGCCCACCTGAAGAACAAAGGGAGAAGCGATTCAAGTGATGGAAGTCAGGATCCTACCTGAAGAACAAAGGGAGAACAATTCAAATGTCAGCAATCAGGAGCCCGCCTGAAGAATAAAGGGAAGCAGCAAGGTTCAAAGGAGACAGGAATTAGGAGCCCACCTGAAGAACAAAGGGAAGCAGTTCGAGTTTCGAGGAAAAGCAGCGCAAGTGTTGGTAATCAGGAGCCCACCTGAAGAACGAAGGGAAGCAGCAATGTTCAAAGGAAGACAACAATCAGGACCTCACTTGGAGAACAAAGGGAAGCAATAATATTCAAAGGAAGTTCAGCAATCAGGAGCCCACCTGGAGAACAAAGGGAGAACAAGGCAAGTTTCGGAGGAATGGAAGATAATTCAAATGCTGGAAATCAGGAGCCCACTTGGAGAACAAAGGAAAGGCAACAGTTGTCAAAGGAAGACGGTTCAAGTTCATCAATCAGGCGCCCACCTGGAGAAAAGGGAAAGCATCTTAGATTACAATTCAAGTCAGCAACAAAGGAATTTCACTTGGAGAGTACGAGTCAACAAGGTAATAGGAACTGCAAGATCAAGTTTGAAGATAGAGATAGTATTCTTGTAATTCATAGATCATAGTGTAGTCTAGCTTCTTTTATTTTATCTTGGTGTAATAAGGAGTTCAGTAAGCAGTAGCAGCAGCAACAACAATGTAATCACAGCTTCCTGGTAGGCCCAGCTACCAAAACTTCCCGAACTACACTGACCTGATTCCTTTATAGCCAAGGATATGTAGGCAACCTCGAAAGCAGGGTGCGATCAAATCTTTCAAAAATACTTCCCACAGAGTATTCAAACGGGCAAAAATTGCTCGTATCCGCTCACTTATCTTTGCGCGAAAACTCTTCGTTTTTTCGGGCAAAGAGGGTGCCTGTGAGCACGTGATTTTTGCCCTATATGAATTACTCCCATAAATTCAAGAAAAATAAATTTTTCCCATTATTGGCAATTTCGTAGATTGTTTGTAGCATTTTGTTAATTGTTTGCATTTGTTTGTGCATGTTTAGTTTTATTTAATTCATGAAAAAAAATAAAAAATATGGTGCATTTGAATTTAGGATTTAATTTTATGTTTTTAGATTAATTAGTAATTAGTTGTTTTATAAAATATGGAAAAATCACAAAAATAGTTCATATCGCATTTTAACTCTTTAATTTCGAATTTTGTAGCTTTCTCTTTTAATTTAGGACTTAATTAATTATTGTAAATAATATGTTGAGTTTTTTATATAATTTGGTAGGTTAATTTAATTTTTAAGAATTAGTATAGATTTATTTTAATTTGGAAAAAGAAAGAAAAATTAGAAATTGAAAGGAAAAGAAAAGGAAATAATAGAAGAAGTCTGATTTTTTGGGGTGTTTTAATTAATTTCCCATAGGCCCATAGATTTTCACCCTTTACCCGTCCCAAATAGGCCCAAACCCGTTGTTTTACCCGGTCCACCCGCTCAGATAACCAAACGACCATGTTTTCCATGCTTTCGATCTAAGCCATTGATCTCGTTTGATCAGACAGCCAGGAACTCGACCCCCCTCAGTATATAAATGTCCGAAACAGCCCCACCCCCTCAGAACCTCCCCCTCTCAAGCCTCGTCATCTCTAACCCCAGAAACCCTAGAGCCCGCCGTCCCTGAAACCTTGACCATCTCCGCCTGCGGCGACACCATAAACCACTCCAATCCACCTGAAAATAACACCCCATAACCCTCTCACCCTCCTTTTTCCAAATCTCAACATAGTTCCCCTCGAATCCCTCTCAATCTCCTCGAATCTTAAATCTAAAAGTCGGAGTTCAAACCATAATTCAGCTAAATTATGCCCAAACACTCACCACTTCTTTCTCTTCCCAAAACCTAAAGTCAGTCCCTTCAAATCCCTCTAAAACCTCACAAAGGTCAAATCTGGGCAAACATGCATGGGTTTCTAAGGCGATTTGAGTCGGAAAAAGGTGTTCCTTGTTTGTTCTCAAAGGGGAACATTCATTTGACACCTCTTTTTGGATTTAAATCGAAGAAGACGGGTCTAGCCGAAACAACCAGACAGTCATGGCAGTAGGTACTCGATTCTTTTTTCCTTTCTTCTATCTTCTCACCGTCCTACTTTCGTCATCTTCTTCAACTGTTACTGTTTTTCTTTTGACCGAAAAAAGAAATGGATTAATTAGTGTTATTTTTAGTAAGTTATTTTAGGTTTAAAATCATGAGTTTGCCATCAGATCATTAGGTTTCCAGTTTTCAATTAAGGTTTACTTTATTTCTAATAGTCAGCATATTAGTATTTTTGGTTTGATTTGATTCCCTATTTTAATGGTTGATTTAATTACTTCAAAAGTTTGAATTAGGTTCGGTCATCGACTATTTCTTTTGTTAATAATAGTCTCAATTAGTTTAAGTGTATTTGTTTACAAACTATTTTTTCTGAGTGTCTCTTTTGAAGTTTATTTTTTTATTCAGGGGTTATTTTCTTAAATTTCAGATTGGGTTCATTCCTTTATTGTTCAAGATTCAATTTGGGCTGTTAGTGTACAGACCCATGGGTTTAGGGTGGGTCTTGGGTTAACTTGACCCAATTTTAGTTGTCTGAGGGTAAATAACAGAAGTTTAAAGGGTAGTTTAGGGAAATTAGTCAAGGGAATCTTGTATAACTAACTTAGGAAGCTGCCTAGAAGGTGGAATTGGGGCTGTTTTAGAAAGCTGATTTTTAAACTAAGGACCAAGTAGCAAAAACGATAATTCTAAAGGGAGTAAAGGGAAAATAACTTGACCCATTTTCTGCTGCCCTAATTGCTCCCTATAAAGACATTGTTTCTTCACTAGCAAGGTAGAGTTTGGAGACTGGAAAACACTAAAAAAAACTTTAGAAACTGTTGAATTTTTCAAAAGCAACAATACTGAAAAAAATTGCTAAAAATTAGCTTGGGTTTTCTGGTTCTTTGGTTTCCTTCAGTTGATTAGAACTTCTAAGATTTCCAAATCGAGTATCTGGGTTCTAAAGTGGTTGATTTAGTTTGGAAGTTTGATTGATTTGCCGCGTGGGTACTGTTACATTGTTGTTGTCCTGCTGTTGTTGCTACTCCCTCACTCCATCTGTTTTTCTCTTGAATTTTCCAGGTACTTTTGGGAACTATGGACATCACTTGAATGTAACATTGAATTTGGAATTGGAAATGTGATAAAATTAGTGTTGTTTGCTGCTGAATTTCATTTCTCCTTCTTTCAATCTCAATAATGGTTGTAATATTCAGGTCTAGGAATACCTTGTTAGATTATTTCATGATTATGAATGTGGTGTCTTAGCGTTAATTTGAAGTTTAAGCTACCTGATTCTCTTGCTTTAGTTGTCAGTTTGGCTGAAATTTGCTATAGGTGAAAGAAATTCCCTATGTGTTTGCATTAACAGTTAAGCATGTGTTGAATCGATTGGTTTGTACTTGAATCTTATTGGACTTGGTGTTTAAGCTCGGGGCTGTCTAATGTCAATTTCAAGTCTTCTGTTGATATGGTTTAGGAAAGCTAATTGAAATTTTAATTTTCGTATCGTTGTTTAGTTTGGGATTAAAATTGAAGTTAAGTGTTAGATATTTTGTGGTTGTATGTCATTAATACATTTGAATTCAAACAATGTTCCCTTTTAAAAAATTGTGATATGGTTTAGTGATGCCCCAACCTTTTTAGTCTTTTGCTGTAGTTGATGAAGCTTAATCAGGCTTAGCCGGTATTTTTTTAGTTCAAATACTTACTAGTTTTTTATGAAGGGATCGTGAGTCCCAGGCTTTCAATACTTGCCTTCCATCAGATTTGGCCCCCATTGGGCTTAAATCTCGAGCCCCTTTGAAGATAGGAGTTCCAGGCTTCTTTGTGTTTGGGTCGGCTCTTCTAAGCCCATCTCTTTATTTAATTTGTTGCTGAGGCTTTATCCGTAATAGGCCTGTTTCAAAAATTTGAAAGCCCTGCAATTCTCCGTGACCATTAGTCGTGCAACAATAGCTTTAATTTGGTTGTTTAAAATAGTTCTTTTACCTAAAGTGAGTTGTGCCATATGAAATAACACCAATAGCTTATGGCCCTCAAAACTAAATTTAGAAATCCTTTTGATAGAATAATTCGAGGCGTGCTATGCCAAATAAAATCTCAAAACCCATTGCCTTCACATAATTAATTTTAATCCTTTAGAAATCGAGATGTGCCATTTAGTTGAATTTTCCATGGCCCTCGCAAACTTGAAAGTCCGTAGTTTCTTTAGGCACGTAATTTAAATTAATTTTCTTAAACTCAGGTGTGCATTTCATGTGACCCAACTCCAATTATCAACAACGTTAAATAAAATGTGTCGTGGACCGCGAGTGCATTTCATGTGGCGTGGTTCAAGACGTGTTTTAGATAACGTTGAATTTTCCTAAATTTAATTAAAAGCGGCTAATAAGTTAAAAATATACCATAGGCTAAAACATGTATTAAAATCAGATAATAGGCGAATAATAATAGTTGAGCAACCGTGCTAGAACCAAGGAACTCGGAAATCCCTAACACCTTCTCCCAGGTTAACAGAATTCCTTACCCGGATTTCTGTGTTCGCGGACTGTAAAATAGAGTCAATCTTTTCCTCGATTCGGGATTTGAACCGGTGACTTAGGACACCATAAATTATCCCAAGTGGTGACTCTAAACAATAAATAAATAATCTCGTTTCGATTGTCACTTTAATTGGAAAAACTCTCGTACTTCCTTCTAGGAGTGGTAAAAAGGAGGTGTGACAGTGCCAATCTCGCGTAATGGAGTATCCTCCTCTCCTCGTCTTGGTGAGCCCCTTTTCCTTCAAGGGGTTATGTTGCATAGTTTTTGTTGTAGATTTTCACTTTTGAGGTATAGCTGGGGCCTTGTTGTCGGCGTTGTCATACTTGTCTTTTGTATCCTTAGAGGCTCCGTAGACATTTGTGTGGGTTATGTACGGGTGTTGGATGGGTCTATGAACTAGGTTGTAATCTTTAACTTTTGTTTCACTAAATTGTAACTGTATGTAATCTTGGAAACTTAACTACGGTTTAAGGTTGTGATATGAAATGATTTATCAATGTTGAATGTACAATCTTTCCTATTGTCTAAGTAAATAAAAGCATGGTTCCCTTAATCATATTGAGTTGGGTAGAAAGTGTTAAAAAGGCTTGCTCATTTGGGATCACTCGATTGAGCATTGGTCGCGCCTCAGCCTCCCGAGGTTGGGGCATGACAATCTTGTACGTCAACCTCATCGCTCACAACTTCCTTTTGCTTGGAGGTATTCATATCATCACCTCGACCGCTTCTTGTAATCACCGCCATTGCATGCCCGGTGTTGTTCCCACCTTTTGGGTTTACTACTGTATCACTAGGTAGAGCCCCCTTAGGGCGAGTATTCAAAGATTGCGAAATCTGGCCAAGTTGAACCTCCAAATTTCGGATTGAAGTATTCTGGGATGCCAACTGAGCATCAAAGTCGGCATTCTTTTTCATCATTTGTTCAAACATCATCCCGATCCTTCCAATCTCATTGTTCGACGAGCTAGGACCTTGGGATAGAAATGGTGGTGGGTTGTTTGGTTGTTGATACATCAGAGGTCTTTGAAAGCCTTGCTACTGATTCCCTTGATTGTCATTATTTCAACCCCCTTGGTTATTGTTTCCTCCCCAATTGTTGTTGTTGCCACTCCAGTTGCCCTGGTTGTTCTGGTTGCCCTAATTCTAATTGTTGTTCTCCTAGTTGCTATTTCCTTGTTGGTTTTGATTCCCCCAATTTCCTTGGGATCTCCACTATTTTTGTTGGTTAGGAGCATTGCCCCTTTGTCCTTGGTAATTATTCACGTACTGCACTTCTTCACTTTGCTCATCATAGCCATCATCTTGATTGAAACCACCACTACCTTACTCATATTGATTCGGACTACCTTGACCTTGTTGACCTCTTTGTCATCTCTCGTTGACCAACATGTTGACACCTTCCATAGCATTTACTTGTCTCGGCGCTTGAACTTGTTGCAATTGAGCTTTTGCCAACTGGTTCATTGTTGTAGTTAACTCTGCTATTGCCTGGCCATGATTATGGAGCTCTTTGTGCAAGTGGATGACAGTGGGGTCACCCTCTGGCACATAGGCTCAACCTTTCCAAGCTAAGGAAGTATCTTTCATCTCATCCAATATCTCACACGCCTCAGCATAAGGTGTGTTCATAAAATTTCCCCCTGCTAGCTAACTACACACTAATTGGTCGTGTTAATGCCACAGTAGAATGTTTGCTGAATCATTACTTCGGTCATGTAATTGTTTGGACATTCTTTCACCATTGTCTGATATCTCTCCCAGATCTCATGAAATGGTTCATTAGGTTCCTATTTGAAGGCCAAAATCTCATCTCTCAAAGTTGCCATATGCCCTGGAGAGAAAAACTTAGCTATAAACTTGTCCGCCAACTCATCCCACTTAGTGATGGAATTGCTGGGAAGCCTTTCGAGCCAGTCCAAAATTTTCCCTCTAAGTGAAAAAGGGAATAATCACAATCTCAATGCATCCTCCAACACAATGGTATGTTTGCTTCCCCAGCAGGTATCCACAAAGCCCTTAAGATGTTTATATGCATTCTGATGGGGAGCACCTGTGAAATACCCTCGCTGCTCCAATAAAGTCAATATCACATTTGTAATTTGAAAATTGCACGCCCAAATTCAGGGTGGGACAGTTGCACTTGCGTATCCTTCATTTGGAAGCACCCGGAGAGCTACTCTTGAAGGTGACGAGGGAGAGTCTGGAATATTATGATTGGCCTGGCAGCCTCATCTTTGACCTTGAGGTACTAGAGGCACCTCATCCTCACCATTACCATCTGCCTTTTCCCCCGATAGAACATTTCCAAGAGGATCATTGTTTGCCATTTTGTACCTGAATTGATGACACACACAAGTTTATAACACAGAAAGAAAGAAAAACAAGACATAAAACTAGTTAGATAGATAGCCAAACCCGTTTAGCTCCCCGGCAATGGTGCCAAAAAGTGATCGGTTCCAACCCTACACCACTATAGAGTGGCTAGAGCGGTTGATGCAGCTTTTACCCGAAAAGGTAAAGATCGAATGCACAGGGAGCTAAGATATGTTTGGAGTTGGATTCCTATCTAATCTAGCAATGTGCAGTGTTCTTGATTGCACTTCCAACCATTCTTTGTTTGTTCTCTACTCTAGTTAAATACTAATGATGGAGGGAAATAAGCTAATTATGATGTTTTTGTAGGGTTTTCTTAATAGGTCTAAAGGCACTAGGGAAGTGACTTGCACCTAGATGGGTATTTCTAACGAAATCTAAAACTTAGGGCAAATTTGTTATAGTTGGGATCATGATATAGCCATTGCACGTAACTACTCATTCTATACCTCTCAGTAGTTTGAGTTACTTTTCCCTAATTGGCTTTCTGAAGCCCAATTGGGTGTTCAAACAATGCAAGCAAAATTGGCTCAAGTCGAATATTACTATCTCTAGGTTTAATCCTTTAATGAATGCACCCCAATTCCTTGTTGGCCTGAATTTCCTAGACTTAGTCTCTCTTTCTCAAGAAGAGCCTAAGTCAAAAAGGCACAAATCAGTGTTTGCAACCACCAATTTAACATTTAAAGCATAAATTAGACCAAATATCAATCACCTATAAACATTTAAGCCCTAAAATAAAAGACCCATTAAATATCCACACTAGGGTTGAGCCACAACCCTAGCTAATGGGTTTAGCTACTCATAATCAAAGAAGAAATCATAAATTGAAATGAAATAGAAGCCATAAAAAGTAATTACAAGATAAGAATCTAAGATTAATTGTTAAACAAGCTCTAAAATTACTCAAAAAGGTAAAAACGGCGGTTCACGTGCTCAGCTAAACAACAGATGACCTAAAAATCTAAAAAAGAAGTATTTATATACAGCTAAATTTTACAGACAAAAATGTCCCTACGGAGGTATCGCTGACAGTGAAAAGTGGAACACTGCAGCGCTGAGACTACCGCGGCCGCATAAAATCAAACGCGGACCGCGCTCTTCAACTTTTTGCTCCATTCTTGGTCCTCTGAATCTGGCTTCCGCTAAGGGAGGTAAATGCATCGTGGCTGCACTAAAGCCACCGCTGCCGCACAAAATCACCGCGGGCAGCGGTGACTTGTTAAGCCCCAAATTGTAGCTCTCTGAACCTTGCCACCGCGGACCGCGAGATCAAGACCGCCTCAGTGGTGGACCCTCCGCGTCCGCGGTTGATTTTCCGCTGTCAGCGCTCATTTGACCCAACTTTGACTTGTGCAGGTTTCACTCCTTTTTTAGCTAGTTTTGACTTCCTTGTCTCTTTTTGACCAAACAAAGCTCAATAAATTAGCTTTCGAGAATACTTATACACACTTTTAATCCAAAACTTAAGCAGAAAGGAGCATAAAATAGGCTAGAATCCCCAGTTATCAGCATCCCCGATAGTTCTGTGGGAAACGCCTTTGGAAACTCATGAACAACTGATATTGAATCCATAGAAGGAACATCCGCACTAGAATTGCAGACATAAGCCAAATAACTTGACACCCCTTCTTGACCATATGTCGATCCTTCACATAAGAGATAACTCTGCTGGTAGAATGGCCAGGAGTCCCACTCTAATCGAGGCAACCCCAACAAGGCTAAGGTCACCGTCTTGACATGACAAGTGACAGCCAATCCATACCCAAATGACATCTAAATCAACCATATGGAGAAGTAGGAGATCTATGCTAGTATCAAGACTCCCAATAGTAAACATATATGAATGATAAACAAAATCTACAATAATAAAATCTCCCATAGGTGTGGACACATAAACAGGAGTACTCAAAGAATCACGAGGCACAACCAAATATGAAGCAAAATAGGATGACACGTAGGAATAAGTACAACCCAGATCAAATAGAGCTGAAGCGTCTCTATGGAAAACTGGAACAATACCTGTGATAACAGCATCAGATGACTCAGCCTTAGTCCTGGCTGGGAAAGCATAACATCGGGGTTGGGCCCCACCACTCTAAACTACATCTCTAGGATGGGCCCTAGCTAGCTGGCCTCCAACTCTAATAGCCTGACCTCCACCTCTAGCTGCCTGACCCCTACCTCTAGCTGGCTGGGCGGGCGGTGAAGCAACCGGTACTGGAACCATGGCATGAGAACCCAGATGTTGTGAGCTGCCCGTTTCCCGAGGGTAAACTCTAGCAATGTGCCTCGGATCACCACAAGTATAATAAACCTCGACTGTTGTTACTGCTGACCTTGTCGACCTGAGTAACCACCCTGAAAAATCAGGAGCGGAGGTGCACTCAAAGGAGTTGGTGGTGTACTATAGGCTAGCTGGTCGAAATGAGACATATAAGGAGCGCATCCACCTGAAGCACTGTAAGATGCGTGGAGCGCTAAATAAAACGGCCTAGGAGGATGGCCTCTACCAAAAGTACCCCTGCCTCTAGATGAGGCACCATTGAAACCACCAGAATAGCGAGGCCTCTTATCAGACCCCTGCCCTCTCTCATGTGCAAGAACCATATCGGTACGCCTAGCAACATTAGCAGCTGTCTGAAAGAAATCTCACCCCCAGTTTCCTTGTCCATCTATAGCTTAATAGGGTGAGCAAGTCCCTCAATAAACCTCCTCACCTCCCCCCCTCTCTCAATAGGAAGTTGAAGAAGAGCATGACGGGCTAGGTTCATAAAAATGGGTCTCATGATGAGTGACTAACATACTGCCCTACTGGAGACGCTCAAACTTCCTGAGGTAATCCTCTCTCAGTATGATAGGAAGGAAGTTCTCAAGAAATAGCTGAGAGAACTGGTACAAAGTAAGAGCAGACGACCCAGTTGGTCTGGTCGATACAAAATCCTTCCACCATCTCTTGGCGGAACCCACCATCTGAAACACAGCAAAATCGACCCCATTGGTGTCACGCCCCGAGCCCGGGGGCGATACCGGCACCTAATGCCTCATCTATCCCTGTGTACCACTTGCGACTAAGAGACTCTAAACATGTAATGTCATACTTTGGCTATGGGCCACATTACAAGATAATGTGATATACAAAATATTAAACTAAATGGAGACTAACGCTGACTAATGTCAATATAAAGTTGGGCCGGCAAGGCCGTCATAATTACTACAACTGACAAGCCAACAAAATATACGTACAGGGCCTACAAGCCCAACATATTGCACTAATCGACAGGACATGTCTACAAGCCTCTACTGATAGATGTACTGTGATCGGAATAGGGTCCCGACCCACCCATAACCTATATACATATACATACAATATATACACCACACTGCTAGACTCGGCAACTCCAAAAGAAGGGGAGCTTACCAATAAAGCTGAACTCAGACAACACCTACTAAGGAGGTCTACCCGTCTGACTGTCTGAACCTGCACTCATGAAATTCAGCGCCCCCAGAAAGGGACGTCAATACGAAATAATGTACCGAGTATGTAAGGCAATATACTGAAGTTGAAACTGAAATGATAATATAATAACTGAAAACAACTGGGGGTCAAAGAAAATCTGAAGATATGCTCATCTACTGATACTGACTCAACTCTCTCAATATAGTGAGTAAAATAGTTGTCCGGCCCTATAAGGCTCGGTATATATATATATATATATATATATATATAACTGCTCTGCCGTAGTAGTCTCGCTCATAGGTGCTCGGCCATACTAGGCTCTGTATCTCGACCAACTGGACTCGTTCATAGGCGCTTGGCTACAGCGGGCTTGATATATAACTTACCATCTGATCAGAGGTTGCCCAATAGAGGTCTGCCCATCGATTATAGCTCGATGGTAATGAAAATACTTTTAATACTGTATATATGTAAGCTCTTTGCTTTTTTGACCAAAATAAGGAAATACTCAACTTCATATGCACTCCCGATAAGAAGAATATGCTAACTTACAAAACTAGAAAAATATATGTAATTTGCGAGACTAGCAAAATATACGTAAATTTCGAGATACGAATTTTTCTCTATGCCTTGTTATCAAACTTGTGTAATTACGATATCATACTAAAATAAAGGAAAAGTTTAGCCTTAACATACCTGGAGTAGGGAAAAATCCGTATGATATTCTTGGAACAGGTTGCACCGTTCTCCGCTAGAATCGCAAAACGTAATTATGTTGCTAAAACCTTAATAATTCTTGTTCGGGGTTTTTTGTATGAATCGATTGAAAATAAAATGTCTAACATCTAGAAAGTGTGAGGTCTTACGACTGTTCTTGGTTTTGGAACAATTCAAAATGAACTTAGTATAGTTTTGTTTAGTCTTTAAGTGAAAGACTTGATTAGTCAAAGTCTTGGAAATGGTATCATCATGACACCTAGCAAGGTATGACTTAGTCATTCCTTATATCATGGCAGGCTATCACATGGGTTGAGGGTGGGATAATTAATCTTTATCCACTTATTAGTTAACTGGGTAATGTTCTATTATCCAGTAATTAATCAATTACCCCGCATAATTTAAAAATTACCCCAAATTACTTAAAATTCTACTTATTTTTATTATACTTTATATATTATACAACCGTGGTCATATGGTACCTCGCATGGTACTAGTTTATAATTATCGGGTATTATTACTTGATCCGTATTTTATCCCAAATTGACCATTTTCAACAAAAAAAAATTTCTCTAATTCGTGCATCTTTTATCCTTAATGATACTTATTTATCGCTTGTTATAAATAGCATAAATATTCTAACCTCCAGATAATATCATCCCCGAGTTTACATCAATTTACTGAAGACGAAACTTTAATGCACGAAGAAAAACGCGAGATGTAACAATTGGTCTCAACTATACCCATGTTCTGCAACACCTCATACAGCGGTCAAGATAATCCTCTGGGTCCTCAAAAGGTGCCCCATGAAGTAAACTGGGAAGAGCTTGTTAAACTTGTCCAACCTCAATAAGCCCTCAGAAGACATGGCTGGTCCATCACCGGCCTGTGCCGCAACAACCGGCTGAACTACTCTAACTGGAGGAGCTGCTAGAGTCTGATACCAGGGAGCCATATACTCCAGAGTGTGAATAGAGGGAGTTTGTGCTCCTCCCCCATCCTGAGAGACGACTGGTGCCATAGGAAATGTACCGGCCTAGGCCACACTCTCCATAAGGCCCACCAAACAGACTAGAGTGTCTTGAAGCACTGGGGTGGTGATGAACCCCTCCGGGACCTGAGCTGGTCCAACAGGTACGGTCTGAGTTGGAACCTCCTCATCAAAATCCACCTGAGGCTCCACAACTAGTGATGATGCTCACGCTTTAGGCTGAGCTCTGCCTCTGCCTCTGGCACGATCTTGACCTCGACCTCTGCCCCTCATTGGAGTTGCCACTGGGGGCTCTGGCTGCTCTCCAGCTGAAGATGCAATATGCGTTCTCGCCATCTGTGAGAGAGCAAGAGGAAAAGAGTTCAATTATCAATGAGAGAATAATATCGCACGATAAAGAAGAATAGAAATGAAATTCGTTCCTAAACTTCAAAGCCTCTGGAAGGTAAGTAAAGACATCTCTGTACCGATCCTCCAGACTCTACTAAGCCTAATCATGACTTGTGAGACCTAGGTAACCTAGTGCTCTGATACCAACTTGTCACGGCCCACAATTCCCACCTTCGGGACCGTGATGGTGCCTAACATTTCACTTGATAGGCAAACGAACGTTAGAGAATCTTTAAGGCAATTTTTAATAAATTTCAATAAGTAAAATCAATTAAGCTGAAATGAAACTAAAACTGAGTGCGGAATGACATAAAAACCGATAATATCTAAGTACAACCCAAATCTGGAGTCTCAAGTTCATGAGCTTCTAGAGTTTCTACATACAGAGTTTGAAATAAGTATAATTGTCTCGAATGATAAGAATAGTAAATAGGGGGAAGGTGGAAGGGGAGTCCAAGTTCTGCGGATGCTAGAAGATCTATCTCGAGTCTCTAAAAGCAAATCTGAGCCAATATGCCTCACGGACAGTTGGGACCAGTACCAAATTCTGCACAAGAAGTATAGAGTGTAGTATGAGTACTGTAGACATGTGACTTTTGACCCTCCCCAAGATTTTTCTTATTTTAGCACATAAATATTTAATTTAGGCCCAATATAGCTATTTCAACTCATTTTTACACTTTTACTTTATTTTACTACAAGGAAATAAAAATTACAAAAAAATATTTTTTATTTTATGTACCTTTCATAAAGTAAAAAAAATATACAAAAAATAGTACTTTATTTTTATCTTTATATAATCTTGAAAAATACAAAAAAATATGTAATAGTTTCATGTTTTAATATAGTTTAGTTTAATTAATTAGAATTTATTTTTGCATCATGTAGTATAGTTATCTTATATTAAGGGAATTTAGCTATGGTTTTAATTAATAATTTTTGGAGTCTTCTTAACCCAAAATTGAACACAAAAAAAAGACATGGCCCAACCCAATTACCCTTAGCACATTCTTCCCAACCCATGAGCCCATTTATGTGCAAGATTTAATCCTAGCCTTCTATTTCCTCCTAATCCAATGGCCATCATCTTTTCTCACTCCCATATAAAATACTCAATTATAGAAACCTTACCCCCAAGTTTTCAATTCCAAAAATCTAGCTAACACAAAAAGACAGCAGCCTTATGTTTCTGTTCGACTGTTCCTGCATCGGTTAAGCAACATATTGGTCATCGTGAGCTTGCAATCCAAGCAGTTAAGAGAGGAATTCCGTTTCTTCTGTCATTTGTTGGGATGTACGGAAAGGGATAAGAAATAGTGAATTAGTGTTGAAAGTAAAATTGAGCTTGAAATCAATTTGCAAAAGAACCAGAAAAGACAAAGGGAGTGCCACCACTTGACGTGTCGGAATTGTTAGCATATTTTGTCACACACACTCATTTTGATCTGTTTGTGCAAATAATTGTGTCTATCAACCTCAAATCGGCTTATCAGTGAATGTGATATATGTTCGAGCGGTCCGTTCGAGGTTTTTCGAGTGTTTTTCGATGTCAATTCGAGGTTCCGGTTTGTAATTTCGGTGTTTCGGTCCAAGGATTGTTGCTTTGTTTAGCCCGATTAACTTGTAATTTTCAGCATCGTTCATCAATAAAAGGTCCATTTCTCAATTTTTATTCTCATTTATTGTATTATAATAGCTTGGTGAGCGTGTTGGTTGATTTGTGATTCTACGTTGTTTGAGTAGCATGTTTTAGTTTTTAATTAAATTATTTTAATTAATTTTTATTTTGATTGTAATGCATGTAGTCTTGGGTTCTTGAATAAATGATTTTAATTGGGTAGATGAAAAAATTGGAGTTGTTTTTTGGCAAGGAATAAGCATGTGCCATAAGGTGGATTTTGGACCATAAGGAATTTAGGTCAAGTAATAGATTATGTTAGCTGGCCTATTTGCTCCCCAATAATATCTTGTCCATAAATTTGGTATCACAACAATTTCAAAGATTAGGAAAATAATTAAAATGCATAGTTGCTTTAGGCGCGCTATTTAATAATTTACCTTCCTAAACTCGGGTGCACATTTATGTGACCCAAATCTAAATCTCAACAATGTTAGATAGAATATGTTGAGAGCCACGGGTGCATTTATGTGACGTGGTTCAAGACGTATTTTAAATGACGTTGCAATTTTTCCTTAAAATTAAATAAAGCGGTTAAAAAGTTAAAATTGCACATAGGTTAAAACATGTATTAAAATCAGATTATAAGCCAATTATAATAGTTTAGCGACCGTGCTAGAACCACGGAACTCGGGAATGCCTAACACCTTCTCCCGGGTTAACAGAATTCCTTACTCGAATTTCTATGTTCGCGGACTGTTAAACAGAGTCAATCTTTTCCTCGATTCGGGATTCTAAATCGGTGACTTGGGACACCATAAATCTCCCAAGTGGCGACTCTGAATCTTTAATTACAATAATCTCGTTTCGATTGTCCTTTAATTGGAAAAACTCCTTTACACATCCTTATGGGGGTGTAGGTAAAAAGGAGGTGTGACAGCTCTAACGACTCCACTGGGGACCGAACCCAGAATCTCTGGTTTAGGGTTCAGAATTCGAGCTTAGATGAATTGTTATATTTGGTTTTATCTGTTATCTGATTTTATTACATGTTTGGGCCTAATGTGCAAAATATTGCTTTTTACCGCTTTGATATTATCTGAACTGTATATAAACTGTTACGAAACCCTTCTCTTCTCATCTTCGGGAATGTGCTCGCTGGTCGAGATTCTCTATTCTGTTAGTGCCATACCTTGAAATAAGAAAGAGGCTCGTACAAGTTACTAAGCCGGATGACCTTTTTGTTCCCGGTACGTATCCCCCTCCTCGGCTCGAGTTGTCCGCTCGGGTACACAAGTCTAGAACATATGCCCAGGTTTTGAACCTAAAGTAACTCAGCTTCATGCCGGATTCCTAGTAGGAACGCTTGTTTGCATCATGTGCACTTGACTTAAGGGACTCAACACAGGGGTTGGGTCCGTCTAGGACAGGTATACCCCAAAAAATAAAAGACCATTCTGATACATCTTATGTGCTACATGTTGCATTTATTCAAGGGTAAAAGGGTCATTCGGCGGACCAATAATAGCTGAGTGTAAATAAAGAAATGAAAAAAAAATAATGAAAAAAGAAAGAAGAAAGAGAAAAAAAGAAAAAGAGAGGGTGAAGTGTGAAAATAAAGCAAAGTAGGCCCGATTATGTTTTCTGTCAAATTTTATCAAGGAAAAAGCATGAAAAGTTCAAAAAGATTTTGCATTTTTCATCATTTTCCGAAAATCAAAAAAAAAAAAAAAAAAAGAGGAAAAACAAAATCCAAAAGAATTTACATGTTTCATGATTTTTCAAAAAAAATATTTTCTCTAAATTAGTTGTTTTTTTTATTCTCGCTCGTACCCAATCTGCCCGAACTACGCATACCTGATTCTCGTCTTTTGGGGCGTGATACGTAGGCAACCCACATAGGGTTCGGTCTTCCTAGTAAATCTTAGGTTCTTGGCTTTGCGGGGTCATAGCCAAATTTTGCACTTCTAGCCACCTTTTGGCCAAATAAGCCAGTTTGCAAAATAGCCTCAACCATGTCTTCCATGCGTCCAGTAGGGAGTGTTATTGTCTCACATAGTGTTGATTTAAAGTTTTCTCATACAGGTGTGGATTTATTTACCGAAGTATGAGCATGACAAAAACCCCATGACCATCCAGTCAGGATTGCTCAGTCAGGAGTTGCTTAAGGAGATTTGTTTTATTTTTATGTTTTGAGTCTGTTCTTCATTTTGTGTCGTCTTTTACTTTCTACTTTTGTACAGTAATGTCAGGCCTTTTGTTATTGTATTTTCTGCTTTATATTTGGAAAATATGTTGTAACTCAAAAATCCAAAAAAAAAAAAGGAGATGTTGTATTTTATATTTCATTATAAATTTTCTTTAGAATACTAATTCTAGAAATGAAAAATTTTGAGGTTGTTTTTTCTTTAGGCAATTAATATCTAGGACTTAAAATGAATTGTTTTTATGTTTACTTTAGTATATTAGGATCAAAATTAAAAAAAAAAAGAGTTTTCTTTTAGTACTTCTTTAAAAGCTTTCTTTAAGGTGTTAATTCCAAAATCCAAAAGGATTTTCTTTTGAGGTGTTTCTTTGGGAAATTAGTGAAAAATAAAAAAAAAATCTTTTATTTTCATTAGGACTTTAGGATATTGTACATAGAAAAACTATTTTATCTTTTGTTTATCATTAGAATTTCTTTTTTAGGTAATCAAAATTGAAATCCAAAAGCATTTTGTTTTATCTTTTTCATTGCTCGTTTCGAAATATCGCGTCAGGATATCAAATGAAAAATTCAAAATATATTTCTGTGGTTTATTATTTAGAGTCCCACCTAAAAAAACGAGTCAAAAAATATTTTTTTTCTCTTCTAGGGTTTTCTTTAATAATTTCTCACGGGGTATTTGTCTTGGAAAAAATATATATGAACGTTAATCTTGAGTTTAGAATAGGTTATAGAACATTAAGTCTAGAAAATTCAAAAAAAAAAGATTTGTTTCTTTTATTTCCCTTTTCTCGTCAGAGTAGTCATTAAGGTAAAAAGAAAAAGAATGTTAGTTTGTATCTTTTATTCCCGATATTCCAGAACTACGCAAAGATCTTATTCATGCGGCGTCATGATACGTAGGCAACCTACATAGGGTTCGATCGAATCATTTTTTTATTATTAAAAGGAAAAAAAAGGAAAAAAGAGGTGAAATTATGGGATGTGAGATATGAGAGAAAGAAAGAGTGATGATTAAAAAAAAGAAATGAAGGAAAATGGGCAAGCCAGCAAGTGCTAGAAAAGCAAAGAAAAGAGAGGTTGAAATGAACAAATTGGGATGATGCCAACTGACCTTTGTACCCTCGAAGTCATTTTAGAACCGATAACTGTGGCTAGGTGCATTGCACATAATGTGAGATTATCTTATGTTAAATTCCCTAACGCTAACGTGATGGCTTCATTTCTGTTATATTCATAGAAGAAAGGTGGTTGGTTTGTGGTTTTAAAGTGGTAACTCTTCTCTACAACATAAAGTCAAAAGGCAATGGCAGACAACAACAAAACTGAGTTGGTTGATACCAGCGCTCGAAAGCAGTTGGTTGAACAGGATAATGGGTTGGTTGAAGAGGTAAAGATGTTAAAACAACACATGGCTGACATGTATCAGGCTTGGATGACTGGGAAGGCGCCACCCCTGCCACCACCTAGCTTCCTAGATGTTGCCCTTACCCAAACTCCGGACACAATGCCAGATGATCCTCCATACTCTTCAGATCCACCCGCTTATCTCCAAGCTCATGATGCCCAATATTACCCCATCAGAGGTTGCCCACAAGGTTCCCTACTCATACAAACAGGGCCCACTAAGATCGAGTCAATACCCCGATTGGCGATGAAGAAATGGTTGAGTTTTTCCTACAAGCCTAGGGGCCCACCTACTTCAGTCATTTGATCCCGGCCCTGGGGAAGCCCTTCAATGATGTGTTAAAAATGGGGGAGCTAGTAGAAGAGGGAATCAGGTCAGGCAAAATCATGAGTTGTTCGAAAAACATTCAGAAAATCCCAGTAAGCTTGGGTGGAAGAAAGAGAAACAGAGAAGATGATCCAATGGGCTTTACCGATCAACACTTCTAGCCTCAACATCGTCCCCGTGAATATCCTTATGCACCAGATGATCCTTCCCAATGCCACTTCTCTCCACAGAACTCCCAAAGTTGTACATCACTCTCCTAGTACCCAGCTCCACAAAATGCCTATCTACCCCACGAGCCTATCGAAAACCCCCTGGATCAGGTTTCTGGCCCAATCAAGCATTTAAGAACGAGAGGTTGCGGAAGAAGAAAACCTTCACTCCATTGGGAGAGTCATATGCCAGTCTGTTCCAGAGACTAAGGAAATTGGACATGTTGAAGCCAACCCAGATAAAACTGTCAGACCCTCTTCCAAAGAAGTATTATTTTTCTCAAAGGTGCACATATTGCTCGGATGCCCCGGGGCATGACATAGAGAAGTGTTGGAATCTGAAGAATGTGATTCAGAATCTTATTGATGCAGGCGACATTGTCATGCAAAATCCAGATGCATCAGACATTAGCCAAAGTTCGTCACTTGTGCATAATGAGACGCATATGGTGGGTATGATTTATTTTGAAAAGGAATGTGAGAATTATTCTTGGATCCTAGGAGGTCTACGTGCTACGAAGCTTTCAGTTCTATCAGAGGATGATCCTAAGAACGAGCAGTCAAAGGGAACCCAAAGGCAATCTGTTAAGAACAATGTGATGGAGACTTGTGAAGGTCCTAGTATTGTTGATGCAGAAGTCAGTAGCTAAGATGTTGAGTTTGATGATTGGAAAGACGCTCTTTTCTTGGTTAGCCAGGGAGGAGTTTAGGTGGTTTATTTTGTTGTCATTTATGTTGTCCGGGTTATTTCGGGGTTGTAATACGGATATTGTCTTGTGACTCAAACCCTTCTATCCTTTTATTTTGCTTATTTTGTTTAGTCATAATAGCCTGTTTAGTGTTGTCTAGGTTTGTTCTAGGTTTGTAACCCCAGTTTAGTTTGTTTGTTTTGTTGTCTAAACCCTTTCACCATCTGTCTAATGCCATTTTATGTTTTCTGTGATTTCTAGTCATTTTCCTTTAGTTCTCTTTTCTTTTTATAGTTCTTTTCCTATTGACTCTAGTGACGTGACATGCACGCGTAATTCTCAGCCTGGTTTTAAAAGTCAGTTTAATCACGAAGCAACGAAACAATGTTGAAGATGTAGGGACATTTGAGGGAAATAAGTGAAGGCATTTTGAGATCACTTCAAGCCCGAATTGTGTGAAACTGGGGCGGATAGAATATAAAAATACACTATTGAAATGCATCATGCTGCATCGAGTGAAAATAACGACAAGTTTGCCCCGAATTTGTAGGGGGGCGTTCGTGGTAGTGAGAGTGAGAGTGTTTTCCAATGGTGCTTTGTATGTAACAGATGTAGAAGGCGAATGTGTGGATATGGTCATCAAGGCTAGCGCAATTAAAAGATGTTACGAATGTTTTCCTTGGTTTGTTTAATTGTGTTGTTTGTACTTGGCATGTTTTGAAGATTGGAATGATGAAGGCATTTTGTTCAGCTATCTAAACACCTTATCCTTTGTTACCCCTTTGAGCCTTGTTTATTTTCTTTCATACCCCTCTTTCGGAATCAGTAGCAAAGATCTGAAACACAAGCGTGAAAGATAAGTAAAGGAAAAGGAGAAAAGAAAAGAAAGAAAAGGGAGAGAAGAAAAATGAAAATAAAAAAAGGAAAAAAAAAAGAGAAAGAAAATAATGAAAAGAAAAAAGAAGAAGAATAAAAACAACAAAAAGAGAAAAAGAAAGCAAAAAAGAGAAACAAAAGAAAGAGAAAAGAGAAAATCACAAAAACAAAGTAATTCCTATGTCATGAACTACGTTCGGTCTGATTCCTTTTAAGGATACGGAGGCAGTCTCACGGTTCGGTCTCATCAAAATAAAAATCCAAAAGTCCCCAAGCAAGAAACTGGGGCAGAAGTTGTGGTTGTTGTAAGAAATCTGATTCCGAAATTTGTAATTTTGAACTCATGTGAATTGTTTTAAGCCTTTGATATCCTTTCTTTTTAACCCTATCCAAAAGCCCACGTTACGGTCCAAAGAAAGACCTTCCGATCAGTCTTTGAGAGATGCCAAGTCAAGCAAGTAGAGGTAATTCATATCAGGGGCAACACTCTGGTCCAAGCAGAAAAATAATGAAAATGAGAGAGTCTTATTGGTGAAAATCCTCACGGGCACCGTAAGGCGACGGGAGCTGAGAGAAATAAAAAATGAGAGAGTCTTATTGGTGAAAACCCTCGCGGGCACCGTAGGGCGACGGTAAGTTGAGAGAAAGAACAAAATGAGAGAGGCTTGATGGTGAAAACCCTTCGGGCACTACAAGTCGAATAAGGATTGTGAATCAGATTGGATAATCGGAGCATTGAAGCCCAGTTTCACGGTTTAGGGGTATAACAGGAGTTGAACATCAGACTTGCTCAACAGAATAAGCCACAGGTTCACGTCATGGTCACTAGAGTTGGTATCCACATCTGATAGGTTTCTACTTTGTAGCTTTCTTGTTAGGAATCATCCGTTTCTTTTGTCCTTTACTCAGTTCCTTTTTGTCTTGTTTACCTCATCTTCCCGAGTCTGTTTGGTCATAACAAGTGAGAAATGATTTTAAAATTTTCCACCAGTTTTCCAATTGTACAAAATGGGATCTGGCTAGCACATCACAGTGTCATAAGTCAGGAAAGAACAACAAGCGCATTGAGCTAGTAATAATCAACATGCTTTGGGATCCTTGTGAAACACAAAGGCTTGGTACATATCAATTCATGAACAATGCAACAAGATGGAGGGTGTTAGGTGAACGAATCAAAGGTATTTTCGGTGAAACACAAAGGTTTGGTACATATCAATTCATGGACAATGCAACAGATGGAGGGTGTTAGGTGAATAGATTAAGGGTATTTTCTGTGATAAGATTGACAGAGAAAGTGGTTAACCAATAACAAGCAAGGTCTTCCAAGTGGAAATCAAAGTTATCATGGCAAGTGAAGGAGCAAATAGACCTCAAGGCCAATGCCAGTGGGTTAAGTCGGAAAGAATAGCATGCACATTAAGTGGACGGTAATTGACGTGCTTTGGGATTCATGGGAGACACAAAGGTTGGTAAATGTCAGTTCATGAGTAATGCAACAGATAGAGGGTGTTGGGTTTGAACGGAGAAGAGGTATTTTCTGTGATAAGGATGACAGAGAAAGTGATTAGTCAAGGAACAAGCAAGGTCTTCGAGTGGAAATCGGTTATCATGAGAAGTGAAGGAGCAACCGCCCTCAAAGTCAAGGCCACAAACCAACCACCATATTTTTAAACTGACAAGATTTTTCTTTGATTTGAAATAGGGGCAGGAAATCTCGTTTGTTTCGGAGAAACCCACCGCTAGGAAAGGCAAGCACTAGACAAGTTTGACCGTAAACTCTCAGGACCCGCCTTTAATTTAAATTTTTCAGGACCCTCCTAGAAAATGGGATTTAGTTTAAAATTCAAAACAATTATGAGTAGCAAGATCTAGCATAAGTGCGCCCCAAAGGAACATAAGTAGGCTTCAAAGTTTACATGTTTGAGATAGGATTCAGTTAGGAGTTTTCAGGACCCTCCTGAATAACGGGACCTAGCTTTAGGATTTCCATTGGATAACAAGGTTTAGAGCAAGTTCTATTGTAGGGTAATATAATTTAGGTGTGAAATTGTCACTCTTAAGATAAAACTTGACTTTTGATTTTTAGGACCCTCCTAGATAATGGGACGTAGTTTAAAACTGGCTTGCATAACAAGATTTAACGGAAGTAACACCTTTAGAAGATATAACATAGATTTAAAATTGTCGTTTAGTTAAGAGTTGTTAGGACCCTCCTGGATAATGGGGAGTAGTTTAACACCTTCTTAGATAACAAGATTTAGCGGAAGACATGCCTTTAAAAGATATAGCTTAGATTTAAAATTATCGTTAAGTTAAGAGTTGTTAGGACCCCCCTGGATAATGGGACCTAGCTTTAAATTCTTAGTAATACTTGGTAATGTGATCCGTTTTACACTTACATGTGTGCCCAGATACCCAAACGGGGGCAGAAAATTTTCTTTGTTTTTGTCTATTTTGTTAAAGTCAGGAGCCCGCCTGGAGAGCAGGGAATACATTTCAAGTCAGCAGTCAGGAGCCCGTCTGGAAAGTAGGGAATACATTCAGTTTAGCAGCTAGGAGCGCACCTGGAGAGCAGGGAATACATTTCAAGCCAGCAATCAGGAGCCCGCCTGGAGAGCATGGGAATACATTCAAGTCAGCAGTCAGGAGCCCGCCTAGAGAGCAGGGAATACATTAAAGTCAGCAGTCAGGAGCACGCCTGGAGAGAAGGGAATGCATTTCAAGTCAGCAGTCAGGAGCCCGCCCGGAGAGCAGGGAATACATTCAAGTTCAGCAGTCAGGAGCCTGCCTGGAGAGCAGGGAATACATTCAAGTTCACCAGTCAGGAGCCCACCTGAAGAGCAGGGAATACGTTAGAAGTTAGCAATCAGGAGCCCACCTGGAGAACAAGGGAGTATAACTCAAGTTTTAGCTTTCAAGTACTTATTGATATTTGGTAATGTGGTTCGTTTTACACTTACATATGTGCCCAGATACCCAAACTGGGGCAAAAAAACTTTCTTTGTTTTTGTCTATTTTTATGAAGTCAGGAGCCCGCCTGGAGAGTAGGGAAGACATTTCAAGTTAGCAGTCAGGAGCCCGCCTGGAGAGCATGGGAATACATTTCAAGTTCAGCAGTCAGGAGCCCGCTTGGAGAGCAAGGAATACATTTCAAGTTCAGCAGTCAGGAGCCCGCCTGGAGAGCAGATAATACATTTCAATTTAGCAGTCAGGAGCCCGCCTGGAGAGCAGGGAATCAAGTTAGTAGTCAGGCGCCCACCTGGAGAGCAAGGGAATACAGTTCAAGTTTTAGGCAATCAGGCGTCCCCTGAAGAAAGGGAAAACATCTCAGATTATAATTCAAGTCGACAACAAAGGGATTCCACCGGGAGAATACAAGTCAACATGGCAACAAGAGTTGCAAGATCAAGCTTCAGAAGACTCATAGATAGGAATCTTGTAACTCGTAGTTGACAGGCTTAGCTAGTCTTTTTCATATTTTGATTTTTTTGATGTAATAACAGGACCGCGGACCGGAACCTCGGCGGAACGGCACCTCGATCGACTCTTCACCTCGGCATACTCCATCACCTCATTCACCTCTGAACTACACGTGGCCTGATTCCTTTATAGCCAAGGATATGTAGGCAGCTCAGATACCAGGGCTCGGTCACATTCCCCTCTCTCTTAGTTTTAGTCTCTCCGAATAAGTGTCGGGTCAAAAACTAGTCTAGTCGTTCTTTGTCTGAAAACTCTTCGTGTTTCCAGTCAAAGAGGGGCAGCTGTAGACATGTGATTTTTGACCCTCCCCAAGATTTTTCATATTTTAGCACGTAACTATTTAGTTTAGGCCCAATATAGCTATTTCAACTTATTTTACACTTTTACTTTATTTTACTACAATGAAATGAAAATTACAAAAAAAATATTTTTTATTTTATGTACCTTTCATAAAGTAAACAAATATACAAAAAATAGTACCTTAATTTTATCTTTATATAATCTTGAAAATACAAAAAAAAAATATGTAATAGTTTCATGTTTTAATATAGTTTAGTTTAATTAATTAGAATTTATTTTTTCATCATGTAGTATAGTTATCTTATATTAAGGGAATTTAGCTATGGTTTTAATTAATAATTTTTGGAGTCTTCTTGCCCAAAATTGAAACACAAAAAAAAAAACATGGTCCAACCCAATTACCCTTAGCCCATTCTTCCCAACCCATGAGCCCATTTATGTGCAAGATTTAATTCTAGCCTTCTATTTCCTCCTAATCCAATGGCCATCATCCTTTTTCAGTCCCATATAAAATACCCAATTATAGAAACCCTACCCCCAAGTTTTCAATTCCAAAAATCTAGCTAACACAAAAAGACGGCAGCCTTACGATTCTGTTCGACTGTTCCTGCATCGGTTAAGCAACATATTGGTCATCGTGAGCTTGCAATCCAAGCAGTTAAGAGAGGAATTCCGTTTCTTCTGTCATTTTTTGGGATGTACGGAAAGGGATAAGAAATAGTGAATTAGTTTTGAAAGTAAAATTGATCTTGAAATCAATTTGCAAAAGAACCAGAAAAGACAAAGGGAGTGCCACCACTTGACGTGTTGGAATTGTTAGCATATTTTGTTACACACACCCATTTTGATCTGTTTGTACAAATAATTGTGTCTATCAACCTCAAATCGGCTTATTAGTGGATGTGATATGTCACACCTCCTTTTTTCGCCCCCGCGAGGGTACAAAGGGAGTTTTTACCAATTAAAGGACAATCGAAACGGGATTTATTTATTTATTTAAGAGTCGCCACTTGGGAGATTTAGGGTGTCCCAAGTCACCAATTTTAATCCCGAATCGAAAAAAAGAATGACTCCATATTATAGTCTGCGTACCAGAAATCCGGATAAGGAATTCTGTTAACCCGGGAGAAGGTGTTAGGCATTCCCAAGTTCCGTGGTTCTAGCACGGTCGCTCAACTGTTATATTCGGCCTGATTATCTGATTTTTATACAAATATGAACTTATGTGCAAGTTTTATCTTTTTAACCGCTTTTATCATTATTTATTTTATTTTTACAAGAATGTGAACATTGTTTAAAACATGTCTTTGGATTACGTCACATGAAATGCACCCGCAATCCGGAACACATTTTATTCAATGTTTTGGGATTTGGATTTGGGTCGCATGAATGTGCACCCGTGCTTAAGAATGTATTATTGTTAAAATCGTGCCTAAAGCGATTAGCGTATTATTATTTATGGGTAAGACCGTGGAATTCACTAAACAGTCTATCCCGAATTCTAAATACTTAATTAAACATTTATCGAGGGCCCCGCAATTGGTGCATTTTATTGGGCGAGGCTCATCTCATTTTATTTTTAAAAAAAGGTCAGTCCTAAAATGCCTACATTTTTATTTGAAATTTGTCTCTACAAAATAAAAGAGAAAATATCTTAATTTATTTACATGTTATTACCTAGTTACATTATACTAGGCATGTTCTCAGTTTGTCAAATTAAAAAAAATATAGCAATCTAATTTTAATCCTAGACCATTTACATGCTGAAATTAACCAATATTATTTAACTTAAACAATATTTCTGCCAAGTTCCTACTAGATGGCCTATTCGTTTGATTTTTTACTTGACGGAGTTACTACACCATTTATTTATTTTTTGGCAATATATAGATAGTTCAATCGTTAAGCTATCGTCGGATGTTACACTGTATGTATTAAATAGCTACACGATTCTGATTTTTTGCAAACTAAATAAATTATACATACAAATAAAATTCAGAATATAATTAAAGCTAATTCAGAATTTCAACTCTTCATTTTCCTATTCATGCTTCGTATTCGGATTACAATAACCAGCGTGTCAGATGTGTACCTGATATTGGAAGCAAAAGAAAATGAAGATGAGAATCAGCAGCAGTAATAACAGTACAACACAGCAACAACAGCCCAGCAACGGTAACAACCCAGTAACAGACCGGTGGAGTAGTAATCCCAAAACAAATGCTTCCAACTTTTATGAAACAACAACAATTAATGCTGATTTCAAACAATGAAAGAAAGCAGAAGATTTTTTTTTAGTTTTTTATTTATTTGAAAGTTTGAATATTTTTCGGAATTTTTCTCTCTCTTAAATATTCAGCTTTTTTTTCTCTGTTTGTGTTTTTCTATTCTGTCTATCTGTTCTTTTTTTTTTCAGATTCGTTCATCTCTGTTCTCTTCTCCTCAAAATCTTATTTCAAGACCTCTACTTATATCCCCAACCCTTTAATCAATTAAAATCGATCACTTTCTCCTACCAAACCCATTATCTTCCCACTCATCCTCATTATATTAATTAAGTATATCAACTCCACCCCATTATATTTTGTCCCCCATGCCTAACATAAATAATTACCATATTCCCTCCACTACATTTTGTTTTGTCCCCCATTTAATTAAACAATAATATCAAAACCCACCCCATTACATTTTCGCCCTCATGCTTAACATAAAGAATTACAAAATGTTCAATTACCAAACTACCCCTCCGACCTTATTGCAATTACCATTTTACCCCTGAACGTACTACAAATTACCAAACTACCCCATCAGCTATAACAATCAATTAATCAAACTTAACCAAAATATAGACAATATGATCAATTTCTAACAATGTTCAAACAACAAATCACATGAACATGATTTCTTCAATATTTCAACAACAAATCACATGAACATGATTTCTTCAACATTTCAACAACAAATCACATGAACATGATTTCTTCAATATTTCAACAACAAATCACATGAACACAAATTGAAAAACAAAGAACAACTAAAATTTGATTGAACAATATTTTAGCAACAAACAAACCTATTTTCAGATTCAACAACAACAACAACAACAAACAAGTATATTCAGATTTCTAAATTCAATAATATTGAACTTAAAATCAACTCTAACAACATTACAACAAACAATTCCTATATTAAACTTAAACAAGATTATGAGACAAATTCAAGAAATAATCATAAATGATAAACAAGAAATCAAACTATACAAATTTCGGATTCAAGATCAACCAAACAAAGTATGAACATGAATGAAATCTATTTTAAACAACAAACATGATGGATTCAAATGATTAAACCAACATATTTCCCTAACACAACTAAATTTTTTTTTTAGACTAATAACAAGATCGACGAAGAAACAATTATGAACTTAAACTTGAACTTAACAATATTAACAATTTCTAAAAATACATAAACACATGAAACAAATTGAAGAAACAATTAATTAAACTTCAATTTGTATCTAACTAACATTAAACTAACAACATTTACCTAAACAATAAATAAGAACAATGAAACAAACATGAAACAAACTGAAAAATTCACAAAAATAATGAACGAAACAAACATTTCACGATTTCGGATCCGAAATATATCAAGAAAAAATTACGGACAATAAATGAGATTCAAAATCTACTAACCGGATCAAAATGAAATGTATATGGACTGTTTCTACGAACAAAAGCTTCGAACAAATGACGACACTAGTCGTTCATGGCTGTGTCGACGTAGTGAAGCTGGACAAGGCAGCTATCTCTATGGTGAGTCGACGAGGCAGAAGCTGGAGCAGTTGTAGCTGGTCACTTGGACGGAGGTCGATGAAGCAGCTGGCAGAAGCAGCTGGTCGAGGGTTTTCCGGCGTGACTGGGGTTGTTGGTCGTCGACTGTGGGCGGGGTTATGGGTGACGGACTGTTTAGGCGGAACAAGGAAGAAGATGACCGGAGCTCAACAAATAACCATGGAAGCTTGTGAAGGAACATAAGTGAAGAAGAAGGAGATGACGACGGGGCAGCCATGGGAGCTCGGAGGGCAGCTTCGTTGTTGCATCAACGGCGGACGTGAAGCTGGAACTTGTTGGACGAAGGGTGGTGGTCCGACTGTGTCGACGGAGCAGGCTGGGGTGTGAGGTGGGGGCAGCCATGGATGGGGTGTTTTGGAGCTTGAGGAAGAAGAAGGAAAATGAGGGGGGTGGCGGATGACTTAGTATAGTTTTAGGGTTTTCTTCTTCTTTTTTTTTGTTTTGTTTTTGTTTTGTAAAAATGAAAAATGATAGGATGTTGGGTTATGGACTGAGTCGACCCAGTTCGAAATGGACTGGGTCGTTTGGGAAGATTGGGCCATTTTTTGGGCCTGAGGCTTGAAATCGAAGAAGAGGCCCAATTCCGACTTTCTTTATATTTTCGCTCTCTTTTCCTCTTTTATTTCTCTAAAACTAAATTATAAAAATACTTAAACTATTATTAAGAACTAAATTAAGTTATAAAAGCGCAAATTAACTCCCAATAAAATTAACGTACAATTAAGTAATAATTAAGCATAAAATTGTATATTTGGACATTAAATGCTAAAAATGCAAACGATGCCTATTTTTGTAATTTTTAATTTTTGTAAAACAAATTTAATTACTAACAATTGTAGAATTAAATCCTACATGCAAAATGCGACATATTTTTGTATTTTTAATAATTTAACAAATAAACATGCACAGACAAATACAAATAATTATTCAAAAATATCACAAAATATCACAAAATTGCACACCAAAGAAAAATCATTTTATTTTTGAATTTTTTGGGAGTAATTCTCATATTGGGCAAAAATTACGTGCTTACAGCTGCCCCTCTTTGCCCGAAGACACGAAGGGTTTTCGTGCAAAGATAAAGCGAGCGATTTTTGCCCATCCGAGTACTCCGTATGAAGCATTTTTTTTTTTGAAAAAGATTTGACCGAACTTTTGCTTCAAAGGCTTCCTACATATCCTGGGCTAAACAGGAATCAGGTCAATGTAGTTCGGGAAGTTTTGGTAGCTTGGACTACTGTGGGACTGCAATGTTACTGTTGTTGCATGCTATTACTACTGCTTACCGATCTCCTTATTACACCGTGCTTAAAAGAAAACAAGAAGCTAGGCTAGACTGCAATTTGTTTTTGTTGCCTTGCTTTCTTGTCTGCTTGCATTTTTTTCGGTGCTTTTCTTCCGATGCTTTTCTTCCTTTCGACACATGCATTTGAGTTTTTGCTGGGACCTCTTATTGCAACCTTCTGCTTCCCAGTGTCGGGGAATTTTATTGTTTCCTGCTAGGGATTCCTATTGTAACCCTCTGTTTTATTGTCCTCTGACTTGATCCTGAAATGTATGCCTCTGTTGTATGGGCGGGCTCCCAACTTCAATACTTGAAAATTAATGCTGTATGTATTCCTCTGTTATATGGGCGGGCTCCCAACTTCAACGCTTGAAATGAAAAGACTGAAATGTATTCCTCTGTTATATGGGCGGGCTCCCAACTTCAACACTTGAAATGTAAAGACTGAATGTATGCCTCTGTTCTATGGGCGGGCTCCCAACTTCAACACTTGAAATTAAAGACTGAATGTATTCCTCTGTTATATGGGCGGGCTCCCAACTTCAACACTTGAAATGTAAACACTGAATGTATTCCTCTGTTCTATGGGCGGGCTCCCAACTTCAACACTGAAATGTAAAGACTGAAATGTATGCCTCTGTTCTATTGGCGGGCTCCCAACTTCAACTCTGAAATGTAAAGACTGAAATGTATGCCTCTGTTCTATGGGCGGGCTCCCAACTTCAACTCTGAAATGTAAAGACTGAAATGTATGCCTCTGTTCTATGGGCGGGCTCCCAACTTCAACAACAACTTTAAAAATAAACGTCATTCCTCTCTTCAGGCGGGCTCCTAACTTCAACCAATAAATCACCATTCTATTATTCAGGGGGGCTCCTGACATCAACCAATACTTGAACTGTGTGTCTCTGTTCTTGAGGCGGACTCCTGACATCAGACTTGAAAAGTATGTCTCTGTTCTCCAGGCGGACTCCTGATTGCTAAATTTGAAATTGAATGTCTCTATTCTCCAGGCGGACTCCTGATTTTTGAAATTTAAACTGTATATCTCCATTCTTCAGGCGGACTCCTGACATCAAACTTGAAAATATGTCTGTGTTCTCCAGGCGGACTCCTGATTGCTAAATTTGAAATTGAATGTCTCTATTCTCCAGGCGGACTCCTGATTTTTGAAATTTAAACTGTATGTCTTCATTCTTCAGGCGGACTCCTGACGTCAAACTTGAAAAGTATGTCTCTGTTCTCCAGGCGGACTCCTGATTGCTAAATTTGAAATTGAATGTCTCTATCCTCCAGGCGGACTCCTGATTTCAAACTTAGACTATATGTCTCCATTCTTCAGGCGGACTCCTGACGTCAAATTTGAAAAGTATGTCTCTGTTCTCCAGGCGGACTCCTGATTGCTAAATTTGAAATTGAATGTCTCTATTCTCCAGGCGGACTCCTGATTTCAAACTTAGGAGGAAATGCCTCTCCTATGGGTAAAAATAAACTTTAGGAGGAAATGCTTCTCCTACGGGTGAAACTAAACTTAGGAGGAAATGCATCTCCTATGGGTGAAACTAAAACAAACTTAGGAGGAAATGCATCTCCTATTGGTGAAACTAAACTTAGGAGGAAATGCATCTCCTATTGGTTCAACAACAACCTAGGAGGAAATGTCTCTCCTATGGGTAAAAACAAACTTAGGAGGAAATGCATCTCCTATGGGTGAAACTAAAACAAACTTAGGAGGAAATGCATCTCCTATGGGTAAAAACAAACTTAGGAGGAAATGCATCTCCTATGGGTGAAACTAAAACAAACTTAGGAGGAAATGCATCTCCTATGGGTAAAAACTAAACTTAGGAGGAAATGCATCTCCTATGGGGTAAAAGTAAACTTAGGAGGAAATGCATCTCCTATGGGTGAAACTAGACTTAGGAGGAAATGCCTCTCCTATGCGTGAACCATTTCCTTCTTCCTGAATTATTTACTTACCTGTGTTGTCTTCTCTCGGTAAAAAAACAAACTTAGGAGGAAATGCCTCTCATATGGGTGAAACTAAACTTAGGAGGAAATGCCTCTCCTATGGGTAAAACTAAACTTAGGAGGAAATGTCTCTCCTATGGGTAAAAATAACCTTAGGAGGAAATGCTTCTCCTATGAGTAAAACTAAACTTAGGAGGAAATGTCTCTCCTATGGGTAAAAACAAACTTAGGAGGAAATGTCTCTCCTATGGGTAAAAATAAACTTAGGAAGTGCGTCTCCTAGGGGTAAAACTAAACTTTTAGGAGGAAATTCATCTCCTATGGGTGAAACTAAACTTAGGAGGAAATGTCTCTCCTATGGGTGAAAACAAACTTAGGAGAAAATGCCTCTCGTATGGGTAAAAACAAACTTAGGAGGAAATGCATCTCCTATGGGTAAAAAAACAAACTTAGGAGGAAATGCCTCTCCTATGGGTGAAACTAAACTTAGGAGGAAATGCCTCTCCTATGGGTGAAACTAAACTTAGGAGGAAATGCCTCTTCTATGGGTAAAAACATACTTAGGAGGAAATGCCTCTCCTATGGGTAAAAACAAACTTAGGAGGAAATGCATCTCCTATGGGTAAAAAAACAAACTTAGGAGGAAATGCCTCTCCTATAGGTGAAACTAAACTTAGGAGGAAATGTCTCTTCTGTGCGTGAACCATTTCCTTATTCCTGAATTATTTACTTACCTGTGTTGTCTTCCCTCGAAACTGCTGGGGATTATTTTGCTGGGGATGAATTTTCCTTTTCTTCCTTACCCATTCTGGGTTGTCCGACCCTGTTGAAACTTGGTCGAAACTCTGTCGAGGATGCTTCTACATCTCGATGATCAGCTGGGGATAACACTGTGAACTGCTGAGTAACCCTGCTGGGGCTAACACTGCTGAGGATAACTCTGCTGAGTAAATATGTTATCTTACTCCTTCCAAAATTACCTCCTTTTAAGTAGGATGCTTCATTCCTCTGCAAACTACTTCCCCCTTTTTCTTTTTCTTTTTCTTTTTTTTTTCTTTCTTTTTTTTCTTTTTTTTTTTTTACATAGCTTCTTCCTTCGAAGACTACCTCCCTTACGACTCGTTTTGCCTTTACCCGAAAGGAACCGCTGAGGATACCGATTTTCACTAAACTTGTGTTAGACTCATCGAGACTGTTGGGGAATTATTTACTTACCTATTGGGGGATAAAATGTTATCAGTTGTGGATAAAGCTGTCGAGGATAACACTGCTGGGGGATTCTGATTCTTTCAGAACTAGTGCTTCACTCTTCGAAAGGCTATTGGGAATGATACTGGCCTTTTGCTTTTCTGAGCACAAGCTTCATCCCTTTGTTCTGTCTGCTGGGGAACAACTTCCTCCATTGAAACTTATTGTGTTGGGGGCAACACTGGTTCAAAGACCACTTCCTTCGAGACTGGTGTTATCTTCATTCTTCCCCAAATGGGTACCTGACTTCCAGAAAA
This sequence comes from Nicotiana tabacum, assembly GCF_000715075.1. NCBI lineage: Eukaryota > Viridiplantae > Streptophyta > Magnoliopsida > Solanales > Solanaceae > Nicotiana > Nicotiana tabacum. The sequence continues at coordinate 182,969,785 of NC_134087.1, read as the reverse complement.
TTTTCTAAATGAAAGGAAAATTTTCTGCCCCAGTTTGACAGTCTCCCTTATGGCATGCATTTATGTCGTCAATGCTATTTCCTTTACCTGTTTCAAATCAAACAAAATTTGTTAGTTTAAAACGCGGTGGTTGGTTGTGATACTCCTACTGGGATGGCTTTCCCCTTTCTCCCTCCTTGCTCTACGTTCCACAACTTGTTGGGGATGATATTATTTGCTGGGAATGATCCCTTTCTGACGAGGATATCCCTCTTCTTTCGTGGCATAGTTCGGAAACTGTCATTTTCCCGACCTTTTAGTCTCGCATGAATTTGCCAAATCATGCTCATTGCTCTCCTTAATTTGTCCACAGGCCTTGTCCTTGAGGTTTATAACCTTTGATTTCGGCAAGGGTATCCCTCTTGACACTCGTCAATCCTTCTAACAATTTCCTTTTGCTGGGGATATCTTTCTTGACACTGGCCTTGCGCTTGTTCCTTGCTGACTATACCACTTGGATGTACTAGCCATATCTCATCTTGCATAATTGGAGAGTTGATGGCCCATTTTGAAGTCATTTCCCACTGGTTTTGACCAAACAGGCTCTACTGGGGAATTTTTCTATGAAAGGAAAAAGATAAAAGGAACAGAATAAAAGACAAAGGAAAACGATGACTCTTTAACAAAAGAAACTATAAATAAAAACCTATCAAACGCAGACACCGACTCTAATGGTCATGACATGCATATGTGGCCTATCCTCCGTCGTCAATCGTCTTTCAAGACCTTCAATTGGCAATTCCCCATCTGATTCTCAATCTTATTTGACTTGTAGTGCCCGAAGGGTTTTCACTATCAAGTCTCTCTCATTTTGGTTTTTCTCTCAGCTTTCATCGCCTTATGGTGTCCGTGAAGATTTTCACCGATAAGACTCTCTCATTTGTATCACTTTCCAGCTGGGGATTTGGAGTGTTGCCGGTATGACTCTCTCTGCTGGAGATTAGAGCTTTTTCTACTGTGGAACAGAATGTTATGTTTGCCGGTAAGACTCTCATTTGTCTGACTTGGCATCTTTTGAAAACTGATCAGAAGGTCTTTCTTTGGACCGTAATGTGGGTTTTTGGACATGCTAGAAAAAAAGGGTATTAAAGGCTCAAAAACAAAATAAATTTGGGGTTTTAAAATTACAACCTTCGGAACCAATTTTGCGTACCACAAGCGCAACCCTTGACCCAGTTTCTTGCTTGGGGATTATTTACTTATTTTTGATTATTTTTATTACACCATGTACACTGTGACCATTGTGGACATTATGCACCCTATGACCGAGCCGTGAAGCGCCTACGTATCCTCTTTGAGGAATCAGGTCAAACATAGTTCCCAATTCCTCTGTTTTCATTTGGCTTTCCTTTGTTTTTTTTTGTTATCATTTTTCTTTTCTTTTCCTTTTTTTCGTTTTTTTTTTTTTGTTGATTTTTTTTTCTTTACCTTCCAGTCTCGTATTTCCTAGTCGTTGCTATTGATTCCGGACGAGGGGTATGAAAGAAAATAAATAAGGCTCAAAAGGGGTAACGAAGGATAAAGTGTTTAGGTAGCAGAACAAAATGCCTTCGTCATTCCAGTCTTCAAAACATGCCAAGTGCAAACGACACAATTGAACATAGATTTATAGTCTCTTCCGATGGTGCTGGACTTGATAATTATGTTAAACACTTGCTTTTTCATTTGTCATTAAAGCACTGCTGGGCGACACTCTCACTCTCATGAACGACCCTCATGCTAATTTGGCGAATCTTGCATTTAACGGTTTTCTTTATGTTTTACTTGCCCCAGTTCCACATGATTCGGGCTTCAAACAATCTCAAACCGTTCTTATTTCCTTTAAATGCTTTGATCATCTTCCTAGGGTTTTATGATTAACTTTTAAGATTAGGCCCAAACTGTGTGCGCATGTCATGTCACGAGAATCGGCGCTGAACAAAAATGATAAAAGGACTAAACAAAAAGATGACTGGAAACAATAAAAGACCGGCTTTTGTATTAGACTACCGGCGAAATGGTTTGAATAATAAAACAAACAAAACAACTAGAATAAAATCCTAACACAGCCTCGACAAAACTTAAACAAACTAATATGACAATAATGGAAAGATAAGAAGGTTTGACACAAGACAATATTCGGATTACAACACTAAGAATAATACGGACAACAGAAATGACAACAAAATAAGCCACCACAAGCTTCTCTCTTGCTATCCAAGGAAACGGAGCGTCCTCCCATTTTATCAAAATTGGCATCTTAGCCACTAAGCTTTGCATCAGTATTGTCCAGACCATTTCCAACTTCGATATCATCATCCTTAGTCAACAATTCCCAATAGGATGCGAGTGCTTCTGTTATCAGGCCTGATCCCCGCAAAGTGTGCTTCTAGGTCTTGTATTTCCGGCTTACCACAAACCAATCACCTTAACCTTCTTTGTGATTCAAAGCAAAACAGGTTAGAATGGACTCACTCGGTCCTCATTATTAACAACATCTTTTCCTTTTTTTCTCTTTTTTTCATTTTTCTTTTTTTCGATTTTTTTTTCATTTTTTTTTCTTTTTTCTTTCTTTTTTGTTGTGGTCGAATCTTATGGAGATTGCCTACGTATCATGACCCCGCATGAATCAGACCTTGCGTAGTTCGGACAAAATGAAAGGTAAAAGCAATGAAACATTTTTTCTTTATCAATTTTCATAATAAAACAAACTGGGTTTCAAAGGTTGAAAGATGACCAACACTCAAAAAATCAAACAACCCACATATTCTAGTCAAAAGATTTACAAACGGCCAGTTTCTTTCCCCGTTTGACAAATGCAACCAAACGGCTATTTTGCAAATGTGGCCCCTTCCAAATCTCACATGAATTTTGAGGCCGGGGAGGATTATTTTGACACTTTACAAACTTGTCCGTTCTTTTACGAAAATAGCCTTTCAACAACTGAAAGATACTCTAAGGCTATTTCAGCAAGAACGGTTTAAGACGCGGCCGGAGCTGGCTCGACTTATTATGACAAAATTCAAACGGTATTCACCTGACCGCCGACTCTTTGTTTTTTTTCTTTTCAAATTATAATAAAACCCTGGTGTTGCAAACACGGCCCTTTCAGCGCCTCGGGGACGAAGATTTTTAAGGCTATGTGGGTCAACTAGACCAAAATCCTAACATGACCCAAAAGTGGCTGTTTTATGCAAGGTCAGCCTTTTGGAGTCCCTTTCGGGAACATTCGACTATTTATGACAAAACAGCATCACCTGACTTATTTATGACTCTTTTTATCTTTTTCAAATTAGAAAACTCAATATTGCAAACACGGCCTTTCAACGCCTCGGGGACGAAGATTTTTAAGGCTGTGTGGGTCAACTGGACCAAATCTTAAAAAATGACCCAAAGGTGGCTGTTTATGCAAAGTCAGCCTTCCGGCGTCCCTTTCGAGAACATTCGGCTATGTCTTGATAAAACAGCGTCACCCGACTTCTTTATGACAAAATTAAAATTTGACATATATTTTTTTTTGTTTATTTATTGGTTTTTGGCTATTTTAGCAAAAAGGGGGGTTGGACCCGATGAGGGTTGCCTATGTATCTCACATCCGGTGAGAATCAAACCCGCGTAGTTCGGGCAAATTAACCGAACTATTTTAAAACATGACTCTTTTCCATTTTTATTTTTTCCTGGCAAGACAAACTATTTTCCTTTTCTATTTTTGAAAAAGACAAAATAACGATTTTTTCCATTTTCAACAAACAATAAAACAATCTATTTTTTCAAAAATAAAAGACTCTTTTTTTTTTCTATATTTTTTAGTAAAACAAAATAAAATATTTTCCTCTTTTTTTTTCTTCAAAATTTCGGCAGAGTTTCGTCAGTAATTGGTCATTGATTTTTTCTAAAATAATCAATTAATTCCCTAACTGATATATTCTTTTTCCTTTTTTTTTCCTCTCTTTTTTTTCTTCAATTTTCCAACATTCCCGAGATTCAAAAACCGGTCAACATGCAAGTTCGAAACAAATATATGTACAGAGCAAGTAGGATGCATCAAAATGGTCTTTTCATTTCATGTTGCTAGTCCTAGACGGACCCAGCCTCAGTGTTGAGTCCCCTAAGCCTAATGCAACGTGATGCAAATAAGCGTTCCTACTAGGGATCCGGCATGAAGTCACGTTATTCTATATTCAAAACCTGGGTCAGTGTACTAGACTGTGTACCCGAGCGGACAACTCAAGTCGGGGAGGGGGCAACTTACCGGGAACCAAAAGGCCATCCGGCTTCGTAACTTGTCCGAGCCTCTTTTTTATTTCAGGGTATGACACTAACAGAATAGGGAGTCTCAACCAGTAAGCACATCCCCGGAGGTGAAGAGAGAAGGGTTCGGCACAGTTTATATATACAGTCAAATAATATCAAAGCGGTAAAAGCAGCATTTAGCACATTAGGCTCAAACATGTAAAAATCAGATAAAGCTAAATATAACAATTTATCTAAGCTCGAATTTCTAACCCTGAACCAGTGGTTCTGGGTTCAAAAAAGGAATTCCCCAGCAGAGTCGTCAGAGCTGTCACACCTCCTTTTTCCGCCCCCGCGAGGGTACAAAGGGAGTTTTTTCCAATTAAAGGACAATCGAAACGGGATTTATTTATTTATTTCAGAGTCGCCACTTGGGAGATTTAGGGTGTCCCAAGTCACCAATTTTAATCCCGAATCGAGGAAAAGAATGGCTCCATATTATAGTCTGCGTACCAGAAATCCGGATAAGGAATTCTGTTAACCCGTGAGAAGGTGTTAGGCATTCCCGAGTTCCGTGGTTCTAGCACGGTCGCTCAACTGTTATATTCGGCTTGATTATCTGATTTTTATACAAATATGAACTTATGTGCAAGTTTTATCTTTTTAACCGCTTTTATCATTATTTATTTTATTTTTACAAGAATGTGAACATTGTTTAAAACATGTCTTTGGATTACGTCACATGAAATGCACCCGCAATCCGGAACACATTTTATTCAATGTTTTGGGATTTGGATTTGGGTCGCATGAATGCGCACCCGTGCTTAAGAATGTATTATTGTTAAAATCGTGCCTAAAGCGATTAGCGTATTATTATTTATGGGTAAGACCGTGGAATTCACTAAACAGTCTATCCCGAATTCTAAATACTTAATTAAACATTTATCGAGGGCCCCGCAATTGGTGCATTTTATTGGGCGAGGCTCATCTCATTTTATTTTTAAAAAAAGGTCAGTCCTAAAATGCCTACATTTTTATTTGAAATTTGTCTCTACAAAATAAAAGAGAAAATATCTTAATTTATTTACATGTTATTACCTAGTTACATTATACTAGGCATGTTCTCAGTTTGTCAAATTAAAAAAAAATATAGCAATCTAATTTTAATCCTAGACCATTTACATGCTGAAATTAACCAATATTATTTAACTTAAACAATATTTCTGCCAAGTTCCTACTAGATGGCCTATTCGTTTGATTTTTTACTTGACGGAGTTACTACACCATTTATTTATTTTTTGGCAATATATAGATAGTTCAATCGTTAAGCTATCGTCGGATGTTACACTGTATGTATTAAATAGCTACACGATTCTGATTTTTTGCAAACTAAATAAATTATACATACAAATAAAATTCAGAATATAATTAAAGCTAATTCAGAATTTCAACTCTTCATTTTCGTATTCATGCTTCGTATTCGGATTATAATAACCAGCGTGTCAGATGTGTACCTGATATTGGAAGCAAAAGAAAATGAAGATGAGAATCAGCAGCAGTAATAACAGTACAACACGGCAACAACAGCCCAGCAACAGTAACAACCCAGTAACAGACTGGTGGAGTAGTAATCCCAAAATAAATGCTTCCAACTTTTATGAAACAACAACAATTAATGCTGATTTCAAACAATGAAAGAAAGCAGAAGATTTTTTTTTAGTTTTTTATTTATTTGAAAGTTTGAATATTTTTCGGAATTTTTCTCTCTCTTAAATATTCAGCTTTTTTTTTCTTCTCTGTTTGTGTTTTTCTATTCTGTCTATCTGTTCTTTTTTTTTCAGATTCGTTCCTCTCTGTTCTCTTCTCCTCAAAATCTGATTTCAAGACCTCTACTTATATCCCCAACCCTTTAATCAATTAAAATCAATCACTTTCTCCTACCAAATCCATTATCTTCCCACTCATCCCCATTATATTAAATAAGTATATCAACTCCACCCCATTATATTTTGTCCCCCGTGCCTAACATAAATAATTACCATATTCCATCCACTACATTTTGTCTTGTCCCCCATTTAATTAAACAATAATATCAAAACTCACCCCATTACATTTTGTCCCCCATGCTTAGCAAAAAGAATTACAAAATATTCAATTACCAAACTACCCCTCCGACCTTATTGCAATTACCATTTTACCCCTGAACGTACTACAAATTACCAAACTACCCCATCAGCTATAACAATCAATTAATCAAACTTAACCAAAATATAGACAATATGATCAATTTCTAACAATGTTCAAACAACAAATCACATGAACATGATTTTTTCAATATTTCAACAACAAATCACATGAACATGATTTCTTCAACATTTCAACAACAAATCACATGAACATGATTTCTTCAACATTTCAACAACAAATCACATGAACACAAATTGAACAACAAAGAACAACTAAAATTTGATTGAACAATATTTTAGCAAAAAACAAACCTATTTTCAGATTCAACAACAACAACAACAAACAAGTATATTCAGATTTCTAAATTCAATAATATTGAACTTAAAATCAACTCTAACAACATTACAACAAACAATTCCTATATTAAACTTAAACAAGATTATGAGACAAATTCAAGAAATAAGCATAAATGATAAACAAGAAATCAAGCTATACAAATTTCGGATTCAAGAACAAACAAACAAAGTATGAACATGAATGAAATCTATTTTAAACAACAAACATGATGGATTCAAACGATTAAACCAACATATTTCCCTAACACAACTAAATTTTTTTTTTAGACTAATAACAAGATCGACGAAGAAACAATTATGAACTTAAACTTGAACTTAACAATATTAACAATTTCTAAAAATACATAAACACATGAAACAAATTGAAGAAACAATTAATTAAACTTCAATTTGTATCTAACTAACATTAAACTAACAACATTTACCTAAACAATAAATAAGAACAATGAAACAAACATGAAACAAACTGAAAAATTCACAAAAATAATGAACGAAACAAACATTTCACGATTTCGGATCCGAAATATATCAAGAAAAAATTACGGAAAATAAATGAGATTCAAAATCTACTAACCGGATCAAAACGAAATGTATATGGACTGTTTCTACGAACCAAAGCTTCGAACAAATGACGACACTAGTCGTTCATGGCTGTGTCGACGTAGTGAAGCTGGACGAGGCAGCTATCTCCATGGTGAGTCGACGAGGCAGAAGCTGGAGCAGTTGTAGTTGGTCACTTGGACGGAGGTCGATGAAGCAGCTGGCAAAAGCAGTTGGTCGAGGGTTTTCCGTGGGGTTGTTGGTCGTCGACTGTGGGCGGGGTTATGGGTGACGGACTGTTTAGGCGGAACAAGGAAGAAGATGACCGGAGCTCAACAAATAACCATGGAAGCTTGTGAAGGAACAGAAGTGAAGAAGAAGGAGATGACGACGGGGCAGCCATGGGAGCTCGGAGGGCAGCTTCGTTGTTGCGTCAATGGCGGACGTGAAGCTGGAACTTGTTGGACGAAGGGTGGTGGTCCGGCTGTGTCGACGGAGCAGGCTGGGGTGTGAGGGGGGGGCAGCCATGGATGGGGTGTTTTGGAGCTTGAGGAAGAAAAAGGAAAATGAGGGGGGGTGGCGGATGACTTAGAATAGTTTTAGGGTTTTCTTCTTCTTCTTTTTTTGTTTTGTTTTTGTTTTGTAAAAACGAAAAATGATAGGATGTTGGGTTATGGACTGGGTCGACCCAGTTCGAAATGGACTGGGTCGTTTGGGAAGATTGGGCCATTTTTTGGGCCTGAGGCTTGAAATCGAAGAAGAGGCCCAATTCCGATTTTCTTTATATTTTCGCTCTCTTTTCTTCTTTTATTTCTCTAAAACTAAATTATAAAAATACTTAAACTATTATTAAAAACTAAATTAAGTTATAAAAGCGCAAATTAACTCCCAATAACAATTAACGTACAATTAAGTAATAATTATGCATAAAATTGTATATTTGGACATTAAATGCTAAAAATGCAAACGATGCCTATTTTTGTAATTTTTAATTTTTGTAAAACAAATTTAATTACTAACAATTGAAGAATTAAATCCTACATGCAAAATGCGACATTTTTTTGTATTTTTAATAATTTAACAAATAAACATGCACAGACAAATACAAATAATTATTCAAAAATATCACAAAATTGCACACCAAAGAAAAATCATTTTATTTTTGAATTTTTTGGGAGTAATTCTCATATTGGGCAAAAATCACATGCTTACATGATATATGTTCGAGCGGTCCGTTCGAGGTTTTTCGAGTGTTTTTTCGGTGTCGATTCGAGGTTCCGGTTTGTAATTTCGATGTTTCGGTCCAAGGATTGTTGCTTTGTTTAGCCCGATTGACTTGCAATTTTCAGCATCGTTCATCAATAAAAGGTCCATTTCTCAATTGTTATTCTCATTTTTTGTATTATAATAGCTTGGTGCGCGTGTTGGTTGATTTGTGATTCTACGTTGTTTGAGTAGCATGTTTTAGTTTTTAATTAAATTGTTTTAATTAGTTTTTATTTCGATTGTGATGCATGTAGTCTTGGGTTCTTGAATAAATGCTTTTAATTGGGTAGATGAAAAAATTGGAGTTGTTTTTTTACAAAAATAAGCATGTGCCATAAGGTGAATTTTGGACCATAAGGAATTTAGGTCAATTAATAGATTATGTTAGCTGGCCTATTTTCTCCCCAATAATATCTTGTCCATAAATTTGGTATCACAACAATTTCAAAGATTAGGAAAATAATTAAAATGTGTAATTTCTTTAGGCGCGCTATTTAATAATTTACCTTCCTAAACTCGGGTGCGCATTTATGTGACCCAAATCTAAATCTCAACAATGTTAGATAGAATATGTCGAGAGCCACGGGTGCATTTATGTGACGTGGTTCAAGACGTATTTTAAATGACATTGCAATTTGTCCTTAAAATTAAATAAAGCGGTTAAAAAGTTAAAATTGCACATGGGTTAAAACATGTATTAAAAACAGATTATAAGTCAATTATAACAGTTGAGCGACCGTGCTAGAACCACGGAACTCGGGAATGCCTAACACCTTCTCCCGGGTTAACAGAATTCCTTACCCGGATTTCTGTGTTCGCGGACTGTTAAATAGAGTCAATCTTTTCCTCGATTCGGGATTCTAAACCGGTGACTTGGGACACCATAAATCTCCCAAGTGGCGACTCTGAATCTTTAATTGCAATAATCTCGTTTCGATTGTCCTTTAATTGGAAAAACTCCTTTACATATCCTTACGGGGGGTGTAGGTAAAAAGGAGGTGTGACAGCTCTGGCGACTCCGCTGGGGACCGAACCAAAATCTCTGGTTTAGAGTTCAGGATTCGAGCTTAGATGAATTGTTATATTTGGTTTTATCTATTATCTGATTTTATTACATGTTTGGGCCTAATGTGCAAAATGTTGCTTTTTACCGCTTTGGTATTATCTGAACTGTATATAAACTGTTATGAAACCCTTCTCTTCTCATCTTCGGGGATGTACTCGCTGGTCGAGACTCCCTATTCTGTTAGTGTTATACCTTGAAATAAGAAAGAGGCTCGGACAAGTTACTAAACCGAATGGCCTTTTGGTTCCCGGTACGTAGCCCTCTCCTCGGCTCGAGTTATCCGCTCGGGTACACAAGTCAAGAATAAATGCCCAGGTTTTGAACCTAGAATAACTCAGCTTTATGTCGGATCCCTAGTAGGAACGCTTGTTTGCATAATGTGCACTTGACTTAGGGGACTCAACACAGGGGTTGGGTCCGTCTAGGACAGGTATACCCCAAAAAATAAAAGACCATTCTGATGCATCTTGTGTGCTACATGTTGCATTTATTCAAGGGTAAAAGGGTCATTCGGCGGACCAGTGATAGCTGAGGGTAAATGAAGAAATGAAAAAAAACAATGAAAAAAGAAAGAAGAAAGAGAAAAAAAGAAAAAGAGAGGGTGAAGTGTGAATATAAAGCAAAGTAGGGCCCGATTATGTTTTCCGTCACATTTTATTAAGGAAAAAGCATGAAAAGTTCAAAAAGATTTTGGACTTTTTCATCATTTTCCGAAAATCAAAAAAAAAGAGGAAAAAGAAAATCCAAAAGAATTTACATGTTTCATGATTTTTCAAAAAAAAATGTTTCTCTAAATTAGTTGTTTTTTTTTATTCTCGCTCGTATTCAATCTGCCCGAACTATGCATACCTGATTCTCGTCTTTCGGGGCATGATACGTAGGCAACCCACATAGGGTCCGGTCTTCCTAGTAAATCTTAGGTTCTTGGCTTTGCGGGGTCATAGCCAAATTTTGCATTTCTAGCCACCTTTTGGCCAAATAAGCCAGTTTGCAAAATAGCCTCAACCATGTCTTCCATGCGTCCAGTAGGGAGTGTTATTGTCTCACATAGTATTGATTTAAAGTTTTCTCATACATATGTGGATTTATTTACCGAAGTTTGAGCATGACAAACACCCCATGACCATCCAGTCAGGAGTTGCTTAAGGAGATTTGTTTTATTTTTATGTTTTGAGTATGTTCTTCATTTTGTGTCGTCTTTTACTTTCTAGTTTTGTACAGTAATGTCAAGCCTTTTGTTATTGTATTTTCTGCTTTATATTTGGAAAATATGTTGTAACTCAAAAATCCAAAAAAAAAAAGAGATGTTGCATTTTATATTTCGTTATAAATTTTATTTAGAATACTAATTCTAGAAATAAAAAATTTTGAGGTTGTTTTTCCTTTAGGCAATTAATATCTAGGACTTAAAATGAATTATTTTTATGTTTCCTTTAGTATATTAGGACCAAAATTCAAAAAAAAAGAGAATTTTCTTTTAGTACTTCTTTAAAAGCTTTCTTTAAGGTGTTAATTCCAAAATCCAAAAAGATTTTCTTTTGAGGTGTTTCTTTGGGAAATTAGTGAAAAATGAAAAAAAAAACTCTTTTATTTTCATTAGAACTTTAGGATATTGTACATAGAAAAAATACTTTATCTTTTGTTTATCATTAGAATTTCTTTTTTAGGTAATCAAAATTGAAATCCAAAAGCATTTTGTTTTATCTTTTTCATTGCTCGTTTCGAAATATCGTGTCAGGAATGAAAAATTCAAAATATATTTCTGTGGTTTATTATTTAGATTCCCACCTAAAAAAACCAGTCAAAAAATATTTTTTTTCTCTTCTAGGGTTTTCTTTAATAATTTCTCACGGGTTTTTTGTCTTGGAAAAAATATATATGAACGTTAAGCTTGAGTTTAGAATAGGTTATAGAACATTAAGTCTAGAAAATTCAAAAAAAAAAAGAGATTTGTTTCTTTATTTCCCTTTTCTCGTCAGAGTAGTCATTAAGGTAAAAAGAAAAAGAATGTTAGTTTGTTTCTTTTATTCCCGATATTCCAGAACTACGCAAAGATCTGATTCATGCGGCGTCAGGATACGTAGGCAACCTACATAGGGTTCGATCGAATCATTTTTTTATTATTAAAAGGAAAAAAAAAGGAAAAAAAGAGGTGAAATTGTGGGATGTGAGATATGAGAGAAAGAAAGAGTGATGATTAAAAAAAAAGAAATGAAGGAAAATGGGCAAGCCAGCAAGTGCTAGAAAAGCAAAGAAAAGAGAGGTTGAAATGAACAAATTGGGATGATGCCAACTGACCTTTGTACCCTCGAAGTCATTTTAGAACTGATAATTGTGGCTAGGTGCATTGCACATAATGTGAGATTATCTTATGTTAAATGCCCTAACGCTAACGTGATGGCTTCATTTCTGTTATATTCATAGAAGAAGGGTGGTTGGTTTGTGGTTTTAAAGTGGTAACTCTTCTCTACAACATAAAGTCAAAAGGCAATGGCAGACAACAACAGAACTGAGTTGGTTGATACCGGTGCTCGAAAGCAGTTGGTTGAATAGGACAATGGGTTGGTTGAAGAGGTAAAGATGTTAAAACAACACATGGCTGACATGTATCAGGCTTGGATGACTGGGAAGGCGCCACCCCCGCCACCACCTAGCTTCCTAGATGCTGCTCCTACCCAAACTCCGGACACAATGTCAGATGATCCTCCATACTCTCTAGATCCATCCGCTTATCTCCAAGCTCATGATGCCCAATATTACCCCTCAGAGGTTGCCCACAAGATTCCCTACTCATACAAACAGGGCCTAAGGGATGAGCCTCATGTTGAAAATGAAAGGTTCACAGGAAGAAATGGGAAAGATGGGGCACCCAGGAGGCTGAAAGTCATAGAACAGTCCTTAAAGAACAAGCAAGGAATGGGAGACCAGGGAAGCATGGCTTACAAAGAACTGTTTGTGACCCCTGACGTTTGCCTGCCCGCAGGGTTTAAAGTGCCAAAATTTAACTTGTATGATGGGTGTGGGGCTCCAGTAACCCACCTGAAGGTTTATTGCAGTGAAATGAGAGGTGTTGGAGAGAAAGATGACTTGATGAATGCGTATTTCGGTGAGAGCCTGACTGGGGCAGCTTTGGAGTGGCATGCTCGTCAAGATGTTGGTAAGTGGCCTACATTGGGTGACATGGCTCAAGATTTTGTTCAATACCTTTAATACAAATCAAGCGTTACCCCAGACCGCTCCTCCATATCTAGAATGGGAAAGAAGCCAAAGGAAAGATTTAGAGAGTTTGGGCTCAGATGGAGGGAGCAGGCTGCTCGAGTCAATACCCCAATTGGCGAAGAAGAAATGGTTAAGCTTTTCCTACAAGCCCAGGGGCCCACCTACTTCAGTCATTTGATCCCGGTCCTGGGAAGCCCTTCAATGATGTGTTAAAAATGGGGGAGCTAGTAGAAGAGGGAATCAAGTCAGGCAAAATCATGAGTTGTTCGAAAAACATTCAGAACATCCCAGTAAGCTTGGGTGGAAGAAAGAGAAACAGAGAAGATGATCCAATGGGCTTTCCCGATCAACACTTCCAGCCTCGACATCGTCCCCGTGGATATCCTTATGCACCAGATGATCTTTCCCAATACCACTTCTCTCCACATAACTCCCAAAGTTGTACATCACTCTCCCAGTACCCAACTCCACAAAATGCCTATATACCCCCCACGAGCCTACTGAAAACCCCCTGGATCAGGTTTCGACCCAATCAAGCATTTAAGAATGAGAGGTTACAGAAGAAGAAAATCTTCACTCCATTGGGAGAGTCATATGCCAGACCCTCTTCCAAAGAAGTTTTATTTTTCTCAAAGGTGCACATATTGCTCGGATGCCCCGGGGCATGACATAGAGAAGTGTTGGAATCTGAAGAATGAGAATCAGAAGCTTATTGATGCAGGCGACATTGTCGTGCAAAATCTAGATGCATCAGACATTAGCCAAAGTCCGTCACCTGTGCATAATGAGACGCATATGGTGGGTATGATTTATTTTGAAAGGAATGTGAGAATTCTTTTGGGATCCTAGGAGGTCTACGTGCTACGAAGATTTCAGTGCTATCAGAGGATGATCCTAAGAACGAGCAGGCAAAGGGAACCCAAAGGCAATCTGTTAAGAACAATGTGATGGAGACTTGTGAAGGTCCTAGTATTGTTGATGCAGAAGTCAGTGGCTAAGATGTTGAGTTTGATGATTGGAAAGACGCTCTTTTCTTGGTTAGCTAGGGAGGAGTTTTGGTGGTTTATTTTGTTATCATTTATGTTGTCCGGGTTATTTCGGGGTTGTAATACGGAATACATTCAAGTTAGCAGTCAGGAGCCTGCCTGGAGAGCAGGGAATGCATTTCAAGTCAGCAGTCAGGATCCCGCCTGGAGAGCAGGGAATATATTCAAGTTCAGCAGTCAGTAGCCCGCCTGGAGAGCAGGGAATGCATTCAAGTTCACCAGTCAGGAGCCCACCTGAAGAGCAGCGGATACGTTTCAAGTTAGCAATCAGGAGCCCACCTGGAGAACAAGGGAGTATAACTCAAGTTTTAACTTTCAAGTACTTATTGATATTTGGTAATGTGGTTCGTTTTACACTTACATATGTGCCCAGATACCCAAACTGGGGCAGAAAAACTTTCTTTGTTTTTGTCTATTTTGTTGAAGTCAGGAGCCCGCCTGGAGAGCAGGGAATAAATTTCAAGTTAGCAGTCAGGAGCACTCCTGGAGAGCATGGGAATACATTTCAAGTTCAGCAGTCAGGAGCTCGCCTGGAGAGCAGAGAATACATTTCAATTTAGCAGTCAGGAGCCCGCCTGGAGAGCAGGGAATACATTTCAAGTTAGTAGTCAGGCGCCTACCTGGAGAGCAAGGGAATACTGTTCAAGTTTTAGGCAATCTTTGTAATTGCGACCAAGATAGGAACATGGGCTCCTCGCAATTGCGAGGTCAGAGTCCTGCACCAGAATTGAAGCACACCAGCATTTTTCCTAAGTCCAAACTCACTTTGTAGCCTATCTGAAACTCACCCGAGCCCTCGATGCTCCAAACCAATCATGCACACAAGTCCAAAAATATCATACGAACATGCTCACGCGATCAAATCGCCAAAATAACACCTAGAACTAGGAATCGAACACCAAATCAAATGAAATTTTCAAGAAAACTTTATAATTGCTATTTTAACAACCGGACGTCCGAAACGCGTCAAACATACTCTTTTTCTCACCAAATTTGATAGACAAGTCATATGTATAGTAACTGTCCTATATCGCATTCCGGAACCAAAATATGGACCCGATATCAATAAAGTCAAACATTGGTCAAACCTTCAAAGTCATTAAGCCTTTTAACTTTCAAATTTCGACAAAATTGATAACTCGAGCTAGGGACCTCCAAATTTGATTTCGGGCATATGATCAAGTCCTAAATCACGATACAGCCCTATCGGGAGTATCAAAATATAGATCCAGGTCTGTATGCTCAAAACGTTGACCGAAGTCAACTCAAATGGATTTTAAGGCAAAATTTCATATTTTATCAATTTCTAACATAAAAGCTTTCTGAAAAAATATTTGAACTATGCACGCAAGTCGATGAAGGCTTAAAGAAAATATTAGAGTCTTCGAAAGTGTATACGGTAAAAATTAGAGGTTTCGATTTTGTGATTAGTGAGGCACTTCGTAAGGTCACCCCTAGAAGACTCGAAATTCAGCTCGGGGTTTAACCCCGAGGGTTATCTACACTCAACCTCGGGGAAGTACAGATCGAAAGTCATGATGGAAAAATAGAAAGTTCCCAAGACACGCAATTTAGGCTGACCAAGTCTATTAGGCTAGCATGAGCTCGTACCGTGGCATTAAATGGTTGTACTAGCCATATATCTCTATAATAAATGCTTTTGTACTATGCTTGGATTTCCTCTCAAATATAAAGGGGGCCTATGCCATTTTGTAAGGATCATCTGATACACAATATTGAATATACAAGAACATTCTCTCTACTTAACATATTCTCTTGATTTCACTACTTACAGTTATTGCTTAGATTTATTGTGTTCTATTTAATGTTCTTCATTTATTGCTCATTATTGGTCATAAAGAGCTGCCATCAAATCTATAATAATTGTTAGTCCCCCATCGACTACCCTTAACCGGGCATCCTACTCGACCTCGAGGCCCCGTATACGCAAGCTCGAGGCCCCGATTTCCAGCCATTCGGTTTGATTATTACACTATCTACAAGCTATTATCTTATTTTCTAATCTTTCACTCAGCATCTATTGCCTAACAACTAGCATAAAAATAGATCATATATTTTTAGAACCACAAAATGAAATCTAATTGTTATTACCATTTTCAAGGTAAACACTTTGGCGCCCACCGTGGGGCTAAAAATAATAGTGATCGTTTTCTTGCTGGTTTACTTCATAACGCAAGTTATCTTTCACATTTTTTTCTTGTGCAAGATCTTTGAAAATGTCTAACTCAGTAAACGCACATGAAAACAACTGTCTTGAGGACCATGGAGAAAATGGTGTAGTTGTTCCAGGTGTTGGTGTACCACCACGAAACCCTAAGGATGCACCAGAACCAATTCTCGCGGATGTGGTCTCACGTGATGCTCAACACGTCGATATAAGCTCCCACACTAACAGGAGCGTATGACAAGGAGACCAACAAGAAGCTCAGAAAACCCCAACTGGGGAGGAACAAGATGTTAGCCTTCACGTTATTTTTGAAATGTTACACGCACAACAGCTGGTGATTGCTCAACTGTAAAGCTATCAAAAACCCCCAAGTACGGTAGCACCGGGAACGGAACCCCAAGCTGAGCAGGTACCAGAAAGATCAAATTCCGGGCGCACCCCCGATCCTAAAGGGTGTAGATTCGAAGAAGTTCATACAAAAGTTGTTCCCACAAGAAGCATCCCCAAAACCCATTCCAAAGAAGTTCACAATGTCCAACCTTCCAAAGTACAATGGAACCTCAGACCCTAATGAGCACGTCACTGCTTACACTTGTTCAGTGAAGGGCAACGACCTAAAAGACGATGAGATCGAATCTGTCCTACTAAAAAGGTTCGGAGAGATGCTTTCAAAAAGGGCGATGATGTGGTATCACAACCTAGCCCCAAACTCGATAGATTCATTTGCCATGCTGGCAGATTCTTTCATAAAGGCACATGCTGTTGCCATCAAGGTAGCCACAAGGAAATCTGACGTCTTCAAAATCAAGTAAAGGGAGAACGAGATGCTGCGAGAGTTCGTATCTCACTTTCAAATAGAACTACCACCAGTCTCCGATGACTGGGCAGTGCAGGCCTTCACTCAAGGTTTGAACGTGCGAAGCTCGGTAGCTTCGAAGTAGCTGAAGCAGAACTTAGTCAAATATCTCGTCGTGGCTTGGTCGAATGTCCACAACCGATACCAATCAAAGATCAGGGTCGAAGATAACCAACTAGGAGTCCCCTCGAGCTCGGTATATCCTAGCAAACTTCTGGCAAAGGATCCAAAGCCAAGCAAAGAAAGATACCAACCATACGCTGAAGGTAGAATGAAACGCCCCGAGGCGCAACATCCCCCTCAATGACTGAAGGATGGATCGAGGCCAGCATCCTCAGGGACTTATTAGCAGAGCTGGATTCGATAGGCATATAGGGCCGATGGAGGCACTATGCTTGTCGGAATACAACTCTAACGTTGACATTTCAGACATCACATTCGCCATCAGTAAAATCATAGATGCCAGTTGGCCAAGGCCTGTACAATCAGATCCTTCACAAAGGAACCATAACTTAGTGTGTGAATTTCACAGCACACACGGTCACAGGACCGAGGATTGCCGACAACTCCGGGAAGAAGTAGCCCGACTACTCGGCAAAGATCACCTCCAAGAATTCCTTAGCGACCGAGCCAAAAATCAGTTCCAGGAAAGAGAGGTGACCAAGAAGAATGAAACAGATGAGCCACAACATGTCATCCACATGATCTTTGGAGGCATCGATGCTCCACAAGAACCCATGGTCAGGAGAACAAAAATATCCATCACCAGGGAAAAGCGAACTCAAGGTTACATACCCGAGGACGCCCTCACATTCAGAGACAAAGACATCGAGGCTCTATCTCAGCCTCATAATGATGCATTAGTAATTTTGTTCCTTGTAAATACATTTAAAATTAAGCGTGTGCTTGTGGATCAAGGTAGCTCGGCCAATATTATCAGGTCGAGGGTAGTGGAGCAGCTTGGACTGCTCGGCCAGATTGTGCCCGCCACTCGAGTCCTCAAGAGATTCAACATGGCAAGCAAAATAACGAAAGAAGAAATCACCCTCCCGATCAACGTGGCTGGCACAACCCAAAATGTCAAGTTTCATGTCATCGAAGGAAACATGAGGTACAATGTATTGCTCGGAAGACCGTGGATACACTGCATGAGAGTGGTACCATCCACCCCTCCATCAAATGATGAAATTTCCATCAAAGGATGGGATAAAAACAATCTACGGGGAACAGCATGCAGCAAAAGAGAAGTTTGTGATGCACGATATGACACCGGCGCCAATACCTCTACCGTTGAAGGATCCAAAGGATAAACAAATAGTAAAATAGCAATAACAAGCTATATTCTTGGTTACACCCGAATAAACAAGTAAAGGACCATACCGTGTCCCCAGAACAAACCGTCAAAGCATATCGAGGCCCAAGGCGCCATCGGCACTAAGGTATAATCATCTTCCTTTTTTAGTTACATTTTACACTAACCTGTGTGCAGGTATCCGATCGAAACAGCTAAAGTACTTTCCGACTTGAAGGCCTTAGGTTCCAAAAGCATACGTTGCACTCTTTTCCTTCGACCGGGTTTTTATCCCAAGAAGGGTTTTACCGGCAAGATTTTTAACGAGGCAACATCTATATGCTACCTAAGGAAGACTCAACAAGTATTCAAGCCTTCTCTTCAAATCAACCTCGAATACTGGGGGCATCCCCCCGAAAGGTCACCTCCTCGGAGAAGCCAAGATGCGCTAAATAAGGTCTCGATAAGAAAATGATGTACCTGGCCAAACGGTCGAACAAACCGTGTCTGTATAGAATAACCGAGCCCTTGACAGTGAAAACGTGTATACTTGTACCATGTAATCAAAGAATAATTTCCCCTTCATAAAATAATTTCACGTTTCAAAGAAGCTCGATATTGTTTACAAAAATGGCTCCAGAGCCAAAAACATCTCGAACAATCGGGGACTAATGTCAAGACTCGAAGCTGTATGACCTCCGGGTCGGAAGCTTTGAACTTGTAAGCCCCCAATGAGGCAACATCAAGGTTGCAAAAATGGCTCCAAAAGCCAAAAACGTCCCGAACACTCGGGGACTGGCATCAAAAACTCAAAACTGTATGACCCTCGGGTCGGAAGCATCAAACTCGTAAGCCCTCAATGAGGCAACGTCAAGTCTACAAAAATGGCTCTAAAGCCAAGAAAACTTTCAATGTCTCGGGGACTACCGCCAATTGACATCCCATCGACTTATCAAAACCCGAGGTCATTACAACCCATGTGGGCAACCTCGACCTTGTAAGACCTTTATAAGGCAACACCAAAAATTGTAAGACCTCAAGCAAGGCATGAACCATACTTGTACCAAGTAACCAAAACTGTAAAGACCTCAAGCAAGGCATGAACCATACTTGTACCAAGTAACCAAAATTGTAAGACCTCAAAGGCATGTAAAAATTATAAGACCTTACAAAAAGGCATTATCCCGACCTTAAAGTTAAGGCTATATATTCGAACTTGTAAGACCCCTAAAAAGGCATACCCTCGATATAGATGCCAAAACTACTTCATTTGGGAACTAAAAGGCTACGGCCAAACATAAATGACTACGGTCATAAGGCTCCGGCCGAACTGACGCGACTCGGGGACGCCCGACCGTCGCTATAAAATCACAGGCCTTCAATTACTTTGAAAGTACTTCAAAAAGAACTGGTTAAACAGGCTACCCTTAACATAGGCAAAAGAGCTTCGACCATGTCAGCTCCAAACTATAGGCTTCAAAACACTCAGCCACCGAGCAAAACCTCTCGAAGTGCTCGTTCATCACCACATAACGACTCACAATCAAGGTTTTTATCGAATCGTCAAAGAGTCAGGAAAACACAATTTCAAAAAGTCCTTAATGAGGGAAAAATAAAACCCATATAAAGGGTCGTACCGACCCAATGCGTAAGAGCCACTATCGCTAGCCCATATAAAGGGTCGTACCGACCCAATGTGTAAGAGCCACTACTGCTAGCTCATATGAGAGGTCGCACTGACCTAACGTGTAAGAGCCTAAGGGCCAGATTTAATTCAAAAACTTAAGGGTCAATGAGCTCGAGTCGAAACCCGACTCGGAGACTGGACTCAAAATAGTTAACTGAATATGCCTAAGAACAAAAGTATAAGAGCTTAAAATGCCGGATTATACTAAAAGGTCGTACCGACCCAGTGTGTAAGAGCCTAAGGGCCAGCTTAAAATTCAAAAATTTGAAGATCAATAAACTTAAGGTTAAACCCAACTCGAAGGTTGAACCCAAACACAGTTAAAAATGCCTAAAGGCAAACGCGTAAGAGCCTACGGGCCAGCCCGATGAGTCTCGAGGCCATATTGAAAGCCTAAGGGTTTTTACCCCAAGGCCCAACTTATCCGGCCAATCATTGACAAAGAGTCGAAATTCAAAGCAAAGAAAGACGTATGCATGCAAAAAAGAATGGAACCAAAGGGTTTCCTTTTATAATTACATAAGGCTTCACTTACAAAGTCTTCTAGGAACACCATACAAAAGATTAGAATGAAAAAAACCTAAGCCTACAGGGACTGTGGCCCACCGGCCTCCTCCCCGTTGTCTTCGACATTGGGTAGAAAGAACTTGGCATCATATTCATCCGCCTTTGCCTGCTTTATCTCTTCTGAGAGATCAAATCCCCTAGCATGGATTTCCTCGAGGGTTTCCCTTCGAAATTTGCATCGAGCATACTCCTTGTTTCTGCTCTCGCGGTAAAGAGCCCCTCTCAGCTCATCTCAGCTCAAGTGTTGGCAGCGTCCTTCAAATAGATGGCCACTTTCTTATCAGCCTTAATTTGGATCGCTTCGTCTTTAGCCCAGGCATCCACAACTTCGACCTTCATCTTCAGAACCTCAGACTCGAGCCTTGTAATCATGTCCGCTTGGACCGAGCTATTCTCACGAGCCTTGCAAAGTTGTACTTCGAGAGCTATTCTGCAACTGAAGTAAACGAAACATTAGCCTCAGAATATAGAAGAAAAAACACGTACTCCCCTGGAACAAAAATTACCTGCTCCTCGAGGTAGATTTCGTAGTTCAGACTTCGACTTGCCTTATACCGCACGTATGACAACTCGTCTTCCCTTTCACCACAAAGAAGCCTGAGGGATTTCTCCCCATCCATGGCTTTTCACAGCGTGGCCTCATGACGAAGCAGCTCAGACTTGAGCTTATTAAAAGCCTATAAAGGAGAAACTCGATAAGAGAGTAAAAATGGCAAAAACTATAAAACCAATACGATCGGCCAAAACACACCACAGAGTAGAGCCGCTGAGCTTCCTCGAAAATCGAGCGCACAACTACTAGTCTGGCTCCATCAACCCCAGTAGAACCGCTCCCTATTGGGATACGATTGCTAGATATATACGGCCCCTAGCCTCGAACATCACTTGAAGTACCTTCGACGGGAGAAGAAGTCAGCGGCAAATAACCCTCGCTCCTCGAGGTACCTTCGACGAGAAAAGAAGATGGCAGCAGAGGAGGGACCATTTTTTCTAAAGCCAGAGATCTCAGGCCCTACAGGCTCAGCTGATACATCCTCTCTGAGCCTCCAGGCAGGGCTCGTCTTGCTATAAGCACCGTTGCCCTGCCAAGGCCCTTTTTTGCTTATTATTATTATTACTCAACCCCGAAGCTGACAATCCTTATCCCTCTCCGAGAGGGCACGATCTCGCCTCAAAGAACTCTACATTGCCTATGATGACAGAGTTAGTACACATAAAAAGAAAGTGCCTTTCAAAAAAAAGGGAGCAAATCACATAGCACGTACCGTGGTGTTTTGCCTCCCATCTACCCTTAGACAAGTCTCGCCACTTACGTTCATCATAAGTCGAGTGGGTCGCCAACTTCCAAGCATAATCCATGGAATTGCTGCAGAAAGGGAAAGAAAGGCGCATTTACGGAGCCCACCTCCGCCATAAGCAAAATAACGAAGGCACAAGTGTACCACTTACGTGTAAAATGCCATTCCTCGAGAAATGGCAGAAACTCCGCGGGGATAATGTCAAAAGTCCATACTCGGACGAATCAGCTCATCAATCCCCGATCCCCATCTTCTTCATCATCGACAACGAAGGGCCTGGTAGATCGGCATCGTAGGGTTAGCAGGCCTCGGTGGTGAAAAGGATGGTACAACCTGATGAGATGAATGAGGGTGAACTCAAGCCCCGCTTCCTCCGCAAAGAATCTTATCATCAATACTATCCTCCAAAATGACGGATGAACATGTGCCAAGGTAGCCTGATACTTTCGACAGAAGTCGAACACAACCCTATCAAGGGGACCAGCATAGAGCGGTACGTGTATACGTTCAAAAACCCCTCTATATGATCTATGATGCTCTCTCTCGGGGAAGGTACCTGTAGTACCACCTTCGAGACAAAGCACCTCGAGGTTAGTTCACCAGACGTTGGTAATGTACCACCGATTGAGCGGGAAGAAGAGTGCGGTGCCTTTTTCTTCTCGACGAACAAATTTGGGCGTAGCTGCCACGGATATGATAAAACAAGAGAAGGGAAATGAAAACTCAGGAGGAAAACTTTGAAATAAAATAGTGGAAAGTCTAGTTAATTCCGACTAAGCCATTATCACTTTCGGAAAAGTATACCGACGGGATCATCTTGGGCGTTTCATGTCGTGTCGTACAAGTAAAACTAATGTGCAATGTCCAAAGTATTAGAGGTTCTCGTATCGATCCAAATGATCTCTGCTACCATAACTATAGGCTCTAAGGAGAAACCCACATCAATCTAAGCCTCGAGGTGGTGCCCAACCTCAGGAAGTTCTGTCAAAATGAATTAAGCTCTATAGAGTTGTCGATATCAACTTAGCTTCGAGATGGTGCCCAATCTCGAGGACCCTTGATACTACAATACGAGCCCCAAAAAGGGACCAACCCAGCCCCGAGATGGTGCCCGATCTCGAAGATCTCCATTACTATAACTATGAGCTTCAAGGAGTTGTCCATATAAGCCTAAGCCTCGAGATGGTACCCGATCTCGAGGGTCTTTATCATTACAAGTACGGGTCATTTACCCGATTCCTTGGCCCTCAGACTACCTGAGTCCAAGCCAGTTCCCACTCGAGAGTTATTGATAACGTTTCAGGACTGTCTTCACACTAAGTCCAAATCAAGTTTCTAAAGCCGCCCGAGCTCGGGCAAACTCTCACTCGTGCACTATCTGTGAAAGTCTAAAAAGGGCTAAGTTTTGTCCTAAAAATTGAGGCCCCATTCTTATTCAATTCGAAGTCGCCAGCTCCGGCGGCCTAAGTTTGTAACAAGACAATCCGGGCTTGGTCTGAGGAATGACAAAGGGCCTCAAGGAAAATTATATTAACCAATCAAAAACCGAGGAAATTTTCATGCCTAAGCCCGGTATTCGGACCTTTTGGTAAGGTCATGTGCACAGATTCTCCACAAACGCAAATAAAGGGAAATCCAACGCAAATCAAAGACAAATTGAATAAACATTTTTTTTTTGCATTAGTAAATATTACAAAAGCCCACGAAGGGTCCTTACACATGATTACAAAATCCCACGAAGGGTTCTTACACAAAAACAAAGAAGCAAAAAATAACGGCTAAAAGTCTAATCTACTCTCAGAGATATATCTTCAGGAGTAATTTATGCACGAACCTCCTCCGAAGTAGAAAAAGATAAAAAGTAGAAAAAGCTGCATAAGTGGTTGGGTGAAAAATTTGGCAAGTATGGGTCTCGCCAGCACGGCTACTTTGAATCCACTTCTTGGGACAATGTGTCGTGCGGGTTAGTAGCTGATAGTGCCTCCTCACTCTAGGGAAAGCAAAAGGGTGAAATGTCACGCCGAGTTGGAGTAGGGAGATGAGCAGCGGTGTAAAGTTCGTGCATCTTCCTGAGCAGCAGTGTAAAGTTCAAATATCTTCCAAAATAGGAAGAATTCAGCGTCCCCCTCTCGTCACCTAGATCCAATGACGATAGCAACAACAATAACTCGGCGTAGTCCTATCTAACGGGATAAAGCTTTAAAGAAGACAACCTCGGCATAATTAGTAGAGTTTCTGCCATGGGGTCTTATGGTCGTAGTTTTGAACCATTAAAATGGGTGATCGAAAGAAGAGAAGAAGGGGGAACGAGCTAGAGTTAGTGAGGAAAGGATGAGCATAGCCTTCATTCAGATAAGTAACACTCCTATTTATAGAGGGACAATGACGTTTCGGTGGCACCAGTGGCAGGCCAACGCTGGCATGCAATCAATGCTTTTGGAAAAATAAACCGACAGTGCAATAAATGCTTTTGATAAGGATCAGCGGTGTACCCAAGGTTTTTGGGGAATATGAACTGATGGGATGCTCTAACGCTTCGACCTCAGCAGGCGCCCACGTCACAAGCGTGATATCATCGCAAGGGGATCCAGAAAGTCGAGACTCAAATCGTCTCTTATCATTTTAATCCAAAACATGTGGGTACTATCTGTATACGGTAAAAATCAGAGGGTCTGATTTTGTGATCAGTGAGGCACCTAGTAAAGACTCCCCAAAAAGACTCAAAGTTCAGCTCGGGGTTTAACCCTGAAGGTTATCTATGCTTAACCTCGGGGCAGTACGGATTGGAAGTCATGATGGAAAAATGGGAAGTTCCCAAGACACGCAATTTAGGCTGACCAAGTCTATTAGGCTAGCATGAGCTCGTACCATGGCATTAAATGGAAGTACCAACCATTATCTCTGTAATAAATGCTTTTGTACTATGCTAGAATTTTCTCCCAAATATAAAGAGGGCCCTTACCATTTTGTAAGGATCATCTGATACACAATATTGAATATACAAGAACATTCTCTCTACTTAACATATTCTCTTGATTTCACTACTTACAGTTATTATTTACATTTATTGTGTTCTATTTATTGTTCTTCATTTATTTCTTATTATTGGTCATAAAGAGCCACCATCAAATCTATAATAATTGTTAGTCCTTCATCGACTACCCTGTAAAGCCCCAAAAAATTTTGCTATGTAATTTAAGATTTTGTAGTGCCAAGGTAGGCTAATTATTTTATTTTGTGTGCAAATGAGGATATATGATATAATGGATATCAGTTGGATATGTTAATAAGATTATAAGTCATATTATAAGTGATTTGGGGTCTAAGGAGAGGCTTAAGTCTAAGCCAAGTTGGAAAATTTCATAATAGACTAAAGTTGTGAATGAGTACGCACAAGACCTCATTTTGGACAACCATATCACCAGTTATATAAGGTGTTGTGTGATGCACAACCTGTCAAATTAAAGCTCTTTGAGTGTACTTTCCGGTCATCAAACCGTTCATCATTTGGAGGTATATACAGAAAGTTACGACCATTTTCCTAGGCATGTGTCATATGTGCCCAGGTGCGCGGTGGAAGCACAGCCGCACATATTGAGAAGTATTCTGCCTGTGAGCGCGGCCCTAGCGCGGGCGCGCTAGTAGCAGACCTCTAAATACACCTAAGGACGGGAAATGAGAGGATTTAAGTCATTTTTCAAGACTAGGGCATCTTCTCCATCCCCAATCCGACCAAGGCATCCAATTGCACACCTAATGTGAGTTTTTAAGTGTGTTTTCATAGTGATTTCACTTCTCAATCACTAGTTAAAACATGGTTTTGATTGGATTTCATAGGATTTCTTCAAAATCTCAAGAACATCCCAAATGTTGTCTTTCAAGATTTGGTCTACAAGAGGTAATCTTTTACCCTTAGACTTACATATATGGAGTTATTATGGAAATATGAGTATGCATTAAGTATTGTAACTCATGGGATGGTGATTGGAAGCCATAGGTGCCTAACCTAGGTTGTGTTGGTGTTGTAGAGATTGTGAGATAGGTTATTGAGGTATGATTCTTGGGTGTAATAGTATTATATATATATACATGTACAAATTAGGTTTGTGGGAAGATTGTTGAACATAAATAAGTAAAGATTGGGTTGGGGAATGAAGGAAATCTTGTAAAAGAGATTTGAAATCAAGATGCTCAACTAGTGTTTGATAAAATGCTCAAATGAGCTGAAACCATGAATATCTTCCTAATTTGTGTTCAATTTTGTTATGTCTCAAGTAGATTGGGATTGCTAGAATTTCTGGAACGTCGTAGTAACTTAAGGAAAACTTAAACAAGGTATGTAGGCTAAACTTTCTCTCTCGGAAGTGAATTCCACATCGTTTCGTAAGTTTAAGTGTGGTTTGTTTACCAAAATGGTATGGCCTTGAGTCACATTTTAAATGGAAGTTAGTATACTTATTGGGCAAGAAGAACTCGATCTGCTTAATGCTCCTAGTTGCTCTTATGTGTACTAAATGTCTTGATTGAATATGTCTTGTTATTGATAGCCTATAATGATGCTTGAAAAATGAAATAAGTGAATTGGGAATGTATTAAAGATTATGTAATAAGCCTCGACCCAACAGTTATGAACCAACTTCAAAGATAGCATTGCCTAAGAGATCTTGTGCTCAATTCATGCCCATTAGTGGTTATTTATCACTATTGCTTTGATTTATAAGTATATCCGGTGTGATTCGAGATCTTACGTATCTATGTGTTTAAACTGTGCAACGTCATTTCTGGGAAGGAGTATTGCAAGATAAAATGGTGTATTGTTGTTAATGATTTCAATGTGAGTTTTTATTGCTTGTTGATGTGCCCATTCCTTTGGGAAGAATCCTTGGTGTTTAAAGTTCCATTGCTAATAAACTTGAGGTATATGGTTTTGGAAATACTCTATATGCCCATGATTCATGTTTCCTCTCATGTGTACTTGACATCTTGACTTGCATGGCTTGTTGTTGAAATTGATATCGATGTGAAACATGTGAAATATGAAATACGGCCACCATGCCAGGAATAAAGAATCTTGTGAATGGCCAAATGAGCCAAGGAAATACTGTTGTTGTTGGTGACTGGAAATACTAATTGGAATCTATAAAATGTGAAAGATATTGAGGTAAGCATAATTGTATTCATGCTATATTTGTATCCTTGTATTTATACTACAATTGTGTACAGTATCCAATCAAATCAAAAATGTTTTTGGGAGTATCATTAGCAAAACCGAGGAAGGGTGGGTCATAAGGCTCATACCTGAAACTACACGTGCCGGTGTAGGGGTGGATTGTGGTTATTCCCCTTAATTGGGATGAACTTGGTAATATTTGTGAATTGGTAACGCCAACCCACACGGCATATGGGGGAAGGCAGCCTAGCCGATCGGGCCGTGATCGGACGCCATGCCGCACACATGGTGGTATTGTGCTAGGAATCAAAAACTGGAAATTTAAAACCTGAAATGTGATTGTGGTACATGTCTCCAAAGGACGACCTAGCCGATCGGGTCGTGATCGGACTCCGTGCTAACAAAGACGGTAGTATAACTCATATTAGTGCTAATGATCTCCCAACCAAAAATTATATATATTATTTTATTTTCGTAAACTAGAAGACTTACATGTTGCAAATTGGAAGCTTGTATGTTTTTGGCTCGACTTATTGTTTCATGTTTCTTTGTTTGTATGGTTATTCTATTCTAGAAAAGGACTTTTAGCCTTACATACTAGTGCTATTCGATGGCGCTAACATCCCTTTGCCGGGGGTGCTGTATCATTTAATGATACAGGTGGTTCCACAGTAGGCGGCATCATCCAGTGATAGCGGTATTCTCTTCCCAGCAGTCTTGGTGAGTCCCACTCCACCTCGGGGTCATTTCATGTATCTTTTGTTCATTTTCTCATCATGTTTTGAGGTATAGCCGGAGCCTTGTTGTCGGTATTTTCCTATTACTCTTCTATTGTATTTAGAGGCTCCATAGACAGGTTGTGGGTGGTGTTTGGTATCGGGAATTAAATTAGAAATATTGGTATTTGGAAAATATGTCTTCTTTCATATCTATAAAAATTGTCATATTTTGGATACTATGGTTGAAATGGCTAGTGAAACCAAAATGGAAGTTGTTAATGAAATATTTATAAAGTATGATTAATGGAGTCCATCTCCTCTTTATTCATGAATTAGTTTGGGTAGAATGAAACCTAATAGGCTTGCTCAGTCGGGTTTACTCGGTTGAGCGCCGGTCGTGCTCAGAAATTTTGGGGCGTGACAAACTTGGTATCAGAGTCTAAGGTTTTAAAGTGTCCTAGGATGTCTCGGAGCCGTGTCTAGTAGAGTCCTTCTTATTGGTGTGTAGTCGACCACATCTATAAGTTGGAGGCTATTCAGACATTTAGGAATTTCACTCATCTTTGATACTCCAGATCGTGCGATAGAACCCAAGATAGGGAGCTAATTTCCTTGTTATGACTTTTTCTCCAGATGAGTAATCCACGAGTCTGAAGCAGCGAGGAAGGAATAACCGCGTCACTGAATTTGGGGGAGATTGCGCATGAGTTCGTAGGGACGATGCGTCAAGCCATGGAAGGATTGGAAGAACTTATTGCTAAGGGAAGTGTCCTTGTCCCTTCCAATGTCACCGCACCGCCAGAGCATGTGGTGAGAGCATCTAAGAAACGAAAGAGGGTTGTTGGTGCTAATGAGTCGAATTGTTCAGTTTGCAAGAAACGGCACTTGGGGAATGTTGGATGACTCTTAAGATATGTTACGGTTGCAGAAAGAGAGGGCACAAGAAGAATAAATGCCCTAGGTTGGGTACACCTATCCCGGTCTTCCCGGTATGTGGAAAGGAACATTTAACGTCGTGTTGTGAGTATGCCCAGCAACATGTTTGGGGTGGTAGATCAGGGAAATTCCAAGGGCTCGCATAGAAAACCAATATTGGAATTCGTACTCCCGCATTGGAAGCTTGGAGGAAGGATAAGGGGGAAGTTTATAAGGTATGAAAAAGTGGTGAGTATCAGGTTGGTGGGGCGAGTCAGTTTAGTGGATCTCGCCCTCGTTGTGTGAAATGTGGGAAATATCATCCGGGAGTATGTCTATATGGTACCAATGTATGCTACAAGTGTGGTGTGTTAGGTCACCTTCAAAGAGATTGTCATTCATCTCGCCAGATGATGGGCAGGGGCGCGGCGCAACCAGCAAGTTCTACAACTACTTCATCTATAGCGCCTTTAGGACGTGAAGCAGTCGGGGGTGGTATTCAGAGTGGGAGGGCCTAACAGGTTCTATGCTTTTTTCAGATATGGTTACAGGTATGTTGACTTTTCAATCTCGTGATAAGTATGCCCTTATTGACTCTGGCTCCGCTTTGTCATATGTCAATCCTTATATTGCTGAGGGATTTGGGATAGAGTCAGGACAACCTTATGATCCATTATATGTATCTACTCATTGAGCGAGATGTATTGTTCGTGAAGCCTCTCTATTACAAATCCTCTTATTTACATTCTTGTGGAATTAAGTTTTATACTTGCGTCCTTGAATGGAGTTATAACTCTAGGATTAATACTTCCCACTTTCTTTCCTAAATTCTCAACAAGGGACTACATCTGATGAATTTATTACAAAATCGTTTTATGGACAATGTCTGCTCATTTGTGCCTATGCATGCACCACCGTAAAATTCACCCATGTGGTGTCGAGTTCCATGTAAAGCATCCCAGTGTTGCGATGAGTCACTCTTTTACTCACTTGTGTATATGGCTTATATGGTTTGAACAGTCACTTTACTCTCTTGCGAGTATCATCATGAAAGCTTATCACTATCTAGTAACATAAGTGCATACCTTAACACTTATCACATGAGTGCATGTCGATCAAAATGGCCACCGTGTGCATAAAGCCTCTCTGAAAATTGAGATCCTCACATCCCCGTCATAGGAAGATCTTGTGTTGCCATCTTAGTATAACTTTCGTGTCAACTTGGGACATCGCGTAGTAAGTAGCTCACTTTGTTCATAGTATTGTGGTTTCCCATGGCGTGGTCGTGTATTATAGTTGGGAGTTAATATAGCAGAAGTATGTCCAGCTTATAACAAATGTTTATTTCCTCTTTACACCTCCACAACATGTGTTAATTGTGTTCCTTAGTTAATGAATTCATTGTGCTAGTTTCCCAACACTTGTTTGATAACCATGAGAGAACATATCCTTCTATGTGTCATTGTAACACTTCCTTTCTCGTAAGGACCCTTACTAGGCTCTCCGTCAAGACCAAGCGCACCTTTGGGGGTTATCATATCACAACGCTTGTTTCTCATGATTTTCTTTCTTTCATTAGCATCTGGATATTTGTCAAGTCAAATCCATGGAGAACTCATTATAAACATCTGCAAACCTTCCATGATTATTGTGTACTATTTCATTAGGGTTCGGTTGTGTTTACACACTCGACTTTTAGAATCATTGACTATGTCATTGTCATGTGCGGGGAGTTTTGCTACCCTTTGTCTTCCACCTTCTTGGATGGATAGGAGTGTTATTTGCCTTTCTCCCCCGAGCATCATGTTAACTATTAGAACCCCTCTAACCAATACATAATTTCGTCCCAATATTAAGATGTCCTAGCTATGTGGTTTCACTCGTGAAAGGTTGAGATTAGATGCCTTCAGATTTTTGCACATATCATGAGCGTATTGATTTGGAAGACAAGTGGTCATATCTTTAGTTCTCTCATATAGGATCAATTATCAAAAAGGGTTAAGCTGTTTGAAACATGATAATCTCATAAGTGTTCAACTTCTTTTCATCCCCATGGGCTTGTGGCATAGATTCCTTGTGTCAGTTAACGATAGGAGTGTAATTCAACTTCATGTTTTTCTTTTTTTTTTGAAACCTATATCGCATTCAAGGTGCCAGAATATTCTCATTCTTGATAACTGGATTTTCCCTACACTCTAGGAGACGACTGGGTCACATACTTGAATATTCCTCCTTAATGATTCCTATTGCCAAGGTACTAGTTACCCATATGCCTCATTTGTCTTATAATTAATGTCATCACAATGATTAATCCTATCAGCATTGTTAGTAGTAATTTTCATGTCCCTTAGCATATTACCTCAGGAAGTACTCTGCCCAGTGCCGTAATGGATTGCTGAATAATTCCTGCCCAATCTTGAACTCTGTTGCTCCTCATTGTATTAAGTCTATTGGGTATTGAAGGTTCAAACATGTCAAAAAGGAAGTATCCCCATGTGATCCTATATATTCGATAGGTAATTTTATGGTCAGTTTATGATAGCACATCTTAGAGTAATTGTGGAAGGTCATCAAAGGTTTAGCGTGGGCGTTCATATAGAGATTTAGAGTTTAGGAAGGTGAATGGGTTATTCTCAATACTTTCCCCTAAAGATGTTATGTGAGTTGATAATGAAGGTTGCATAAGTGTAGGTCACATTAAACCGTGCTATGAGTATGATGTTTCCCCATCGTTGTTCTCCATGTATTCTGTGTTTTCATATGTCTATGTCTAAGAATGTTGTTGGAAATCCCTTGTGCATTATTTCGGTGGAAATTACTGAAGGTAAAGGTAATGGATAGTTGGCCTATGAAGGGTATCTACTTGTCATCCTTGTTAGGTAAGTTCGGGGGTGGATATTGCTTCCGTGAATGTGTTTTGGAGATGTCTGTAGGTATAAGAGGCCACATTGAAGGCCGAGAGTGTTGTGGAAATAAATATTTTCTCTTGATTGTATATCAATAAGCTTTGACTTGAAAGGTACCTTATAGGTGTTATGATCTAAAAATGTGCAGTCCATGTTCAAGTGTCATTATAATAATGTAGTTCTTGTGATGCTGAGAATTAGTGTTATGGGTATTTACATTGCGGTGCTTTGTCGAGTTACGGATGAGTTTTTAGGATGGTTTTGGGTGATTCTATGAAAGGTGGATAGGCCTAGTTACAAAGGAGATGCTGTCGAAATTTCTGAAAAATTTAGGAGTTAGTCAAAATTTGGGAGTTAAAGATGTGTGAGAAAGGAGATAAGTTATACTAAGTATTTGCGGATTGACTCCAATTATCATTTGAGGATGAATGATCCTAAGTGGGGGAGAATGTAAAGCCCCAGAAAATTTTGCTAAGTAATTTAAGATTTCGTGGTGCCAAGGTAGACTAATTATTTTATTTTGTGTGCAAGTGAGGATTCATGATATAATGAATATCAATTGGATATGTTAAAAAGTGTATAAGTCATATTATAAGTGATTTGGGGTCTAAGGAGAGGCCTAAGTCTAAGCCAAGTTGGAAAATTTCATAATGGACTAAAGTTGTGAATGAGTACGCACAAGACCTCACTTTGGACAATCATATCTCCAGTTATATAAGGTGTTGTGTGCACAACCTATCAAATTAAAACATTTTGAGTCTAGTTTCCAACGCACTAAACCGTTTGTCATTTGGAGGTGTATAGAGAAGGTTACGACCATTTTCCTGGGCATGTGTCATATGCGCGCCCAGGTGCGCGGCGGAAGTGCAGCCGCACATATTGAGAAGTATTCTGCCTGTGAGCATGGCCTTAGCACGGGCGCACTAGTAGCAGACCTCAAAATACACCTAAGGACGGTAAATGAGAGGATTTAAGTCATTTTTCAAGACTAGGGCATCCTCTCCATCCCCAATCCGGCCAAGGCATCCAATTGCACACCTAAGGTGAGTTTTAAAGTGTGTTTTCATAGTGATTTCACTTCTCAATCACTAGTTAAAACATGGTTTTGATTGGATTTCATAGGATTTTTTCAAAATTTCAAGAACATCCCAAAGGTTGTCATTCAAGATTTGGTCTACAAGAGGTAATCTTTTACCCTTAGACTTACATATATGGAGTTATTATGGAAATATGAGTATGAATTAAGTATTGTAACTCATGGGATAGTGATTGAAAGCCATAGGTGCCTAACCTAGGTTGTGTAGGGAAGAATCCTTGGTGTTTAAAGTTCTATTGCTAATAAACTTGAGGTGTATGGTTTCAGAAATACTCTATATGCCCATGATTCATGTTTCCTCTCATGTGTACTTGACATCTTGACTTGCATGGCTTGTTGTTGAAATTGATATCGATGTGAAACATGTGAAATATGAAATACGGCCACCGTGCCAGGAATAAAGAATCTTATGAATGGCCAAATGAGCCAAGGAAATACTGTTGTTGTTGGTGACTGGAAATACTAATTGGAATCTATAAAATGTGAAAGATATTGAGGTAAGCATAATTGTATTCATGCTATATTTGTATCCTTGTATTTATACTATAATTGTGTACAGTATCCAATCAAATCAAAAATGTTTTTGGGAGTATCATTAGCAAAACCGAGGAAGGGTGGGTCATAAGGCTTATACCTGAAACTACACGTACCGGTATAGGGGTGGATTGTGGTTATTCCTCTTAATTGGGATGAATTTGGTAATATTTGTGAATTGGTAACGCCAACCCACACGGCATATAGGGGAAGGCAGCCTAGCCGATCGGGTCGTGATCGGACTCCATGCCGCACACATGGCGGTATTGTGCTGGGAATCAAAAACTGGAAATTTAAAACTGAAAATTGTGATTGTTGTACATGTCTCCAAAGGGACAACCTAGACGATCGGGTCGTGATTGGACTCCGTGCTAACAAATACGGTGGTATAACTCATATCGGTGCTAATACTCTCCCATTTACATGTTGCAAATTGGAAGCTTGGATTTATGTTGACTCGACTTTCTATTTCATGTTTCTTTGTTTGTATGGTTATTCTATTCTGGAAGAGGACTTTTAGCCTTACATACTAGTGCTATTCGACGGCGCTAACGTCCCTTTTGCCGGGGGCGCTGTATCGCTTAATTATACAGGTGGTTCCACAGCAGGCGGCATCGTCCAGTGATAGTGTTATTCTCTTCCCAGCAGTCTTGGCGAGCCCTACTCCACCCCGGGGTCATTTCATGTATCTTTTGTTCATTTTCTCATTACGTTTTGAGGTATAGCCGGAGCCTTGTTGCCGGTATTTCCCTATTACTCTTCTATTGTATTTAGAGGCTCCATAGACAGGTTGTGGGTGGTGTTTGGTATCGGGAATTAAATTAGAAATATTGGTATTTGAAAAATATGTCTACCTTCATATCTATAAAAATTGTCATACTTTGGATACTATGGTTGAAATGGCTAGTGAAACCAAAATGGAAGTTATTAATGAAATATTTATAAAGTATGATTAATGGAGTCCATCTCCTCCTTATTCATGAATTAGTTTGGGTAGAATGAAACCTAACAGGCTTGCTCAATTGGGTTTACTCGGTTGAGCGCCGGTCGCGCTCCTAAATTTTGGGGCATGACATACCCTTAACAGGGCATCCAACTCGACCTCGAGGCTCCGTATACACAAGCTCGAGTCCCCGATTTCTAGCCATTCGGTTTGATTATTACATTGTCTACAAGCTATTATCTTGTTTTTTAATCTTTCACTCAGCATCTATTGCCTAACAACTAGCAAAAAATAGATCACATATTTTTAGAACCACAAAATCAAATCTAATTGTTATTACCATTTTTAAGGTAAACAAAAATACATAATTAGGGTTTAAAACTCTAAATGACCTATCGGGTCATCACAGGTGTATTGGATTGTTACTAGATGAATTTTTTAAGTTTAGATTACTAAATTGAATGTTGTTATGGTTAGTGTTATCGTAAAAAATTGGTGTGTGTGTGTGTATGTTATAATTCGATTCAAATGATGTATATCAGGATATGTATAAAATGAGGTATAGCTGGACATGTATACATGTAATACAGAAGTGTATAAAAAAATTTGAATACATATGTAATTCAATTTGAAATATCGTTGAATACATAATACAACTACGTACATGATCATATTAATACATAGATATAGCAGAATACAAACATAGGAAATAACAGAATATAATAACTGAATATAGTTAAGTTTGACATATATTAAATATAGTAAAATACGGTGAATACAATAGGGAAAAAAAGTGAAAACAACCAGTGAATTATGTTGAATATAGCTGTAATATGTATTAGCAGTAGAATACATAATACAACTATGCACATAATCATACTAATACATAAATATAGAAGAATACATGTATTAACAGCATAACTTAAATATTGTTAGTATAACTACGTTTTATTACATTATTGGCAGAACTTTTGGGTATTGAATCATGAGAATTTAAATACATGACACCCACATAAATAAGTTAAAAATGAGTATTGAATTATGAGAATTTAAATACATAAGCATATAAAAAATAAATTGAATGTATTACGAGTGACGTTTGCATTAAGACAAGAAGACATTCATGTATTCAAAACCAAAAAGATTAAGTAAAACCATGATCAATTCAGTAATAAGGTGAAAATACAATCTGTATAATAGAAAATTATTCTAAAACTATCTTCATAGAAGTATCTGATTTTGTGATTTGCCTAACAATCCTTGCGGGCGCTTCATTGTCTCTTATCGCATGGACGTCTGACTTCCACATAGCATAGTCGCAAAGGAGGGCACCATATCTTTGATGAAGTAAATTAGCATCAAAAGGTTATTTGTGGAACCAATCCATAAGTGCTCAAATACTCTGCATATGCTGCAACATACAGACCACAATCCCTGAAAAAGTAGATTGACAACAGTTAAATATAATGCATATATATAAGATTACAAATGATACAAGAATCAGAAAAAGGATTGAATGCATACATGCTCCCAGATCTTTGTTGAGGCACATTTGAAATAAACAAAAGATCAAAAGCATCAATTTGTGCCTTGCCATTGCCCGCTGGTTCACAGGACCAATTTATGTCTTGCATGTCTCGATAAAAACCATTGATCGATAGGTACAGAGGTGTAAGATTAGCAAGCTTCTCTATCTCAAAACTAACATAAGCATCATGACCTGCTGATCGGTAGGAGTCATAGACATTGATACATCTCTCTTTAAATGATACAACTTTCAATATCCAATGAAGTTTGTCTTTCAAGTTCACTGGTATCAAGACATTGTCGACTGTATGTCATGGTACATTAGCTAGCAATCTGTAGCCCCTTATATATTCACATACAAGAAACAACTAAAAAGATAGAATATATGGTTAAAAATACAGATGAATACAATTAGGTTAAATACATAACTCATTCATGAATACAACATAGTACACTAATAATTACAACAAAAATTGTGAGTTAGGGCAATAACTATTATTTTAAATACAGATGGATACAATTAGGTCGAAAATACAGATGAACATAGTTAGATTGAATGCATAACTAATTGATGAATAATATCAAAATGATAGAACTAATAATGTATTTAAAAATATTATTGTATGAACTCAAATACATATAAATACATCTAAATACAAAAGTCAAAAATTACTGTACAAAATAAAAATCAGTGTATGCCTTATCGAATACATATAAATACATCTAAATACAAGAAGAGAAAACTACTGTACAAACTAAAAATCAATGTATGTGGACTCAAATACATATAAATACATTTACAATTACCTTGTCATTCTGTGTTTTCGAGCTACTTCCTTTAGCGACCTCTTTTCCCTTGCTCCCAGAAGCATCATCCATAAGTTTTCTTCTCTTTTCCACATCAAGAAGTGTTAATTTGTTCGAAGATTTCTCATCTTGACCTTGTTTCATAGGGTCATTGCGTATTTTTGTTCTCCTTTCGGCTTCAATGGTTGCTGATAAACCTGCAAATACAGGTTCCTCTTGAGTGATTTGCAAATTGAAAGATAGCCTTTTGAAATTAAGTGCTTTAGTGGGTATACCTCATGTAACCCTCTTCGGAGTTATTGAATGGGCTATTGAACAAGAAATTTTAAGTATTCTATAGAAAACCTAACAATGATGAATATTTTTAAAAAAAACACTGTTGAAGAGAAAAGGAAGAAACTTTAATCGGCCAAAAACACAAAAATTTTAACACTTACCACAACTTTTTGGAGGAAAAAAAGTTGAAAATTGAGAGAGACAATGACGTTGTGAGAGAACTATAAAGCTTGGGGAAGACAATGTGGAGAATCGTGGTTCAATAATGGGGAAGACAAACTTGTTGTGAAAGAGAGATCGTGGAGAGAGAAATTAGATATATTGTGCGGTGATTTTGGGAGAGAATAACTAAAAGAATGAGAGAGAAAAACATTAGACGGCGTATTTAATGCCTTGACGATAGTGTATACCATAAATACATATTTTGCTATAAAAAATAAAAGATAGTTATAGAAATAATATTTTAAAAGGGTTTTTATTTATAATAAATAGAGTGTAAACCTTTGATATAGGAGGTAAAATTTCCTTTTTGAAACATCTCCTTGGCTTGCCTTTTGCTTAGAGTTCAATTTAAAGGAATGGGTTGGAACGGCCCATGGCCCATGATCTGTGCCATTGAAGCTCCAAAATCACGCTTCAAATTAAAATTGTGAAGTGGAAACTCCCTCCAAGTGGTAGGCTGAAATTGAATACAGATGGCAGTAGTAAAGAGGTCTAAAAATTTGCAAGGGAGTAATGATTAATGTATTTAATTGAATCTGTCACGACCCAGATTTTCCACCCTCGGGGGTCATGATGGCGCCTACTAATGAGAGCTAGGCAAGACAATCCTTAACTGCTTGCTTCGTTAACAATCACTTCTTTTAACAATTATCGGCGATAGCATGAAAGAACGGAATTAAATAAATATGCGGAAGACTTAAATTTAAAGAAACTAAACAATAATGCGAGAATCAACATATGCCTCTACCCAAGAACTGGTGTCACATTACTCACGAACTTCTAAGAGTGCTACATACAACCGTTTAAAATAAAATATAAACTATTTGTCTCGAATATATGAGATAACAGACGGAAATAAAAAATAGAGGAGACGTCGGGCCTGCGAACCCCTGCAAGGCTACCTCAGTGTCTCACTGGACTGAAGGCTGGCTCCCGCGCTACTGCTGCTGTCCAAAACCTGGATCTGTGCAAAAGAGCACAGAGCATAGTATCATCACAACCAACCCCATGTGCTGGTAAGTGTCTTGCCTAACCCCGGCGAGGTAGTGATGAGGCTAGGACCAGACTTCAGATAAACCTGTACAGTTATATAATATATGGCGGAAAAGTAAACAAGTAATAAGTAGTGAAAGCTGGGGAAGGGGAACATGCTTTGGTGATAGCAGTTAAAAGAAATAACAGGGAATAACAAGGAAGCTAGCATTATAACTTCTATCACAAATGAAGAAAATAAAGGCAACTTTCACTTTCAGTTTTCTCTTGTTGCAGGCGTGCAACCCGATCCCATTTCTCATATCTCGTGGTAGGCGTACCACCGCTCCCATTTCATTCTATCTTGTGGTAGGCGTACCACCCGCTCCCATTTTATTATATCTTGTGGTAGGTGTACCACCCGCTCCCATTTCATAATATCTTGTGGTAGGCGTACCACCTGCTCCCATTTCATCAATCTTATGGTAGGCGTACCACCCGCTCCCATTTCATAATATCTTGTGGTAGGCGTACCACCCGCTCCCATTTCATAATATCTTGTGGTAGGCGTACCACCCATTTCATAATATCTTGTGGTAGGTGTACCACCCGATACCATTTCATAATATCTTGTGGTAGGCGTACCACCCGCTCCCATTTCATAATATCTTGTGGTAGGCGTACCACCCGCTCCCATTTCAGTTCATCACACAATCACAAGAAATTCCGGCAAGGGAACATAAGTAATATAATAACTTCCTGGCAAGGGAACAAGGATATCGAAATAGTCATCCCGGCAAGGGAGAATCAGCTATAACCAATCTCACTTTGCTAGTACTCATTTCAATTAATAGAAATACTTAATCATAGAGGATCATTAATTAAAGTATACAAGGTGTTATTCAAAAACACAACAACTTTCAAGTTAAGACCCACGGTCATGCTTGACATCAATGTATAGATACTCGTCACCATGCCAACAAGAAGCAAGTAGCAAATATGACTCAACTCCTAATCCCTCAAGCTACGGTTAAACTAAACACTTACCTCGATACCTTGAACACCACTCAAGTCTCAATTATAGCTTTACCTCTTGATTCCACCACCAATCCGCTCGAATCTAGTCATAAGTTACTTAATCACATTAATAAATGCTAAATGAATCAACCCCAAAGCATGAAAATGAGTTTTCCAAAGTTTTACCCAAAAGTCAAAAATCACCCCCGGGCCCACGTGGTCAAAACCCGAGGTTCGGACCAAAACCCGATTACCCATTCCCCCATAAATTCAAATATATGGTTTGTTTTGAAATCGGACCTCAAATTGAGGTCCAAATCCCTAATTTTAGAAAAACCTAGGTTCTACCCAAATCACCCAATTTCCCCATGAAAATCATTGATTTGAAGTTGAAATCATGTTAAAGTTGAAATCACAAATCGATTGGCCAAAGCCTGAACATCCAAAGCAAGCGGCCTCTTACCGACTGGAATATAAGCAAGACTGCCCATACTGGCTGACTTTCTACTTAAAGTATCGGCCACCACGTTGGCCTTTCTCGGGTGATATAGGATAATGATGTCATAATCTTTCAACAACTCCAACCACCCCCTATGCCTCAAATTCAACTCCTTTTGCTTGAACAAATACTGAAGACTCTTATGATCCGTGAACACCTCACATGCCACGCTATACAGGTAATGCCTCCAAATCTTCTATGCGTGAACAATGGCTGCTAACTCCAAATCATGCACTGGATAGTTCTTCTCATGAACCTTCAACTGCCTCGAAGCATAGGCAATGACCTTGCCATCCTGCATCAACACTGCACCAAGTCCAATGCGAGATGCATCACAATAAACAGTGTAAGGCCCTGAACCTGTGGGCAAAACTAACATTGGCGCCGTAGTTAGGGCTGTCTTGAGACTCTGAAAGCTCGCCTCACACTCGTCCGACCATCTGAACTGGGCACCCTTCTGGGTCAACCTGGTCATCGGGGCTGCAACAGATGAGAATCCCTCCACGAACCGACGATAATAGCCTGCCAATCCCAAGAAACTCCGAATCTATATAGCTGATGCTGATCTAGGCCAGTTCTTGACTGCCTCAATCTTCTTTGGATCAACCTGAATACCCTCTGCAGATACAACATGACCCAGGAATGACACTGAACTCAACCAGAACTCACACTTCGAGAATTTAGCATATAACTGACTATCCTTAAGAGTCTGAAGAACCACTCTAAGGTGTTGCTCGTTCTCCTCCTGGCTGCGGGAATATATCAGGATATCAACAATAAAGACTATCACGAACAAGTCCAAATAAGGCCTGAACACTCGGTTCATCAACTCCATAAACGCTGCTGGGGCATTGGTCAACCCGAATGACATAACCAAGAACTCATAATGCCCGTACCGAGTGCGGAAAGCTGTTTTAGTGACATTGGATGCCCTAATTCTCAACTGGTGGTAGCTAGATCTCAAGTCAATCTTTGAAAATACCTTGGCACCCTGAAGCTGATCGAACAAATCATCAATCCTCGGCAGTGGATACTTATTCTTAATTGTAACCTTGTTCAATTATCGGTAATCAATGAACATTCTCATCGAACCATCCTTTTTCTTTACAAACAAAACCGGCGCACCCCAAGGCAAAACGTTGGGTCTAATGAAACCCTTCTCAAGCAAATCCTGCAACTGTTCCTTTAACTCTTTCAACTCCGGCGGGTCCATACGATATGGCGGAATAGAAATGGGCTGAGTGCCTCGAGCCAGATCAATGCAGAAATCAATGTCCCGATCGGGTGGCATCTCCGGCAGGTATGAAGGGAAAACCTCAGGAAACTCACGAACCACGGGCACAGAATCAATATAGGGAACCTCAGCACTGGAGTCACGAACATAAGCCAAATATGCCAAACACCCCTTCTCGACCATACGCCGAGCCTTCACATACGAAATAACACTTCGGGTAGAATGACCGGGAGTCCCTCTCCACTCTAAACGGGGCAAACCTGGTAAGGCTAAGGTCACGGTCTTGGCATGGCAATCCAAGATGGCATGGTACGGGGATAACCAATCCATTCCCAATATAACATCGAAGTCGACCATGTCTAAAAGCAACAAATCAACACGGGTCTCAAGACCCCCAAACACTACAATACAAGAACGATGAACTCGGTCGACCACAATAGAATCACCCATCGGTGTAGACACATAAACAGGAATACTCAATGAATCACTAGGCGTGACCAGGTACGGTGCAAAATAAGATGACACGTACGAATACATAGACCCTAGATCAAATAGCACTGAAGCATCTCTATCACAAACCAGTATAGTACCTATAATAACTGCATCTGAAAACTCAGCCTCGGGTCTGGCTGGAAGTGCATAACATCGGGGCTGGGCCCCACCACCCTGAACTGCCTCTCTGGGATGGCCTGCTGCTGGTTGGCCTCCACCTCTAGCGGCTTGAGCTCCACCTCTAGGACCTCTACCTCCACCTCTAACACCTCTGCCCCTGCCTCTAGTTGGCTGGGCAGGCTGTGGAACATCTGGTGTCTGTACCATAGCACGAGAACCCTGATGCGGAGCACTACTCGAAACTCGAGGGAAATACCTAGCAATGTGCCTCGTGTCGCCACAAGTAAAACAAGCCCTCGGCTGCTGGGGCTGACGACCCTGGAAACTCTGAAGCGGCGGTGCATTGATAGGTGTTGATAGTGCACTATAAGGCTGCTGATCAGAATAGTGCGTCTGAGAACCACGACCACCTGATGTACCATGGGAGACTTGAAGAGCTGACTGAAAGGGCCTAGGAGGATGGCCTCTACCATATGAATCTCTACCTCCAGACGAGGTACCACTGAATCTACCTGAATGACGGGGCCGCTTATCCGACCCATGACCACCTCCCTGTGACAGAACCATCTCAACTCTGCGGGCCATATTGGCCGCCTCCTGAAATGTAATCTCACTCCCGGCCTCCTTGGCCATCTGAAGACGAATCGGCTGAATAAGACCATCAATAAACCTCCTCACCCTCTCTCTCTCTCTCGGTGGGAAGTATGACAAGAGCATGGCGAGCTAGATCGATGAACCTGGTCTCATACTGAGTGACCGTCATGGAACCCTGCTGAAGGCGCTCAAACTGCCTCCGATAGGCTTCTCTCTACGTCACAGGGAGAAACTTCTCCAGAAATAACACTGAAAACTGCTCCCATGTCAATGATGGCGATCCAGCTGGTCTCGCTAAGCAATAATCCCTCCACCAAGTCTTGGCGGATCAAGATAAGTGAAATGCAGCAAAATCGACCCCATTGGTCTCAACAATGCCCATGTTCCTGAGAACCTCATTGCAGCTAAATAGGAAATCCTAGGGATCCTCAGAAGAAGCTCCGCTGAAAGTAGTAGTGAAGAGCTTGGTGAATCTGTCCAGTCTCCGCAAAGCATCGGCGAACATAGCCGCTCCATCGCCGGTCTGAGCCACTACACCCGGCTGAACTGCCACTGCTGGCTGAACCGCTGGAACCTGAATCTGGGGAGCTACCTACTCTAGAGTGCGTGTAGCAAGAGTCTGAGCCCCTCCTCCAACCTGAGAAGTGGCTGGTGCTACAGGAAGCAAACCTGCTCGGGTGACACTCTCCATGAGGCCCACCAATCGAACCAGAGAGTCCTGAAGAACTGGGGTAGCGATAAACCCCTCTGAGACCTGAGCTGGGCCTACCAGAACTGTAGGGTCTAGAACCTCCTCCTCGAAATCAACCTGAGGCTCCACCACTGGTGTCGTTGCTCGGGGCTGAGCTCTGCCCCTACCTCAGCCTCTAGCACGGTCTCGGCCTCGCCCTCTGCCCCTAGTGGGAGCTGCTGTAGGGGGCTCGGGCTGCTGAGCGGTAGATGAGGAAGTGCTTGTTCTTGCCATCTGCGAAGAATAGAGTAGAAGTTCAATTAGCATTTGAGGAACAAATCCGCACGACAAGAAAGAACAAAAGTGAAGTTTTCCTAACTTGGTAGCCTCTGGGGGATAAATACACACGTCTCCGTACCGATCCCTCAGACTCTACTGAGCTTGCCCATGAGTTGTGAGACCTATGTAACCTAGAACTCTGATACCAACTTATCACGACACGGATTTCCCACCCTCAGGGGTCGTGATGGCGCCTACTAATGAGAGCTAGGCAAGTCAATCCTTAACTTCTTACTTCCTTAACAATCACTTCTTTTAACAATTATCAGCGATAGCATGAAAGCAACGGAATTAAATAAATATGCAGAAGACTTAAATTTAAAGAAACTAAACAATAATGTGAGAATCAACATATGCCTCTACCCAAGAACTGGTGTCACATTACTCACGAACTTCTAAGAGTGCTACATACAACCGTTTGAAAGAAAATATAAACTGTTTGTCTCGAATATATGAGATAACATACGGAAATAAAAGATAGAGGAGACGTCGGGCCTGCGAACGCCTACAAGGCTACCTCAGTGTCTCATTGGACTGAAGGTTGGCTCCCGCGCTACTGCTGCTGTCCAAAACCTGGATCTGTGCAAAAGAGCACAGAGCGTAGTATCAGCACAACCGACCCCATGTGCTGGTAAGTGTTTTGCCTAACCCCGGCGAGGTAGTGACGAGGCTAGGACCAGACTCCAGATAAACCTGTACAGTTATATAATATATGGCGGAAAAGTAAACAAGTAATAAGCAGTTGAAGTTGGGGAAGGGGAACATGCTTCGGGGATAGCAGTTAAAAGAAATAATAGGGAATAACAAGGAAGCTAGCACTATAACTTCTATCACAAATGAAGAAAATAAAAGCAACTTTCACTTTTAGTTTCCACTTGTTGCAGGCGTGCAACGCGATCCCATTTCTCATATCTCGTGGTAGGCATACCACCCGATCCCATTTCATTCTATCTCGTGGTAGGCGTACCACCCGCTCCCATTTCATTATATCTTGTGGTAGGCGTACCACCCGCTCCCATTTCATAATATCTTATGGTAGGAGTACCACCCGCTCTCATTTCATCAATCTTGTGGTAGGCGTACCACCCGCTCCCATTTCATCAATCTTGTGGTAGGTGTACCACCCGCTCCCATTTCATAATATCTTGTGGTAGGCACACCACCCGCTCCCATTTTATCATATCTTGTGGTAGGCGTACCACCCGCTCCCATTTCAGTTCATCACATAATCACAAGAAATCCCGGCAAGGGAACATAAGTAATATAATAACTTCCCGGCAAGGGAACAAGGATATCGAAATAGTCATCCCGGCAAGGGAGAATCAGCTATAACCAATCTCACTTTGCTAGTACTCAGTACAATTAATGGAAATACTTAATCATAGAGGATCATTAATTAAAGTATACAAGGTGTCATTCAAAAACACAATAACTTTCAAGTTAAGACCCACGGTCATGCTTGACACCAACGTATAGATACTCATCACCATGCCTATATGTCGTACTCAACAAGAAGCAAGTAGCAAATATGACTCAACTCCTAATCCCTCAAGCTAGGGTTAAACC
Source organism: Nicotiana tabacum (assembly GCF_000715075.1). Taxonomy (NCBI): domain Eukaryota; kingdom Viridiplantae; phylum Streptophyta; class Magnoliopsida; order Solanales; family Solanaceae; genus Nicotiana; species Nicotiana tabacum. The sequence continues at coordinate 182,925,349 of NC_134087.1, read as the reverse complement.
AAACACTTACCTTGATGCCTTGAACACCACTCAAGTCTCAATTATAGCTTTACCTCTTGATTCCACCACCAATCCGCTCGAATCTAGTCATAAGTTACTTAATCACATTAATAAATGCTAAATGAATCAACCCCAATGCATGAAATGAGTTTTCCAAAGCTTTACCCAAAAGTAAAAAATCACCCCCGGACCCACGTGGTCGAAACCCGAGGTTCGGACCAAAACCCGATTACCCATTCCCCCACAAATTCAAATATATGGTTTGTTTTGAAATCGGACCTCAAATTGAGGTCCAAATCCCTAATTTTAGAAAAACTTAGGTTCTACCTAAATCACCCAATTTCCCCATGAAAATCTTTGATTTGAAGTTGAAATCATGTTAAAAGATGTTACGAAGTGAAGAAAATAAGTTAGAAATCATTTACCAATCGTTTCGGAGAAGAAAAGTTGTTTGGAAAATCGCCTCTTATGTTTTGGGGTTTTGAAAAGTGTAAAATAACTGAAATTCACGTGTATTTATACCCCTCTGAAGTTCCCACCGCGGACCGCGCAAGAAGGACCGCGGCTGCGCAGGCTCCCTGAAGACCTGCGGATCATTGCCCCGTGCGGACCGCACCAAGCTGACCGCGACTGCATAGCACCCACCGCGAACCGCTCAAGGCGACCGCGGCTGCGCTGGCCCCTCCGCGGCCGCACGCGATTACTCGCGAACCGCGCAAGAGGGTTCAGAGACCTGTCAAAATTCCTGAACCTGCAACATCTGATCTTCTAAAGCCTAAGGCATCCCGGAACCTACTAGAAACTCACCCGAGCCCTCGAATCTCTTAACCAAGCATGCACACTACCTCAAAAACACCCTACGAATATATTCGTGTGCAATATAACATCATGAACATCGAATTGAGCCTCAAGATCAATGAAATTTCTCAGATTTCCTTTTAAACATCAATTTTCCCAATTTGGGTCCGGATCACGTCAAACAACGTCCGTTTTTAACCAAACTTTACAGGAGTGATTAAAAATATATATAAGACTCGTAACGGGCGCCGGAACAAAAATATGGGCCCGATACCATTGGTTTCTAATCAGATTTCATTTCAATTTTCTTTAAACATTTTCAGAGAATAATTTCACTTAAAAATCATAACTCGGGCTGGGGACCTCGGAATTCGATTCCAGGAATACGCCCGAGTCCCATATTTTCCTACGGACCCTCCGGAATCATCAAATCATGGGTACGGGTCCGTTTATCTAAAATGTTGACCGAAGTAAAATTTATTCATTTCGAGGTCAAAACTTAGCAATTTCTACAATATTTCACATTTAAGCTTTTCGGCTACGCGCCCGAACTGCGCACACAAATCAAGGCAACTTTAAATAAGGTTTTCAGGGCCTCGAAGACACAGATTTCAATTAGAAACAGGTAATGACCCTTTTGGGTCGTCACAGCACCCTTAACAACAAAATACATTCTAAAATCACATGATTGATACTTACTGTATCAAGAGACCTACAACGTTCTTGGAATTTATGCTTATTGGTAGAACCATTATATCTTTCCCCCTCCATATAGATGCACTAGCAAAAATCACCACCTATAACGACCTGAGCGGTCGTTTTGAGCATTTGTACTTCGCTCGGTAGTTTGAGGGCACGAGTATCTTCGCATGATGTATTATGACTTGTGTGAATCGTCGATTTTGGTTTTTAGGTTATTCGGAGTCGATTCAGAAGAATGAATTTCATAGTTTAAGCTGGAAGAGTTGATCAAATTTGACTTTTTAGTATTTGACCTCGGATTGGAGTTTTGATTGTTCTGTTAGGTGCAAATGGTGATTTTAGACTCATGTGTATTCCCGGATTTGAATTTGGATGTTTCTAGAAGGATTCGGCACTAATTGGCGAAAGTTGGAAATTTGAAGGTTTGGAAAGTTCATAAGTTTAATCAAGAGATGAATTTGATGATATCGAATTCGGATCATGGTTTTGGGAATCGAAAGAGTTTTGTTATGTCATTTGGGACTTGTGTGAAAAATTTGGGTTCATTCCGGGTTGATTTGATATGTTTCGGTGCTAGTTTTGGAAGTTGAAGATTCAAAGTTCATTAAATTCTATTTGAGGTATGATTCATGATTTTGATATTGTTAGGTGTGATTTGAGGCCTCGAGTAGGTCCGTGTTATGTTACGGGACTTGTTGGTATACTCGTATGGGGTTCCGAGTAGCTCGGGTGTTTCGAAGAGAGTATCAAACGAGCATTTCGACACTCTAATGATGTTCTAGAACAATTGGAGTGCGGACGGAACATATTAGAGTGCTGAGGCAAAGCCTCATGTACGGACCGTAGAGGGAATGTGCGGACCTTAGAAATCCTCTTGCGGCCGTAGAAAGGAAAATCTGCAGGTTGATGGTCTAACTTCGGAAGCTTATATCTTTTAATCTATAAGAAATTTGGAGAAGATCCAAAAACAAAATTTGTAGCCCTCTAGTTTCCAGAAAGATTAAGAAATTAGCATTTGGACATTTGTACAAAAAGTAACGGGTATTTTACTGAAGCTTGGTAGTGCAGTCACTGTTGAAGTGCGACCGCACAATTTGGATTGCGGTCGCGGATCCAAGAAAGTGCGGACTGCACAAAAAAATGTGCGGTAAACACAATATGAGGTCAGATTTATTACTATATAAACGAGGGTTAGAGTGTTATTTCACATTTGGGCTTTGGAAGCTCGGTTTGTGGCGACTTTTCATGAATATTTCAAGAAATTTATTTGGGTAAGTGATTTTAACTTGGATTTGGTTAATATACATGGATATATCATTGTTTTCATAATTTAATTAATATTTTTAGATGGAAATTTGAGAAAAAATTGTAGAAACTTCATAAACTATTATTTGAGGATTTGAAGGTCGAGTTGTGATCGGATTTGACTAATTTTGGTATGGTTGGACTCGTAGTTGAATGGGTGTTTGAATTTTGTAACTTTCATCGGATTCCGAGATGTGGGCCTGGGGTTGACTTTTTGACTTTTGATTAAGAACTTAGCATTTACATTTAGAATTGTTTCCTTGGGCTTCGTTTGATGCATTTTGAATTGCTTTTGGCTAGTTTCGAGTCGTTCGGAGGTCGATACGCGAAGATGGCATTGTTGGAAGCATCGTTGGGCTTGCTCGGTAATGGATTTAACTTGTTCGAGGTAAGTAACATTTCTAAACTTGGTGTTGAAGGTATGAAACCTGAATTACGCATTATGTGTTTGGTGTTGAGGTGATGCACATGCTAGGTGCCGGGCGTGTGGGCGTGTACCATGTGAATTGTGACTCCATTATTTCTGTGGTACTGTATAGTTACCTGATCATATCTTTAACTATGAAATCTCTACGTACTAGAGTTATTGAGGTGAGATCCATGTTAAAAATCATGTCTAGGATACATGCTTATTCTGTTGAGACCCACCGAGGTCATTTCTGTTGTTGAGTTATCTGCTTACATTGCAAATACATACTCAGTCATATGCATTCATATGCATATCATATCTCAGTCTCTATTACCATTTATTGATACATCATATCATTATTTTTGGGCTGATTTTCATGACATTGAGAGCCCGGGAAGCTGGAGAGATTGATGACTGAGTGAGGCCGAGATCCTGATTGTGAGAATATTGTACTATAGCACGTGAGTTGTGCGTACGCATCCAGATATTGATATTATAGCATGTGAGTTGTTTGTGCAGCACGTGAGTTGTTTGTGCGGATCCAGATATTGATACTATAGCACGTGAGTTTTCTGTGCAGATTATAGCGCTTGGGTTGAAGGAGCCCCTCCGTAGTTTGCACACACCCCTAGTGAGTGAAGATACCTACCGAGTGCGAGGGTTGAGTGCTAGTGCCCAGCTAGTGCCGAGTGATTGGGATGATTGAGTGACTGTGAGGACTGAGTGGCTGTTAGGACTGAATGACTGTGAGGATTGAGTGACTGGGAGGAATGAGTGAATTGATACTTTGAGAGCATGCATATGGTTTTATCACTGAGTTGCATCGCATTTGACATGCATATTTGGCATACGGACATAGAGATGCATTTTCCTTCTGATGTACGGTATCACATCATTCATGACCAATACATATCAACATGTAGGCATAGAGATGTATTTATCTCACGCCCTTTGAAAATGAGACATTTACCTGTTGAAAGCTTTGAGAAAAATTATAGTTTTCAAACTTACTCTTATTTTTGGCGATTTTGGTAAAAGATTTGAATTTTCACTGATATACTTGAAAAGCATGCCTATTTTTCCTAGAACTGTGAACGAACCGAGCATTTTATCTGTGAGTTACTTCTTTTATTCCTTTCATTATGTTGTTATGAACTGTTGTTGGCTATTGGTGTTGGACCCGCCCTTTGTTCCATCTCGTCACTACTTTCAACCTAAGTTAGGTTTGTTACTTATTGAGTACATGGGGTCGGTTGTACTCATACTACATTTTTGCAGATGTTGGATGCTGATGTTGTTGTGATCGACGGGAGCTGGAATTGAAGACGTACCTGCATTCCGGTTGTAGCTGTCTCTTATTCATGTTAGCCTTAGATTTATAAAATAAAAATATGTTTATGTAAATTTCGAACGATGACGTATTTATTTCATACCAGCTTTGTAAATTCTAATCTTAGAAGCTCATGATTTGTACTATCAGTCATTGGGAAATGTATAAGATTCAAATAATTTCTTTTACTTATTTGTCTTATTAGATTTTATTGGAATTGAATAGTTGTTAATTGACTTACCTAGGGGAGTCGGGTTAGGTGTCATTACGACTAGTTGGATTTTTGGATCGTAACACCACCACCCCTCATCCTGCACTTAAAATTACTACTGTATTGGTTGTCTTTGTACCTATAGACACGTTTATTCCTGTGCCCTTTTGTGGTAATTCAATATCAACGTCCTCTGCACAACATTATGTCTACTGACTAATTGAGCCATCAATCTCTATATAACACGTTTTCCCAGTATTCTATTTGGCATTATCTTGTTAGTTCATCACAAAGGCTAGGCTAAATTTCCTGAAATATCACATTAAAGTTTAAAATCTTTTAATAGTTTGAGGACTTTGAATTCTTGAAAGTGGTAAAAGTTGTATATAACGGATTGTGTCAAAACAACATGGAGTGTTTTAAAGAAGGAATTGAAAGAAACAGAAAATATATTAGTTGAAATGTAGGGAGTCAAAGAAACAACAAAAATCAGTACTAACTTGATTGACAGAATTTCATATTTAATCTAAAAAAAGAACTCCCATTCTGGGCTCAGGATTTGCAGAAGCAGAAAAAATCATACTAATGCATTTGTTCAAGACAAGATTCACTGAAGAAAAAATATCATTTATATTTCTCACTAATGCATTCTGAACCGTAGAGAGAGCTAGCTAGGCTCCTGAACCATCCAACCATAGTAGTAGTTATTTCAAGGACCAAATATTCTCCACAAGATTTAGCAAAACACCAACCCAACTCACACGGTGTACTCGTTCACAAATTCCATGTATATCAACTTTTCTCCAATCTTTCTTTGCAATGTCATATAAGAACATTTGCAAAATCGTTCTACCCGCGTCCGGAATCAATATCTCTCCCTTAGGGTTAGTGTTAAATAAAGGCAAATATTTTGTGTTTATTAACTCTAATGGCAGCGCAATTATATGTTTCACCCATGTCTCAGTTTCACCAGTACCATTAAGAACATACAAACTAACCTTGTCATCGCCTCCAAACTTTCTTTGATCTACAAGTGCAACTTGTCCCTTTATTTCTACTATTTTTGGTGGAGATTTTGAAGTCGATACCTCATCAGGGGACAAAATCATTCTAATTAACTTTTCATTTTCAACACTGAATGCAGCTATATTGTAAGGCTTTGAAAGCCTATTTACACAATAAATGACTCCGCCGATATAAACAAAATTGTATATAGGGAAAATGTTGGCGCAGTCAGGAATCTCCCTCCATAAATTGTCCACCCCGATAGTGTAAATCCAATATCTCACTTTACATGAATAATCTCGATCATCTAGTATATAGTACTGTGCCTTGATTACTTTATATTTCTTGGTGGTGGGATCAAAACCCAGGGAGCAACAAGTGATTGAAGGTCGTTGATTAGGAAGAAAGATATGTTCTTGTGTAAAAGGATTACAAACAGCAACTTCTCCATAAAAGTTCCATAGACAAACTAAGCCATTGGTAGATGCTAGAGAGTGAAGCTTACTGAAACGTGACTGATTAAAGTACTGAATGACATTTTCGCGAGTCGCCAAAGATGAGCAACTTACATGAAATTGAGCAGTGGACAACTTTTGATGTGCTTCAATGAATAAGGGTTCTGATATAAGGGAGCAAAAGGATTTCGAAACGCATCTAAAACGCATTAGAGACTTGACAGGAATCTTTTTTAGAATTTCAAAGATAATCTCGTGCGGAATACATAAAGTACCAATGGCAACAATCTTCTTTTTCTTCATGTATACTTGGTTGTGGCGGACGACTATAATATTATGTGAAAATTGATAGTGTAAAGGTGTGTTTGAGTTGAAGTCAGGGTTTATATATATTGTTTAGGTTATTCCCTTTGTTTTTGCTGGCGGCCGATAGCTATATAGGGTTCAATATCTATTGTTTTTGTACGGAAAATACGGAAATTGTTTTTGTATCACAAATATAACCTACCAAGAATACAAATAAACTTCTACTACTCTCACTGATCACATCACTTTCTACCATCTAATCTTTTTTTAAACAAACAGAGGCATCAATCTCTATATAGCATGCGTGTTTTCCCAATGGTCTATTAGGTAGTATCTTGTTAATTCAGTCATAAAGGCAAGGCTAAAATTCTTGAATTATCACATTAAAGTTTACAAAAAATTAATAGTTTATGGAATTTAAATTCTTGAAAGTGGTAAAAATTGCATAAAATGGATTGTGACAGACAATTTGGCAGAAGTGTCAAACAATTGGAAGAAAATCGCGTCGAATTTATATGAAGAATTACAGTTTGTGCTCAAGATTTGCATAAGCCTAAAGAAAGTCTAATCGATTCAAAAAAAAAAAAAGAATCAAACGTCATGCATGTTAACAACAACAACAACAACAACAACAACAACAACAACAGCAACACAGTAGGATTCCACTAGTGGGGTCTGGGAAGGGTAGAGTATACGCAGACCTTACCCCTATCCCGGAGGGATAGAGAGGTTATTTTTGGGAGACCCTCAGCTCAGAGACAATAGATCCGTAATAACAACAGAAACCAGAAAAAAAGTATTAGCATCGTAAAAGAAAGCAAATAAATAGAAAGGCTAAAATGTGAAAGACAGCAAAAATGTGAAACACAACAAAAACCGCTAGCAGTCCTAGACAAAATACTATCAGACTAGCCGGCACAACGAGGAGAAACGCTCGACTACCCCTAACCTACAACCCTAATTAATGCTCGACTGCACACCTTCCTATCAAGGGCCATGTCCTCGAAAATCTAAAGCTGTGTCATGTCCTGCCTGATCACCTCGTCCAATACTTCTTAGGCTGCCATCTACCTCTTCTCATATCTGCCAGAGCCAACCGCTCACACCTCCTAACTGGAGCATCTAGGCTCCTCCTCGCACGTGCTCGAACTATCTAAGTCTCGCTTCCCGCATCTTGTCATCCAAGGGAGCCACGCCCTTCCTCTCCCGAATGTTCTCATTCCTAATCTTATCCATCCTAGTGTGCCTTTGCACATCCATCTCAACACCCTCATTTCTGTGAAATCTTGACTGGCCAACACTCAGCTCCATACAAAAACGTCAAGCATGTTAAAGAATGCAATTAAACAAATATGAACTTCTGTCATCACTTCATGCACTTTGCAGAAGAGGAAAAGAAAAATGAGTACATAACATCATTGCTTAAAATTTCAAAAGTAGGAACGAACCTCCAAATCACACACAATACTAATAACAGAAATTGAAATGTTTGTGTGGAATGAAATCAGAAAAGGAACTATAAACACTGATAACATCATACAAGGAGGGTTTTATAGGTGCTAAAGGATAACTCTACATTCAATACTACTAAATGGTTTCACCTACATGCTGTGAATTTGGTCACCTTGAGGCTTGAAAACACAAACGCATGCACTTAAAATAACTTAAGGGACATATGAACCTCGACCTTTAGCATTTAAGTTTACCATTTCAGACAATCTCAAGGGCCAAATACTCTCCACAATATTTAGCAATACAGTAATCTGAATCTCCACAAGGAATTTGCGTTCATATATGCCATGTATCTCAACTAGTTTCCACTGATCTTTCCTTCCAGCATCATATAAAAAGAGGGACGAACTATTCTTGTCTGGAAGTGATAGAATCTCTCCCTTAGGATTGATGGTAAACAAAGAGCAAAGACAACCTCCACATGTCTTTGTTAATTCTAATGGTAGCTCAATTATATGCTTCACCCATTCGTCAGTTTCACCACTACCATTGAGAACATATAAAGCAATTGTGCTTTTTTTGAAATATACAGGACCTAATAGTGCAACTTGTCCCTTTATTTCTGCTATTCTTGGTGTACCTTCAGAGAACCTCAATGTCCATTCTCTATCGGGGAATGAAATCATTCTAGTGAACTTTTCATCTCCAACACTGAATGCAGCTATGTTACATCGAATTATATGTACCCAATAAATGACCCCGTCAATATAAACACAGTTGCCATTTGAAGGGAGAAAATTGGAGCAACCGGAGATCTCTCTCCATAACTTGTCCACTCCAATGGTAAAAACCCAGTATCTCCTTTCATTATTCCTAAGGTGTGCCTTGAATACTTTATGTTTCTTAGTGGTGGGATCAACACATAGGGAGCAACAAGTCATTATACCGTAAAGTTCTCCCGTGGGTTGTTGATAAGGAAGAAAGACATGTTGTTTTATGAAAGGATTGCAAATAGCAACTTCTCCAACATTGTTCCATAGACAAACTAGGCCACCGATAGATTGCATATAGTTAAATTCACGGAAACATGGCTGATCCAAGTACTGAATAGGATAAGCTAAGTCTTGATGTTCTTCTCTTTGGCCTAAATTATAGATAACATCTTTAGGAGTCCAAGCCAGGCAACCTACGAGGAATTGAGCTACGCAACTTTTTTGATGTGCTTCAATGAATAAGGGGTCTGATATACGGGAGCAAAAGGATTTTGAAACGCACCTAAAACGCAGTAGAGACTTGGCACGAACCTTTTTCAGAATTTCAACAATGAGCCTGTGCGGAATGCATGCGACAATGACCATAATGTATACTTGGCTGTGACAGATGACCATAATGTTATGTGAAATTTGAGAGCAAAGAAGGAATTCATGAAACATATAAGAAGCATGGTTTAAAGGCGTCTTTGAGTTGGACTCGCTTCTGCAGCAACAATAACGGACTCGGTGTTTGGATGTTCTTTTAGGTTTAGGTTATTGCATTTTATTTTTGGCGGCCTACAGGCTTTGTATCTTTCCTTTTTGCTCGTCATCTATATATTTGAGGGGTACTAGAAGAAGACTACATATAAAATTGTGTTAAATAGATCCTTGTGAAGTAGCTTATTAAGCTATTTTAAAACGGATACATCCGAATATATCTGCTTTGTTTGTCAGAATCTATCCATATTCAAGACCAGTGCGCTCCTTGTGCAGAAAAATTTTACCATTTATTTTTCTTAAACATAACTGAAACATGAAGAAGCCTAGGCCCCTGAACCAGCCAAACGTCGCTTGGTGGCGTTGGAGACAGACACTTGACCAAGCTTGTCCGTTTCTGTATATGGTGATCTCTCTTTGAGAGGCATATAGTGACGCATCCATACACCAGTATACACCTGAAGGAGAAACAAATCTCAAATGAATAAACCTGGCAAAGTTCGATAAGGGGAAGAAGTTATAGGACTAAAGACTTCCCTAGGGGGATAAGAAGTCAGAAGAAGAGAACTGCGAATAAATCAATTATAAGCACCAAAACTCATTTAGTTGCTAATCAGACCTTAAAAGTCATTAGGTTCTAAACGAGCACCTTTATGTTTTCTGGATCTTCTAAGATGCCAAGGCGATCAAGAGACGGAGGAAAAATCCAAAGAGCCGAGGTTTTGACTTGGCACAAACAAGTACTAGGCGGCTAACATAAAATTTAGTAATTGCTAATAATAAAGTCTTCTTTGTACATCTGATTATGCCAAGATTGAAAAGACAGACTAAGTGATTTCACCTGTGCAGGTCTCATTATCTTGGTATCAGGATCATCCAAAGACTCTCGCCAATGAGACAAGTAACCAGCCATCCTAGGAACTGCAAACAAGACTGGAAAGAATTCCGTCGGGAATCCCATTGCCCTAATACATGACAGTATTTCATTAGAGAAATATCACTAATAACGAATACCAAAAATATTCATCTTACTTTGTTCTTACCTGTAAATTAAACCAGAGTAGAAATCAACGTTTGGATACAGCTTCCTTTTTACAAAGTACTCGTCTGAGAGCGCGGCTTTCTCCAGAGCAATAGCAACCTGAAATAAATGAGAAATTTTGGGAACCATATAAAATGTTGGGTCATTGAAAGAAAGCAGGCCATATTACATCCTTTCATGCATGCAAGGATTTAATAGATGTACATATTTAACCAGCCAGCCAGAGAGATGCAGGATATCTGGGTGGTGGCATCAAATGCTCTGACTCTGTGTTACCCACCATAATATTTAACTCGTAGCCAATCTCATCACCTGGAAAGACATTTTTTCTCAATTTGATATATAATTCACATATTTCAGAAAAACGAGATTCTATCACCTCTTCCACATAGTAAGAGAGCTAACAGGCACACTCGATGTCATTGTAAGATAAAGATGTAGTCGAATATCCGGCATTACAAAGATAAAAGAAATCTCCTTAGTTAATTCTACAATGAAGAACAGGAGGGAAATAACTTCTTCGAATCTGAGGTAGAATTAGTGTGGCAAAAGATAGAAATTTAGCTACCTCAAAAGATCAGATTTTTGTTAATTTGGAATTGCCGAAAGAAAGAACAAAGACTGCCTATGGAAATATAAATAGTGGGGAAAGGAAGCTTGAATGGCCTTCTGAACAACAAAGAGAAAATGGTGCTTCCTCCGGAATAACCGAGGAACAAATAAGAATGGATTTTACTAGACTTGTTTGAAGGTAGCCAGAGAAGAACATTGGTGGTGTATAACTTTTGTACTGCTCTAGTTGTGATAAAACTAAAATAACTCAAATTCACTTAATCAACTTTTTATGAAAGTGAATTTAAAACATCTAAGGGTAATACCCAGCTCAAGACCAAGCCAAAACCACCTGAGCATGCAGTGCCTATACTTCTTTTAGTATAGATGCAACAAACTGGGAGAAGTTGGCTTTATACTTATTTCTTTCTAGCCATACATGAAATGTTTTCGTGGGAACAATCTTTTATGTAATTATGTCTGCACCAACTTTACTGCTTTAAGCTCTTCTGTAATACGAGAAAATCTGAAGTCCACGAGGATTGCTTAAACATGGATACAAAATATCCTGTTACTTCCAAAATGCTAGCAAAAATGATTAAAATAATGGAATGGACCTCTTGGAAACACCAGCTAGACCAAGAACAGTTATAATCTTTTCTAGAAGTGAAAACCTTACCTCAATCAAAGGATCCTGACCAACAATTGAAAATACTTCATCGGCGAGCTTCTTAATGACTTTTGCTCTGGGATCATAATTTTTGTAGACACGGTGCCCAAAACCAGACATTTTGCGCTTCCTAAAGGGACGGAAATATAAGGAAATTCATATGGTTAAAATGAACAAGACAAATCTTCTGCCTGATGTTACAACAATGACTATCAAAAAATGCATGCCTGTTCTTCACACCCTCAATGAACTCTGGAATATTCTCAACGCTTCCAATCTCACTGAGCATCTTCAGCACAGCCTGTAACCATGTAATAACATAACACTCAAGCATAATACAACCCAGCGCAATGTCATGTGAGAGACATAAAGATACAGAGAACTCATAAAATTTGAAGCTCCCCTATACATGCTCATTACTTGCTGTAGAAATATTTTACCTCATTTGCACCCCCATGGAGAGGGCCATACAAAGCTCCCACAGCTCCAGCTATAGCTGTGTATACATCAACCCCACTGCACAATCATTTGTATATAAGTCGTGTATCTTATTTATACATCAACCCCAAATGCACAATTATTTGTATATAAGTCGTGTATCTTAGTGCTATTGTCTGTGCAAAAAGATGCCTACCTTGAAGCAAGATGACGTGCTGCAGCAGTAGAGCAATTCATTTCATGTTCTGCGTGTAATATGAAAAGAATGTCGAGCACCCGAGAGAGTCGAGGATTGGGTTTGTAAGACCTATTACCTCTGTAAGTAAGGTAAACAAAAAGATTCATTTAATTTATTGGCTGCACACTGAAGAATTGAAAGTGATGTGATGGCAAATGCAACAAGGAGAAATCCACAGACACGTTGATTTTTACGATTACCACTATATTTACAATCATTCTCTGACTAATAAGAACCAGGATAATTACTTCTATCCATTTAGGCATCATTTAGAATTCCGGACATAAACCAAAGAAAGCAAAGTGGAACAATAGAACTTACAATGAATCTAGCATGTACAAGAAGTTCTCTGCATAAGAGAGATTGTTGGATGGAAGGACAGGTGGCCTTCCAGCTATTCTTAAGTAAGCAGCTGCAGCAATTGTAGGTGCCTGCAAATACAACGAATAGAATGCTTATTACTACTTAGTACTTTACACTCAGTTGACGAAGATCACAAAGAACATACATCAAACTTTAACGCAATATCGTAGTTCAAAATATCAGAAGTTCAGACAATCAAAGAAAAAATAGATGAAGGAAAGGAAAATAACCTTGCCAAGGATCCGGACTATTTGTTTATCTCTCACTTGTTTAGACTTGTATATATCCTGTCCCTGCATGAACAAAGACAAATGATCAGAATCACGAAATAAAATGTTGCAATTCAAATGCTTGCTGTCCAGCTATCATTAAAATGGGTCAAAATTCAGAAGGTAAATCATTTTTATTTTGATAAGTCAAATTTTATTAATAAAGTAGTACCAAGAGGGTACTAGCAAAAGTACAGAAGATAAGGAGCAAGCTCCCAACTAGTAAAACTTTTGAGAATCCAACAATTCAGAACGTAAATCAATTTGTGATCTCTCAACCCTTAGTTGAGAATCTTGCTTCGTAATGACCAAAATTCAGGCTTAAGAAGGGTCTTTAATAGTATTTCTTTTTCCATTGAGATGGACCACTAAGCAGACCAAGAGAAGCAATTTACATTGTACCCCAAGAAATAAGTTATGTTGTCTTGTTAGCTCATAAAGGAAGCTAAATGATCGTCCAAACCGGAGGAAATATTTAATTGTTCAACTTTGTGTAAGAGACATTTTCTGAACCATATACACAGATTCCTTAAGATTTTCCTTTGAACTATTTGAGTTATCCAACTCAAGCTATGAGAATAGAAATGGTTGTAGCTCTAACAGATACCCTCTTGCCAACTACAAAGAAACTTCAGGTGGGGACAAAAGAGAGCAATTTAAACTGCAGCATGAAATTTGAGCAGAAGAGAGGGTTTAGACAAATAGCTGTTCCAGTATACCCCAAAAGAACAAACGGATAAAAGATAAAACATGCTTCTTCACAAAATATATGAAAACAAATTTCGCTTTAAGTTTTGAAACATTTCAAGGTGGCAATTATAACATTTCATCATCAACTCCTTTATTCAACTCTCACTAGGACAATAAGAAGCTAACTTTCAAATTATTATTCGCGTCAGTTGTTACTGTCAACTCTTAGAGAGACACCTAGACAAAAAATTTGACAAGCATTCTCATCAGAAACCTACACTGAACTCTCTAAATATAGAGAAGCTAGTAATCCCTCAGTGGTAAGACAATCATGATGAAGCAGTGTCCCTTAATTGGAACTAAGAAGCTAAGTTCATCTCAGGGAACCAAAATGAGATCAGGGAACATCTGAAGCAATGAATTTAGGTAAATCAGAGAAGCTTTGGCTACAGATTATATATTGGTCAAACACTTCCACGTCTGTTGCATCATAGCAAAGAGGGAGAAGAGGCAACACAAGAAGGAATATTTGAAAATGTTGCTTACTCTCAGAGCTGGATTGGCATCAGGATGAAAGACAGAAAGAGCACTCATTGCACTGACAAGAACACCCATTGGATGAGCATCATGGGGCATCGAATGTATAATATCCTGCATCACAAAATTGCAATTGGTTCAGATTTTTTTGGACTCCAACAAAAAGCAGGAACCCAACACCGAACACTCAACAGCATAAACTTTTAAAAAAAGGATTTTCCAGAACTGTTTAAAGGACATAAGGTATGACCATAAATGACCATATTTAAACAACTGACATTAACCCTCAGGGGTTGGCCTGGTGGCAATTGACTTGAGCCTTGGGGTTTGAAGTACTTCTTCCTCCCCTTGCACTTACATTCTTCTTCTACTAGTGAAGGGTGTTAAGAACTAAGAGAATTTAGTGCAATTATTTTGAGGGATATGCTTAGTTTAATAGTATGGAGTGTTCTTAATCTAGTAGCTGAAACTCCTATTTAAGGAGCTTTCTTGTATGTTCTTTACAACCAATTCAATACGATTTTTTTCTTTCTTTCTATTTCACATAGTATCAGTGTCTCTTCCATCTCGGCAAAGATTGCAGTAGTTACACCTACCGGACAAAAGGCTTTCCCTCTTGTCATAAGTTTTCAGTGACCATTTTGGAAGATGTAGTGACTGACCAAACATGTACAGTAGGTGAAATGCCCATGGGGGTTCACAAGTTTCATACTCCAAGACCATGAAGTTTATGAGAGAGGGAAAATATTGCAGACAAAAGCTAATAAGTGCAGAAGAACTATAAGTTCATTATTTAAGTAAAATCCAAGGATGTTCCTGTCTTCAAGTCATGGGGAGCATTTGCGAGTGACAAAAATCCGAATCCATTATAACTCAAGCTTTCTTAGAAAACTAAAATATGAGCGCACCAAGATTCCTTGTGGAACTGCTGAATGTTGTGAAACTGTGAACTCCCAATCTGCCAACTGGTTCTCAGATGGTAAATTACCATACACTGCAAATTTCAATAAGCACAAACGAAAAGATAAATCAAACAGAGTCAGATGTATGGATGAAACAGCCTCTCTGCCCTATCAGGGTAGGGGTAAGGTCTGCGTAAACATTACCCTCTCAGACCCCACTTGGTGGGATTTTACTGGGTAGTTGTTGTTGTTGTTGTTGTAAGTCAGATGTATGGATCTGCTAATTTGTTTGTGGGGTTGGGCTTTGGGGTTGGGGGGGGGGGGGGGGGGTTGAGTTCGAGCAACGTTAGTTTTCCTCTGCATGTATAGCTGAAAGAAGTTCATTGTGAATGAAAGCAAAAAGGCTCAGTAATGGGAATAACCGAATAAGTTGCTCAGGAATTGATGTATCCCTCTTTTTTTTTTTGGGTAAGACTAATGTGAGTTATCATCCATAGAAAGAAGAGGTGAAGACAAGGACTAGTGATACAGTATGAGTACTATAGTGTATACTCAGGTTGTCATATCAAGAATATAATTAAGTAAAATATGCAAAACATGCTTTGTAGTTCAAAATGTTTCAGCTTGATCAAGCAGAACAAGTATGCATCCACAGTGCACCCTTGGTGGGCCCAGACCAGACAACCAGTGGACAATCTCCCCCTGAGTAAGGAGGTGTATCGAAACTGCCTAGTATTATCTCAGTTTATTAACTCCAAAGTTCTATAGCATTACAACTTGATTCAAAAGTTAACTCCTACGGAGTTCCATACCTATACATTTGCTTTTCTATTCCTTCAAAAGCTCCCAGAAAGTTTGAAATTGTCAAAGTCATCTACCTCAAGCTGATTCCTTAAGTCTATCCAATTCACTCATGATGTGCGGATCTGATCTTATTTCTATTCAAACGCCATAGTCTTGACCAAATATTCATACTTTTTCCCATTTGTCATTAAATCTCAGAAAAACCGTCACCACTATTATAATCTTTTTAAACCTTGCTCAATTATTTGATCATCAAAAAGCTACATTTATGAAAAGTTTCAAAAGATTGCAAAATCCATTCAGAAATCACTCTAGACATTTCAAAAGATTGCAAAATCCATTCAGAAATCACTCTAGACATCAGACACCCCCAATGGCAATGACCAAAATCTACAAAGGCAGCAAAGACGAATCTGGGCCAGCAATAGCATAGGAACCTGTAATTAGACATTTAAATGAATAGAGATTTCATGAGAAGCACTTACTCAAAAGATAAGCCACTTCCAAGAAGGAACTTCCCTCAGCCAGCTCTTCAATTGGGTAACCTCGATATCTAAGGATACCAGCATCACCATCTATATAGCATATTGATGACCGAACAGGTGCTGTGTTGAGATAGCCCGGATCATAAAGCTTGAGACCCTTATCATTTTGTCCTGCTGTTATCTGCGAGACAATTATATCTGGAGTTAGGAAACATTTTCAGCAAAATATATGGCTGACAGTGGCAAGAAACAAAAATGATAACATGGGTAATTTTTTGGAATTTAGAGCTCCAATGAGACAGAATAGATCATGAAACAAGCACTAAGATATATCTGTTGAGCTCAATTGGCCCAATCTTAAAAATACTAGGACAAATAGCTCCATAATCTAATCTCGCACTTTGCTGGAAATTAAGGAAAACAGAATCGAGAAACATCTACATGTTACGCCGGTAGTACAGATGCATATAGCCAGAGGCATATTCACAGGGAGTCACTACTTCAGGCTCAAACTTTGTCCAAAAAAATTTATATATATACACATTAGCACACACGTCACACGCACACACATAAATGCACTTGTGCGTGTATATTTAAAATATTACGTATATACATATAAAGCTTTATAAAAAAAATTAAGGTCACGTATATATGTTAGACTTTAAATCTGCATACATATATAATGTGTGTGTGTGTGTGTATATATTAGACTTTGCACCATATGTTTAAATTATAGATTTGGACAAGAAGAACAAGCAACTGTAGTACTCTACCAAAAGTAAACTCGGTAGAGTTGTTACATTCAGAAAGTCTTGGTTCAAATCAACAAAAGAAGGCAAGGTCCAATTAGCAACCAGTTATATCAAACTTTTATCTTAATTGACAATCTAAACTGGACCTGATTTAGACATTGCCATCCATCCTTTATCAACATCAATAACTCATCTATATACATTCATTTCTTCTTCATGTTTCTGACAATTTCACTCTCTAATACCAACTCGATTTCTCTGCATTAGCTATTTCCTTTTGTCATGTTTGATTGATTCACAGTTCACAAAGCAAGTCCTTTTTTGCCTCATTATTGTAAAGATCTTATGAAATAAGTTTATAAAGCCTCTTAATATAATTTGGCTTTCTTTTGATAATAAGGCACAGCTAATGCGGTCTATAATAGCTCAGCCAAAAAAAAAAGGACCGAAATTTCCACTACCGCAAAAGTAGTTACAAAATTATAGAAAGTAAAGAGATCAAAATTGAAAGGGAAATTCGGAATTTGCTTCGATGAATACCTTTTTCAAGTCGGTGGCTTTGATAGTGCCTTCCTCCGAAACTTGAACCGGATACCTCTTACCGGTTCGCTCATCGATGATCGTCAACGCGCCTTTTAGATTCGGCGGCGGCGCAACGACGGAAGTGGCGGATACAACGGAAGTTTCTAAAAGTTTGGAATCGGAGAGATTGACTGAAGCGGCGAGGTGAGCTGAAAGCACAGCTAACCGCCCTCGCGCAACAGCTGAAGAATTCCCCTTCTCCATTTGTATGCTCTCTTTTTTCTCGAAAATTCTTTGTGTTATGTTTGATGAAGATTAGAAAGGTATTGATCTCGTGTTTGCTGTGTATATATATGTGTGAAATGTATTGATCTTGGTTTCATAAATTGGAAAGTCAAGTGGGGAAAGGCAATTTATGAGTTTAATTACTTTACTGGAAAAATGGTCCGATCTGGCTTTTTGTTTTGCGACGTGTCAGGGTAGATTTTTCGATTTTCCACCAATTTCCTTCATCCTAGGTAGTACTAGTATTTTTCACTGTATTTCTATTTCATAATGAATTTTTAATTTATATGCAACGATAATATAAAATAATTTTATATTATATGGAGTATAATTTAACATGTATAACACTTTGTCAAACTTATTTTTTATGTAACTAATTTCATTATTATGAAGGAATATTATTTATCAAATGTAATTTAAATCAATTCATGAAGCTCGACTTCAGCTCAATGCCATATATAACGTGTTATTGCTTCTAAAATTAGCTTATTTTGAAAAGTATTTTTTTAAAAATTAATTTGGTAATAAATAATTTGTGTTTGACTAATTAATTTGAAAAGCATTTTTGAGCGGTAATTAGTGGTTAGTCAAGCTTTTGAAAGTGTTTATGTATATTTTTCTCAAAATACTTTTCATAAAAGTATCTTTTAAAAGATGCTATTTTTTTGTGTTTCTCAAAAATTATTTCTGCTTCTACTTAAATTTTTCCTTGGTTAAATAATTTAACTTTAGAAAAAATGTATTTTTGGCTTAAAAAAATTGACCAAAAAAAAAAAAGCACAGACAAACTAGCTATGTTAATCTTAACTATTTAATCCCTTCATAGCTCATCAGCATCGCAAAAACAAAGACGAATTTGTATATGACCTTTTACTATTCTCAAAATTTTCATAATCTATGGATGTCTTATTTTACCTTTGGCAATACCTTAAATCACCCCTAAATTTGGCTCAGATTATTAGTATCATCCTAGAACTATGTCCGGTCTTAATTACCCGTTTAACTTGGCCTTTTGAGGATCGTACGCTGATGTAGCAAAAAGTATGGGTGCACTCGCCTGCCACGTGGATTTTTTCTGTGTATGTGGCATTTTTTGAAAAATAAAATATTTTTTTACCTTTTTAAGAATATTATTTTTTTAGATAATTTGTTTCGAATAAAATTTATAATAAAACAAGGATATAACTACATTATTTAGGTTAAATATTTTTATTTGGCCAAAAATAATAAAGTTTTAGTTAATCTTTTTTAAAATTTGACCTGAAAATAAAGATTTATACAATTGAAATAAATAGTCAAGGCATCTAAAAAGTTATTAAAAATACATAGTTTGAAATTAATTATTTTGGCTATAATTTTTTATATAGCTCTAAATTTCGGTGTTCTAATTTTTTTATTTTATTTTTACAGATTTAACCTGAAAAGGTAAAAATACACAGTTGAAATAAATAGTCATTGCATCAAAAGAAGAAATAAAAATAGTGTACAATTGCAAGAAATTACAAGTACAATTGTACACTCTTTTTATTTCTTCTTTTGATGCAATGACTATTTATTTCAACTATATATTTTTTATAACTTTTTAGATGACTTGACTATTTATTTCAATTGTATAAATCTTTATTTTCAGGTCAAATTCAAAAAAAAAAAGATAAACTAAAACTTTATTATTTTTGGCCAAATAAAATATTTAGCCTAAATAATGTAGTTATATCCAAGTTTTATTATAAATTTTATTCGAAAAAAATTATCTAAAAAAGTAATATTCTTAAAAAGATAAAAAAAGATTATTTTTCAAAAATAAATGCCACATGGACAGAAAAATCCACGTGGAAGGTGAGTGCACCCACACTTTTTGCCACATCAGCGTCTAAGGAGGTAATGGCCCTCACAAGGCCAAGTTAAGGGGTAATTAGGATCGGACATAATTCGAAGAGGATACTAATAATCTGAGCCAAATTTAGGGGTGATTTAAGGTATTTTGCCTTTAGCTTTTCGTTAGGAGGAGATGAGATCACTCATTTTTGGAGCATTTGCATCTATATCCACTTTTTGTACCACATTTTAACTTGTGCCCTCTTTTGAAAAAAAATTGCAAGCGTACTCGCTTTTTCACATAACTTCAGCACACGGGACTGAAGTAGCAAAGGCAATCACGCAAAACTTCAGCATTCTAGTAGCCGGGCCTGAAGTTCAGCTCTAGAGCTGAAGTTTTTGCTTTGTAACTGGCGAAGTTTCCCAGTTACAACACAAAATATGCAGGAAGCTTTTATTCGTGAGGATGTCCCATTTCCATCAACATAATTTTCCTCCAAATCTTCATTTTCTGCCAGCTTCATTTTCAGTGTTGAAAGCTTGCATGCGGCACTCCACTGGTCATTTTGAACGATGCAGAAGTCTTTGATAAGTCATCATGGTTAGCTAGAAGCGCTTTGATGTGGGTGGGGAGCTCAGTTATATGGCCACCAGACATGGTGGCTCGAGCTTGCTCGAAGAACAGAACTTGAACTACTACCCTTAATGGGAGCAATTCGTTTATCTTGCAATCTAATATTCTGCACAAACGCTTTCTTTCATTCTTGTTCAGACCTGGATGCCCTTCTTGTGCCTTTCACGTTTTTAATTAATTTAAAAATATATACCTGCCTAGCTAATACAAGATGAACAACTGTATGTAATATTAATAGGTGGTAAAAAAAACTTCAGCTCTAGTATGTACTATTAATAAGTGGTAAAAAAAACTTCAGCTCTAGAGCTGAAGTTTTTGTGACAGTTGAGTTATGACAGTTGCACAACCCTAAGTAGGGGCGTACGCAGAATTTTTCGTAAGCGGTGTCGATATGTAAAAAAGAAATAAAGAGCAAAAAAATTAGCGGCATCATATTATTAAAAAAAAAAGTACGTTGCGACTCTCCTCGACATATTTGTGGATGTTATTCCGACTCATTGGCCTTTTTCTTAAGTTAGATGAACTTTGAGACGTTGAACTTGGTTTAGAAAGCTCAGTGCTCTAGAGAAACTTTGTTCATTGAAATTAAGCTAAACAACAAAAACATCAATTAGATAACCTCCAAATAATCCCATCAAATTCAACCCATACAAATAAAAGCACGAGAACAACTTACAAAATAAAACCAAGCAACAACCAAGTCTTTCAGTAAAATGCAATAAATAATATTTTTAAAATTATGGTTTGAAATAACTGAACCTCGGTAGGCTTTATACTGTTTATTGTCCTTTTTCTATACAAATACGAATGTGGTTTAATTTTCCTTTGAAAGAAGGTCATCGGCAAATCATCAGTAAGGATTTAGTACTAAAAATATTTAAACGATGCAAGGCTTCGAACTACCAACCTCCGCTGAAAAAGTCAGTAGCTTAACCAGCGAGCCAGGATTGAATTTGGGAAAAGCTATATCATTTTAACTACTTTATTAAATGATTTATTTGTATTATATATTTATATTTAACAAAATTTACGATGAAGCGGTGTCGAATGATACCGCTTCTACCAAGGTAAATCTGCCCCTGACCCCAAGTTAATGCAATGAACCTATTTCACTTAGGTCCAGCTGAATACCTGCAAATGTAAGTGAGAATGATCTGCTAGCCAGTGTTTTCAAACGAATCAAAGCGATATGGCCAAAAAGTTCATCCAAAAATCTATGCAGTATCGTTTAATATTTTTCTTAATATTAAAAGAAAAACAAGTTGAAAGAATTTGTTGATCAGAATAGACGGTAAGAGCAAAAATATTTAGATATGTGAATACCTAAAGAAGAAGAAGTCGTAGAGTAATTTTCAAAGGCAGGCTACATCTTCTAACTGAAGTATAGTTTCTGGGATTGGTCCAAAAAAGATTTTCTATGCAAGACCAATAAAAAAAAATAGGCTCTGCATTTTGTCTTTTGTTGAGAAGAAGAAAAAGAAGGAGGAGGAGGAGAAGGAGAAAGAGGAATAAAGTTATTTAAAAAGTGGATACAAGTTAAAAAAAAATTAAAAATATAGGTATAGGTTAAATGGGGCGACCAAATAGGGCGCCCCGTGCAATTTTACCTCATTTTTGCAGAGAGTGGACCTTACTGGGAAAAATTAATACTCTCTCTGTTATTTATGTGAACGGAGTTTAAGAAAAAAATAAAGACTTTTGGAATTTGTGATCCTAAACAAGTCCAAATGGGCCCCAGAATATTTGTGTGGTTATAAAAGCTTCTCGTTAAGAATAAAGTTGTAACTTTAAGCTAAATTGTTACCAAATTTAGAAAGAGTTCATTTTTTTTTTGAACGGACCAACAAGAAAATAGGTTAATAAAAAATATGGCAATTCAAAGGCAGTGACGTAACGCAAGCGATTACAGTGATTTGTCTTGGGATGTACAAAATAATGGACGTGGAGTGGATAATATATCCTATTTTCCTAATTCCATCACGTTTCCCAAGACGGTAGTTAACGAAGTTATCACAAGTTTTTGTTTTTTTAAAAGCTTTTCTTTGACTTCATTTTTGTTTCCTTTTGTGCTATTTCTCTTTAGCCGTTAGTGGACCTTTTGAGGCCCAAGCAACAAATACACGAAAATGTGGAGGCGTAGTTCCAGATTTTTTCATGAGAAATCATCACTCTAGGTCACTGGATCAAAATAATAGCACTACTTTACACAAGCTATCCCTTTTAGATTTTATTAGCAATTTTATATCAACTTATAGCCTAAAATTTCATTCTTTCTCATCTAGGGTTGGGCATATATCGCGTAAAACCGATAACTCGAACCGTTAATTTTTTATTAGGTTATCGGTATCGGGTTATTGAGTTAACGATTCGGTAACAGTTTAGAAATTTTTTTGCTATTGAGTTATCGGTTCAGGCCTCGGTTTGCCAATTTTGTTAATGGGTTAACCGATAACCCAATAAGAATTAATAAAATTACGATTTTATCCTTAAGTATATACAAATGCTAGGGCTTCAGTTCATTATCCCCTATTCTTTCTCAACCTCACTCTTCAGTTGTTTCATCTTCATTCTTCATAAACCTTACTAGTTACTCCTAGCGTAAGTCTTTAGTATGCTATATGTGAATTCTTCTTTTTTTTGCTTAACTCCGGTGAATTGTCTTTTCTTTTTTGCTCAACTCTTGATTGAGTTATCTTATCAGGTAAACCGATAACCGAACCGATAATGATCGATAACCGATTAATCGATACCCGATAACCGATATCTTATCGGTTCGGTTATCGGTTTATCAAATTTGTAAACCGATAACCGATATGCTAAACCGATAATATTCATAACCGAACCGAACTGACCGATGTCCACCCCTATTCTCATCTCTTTCAGCCGCCTACTTCTCCTCTATCTCTATCCTTATCTTCTTCCTTCTTCAACCTGCGAGGGGCTTCCATTTTTTCCTCTTGTTTTTATCTTCTCTCATTTACACTCCTCCCTTTTTTTTTCTCTTCCACTATAATAACACCAAACGTTTCTTTATTTTCTCTTTTTGACTTTACAATTTCCTCCTCCTTCACTTATATGGGAAAAAACTATCTTCTTTGAGTAATTCCCAGCCTAATTCTGACTGTGGTTGTCACCTTATTCGCCTTCTGTCCACTCTTAAATATGGTATTGCATGACACTTTTTTGGATGAATTTTAGGAGAAGATAAGAGATTGAGAAAATAAAATGGACATCGCCGGAGAAAACAAAATTCGGATAAGTTAGCTGTCCTCCATTACTATCAATACTCCTTTATATATATATTGTAATTAGTATATAATAATTATATAATATGTATATAATCACTGTGTATATATGATACATTGATGATACATTTATTATACACGTGTTATATAAAATTGGACGTGAACGATTACGGTGGCTACAGTGAGTATTGAGAATATTACATTACATATAATGTGTATAATTATATACGCACATTTGTATGAAGGGTATATTTATAGCATATACACACAATTAAATGTGTATAATTGTATGCAGTAGCATATACACTATTTATACACATTTAATTTCATAAATTTTATATATAAAGTGTATATATAGTGTTGTATATATGCAGTGCGTATATAATTTATATATATATATATATATATATATATATATAAAGTGAATAACTAATATATCTTTTGTATATAAAGTGTATAATCTTTTTCTCATAAATACTCTCAGCATTTTTTTTTCCTTTTAGATCTTATTTCTTTAGGTTTAATAGTTCGTTTATAAAATATATAAAAATCACCGCTTTTTGTTTTTTTCTTCTTCTCATTCCTACTTTACTATTTCTTCTTCTTTTTGTGATATTTTTTTTTTTTTATAAATTCTCACTCTCTTTTTTTCTTTTAGTCCTTAATGGTGTAGATTTGGTGGTTGAATTGAGGGTGGAAGATGCTGGTGTAGGGGTGGGTGGGCCTGATTTTCTATGATCTGTCTTTTTTTGGGGTGTGGGTAGGATAGTACGGTGGCGGTTGTTCTATGGTAGCAGGGTTGGTGGTAGAATTTTGGGGTGGATGACTAGTCCAAGGGTGGGCAAGTTTGATTTTATAATCTGTTTTTAGGGGATGTGGGTAAGGCGATGCGGTGGCAGCAGTATGATAGAGGTCGGGACGATGCGGCGGCGACGAAGACAGTGCAATAGCGACGGAATAATAGTGGAGCTTTTTTGTATAGTCTGACAAATGGTGGAAGAGGAAAGTGGATGGGATGGGGTTGGCGGAATTTTGGGCTGGCCATTTTAATATATTTTAGGCTACTAAATATATTTGAAATCTTGTGGTTATCAAAAGATATAAGTTTCTAGCTAGTGGCTACAAATAAATTTTCTTCTTTTTTCTTTCAAGGAAGTGCCACACAAGGGTTGTTCAGATTATACTCCCTCCAAACAAAATAAGTGTATTTAAGGGATAAAGCGTTTTTATTAAATAATTCTTCAATTTGCAAATTGAAACCGAGACCTTTTATATAAGGGCCGATTAATCTCAACCTTCCCATGCACCCCTAGTGATAATTAGAAAATAATTTAATAGAATTAATAATAAAAGTTATTTGAATAAATTATCATGTATTTATCCTCAAGTTACCTTTTTTATTTTATTAAATTACTCTTTCTCTATCTTTAAAAAAATTAAATTATTTATTAGATGAAGGTATATTTGAAAATTAATAATTAAGTCTATTTGATTTTTAAAGTGACACAGACCAAATTTATATGGTTAAAACAAAATTATTGGATCCGATGGAGCAATATTACGAGAGAAATTATAAAAGTTCTAGATCTCAAAGTATATTAATTAGAACTGGAGCTCTACTACAAAAACTAGTGGCCGAACTAACATTCCAATTGCAAATTAACCATGGAAATACTGAAAACAATATAGTTAGAGATATATGAGAAGAAGAGATGAGGAGTTCAGAGAGAATTAGGGATGAGAAATAGAGACTTTTCCTATGTAGTTACATGATTCACTTATCCTACTCCTTGAATGTTCTGCTACTTATAATCAACATATGATCCCAAATAAAAGAAAAATTCACACCGATTGATAACACACAATAAAAGTGGGTAAACTATTAACCTTAGATTATGTTTGGCAAAGGCAGTTTAAAAATATTTGTATTGTATAATCAAAGTTAAAAAAAAACTACTTTCATATTTATTCTCTCTCCTCATAACCCTCTCTATCTCTCTTTTTGTCTCCATCTTCTTCTCCCTCCCCATATTTCTTTTTCTGTATTTCCTCTCTCAATTGAAGATTGACTGTTAACTTTTCGACTAAATTTTCCGGCTGGGGCATACTAAACAATCAATTGAAGGTTAAAGCTAACAACAAACATTCTTATGGCGTGAAATCTCATATGTTCCCCCTTTGATTTTGATTCAGAAGATTATTAAAACTATGACCTCTCTTGATTCAAATTATTGAAAAATAATTTTAATTCTTATTTTATATTTCAATATATCTCTAGTATATATATATATATATTTATGTATCTACACGAAATTATGTGTTATAAACTGAGATATACAGAAATAAAAATAAATATTTGATATATTTAATATACATAGAACATAAATCGACTCACTTTTCTTTTTATACGGATATATATTTTCAAAGAACTTAACATTATCAGATTCTATAACCGTATTATTATGAATGTCAGAATTTTCTGATTTATGAACCAGAAATCGATATGCTTTACTATTGGTCGCATATCCTATGAAAACACAATCAACTGTTTTCGGTCCTATTTTTACCCTTTTGGGTTTAGGACTTGTACTTTCGCCAAACACCCCCACACTTTAAAATAATTCAAGTTGGGCTTCCTTCCTTTCCATTTTTCATATGGAATGAATTGTGTTTTGCTATGGGGTACTCGATTTATTATTCGGTTAGCCGTAAGAACGACTTCCCTCCATAAGTTTTGTGGCAAACCAGAACTTATCAACAATGCGTTCATCATCTCCTTTAATGAACGATTCTTTCTTTCCGTAATCCCATTGGATTGGGGCATGTAAGGGGCCATTATTTGGTGAACAATTTCATATTCTAAACATATTTCTTCAAAAGGAGATTCATATTCACCACCACTATCACTTCTTATCATTTTGATTTTCTTGTTAAGTTGCGTTTCAACTTCATTTTTGTATTGCTTGAATGCGTTTATTGCTTCATCTTTACTATTAAGCAAGAAATCATAGCAGTATCGAGCATTGTCGTCAATAAAAGTTATGAAATACTTCTTTCCACCGCGAGATAATTTTGACTTCATGTCGCAAATATCTGTGTGAATTAAGTCTAAAGGATTTGAATTCCTTTCAACTGACTTATAAGGATGTTTAATATACTTAGATTCCACACAAATTTGAAATTTTGATTTGAATTCCTTTGATGTTGTTTAGAGTCACCACCTTGCCATAAGTCATTTTCAGAAATATCTTCCCACATCCTTCAATTTTGGATGTTGTAAAATTTTCCATAAAAAACGTCTCTTCGGGTCCAACGGGAGCATATGTGGCAAATGCTTCTCTAACGGCACAAACATGGTGAGTGGCTCCATAATCAATCCACAATTCCTTAGGATTTCCCACCAGGTTGTATTCAGAAAGCACAACACACAAGTCATCAACATCTTCGTGTTTTTCAACCATGTTCGCTTGACCCTTCTTCTTGTCTTTCTACGGAGCACGACAATCTGTAGATTTGTGTCCAGCTTTTCCACAGTTGTAGCAATTTCTGTTGAACCGCTTCTTGCTTGGGTTGCTTTTCGGTCCAGAAGCCTGCTTCTTATTTCTCTTATTTCGAGGAGTATCCTCAACAATGTTTGCTCCCATTATTGTTGAGTTTTCATGGCCTATCTTTTCAGCAGCTTTGTTGTCTTATTTGATTCTCAACCGAACAATGAGATCTTCAAGTGACATCTCCTTACGTTTGTGTTTCAGGTAGTTTTTGAAGTCCCTCCACAAAAGAGGCAACTTCTCAATCATCGCTATAACTTGGAATGCTTCATTGATGACAAGACCTTCAATGAAAATTCTGTTAGTAAAAATAATAAAATTAATACTTTCAACATCAGTATTAATTCGACTTATACCGTCAGCAAGGAGATCGTGAATAATCACTTACAATTCCTGGTCTTGGGTAATAACAGACTTGTTATCTACCATTTTGTAGTCCAAAAATTTAGTGGCAACTAATTTTTTTAACCCGACATCTTCAGTTTTGTATTTCATTTCAAGCGTAATCCACAGTTCTTTTGACATCTCCACATTACTGTAGACGTTATACAGATCGTCCTCCAGTCCACTAAGAATGTAATTCTTGCATAGAAAATCAGAATGGTTTCACGCCTCAATCACGAAAAAGTGTTCATTCTCTGGAGTTTCTTCGGGCATAACAGGAACATCTTCCTTAATGAACTTCTGTATACTTAAAGTCGTCAAGTAGAAAAATATCTTTTGCTGCCACCGCTTGAAATCAATCCCGGAAAACTTTTCGGGTTTTTCTACCGATGCCAATGCCGGTGTTGTTCGGCTTGTCGATGCCCTGGCAGTCACCATAGGAACAACCTAGTTCTCGTTGTCATTCATCATTTCTGTAAAAGAATGACACAAACAAACGTTAAAATCACGTGGATTTTAATCTTCAATGGAGTAGAAAACCACAAAGGTTTTAGTCTCTAGAAATAGTGAATATAACACAAATACAGAAAATAATTAAATTCCTTAAGCTTGTTGTAGACATGTGACTTTTGACCCTCCCCAAGATTTTTCATATTTTAGCATAAATATTTAGTTTAGGTTTTGTATCGCTCTCTTTACCTTATTTTATCTAAAAAATAAACTACAAAAATATTTTCCCTTATCCTAACTAGTTGATATTTTTTATAGTTAGTTTTATTTTTGAAAAAAAATACAAAAATAGTCTTGGCATTTTATTTTCCAAAAAACAAAAGATAAGAAGAAAAAGTTCAAAAATATTTTGCATTTTAGTATATATTAAGTAGTATTTAAATTTTATTAATATAGTAGTTATATGTCGTCTCTAAACATTTTTATTATCTTAAATATACTAGTATCTTTATAAAGATATTTTTTAAAAAAAAAAAAAATTAAAAGAACAAGAGTTAATAAATTGTCCAACTTGCTAAAAGATGCTTTTTTATCCACTTCCCATAACTAATTCACATGCACATTTTATTCCAACAACAGATATTTCACATGCACTCACGTTTTGAGGAAGGGAAAAGATCTGGGGATCGGAAACAAATAACAGGGGCTGCTCACGTTTTTCTTGGGGGAGGGGTTATTATTTATTCTTTCTTTCATAAATAACACACAAGAGACAAGATAAAAAGAGGAAAAGAAGGAAAAAGTGCTGAAAAAAGGAAAAACGAAAAAAAAACACAAAAGAAAAGACAGCTAGAACGAAAAAAAAAAATAGAGAGAGTTGGGGGGACCACAAGGGTCGTTTTCTATCTTCTTCTTTCTACAATATATACACACACTGATATATATAGAGGGGGAAAAGAACAAAGAGGGGGACGAGAAGAATGAGCGAGAACAAACTGAAAAACAGAGAGGAAAGAACGGATCTGTAGGATTAAAAAGTGAGTCACATACCAGACCTGGGTCTTCTTCTTCAAGCTTTCTTCCTTAAAATCTCTTTCAATTACTTTGAGCCATGAAAAGCTGAAATCTCAGCTCCAGAAAACGTAGCTACCGTAGCCCCTTTTCACCCCAAACCCGCCATGAAAACCTAGATCCTTACCTCCACAACACTGTCAAAGATAGCTAAGGTTTCTGAGTCGAGGCTACCATTCGATATCGTCGAGGTCACCACAGTGGTGAGAATAAAGTTGATTCGCTAGAGGTATTTTATTTTTATATTTTGTCTTTATGACTTATTGAAATTTGTTTGAATAAGCATTAAAGTTTGGAGTAGTATATATTGTTATTTGGAAGATTTATTTCTTTGGCCCTTTCGTACTTCTTTATTTTTGGAAAAAATGGCGTGATGTTTGGTTCCTTTAGCTGATGTCTTGTTGTTTGGATTTATTATTTGAATTTCTTGACTCATGAATTAATCTTATGCTAGCTATTATTATTTTAGTTTGTTTAATAAAAATTAAATTTCTTAAGTATATAAACAATGACGCGAAGAGCAGTGTGAACTGAGTTTGGTTATTAGTGTCAAATGGATAGATTTCAAAAGTTGTTTGGCAGTAGAAACACATAATTTCGAATCCTTGATGTATCTAAGCGTTGGGTGTTGCTGGACTATTTTCAGGTAACCGTTTTGTTGAATATGCTTCTCCTTTATGCCATGTCACTTTCATGCCTTCTATAAGTTTTTTTTGACAAAAAGTCTTAATAATGTCAACCTAACAAGTCCTTTAAAATGATGTGCTGATTGTTTGAACTCTTTTGTACTAATCCAGCGCTGGAGCAGTGTAAGTAAATCTTAAGAAGTTCTGAGATGGTACAATTTACCGTAATATATTAGCACCATTAAATTAAATCATCATCCTTATACATGGAATGCGATACTAATGTGAAAACACAATGTGGTTCGATTTACTGTTAAAGAGATAGCACATTAGTATTTGTGGAATTCGATTGTGTTCGATTGTTATAGTTGAATACAAATATCTACTTTAAAGAAATTGAGGCATGCCATGCCAAATAAAGTCTCAAAGCTCATGACCCTCATTTAATTAATTTTAATCTTTAGAAATCGAGGCGTGCCATTAGTGAATTTTCCATGGCCCTCGCAAACTTGAAAGTTCGTAGTTGCTTTAAGCGCGTAATTTAAATTAATTTTCTTAAACTCGGGTGTGCATTTCATGTGACCCAAATCCAAATCTCAACAACGTTAAATAAAATGTGTCTCGGACTGCGGGTGCATTTCATGTGGCGTGGTCCAAAGACGCATTTTAGATGACGTTGAAATCTTCTTAAAATTAACTAAAAGCGGTTAATTGTTTAAAATATACCATAGGCTAAAACATGTATTAAAATCAGATAATAGGCCAATTGTGATAGTTTAAGCGACCGTGCTAGAACCACGGAATTCGGGGGTGCCTAACACCTTCCCTCAGGTTAACAGAATTTCTTACTTAGAATTTCTGGTTCGCAGACTTCACAAGGAAAGTCAAATCTTCCTCGATTTGGGATTTAAAAATAAATCGATGACTTGGGACACCAGAAAACAAACCATCCCAAGTGGTGACTCTGAACCAAGAAATGAATAAATAACCCTATTTCGAATAATATCACTTAAAGTGGAAAAACTCCCTTATATACTACCTTCCGGGGTGTAGGTAAAAAGGAGGTGTGACAGCTCTGGCGACTCTGCTGGGGACAAGAACCCAGAATCTCTGGTTCATGGTTCAGAATTCGAGCTTAGAATAGCTGTTATGATTGGCTTTTATTTGTTATATGATTTTTACATGTTTA
The DNA here is from genome assembly GCF_000715075.1 of Nicotiana tabacum. NCBI lineage: Eukaryota > Viridiplantae > Streptophyta > Magnoliopsida > Solanales > Solanaceae > Nicotiana > Nicotiana tabacum. The sequence continues at coordinate 182,894,393 of NC_134087.1, read as the reverse complement.
AGCCTAATGTGCTAAATGCCGCTTTTTTGCCGCTTTGATATTATTTGGACTGTACATAAATTGTTAAGAAACCCTTCCTCTCTCTGAGTCTTCTAAATCATGGAGAAGGGTGCACTTCGTGTGACTTCTCTTCTGTCTAGAGTTTTATCTATTTTAGAACGAGGTTCGAACAAGTTGCTAAGCCGGTGAAGCTTCTGTATTCTCGGTACGCTGCCCCCTCGGCTCGAGCTGTCCACTCGGGTAAGCCAGGTCTAGAACAATAAACCCAGGTTTTTTAAACCTAGAATAACATAGCCTCATGCCGGATCCCTAGTAGGGACGCTTGTTTGCATCACGTGCATTTGACTTTGGGGACTCAACACAGGGGTTGGGTCCGTCTAGGACAGGTATACCCAAATTAAAGACCATCCTGATGCATCTTATGTTCTACTTGCGTATATGTCTGTTTCGGCTTGCATGTTGACTGGCTTCTAGAATAGGAAAAGAAAATGAAAAAAAGGAAAAGAAAGAGAATAAAAAAAAAGAGATAGAAGAAAAAAAGAAGAAGAGAAAATCAAAGAGAAAAATCAAGAGTGAGAGGTAAGTATTTGAAAATTTTGAAATTCTCCTGAAATTCAAAAGAAAAATAATCCAATGTTTTCAAAAAGTCATGTTTCCCTGTTCCGTCAAAACTGGGCGAACTACGCGGGTCTGATTCTCACCAGATGTGAGATACGTAGGTAAACCTCATCGGTTCCGGCCCATAATTTTCAAAAAACAAATCCAAAAATATTTTCCTTTACTTCCTCTCTAGAAAAGTCTTTTTTTGAGACCCCCAACTTTCAAAAAAATCCAAAAATATTTTCCATTACTTGCTTCTTTAAAAAGCCTTTCTTTTAGACCCTAATTGTTTTTTTAAAAAAATACAAAAATATTTTCTTTTAATTTCTTCCAAAAATCCAAACATATTTTCATTCTTCTTTCAAAAATTGAAAAGAAAATTCAAAATTCAAAAATATTTTCTTTTTTTTAGAAGCATTTCTTTCATAAATTCAAAATAAAATTCCAAAAAATATTTTTCTTTCTTCTTTAGAAGTTTTTCTTTCGAAATTCCAGAAAAAAATTCAACGAAATCAAGAAATATTCTCTTTCTTCTTTATAAGTCTTTATTTCGAAAATAAAATGAAAAATGCAAAATTAAAAAAAAGTTAGTTTATTTACTTTATTCATGATCTTCCCGAACTACGCAAGATCTGATTAATGTTCCCACATGATACGTAGGCAACCCACGTCAGGTTCGATCAACCATTGAAAAGAAAAATGAAAAAAAAAAGAAAAAAAAGAAAACAAAAATGAAAATATTGATAATAATAAGGACCGACTGAGTCCATTCTAATATGTTTTGTTTTGAATTGTGAAGAAAGTTGAGGTGGTCGGTTTGTGGTAAGCTGGAAATACAAGATCCAAGAAAAAATAATAACTGACATCGAAGTTGTTACAAGTGCTCAAGAGACTCAGGGTTAGAGGGTTCAACAAGAGTCTACTGTGTTTGAGAAAAATAGAATACTGAAATAGCAAATGACCGAAATATGTCAAGCATGGGCCAGTGGTCAAGGACAGCCTCGCCATGAGTCATAATTTTCTACACAACAAGAGCAGTACCACTCTCCTGAGTATCACTCGTACTCGTTTGATCTTCCTGCAAACATTGAGAAGCCTGCCCGAAAGATGGTACAAGAAGAAATGACCCAAAGAGTGAAAGGCTTAGAACAACGGTTGAAAAACATGCAAGGGTTGGCAGGTCAAAAGAGTGTTGCCTTCAAATATCTATGCATGTTCCCCGATGTCCACTTGTCGCCTGATTTCAAGACTCCCAAATTTGAAAAGTATGATGGACATGGAGACCCCATAGCCCACCTGAAAAGGTATTGCAATCAACTAAGAGGTGCGGGAAGAAACGAAGAATTACCGATGGCTTATTTTGGGGAAAGCCTTACGGGAGTAGCCTCCGAATGGTTTATGGATCAAGATACGTCTCATTGGTATGTCTGGGATGACATGACACAGGCCTTTGTCAAACAGTTCCAATACAACATCGACATTGCCCCAGACCGCATTTCCCTTTCAAACTTGAAGAAGAAACCAACTGAAAGTTTCAGGGAATATGCCATTAAATGGAGAGAGCAAGCAGCTAGAGTTAAGCCACCCATGGACGACCACGAGCTAATCACTGTCTTCCTTCATGCTCAAGAGCCAGATTATTTTTAAAACATGATGTCCGCAGGGGACAAATCTTTCTCGGAAGCAATCAAAATGAGAGAAATGGTAGAGAATGGTCTTAAGACAGGCAAAATTATGAGTCAAGCAGTTTTTAAAGTCACAACTCAGGCTGTCCGGGTTGAATCTGATAATGTTGGCGACACAAATGAGAAGGTTGAATAAATCATGATGACATCAGGGTCGAGGAGAGGTCCCAGGAGAACATCTCGAAGGTATGAGCAGCCTCCTCAAGTTTTCCATGACTCCCCTGAGCAGTATTATCCACCTCAGAACCCTCAATACTCTGTCGCTCTACCTCAGTATGTTGTCCAGCCAACAAAACACCCCAGAAGGCGAGCACCAGCACCGCAAATTCTCCACCAGCCTCTACAAAATTTTCAAATGCCCTATAACCGCATCCAAGCCAGGGGTATAGAAAGGAACAAAGGCTGAAAGACAATTTTACACCAATAGGAGAGTCCTATGCAAGCTTGTTTGAGAAATTAAAGCATTATGACATGATTGCACCTATTCCTCCAAATCATGTGGACCCATGTGCAAGAAGCTTTGACCCTTCTCAAAGGTGTGAATACCATTCCAATGCCCAGAGGCACAATATTGAAAGCTGTCGGGATTTGAAAAGAGAAATAGAAAGGATGATCCAGGAAAACTTGATTGTGATCCAAGACAGTGACACCCAGAATATCGCGCAGAATCCTTTACCTGCACATCATGATGCACACTTTGGGGGGATGATGTCTGGTGACATGGAATATGAAAATCCTCTCGGGAACTTGCCGGCTGAAATTGGAGAAGGCCATGGTGATTCTGATGAGCAAATTTGTGGCTAAATGTCAAGCTTAGCAATTGAAAAGTCATTCCCTCCTCACTAGGAAGGAATCTTGGTAGTTTGTTTTGATGTTTTTTCTATTATCTGGGTTATTTCAGGGTTGTGATCCAGACTTTATTTGTTTTATTTAGTCAAACCCTTCTATCCCTCCATTTTGTTTGTGTGAGTCTTGTCTTTCTGCTCTTTTGCTGTTTTCATTAGCCGGGTTATTTAGGGTTGTAACTCGGATTTTAGGTTGTTTGTCTTGTGGTTTACTCAATGAAATACAGTTTTTCCTTTTGTGTCATTCCATGTTTAGTTCTTTTCCCGCTAGTTTTAATGACATGACATGCATGCGGAATTTTTGGCCAGATCTTAGAAAATTGTTTAAGCTTGAATTGGACAACTGAGAAAAAGACAGTCTCGAGGATAATAAAGAGTTGAAATACTTTGGAATTAAGGTCGAGTAAAATTCACCTTCAAATCATTGTGAAGATCGGGCTTGAAGATGTTTAATCAATTGAAGTTTGTTGGAAAGTATGACATTAAAGAATGAAAAGTGTCTTGTGACCACGACACACCAAGAGGACAGACATGTTCGTTAATGCTGTGATCGCGAAAGATACTATGTTTGGCGTTCTCGAGGTTGGGAGGCCCTTTTTCTGCTACCCAAACACTTTATATCCTTTGCAACCCCTTTTGAGCCTGTGTTATTTTTCTTTGACTACTCTCTTTTGGAATCAAGTTTAGAGTCAAAAAAAAAAAGAAAAAAAAAAAGAAAAAATCCATGTCCCAAGAGTACAAACTGGGGCAATTCTTAGAAAGTTCAGAAAAAAAATTGTCAAAGGTTCATGCCCTCAAAAATAGAAGTTGGAGCAAACAAAAACAAAAAAAAAATAAAAAAAAAAGAAAAGGAAAAAAAAAGAAAAAAACAGAAAGAAAGATGAAAACCAGTTTAGGCCAGATGTTTGAACTATGTTATACCTGATTCCTTAAATAAAAGATACGTAGGCAGTCTCACGGTTTGGTCCAGCCAAATAAGAATTCAAAGAAAAGAAAAAGAAAAATTCAAAAAAACCCCCAACTGCTAAAACCGGGGCAAAGATTTTATTTTATTTTTTGAAAGAGTCGATTCCAAGAGTTGTAAGTCTACAACCTCTCATTCTGAGTTTATTTGAGCCTTCATGCCGACCTTTTTGTCCAACCCTATCCAAAAACCTTCCTAATAAAGACCTCCCGATACGCCTTCAAGAATGCCAAAAGAAGCATGTAATGAGCAACGGTGGTCACGCGACATAGAACACTGTCAGGATGCTCGCGCAAGAAAGCAAAAGAAAAAGAAAAATAGAGAAGAAATGATAGAGTCTTACTAGTGAAAACCCTCACGGGCACTGTAAGGCGACGGTAAGTAGAGATGAATAAATGAGAGAGACTTGTTGGTGAAAACTCCTCGGGGCACCACTAGTCGAAAGTGAGTCATATAGCTGGTGTGAAGAATTGACATATACAAACCCGACTTCAAAGGTCATAAGAATGTCAAAAGGGAAAATTGGATTAGTTTGATAGATCAGGCCGTTAAGTCCAAAATGTATGTCATGACCATTAGGGCTAGTTATTGAAAAAAAGAAAAGAAAAAAACACTCTTCCTCTGAGTCAGTCCTTGTCAAAACAAGCAAGAAAAGATTTCAAAACTGCTACCAGCTTTTCAGTTGCACAAAGTGAATTTGGCCAGCACACTCAGTTATTACTGTCAACATGCCTTGAGGATTCATGAAAAGGCTCCCCCCTAAAGACTCTTGTCAGCCTACTTGGCACAAGCAAAGATAACTGGTGATTCTCTCCGACAGACAAATTGGTCAAAAGCAGGAAGTCATTCAAGATGTCGGAAAAGGTCACCTAAACAAAGATCTCCAATTGGGATAAGGCTGTTTGAGCTGCAAATACAAATGGTACTGGTGTGAAATAATCAGAGTTGGTGCAGAACAAAAGTCTTTTGAGACCAATTCAAGCTGATTGAGCAGAAGCCAAGCTGCCCAAGACTCAAGGCCACAAACCGACCACCATTTTCAAAACTGACAAATTTTTCTTTGTATGAAATAGGAACAAAGCGGTGCAAGGAAAGTGATTCAAAAAGAAAAAGAAAAAAAAACAAAAAAAGAGAAGAAAAAAGAAAAGACGAGAAGAGTCGACAAAGGGAAGTTTCTCAAATCTTTGCCTTTATTTGTCTTGCTATTGTGCATAAAATCTTGCCATTGATCTTCACATTTTTTCTCCTAGGATAAAAAGTCCTAGTCTGATGGATTTTCCTCCTAATTGAAATCCTAGTCTGATGAACCTTCTCCTAGGATCAAAATCTTAGTCTGATGAATTTTTCTCCTACGATAGAAGACCTAGTCTGATGGACTTTCTCCTAGGATAGATGTCTTAGTCTGATGAATTTTTCTCCTAAGATAAAAATCTTAGTCTGATGAACCTTCTCCTGGGATCAAAATCTTAGTCTGATGAATTTTTATCCTAAGATAGAAGACCTAGTCTGATGAACTTTCTCCTAGGATAGAAATCTTAGTTTGATGAATCTTTCTCCTAAGATAGAAAACCTAGTCTGATGAATTTTCTCCTAGGATAAACGTCTTAGTCGGATGAATCTTTCTCCTAAGATACCAAAAAAAAAGGACCTAATCTGATGAATTTTCTCCTAGGATTAACGTCTTAGTCTGATGAATCTTTCTCCTAAGATAGAAAACCTAGTCTGACGAATTTTCTCCTAGGATATTTAAAAAAAAAAAGAAGAAGTCTGGATTTGAAAAAAAAAGGTCAATTTTTAGTTTTCTTAAGTTATCAATGTTTAGTTTTCTTGAAATTAGGGGCCCTGCCTGAAGAATAAGGTTAATTTTTACTTTAGTCAAGCTTAGTTTATAGTTTTCCCAGTCTATTGTTTAGTAACTTTCATCATTGCATCAATAGCACAAGTGGTTTACAATTTTGCTAACAACTCACAAATCTTCCAAGTGCAAACTGGGGCAGAAAAATTTCTTTTGTTTTGTCTGTTTTGTTGTAATCAGGCGCCCACCTGGAGAACACGGGAAGGCGACTCAAGTTTCAAAGGAAAACAACTCAAGTTTCAAGGGAAAACAGTTTCGAAGGAAGACAGTTCAGGTTTCAAGGGAAAATGGTTCAAGGGTGCAAGGGAAAAATAGTGTCAAGTAACAAGAAAAGACAGTTCAAGTTCAGCAATCAGGCGCCCGTCTGGAAAACAAGGGAAGTTATTTCAGAATTCAATTCAAGTTAGAAGTAGCAGAAGCTCGCGGCAAGGATGCGAGTCAACAATCCAAGATGATCAACAGAAGTTAGTCATAATCCAAAATAATAATAATAAAAAAAGAAAGACAAGAAGTGAATCCGAATGTAGAAGTTAATAAAAGATGTGAGCTGCTCAAGACAGGGCTGAGGTCACAAGCTCTGCATGTCCCGTCTTGGTTTGAAAAGATAAAGAAGATTGAACCAACACCTGCGACTAACAAGCATCAAGATTCAGATCAGGGTCTGCATGAAGAATCAGCCAAGACTCAAGATCAAGCTTCAAAAGACTCAAAGATAGGAATCTTGTAACTCGTAGCTGATAGGCTTAGTTAGTCTTTTTCATTTTTGATTTTGATGTAATAACGGGACCGCGGACCGGAACCTCGACGACACCTCGATCGGATCTCCACCTCAGCATACTTCGTCATCTCACACATCTCTGAACTACACGTGGCATGATTTCTTTATAGCCAAGGATATGTAGGCAGCTCAAACACCAGAGCTCGGTCACATTCCCCTTTTCTCTTAGTTTTAGTCTCTCCAAATAAGGGTCGAGTCAAAAAACTGTCTAGTCATTCTTTGTCTGAAAATACTACGTCTTTCCAGTCAAAGAGGGGCAGCTGTAGACATGTGATTTTTGACCCTCCCCAAGATTTTTCATATTTTAGCATAAATATTTAGTTTAGGTTTTGTATCGCTCTCTTTACTTTATTTTATCTAAAAAATAAACTACAAAAATATTTTCTCTTATCCTAACTAGTTGATATTTTTTATAGTTAGTTTTATTTTTGAAAAAAAATACAAAAATAGTCTTGGCATTTTATTTTCCAAAAAACAAAAGATAAGAAGAAAAAGTTCAAAAATATTTTGCATTTTAGTATATATTAAGTAGTATTTAAATTTTATTAATATAGTAGTTATATGTCGTCTCTAAACATTTTTATTATCTTAAATATACTAGTATCTTTATAAAGCTATTTTAAAAAAAAATAAAAAAAATTAAAAGAACAAGAGTTAATAAATTGTCCAACTTGCTAAAAGATGCTTTTTTATCCACTTCACATAACTAATTCACATGCACATTTTATTCCAACAACAGATATTTCACATGCACTCACGTTTTGAGGAAGGGAAAAGATGTGGGGATCGGAAACAAATAACAGGGGCTGCTCACGTTTTTCTTGGGGAAGGGGTTATTCTTTATTCTTTCTTTCATAAACAACACACAAGAGACAAGATAAAAAGAGGAAAAGAAGGAAAAAGTGCTGAAAAAAGGAAAAACAAAAAAAAAAGCAGAAAAGAAAAGGTAGCTAGAACGAAAATAAAAAAAACAACAAAAAATAGAGAGAGCTGGGGGGACCACAAGGGCCGTTTTCTATCTTCTTCTTTCTACAATATATACACACACTGATATATATAGAGGGGCAAAAGAACAAAGAGGGGGACGAGAAGAATGAGCGAGAACAAACTGAAAAACAGAGAGGAAAGAACGGATCTGTAGGATTAAAAAGTGAGTCACATACCAGACCTGGGTCTTCTTCTTCAAGCTTTCTTCCTTAAAATCTCTTTCAATTACTTTGAGCCATGAAAAGCTGAAATCTCAGCTCCAGAAAACGCAGCTACCGTAGCCCCTTTTCACCCCAAACCCGCCATGAAAACCTAGATCCTTACCTCCACAACACTGCCAAAGATAGCTAAGGTTTCTGAATCGAGGCTACCATTCGATATCGTCGAGGTCACCACGGTGGTGAGAATAAAGTTGATTCGCTAGAGGTATTTTATTTTTATATTTTGTCTTTATGACTTATTGAAATTTGTTTGAATAAGCATTAAAGTTTGGAGTAGTATATATTGTTATTTGGAAGATTTGTTTCTTTGGCCCTTTCGTACTTCTTTATTTTTGGAAAAAATGGCGTGATGTTTGGTTCCTTTAGCTGATGTCTTGTTGTTTGGATTTATTATTTGAATTTCTTGACTCATGAATTAATCTTATGCTAGCTATTATTATTTTAGTTTGTTAAATAAAAATTAAATTTCTTAAGTATATAAACAATGACGCGAAGAGCAGTGTGAACTGAGTTTGGTTATTAGTGTCAAATGGCTAGATTTCAAAAGTTGTTTGGCAGTATTAGAAACACATAATTTCGGATCCTTGATGTATCTAAGCGTTGGGTGTTGCTGGACTATTTTCAGGTAACCGTTCTTGTTGCATATGCTTCTCCTTTATGCCAAGCCACTTTCTTGCCTTTTATAAGTTTTTTTGACAAAAAGTCTTAATAATGTCAACCTAACAAGTCCTTTGAAACGATGTGCTGATTGTTTGAACTCTTTTGTACTAATCCAGCGCTGGAGCAGTGTAAGTAAATCTTAAGAAGTTCTGAGATGGTACAATTTACCGTAATATATTGGCACCATTAAATTAAATCATCTTCCTTATACATGTAATGCGATACTAATGTGAAAACACAATATGGTTCGATTTACTGTTAAAGAGATAGCACATTAGTATTTGTGGAATTCGATTGTGTTCGATTGTTATAGTTGAATACAAATATCTACTTTAAAGAAATTGAGGCGTACCATGCCAAATAAAATCTCAAAACTCATGGCCCTCATTTAGTTAATTTTAATCTTTAGAAATCGAGGCGTGCCATTAGTGAATTTTCCATGGCCCTCGCAAACTTGAAAGTTCGTAGTTGCTTTAGGAACGTAATTTAAATTAATTTCCTTAAACTCGGGTGTGCATTTCATGTGACTCAAATCCAAATCTCAACAACGTTAAATAAAATATGTCTCGGACTGCGGGTGCATTTCATGTGGCGTGGTCCAAAGACGCATTTTAGATGACGTTGAAATCTTTTTAAAATTAATTAAAAGCGATTAATTGTTTAAAATATACCATAGGCTAAAACATGTATTAAAATCCGATAATAGGCCAATTGTGATAGTTTCAGCGACCGTGCTAGAACCACGAAATCCGGGGGTGCCTAACACCTTCCCTCAGGTTAACAGAATTCCTTACTTAGAATTTCTGGTTCGCAGACTTCACAAGGAAAGTCGAATCTTCCTCGATTTGGGATTTAAAAATAAACCGGTGACTTGGGACATCAGAAAATAAACCATCCCAAGTGGCGACTCTGAACCAAGAAATGAATAAATAACCCCATTTCGAATAATGTCACTTAAAGTGGAAAAATTCCCTTATATACTACCTTCCGGGGTGTAGGTAAAAAGGAGGTGTGACACTTGTTAGTAAACTGCATTTGTAAAATAATTCTGGAGAAGCTAAAATAACATATAAACAGAAATGTAAACAAAAACAGAATTTAATCCGAGCCTACTGAATTCATGGTGTTTCCTTAAGGAACTTAATCCCCTCCTGGTACCTAAGGTTGTGGATTATTTCTTCCCAGGATAGAACGAATTATACACTGGTGTAGTGGTACTTCAAAATCCAGTGTTTCAGCGAACACAAAGATCGGTAGCAAATCACACTTACAATTGCTTTCTTTGTAGTTAAAACAATGCAGAAGAAAGGAGGAGAACTCAAAATTTCGTATGAAAAATCTGAGAGAATGGACTGCTATTTATAGACAATATGTTGATCTCAAATTGAAGAGGTGCATCTCTTCAGAAGGGTTGTTTACGTAAAATGGTCATAACGTAAATGGCTATTTACGCAACAATAAACCGGGAATTCATAACAAGGAGGAAACTTAATTTTTTGTTACTAAAACAGAAAACGGATAACAGAAAAATGCTTAATATTTCGTTGGATTTAATATTAATATTTCGTTGGATTTAATATTAATTTTCCTTTTACAAAAAACGGATATTTAATAATATTACATTAATATTTACTATTAACAAATAAATTTGATCCAAAAAATTAATTAATCAATCATTTGTCCAAATCCAAATCCGAAGCAGAAGCCGAGAGAGCGAGCAACGATAATGGCGCGAGACTTGCCTTCTTCTTAACTTTTTAAGAGCTAGAAGAAGAGCAATTGTCTATATATCCATCAAAAATCTTTTCCTCTTCCAATATGGGACAATGTCCCTTTGTTAAGGAGGGAATCTCAAATATTTTATTTTCCCTTCATTTTCCATTGGCCCTCTTTTAAGCTACATTAAGCTTAAAAATCCAACCATCCTCCACATGAATGGGGGATGGCTATATCACGGAAATATGCATGAAAAACTATGTGATTCGCAAGAAAGGATTAATCGCATCTGGATAAGTAGGCTTCCCTTTGAACTTTTCGTAGTGAACTTAGGTCGGATATACTCGGTCAATCGATATATTTGATATCTTTGAACCGTCGAACTTTGGTGTATACCTAGACAACCATAAGTCATACAACCAACCCTTAGCCGTCTTTGGTTCTCATTGTTGTGTTCATTTCAGCCATGGACACCGCCTGGCTTCATAAGTGCGTAGAGAACTGGCCTTACAAAATTCTCCTTGAAGTGGCTAACACTTCACACTTACATAGGTGATTCCTAAATGTGTCATCCCATAGATACACTATTTGGTATACCCCATATCAAACTTAGAAATTATTAAAAAGCCTTAATGTTTTATCCTTGGTACTGAACAGTGTCTCATCACGAGAATGGACCAAAATTTTAGTTGACAATATTGAACCGTCATTAATGACTTTGTTTGATCTCCTTGAACCTAGAACTTAGTATCTCCAGTCTTCTAGGTAGAGTTACCGCCACAATGACTTGTTCTCGGCCATAGTCCCATTCCCCTCGATGATTTCTCAACTACCTCTCTAGTTAGGCCATTTGTAAGCGGATCCGACACATTATCACTTGACTTTACGTAGTCAATCGTGATAATTCCTCTAGAGAATAGTTGCCTAACGATTTTATGTCTTCGTCGTATATGAAGAGATTTACTGTTATACATAACGCTCCCAGCCCTTCCAATTGCTGCTTGACTATCGCAGTGTATGCATATTGGTGCCAATGGTTTGGGCCAAAATGGAATGTCTTCCTTTCGGAGCCATTCAGCTTCTTCATCGGCTTTATCTAAGGCTATGAAATCAGTCTCCATTGTAGAGCGGGCAATACAAGTTTGTTTGGATGACTTCTAAGATACTGCTCCTCCAATAGTGAATACATATCCACTGTGGACTTAGAATTAGTTAAACCGGTAATCCAAGTGTCCTTCAATCACAGCATGATAGTTACTATAGTGTAAAGCAAAGTCCTGGGTATGTTCTAAATATCCTAAAACTCGTTTCATTGCCATCCAATAAGATTGACCTATATTGCTCGTGTATCGACTCAATTTACTTATAGCACAAGCTATATCTGGTTGTGTACAATTCATGATATACATTAAGCATCCCAACACACGAGCATAATCCATTAGTGAGTTATAGGGATTCATCCCTGACGGGTTGGTTAAGTGCAAATGGATTTCAGAGAGTTCTTGATGGTCTCTATCATGGTTTGAGATGTATATTTCCTATTAGTGTGTGGGGTATGTGGCGTATCGTAATTTTCTCCAGAAGGAAATCAAATGGAAAGTTCTTAGCTAATTGAGTATGTGTTGCTTGCGACTCAGAGTGGATTTTGAGATTGGTCGTATCTTTCATATGGTGGCATTATGGGTGCGATGTGTGGTGTAGTATTGGGATTTGCAGGTGCAAGGTCATGATGCGGTTTTGAAGGGAAGGTCCTGAATCCTTAGGCAGCATGGACAGTTTTAAATGACTAGGTAAATGACATTTCTACTTGGTATGGCTTGATGAGAGTATACATTTCGAAAAGGGGCAATGTGTTTTGATTTATGTATACTTCATTGGTATTGTGTCACTCTCTTGTTTGATCTACTACTGGTATTCAAATTTTGCCTTGTGGCACAAAAGAATTATAGAAGTATTCCTCGTGGGATGATCGTGTATTGGAGTAATTTTAGACATTCAGGCGGTGGAGTTGAGATCAGATATGGTGATCCGTGTGTTCAAGGGATTTGGAGACTAGGAGTTCTCAAGAGCAAATTGTTTCATGGTTGTGGACTGTGAAAACGTAGCCGAGGTTGGTCAGAAGATAGCATGTGTTGTGCTTCAGTTATTGTGGGCTTTTGGAGGGTTATTTGTGGGTGACCAGATTTGATTTTGAGTTCACTGGTAGGCCCAATATGGATGTGTGTTCTACATCGAGTCGGATATGTTGACTCCGAACTGCTATTGTTGAGAGAGATGCCATTCAGCTGTGGTTAAGCGTATTCGTGTTCCGAGATTTATTTGTGAGTTACTCTTCTATGCTATGAGGAGTTATGATTCGTTGGTTATATGCATATATGGTGCGGTTCTGTTTGGGATTATAGCGGTAACTCGAGCAAGATGAGTATTCGAGTATTGTGTGATTGATTGCGCGTTAGATATGTTCTTTCACATAGTGGCATTGTGTTATTTGCTCTCGTGGTTGTGTAATGCACTTTGAGGTTTTTGATGTCGAACTTCAAATGGGTTTGGATTTTGATCAGGGTGGCTCGAGGTATATATGCAGACCAACATTTGGATGGGGTCGCGCATTGCAACAAAGTTATGTTGGGATATGATCCTTCGAGTTAGATTCGTGTTTTCTGGTTCTACGGTGTGTGATAGGTTCTTAACATCGTGTTGAGGTGGTACTAGTGAACTTGCGGTACAACTCTCTTATTTGAGTCATTTTCCATGATTTGACTACATTTGGATTATTGCTTATTGGTGCATGGATTGCCCGGGTTGTGGCTTTAGATGGTATTGATGTGTCATGTCACTAGAGTAGCCGTGTTTGATGAGATGAGGTCATTGGACCTAGGATGAATACTAACGGATATGATTTCAGCATGTTGGAAGGATAATATCGAAATTCGGCTTAGGAATTTTCTATAGTCCTTGCCGAAGGAGAGGGAACTCCATGACTGGTTAATTTGAGGAATGGTTATGATTTCTACGTGTTTCTTTCATCATTGGCAGTATGCAGAAGTGTTGGGATGAGGCTTTGCTTGATAAGAGGTTATTACTGGTATTGGGTTATTTGAGCAGCTGTTGTGATTAGAAGTTATTGCTATAAGTGTTTGAGTTGTGTGTTATATCATGTGATTTCATGTTGAGTTGCGGTTATGGCTTGATACAGCGTGTTCAGACTTATTCAGTGTGTAGATGTGAGATTCTGATCCTATAGATAAGTTCGGAAGTGAAAATTGGTTCTAAGGTTATGGGCTAGGTTGAATTGTGAAATTTCAGTTATGTTGTGCTATCGGACCTATATGGGATAAGGTGACGTGGGATCACCCCCGGGTATGTGCATGTTAAGGTTATACAATGATTTGATGGTTTTCGGAACAACTCTGGGCACGTTCGAGGACGAACGTATGTTTAAGTGGGGGAGGATATAACGACCCGACCAGTCATTTTGAGCATTTGCACTTCGCTCGCCAGTTCTCGGGCATGAGAGCCTCGTATGATGTATTATGGCTTACATAAATCGTCGGTTTTGGTTTTCAGGACAATCGGAATAGATTCGGAAGAGCATGAAGCTTTAATTTGAAAGGTCTAACCACGTTTTGACTTTTAGTATTTGACCTCAGATTTGAATTTTGATGATTCGGTTAGCTCTGTGATAGAATTAGGCTTGAATTGGCGAAATTAGAAATTTGGTGATTTTCGATCGATAATGGAAATTTTGATATTGGGGTCGGAATGGAATTCTGGAAGTTGGAGTAGGTTCGTAGTGTCATTTGTGATGTGTGTGCAAAATTACAGGTCATTCGGAGGTTATTTAGTAAGTTTTGGCGTCATTTGTAGAATTCGGAAGTTTAGAAGTTCTTAGGCTTGATTCCGAGGGTAATTTAGTGTTTTGATGTTGTTTTGAGTGTTCCGAAGGTTTGACTAAGTTCGTATGTTGTTATGTGACTTGTTGGTATTTTGGTTGAGGTCTCGAGGGCCTCGGGATAAATTCGGATGGTTAACGGAGGATTTGGAAAAGGGATTTTGCAGCTGAAGCTGCTGCTTATGATGTTTCCGCACCTGCGGAGTGGTGACCGCAGGTGCGATGATTGCAGACGTGGGAAGCAACCACAGATGCACAGTTTGTCGCAGGAGCGGGAGATTGGGCTGCACCTGTGAGCCCATAGGTGCGAAAACTGGTGAGTTGAGTGGAAACCGCAGATGCGGCGCCTTGACCGCAGGTGCGAAAATGCCTGGGCAGAAGGCATAAATTAAACGCTTCGCAAATTTTGGCCATTCATCACCATTTCTACTCAAATTTTGAAGCTTTTGGAGAGTTTTGAAGAGGGAATAAAGGGGGTTTTCATTGAGGTAAGTAACTTGATCTTAATACTCGTGATTATGGTGATTTTCAGTTGTTTAAGCATGTAGTTAGTAGGAGTTAGGGATGAAAATGAGGGGTTAGGGCTTGGGAAATTGGAGAGTTTGATTTGGTGATTTGAGGGACCATTTGATGTCGGATTAGGATGAATTTGGTATGGATAGACTCGTGAGTGAAAGGGCTTTCTAGTTTTGTGATTTTTGTCGGATTCCGAGACATGGGCCCACGTGGCCGGGTTTGAGAGGATTTCGGGATTTGTGGCTAATTTGATAGTTTTTCTTGTGGGATTCATTTCATTAACGTGTATTGATGGTATTATTCTGGTTGTGAATATATTCGGAGCGATTGGAGGCCGAGTCGAGGGTCAAGATCATCGCGGAGTAAGGATTTGACCAGTTTGAGGTAAGTAATGATTGTAAATCTAGTCATGAGGGTATGAAACCCTGGATTTCACATCGTTTTACTACTTTGAGGTAACACACATGCTAGGTGATGGGCGTGTGGGCGTGCACCGTTGGGGATTGTGACTTGGTCTATCCCGTATCAACTATAAAGTTGCGTAGTTGACTGAAACTATATGATACTTATGTGTTTTAAGAAGAATTTCTATAAATTGTGCTGAATGTCATATTTGGGCCTTAAGCCGGAGCTGTTGGGACCCTTAGGGGCCTTTTCTTATTATCCTCTCACTGTTTTGATTGAAAATCTATACTCAGTCATGTTATGTTTATTGATTTCATAACTCAGTCTTTATTACCCCGTTTTGATGCATATAAAATGTTATTTTGGCTGAGCACCATGTTTTTACTTATAGCCCGAGTGACTTGAGAGGTTTATGACTGAGTGAGGCCGAGGGCCTGTTCGTATGAGGATATTATGGTATCGAGCTGCTTCGCCACAACATGTGGTCACTGATTCATGATTTTGTGAGGCCGAGAGCTTGATTGATTTATGCCACAAGGTGGCTTGTTATAGTGCTTGGGCGGTAAGAGCCCCTCCGGAGTCTGCACACCCCTAGTGAGCGCGGGTACCTTGAGTAAGTGATATGAGATATGCCCGAGGGGCTGTATACGAGGTTTTCCCGAGGGGCCGATTCTGAGTGATGTTATGCCCGAGAGGCTATTTATGATTTATGTTGCCCGAGGGGCTGTAAACGAGCAATGTTTTCCCGAGGGGCTGTTTATGATTTTCATCACTTTTACTCTCTTTTGCATTGAGCCTCTGTTGAAACTGTTGAAAAATATCTTCAAATAATTTTTTCCGAAAACTGGATTTTGTAAATGAGATGATTTGGCTCACATACTCATTTGAAAGCATGTTGTACTTACTGAGATTTCATGATGTGGACTTTATGTGTTTTACTGCTCGTCACTACTGCTCAGACTTTATTTACCTTTATTACTGACTAAGTTGGTGTACTCACATTACTCCCTGCACCTTGCGAGCCGATCCAGGGGTTGCTGGACGTGCTAGCGAGTGTTGAATTCATCCGGCGCGGATCTATTGGAGTTAGCAAGATAGTTGCATGGTGATCACAACCCTGATCTTCTACCCCCTATCTTCCTATTGATGTTATTAGTTATTTTCCAGACTGTATTAGTCTTAGTATTATCAGACTGTTCTTAGTAGATGTTCATGACTAGTGATACCCCGATGTCGGGCCTTTCTTTCCGCACTTTTGTTATTCAGATGTTCTTCATGAAGTTTTTATTATTAAATAGCGTGAATTATCTTTGAAAATGAAATATCTTGTTGTTTTTGGTAAAAGATTCGGCTTGCCTAGTTCCACGATAGGCGCCATCATGACATGGTAGTTTTTGGCCGTGACAGAAGCGCCACACAAGGGTTGTTCAGATTATACTCCCTCCAAACAAAATAAGAGTATTTAAGGTAAAAAGCGATTTTATTAAATAATTCTTCAATTTGCAAATTGAAACCGATACCTTTTTGATAGGGCCGATGAATCTCAACCTTCCCATGAACCCCTAGTGATAATTAGAAATAATTTAATAGAATTAATAATAAAATTTATTCAATCAAATTATCATGTATTTATCCACAAGTTACCTTTTTTTTCTTAAATTACTCTTTATCTATCTTTAAAAAATTTAAATCATTTATTAGATAAAAGGTATATTTGAAAATTAATAATTAAGTCTATTTGATTTTTAAAATGACACGGACTAAATTTATATGGTTAAAACAAAATTATTGGATCTGATGGAGTAATATTTACGAGAGAAATTATAACAGTTCTAGATCTCAAAGTATATTAATAAGAACTGAAGCTCTACTACAATAACTAGTAGCCTAACTAACACTCCAATTGCAAATTAACCATGGAAATACAGAAAATAATATAGTTAGGGATATATGAGAAGAAGAGACGAGGAGTTCAGAGAGAATTAGGGATGAGAAATACAGACTTTTCCTAAGTAGTTACATGATTCGCTTATCCTACTCCTTGCATATTCTACTACTTATTATCAACATATTCTCCTTTGCTCAACCTGTGATCCCAAATAAAAGAAAAATTAACATCGATTGACCACATACAATAAAAATTGGTAAACTCTTAACCTTAGATTATGTTTGGCAAAGATAGTCTAAAAATATTTGTATTGTATTGTGATGACCCAAAGGGTCATCTTTCGTTTCAGAAACCGATTCCGTGTTTCGAGGCCTTAAAAACCTCATTTTCATTCTCCTCGATTTGCGTGCACAGTCTGAGCGTGTTTCCAGAAAGCCTTTATGTGAAATTTAAGAAAATATATTGAATTTTGCCTTTAAAATTGATTAAAGTTGAGTTTGGTCAATATTTTTGGCAAACACACCCGGACTCGTGATTTGACGGTCCCGTAGGGTCTGTAATAAAATATGGGACTTGGGCGTATTCCCGGAATCAAATTCCAAGGTCCCTATCCTGAGAAATTAATTTTTGAAGAAAATTATTTGCTGAAAAATATAAGAATTTTTAGAAATGGAAAAGTGTGTGATCTCATTGGTATGGGCCCGTATTTTGGTTCTGGAGCCCGGTACAGGTTTGATATAGTATGTATGTCGTGTCTGTGAAATTTGGTGAGAAACGGGGCCGATTTGACGTGATTCGGACGTCCGGTTGTGCAAATAGAAATTTCAACATTCTTAAGGAATTTATGAGTTTTGGTGTTAAATTCGTTGTTTAAGATGTTGTTTTGACGATTTGATCGCACGAGCAAGTCTATATGATATTTTTAGACTTTTGTGCATGTTTGGTTTGGAGCCCCGAGGGCTCGGGTGAGTTTTGGATTGGTCACGGAGTGAGTTTGGAAAAAGAAAATCTATTGTTGCATATGGTATCTATTGCAGGCCTCTTATCTCGCAATTGCGAGATCAGGTTTCGCATTTGTGAGCTTCACAGGCTTGGCAATTTCGAGGGTTTTATATCAATTGCGATGATGACTTGGGCCAGCATAGTTCGCATTTGAGAACGTATCTTCGCATTTGCGAAGTCATCAGGAAGGGCAACCATCGCAATTGCGACCAAAGGTTCGCAACTGCGATAGTAGAAAACATGCAGCAGGTTCGCATTTGTGATGCATGTCTCCCATTTGCGAGTTTCGCAATTGCAAAGCTCTGGTCGCAAATGCGACAATTGCAACTGATCAAAACACAACTTAGATGAGATTTCACTTCATTCTCTCAAATTTTCAAACCCTAGGCTCCCATAGGCGATTTTCCAAAGAAGAGTTCTTCCCCAACTCATAGGTAAACGATTTCTAACTCATTTCCTTCAATCTATTCCATCTTTTTACAAGATTTCATTACAAAATCTAGGAATTTTCACGGGGAAATTGGGTGTTTTGGGTAGAATTTAGGGATTTTGAAATTTAGGAATTTAGACCTCAAATTGAGGCCGGATTCCAAAACCAATTGTATATCCAGGCTCGGGGGTGAATGGGTAATCGAGTTTTGGTCCGAACTTCGAGTTTTGACCAAGTGGGCCTGGGGTCGATTTTTGACTTTTTGGGGAAAATATTAGGAAACCTATAATTAAGTATTGGAATTTAGTTCTTTAGCATTTATTGATGTTATTAAATTAATTATGACTAGATACAAGCGGATTGGAGGTGGAATCGAGAGGTAAAGCGGCAATTGAGGATTGATTGTGGTCGTGGAATCTAGGTAAGTGTTATGGCTAACCTTAGCTTGAGGGATTAGGTATTGTTGCCTTATTTGCTACTTGTTTAGTTGTTAAGTACGATGTATATGTGTGGTGACGAGTATGTATATGGTGTTGTAGGGTCATGGCATGCGAGTGAGTCTTATACTTGTTCCCGTTGTGTTCCTTTATACGTATTGTTCTTGCTGAAACTAGTTATTACTCATGTTAAACAAGTCTTACTATATTTTTCTTGGTTTTGGATATTGGTTGAGTATTGGCTCAAGTTGAGATTTATGTTGTGAAATAAAATAATGAAATGAAGTTATTTGATTGTGATGCCCTAGCCAGGTTGTTATTGTTTCGGTTGTGGCTCATGGTAAGGAAGAGTGATAAAGCACGAAGGGTGATGTCGTGCTCATTTCAATTTATGCATATGGTGAGGAAGGGTGATAAAGCACGAAGGGTGATGCCATGCACATTTACATTATTCATATGGTGAGGAAGAGTGATAAAGCACGAAGGGTGATGCCGTGCACATTTCTATTATTCATATGGTGAGGAAGAGTGATAAAGCACGAAAGGTGATGTCGAGCATGTTTCTATTATTGATTGCATGGTGAGGATTGGGAGTAAAAGCAGGAAGGGTGATGTCGTACATTTTCTGTTTGCTATGTTTATTTGTTGCTATCGGTTCAAGTGTTTTAGCTGTTTAGATTCCTTTACTGCTGTGATTCTTTGTATTGGAACCCCCATAGCATGTTGCCCCTTCTCGTTCATTTCTGCTCAGTTTTTAATACTTGTTATTCTGTTAGTATATTGTTTAACTGCACAAGTTTATATTGTTTGTCGTGTCCTAGCCTCGTCACTACTTCGCTGAGGTTAGGCTCGACACTTAATAGTACATGGGTTCGGTTGTACTGATACTGCACTCTGCCTTTTTATACAGATCCTGCTACTAGACCATACTGATCAGAGTACGAGGTTGCTGCCTTCAGTCCACAGGAGACCCAAGGTAGATCTGTCGGTGTTCGCGGACCCTGGAGTCCCCTTCCCTCTATCTTAGTTCCTGGTTTCTTTCATTCTAAGAAACAGATGTATTTTTCCTTTAAACCAGTATTTGTAGAAATTCTTAGATGTTTGTCAATTGTGACACCAGATCATTGGGGTAGCCTTGTTTTAGAGTTTGAACTGTTATGAAACTTTCGCACTTTATATTTGCTTAGCCTTAGCTATTATTTATTACTGTTTGGGTTAATAGTTAATGCATTAGAAATGTATATGTCGGCTTGCCTAGATTTCATGAATAGGCGCCATCACGATCCCGACCGTGGAAAATTCAGGTCGTGACAAGTTGGTATCAGAGCACTAGGTTGCTTAGGTCTCACAATTCATGAACAAGCTAGGTTGAGTGTGAGGGATTGGTACGGAGACGTCTGTGCTTATCCCCTAGAGGCTACAGAGTTTAGGAATAACTTCACATCTATTCTTCTCTATCATGCAATTTAATTTTTCAATGCTAATTGAACTTCTACTATGTTCTTTCGCAGATGGCAAGAACACGTACCGCTTCATCAGCTGATCAGCAGCCCGAGCCCCCGGCGACAGCTCTTATGAGGGGCAGAGGACGAGGCCGAGGCAGGGGCAAGGCTTAGCCCAGAGCAGCAGCACCAACACCAGCGGCGGAGCCTCAGGTAGAGTTTGACGATGAGGTTCCGGCCCAGACCATTCCAACAGAGCCAGCTTAGGCTCCGGAGGGGTTCATCGCTACTTCGGTACTTCAGGACACTTTGGTCCGTCTAGAGGGCCTTATGGAGAGTGTTACTCAGGCAGGCATACTTCCTGTAGCACCAACCGTCTCTCGAGCTGTGGGAGGGGCATAGACTCCTGCTACTAACACTTCGGAGTAGATGGCTCCCTAGTTTCAGCTCTAACAGCCTAGCCAGTTTAGGTAGTTCCACCGGGTGTGGTAGCTCAGACCGGTGATGGATCAGTTATGTCTTCTGATGCTTTGTGGAGGTTAGACAGGTTCACCAAGCTTTTCACTACTACCTATGGCGGTACATCTTCAGAGGAACCCCAGGATTATTTGGACAGTTATCACGAGGTTCTACGGAACATGGGGATAGTGGAGACTAATGGGGTCGACTTTGCAGCTTTTCGTCCATTCAGGTTCCGCCAAGAAATGGTGGAGAGATTATTGTTTGGACAAACTAGCTGGGTCACCATCTCTCACTTGGGACGAGTTCTATCAACTATTTCTCGAGAAGTTCCTTCCCGTCACTCAAAGAGAGGAGTACCGCAGGCGGTTCGAGCATCTTCAGCAAGGTTCTGTCTCCCAGTACGAGACTAGGTTTATTAATTTGGCTCATCATGCTCTTCTTATACTCCCCACCGAGAGAGAGAGAGAGAGAGGGTGAAAAGGTTTATAGAGGGATTCGCTCAGCCTATCAGATTACAGATGGCTAAGAAGTCCGGGAGTGAGATTTCTTTTCAAGATGCGGCCAATGTGGCCAAGCGAGTTGAGATGGTTTTAGCTCAGGGGAGTGGTCAGGGGTCTGACAAGAGGCCTCGTCATTCTGGTAGGTTTAGTGGTGTCATGTCTGGAGGCAGAGATTCCTTTGGTAGAGGCCATCCTCCCAGGCCATTTCATTCAGCACTTCAGAATTCCCACGGTGCTCCAAGTGGCCATGGCCGTCATATGCAGTATTCTGATCAGCTAACCTACAGTACAACATCAGCTCCTATCAGTGCACCTCCACTCCAAAGTTTTTAGGGTGGTTACTCTGGCCATCAGGGTAAGTTTCAGGGTCAGCAGTCTCATCAGCCAAAGTCTTGTTATACTTGTAGTGATCCGAGGTACATTTTTAGATTTTGCCCTCAAGCCTCGAGTAGTTCTCAGCATCAGGGTTCTCATGCCATGGTTCCGGCACCGGGTGTTCCATCACCCGCTTATAAATCTAAAGGTAGGGGTCAGGCAGCTAGAGGTGTAGGTCGAGGTGTTTGAGGTGGAGGTCAGGCTGCTAGAGGTGGATGCCAGCCCGCAGGAGGCCATCCCAGGGATATAGTTCAGAGTGGTGGGGCCCAACCCCAATGTTATGCTTTCCCAACCAGACCTGAGGCTGAGTCCTCTGATGTAGTTATTACATATACTGTTTTGGTTTGTAGTAGAGATGTTTCAGTTCTGTTTGATCCAGGGTCTACATACTCCTATGTGTCTTCTTATTATGCTTCCTATTTGGTCGTGCCTCGTGATTCTTTGAGCGCTCCCATATATGTGTCCACATCAGTGAGTGATTCTATTATTGTAGATCATGTCTATCGTTCATGCATGGTTGTTATTGGGGGTCTTGAGACTAGTGTAGACCTCTTACTTCTCGATATAGTTGACTTCAATGTTATTTTGGGGATGGATTGGTTGTCACCTTATCATACTATATTGGACTATCATGCTAAGACCGTGACCTTAGCTTTGCCGGGGTTTCCTCGATTGGAGTGGAGAGGGACTCGTGGTCATTCTACCAGTAGGGTTATCTCTTATATGAAGGCTCGGCGTATGGTCGAAAAGGAATGTTTGGCTTATTTGGCTTATGTTCGTGATTCTAGTGCTGAGGTTCCTTCTATGGATTCTGTGCCAGTTGTTCGTGAGTTTCCAGAGGTATTTCCTATAGACCTGCCGAGGATGCCACCCGACAGGGATATTGACTTTTGCATTGATTTGGCTCCGGGCACTCAGCCTATTTCGATTACGCTGTACCACATGGCCCCGCCAGAGTTGAAAGAATTGAAGGAACAATGGCAAGACTTGCTTGATAAGGGTTTTATTAGACCCTGTGTCTCGCCCTGGGGTGCGCCAGTGTTGTTTGTTAAGAAAAAGGATGGATCGATGAGGATGTGCATAGATTATCGGCAGTTGAACAAATTCACTATCAAGAACAAGTATCCATTGCCGAGGATTGATGATTTATTTGATCAGCTTTGGGGTGCCAAAGTGTTTTCGAAGATTGATTTAAGATCTAGCTACCATCAACTGAGGATTAGGGCATCCGATGTCCCTAATATAGCTTTTCGCACTCGATACGAGCATTATGAGTTTCTAGTGATGTCATTTAGGTTGACAAATGCCTCTACAACATTCATGGATTTGATGAACTGGGTGTTCAAGCCCTATCTGGATTCCTTTGTGATTGTCTTCATTGATAATATCTTGATCTACTCCTGCAGCCGAGAGGAGCACGAGCAACATCTTCGAGTCGTTCTTCAAATTTTGAGAGACAACCAGTTATATGCTAAGTTTTCTAAATGTGAGTTTTGGTTGAGTTCAGTGGCGTTCTTGGGTCATGTTGTATCAGAAGAGGGTATTCAGGTGGATCCTAAAAAGATTGAGACAGTCAAGGACTGTCCCATACCCACATCAGCTATAGAGATCCAAAGTTTCTTTGTCTTGGCGGGTTATTACCGTCGGTTTATGAATAGATTCTCATCTATAGCAGCCCCGATGACTAGGTTGACCCAGAAGGGTGCCCCGTTCAGGTTATCGGACGAGTGTGAGCTGAGCTTTCAGAAGCTCAAGACAGCTTTGACTACGGTGTCGGTGTTGGTATTGCCCACAGGTTCAGGGCTATATATAGTATATTATGATGCATATCGTATTGGACTTATTGTGGTGTTGATGCAGAATGGCAAGATTATTGCATATGCTTCACGGCAGTTGAAGATCCACGAGAAGAATTATCTAGTTCATGATTTGGAGCTAGCATCCATTGTTCACGCGCTGAAGATTTGGAGGCATTATTTATATGGCGTGCCATGTGAGGTGTTCACGGATCACAAGAGTTTGCATTACTTGTTCAAGCAGAAGGAGCTAAATTTTAGGCAGAGGAGGTGGTTGGAGCTATTGAAAGACTATGATATCACCATCTTGTATCATCTTGGGAAGGCCAATGTGGTGGCCGATACTTTGAGTAGGAAGTTGGCTAGTATGGGCAGCCTTGCATATATTCCAGTCGGTGAGAGACCGCTTGATTTAGATGTTCAGGATTTGGCCAATCAGTTCATGAGGCTAGATGTTTTCGAGCCCAGTCGTGTTCTAGCTTGTAAAGTCGCTCGGTCTTCATTGTTTGAGCGTATCAGCGATCAGTAGTATGATGACCCTCATTTGCTTGTCCTTAGGGACACAGTGCAACACGGTGGAGCCAAGCAGGTTACAGTTGGAGATGATGGAGTTTTGAGGATGCAGGGCCGTGTTTGTGTGCCTAATGTGGATGGACTTCATGAGTTAATTCTAGAAGAGGCCCATAGTTCCCAATATTCTATTCATCCGGGCACTGCTAAGATGTATCAGGATTTGCGACAACATTAATGGTAGAGGAGGATGAAGAAGGATATTGTTGCATACGTAGCTTGGTGTTTGAATTGTTAGCAGGCAAAGTACGAGTATCAACGACCTGGTGGTTTGCTTCAGAAGATTGAAATTCCTGAGTGGAAGTGGGAGAGTATCACAATGGACTTCGTTGTTGGACTCCCACGAACTTAGAGGAAGTTCAATGTAGTGTGGGTTATTATGGATAGGCTGAATAAGTTAGCGCATTTCATTCATGTGGCAGTTTCCTATTCCTCAGAGCGGTTGGCTGAGATCTACATTCGGGAGATCGTTCGTCTTCATGGTGTGCCCGTGTCTATCATTTCTGACCGAGGTACGCAGTTTACCTCGAATTTCTGGAGGGTAGTATAGCGTGAGTTGGGTATGTGGGTTGAGTTGAGCACAACATTTCATCCTTAGACGGACATACAGTACGAGCGTACTATTTAGATTTTGGAGGATATGCTCCGCGCATGTGTTATTAACTTTGGAGGTTATTGGGATCAGTTCTTGCCGTTAGCGGAGTTTGCCTACAACAACAATTATCAGTCGAGCATCCAGATGGCCCCCTAGGAGGCACTATATGGTAGACGGTGTCGATCGCCGACTGGGTGGTTTGGGCCGGTGGAGGCTCGGTTGTTGGGTACAGATTTAGTACAGGATGTCTTGGATAAGGTTATGATAATTCAAGATAGGCTTCATACAGCTCAGTCCAGGCAAAAGAGTTATGCCGACCATAAGGTTCATGATGTGGCATTCATGGTCGGGGAGCGAGCGTTACTTGGGGTGTCGCCTATGAAGAACGTGATGAGATTTGGGAAGAAGGGCAAGCTAAGCCCTACGTTCATCGGGCCTTTTGAGATCCTTAATTGAGTGGTAGAGGTGGCTTACAGACTTGCATTGCCACCAGGTTTATCAACTGTGCATCCAGTGTTTCATGTGTCCATGCTTCGGAAGTATCACGATGATCCATCCCACGTGTTAGACTTTATCACTGTCCAGTTGGACAAGGATTTGACCTACAAGGAGGAGCCGGTAGCTATTCTAGACCGATAGGTTCGACAGTTGAGATCGAAGAGTTACCCTTCGGCTCGTGTGCAGTGGATAGTTCAGCCTGTTGAGGCAGCTACCTGGGAGTCCGAGTTCGATATGTAGAGCAGATATCTCCATCTTTTCACTAACTCAGGTACTTTTCTATGTCCGTTCGAGGACGAATGATTGTTTTAAAGGTGGAGAATATGATGACCCAAAGGGTCATCTTTCGTTTTAGAAATCAATTCCATATTCCGAGGCCTTAAAACCTCATTTTCATTCTCCTCGATTTACGTGCGCAGTTTGAGTGCATTTCCAGAAAGCCTTTATGTGAAATTTAAGAAAAATATTGAATTTTGCCTTTAAAATTGATTAAAGTTGACTTCGGTCAATATTTTTGGCAAACAGACCCGGAACCGTGATTTGACGGTCCCGTAGGGTCCGTAGTAAAATATGGGACTTGGGCGTATACCCGAAATCGAATTCCGAGGTTCCTAGCCCGAGAAATGAATTTGTGAAGAAAATTATTTGCTGTAAAATATAAGAATTGTTAGAAATGGAATAGTGTGTGATCTCATTGGTATCGGGCCCGTATTTTGGTTCTGGAGCCTGTACAAGTTTGATATAGTATGTAAGTCGTGTCTGTGAAATTTGGTGAGAAACGGGACCGATTTGACGTGATTCGGACGTCCGGTTGTGAAAATGGAAATTTTAATGTTCTTAAGGAATTTATGAGTTTTGGTATTAAATTCGTTATTGAAGATGTTATTTTGGCGATTTGATCGCACAAGCAAGTCCGTATGGTATTTTTAGATTTGTGTGCCTGTTTGGTGTGGAGCCCCGAGGGCTCGGGTGAGTTTTGGATAGGTCACGGAGTAAGTTTGGACTTAGAAAATCTATTGTTGCATCTGGTATCTGTTGCAGGCCTCTGATCTCGCAATTGCGAGATCATGCTTCGCATTTGCCAGCTTCACAGGCTTGGCAATTGCGAGGGTTTTATCACAATTGCGATGATGACATGGGCTAGCATAGTTCGCATTTGCGAACGTATCTTCGCATTTGCGAAGTCATCAGGGAGGGGCAACCATCGCAATTGCGACCAAAGGTTCGCAATTGCGATAATAGTAGACATGTAGCAGGTTCGCATTTGCAATGCCTGTCTCGCATTTGCGAGCTTCGTAATGGTCGCAAATGCGACATCTGCAACTGATCAAAACACAACTTAGATGGGATTTCAACTCATTCTCTCAAATTTTCAAACCCTAGGCTCCCATAGGCGATTTTCCAAAGAAGAGTTCTTCCCCAACCCATAGGTAAACGATTTCTAACTCATTTCCTTCAATCTATTCCATCTTTTTACAAGATTTCATCACAAAATCTAGGGATTTTTATGGGAAAATTGGGTGTTTTGGGTAGAATTTAGGAATTTCAAAATTTGGAGATTTAGACCTCAAATTGAGGTCGGATTCCAAAACCAATTATATATCCGGTCTCGGGGGTGAATGGGTAATCGTTTTGGTCCGAACTTCGAGTTTTGACCAAGCGGGTCCGGAGTTGGTTTTTGTCTTTTTGGGAAAAATGTTGGGAAACCTATAATTAAGCATTGGAATTGAGTTCTTTAGCATTTATTGATGTTATTAAGTTGATTATGACTAGATACAAGTGGATTGGAGGTGGAATCGAGAGGTAAAGCGGTAATTGAGGTTTGATTGTGGCAGTGGAATCGAGGTAAGTGTTGTGGCTAACCTTAGCTTAAGGGATTAGGCGTTGTTGCCTTATTTGCTACTTGTTTAGTTGTTAAGTACGACATATAGGTGTGATGACGAGTATCTATACGTTGTTGTAGGATCATGGCATGCGAGTGAGTCTTATACTTGTGACCGTTGTGTTCCTTTATACGTATTGTTCTTGCTGAAACTAGTTATTACTCATGTTAAACAAGTCTTACTGTGTTTTTTCTTGGTTTTGGATATTGGTTGAGTATTGGCTCAAGTTAAGATTTCTGTTGTGAAAATTAAATGATGAAATGAAGTTATTTGATTGTGATGCCCTTGCCGAGTTGTTATTGTTTCTGTTGTTGCTTATGGTAAGGAAGAGTGATAAAGCACGAAGGGTGATGCCGTGCACATTTCTATTTATGCATATGGTGAGGAAGAGTGATAAAGCATGAAGGGTAATGCCGTGTACATTTACATTATTCATATGGTGAGGAAGAGTAACAAAGCACGAAGGGTGATGTTGTGTACATTTCTATTATTCATATGGTGAGGAAGAATGATAAATCACGAAGGGTGGTGCCGTGCACGTTTCTATTATTGCTTGCATGGTGAGGATTGAGAGTAAAAGCATAAAGGGTGACGTCGTGCATTTTCTGTTTGTTGTGTTTATTTGTTGTTATCGGTTCAAGTGTTCTAGCTGTTTAGATTCCTTTACTGTTGTGATTCTTTGTGTTGGAACCCCCATAGCATGTTGCCCCTTCTCGTTCACTTCTGCTTAGTTTTTAATACTTGTTATTCTGTTAGTATATTGTTTAACTGCACAGGTCTATATTGTTTGTCATGTCCTAGCCTCATCACTATTGTCACGACCCAAACCGAAGGGCTACGACGGGCTCCCCATACCTTACTCAACCGAGTACCAACGTAATATATCTTTCTTATTGTACTATCATTGGTAAATAGGCCAGAAGGGTCGTCATGAGATAAGATAAGAATTTCTATACCATTGGAGTACCAACGTAAGAATTTTTATACCGATAAACCGATAAGATATAATAAAAAAAATAATTTTTTTACCCTTATTCTATAATACCCTTTCCTTTACCCTAAGTCCCTAACCCTATTATTTCATCTACTACATTTAAGGAATGATCATAGTTAAAGCTCAAGGGAATGAAGTTCAAATTAATGGAAAATAGAATTAGCCGTGATGATGTATTTTTATTTTTTTATACCGTTGGAGTGTTGGTGGCATACATTTGATCCCTTACTTTAGTTTCGTTGCATGTGCTTGTTGACACAATTTTTATGTTATAAACGGTGTTCGTCTTATTTTAGCTTCTTTTTGTCCATATTAGTTAGCCATGTTTATAGTGATATACTTTCCGTGGAATCCCGCAGATTTTCTTATTGGTGTAATCGATAACCGAATCGATAAGCCCCAAAAATCGATAAATTGAAATCGAAAAAATCGAAACTTTATTGAAACTTTAACGATAAACATATGTACAAATCTATAATCGATAAATAATTATCGATAAGGATCAAAATTGAATCGATAAATCGAATGCACACCCCTATAAGGGAACACTAGACATATGATGACCCAACATGATATAGAAACTTATACATGTGACATACGTGCCTATAATGCTGACATAATCATTTGTAAACTCAAAACGTAGGCCGATAAGGCCATACAAGTATCTATATACCTGACATATGTCTACAAGCCTCTAAGAGTACATAAACATCATAAAGGTCGGGACAGGGTCCCGCCATACCAGTCAATACATGTCCAAATCATACTGATCAAATAGGCAACTCCGGAGCAAGTTGCACCAACACCTTTCGCCGAGCTGAGCCTACTAGGAGAACTATCAACCTGTCTTTCAAGACTTGCGGGCATGAAATGCAGTGTCCCCGGCAAAAGGGACGTCAGTACAAATAATGTACCGAGTATGTAAGGAATGAAAAGTAGTATATAAAAGACATGAAAGAAATATGGAGTAAGTACTCAACCTGTAAGTCTGAGTAGCTCTGTGAATCCTAAAATATTTATAATGTCACGCATGTGCATGTAAATGTCATATCAGGCAAAAGTATATACGTACATATCATCATCAAGCCTCTGAGGGCACCCCATCATATCATCTCGGCCTCTATGGGCAAAATCATCAATGTATACCAGCTGATCAGGTGGTGGTGCGTATATAACGCCGTAACCTTTTCCCATATCCCATATACACATATATACATATATATGCGTATATAACGCCGCCTGAATCATGGGTAAATGCACATGTAAATGAATGCAATACATGAGAAGTACGTTAATAAAACTTCTCAGAACGTCATAAGACTATTATACCTCTGATTAATATCATGAAATAAACGTTTTTCAACTTACGTATTTTTCTGAGACCCATGAACAGAAGATGTAATAATAAGACCCATGGGAATTCAAGATCATAGGCACCTCTAACACTTCTATGAATAGAGTTATTTATGAAAGTTGTGTGTTTACTCATTTCGTTTGTATCATTTGGATCATGCCAAAAAGAAAGAAGGGATAGCCTTAATATACATGCATGATATCTTCCTTATTACTCAACCAAGCTCGACACAACGTCTTGCATCTACAACAAGTGAAGTGATATTGCCATTAACATATAATGTCGTACCATCATATTTGGCTAGTCGTATGGCTTAAGGAAAATCGAGAAGAACTCCCCTATTTTTAATACATCCCAAAGACCACTAAGGGTCATCAATAGCCCAACAACAACAACTATAACCAACAATATCAACAACAACAATGTAATCCAATATGAGTTTCTCTGATTATCTTAACAATCATATTAAGCGGAAAGCTCGTTTTTACTTATAACAAGATATTAATTGAATCCAACTCTTATTTCATAAATTATTTTGAAACCTTCATAACATCGTACTTATATGTACCATGTTATTTCTAGTTTAAAACATCCACAAAATGCCTTACAAAATAGCCCCATACGTCTAGCACCTTAATTTTTACCGTCAATCACTTGTTTTTCATCTTTTCTTCTTCAATCAACTTAATTAACACCTAGAAAAGCTTAACAACAGTAGCCACAACGTTATCAAATTATTTATCACAATTTTCAGCCACCAAAAAGCATATATTTAACCACAAAACAGCCCAACCAAAGAGACAACCATATATCATGTTCTTTCAAGTGCTATCTTATGGTTTTTCACTCAAACAACACAACCAATACAAGATTAGCCTTAGGCACAATCAAGAAGATGTTATACATACCTTGGACAGTATCTACAACTCGAAACCCTATCTAAACTTAGCTCACAATAGCCCTCAATCACACCACAACATCATAGAAGCATTCTCTTGTAGTCTTTAACACCTTTGATGATGATTTGAGTTGTTTCCCTTTAGTTTGGTTCTTGGGATCTTGGACCAGCTCTTTGAGAGAACTGAGAGTGTTTTGGTATAAGTTTTCTGTGTATAATGACGAGATATACAAGGGAGAAGATAACTTATAAGCCCACCGCCTCAATTTTCCAAGTAGGTGGGTAAGTTGCTTGCTTGGTAGCTTGAGCGGTGCAACTTCGGACACTTGTATCTCTCTAATACGACATCGTATTGACAAATGGTTTGCAGCATCGGAAACTAGACCCATAGGGCTTTAATTTCATATAAATATCTCCATATAGATCTCAATATATTGGGAGAAAACTGTGTCGCAACTGGCCTATAAAACTGTCAGTTTCTCCGAAGTGTGGCGACGTGACTTGGCAACCCTACTATATAATTTCATATTTCTCTAACCTGATGTAATATGAATAAATGGTTTTGACCGTTGGAAACTAGGTTCCAAGACCTTCATTTTTGTATATAATATGTCCCAAAACGACCTCATATAACACATAAAATATATTGCTCAAAATGCTTCATTACAAGGCAAATCCTTAATCGGTTTTTCCGCAACTTAAATCCGATTTTTCCCAAACTTTATATTTCATATCCAAACATCATATATAGTCATATATTGACTTTAAATTCATTTAAATCATGATTAACAAGTCTCATATTCATCTTAACTTGCTTAAGACTTCAGTAAACCTTTGTTATCCTTGTAGAAGGCTTTCGTCCTTTTTGAGTTTACATTAGATAATCCTATAATGACAGTGACGTCTGAAGTATGGGTGTAACAACATTAAATCACTTTATATGCTTTCAAAGAAGATCTCATTTCCGAGCTTACATCAATTGACTTATGACATACTTTCACGTACAAAAACATGAGTTGTAACATCATTCCCCCCATTGGAATATTCATCCTCGAATGTTGACTGATGTGCTTATTAGTCTCATATCCTATAGATCTCATGAATACTTTAATATTATCCACCATATAGGCAATTTCTATGTGAATAAATCCAAAGACCAGGGCATTCCCCTCTTTAGGCCTCTTCTCACATCACGACTTGTGATCGGAATTCTTCCAATCCCGTAACTTTGACTACCTTCTGTGTTGCAGTATGTATGACTCCGTCCTTTTATGTGCGGATCTTCTCTCTTTTTTTCCAGCTTTTTGTCAATCTCTTTACCTCACTTTGTGAACATATACAGAACTATGACAAGATGTCCCTCAGAGCATATATAGGTGTACTGAAGTTCTTCGCTTAGTACTTTGCAAAACTTACAACTATTGCTATATTTTGTTTCCTCGTCTTGGTTATCTGTATTTATGGCTTTAGTGCATCTAAGTAGGTCATACCGTACTATAACACTTACTTAAGTTTATTATTACCGAGGTGTGCTACACAACTCTAGGTTACTTTCTCACTGCTTATCCCATAACCTGGTGCGTAACACTGGCACATTAGGAACACATAATCGACCCCGATATCTGAGGACTCCATATCCTGTAATCTCAAATGGTGTCTTCTCCTTTTGAGGGGTTGTATCTCTGTAATGATCTAGAACAGGATCTTCATACTGGCATTCCTTCACTTCAGTTACTAAAGAGGATGTTGTTATGTCCTAAATAGTAACTCCAGTACCACCTGAATCTAGTAATCGAATTCCAAGATTAGCTAGCTGATGAATCTCACAAGCTATGTCACTCTTCTCTGGATATAAATATGATAGGCTACCCATAGATCTACGACTGGGGGCGTCGACTACTACATTCGCCTTCCTTGGACTGTATTAAATATCAACATCATAGTCTTTCACTTGCTCCAAATAGGGCTGTTCATTCGGATCGGATATCCGAAATCCAAACCGATCCATTCAATTTCGGATTTCGGATTTTAGATTGTGTTTTTTAAAATTTTGGATTTCGAATCGGATTCGGATTGGTATATTTTAATCAGATCCGATCTGAAATCCGAAATTATTAGGGAATGTATAAATACTATACTTTAATTTCGAATAGTTAGTACTTTCTTTACATCAACCTCTAAGTTATTACCTTTACAATTGCTAGATTTAGCTATATTGGCAACATAGTACTCTCATAATTGCATAAACATGAATTTTTCTTAATGTATTGCTTCTTTTACAAAGAAAATATACATATTAGTTTAACTTTGAGGCGTAACAATACGATCCAAAATTCGATCCGATCCAAACTTTAAAATCCGATCCAATCCGATATAATTCGGATCGGATTCGGATTGCATTTTCTAGAATCCAAAATGTGCTAAATCCGATCCGATCCATGCACATCCCTAGCTCCAACCGTCACCTCTAATGTAATACATTGTCATTAGGGCTCACGTCTCATTTGGGAACATCTGAAGTGATTTTCCTGATCCACCTAGGGGTGATACTATACTTCAATAACCGTACTTCATATCATCCCAATGTGATTCATCTTATGGGGGTATTATAATACCGTGCCATCTATAAAATCCCTTTCTTTTAAATTATTACTCAATCGAAGGCCCAAACGTCATCCTCTTATTTATCACAATTACAAAATTATTCTACTAC
This sequence comes from Nicotiana tabacum, assembly GCF_000715075.1. Lineage (NCBI taxonomy): Eukaryota > Viridiplantae > Streptophyta > Magnoliopsida > Solanales > Solanaceae > Nicotiana > Nicotiana tabacum. The sequence goes on along the minus strand of NC_134087.1, from coordinate 182,861,432 downwards.
CAGGGCGGCATTTTATCTCTTCTAATTGCTCATATTCTTAGACTCCTCTGAGTTCATTCAGACTGTACCGAGCTTTCTATAGCTTATGAAAACCATCAACTCTCTTGTTTTGATGGGATTAATCTCAAGGCTTTACCTATTCTCATCACCTTCTCACTCACCACTTCACACCTTTACTCCTATCTACCTAAAACCTTATCGCTATAGGATACTTTAGCGTGCGACCTACAAATATCGATTCATACTACTCAAAATCTTCCTTTACTTGGTAGCATCATAGATTTCCTTTCATGCCTTCTCAGTTGTCTTTAAATGTAAGCAATAGCTTTTCTGGGTTAATTTGCCACTTGTTGCATTAATACTTGGCTCATCTTAGTGCCCTCATATGTTGGAATTCCATGCAACCCATATGATCTTGAATATCACCTTTTGATTTTTGTTATTCTTGCCGTTCATTAGCCACCATAGGTGGCACTTTCTTATAGAGTGCATACAATGTTGTTATGATAATGTTATTACAAGACCATATCTTCTTTATGTCACTATGCTTAAGTTGAAGCCTACTTCCTTATTTCCTCAACTAGTCTTAACTTACCTCTCGCACTGGCTCCTTATGTATCAAGTGTTCATTTGCACTTATCTATCAATAACATCTTGTGCTAGAACCCTTACTGCCTCTCCTCGGCGTTATGCTTGCATAATGTTCTGGAGTCGTATCTTATCTGTAGGATCTGAATAGATGCAATCTCATTCCTTTCACCTTTTTACCGCATTCTTTCTTTACTATTCCATCGTTACATCTTAATCTTTGGATTCTTTTCACATCTTCATAGACTCTTACTCACCTTGTGGTAACCCTTCAGTACCAAGGATAATTGAATTCCTTACTCATGAGGTTGACACCTTGTATAACTGGCATACTTAGTCCCTTAAGCATAACTTTGCTTACAGTGCTCTCTTTAGGGAAGCATCTTCCTGAATGACCTTGAAAGGTTATTCTTCTGTTGTCCATTTTATTATTGTCAAAATGTAATCTTTGAAATTCTCTTGATGCCGACTATTATCAAATCATTCGGTCCCTAATTCATGTTCAACTTATTTTGTTCACTAGACCATACCGATTTCTATTATTCTGGGGGTCTAACTTTTTCTTCTGGTAATCACGTTGGAGTCACCAACTCATTTTTTTTGAAATAGGGATATGACTTTATGGCTTATACTCTTTTATTGCCTCAAGGTCTATCACATCTTGTCTTTTCCTTCACTGAATATAGACTTTGTCACTGTGTCATATTTTGATTTACCTTTATGATCCATTTATCACATCTTATTCATAATGCTTCATTCGCTCTCTTTTTATTCTCGGGCTTATATTTTTGTCTATTTCTTTATTCTAAAAACTTCAACAAAACATTCTTTCACTTTTAGCTCCCCTTACTTCATGGCTCTTCGGAATGCCTAACATTCTCCCTTTCTTTTTTCTTACTCAGGGATGGAGTCATACTAAGGTAAATATTTATCCCTTCTAGGATCCACTGCCTATCTTCTAAAGTTTATAAATATTCTAATATTCATATCTGATTGTACTATTCTAGAGTTCACCATCTGGGTGTCTCACAAGGATATCTATTACCACATTTGCACTATCCTTTGGAAATATCAACTAATGCTAACAATCCATCCACAATTTTGGGTTACTCTAACCCCAACTTGATCCTGATATCCCATCCTTCTCTTAAACTATATTTGTCAGCTCCCATAGGGCATAACTGAGATGGGTGTGGCTAATTGTATATATCTCCGTTACTGTTGAAAGTAACTCAGAATGCTTATATTTCTCTGCTAGAATTGTAAATATTCTTAATCTTCATTAACTAGGTACCTCGTACCCTTCTTCACCTTGCTTCTTTTACTTTCTGAAACTTGTGTCTACCTTCTGATTCTTTTATTCCTTTTTACCATGCGAGTGGATAGATATTCTTGCCTTAGGGCTCATTATCAAGAAGATTAGACATCTTAGTACATACATGATCTGCTGAAGACCTCACATTTACTCATCATAAGCATGATGCAAAATCGAGTTCCTCTGACTCAACTCTTCCGCAACCACCTTCAATCTCTTACCAACTGCCTTTCTGAACGTAGATATCATTGTATTATGAATAAAATAGAAATTAGGAGTTTGAATTCTTACAACTGAGCTCTTCCACACGATCTAGAGTAAGAAGAATGAGTGACAGTCCTAAATGCCCTGTAGCCTCCTGCTTATAAGTGTGGTGCACAACCCACCCATAAACAAGACTCTACTAGACACGGCTTGTAGACTCCCTAGGACATAACTGCTCTGATACCACTTTTGTCACGACCCAAATCGAAGGGCCACGACATGCACCTGGTACCTTACTCAGCCGAGTACCAACATAACATATATTTTTTATTGTACTAGCATTGGTAAATGGGCCAAAAGGGCCATTATGAGATAATCAGAATAAAACATAAGGGAATACTAGACATAAGATGACCCAACATGATATAGAAACTTACACATGTGACATACGGGCCTATAAGGCTGACATAATCATTCGTAAACTCAAAACGTAGGTCGACAAGGCCATATAAGTATCTATATACCTGACATCTATCTACAAGCCTCTAAGAGTACATAAATATCATAAAGGTCGGGATAGGGCCCCGCCATAGCAGCCAATACATGTCCAAATCATACTAATCAAATAGGCAACTCCGGAGCAAGTAGAGTGCACCAACACCTTTCGCTGAGCTGAGCCTACTAGGAGAACTGTCAACCTGTCTTTCAGGGCTGCGGGCATAAAACGCAGTGTCCCCGGCAAAAAGGACATCAGTACAAATAATGTACGGAGTATGTATGGAATGAAAAGTAGTATATAAAAGACATGAAAGAAATATAGAGTAAGTACTCAACCTGTAAGTCTGAGTAGCATGTGCAAGTAAATGTCATATCATGCATAAGTATATGCGTACATATCATCATCAAGCCTCTGAGGGCATCCCATCATATCATCTCGGTCTCTATGGACACAATCATCAATGTATACCAGCTGATCAGGTGGTGATGCATATATAACGCCGTAACCTTTTCCCATATCCCATATACACATATATACATATATATGCGTATATAACACTATCTGAGTCATGGGTAAATGCACATATAAATGAATGCAATGCATGAGAAGTACGTTAATAAAACTTCTCGGAACGTACTAAGACCATTAAACCTCTGATTAGTATCATGAATTAAACTTTTTTTAACTTATGTATTTTTCTGAGATCCATGAACAGAAGATGTAATAATAAGACACATGGGAATTCAAGAGCATAGGCACCTCTGATACTTTTATGAATAGAGTTATTTATGAAAGATGTGCGTTTTCTCATTTCATTTGTATCATACCAAAAAAAAAGAAGGGATAGCCTTAACATACCTGCATGATTTCTTCCTTATTACTCCACCAAGCTCGACACAACGTCTTGCATCTACAACAAGTGAAATGATATTGCTGTTAACATATATTGTCATACCATCGTATATGGCTAGTCGTATGGCTTAAGGAAAATCGCGCAGAACCTCCCCTATTTTTAATACATCCCAAAGACCACTAAGGGTCATCCACAGCCCAACAACAACAACTATAATCAACAATAGCAACAACAACAATGTAATCCAATATGAGTTTCTCCGATTATCTTAACAATCATATTGAGCGGCAAACTCGTTTTTACTCATAACAAGATATGAATTGAATCCAACTCTTATTTCATAAATTAGTTAACAACCTTCATAACATCATACTTATATGTACCATATTATTTCTAGTTTAAAAATCCACAAAATGCCTTCCAAAATAGCCCCATACGTCTAACACCTTAATTTTTACCGTCAATCACTTGTTTTTCATCTTTTATTCTTCAATCAACTTAATTAACACCTAGAAAAGCTTAACAACAGAATCCACAACATTATCAAATTATTTATCACAATTTCCAGCTACCACAAAGCATATATTTAGCCACAAAACAACCCAAGCAAAGAGACAACCATATCTCATGTTCTTTCAAGTGCTATCTTATGGTTTTTCACTCAAACAACACAATCAATACAAGATTAGCCTTAGGCACAATCAAGAAGATGTTATACATACCTTGGACAACATCTAAAACTCAAAACACTAGCTCAACTTATCTCACAATAGCCCTCAATCACACCACAACATCATAGAAGTATCTCTTGTAGTCTTTAACATCTTTGATGATAATTTGAGTTGATTTCTCTTTAGTTTGGTTCTTGGGATCTTGGACAAGCTCTTAGAGAGAATTGAGAGTGTTTTGGTATAAGTTTTCTGTGTATAATGATAAGATATACAAGGTATAAGATAACTTATAAGCCCACCGCCTCAATTCTCCAAGTAGGTGGGTAAGCTACCTGCTTGGCAGCTTGAGCGGTGCAACTTCGAATGCTTGTATCTCTCTAATCCGACATCGTATTGACAAACGGTTTGCAGCGTTGGAAACTAGACACATAGATATTTAATATCATATAAATATATCCATATAACTCTCAATATATTGGGATAAAACTGCGTCGCAACTGGCCTATAAAATTGCAAGTTTCTTCGAAGTGCGGCGATGTGACTTGGCGACCCTACTATATAATTTCATATTTCTCTACCCCGATGTTGTATGAATAAATGGTTTGGACCTTTGGAAACTAGGTTCCAAGACCTTCATTTTAGTATATAATATGTCCCAAAACTACCTAATATAACACATGAAATATATTGCTCAAAATACTTCATTACAAGGCAAATCCTTAGTCGGTCTTTCCGCAACTTAAATCCGATTTTTCCCAAACTTTATATTTCATATCCAATCATCATATATAGACATATCTTGACTTTAAATTCATTTAAATCATGATTAACAAGTCTCATATTCATCTTAACTTGCTTAAGATTTCAGTAAACCTTTCTTATCCTTGTAGAAGGATTTCGTCCTTTTTGAGTTTACATTAGATAATCTTATAATGACAGTAACGTCTGAAGTAAGGGGTGTAACAACATTAAATCACTTTATATACTTTCAAAGAAGATCTCATTTCCGAGCTTATATCAATTGACTTACGACATACTTTCACATACAAAAACATGGGTTGTTACAACTACTTCGTCGAGGTTAGGCTCGGCACTTACCAGTACATGGGGTCGGTTGTATTGATACTGCACTCTGCACTTTCTGTGCAGATTTTAAAGCTGGACCATACTAATCAGAGTTCGAGGTTGCTGCCTTCAGTCTACAAGAGACCCAAGGTAGATCTGCCGGCGTTCGCAGACCCTAGAGTCCCCTTCCCTCTATCTTAGTTCCTGTTTTATTTCATTCTAAGAAATAGATGTATTTTTCCTTTAAACCAATATTTGTAGAAATTCTTAGACGTTTGTGAATTGTGACACCAGATCATTGGGGTAGCCTTGTTTTAGAGTTTGAACTGTTATAAAACTTCCACACTTTATATCTGCTTAGCCTTAGCTATTATTTATTACTGTTTGGGTTAATAGTTAATGCATTAGAAATGTATCTATTGACTTGCCTAGCTTTCATGAGTAGGCGCCATCACGATCCCGACGGTGGAAAATCTGGGTCGTGACATGTATAATCAAAGTTTAAAAAAATCTACTTTCAGATTTAGTCTCTCTCCTCATAACCCTCTCTATCTCTCATTTTATCTCCATCTTCTTCTCCCTCCCCATATTTCCTTTTTAGTCTTTCCTCTCTCTCAATTGAAGATTGATTGTTAACTTTTCGACTAAATTTTTCGACTGGGGCATACTAAACAATCAATTTAAAGTTAAAGCTAACAACAAACATTCTTATGGTGTGAAATCTCATATGCTCCCCTTTTGATTTTGATTCAGATTATTAAAACTATGACCTCTCTTGATTCAAATTATTGAAAAATAATTTTAATTCTTATTTTATATTTCAATATATCTCTACACATATATATTTATATATATCTACAAGAAATTATGTGTTATAAATTGTGGTATACACAAATCAAACTATATTTTTGATATATATTTAATAAACATAGAACAGAAATAAAGTTTTGATATATAAAAAAGAAAAAGAAAATTTTAAATATACATTTCGAATAAACAAAGAAGGAATATAAAGTTGTAATATATATTTTGATACAAATTATTATTTTAACATATATTTTATTAACTACTTGATGCCAATAAATAAAAATGTTACGACCCTAAAACCGACCCGGTCGTGATGGCGCCTATCGTGAAACAAGGCCAGCCGACACAAACCCCAAATCTAACCAGTATTGCATAAAAAGTCATTTTAAGCTATTAATTAACAAAATCTCGTAACATAAGTCTAAATAACTAGTGCGAAAAATAACACAAGCCCGACATTGGAGTGTCACAAGTCACGAGCAACTATAAGATCTATCTAAGTACAAGAAAGGCTATCATAGCCCGGAAATAAAATACTAAGAACAATTTGAGTAAGGTAAGAAGGAGAAGTGCAGGGCTGCAAACGCCAAGCAACTATCTTGCCGACTCCGAAGACCTGCTGGAAGAACGATCAACGCTCGCTATCAAGACCCGCAACTCCTAGATCAGCGCACAGGGTGCATGGAGTAATATGAGTACGCTAACTCGGTAAGTAATAAAAGTAAATGAAAGTTGAGCAGTAAGAAAATAGATAATTCCACGTCATAGCACTACAACAAATACAGTACATTCCCAAAACAGTACAGAAATCAATTATCTCATAAAAAAAGCTCAGTTTTAGTAAAACCTTTTCTTTTGAAAACATCATTCAATAGTTCAAACAAGTGATGAGATAGTGAGTAAAAAATGATAGAAACGTAACCAGCCCATCGGGCAAGACATGTACCATAAACCGCCCATCGGACAAAATATCAATAGAACCAGCCTCTCAAGCTACCTTACAATCACTCGTAATCAGCCTCTAGGGAAAAACATAAATCAAAATAGCCCCTCGGGCAACATAACATCACTCACACTAGGTACCCGCGCTCACTAGGGGTGTTCAGACTCCAAAGGGGCTCCTACAACCCAAGCGTTATCACAAGCCGTAACGACCTGAACGGTTGTTTTGAGCTTTTATACTTCGCTCACCAGTTCTCGGGCATGACTAGCCCCGTGTGATGTATTATGACTTGTGTAAATTATCGCTTTTGGTTTTCAGGGTAATCAGAATGAATTTGGAAGAACAATTCTATATTTGAAGCTTAAAATTTGGAAGGTTTGACCAAGTTTTGACTTGTTAGTATATAATCTCGAATTGGAATTTTTATGATTTGGTTAGCTCCGTTAGGTGATTTGGGACTTAGGAGCATGATCGGAATGTATTTTGGAGGTCCGTGGAAGGTTTAGGATTGAATTGCCGAAATTGGGATTTTAGAGTTTTCCGGTTGATAGGTGAGATTTTGATATAGAGGTCGTAATAGAATTTTGGAAGTTGGAGTAGTTCCGTTGTGTCATTTGTGACGTGTGTGCAAAATTTCAGGTTATTCGGAGTTGAATTGATGGGTTTTAGCAACGTTTGTGGAATTTGAAAGCTCCTAAATTCTTAAGCTTGAATCCGAAGTTGATTTATTATTTTGGCATTGTTTTGAGTGATTCGAAGTCTCGACTAAGTTTTAATGATGTTATGGGAGGTGTTGGTATGTTTGGGTTAAGGTCCTAAGGGCCTCGGGTGTATTTTGGGTGAGTTTTGAGCGAGTCCGGGCATTACCGGGACTCAAGCATTGGTTCTGGTACTTAAATTTACAGCTAGGGTGGAAGTTTTACCTCTGAGCACGGTGGTTTTACCGCTGGGGCGGAAAATGGTCCGCGGTGAGGAAGAATCCGCAGGTTCACTAGTCTGACTTCGAAATCCTATATCTTTTGATCTACAAGAAATTTTGAGATGATTCAAAAACAAAAGTTGTAGCCCTTCGTGTCTAGTATTCAAAAAACTAAAGAAATCACAAGTTGGACATCTGTAGAGACATTTATGGCCAAAATACTAACGCATGTCACTGCAGTCAATATTTTCCGCTGTAGCAATAGTTTTACCGCGGTCAGCAAAGTTTTTACCGTGTTCAGCAGTGATGGGGATCCGAATGGTGCTCTATAAATACGAGATTTGGGGTTTTATTTCATATTTTGACCTAGAGAGCTCGGGTTTTGGCGATTTTTTGAGGGATTTTCAAGAAAATCATTGGGTAAGTGATTCTAACTCAATTTTGGCTAAAATACATGATTATAACATTGGATCCATCATTTGAGTAGAGATTTGGGATGTAAATTTGGGGGAAATTGTGGAACTTCAAAAAATGGATTTTTGGAATTTGAAAGCCGATTCGAAGTCGGAATTGACTGAAACTAGTATGGATAATCTCGTAATTGAATGGGTTGTTGGATTTTGAGACTTTGGTCAGATTCCGAGACGTGGGCCCGGGGGCCAAATTTGAGAAATTTCGGGATTCTTGAGTTAAATTTAGAGGTGTGCATTCGAATCGGTTTATCGATAAATCGATTCAATTATTTTTTATCAGTTTATCGATATCGATTTACCGATTTTGATTTCAAAATTTTCCTTATCGAGTTATCGATTTTGATTTTATCCTCTTCGGTTATCAGTTTATCGATAAACCGATAAGATATATAATTTTTTTTACCCTTATTCTATAATACCCTTTCTTTTACCCTAAGTCCCTAACCCTATTATTTCATCTACTACATTTAAGGAATGATCATATTTAAAGCTCAAGGGAATGAAGTTCAAATTAATGGAAAATAGAATTAGCCGTGATGATGTATTTTTTTTTATACTGTTGAAGTTTTGGTGGCATACATTTGATCCCTTACTTTAGATTCGTTGCATATGCTTGTTGACACAATTTTTATATTTGAAATGGTGTTCGTTTTATTTTAGCTTATTTTTATCCATATTAGTTAGGCGTGTTTAAGCGATATACTTTCCATGGAATCCCGCAAATTTTCTTATTGGTGTAATCGATAACCGAGTCGATAAGCCCCAAAAATCGATAAATCGAAATCGAAAAAATTAAAACCTTATTGAAACGATAACGATAAGCATATGTACAAATCGATAATCGATAAGTAATTATCGATAATGGTCAAAATCGAATTGATAAATCGAATGCACACCCCTAGTTAATTTGATTATTTTCGCTTGGGCTTTGTTCCTTTAGCGTATATTGATGATAATATACTGATTTTGGTTATATTTGGAGCATTTGGAGGTCGATTCGAGAGGCAAAGGCATCACGGGCTAGAGTTTGGACCGGTTTGAGGTAAGTAATGATTGTAAATGTTTGTCTTGAGGGTATGAAACCCCGGATTTCACATCATTGTGCTACTTTGAGGTGACGCACATGTTAGATGACGAGTGTGAGGTCATGCACCATTGGGGATTGTGACTTAGTCTGTCCCGTATGACTGTTAAGTCTTGTTGTTGTCAATAACATTAGACTTGAAAGCCACTTCATATTGATATTGAAATTTCTATTTGGTAGGTCATAATACAACAACTTGGAATTTCGGCTCTCCTACAAACACCTGCCAATATTGTGGGGCCATTTTATGGTATGAATAACGGACAAAAAAAACTAAACAGACAACATGGCCAAAATTCTCATTTTGTTGTATGGAAGGCCGTGTAAGACTACCGTTAATGAGCTAACCCCTGCCCTATCTCAAATATCTTTTGAGCACAGATTCTGGACAACTTGGTATCACTTTTCGAAAAAATATCAGAGTTTATAACTCTATGTTCGCATTTACATCTATGGGAGGCCGAGTTGACAGAAGCATCAATCGTTCAAAGGGCCCATATGTTTTCAGGATGAGTGGTCAAAATTATCATCACATTGGCTCTCTGTTGCCGGAAAGTGGGAAAAAACCACAGTTTGCCCATGTGCTCTTAACTTAACTATAGTTAGATCAATGTAATTGTAGTTAGTCCATTAGTTTAATACTTGTACAGCTGTACATGAGTTGACAGTAGTTAGTTGGTCACTGTAGGAAGTAGTTATATACGCTGTATATTGTTCATTTTAGATATATCGAAGAAGAAAATTTCCTCCTCTGCTCTTCTTCTCACAAGCTACTTCTTCTTTTCTCTGAATTCAATCACACTTTCAGTTTAATCACGAGAATTTAACATGGTATCAGAGCCGTTGATCGGGTAATTCTAAGGAATTTTCGAGCAATTAAGGAAACTTCGAAGGAATTCACTCATTTCTGCATTCGTTAGAACCCTAATTTTCTGCAATTGCAGTTTTTCAGCACCTTGATTTGACCTAATTCATAGCGATCTCTGAAGAATTGAGCGGTACTACGAACGACGAAGTCAATACATCCGGAGGATCCATGATTCTCGATCATAATCACCCGCTATATCTATCCTTCCGATGGACCTGGATCCATGTCGGTTGGGCTTATACTAACTGGAATGGATAATTACACTCTCTGGAGTTGAGCTATGAAGGTAGCCTTGTTAGGAAAAAATAAATTGTGTCTAGTCGATGGATCAACTTCAAAAGAGGATTTTGGATCTGGTCTAGCACACCAGTGGGATCGATGCAACGCGATTGTGACCTCATGGTTGATGAGCAATGTTAGCAAAGATTTAATAACTGGAGTACTCTTTTCATCTAATGCTTGTACAGTATGGGCTGCATTCAAGGAACGTTTTGATGAAGTAAATGGATCGAGATTATACTATCTGCACAAGGAGATCTTCACTATGACTCAGGGAATGTGTTCTGTTTCTACTTATTTTACAAAGCTCAGAGATCTGTGGGCAGAGTATGACTCCATTTTACCACCACCTCCAGCAGCTGAGTATGTTGAGCAGTTAGAATATCAACGTTTGTTGCAATTTCTCGTGGGATTAAGTGATAGCTTTGAACAAGCTAGAAGTCAGATCCTCTTAATGCCTACCTTGCCGTCTATCAACAAAGCATATGCCATGGTAGTTAAAGATGAAAGCAGGAGGATGATTACTGGTGCCAATTATGGAAATGCAGGGAATATTGAGCCTACTGCTCTATTTACTGCACAATCAGGAAACAAGCAAAGAAGAAATTATAGTTTGGAGTGTGACTTTTGCCATCTAAAAGGACATACTCGAAAAGATTGCTATAAACTAATGAAATGTGATTTTTGTAATAAAACAGGACATTTGAAGGACAAATGCTACAAAATCGTGGGTTATCCTCCAGATTTCAAGCCAAGGGGAAAGGCAAATGCTGCCCTATTGAGTGATCAATCTCAAACCACACCGGTGCCTAGTCAACAAACAAGCAATGGGACAGTACCAGCCCAGTTCTTCACACAAGATCAGTACAACCAACTATTACAACTATTGAGCAAGAGTTCTATTGGAGATGCCAGTGCTCACATGGCAGGTAAATGCTTTTGTGGCAATGTAGAGTTATGTGAAAATATGGTACTTTGCAAATGGATTGTAGATACAGGAGCTACGAATCATATGTCTAGTTCTAAAGAATTATTACATAATAAACAATCAGTAGGAAGCACATGACAAGTTCAGTTGCCTACCGGAGATTCAACCACAATTTCGCACATGGGAGAATGCCAACTTACAGGAGGTGATACTCTTAAGGATGTTCTTTGTGTTCCAAAGTTCAAGTTCAATCTTTTGTCAGTATCCAAAATGACAAAGGACTTGAAGTGCTGTGTCACATTCTTTCCACAATGCATTGTATTTCAGGACCTCTTTGCGAATGAGATTGGTAAAGAGGAGGAAGGACTATATGTTCTTTCTACATCAGTTGGAGGAAAATTAAATCGAGCATTTGCAGCAACTAGTGGAGCAGGTGGTGCAGATTTATGGCATAAGAGAACAGGACATGTTCTAATGCAAGTTCTTAGGAAGATTCCTAGCCTACTGAATAATACCATTCTCTTGTATCAATCAATTGACTAAGTGTGAGATATGTCCATTAGCAAGACAAACTAGAGTACCATTTCCACTTAGTAAGAGTAAAAGTTTATCTAGTTTTGACTTGATACACATGGATGTTTGGGGTCCATATAAGGTTCCTACTCATAATGGCATGAGATTTTTCCTTACTTTGGTGGATGATTGCACTAGATGGACTTGGGTATTCCTTATGCGACTTAAATCTGATGTAGTATTTTTACTCAAAAACTTTATTGCATTGGTCAAGACACAATATGGTAAGCCTATTAAGATATTTCGATCAGATAATGGAGGAGAATTTTTCAATCATTCTTGCAAGGAGTTATTTCAGTTGCATGACATTGTACACCAGAGTTCTTGCCCATACACTCCTCAGCAAAATGGGGTAGTTGAACGAAGACATAGGCATATACTTGAGACAACCAGAGATATTAGATTTCAGAGACATCTACCTGTTAGATACTGGGGCCATTGCATTGACACAACAGTCTACATTATCAACAGGATACCCTCCTCAATTGTTGTAGGTAAATCTCCTTATGAAGTGCTACATGGGAAACAACCTTCTATTTCCCATTTAAGAGTGCTAGGATGCTTATGCTTTGCAACAAACTTGATCAAGCATGAAAAGTTTGAGCCAAAGGCAGTGAGATCTGTTTTGTTGGGATATGCAACACATCAAAAGGGTTACATGCTATTGGATTTGGAACACAGAGTGTTCTTCATTAGCAGGGATGTAGTCTTTTATGAAGATGTGTTCTCATTCCAATCTTTAGACACTACTTCACCAGATTTCTTTCTTGATTCGACTCCTATTCCTAGACAGGATGTTATTACAGATCCAACTCCTATGGCTGTTCATATGCCACACAATGAACCTTGCACACAACCAGCTCCATGTTCCCCATATTTACCTGAGATTTCCTGTTCCACAGATGCTACACCTACTTCAGTCCCTGATGATGATCCCACAGTTGCTGGTTCTACTATTGATGTTCCAGTGCCTAATTGTAATCTACCCACTCTTGGACAGGATATTAGAAGATCAGGGAGAGTGTCAAAACCTCCCATCTGGCTACAGGATTATGTTCAGCATACTAAAGGAAAGTCTGCAGGATACTGCAAATATCCACTCTCTGAGGTGATCACCTATGATCACATTGCACCTAAATATCAAAGTTATTTGTCCCAATTTTTTGTTGAAGTGGAACCAGTGACCTACCAAGAAGCAGTTAAAGATAAGCGATGGGTAAAAGCCATGAAGTCTGAAATCAAGGCTTTAGAAGATAACCACACATGGGCTCTTATCCTATTACCTAAGGGTAAGAAGGCTATTGGATGTAAATTGGTGTACAAGATTAAATACAAGGCTACTGGGGAAGTAGAGAGATTTAAATCCATATTTGTGGCAAAAGGATACAACCAGAGAGAAGGGTTAGACTACTAAGAGACATTTTCACCTGTGGTAAAAATGGTGACTGTCAGGAGTGTGCTTTCCATAGCAGCTTCCAGGCATTGGACCATCCATCAAATGGATGTGTACAATGCATTCTTGCAAGGTGATCTTTTTGAAGAAGTGTATATGACTATCCCACAGGGGTTCAATGATTCCACTGATAAGTCCTTAGTCTGTAAACTGCTCAAGTCCCTCTATGGACTTAAGCAGGCTTCTAGATAATGGAATATCAAGTTAACAACAACATTGCAGAACTCTGGTTTCACACAAAGCCACCTAGATTATTCCTTGTTCCTCAAGCGAGTGGGAGAAAAGTTGGTAGTGGTTCTAGTCTATGTTGATGACTTGTTAATCACAGGTGATGATATCTTGCTTATACAACAGACCAAGGATGATTTACAGTCTAGTTTTAAGATCAAAGACCTTGGTGAGCTCAAGTTTTTCTTGGGCATTGAATTTGCTAGGAGTGACCAGGGAATTTTGATGCATCAACGCAAGTATGCCCTGGAGTTGATCTCTGATTTGGCATTAGCAGGGTCAAAGCCAGTCCACTCTCCTATGGAGCTTAATCTCAAACTGACTACCACTGAGTTTGATGCTCATACAAACTCTGTTGGTGATAATATTCTTCCTGATCCTGGACCATACCAACGTTTGCTGGGGAAACTACTCTACTTGACTATCGCTCGTCCTGACATTTCATTTGCTGTGCAGTGTTTGAGTCAATTCATGCATACACCCAAGTCCTCCCATATGGAGGCTGCTATGAGGGTCATGAGATATGTCAAGTCTTGTCCTGGTATGGGTGTGTTACTAAGTGCTAATTGCTCTGCCTCTCTTTCAGCCTTTTGTGATGCAGATTGGGCTGCTTGCCCTAACACACGCAAGTCAGTCATTGGCTATTTTGTCAAGTTTGGCAGCTCTTTGATTTCTTGGAAGTCCAAGAAGTAGTCTACCATCTCTCGCAGCTCAACAGAGGCTGAGTATAGGAGTTTGGCATCCACTGAGGTGATTTGGATTCTAAGTTTGTTCAAGGAGTTGGGCATTCCTCATTCCTCTCCTGTTCCTATATATTGTGATAGTAAATCCGCTATTCAAATTGCAGCGAATCCAGTTTTTCATGAACGTACGAAACACATTGATATTGACTGCCATTTCATTAGAGAAAAGGTTCAGCAAAGGCTGATTAGTACTGTCTATGTTCCTACTGCTGAACAGGAAGCTGACTTGCTAACCAAGGGCCTTGTGCGATTTCAACATGACTATTTGGTGTCCAAGCTAGGACTGAAGAACATCTTCAGTGGACCTAGCTTGAGGGGGCGTAAAGGAGGTGTCCACGCAAGCAGTGCCTTAGCTCACATGTGCTCTTAACTTAACTATATTTAGATCAATGTAATCGTAGTTAGTCCATTAGTTTAATACATGTATAGCTGTACATGAGTTGGCAGTAGTTAGTTGGTCACTGTAGGAAGCAGTTATATATGATGTACATTGTTCATTTTAGATATATCGAAGAAGAAAATTTCCTCCTCTGCTCTTCTTCTCACAAGCTGTTTCTTCTTTTCTCTGAATTCAATCACACTTTCAGTTTAATCATGAGAATTTAACAGGAAAGTGGAAAAAAACCACACTTTGCCCAGCTATATATATATGATACTGAAAATGAGATACATAACAGAATGAATAGTCTGCTCCATGAAGAAGTTGATCCTAAAATTGTTCAGGGCTTATCCGAAATGCTGGACGAGCATAATATTTTGGCAAAAATATTTCGAATGGCAAGGGATAGATATAAACAACATCCTGAATCTGTTTTCCGTCTACGACTACTATCCGATAGGACAAGAGATGGCCGGCAATACAATATACCCACAGCCTCTGAAGTTGCAGGACTAGTAATTGGTGATCTTACTGATGAAAATTTTCAGCGAGATGTTATAGTAGAACATCGGAAAAACGGACTTCAAAGAATCACAGATTTGCACCCAAGTTTCATGTCTATGACTTACCTATTAATACACCCATATGGTGAAGATGGATATAGGTTTGGAATTCTTTTGACAGATGTAATCAACAAAACTTTCGCGAGAGAAAAATTGACAATGAGACAGTTCTACTGCTTCAGGATACACCAAAGACTTAACGAAGCGCACACTCTTCTACAAGCTGGTAGACTATTGCAGCAATACGCCGTGGATGGTTACATGGCAATTGAAGAAGAAAGATTTCGTTACATCCGGAATAATAAATAAAAACTCAAGGCTGATCTATTTTCTGGATTGATAGATGCTATTGTCCGAGGTGATTCTGATTGTTCAATGATAGGGAAAACCATTATCTTGCCTTCTTCACACACTGGGGGACCTCGATATAGGGTACAAAATTATCAAGATGCAATGGCAATTTGTAGGTGGGCGGGATATCAAGATTTGTTCATTACTTTCACTTGCAACCAAAAGTGGCCAGAAATAAATGAAATGCTCCGTTTAATTGGACAAGAGAGCGATGACAACCGGGTTGATATCATATGCAGAGTTTTCCAAATAAAATTGTTCCAGCTAATGCAAGATCTAAAAAAAAGGCAGCCTTTTGGAAAAATAATTGCATGTAAGTTAACTCATTCACTACATAATGCACACATTACTAATAACATAAATATGCATGAAACAAGTGTTAGTAACAGGTATTTTGAATGTTAGCAATTCTCATTGTTATGAAAACTATAATTTCTTAGTTTATCCTTAAGGCCAGAGGCAGATCCAGGATTTAAATCATATGAGTTCAACTCTTAAGATTTTTAACATTGAACCCATTATACTTTTAAAGTTATGGGTACATATCCTCTATTTTTGCAATTTTAGTGAATTTTTACATATAAAGTTTTACACCGCATCGAAAGTTATGGGTTTAGTTGAACCCGTTCGTTGCTAACTACATCCGCCTCTGCTTAAGGCTTTAGTTTTAAGAAGTTCGTCATAATCCAACAACTTAGTCGTACATAATTTCAATATACATGGCATTCACATCAATGTGCTTATCTGACTTTTGGTAACAATATAATGCATCATACATATGTGTGGAATAGTAAAGGATCTTGAAAAAATAAGCAACAAAAATATTTTGAACTGTTAACGATGCTACTTGATGCTATTTTCACTAAATTGAATTAGACGATCTTACATAATTCTATTATGAAATGTATTTATATGCATATATACAAGTTCTATTAGACTTATATTTGATAACTTCAAAAGAAAGTCATAGATGGCAAGTCCAAGTAAAAAAAAAGAAAAAAAAAAGAATAACTACTAAGTTAGAAGGAAGTTACATAGCTCTTGAGGAGTTGGCGAGCACACAACTATACCAACTATCCCAGTCTGAATAGCAACCCTAGCTACAGATCCAAGCTTCAAAAATAATTTCACCCGTAATACATAACTATAGGACTTAATACCAAAACAGAGTAGATATTAAATTGTACGTTCGTATACAATCTTTACCCATAAGCACCCCATTCACCATGATTGGCAACGGAGTAATTGTCATGAGCCTCTAAACGTCCTGCCAATGTCCATATAAGAATCATTGACATATCATACGTTTGTTTAGATAACTTTTTTTAGCACAAATGCACATAGACAGCAGTTGTTATTGATATCACCAAATCCTTTTTGACACGTCAGATTAAATCTCAATCTTAATCCACGAGATTTTTTACCGCCGAAAAACAGAGAATAATTACATAGTATAGCTTCTGCATATGTTGGTAAAAGAATGTGTACTGCATGTCTTTTGTACCTGCATCCTAACCATAACCTTATACTATTCATTTACAGGTTTATATACAATTGAGTTTCAGAAGAGAGGTTTACCTCATGCGCATATATTGCTCTTCCTGCATCCCACATTAAAAAGCCCCTCCACAGATCATATTGACAGAATAATAGCAGCAGAAATACCTGATTTGGATGTTGATCCTGACGGTTATAATGCTGTTAAGAACTTTATGATGCATGGACCTTGCGGAGAATTAAATCCACATTGCCCATGTATGAGGCAAGGAAAGTGCACGAAGCATTTTCCGAAGAAATTCAATGATCGAACAACTTTTGATTCAGATGGATTTCCTATTTATAGGATAAGGAACACAAGTACTCAAGTCAAGAAAAATGGCGCCAACTTAGACAGTAGATATGTTGTCCCTTGCAATAGGGATTTGCTTGTCAAATATGATGCACATATAAATGTCGAATTATGCAATTACTCAAGGTCTGTGAAGTACTTGTTCAAGTATGTCCATAAAGGGTCTGATAGAGCAACTGCAACTATAGAATCTACGAATACTGCTGCAGAAAATGATGAGATAAAAAAAAATCTAGACTGCAGATAGATATCAGCTACAGAAGCTTGCTGGAGGATCTTTAAATTTGACATACATTATAGAAAGCCGGCAGTTGAGCGTCTGCCTTTTCATTTAGAGGGACAAAACACAATAATATTCGAAGAAGAAAAGCGAGCAGAAAGCGTGATTAGCAGACAGGACATAGAAAAGACAAAATTCACAGAATGGTTTGAGTCGAACAAAAGATATGACGATGCACGAGAGCTAACATATTCGGACTTTCCTACGCGTTGGGTCTAGAATGCAAAGGACAAAACTTGGAATAGAAGGCAAAGTGGGAAGGCAGTTGGTAGAATTTACTTCGCACATCCTGCAAGTGGAGAATGTTTTTATATGAGAATGCTGCTTAACTTTGTGAAAGGAAGCACTTCCTATGAAAGCATCAGAACAATAAACGGAGTGGAGTATAAAAATTATAGAGATGCATGCTACGCGTTAGGATTATTAGATGATGATAAAGAGTGGAATGACTGCTTAGCCGAGGCTGCACTTTGGGAGACAGGAAATGAGTTGAGACATCTATTTGTAACGATACTTATTTACTGTCAGGTATCTGATTCAAGCAAATTTTGGAAGAACAACTGTGGAATTTTATCAAAAGATATAACATCATTACAGAGAAATAGATTTCAATTGAAATATTTACAGTTAACTGAAAAACAAGTAGAAGCATATACATTATTTGAGATTGAAACCATCCTATTAAAGATGGGAAAAAGTTTGAAAGACATAGATGGAATGCCGCTACCAGATTCTACGTTACTGCGAAATGTGGGAAGCCGTCTGCTCAATGAGGAGCTAGACTATGACAAAGAGGAGCTCAAAATACTGCACTACAAATCATTCGCTCTCTTAAATGATTGCCAAAAGTTAGCTTATGATGCAATAATAACATCAGTTGAGAATGAACAAGGACGATTATTTTTTATAAATGGACATGGTGGTACTAGCAAGACATTTCTATGGAATACAATAATTTCCAACCTCAGATCACAATCAAAAATAGTTCTCCCCGTTGCTACTTCTGGAATTGCAGCTTTGTTATTGCCAAATGGTAGGACCGCTCATTCGCGCTTCCATATTCCTTTGGACGTTACTGTAGAATCCACTTGTGAAATAAAACAAGGCACCCAGTTAGCTGAACTTCTCAACAGAACTTCTTTAATTATTTGGGATGAATCCCCCATGGCAAATAAGTTATGTTTTGAAGCATTAGATAAGACGTTGAGAGATATCATGCGAGTGAGGTATGAAAATAGCTCCGACAAACCTTTTGGAGGCCTTACAGTTGTATGTGGTGGTGATTTTCGCCAAATATTACTAGTTATTTCAAAGGGTACCCGAGCTGATATTGTTGATGCATCACTAAACTCCTCTTATTTGTGGCCATTTTTCACAATATATGAACTGAAGCAAAATATGAGACTATGCAATGGAAAAGTAAGTGATTGCGAGGCTGACCAAACTGCTACTTTTGACAAATGGTTGCTACAGGTTGGAAATGGATCATTTTACGACGATATTAACAAGGAGCTAATCAAATTGCCTCCTGAATACGCATGAAATCATCTAACATGTTGAGGCAGTTTATCCATGTCTCCTACAAAATTACAGTGACCTAACATATCCGAAAGAAAGAGCAATACTAACGCCAAAAAATGATATGGTACATGAGTTGAACGATAGAATTCTGAAAATGATACCAGGTGAAGGAAGAACATATTTCAGCTCTGACAATGTATGCAAAGCGAGCATGAACACTAACGATGAAGAACTGTTGTACCCAACCGAATTTCTAAATAGCTTAACATTCCCTGGCATCCCTAATCATGACATACACTTAAAAGTAGGTATCCCAGTTATGCTTCTCAGAAATCTAAACCAAACAGAAGGCCTATGCAACGGAACAAGATTAATTGTCAGGCATCTTGGAAATTGGTCTGTCAGCGCAAACATCATGTCCGGAAAGAACAATGGTTCCAGCGTCACAATTCCAAGAATCATAATGTCTCCCAACGATTCAAAGTGGCCATTCAAGCTTAACAGAAGGCAGCTCCCTTTGGCGCCATGTTTTTCCATGACAATCAATAAAAGTCAAGGACAGTCTCTTAACCATGTCGGCTTGTATCTTCCGAAACAAGT
Organism: Nicotiana tabacum; assembly: GCF_000715075.1. Classification (NCBI taxonomy): domain Eukaryota; kingdom Viridiplantae; phylum Streptophyta; class Magnoliopsida; order Solanales; family Solanaceae; genus Nicotiana; species Nicotiana tabacum. The sequence goes on along the minus strand of NC_134087.1, from coordinate 182,841,396 downwards.
ATTCACCCATGGTCAATTATATGTGGCTGTCTCCCGAGTAACAACAAGAGAGGGATTAACCATACTAAATGCTGACGAGGACACAGAAAATCCTACATTCATTAAAAATATTGTTTACAAAGAGGTATTCCAAAATATACGTCCTATGGTTGCTGAGACACGCGAGGTATTTCTTAGTCTTTTCCAAATTGTGACATGACCTTTATACAATCTTACAAATAGTTACTTCATTACAATTATTTCAAATTGTTTGTGCTTCAGGATAACTAACTTTACCATTGATAATTCATGCTGGAATGAGCTCTCAATACCGATGACGATATTAAACGTGCTGCTTCAGTTGTGCTTAAGCCATCCAAAAATGCAGATTATTACTTTTCCGAGAAGGCTATGCAATAATTAATACACAACTGATGTTAGTATTCATATATTTTGTATTTACTGTAATGAATTGGAAGATTTTACAAAAGATACTATTGGTGTATAACTGATGTTAGTATTCATTTTTGTTCTATTTGAAATACATTTAGGTATTTCTCCCTTTCTTTTGTTAAGAAGCAAGTCATTTCTTCATCTCTTCTTAGATTTTTTGAAATACATTTAGGTGTATCTTCCTTTCTTTTGTTAAGCAGCCAGTCATTTCTTCATCTCTTCTTACATTTTATTACTTGGTTAACTTCGTAAAACCAGATTTATTGTGTACTTTTATTTTGTCATCCAAGTTGTTTATGCATATATTTTTAGATTACATATTAGATGAATCATATGGATTGTTACTCAATTAAATTTCTGCAAAATCAAAAGAACTTTGTACGAAGAATTTGGAGAGAAGTTCAAACCATTTCTATACAACGACTTTGGCCCGTAGGTTGTCATAGTTACTCCTACAACAGTTAAACAATTCCATGGTAATTTTTTATGTTAATCAATCATTCCTATGTAATTTATTACTGATATTCTGAATATACATTAAAGTTTGTTTTAAAAGTGCATTCACTATTTACAGGTGAGGTTACTTTCGCCACGATATACGCAAGCAAAATATATGTAAATCTAGAAATAGATTACATAACAACTTTGATTCAAACGTTTGGTCATACATTTTTTGGTGCACAAACTATCGGAAGCTCTCATGTCAATAACATTCCCATAGAGGAAGAGATGTTTATGAACAGGATGAACGTTACCAAGTTGTTGGAGTCCGAATACAGTGCCGAAATACATGTTATTTCCCTATTTCTACTTCTTTGTAATTAAAATTACAATTCTTCAAGATGTTTGTACTAATTAGATTTTTTTCATATGCTGGAATAATGTACCTCCACAAATCCAATGCCTTTGCGGCAAGGAATTTATTTTCAAGCTACGATTAAACAATTACAATATTAAAGAGGGGTTTGAAAATTATACCGTATCTAAGTTGTTTATTCCAGATGAGAATTTGGAATTGCAATACACAACAAGGAAAGAAAAAAATAAAGGTATTGTGATATAGATTGTTTAAATGGAAATCCAAATGTATATGTACACTGAAAATATGCTTTATTTTCGTTGGTTATGCAGGGAAAAAGAAAGGTTAAGGATAACATTGAAACAAAACGTTTTGTTGAAGGGAAGGTAAATTTCTTTACTGTTTTATTTAGCAAACTTTCAAGTACAAAAGAAATTAGTTATACTATTGGTGTATAATTATCTAATATGTTCACTATGTAACACGATTCAAATTTATTATTTTATTTCTTATGTGCGATCATGATTCTCAAGTATTCTTAAATTATTTTGTACATGTCCAATGCCTGCCAGGAGACATTGTATGACAATATAATTAAAGGAGTGCGATTGAATGACGACATTCACGAACGCGCGAAGCGCCGGCAATTTACCTAGTTAATCATATAATCTAAGGCCTTTTTATTTTCGTGCTTCTTTTTACTCTAAAGTTACTTGCACAAATACACCCTTAAATCTTATTAACATTGTACTTTTCCTCTTTTTTCTGAATTTTGACGGTAAAAGCTAAATAAAGTTTAAGACAAATATCACTCGATAATTTTGCTGATAATATTGATGAAAGACACAAATGTAGATTAACAATATTATAGTTATTACTTTGGATAATATTGTGAAAAGTTAATAATAAAATAATAATTTTGTGTATCATTTTGACATTATAATAAGCATCAAATTTACAATAAAGTCAACAGTGCACCCATGGTTTTAAAATTATGGATCTGCCTATTTTTCCTATACCAGCTTGTATCACTTGTGTTCATATGCGCAATGAATACAAATTATGTCGAATACAAACAAGGCGAAATATAGAAATACAGAAAAATAATGCTCTTGTCGAGAGTCAAACTCAAGACCTCCTTTTAATAAGAAGATACTCTAACCAATTGAGTTACAAGAGCTTGTTGTTCCTTTATTTCAGTTCAAAATAATTGATCTCTTGTTTCAGTACTACAAGTGAATTTGCTACAAAATTCAAATATAACTATGAATGATAAATACAGTATATATATTTGCTATATTTTCCCTATACTTAAACATCAAAGAAAAATGGACTTTAGCTTATGGGCCTTCATGCTACAGCTTTACTACCTTACATTGATGATCGACAGTCCCAGTCGTTGTATTTCTTTAATTGTCATTCACAAATCCGTTTCCACTAACCGGAGTTTGACTTGACTTGATGTCTGGACCAAGTATGGCAATTCTAGCATCAAAAGTTGGGCCCAAAGTTGGAAATTGAGAGTCGACTAAGTGGAAATAGGAAGAAATCCAGGTAAGAGCTAATGCTAAATGGAAAGGAGAGGTGTTGGATGATTACCAAAAAACAAAATGAGGAATAAAATATAAAAAGAAGTGATTGTAAGCTGAAAATTCATAAACTATTACTAGTAATTAACTTATGACTTTTAACTGATTTTGACGTATTCTTGGATCTATATATTTAATTGATACACAAAGTTAATTTTTCTCAGTTGCTAATACTGAAAAGGTCCCTACACTTTTTCTGGCGTACTACTAAAGGCGAAATTTATATATGAGAAAGACTCGATCACCTTAAGAGGAAGCAAGACGGGAGAAAATATGTGAAAGTTGTCGATACATGAATGGAACGGTGTTCAATCTTTTCTATTGTATGTTTCAAATGAAGAAATGTCACATAAATTGGAATGAGTGAAATAGTTTTAAAATGTAGGAATTTCTCATTTTTAATTTCAATTTTTTTTTTTCATTTCACGGTAAATTTATCGAAATTTAAATCATTATGTACGACGACTAATTTCAGAATCAAACCTTATACCCCATACATAATGGAATTATACACAATAGTTAGAGTGCTTTGCATTTCGCACCCTTAATATACACCTTTTTTGATTTGCATCATACCCTTTCATTTTTATGATTTACCCCTTAATCTATTCACGTCTTTGCAATATCGTATTAAAGTTCATTTTATGAGAGATAAAATAGGAATTGTATAGTGAAAACGATTTGAGGGGGAAGGAGGTGGAAAAGATGAAGCGAAGAGCCAAAGGTGAGAGAAGAGTAAGGAGAGTAGCTTATGCTGAGTCATTGCCACCATTATTGCTACTAGAGCACAAGCTTGCAATATTAGATCACTGTATTAAAATACAAATAGTTTAGATATTTAGGCTCATTGTTTCAAGAGAAAGGAATATAAGATGAATATGTTACTTGAAGGATTAAAACCTGATGGTTGAAATGGAGAAGTGCTACCACTTGTTATGTGATAAAAGGACGCCTACCTAAGTGAAAGGTAAGTTTTATAGAACAGCTATAAGATCGACAATGTTACATGGTAGTGAATGTTGGCTTGCAAGTCCAACATATCCACGAGGTGATTATTGCAGATTAGATAAGATTAAATACCGCCACATTCGTTATAAGTTGCATGTAGCACACATTAAGAAGAAAATTAGAGAAGGTCGATTCAGATGGTTTGGTCACATCCTTTGTTGATCTACAAATGCACCAATTTGTAGGTGTGAAATTATGGTACGTGAAGCTATTAAAAGAGAACGAGATTGTCACGACCCAAAATCCAACTAGTCGTGATGGCGCCTAATCCTAACCTATTAGGTAAACCAATTAACAATAAACCAATTCCAATGACATTCATTAAGAGAAGTAATGATGATACAACTGTACTTTTATACAAAGAATTCCCAAGGACTGGTAGTACAAATCACGAGCTTCTAAGATTTAGAGTTGATAATGCTGGTATGAAATAAATACATCATATATTTGAAATTAATAATTCAAATCTACCAAGAACAAAAGGCAGCAATGACCGGAACACAAGTACGTCTTCAATGTCAGCTCCCGCCATACATAGCAACATCAACATCAAAAATTTTCACGCAAAATGCAGAAATGTAGTATGAGTACAATCGACTCCATGTACTCAATCAGTAACAAACCTAACCTTAGGTTGAAAGTAGTGACGAGCTGGGATAAAGGTCGGAGTCCAACACTAGTAGCCAACAATAGTTCATAACAATATAATAAAAGTGATAAAAGAAATAACTCAGATATATAATGCTCAGCTCGTTCACAGCTCCGGAAAATAGGCATACTTTTAAGTATAACACTGAAAATCCAAATATTTTACTGAAATCACCAAAATGTGAGTAAATCGAAAAAACTATGATTTTTTTCCAAAAACTTTCGAAAACAGGTAAGATGTTTCATTATCAAATGGCATGAGAAAAGTACATCTCTATGCCTACATGTCAATGTGTATGTGAACTCATGAATGACGCAATATCGGTACAACATGAGAAAAATGCATCTCTATGCCTGTATGTCAAGTGTACATGTCAACTGTGATGCAACATAGTGATAAAACCATATGCATACTCTCGGAGTATCAATTTACTTAGTCCTCCCAGTCACTCAGTCCTCACAGTCACTCAATTCTCCCAATCACTCGGCACTCGCGCTCGGCACTTGCGCTCGGCACTCGCACTCAGTAGGTACCTATGCTCATGTGGGTGTGCGGACTCCGGAGGGGAAGATCTAGCCCAAGCGCTGCAATAAACCAATCATGACATGAATCCATAAAGCCTGCTGTAGGGTGCAACCCGATCCCATAAATATCCTCACAATTGGGCCCTCGGTTTCACTCAGTGATCAATCTCTCCAGTCTCTCGGGCTCACAATGTCATGAAAATTAGCCCAAAATGATGATATGATGTATCAATAAATAGCAACAGAGACTGAGATATGATATGCCAATGAATGAGTATGACTGAGTATGTAACTGCAATTTAAGCAAATAACTCAACAACAGACATGCCCTCGGTGGATCCCAATAGAATAAACATGTAGCTTAAACATGGTTTCTAACAGGGATCACCACTCAATTACTCTAGCACGTAGAGATTTCATGGATAAAAATAGGATTAGGTTGTTATATAGTACCACAGAAACAACCGAGTCATAATTCACACGATGCATGCCCACAAGCCCGTCACCAAGCATGTGCATCACCTCAACACCAACCCATAACACATATATTCAGGGGTTCATACCCTCAACACCAAGTTTAGAAGTGTTACTTACCTCGTACAAGCCAAATTCAGTACCGAGCAAGCCAAGCAATACTCCAAAAATGTCATCATGCGCGTACCGACCTCCGAACGGCTCAAAACTAGCCAAAAGCAACTCAAATACATCAAATAATGCCTAAGGAAACAAACCCAATCGATAAAGGTAGAATCTTTAATCAAAAACCCAAAATCAACCAAAAAGTCAAACCCGTGCTTGCACCTCGGAATCTGATAAAACTTATAAAATCCGACAACCCATTCGATTACGAGACCAATCATACTAGTTTTACTCAAATTCGACTCCATATCGATGTTCAAAACTTAAAAATTCACTATATGAAGCTTTAGACAAAAACCCCAATTCTTCTTTTGAAATCATCAACCAAATATCAAATACGAGGATAGATTCGTGAAATATAATTAAAACCAAGTAGAGAACACTTACCCTAATCCACATGGTAACAATCGCCTAAACAATTGCTTGATTCCTATCTCCATAGCTCCAAATATGCTAAATGGCTGAAACCCCCAAAAATAGAGTACTTATAATCACTGGACGAATTAATGGATCGCGATCGCAGAGAAGAAAAATGCACTGCCCAGAATTACCCTATGCAATGTCGGAACAACCTTTGCGATCGCGAAGAACAAAAGCAACTGCCACTAAAAATCCTCTACGCGTTCGCAACATAGACCTCGCGAATGTGATTCACAATAGCTCCCCTTACACTATCGCATCAACTACTTCGCGAACGCGAAGGCATCCTCCCCAGCCCTCAGCTTCTCATCTCTGCTCTACGCGAACACAAACATAAGGACGCGAAGGAGATGCCTAGGCCTCACAAAGGTACGTGAATGCGATACAACTTTTGCGAACGCGATGAAGGAAAAATACCAGCTCCTCTAATAATCTACGCGATCGCGGCCCAATCTTCATGATCGCGAAGGAGGTTTGAAACACCAGAAATCAGCAGCAACCAACAGTGAGAACATGAAGAAAAATGGCCCGAAATAAATCTGAAACACGCCTTAGCCCTTCGAGACCCCATCCGAACATACCAACAAGTACCATATCCTAACACGGACTTACTCGAGGCCTCAAATCACGCGTAACAACACCGAAACGACGAATCACATCTCAAATCAAACTTAATGAACTTTCAACTTCCAAAACTCGTGTCGAAGCATAACAATCAACTCTGAATGAACTCAAATTTTGCACACAAGTCCCAAATGATAACGAAGCTATTCCAATTTCCGGAACCACAATCCAAATGTGATATCCTCAAAGTCAATTCTCGGTCAAACTTATGAACTTTCCAAACCTTTAAATTTCCATCTTTCGCCTATTAGTACCGAAACCTTCTAGAAATATCCAAATGCAAATCCGGGCATATGCCCGAGTCCAAAATCACCATCCGAACTTGACAGAATCATCTAAACTCCGATCCGAGGTCAAATACTCTAAAGTCAAACTTGGTCAACTCTTCCAACTTTAAAGCTTCGATTATGAAATTCATTTTTTCCAAATCAATTCCGAATAACCTGAAAATCAAAATCGATGAGTCACACAAGTCATAATACATCATACAATACTGCTCAAGATTTCAAATAGCTGAACGGAAATGCAAATGCTCATAGCGACCGGCTGGATCGTTACAGAGATAGATCTAAATTACATGAAAAGAAGTTGTCTCGAAAGACCTATAAATCCTTGGAGTCAATGCAGACTTAACTAATGATAAAGCAAAATAATTGGAAGAAAAAGATCCATATAGGCGATAGCTATTAATTGGGAATAAGTTTTACACTTGTTAACAAATTATCATCATTATTATTATTATTATTATTATTATTTTTATTATTCTAAACTTATATTTTACTTTCAATTTTATTTTATTTTTGTACGATGGTATGAGTTGATTTTAAAGAAACAAGTGAGAATTTATATAACCTGAGATTGAAACATAATCATTACAAGACAATTATTTCTGCGAAGGTTCGCAAGTTTTAAGGTCAAGTGAACCCAATTTGAAAGGTAAGATCATAATTTGAAACATAAATGCAGGAATTGACAGCTGACAATATATGAAACCGTTGCCGCTGTCTCATCAGCAAATTGACATTAATGATGGGTAAGGAATTACATTAAACTTTCTTGTGGAAGGCGGTATGCAGAAAAATAGACTCGTTTTTCTTCAATGAGTAAGATGATTTATAAATACGCTATAGCAAAATGAAACCTTCCTATGAGTTCGTATCCACTGTTTGTTTTGTCGCAATTTCAGTGGATTATCATACATAAATTTATTCTCCGCATCAAAAGTACTAATTCCGCCCCTAACCTTCTGTTCCCTCTGACCCTTCTTCCTCCTCCTCATCCATCCTTCTAGCTCTTTTTCCTAATTATGTCATCCTTATTTTATCCTTCATACTAATATTGTTCTGTAAAGAAGTGCGCTTATAGAGGTAATTTACTCAAAAATAAATCGATGCCAAAGTTTCTGTATAATTTGAGTATTTCAGCCCCAATAAAAGAAAATTCATCGGAAACAGAATTTTTAATACTTTCTAAATTGCTTGATGGTGATTGCAGTTAATGAGAACTGACTTATTAACCTTGTTTTTTTTTCCTGGTTAGGAACGAGTCAAGACAAGTATCCAAGTCTTTCATTTTCTCGGTGATTAGTACTGCAGTTTGCATTACTTTGATTAATTAATCTTTAGGACTTGTGTGCCCCAGTCACCCTAAATTTATTTCAAAAAATTAAAACTTATACTATTCTTAAATATATTTTGAGATATCGTTGAGTGAAACTCTTTTTCTAAATATCGCTGAATACTCCAATCTTTATTAACAGGGCCATGCACAAAAAAGTTTAGTGGTAATGACATAGTAAATGGTATCGCATGAATGTTACGTAGTACTTGTAGTTTTGATAACTATACAACTTGCATAGGAATATGACGTGTTTCACTAAAAAAATCTAAGAAAATTATAGAAGGAAATTAATACAAATTCAATCAACTGACTCTTTTATCAACTTTGAACGTGAGTGCATGAGGAAAGACTCAAGATATAAGAAAAAGAAAATGAAGTGCGTGGGCTGTGGGTGGAGTACAGAAGAAGCTAAGGTCATCAACGAAGTCTTTTTGATGACAAGTCAAAATTAAAGTGATATTACCCTTAGGCCTTAGGTGATTTTGTTACCCATTTCAAATGCACCGGTATTAATTATTGTGGTGTGTGAGACCAGTGGCGTAAACACATGTATTCAAGGGGTATCAATCGATATTCATTCGTCATAAAATTTTGCTGTGTAGCTAGGTAAATTTTTCTATTAATATTTATACATTATATATTGACATTCTATAGTTTTTTATGGGTTTACTTCTTTATATTTTGACCCCTCCCTTTCCTCCCTCTCTTAATGAAAATTCTGATCCTGCCACAGCATGGGATTTAATGAAGTATGTATTAAGGGCAAATATTAAAAGTATCATCGATCGGAGTATGTTAACTTGTCGTCCATATAGGCATCTTCTCAACGATACTACAAAGTCCGAGCCAACTTCTTAGCAACCGGCAAAAAGGTGGTTCATGTTTCATTTATTAAACCTTAAAAAATATACAGGTCTATAACAACATTACTTCTTTATTGAACCTTATATTCTCTGGCTCTGAGAAAAAGGAGGTTAAGAAGTTTATCGTTCCCACTCAAAAGGGAAGGAATAAGTTTTACAACTCTATACGGTAAAATTGGTTCGCATTGAATGATCGAATGATAGCATGATGCGTGGAATCAAAGACAGATGGAAGACAAATCGAATGAGAACCAAGACCAGAAATAACAGTTGTAGTTGACACCGGATAAATCTCGAGGGAAACACGATCAAACGTGAGTGGGTTGAATGTTTGTCACCAGATGACATTTAATGAAGAATATTCCCTAGTATTAAATAAACAGCTGTTGCAGAGAACTTTTATATTCATTGCATGTCGTTACATATTTATCAATGGCCTCCTTTATTGCCATTTAAGAGGGGCTTGACCTCAGGATTTTGTTTACTAGGTATAGCTATAAATAGTAGCTTCAACAGCCATTGTAAGGACACGAAATCTCTGGCAAAAACTTATGTTATATTCTATTCTCAAGCTAAATAATACAACTTTACTTTTTTGTTTTATATTGCTCTTATTTCTGTCCTCGGAAGCACCGCTCCCAGAGCTAGACCTGCCATGTCCTTTGGTTTTAACGCTAAGTCTTATTTTTAATCTTATTTTTCCAATGGGCAGGCGGAATCAACCAATAAGGTGATTATTCAAAACCTCAAAAAGAGGTTAGAAGCAGCTAAAGGCAAGTGGCCGAAAGATTTACCGATCATGCGATGGGCGTACCGGACAACGACAAAATCAAGCACGGGAGAGACACCTCTCTCTCTTGTATACGATGCAAAAGCCTAATCCTAGTGGAAGTAGGAAAACCAACCTTACGATTCTTCCGAACAGATGAGAACACAAATAATGAGCCATTGCTGGTAAAGCTGGAACTACTCGACGAACGCAGGGACTTAACACACTTGAGGATGGTAGCTCAGAAACAAAGGATGGAAGGATACTATAATCGGAGGGCCAATCCCCGCAACTTTAAAGTAGGAGACTTGGTTTTGAGAAAAGTGACTCAGAACACTTGGGAAATCAACACTGAAAAGCTAGGTCCGACGTGGGAAGGCCCCTACTGGGTTTCAACTGTCATTGGTAAGGGATCATAAGAGCTGGAAAATTAAGATGGAGAAAAATTGCCACACAAATGGAACGTGACTCACCTCAAAATGTCTTACTGTTGATGGATCCTAATTTTACTAAAAGTATGTGCTGCCCTCTTTTTTTCTTTGACCAGTTTTTGTCCCAATCAGATTTTTCTGGCAAGGTTTTTAATGAGGCAGGAACGAAAAATATACTACGAAGGGAGCATCATCGGCAAAGCTAAGATCTTTAAATGTCTAGGCACTGGAACAACAAGCCACAAAACATACCATCGAACAAAATATTATTAACTGTTCACAAGTATTTTTTTGTCAAAGGAGAAAGAATTCTAGTGTTCCAATTCACATACTTCGCATTTGAACACTAGAAGGGGAATAATATGAGAATACGACAATATAATTTGCACAAAAACCGAGACTACGAGACCCGGGAACAATAATATCTCATCTGGACCGGAAACTACACGACCAGCCCCGTTGAAACAAGTTGTACAAGTTTGCCACATGTATTCATAATATTTTTAGCAATCAAATACTTATGTACTTTTAAAGATGGAAGGAATACAATAAAGTTCTTTTGTTTTTATCTTGTTTCTTGTCCAAACGATGAGCTAAATTTATCATTTGAAAGTTAAGAAAAACCTTCAAATGCTTGTGCGGAATGAACAAGAGATATTTTCTTCAAGAGCGCCGTAAATATAAGAGGCCCCTCTTTGATGAAACTCTCATAGTAAAGGTGTCGCGCCTCCTTTCCCTCCGCGAAAATCGGGTTCATGACATTTGGTATGGGACAACTCTTTCCTTTTGGGAAGGGGGTCGCTTTTTTGGAGAGTCGCCACCTAATGATTTTAAGGTGCGTTAGGTCACCTATAGGATTCATTTATAACTACATTTGGTAACCAGAGATAGGGTACATGCTTGAAATTATCCTAAGGGAAAGGTGTTAGACACCTCTCAGGATCCACTAATGTGGTTCCCGGCCAGATAGTTTTTTGTGAATTTGTGCAATTAGTAAATAAACAAGTATGGCTCAAATAGTAGGGATTTAAGTTTAAATACACAAGCGTTTGAAAACAATGAGCGAAAGGAGAAAATTTAAAAAGAATTACAATCTAAAGCATGCTTATGAATGTAAAGGGGGTGTCCTAGGTTTGTTTGTAATATGGATCACATCAATGCAATACCCGGTATGACACTCTTCAAAGAGGGGCTACACGTGGTATTAACGCACCAGTCATCATATCCATATCTATCCTTTCCCGCCCCGTGAAGGTAATTAAAGCGAGGGTTGGTATCGACCCCTATTGCATGCTGTTACCCGTCCCTTCCTATCAGTCCCGGAGGAATTTAGGACTCCTATCCTATAAAAACAAGGTTCTAGGCAGACCCTCAGATTTAAAGGCAATATACTAAGGCGACACACAATAACAAGTAGGACTTCAATTAAAGGGAGCATGAAAGACAAACGAAAAGCTCAAATATACCTCCACAGATAATGCACATAGACATCATGACTCATACACAATTAAAGTCTGAATTTAAATCCTATGCATGGTATCTAAGTGATAACAGCAGAACCAGATTTATTACATGACTTAGAAAAGAAGTTCGAATCAGGCTTGCCTACTGATTTTAACAGTTGATAATTAAATACTAATCACAGAGACGGTTCTGGTTTTATTTAAAGTTATTACCTAAGAGCATGCTATTCTAGTTGATATGAATGCAGAGATTATTACCAGTTATATTCAGAAAACATCACAAGGCAAGATTATTATTATTACCTTTTCAGGGATCAGTAATTAACTAGGCGACTTAAACAAAATGCAAATAGGATGCTAGAACATGATATCTAATATGTACATGCAAATGGTAGGGTTGTTGAAAAACAGAATCCCTAAGGCATGATTGCTAAATGCGCACAGGAGTTGCAGAATACGACTTTTGAAAGTACAAGAGTAATAGCTTTTATTCCAATGTTTTTATCGTCCAAGGAGCAGGATTTCTAAGTGATAGACATAAAACATGGATTAGTGACGGATGAAATGCTGAAGCAAGAAACATGGGACCTAAGAGCATGATTTCTAATGCATGTATGAACCCTAAGCATGGTTTCTATTACACAATTAGGAATATAAACCTAACATGTTTTCTACCCCTTAACAACTATAACATGCATATTTACCCCATCCCTTTTTACTAGCCAACCCCAATACTTGTTTACAACAAGTTATTACAGACCAACATTGAAACGAATTACATAAGTAGGAATGAAAATAAGAAGTTACATTATATGAAGCCTGCTTAGGACTTCCTCTCTGAGTTATGTAATCAATCACCTCAAGTGCCAAGATTCTTTCATAGCTTTTCCTCATATCTAGGTGTGTTAGAGTTCCCTAAGGACCTCAAGGGATCCCGGGCAGTGCTCACACCCGGATTTCATAGCCAAGACGGAGTAAGTACAGTGTGGAAAGGCAAGCTTTTATGTGTCCAAGTTTATATGGAGCTCAAGGGTCCCAAGGCAAGGCTCACATAAAAGGGGCAGAACCTAGTGGTCTAAGAGTATAGTGAAAGTGCAGGACGCATGTTTGAAGGGATTTTGTTTAAAAACTGGACTAGTAGGTCCATCTTGAAAGCAATCAGTAATAGAGATGGTTGAAAGAAGTTGTATTAGTAAGACGGAGTTTAAACACTTCAGGGTGAGGCCACACACAACAGGTGAATGAATTAATCACACATGAGGGTAAAAGGGGGTTTGGGGATACATATATATTTACTACAGACACCTGACCTCAGCAGGAATATTAGGACTGGTAGGGACATGCTCAAAGATAGTTGGACACTAGCATAATCCCAAACTAGTCATGAAACACATAGAGGAGGGATTGAGGATTTTGGATTCACAAAATGGTAAGTGCAAAGTAGGTAAAAGAATACAATCGTCCAGGCATGCTCGAATCATATGAATTTAAAGGGAGGGGAATCATATCAACATGCTTAGATACAAACTTTACAACAAAACCCAAGTAAAAGCAGTCCAGAAATAAAAGAAACTAAAGCAGGAATAGAAACATATTGTTGTTGAAGCTTTAATTTAAGCTAGAACATACCAGTGAAGATGAAGGTAAACAAATAAAAGAACCAAGGCTTACAGATGATTAACCTTGGCTTGCAGCCGGCCAATAGTAGTAGAATAACACAGATTTTTTTTTAAATAAGAGAGGGGTTTTTGAAATCCAAGTCCTGTCTTGTTAATGAAAAACCTAGGGTATTTATAGCTTTGAAAATAGGTAGAAAATAAGGTAACAAGTAAAGGTTTAGCACAATTATGGAAGTAATCACGATTAGAATCCAATTAATATAAGTACTTCCCTTTAATCAAGGAATTACAGCTTAAACGGATACTAACAGGGATAACTAAGAAAGAAAATCAGTTGAGAAAGATTGTTTTTTACCATATAAGGGGTAGTAAAAGTATAAAGCATATGATTGAGTCTAAGTACAGAATATACTAATTTGAGGAAAGGATTCATCAAGAATGAAGCACCACAACAAATAAGGGAATGAATCAATCAACTTAAACAAACAAGTAAAATTTTAGGGGTTTATAAGAAAACCTTGCAATCAAACCGTAATTTAAGGAAATTAGGTTCAATCAAGAGGGAGTCATGATTCTGCACTTCGACATATAAATAGAGAAGAATGAATAGGTGTATCAAACATGCAAGGTCAGCCATATCAACAAAAAGAAGCAAGAGATAAACAAACTAGATGAACACAATCATATAGAAGTGACACGAGTAGGCTAAGGACTCAGTAGCAAAAGGAACCTAACTCGAAGCATGGTAATCAACAAAAACTTAACTAATTCAAGTAGTCATGGCTAACACATAGAACCAGAGTGAAGAACCCAATCTAACATACAACAATAGGTAAAGAAGATCAGGCCAACACCTAGAACAAGTAAAGAAAGTCTTTAAAACTCACAGTAACAAGTGAAGAAAATCTTTAAAAAATTAGGGTTTTTAACAGAGTTGAGTTATAAGCGGTAAGAACTTAGAATCGATCAAGATAAACAAAGAAAAGGGTCTAACCATAAAGAAATCGATCGAAACAGGTATACATATAAATCAAATAAACAAAGACAGTTCCAGAACCCCGGATAAAATCAAAATAATTAGGGTTTTCAAGTGATGAATCAGGTAGAAGAAAAACATAAATAAACCGTTTAAACATAGTAAAATCATATGATAGTAGTAAAAATCAGAGGAGAAGTCATTAAAAAAAGGGGTTAAGAAACCCTAGTCTTGAAGACGAAAAGTCACTTTGAAAAGAAATCGAGAAAAACCTTTGAGGAAAACACCAAAAGCTCATAATATACACAGATCTAAGATAGATCTAAAAGGGATCGGAAAAATCTTTAAAGTTAGGGTTTCGAAGAACCCAGAAAAGGTAAGAAAACCTTGAAAAGTTACCGGTTTTAGCCTGAAATGTCATAGATCTTACTCGAACAACAATGGATGGCCGGAAAATGGCATGAGAAATCATGGGAGGCGAGTGAACTGCCGCTGGTTCACTTGAAGGCCTCAAAACGATGACACGTGTTCAAGAGGGAGCCATAAGGCTGGTAGGTGGCAAGGCCACCATGGATTCAGGCAGGGAGATGGCCGGAGAAGGTGGATAAGGTTCATTGGATAGGAGAGGAGAGGAGAAGGTTCTATAGAGAACCAGAGGTAGAGAGAGGGAGATGAGGTCAGTTGAGTGAATGAGAGAATGAGAGAGTTGGGGGGGGGGTTGTTTGGGTTTAATTTAGGAAAGGGAAATGAGGGTCGTTGATCTGAATGATCAACGGTTAAGATTGAATGGGGTAGGGGGTCGGGTATGGTTTGGGTTTGGGCTTCGGTCCGGTGGGTTTTTAAATTGGGTTGGGGGTCCGTTTGATTTAGGCTAGAATTGAAAGCCAATTTTGGCTAAAAATTAAATATCCAATTTTCCCTATTTAATTTATAGGAAATAGTAGATAATTTCTAAAAATAATTTAAAAAAACTAAAATAATTTATAATACATAATTAGTAATTTAAAAATACAGGATACGATTTTATGCATATAAAACATAATTAAATCTTAAAGGGCTAATATTGTAATTATGTGCAATTTAGCTTTAAAAATACTAAATGTAATTATAAAAATATGTAAAAATTATCTTAGCCATATTTTGGAATAAATATAGAAATTCAATATATGAATTATCAAAATAATAATTTTGAAAATAATTATTGGGGATTTATGGATAAAAAGGGAGAAAAATAATCAATTAAAACCTTAAAATTATGGAAAAAATAATAAAAACTTGGACATGCTTATATATGCATATACATGCTATTTTGAAGGTATTTTGCATATTAAAAATATATAGAGAAAAATTGGGTATCAACAGTTGTCCCTCTTTACCCGGGAAGGATGAAAGAGTTGTCGGGTAAAGATATGATGGCCAATTTTGACCGAGCGAAACGGTTTGAAGAGGTTTAGGTCGCACGCTGGCTTTTAAGTTGCCTACATATCCCTATTTTTAATGGAATCAGGCCGTATGTAGTTCAGGATTCATCCGTGGAGTATACCGGTAAAGACATTTCAAGAACGGACGCAATATCTAGGGCTGGGTGAGTGGACGGTTTGCGGGGATGGTTAGGTTTGGTATGGCTGAGAGAACTGGAGCGGGATTGCTCCTGCCGGGGTAGCCGTTGCTCGCCGTCTTACCTACAAATAGAAGCAATACAAGCGTATATTGTGCATAAATTAAAACATGATGCAAATTTCCGCCGGACCATGAATGTTGTCTTTGGATGATTAGGAATGGCATCCTCAGACCATGATGTCCTAGGCCATGAAGCGTTTGATAAAGGATTTGCAGGCCATGAAATGATGTTTTCGGGCTATGAGGATGGTGCCTTCGAACCATGACGCCTTTGAATAATGATATGCAAAAGATTGAAAGAGATCCTCAGGCCATGACATGGTGTTCTCGGGCTGTGAAGATGGTGCCTCCGAACGATGATGCCTTTGGATGAGTTGGTGATATTTTAGCCCATGAAGGATGCAGTAGTATGATGTGGACAAGATAGATCTTAGTCTTGCGAATTGAAGGGCAGAGCTTAGCCCGTAAGAGAAGTGGGATAAATAGTGTTTGGGATAGCGCTCAGTTTCGAAGAAAATTAGAGGCAGAGCTTAGCCTTGAAAGGCAGAATGGTAGCCTTATGCAGATTGGAAGGCAGAATAATAGCCTTATACAATGCGAATGCAGATGGAGGTAGAGCTTAACCTTGGAAGGCAGAATGGTATCTTTATGCAAGAATGCAGATGAAGGCAGAATGGTAGCCTTATGTAAGAATGCGGATGGAGATAGTGTTTAGTCTTGGAGGGCATAATGGTCGCCTTATGCAAATTGGAAGGCAGAATAGTAGCCTTATGCAATGCAAATGCAGATGGAGTGAGTGTTTAGTTTCAGAAGGCAGAATAGTAGCCTTATGCAAGATTGGAAGGCAGAATAGTAGCCTTATGCAATGCAGAAATGCAGATGGAGACAGCGTTTGGTCTCAGAAGGCAGAATAGTAGCCTTATGCAATGTAGATGTAGATGGAGGTAGAGCTTAACCTCGGAAGGCAAAATGGTAGCCTTATGCAGATTGGAAGGCAGAATAGTAGCCTTATGCAATACAGATGCAGATGGAGGTAGAACTTAATCTCGGAAGGTAGAATAGTAGCCTTATGCAAGAAATAAAATAACAAATGACAGTAGAGATTTCTTAGCTGATAGCAGATTGCGACGTTGTGATTATTGGGAGCATTATGACATATGGGTCATCACTGGTGTGTGCTGATAGCAAATGTTGGCAAGTGCAATGGTTCGGAGAGTCATATTCTTGAACAATGTTTGTTCCATGGGAGTACAATATGTTTAATGATTTCGTAATCCTAGTGCCTGCATTCAAAGAAAAATCATGAGTTTTGCAAGGGGATGGTTAGTTCGTATCCCTGTTGGCTTTGCTTGACTTGTTTGGCTCTGATCTGGTGATACTGTCTGTATCATTGGGGTAGCGTTTCTAAACAAAGCAGTTTCAATAATAATCATGCATGATTTTGTAAAGCTATGACATAAATGTATAATTAAAAATAGCCTTTAGATGAACCGGCGACTGTGACATAGTTCAGGACGTTTCAACCTCTCTTGCTTCGGAATTTTGATGGTCCTCCTCAAAATTCTGCCCCAATTTGATGGGTTGACATTTTTGACTGTTGCTCATGCGGCGATCGGCTGAAATTACTTCGGAATTTTGAGGCTCCTCCTCAAAATTCTGCCTAGTTTCTAATTGCGGGGAGAAATGAAATTTTTATTGAATTGTGACCAAACCCATAGGGATGCCTACGTATCCCCTCTTAAACGGGAATCAGGTTAGGCGTAGTTCAATTTACATCATATAAGGAAAGCACAAAGATTTCACATAGTAATGTTTGACTGCATCTGAATTGATCGGCTTTGGCCAGACTTCTCCGTCCATCTCTATAAGTATGAGGGCTCCTCCTGTCAAAACTCGGTGAACCATGTATGGACCCTGCCAGTTGGGAGAGAACTTCCTTTTGGCTTCATCTTGATACGGAAAAATTTTCTTTAACACCACCTGCCCTAGTGTGAACTGTCTTGGCTTGACTCTTTTGTTGAAGGCTCTGGACATTCTGTTCTGATAAAGTTGACCATGGCATATTGCATTCATTCTCTTTCCATCTATAAGGGCAAGCTACTCATAACGACTTTTCACCCACTCCACGTCGTCGAGCTCAACTTCTTATATGATTCTTAGGGAAGGAATTCCTACCTCAGCGAGAATGACAACCTTTGTACCGTAAACCAGCATATATGGGGTTGCCCTGATTGATGTGCGGTCTATGGTGCGATACCCCAGTAGAGCAAATGATAACTTCTCGTGTCACTATTTATGCTTCTCTATCATTTTCCTCAATATCTTCTTGATATTTTTGTTGGCGGCTTCTACAGCTCCATTCATTTGAGGCCTGTAGGCTGTGGAATTTTTGTGTTTGATCTTGAAAGTTTCGCACATAGCTTTCATCAAGTCTCTGTTGAGGTTGGAGCCATTATCAGTAATGATTGACTCTGGAATCCCGAATTGACAAACAATGCGGTCGCGGACAAAGTCTGCCATGACTTTCTTAGTCACTACTTTGTAAGATGTTGCTTCGACCCATTTGGTGAAATAGTCGATGGCTACTACGATAAACCTGTGTCCATTAGAAGCAGCAGGCTCAATTGGTCCAATAACATCCATCCCCCAGGCAGCGAACGACCACAATGAGCTTGTTGTGTTAAGCTCGCTCGGAGGTACCCTTATAATGTCTACATGTATCTGACAGCGGTGGTATTTTCGGACATACTGGATGCAGTCTGTTTCCATAGTCATCCAAAAGTAACCAGCGAAGCAATTTACGAATGGCTATAGCTCATGCTTGGCGTAATTGTCAATCGGGATGTGTATATTTGGCAAAGGGAAGTCATCTTTCGGACTGGACCGATTGATATCCCGGTAGTTGACACAGACTCTGACCTTCCCATCCTTCTTTGGAACTAGCACAATGTTGGCTAACCATGTCGGGTATTCTACTACCCTGAGAACCTTAGCTTTGACCTACTTGGTGACTTCTTCCTTGATTTTCAGACTCATATCGGGCTTGAACTTTCTGAGATTTTGCTTTACCGGTGGACACATCGGATCGGTTGGCAGTTTGTGAGCCATAATAGATGTACTCGGACTAGTCATGTCATCATACGACCAAGAGAATATCTCCTCATACTCCTTTAGAAATTCTGTGTATTCTTTCTTTGTTGATGGCGATAGGTGAATGTTGATTCGTGTTTCCTTGATGTTTTCTGCATCTCCTAGGTTGACAATCGTGGTCTCGTCCAGGTTACGGTTGGACTTAGGTCTGTTCTCAAAGTTCTCAACTTCTTTGACAATTTTATCAGGTATGTCATCTTCCTCTGAAACAATGTCTGTTTGTTGTGTTGCCTCATCGCATGTGATCACACCCAACTATGCCTTATAAAAAGGACCCTGCGGACGTTGCAAATATAACCTGAGTATTCTGCCCAGATTCCTCCACCTTTTTGGTGAGTATGCTCATCTGTGTCAAGAGGGTCGCCACATTTTCAGCCATGGAATTTGATGGATCAAAAGGCACTGAGTGCACCACTGGAGTGATAGGTGCATTCCTCGTCATCCATCCCGAATTCTGAGCCATTTTGTCAAGCAGACTCTGACCTTCTCTCCAAGTTTTGCTAAAAAATGCCCTACCAGCTGAGGCATCTACAATGTTCTTCATGCTATCTGACAGTCCCATGTAAAACCATTATCCCAACATCTGATCTGGAATACCATGGTGTGGACATATAACCAACATCCCTTTAAACCGGCTCCATGTCTCATGCAGTGTCTCCATTGGTTTCTGTTTAAAGCTCACGATCTCATCAATTTGTTGAGCAGTTTTGTTGGGCGGGTGGAACTTGTTGTGAAATTGCTTGACTAACTCATCCCAAGTTTCTATAGAGTTTATGGGGAGTGAGTTTAGCCAGACCTGAGCAGCTCCTGTCACAGAGAATGGAAATAATAACAGCCTGATTGCTTCTGGAGTTATGTTGGGTTGTCTTTGAGTTTTGCAAATCGACAAGAAGTTCTTCAAGTGCTGCTGAGGATCTTCGGTTGGTGTCCCAGAAAATAGTCCCTTGTTTTGCAGCAAGTGCAGCATATTGTTCGTGATCTGGAACGATTCAGCTTGTATTGCGGGCACAACAATGGCAGTGGCCAGATTGTCAGCTGTGGGTTGTGCCCAGTCATATAGTGCAGCCTCAGGCATAGGAGGTGCCATATCTCTGACATTTTCGTTGACGTTGTCTACGTTACCCATGTTAATTTCGAGTTTGTGTGTTTGATGAGGTTGTTGAAGTCTTTTGTTGGCACGGTTCAATATCCGAAATGTTTTCTCGGGGTCTGAGAGTCCTTCAAGTAGTTCTCCAGTCCTCGTAGAGTTTCTAGGCATACACCTGTGCAACCACGTCAACAACCGTCAAAAATTTCAATCAAAATTTTGGTGTAGAGAAAACTGACTACACTAAGAATTTTTGTATTTCTATCAATGGTAATTGATAATTCCGTTAACTCCCCGGCAACGGCGCCAAAATTTGATCACGCCCAACTATGCCTTATAAAAAGGACCCTGCAGACGTTGCAAATATAACCTGAGTATTCTGCCCAGAGTCGAATCCACAGAGAGTTAACCTATCAATCACTATCTTTAGACCTACTAAACTCTTGAGAACCAATTTCCCCAAACGTTTGAATCCAAGTTGATGGTGTCTTCAATAACTAAAATTGCAAGTAAATAAACAGATGTAAACTAAGGATGCTAAGGTTGTAAACAATAATGAGAAAACGCTAAGGTAATGACTTCCCCTATTGATGGAATCCCTTCTGGTTATGCTTCATACAAATTGACCAACACCTCTCTATCAATCATGAACGCTCATCTTACCGTAAATCTCTCCCGAGTAATCACAATAATATACTCAATGCACTCTCCCGAGATACACTAGCTAGCTCTAATTAACACGGTTCACTTTAGATTGCACTCAAGGCTTCGTTATCCCTAATCCCGCCTTTAAACTCGCAGTTATAGATCCCTCTTATACTTTGGGAGTGGTGTTGTTCAACAATAACCTAAATATTCACTCTCTCCTGAGTTATGCACACTAAATAGGCACAACTAATTGAGGATCCTGTCAATTAACTACAACATGCACAAAGTTGAACAAATAAAGATTGAGACTAGCAATTTGTATTCACATAAACAAGAAGTTCATCCCCCAATAGGTTCCATTAAAACCTTAGACAAAGGATTTAACTACTCATAACTATGGTTAAACAAACTAAAACAATATTCATCATAAAACTTGCAAGAAAAATCAAAGAAAAGAAGAAAGATATTTTGGGTGATCTCTCACAATTGTTTTTCCTTACCAAAATACTCTCCAAATCAATACATGCCTCTCTTGGGCGAAGTCTAATGTTTAAAATAGGGTTTTGGGCTAAAAATCCCATGTTTTGCACTTTAGTCCCTGAAGTTCTCCGCCTCCTCCGCGGTTCTGCCGCGGTCGCGGTCAAACCGCGGCCAAACATGCTCTCTGATTCTCACTTTATCTGCAACCATCTTCTACCGCGGTCGCGGTGGAACCGCGATAGTCCTCTTTCAGTTCTGACTTGAGCTGTTTTGCATGGTTTACTTGATGAAATTTTACGATCGGCCTCTTTTTCTCCATATTTGATCCCAAAAGTACTCCATAGCCTTTTCTGGTCATATATAACCTGCAAAGCATGAAAAACACTAATAAGAGCATTTTGTTATCACTTTTATCATCCAAACTATACAAGAAGGTGGTTATTTAGGGCCTAATTATAGTTAAATTCACCTATTATCAGCATGTCACAGTCATTGGTTCATTAAGATAAGTAATAGTAATGTTGTATGGATAAAGTAAAGAGAGATAGCAATAAATATTAAATCATAAGAAAATCAAACATAGATTGAATAACTGCTTTGAACATCGAAGATATTATTGCAGAAATTGAAAAATGCGAAAAGAAAATCATTTAGTAAATAAAACAGTGATAATGTTTGTTTTAGCCTTGCTATCCCGAGGCACGTCGGGCTTTGGTTGTCCTGAGGGTCCAATTCTTAAGATGTGCCCCTCTGCTCACAGCCTGTATGGAAGGGCCTTCCCCTCTCCTTGAGAATAACACAACAGTCCATATCACTGTCCTCCAGAAACAAGTTCTTCACTGCTGCAAGTTCTTCTTCTTCATCTTACCCATAAATAATGTCGGCGTGTTGGAAGGTCTGCTCTAGATGGGGTATTGGCTGCTCTAGTGGATAGTAAGGACCGCGCCATGGTGGCGACCAGTTATTGAATTCTTCCCAGGTGTATTCATATCCCAGACCGAAGGTAGTGCCATGTTTTTTGAGTTTTATGGGCTTAGAGACTCATTGGAGGTTTTTTCCAACCCCTTTTCCAGGTTTGTACCCACTCCAACTCAGTATACTTTCAATTTTGCTATCCCACCATTTGTCTTTGTCGAAATCATTGACCCACTCAATATGGTGGTAAGTTTCTCCACCCAGCTTCCTTCTTCCCTCGATTGCCGGAATGGTCTGGCGACTGTATATAGGGTTGCTACCGTCGTCGTGAATAATCACTTCCTGGTGTTTCCATTGAAACTTTATTGCCTGATGCAGTGTTGATGCTACGGACCTAGCAGCATGAATCCATGGCTGTCCTAGCAGCAAGTTGTAAGGTGCTGGTACATCTATTACCTGGAAATCGACCTCGAACCAGGTTGGTCCCATCTGCAAGCATAGACTAATGTCACCAATTGTGGACCTCTGAGAACCATCGAAGGCTTTCACATTGATTACTCCATCATTTATCTTATGCAGCCCTTTACCCAACTTCTTGAGCGTTACCAACGGACAAATATTAAGACTAGAACCTCCATCGATCAGGATTCTAATGATGAAATAATCTTTGCATTGCACGGTGATGTGCAGTGCCTTGTTGTACCCCAACCCTTCAGGTGGTAGCTCGTCCTCATGAAAGGTAATCTTATGGATTTCTAGCACTTGTCCTACCATATTAGCCATTTCCCTGCTAGTGATGTTACACGGTATGTACGCTTCATTTAGCACCTTTAACAAAGCATTCTTATGCACCTCAGAATTTTGCAGCAAAGAGAGAATGGATATTTGTGCTGGCGTCTTGTTTAACTGGTCGATGACCGAATATTCCTTGGCCTGTATTTTCCTCCAAAGGTCGTCTGGACCTATCTCAATGAGGGGCGGCCGATTGGAGGCCTGCTTGCTTGATTCAGCAAGATATTCAGGGGTATAGACTCTACCAGTTCTTGTCATACCTTGTGCTGAGACAATTTCTTCAATCCTGACCTTGTCCTTCCTTCTCGCCTAGGATGTATAGTCCCAGGGTACAACATTTGTATAGAATGGTGGCATGGTAGACATCGCCACTGGGATCGACGTGACTATCCTTACTTCGAACGGAACATGTGCCTTGTGTGGCAAGATTGCAACCTCAAATGGTGTGGGTGCATTTGCCGGAGACACAAACTCAACCTAAATTGGTGTCTTTGCGGGTGACGCTGCTTTAAATTCAAGAGGTACAGACATATTCACCTCAGCGTCCTCAGACGGTTAGATCTGGACTATGATTGGATTAAGAGTAATTGTTGGTTTCTTTGGGTCATCACCTTCTGTGATCAACCCGATTGATCCCTCGGGATCCCAGTCATCTTCTACCTCAATCATGTGGATACCTCCACCCTTATGGTCTGGCATAGGGTTTTTGCGGATGTTTGGAGCGGGCTCCTTTGCCACGATGATTTTGTTATCAATCAAGGACTATATTTTGTCTTTCAAGGAGCGACATTCATCGATGGTGTGCCCTTTCATGCCGGAGTGATATGCACAGGACTTGTTTGGGTTAACCCACTAAGAAGGATTCTTAGGGGTTACAGTAGGGATGGGGGTGATATAACCAACATCTTTGAGTCTCTCATACAGCTAGTCGATGGGTTCAGTGATGGCTGTATATTGATTTGGAGGTTTGCGATCAAAATTATGTCCGGGTCTAGGGAAATTTTGGTGTGAAAGAGGTGATTGATAATGGGATGGTTGAACATTATAAGTTTGGTAGACATGAGCGGGTTGGGAGTATCTGGGTGAAGTAAGTTGTTATGTAAGAGGTGGAGATGACTGATAAGTTGGTGGCGGAGCTTGGTATGAAGGTGAGGGTGCTTGGTAATTTGGAGTTGGCTGGTATGTGAGTGGAGGTATTGGATAAGTTTGGTATTTGAGGGGAGATTTGGCCCTTTGTGCAACCATCACGGCCCCTACGTACCTTTTCTTGGACACACCACCGGACTGTAAAGCCTTATTTGTAGCTTGCAAGGCCTTGAAGTTTGTAACCATACTGCTTTTAATACCTTCTTCAATTCTTTCACCCAGTTTGATAATGTCGAAGAACTTATGGTTCTCAATCATCATCAGCCATTCATAGTACTACGGGTCCTGAGCCCGGACAAAGAACTTGTTCATTTGCTCCTCTTCAAAGGCGGATCTAACCTCCAGTGAGTAGCATACTCGCGAAACGTTTCCATGGGCTTTTTCTTCAGATTCTGGATATAGAACATGTCTGGTGCGTTCTCTATATTAAACCTGAATATATCCATAAAGTCAGATGCCATGCCTACCGAGATTGACCACTTCTTGGGATCTTGGCTGATGTACCAAGATAATGCATCTCCCTTCAAACTCCTCATGAACAGCTCTATGTGGATCCTTTCATCCTTCCCTACTCCAACCAGCTTGTCACAATATGTCCTCAGATGGACCCTTGGATCATCTGTACCATCAAACATTTCAAACTTAGGAGGTTTGTACCCCTCGGGTAGTTCGACATCAGGCTATATGCAAAGGTCCTCATAGTTCAGCCCCTTAATTCCTTTACTTCCCTCAATGCCCTAAATCTGGCTGGTCAGTTTCTTAAGTTCCTCGGCCAAGTTCCTGATAAGAAGATCCTTTTCATCAAACTCGGTATGACTGAGATAGGTTGGGTGGGGTGGGGCATGGTCTCCACATAAATAGGAGTGTTGTGGTGGCCTGGTGTATGGGTGTGGAAATGATAGTTTGTGGAGTTCTGAGGTTCTGGGATGAGTAGTGGAGTGTTGTTTGGGGTATGTCAGTTGTTGCATTGGTTCTTTGGTGGAGCAGCGTGATGGTGAGGAGCGGGTTGATTTTGTTGTTTTGGGATATTTTAAGGAGGTGTAGGGTTTTGAGTGTTGGGGGAAGTTGATATCTGGGGTGCTGAGGGAAAATAATAGGTTTGCCAGATTCCGAACCTGATCGAGCTCTTCCTGGAATTTCAATAGTTTCTGTTCAAGTTGTGACACATTTTTGTTAGGAACCCGAATACCCTGGCCATCAGTAGCCTCTACCCGTTCGGTTGTGTTCTCCTTTCCGATGTTGTTTAATTCTTCCATTTTGCCTTTGTTCTTGCCTTTAATGGGACTAAGAGGAGGAGTGGGTGGAGGGCCCCTTGGATCTTGTGAAATAAGATGATGATGCCAGAGTGCACGAACTAACCTTTGGGGAGGGGAATAATATAACAAAAATAAAATCAAAAGGTAATCAAGTCAGTGAGGATTATAAAAAGTATTGCAATACTTAAACACATAGTGCTGGAATGTAAAGGGTGTCCTAGTTTGGGAACCTCTTTGTGCCCGAGATAGGCTTAGTGACAAATTGATTTGGAGAGCTTAAAATGCGAAATGCCTCATTTTATTGATAAAAATAGAGGAATCCCAAAACGACACTAAATAAGCAAGAAATAAAAATCACTAATGGCCATTGGCCTTTATTACATTCATAGAGCGAAAAAGTAAATTCTTATCTATTTGGTCCTAGAAGGGCCTTCCCCAAATTCGACATCCTTGGCTCCGTCGAACAACTTCCCCAATTCGCGAAGTCCCAGCAACATGTATGCTTTGGCTAGATGTCCACCTTTGATCCCTTCAGCCTTTTGACGGTCTTCAACCCTTTTGAGAAATTTTCCCTCTAGTTCTACTATGCCTCGCTCCAAGCATCCTAGCCTTTTGTTGGCACTAATAGCCATGTCCTTCCATTCCTCAATCAGCTTCTAGTTGGAATCTTGTATCTCGCGGTGTCGCTCTTGCATTCACGGATCCTTTTGCGTAGCTGGTTGTACTTGACTTGTGCCTCAACCTTTTCATCTATAATTCTATTATCTCGAACGAACCCTTGTTGGCCTAAACCATCCCAATTGTCTTCCAACTAACCTTAATAGAAAGAAGTACAACCGACATATTTGTCTGGATCGATAGTGTCTTTCCCCATTACGATCTTGCAGACATGTGTTGGGCTTGACACTTGTAAGGACTATCATCATTTTGGAAGTCAGCTCAGAAATGGCTCATCTTGTCGACCCTGTGTATGACTTGTTTCCTACCTGCTTGTCTCATAACTAGAAGAGGGACGTAAATGTATATTCATCTTAGACCAATTAGTATCAGGACAGGTGCATCTCTAGATCGGGCGATAAACTCCTCTATCGGAAACCACTCGAACATCCATTGAACCTGTTCTTCAGTCAAATTATCAAAGAGCTCAACCCATTCTTTGGCATTCTCAGGATGAGCAAACATGTTGGGGATGTAATTCATTCGCTTTGGATGGTGGAAGCAATGTGTTCATCCTAGGCTCTTCGTTGAATTTCTTGTCGGTATTTGCCCTTTTAGAGGTGTTCCATGAGCCAAAGCTGAAGTAGTAGATTGCAGCCTTTGAAGTGTCTCGCTCCTCGTTGACACTTCTCTAAGGCTCGGTATATGTCTGCGATAATCATGGGTACAATGCTGAATGTCTGCCTACCAATCCCCTCTATTAAGGTCTTGGTTACCATAGCCAGCCTAGTATCGATTCTCCCTTTCTTCATCCGAAACACGATTAGACCCAAGAAGCAAAACATGAAGACGAACACCCTACGATGAATATGTCCCAAGGACATGATGGCAAACTCGTCAGGGCAGGTACGGTATGATTTGCTGTGACCGTACCTTTCATATAGGTAGTTGATAGGATTGATAGGTTTTCAATATCTTTGCCTTGTGTTTTGATGATCTAACAAACTTAATGTCAAGAACCAGATAGGGATCCCGACTCACTTGGATTACACTGTATCTAACGGATTCCAGCCAAATGTGAACTTGCTGCAGCTTTAGGAGGTAGGAACCCAGACAAGGACCTGATACTTTTGTGGGTCCCTCACAATAGTACAAAGTCAATTGGACATAGCCGGAAACAAAGATTCTGCCGCACTGCACTGTTTCCAGTGCACACTCATTCTCTGACCAACTAAAGTGCTCACATCACTTCAAGTGATGTAATCAAGGTGTACATACAATGAGTTTGTACAAAACACCATTTAGTGGACTCAACTCAAGACAATCTGGGCAGTGTGCACAAGAACCAGATCAGGAACCTGATCCCTTGGTATTTCTCTAACAGAAGTCCAAGTCAACTATACAGCTGGAACGCAACTGAGTGACTGATCGCAACTGTACAAAGAGGAACACAACAGGGACCTGGTCCCTTAGGGTTCTCTGACAGAAGTACAAGTCAACTACAGTTGGAAAGCAATTGCAGGAAGTGGCTGCCTGCAACAGTGCAGTAGACAATGCAACAAACAGTGCAGCAGTCACTTTCCATTGAGATTGGACATCATTAAGGATGTCTTGTGTGGTATAAACCTTATGCAAGGCACAAGTTTTAGGTTCCAACACTTGCAAATACAAAAAACAAAATTCTCTCAAGTGCTCAAGAACCTTTCTCAAGAACAAAGCTGCTGCAACCTCAAGTACTTGATTCAAGATTGAAGATATCTTAAGTCCTTAGGTTGTTGAGTCTTTGTTATGTGTTCTTCATTGTAATTCCTAGTTTGCTTTCTTAGAAACGTTGTCTTAGGAACGAACCAAAATCCGTAAACTCCCTGAGTTTATGTTGTGGCTAGGTTAGTCATAAGCAAAAGCCTTTGTGACCATAGTGTGACAAAGTGGCTTGTGAAGGAAACATCATAAGTTAGTCAAAAGCCTTTGTAACCGTAGTGTGACAAAGTGGCTTGTGGTTGAAATACCATAAGTTAGTCAAATTTTTTTAACTAGGATAGTTATAGAGTGGCTTGTGATGAGAGCATCACAAGTTAGTTGAAGTCTTTGCAATAGGGTTATTGTAAAGTGGCTTATAATAGGGAGATTACAAGTTAGTGAAGTTAAAAGCCTACAGGTGTAGGTCGTGGTTTTTTGATCCCATTGTGTGGGATTTTTTCACGTAAAAAGCCACGGCCTTATTTACATTCAACTTTACTAGCATTCACTGCAGAATCCGATAAAGGACGAGGTACTCTACTATTTGGTGGATACACACAAACTTAGCACTATACCAAACTGATATAGGACCAGATTCCTATACAGTTTGGTTCATCAGTACTTTAAGAGGAGATACATAGAGATCCCGGTTCTCTATACAATCTGGTGGACACACAGTCAGTAACAGTAGTCAAAAGGGATGTACGATTCCTTTAGGTATACCAATTCTGCATTCTTCTTCAAACCCATTATTTTTAGGAAACCCTTGCCTGTGCGGTTCTCAGGCATTAGCAAACCTGGAGTTTCCCACACTAGACCAACCGGTCCTTCTATCTCCTCTAACAAAGGCGTCATCTCGATGTACCCAAAGTGGAACATGCCCTTTCACAATCCCAAAATAAGGTAGCAGCTTCTATTGTCATGTTGTTAGGCTGGATCTCCAGGAGGGATGGTAGATTACCCAACTATTTTCTGACGAGGTTTTTGCCACTAGAATGTAAGTCTTCCCACCAACTTAGCAATCTTGGGTGGATATTAGTGACCATGCCGAATCTGGGGACTTTGTGCCTCATATTTCTGCAAGACAAACAAGGTTAGGCCCTTACCCCCACTAGACTCAACTATTTAATATCAACAATTAACATGAAACATTTAGTTCTCCAAATAAATGCACAAAACGTGATGATGTCCGTTTGGGTTTAGGGAAACTCGGTGGACTTTTGGACAAGTCTATCTTAAAGGACCATTATGTGGACAACATAACTGACCTGGCTAGGTTTTGACCATGATGCATGCACAATTTAAATAGAGTAAGGTTTCTATGGAGTTTTAGACTGGTACCCTTGAGCGGGCAACTCAAGGGGGAAGGCACGGAACTGTCAACTGCACCGCTGATCAACTAGTTTTACCGCAAATATATCTTTCCGAATTTAGGGGTAATGATATAGGAAGGGCGCAACCACTCATCAAGCATTGCTATAGTATTTGTTTGGCACGAGTGGAGTATGATGTTGAGCATAATTATGCAATAACTAAAAGCATGTTGACATGTATTTGCACGTTAAGAAAGCGATAAATATGACAGTTTCATAATTTAAAGCAGTTATAAAGGAAGGAAACAAGAAAGATATGTCAGTTTTACTTTTGAAAAGAAATTAAACGCTTATAGGAATTAAATAAATAATTGAACATAAGGAGGGGTACAAATTCACAAAAAATGGTATGAAATGGTAAAAGCCTAAATATCCCCAGCAGAGTCGCCATGTTGTCGCGCCCCCTTTTCCCTCCGCGGAAATCGGGTTCATGACATTTTGTATATGACAACTCTTTACTTTTGGGAAGGGGGTTACATTTTTGGAGAGTCACCACCTAACGATTTTAAAGTGCGTTAGGGCACCTATAGGGTTCATTTATAACTACATTTGGTAACCAGAGATAGGGTAATAGCTTGAAATTATCCTGAGGGGAAGGTGTTAGGCACCACTCAGGATCCACTAAAGTGATTCTCGGCCAAATAGTTTTTTGTGAATTTGTGCAATTAGTAAATAAACAAGTATGGCTCAAATAGTAGGGGAATTAAGTTTAAATACACAAGCGTTTGAAAACAATGAGTGAAGGAGAAATTTTGAAAAGAATTACAATCTAAAGCATGCTTATGAATGTAAAGGGGATGTCCTAGGTTTATTTGTAATATGGATCACATCAATGCAATACCCAGTATGACACTTCTCAAAGAGGGTCTACACGTGATATTAACGCATCGGTCATCATATCTATATCTACCTTTTCCCGCCCCGTGAAGGTAATTAAAGCGAGGGTTGGTCTCGACCCCTATTGCATGATGTTACCCGTCCCTTTCTATCAGTCCCGGAGGAATTTAGGACTCTTATCATATACGAAGGAGGTTCTAGGCAGACCCTCAGGGTACTAAGGCGACATACAATAACAAGTAGGACTTCAATTAAAGGGAGCATGGAAGACAAACGAAAAGCTCAAATATACCTCCACAGATAATGCATATAGACAGCATGACTCATACGCAATTAAAGTCTGAATTTAAATCCTATGCATGGTATCTAGTGATAACAGCAGAACCAGATTTATTACATGGATTAGAAAAGAAGTTCGAATCAGGCTTGACTACTGATTTTAACAGTTGATAATTAAATACTAATCACAGAGACGGTTCTGGTTTTATTTAAAGTTATTATCTAAGGCTTGCCAAGGTGTAAAATAATATGCAACACTTATTCAGAATTATTAAAAAACAGTGTAGAAATTATTTTACCTTAAGAGCATGCTGTTCTAGTTGATACGAATGCAGAGATTATTACCAGTTATATTTAGAAAACATCACAAGGCAAGATTATTATTATTACCTTTTCAGGGATCAGTAATTAACTAGGCGACTTAAACAAAATGCAAATAGGATGCTAGAACATGATATCTAATATGCACATGCAAATGGCAGGGTTGTTGAAAAATAGAATTCCTAAGGAATGATTGCTAAATGCGCACAAGAGTTGCAGAATACGACTTCTGAAAGTACAAGAGTAATAGCTTTTATGCCAATGTTGTTATCGTCCTAGGAGTAGGATTTCCAAGTGATAGACATATAACATGGATTAGTGATGGATGAAATGCTGAAGCAAGAAACATTGGACCTAAGAGCATGATTTCTAATGCATGTATGAACCCTAAGCATGGTTTCTATTGTGCAATTAAGAATATAAACCTAACAACATGTTTTCTAAACCTAACAACTATAACATGCATATTTACCCCATCCTTTTTACTAGCCAACCCCAATACTTGTTTACAACAAGTTATTACAGACCAACATTGAAACGAATTACATAAGTAGCAATGAAAATAAGATGTTACACTATAGGAAGCCTGATTAGGACTACCTCTCTGAGTTATGTAATCAATCACCTCAAGTGCCAAGATTGTTTCATAGCTTTACCTCATAAGTAGGTGTGTCAGAGTTCCCTAAGGACCTCAAGGGATCCCGGGCAGTGCTCACACCCAGATTTCATAGCCAAGACGGAGTAAGAACAGTGTGGAAAGGCTAGATTTTATGTGTCCAAGTTCAGAGGGAGCTCAAGGGTCCCAAGGCAAGGTTCATACAAAAGGGGCAAAACCTATTGGTCTAAAAGTATAGTGAAAGTGCAGGACACATGTTTGAAGGGATTTTGTTTAAAAACTGGACTGGTAGGTCCATTTTGAAAGCAATCAGTAAACGAGATAGTTGAAAGAAGTTGTATTAGTAAGACAGAGTTCAAACACTTCAGGGTAAGGCCACACACAGCAAGTGAATGAATTCAGTAATCACACATGAGGGTAAAAGGGGGTTTGGAGATACATATATATTGACTGCAGACACCTGACCTCAGCAGGAATATTAGGACTAGTAGGGACATGCTCAGAGATAGTTGGACACTGGCATAATCCCAAACCAGTCTTGAAACACATAGAGGAGGGATAGGGGATTTGGGATTCACAAAATGGTAAGTGCACAGTAGGTAAAAGAATGCAATCGTCCAGGCATGCTCGAATCATATGAATTTAAAGGGAGGGGAATCATATCAGCATGCTTAGATACAAAATTCACAACAAAAACCCAAGTAAAAGCAGGCCAGAAATAAAAGAAACTGAAGCAGGAATAGAAATATATTGTTGTTGAAGCTTTAAATTAAGCTAGGACATACCAGTGAAGATGGAGGTAAACAAATGAAAGAACCAAGGCTTACAGATGATTAACCTTGGCTTGCAGCCAGCAAATAGAAGTAGAATAACACAGAATTTTTCTTTAAGTAAGAGAGGGGTTTTTGAAAGTCAAGTCTTGTCTTGTTAATGAAAGACCTAAGGTATTTATAGCTTTGAAAATAGGTAGAAAATAAGGTAACAAGTAAACGTTTAGCATAATTATGGAAGTAATCACAATTAGAATCCAATTAATACAAGTACTTCCCTTTAATCAAGGACTTACAGCTTAAATCGATACTAACAAGGATAACTAAGGAAAGAAAATCAGTTGAGAAAGATTGGCTTTTACCATATAAGGGTAGTAAAAGTATAGGGCATATGATTGAGTCTAAGTACAAAATATACTAATTTGAGGAAAGGATTCAACAAGAATGAAGCACCACAACAAATAAGGGAATGGAATCAATCAACTTAAATAAACGAGTAAAATTTTAGGGGTTTATAAGAAAACCTTGCAATCAAACCGTAATTTAAGGAAATCAGGATCAATCAAGAGGGAGTCATGATTCTGCACTTCAACATATAAATAAAGAAGAATGAACATGCGTATCAGACATGCAAGGTCAGCCATATCGACAAAAAGAAGCAAGAGATGAACACAATCATACAGAAGTGACACGAGTAGGCTAAGGACTCAGTAGCAAAAGGAACCCACTCGAAGCATGGTAATCAAAAGAAACTTAACCAAGTCAAGTAGTCATGGCTAACACATAGAACCGGAGTGAAGAAACCAATCTAACACACAACAACAGGCAAAGAAGATCAGGCCAACACCTAGAACAAGTAAAGAAAGTCTTTAAAACTCGCAGTAACAAGGGAAGAAAATCTTTAAGAAATTAGGGTTTTTAACAGAGTTGAGTTAAAAGTGGAAAGAACTTAGAATCGGTCAAGATAAATAAATAAAAAGGTCTAACCATAAAGAAATCGATTGAAACAGGTATACATATAAATCAAATAAACAAAGACAGTTCCAGAACCCAGATAAAACCAAAATAATTAGGGTTTTCAACGTGATGAATCAGGTAGAAGAAAAACATAAATAAACCGTTTAAACATAGTAAAATCATATGATAGTACTAAAAATCAAAGGAGAAGTCATTAAAAGGGGGGTTAAGAAACCCTAGTCTTGAAGACGAAAAGTCACTTTGAAAAAAAATCGGGAAAAACCTTTGAAGAAAATACCAAAAGCTCATAATATACACAGATCTAAGATAGATCTAAAAGGGATCGGAAAAATCTTTAAAGTTAGGGTTTCGAAGAACCCAGAGAAGGTGAGAAAAACTTGAAAAGTTATCAGTTTTAGCCGGAAAAGTCATAGATCTTACTGGAACAGTCATGGATGGACGAAAAATTGCATGAGAAACCATGGGAGGTGAGTGAACCACCTCTGGTTCACTTGAAGGCCTCAAAACGATAACACACGTTCAAGAGGGAGCCATAAGGCTGGTAGGTAGCGAGGCCACCATGGATTCAGGCAGGGAGATGACCGAAGAAGGTGGATAAGGTTCATCGAAGAGGAGGGGAGAGGAGAAGGTTCTAGAGAGAACCAGAGGTAGAGAGAGGGAGATGAGGTCAGTTGAGTAAATGAGAGGGTTGGAGGGTCGTTTGGGTTTAATTTAGGAAAGGGGAATGGGGGCCGTTGATCTGAATGATCAACAGTCAAGATTGAATGAGGTAGGTGAGTCGGGTATGGTTTGGGATTGGGCTTGGGTCTGGTGGGTTTTTAAATTGGGTTGGGGGTCCATTTGATTTAGGCTAGAATTGAAAGCCAATTTTGGCTATAAGTTAACTATCTAGTTTTTTCCTATTTAATTTATAGGAAATAGTAGATAATTTTTAAAAATAATTGAAAATGCTAAAATGTTTTATAATACATAATTAGTAATTTAAAAATACTGGATCCGATTTTATGCATATAAAATATAATTAAATCTTAAAAGGGCTAATATTGCAATTATGTGCAATTTAGCTTTAAAAATACTAAATGTAATTATAAAAATATGTAATAATTACCTTAGCCATAGTTTGGCATAAATATAGAAATTCAATAGATGAATTATCAAAATAATAATTTTAGAAATAATTATTGAGGATTTTATGGATAAAAGGGGAGAAAAATAATCAATTTAAAACCTTAAAATTATGGAAAAAATAATAAAAACTTGAACATGCTTATATATGCATATACATACTATTTTGAAGGTATTTTCTGTATATTAAAAATATATAGGAAAATATTGGGTATCAACAAAGGGTTGGTTCCAGAAGAAATCATGCATGGAACCCAGAGGCTATTAGACGAAAATATAGCCGAAGCCTTATCTAATTCGACACAAAAAGAATAAACTTTATGCAATACTTAAACAAAAATCTTCTTTATTTATCAACATGCCAAACGTTATAAGTAAAAAAGAACAAAAGAAAATAGCAAAGAAAAGAGAAAAATCTAAACTTCATTGCCACCAAAACTCGGGGGGAGAAAGGCACCTATACCACCGAGAGAAGTGGGCAGATCTGTCGTCGTCCAGGATCTTGACCTTCATCAGCATTCTCTTCAAGTTCCTCCTCGACCCCCGAATACTCAGAATCGATAATATAAGAGTCAGTTGCGTAAGGCTGAGTCGGAAGACTCTCTTGAGAAGTTAACTCCAGTCCTCGGGACTTGGCGATTTCATCATCAATATCAATGACGTCCGCTTTGGCCTCTTTCAAGGTTTTCCTCCTTATACGGTGCATAAAGTATGTTTTGTTAAAGATAAGGGAATCCACTTGGTGTTGGAGCTTTGCCTTGAGTCTGTCAACCTCGGCTAAGAGACCATCTCGCTCGGACCTTGTGGCGCCAAGGCTAAGATCAAGATCACGGAGCGTTGATATGTGAACATGGTTTTGCTCTATGATCTTCTTATACCTCTCTTCCATTATGGCCCGCTTCTCCTCGACAGCAACAGCCTCTTTGTCTTTGGAGTTCAATGCTGCCTTTAAATTATTCACTTTCTCAATAGAGGCTGACTCGCGTTCGGTAGCAGCAAAAGCATCATCTTTAGAATCAGCCCACGTAGCCTTAGCATCTTGAAGTTGTGCATGTAGCTGAGTGGCTTCTTGACTGTGGTCCCATCACCTCCTGCTCACTCTGCTGCAACCAGGCCTCAAGCTCGGCCGCTTTTGCCCTTGCCTCTATCATCGGGTGGCACACAACGAGTTGATTCCTCTCGGCCAGTAGCTGATCTCGCTCGGACATAATTCATTCTTTATCAAGGATCAATCTCTGAAGGCCTTCAGAATCAAGGAAGTTGACCTGCAAAAAGGTATATTATAATTAGAAACTTCATCACGACAGATGAGTAAAAGACAAGCAGTAAGAGGGCAAATATGATACCGCTGCCGCAAAATGCATGGTGTTATTCAACATACACTCCCCTGAAAGGGAGTGTAATTTCTTCTTATCATTCTATGAAGCTAGTGACTTCAGATAATTGGAAAGTTCCATCGGTCTGGACAACAGATGCCACTCCTTCGAGACCGAGAGAGTGACACTCATTCTCCCTCGAGGATCTATGGAAGGGGTGAGTAATTGTGCCTCAAATTACCATGTTCAGGGGATTAGGGAGGAGAAGCACCCTCCTCTCAGGTATCTGTGGCAGGTGGAGAAGATGTAACGAATGTTGAGGGCGTAGGAGCGGCTGGTGTATAAGGGCGTGAAGTTGTTGAAGTTGTTGGTGTTGCAGGTTGAGAAGCAGCTTCAATAGGAGAAGTGCTAATTATTGGTTGCTCACTAACCGAAAGCGGAAGAGGCACGACTCCTAAACTCCTTGGACCAAGAACAACAACGGGGACATGACAACGGTAGTTGGCATTTTCTACCAGATCCAACTCACTCCATAGTGCTTGGGCCTCTTTGTCAGTCAGTTCTAAAAGCTCTCCCAGTTGAGGATTCGGTTGAGCTGATGAAGATCATAATCTCCGTTGAAGGGAAGCCTCTTCATCACTAGCGTCCCCACTATCTTCAAGGACCACAGCGGTTGCGGCTGGCTCAGGTGTGGCCTTCTTTACTTTCTTATTTTTATCCCAGTCGAGGAAGAGCGCTTCTTTTTTGGCCGCTTGTTTTCTGGTCGGGGACTTCGAGAGGTTGCGCCCCCACCAGAAGCAGACGCAAGGGCACCGCTACGAGTAAGAGACTCTTACAATAACCTTGAAACCTTCATAGGATCGGTCAAAGCCTCAACTTCGGGCAGGTAACGGAACCCTACGGGAGTCCTAAATCAAACAAAGAAGCATGGTTAGCAAGTTTCCTTATGTACACACAAAGGTGGAAAGTAGAAAGAATCAGTTTACCATGGTTATTGGCCTTTCACCCGTATTTGGGAGCCATATCCTTCCACCGACGGGTTTCTGACGTAGTAATATCTAGAATCTTCTGAACTCATTAGTCTAGAACCCTTAGTGGTGTCTACCGAGTAGCTTAAATAACATAAACAAAAAGGGTTAGCAATGACAAGGAGCAGTCCTTTTTACGGAGAAAGATATATTTCAAACTTACGTGAACGACTCCATGATCCGGGAAAAGATGGAGTTGATGCCGAGATGATATCCCTGGTAGAGATAACGACAAATCTCTCCTTCCACCCACGATCATTGTCATCATCCATGCTGGTAAGCAGAGCATGGTGGCGACGCTTGCTAAAATTTATTTCTCACCCACGGAAGATTTGGCGGAGTAGAGGTTCATCATATGTATCAAAGTTAGAGTTTTCCCCGTCTCCATGCACAACTGGCATAGACAAGCCACCATTCGCCACACGGAAGGGCCTACTTTTGCCAAGCAGACCTGGTACCAGTGGCATAATTCCAAGATCACCAGGTTAAGTCTCCCGCTCAAAGAAAATGGAGCCAAAGTGAATGGGTACGTATAGGCATATGTAAAACCTTTCTTGGTGAACGTAACCCGCTCCACCAGGTCAGGAGCAATGATGTTTAGGTCATGATAGTTACAATCATCCCTCATGGTAGGAATACTGAGATGTCGAATAGAAGAGGGATACCTGCTAACAGCCCAAGTTCGAGGGTTCACATAAGGGAACTTCTCTTGGAAGTTGTTAACAATGTTCAAGTGTTTGGGTATGATGGTGGTCACCATAGGAGGATTAGCATCAACATTAACCTCTTTATCTTTGCTTATCTTCAGTGACTCCTACGGAAAAGAAGACCGGAGTTTTAGAGGACTCAATAAAAGAAGCCATGATATAAAGAGTTTAAGGGTAAGAGCAAAAGAAGTTGGAAAGAGATGAAAGCAGAAGAAGGTTAAGAGCAAAGAAGATAATGAACGTATGAGGGCTTTGGAAGTGAAATAGGTAAAATGATGAGTATAAGTAAAGATATAGACAGCAGAAATCATGGCCATGATTACCTCAAGAATCTACAATCGAGGTACTAAATGCAAGGAGACGTGCGTCTTATCAAGCGTCAGATATTGTTCAGAAGGCTTCAGAAGAATTTACTGCCAAGAAAGGAATCTTTCCCAACTTCCAGGTGATACAAAGGTATGTCACCGGAAAGTAGGGGGACTATCTGTATACGGTAAAATTGGTTCGTATTGAATGATTGAATGATAGCATGACATATGGAACCAGAGACAAAAGGAAGTCAAATGGAGTGAGAACCAAGATCGGAAACAACAGCTGCAGTTGGCACCGGATAAATCTTGAGGGAAATGCGATCAAACATGAGCGGGTGGAATATTTGTCACCAGATAACATTTAATAAAGAATATTCCCTAGTATTAAATAGGCAGCTGTTGCAGAGAATTTTGGCATTCATAGCCCGTCGTTACATATTCATCAATGACCCTCTTTATTATCATTTAAGAAGGGCTTGACCCGGATCTTGTTTCCTAAGTATAACTATAAATAGTAGCTTCAACAGCCATTGTAAGAACACGAAATCTCGAGTAAAAACTTATGCTATATACTGTTCTCAAGCTAAACAATACAACTTTCCTATCTGTTTTATATTGCTCTTATTTCTGTCCTCGGAAGCACCGCTCCCGGAGCTAGACCTGCCATTTCCTTTGGTTTTAACGCTAAGTCTTATTTTTAATCTAATTTATTTATCATTTTGGATCAAATCAGTTTGCTTGTCTATAAATCACGTAACAAATTCAACTGTATCGTTTTGCGAGTAAATAACTAACTATTAAAGATTAAGTAGCCAAAGAGGCAACTTACCATTGGGGTCGCTTTTGGGACAATTGACTATGGACGTACGGTTGAGGGTAGCAGCGGGCCGGTGCACAAATTCTAATCTTTGTCATGGTTTTCCTTATTCTTATAGAGTACGTAATTGGTTTCCTTATTATAGCTAATTTAATTTACGACTCTATATAAATGAGAGTACTACATCTTTTAATTAGTAACATTTGCTATTAGACATAGATGAGAAAGATAGAGATGGAGAGATTATTGTCACTTATTTCTTTGTTTCTTGTCTATGTTGCCTTAGCAGTTGAGGTGGTTTCTTTATCCTTTGGCCGTCCACTTTGCTCTTCTGATGATACCCTTGCACTTTTACAGTTTAAGAAATCACTTGCGATGACATCGTCGGACTATCCACTTTGCCAATCTTCTTATCCTAAGACGACGTCTTGGAATAGGAGTAGTATGGATTGTTGTAGGTGGAATGGAGTTACCTGTGATAGTTTCACTGGTCATGTCATTCGTTTGGACTTGAGTTGCAGCGAAATTGGAGGAACTATTCATCCCAATAGTAGCCTTTTCCATCTTCATCATCTTCAAACCCTTGATCTTTCCTTTAACAACTTTTCAGGTTCTCAAATTCCGACGACCATTGGTCAGTTGGTCAGTTTGGTGCATCTCAACCTCTCTTATTGCTTTCTCCAAGGAAAGATTCCGTTGGAAATCTCACACCTCTCCAAATTGATTTCGCTCGATCTCTCTGATGATGCTCCAAATCTTCTTCAACTTAATCAATTTGGATTCAGGATGTTCTTTCAAAACTTGACCAGGTTAGAGGTACTTTCTCTTTTTAATGTAGACATTTCATCCAAGATATCATCATCCATTATTAATGTATCCTCTTCTTTGAGATATCTTGATCTTGAAGAAACTAAATTGTATGGAGACTTGCCAAAAAGCATTTTCCTTCTATCCAATTTGGAAACTCTCAGATTGTCGGCAAATGACCTCACTGTTTCTTTCCCTAAGTCGAACTGGAGCAGTAGCCATACACTAACTGAGATAGATATCTCTTACAACAATGTTTCTGGAGGAGTACTACCCGCCGCTTCACTTGGAAGTTTCAAAGCCTTAAAAATTGTGAAACTTTCTCAGTGCAACCTCGTTGGATCTATTCCAGAATCCATCAGCAACCTTTCACAGGTCACTGAACTGGATCTTTCATATAACCATTTGGAAAGCAAAATTCCTGATGTTGTTTCCAACTTGGAAAAGCTTGAATTCTTGAGTTTGAGTGACAATTCACTCAGTGGCCCACTTCCTTTGACTACTAACGGCGGGGGGCT
Organism: Nicotiana tabacum; assembly: GCF_000715075.1. Lineage (NCBI taxonomy): Eukaryota > Viridiplantae > Streptophyta > Magnoliopsida > Solanales > Solanaceae > Nicotiana > Nicotiana tabacum. The sequence continues at coordinate 182,801,677 of NC_134087.1, read as the reverse complement.
TCAAAATCTAAAAGATGTAGATTTGTCTCGAAACTCACTCAACTGCTCAATCCCGTCTTGGATGATTAGTCTTCCTTCGTTGATTCATTTAACGTTGGAGAGCAATCATTTCAGCGGACTACTTCCTGAGTTTAAGCCCAACTCCTCTCTACGCGTGCTTGATTTGTTTCAAAATCAACTCGTTGGTCCCATACCTCAATCACTTAGACATCTTCTGAACCTATCTGTTCTCGCTCTTGGATCAAATAATTTGAGTGGGGAGGTCGGAGCAGAAATGCTATCAAGCATGACTAAGCTCCACTACCTTGAACTTTCATCAAATAGTTTTTCAGGTGAGATTGGAGCAGAAACATTTTCAGGCATGACAAACCTCCGATATCTTGATCTTTCTCATAGTGGTTTATCTTGGAGTAGTAGCAATAACGACAACACGACCAACGTCATCAGTACTACTATTCATCATTTTTTTCATTTAAACTTAGCCTTTTGTCGTGTGAAAGATTTTCCAGATTTCCTATTGAACTCTGAGGAATTGGTGATCTTGAATCTCTCAGGTAATGAAATCCACGGCGATTTCCCTAAATGGTTCGAGGGTTTGAATTCATTGCAAGTCCTTAACCTCACTCAAAACCACGTTACAAGCTTAAACCATCTACCTTGGCAGACAATGACGGTTGTTGATCTTCAATCAAACTCACTCAAAGGACCTTTGCCGTCCTCATTTTGTCAACCAAATAACCTGGATCTTTTGAACTTGTCTTATAATAATTTAAGTGGTGAAATTCCCATTTGTTTCTTTATTTCTAAAACTCTCTCAGTCCTGGAATTACGAGGAAACAACTTTCATGGTCCGATTCCAAACATATTCTCAAGGGGTAACGGGTTACATCATATTGGTTTGAGTAAAAATCAACTGGAAGGTCCGATACCAAGATCATTGATCAATTGTACATATTTACAAGTCCTTGATTTGGGAAACAACAAAATCCATTCTACATTTCCCACCTGGCTAGAGATGCTGAATGAGTTAGAGATTCTAGTATTAAAATCTAATAGATTTTATGGACCTGTCGTTGCTTTCCAAACAAAATCACCATTTCCAAATTTGAGGATATTTGACCTCTCCGACAATTCGTTTACTGGCTCTTTGCCTGTAGAGGGTTTCAAAGCAATGATGAAGATGGATGAACACAAATCAAAACTGGAATATATGGAGGAAAAGGACAGTTATTTTGGAAATTATACAGACAAATATGAGGAATCAGTGACTTTAGTTATGAAAAATCAAGAGATTATATTGAACAGGATCTTGAAGATTTTCACAACAATTGATTTATCAAGGAACAATTTTGAAGGAGAAATCCCAAAGTTTATAGGGAATTTAAATTCACTTGTGCTGCTGAATTTATCTCATAACAACCTCACCGGACATATTCCTGTTGAAATGAAGAACATGAGCACGCTTGAAGCCTTGGACCTTTCATTTAATAAGCTCATTGGGAAAATTCCAGAGGAATTGACAATTCTAACATTTCTCGCGGTTTTAAATCTGTCACACAACCATCTTGTTGGACCTATTCCTCATAGCAATCAGTTCAATACGTTTCCAAATGATTCATATTTTGGAAATGCTGATTTATGTGGATTTCCATTGTCACATGAATGCGGGCATCATAAAACTGCATCAGTACCAGGCCTGTTGGTTGAAGAAAAAGATGATGAGCCGAGTTTTCTTAGTGAAATGACTTGGAGCTCTGTCTTAATTGGATATGGTTGTGGCTTGATTTTTGGATTTATCATTGGCTATTTCATTTACCGATTTCAAAGGCCAAGATGGTTCATACACTTTTTTGCAACTCTCATTCATGAATTGACATATACAGCACAGAGGGCAGGTCGAAGACGGCGCAGGAACAGAAGACACTGAAATCTATGAGGTAATTAACATATAGTTGTGTTTATTTTTCCTATAATACTTCGTCCCTTCCAATTTATGTGATGGTGTTGGAATATTTCAACAGTCAAACAAATTGTTCTTTGACTTTCATATGTCTTTTGAATATGTTAATCATTAATTATTGTGATTTGTAGTACTTCTAATTAATTTCTAAATATGCAAATTTTATTTCAAAAAATTTGAAGATTTATGTCCAAATCGGCCAAAATTAAATAGTTTGAATTTCGATAAACAAAAAACAATCACCTAAATTGGGACAGAGAAAGTAGTACATTTAATTAGCAACATTTGTCTATACTAGCTCTTCCTTTGGAAAATTTAAAGAAAGCAGTTATAAAAACAAGTTATTGTGAACTCCTTTGTACATATGTTGTCCTTATTCCATTGGTACAAGTTTAATAGAATTCCTTAGATATTGAACAAGTTAAAGTTTTTGTTTGTTTCTTTTTTTTTTAAAAAAAAATCCAAAATCACAGGAAGTGACCCTAGCGTAATTCATTGTTTATTATTGCTCTTCAGATAGCAATCAGAAAGTATCAGGCAAGAGAGAGATCGGAAGGCGATTAGGGTGTAGGCTTGGGAAAATAGTGGTTTATAATTTTGCAATATATGTGCAAAGAATAAAGGAAAGTAGGTCAATGTTATAATGTTAGTGTTTGTTAAGTACTTATTTAACTTTCCTCTCACAAGACATGTATTTTGTAATTAACTTATTATTGTCCAGCTTGAAAAAATGTTGGTGTGTTTCGTGCAACTTCTTACGAGAAATTGTTTTTTCTCTTATAACCATATTATAGTGATTATTATCGTATGTTATTGGGCTAAAAAAGGCTTGTATATACTTTTAGCATGGTGCGATATTGTACGATTTAGGCCAAATCCGTACGTTTTTTTCCACAACGTCCTACATCATTAAGAGATGCTTATACCTTATATGTAAACTCTCTATCTTTGCTATCAATGTGAACTTTATTCGCACATCCAACAATCTTCCCTCGGGTGAGTTTCGGATCATTTTGAACTTGTGCAACATCTGTTTTTGATGTCTGGGTGTGTTAGTTTCACGATCACGAAGCTTCACTCGTGGTCGCAAAGGGGAAACTTGGGGCTGACGTTGGCTATTCACCGAGTCTACCACTCAGTTGAAACCTATGAAACAACTCTGCAGTAGTTCAAAACAGGAATTGGCAGAACGGGAGGAGCCAGTCATGAACGCAAGCAATGGGGGAGTTTACCCTTCGCGAACGCGACAGGCTTCTCACGATGCGATTTATTGGGGTGACCGAAGGGAGGGCAGACGGTTACTCTTCGTGAATGCGGACCTTGGGTCGTGATCCCGAAGGCAGGCGGGGAATTAAGCCTTCACGAACGCGAAGAGTACCTCGCGAACGCGAAGGCCAATTGGCCAGTGCATCGTGAATGTGTTAGGTGCTTCGCGAACACAAAGAACACCTGACGCCCAGTTATTAAAATAGCTGAAAGTCGGGGTTTGAACCATTTTTCACCATTTGAAGTTAGAGCTCGGTCTAGAGGCAATTTTGAAGAGGTTTTCATCCCCACTTTATTGGTTAGTAAATTTTAACGTGTTTTATTATATTTTCATAATCACCCATTAATTTTAATCTTTAATTCAGGATTTTCATGGTAGAAATTAGGGATATGGGTAGAAATTGGAAATTTTTGTAAAATTGAGATTTAGACCTCAAAATGAGGTCAAATTTCGAAACAAATTACATACCTAGCTTGGGGATGAATGTGTGATTGGATTTTGATCCGCATCTCGGATTTTGACCAAGCGGGCAAGGGGTTGACTTTTGTTGACTTTTTCTTAACTCATTAAAGATTGAATCTTTTTCACTCGTGGGTGGTTTCTATTTTGAATTATTTGAACTATTTGACTAGATTTGATGGGTTTGGAGGCTAATTCTAAAGAAAAAGCAGTGATTGAGCATTGATTTGGTTGCAAAGTGAGGTAAGTATCATGGTTAACCTTGACTTGAGGTATTAGGACTTGTTGGTCTATTTTCTACGAGATTTATGTGTGGGGATGGCGTATATGTAAGGTGACTAGTATATATGCGTTGGCATTGGATTAAAGCATGCATGTGGAAATTATTTTATTGTATTATATTGTTTCAATGACTATGCTTTCCATATCGCAGTTAGATTATTACTTCTTTAATTGTTCATATTCATAGCTATTGTTTAATTTGAAGTTGTTGGGATTTTGAAAGTTGAGTTGAGTTGTCATTACACTATGATTGAAGTGAAATTCCTTCGCATCTTGTTTTGCTATTTTGGAATAATGTAGTTGCTTGGCGAGGAAGAGTGAAAAGCACGAAAGGTGTTGCTATGCCTTATTTGCATATAATATCATTTATTTGAGGGACTGTGAGGATTAAAGCACGAAGGGTGATGCCGTAGATTTGATTGCTTGTTATCATTTATTATATCATGTGAGGAAGAGAGTAAAAGCACGAAGGGTGATGCCATGCCATTTTATTATTATATTATTATTACATGGTGAGGACGTGAGTAAAAGCACGAAGGGTGATGCCGTGCCATTGTTGATTTCATTGATTTACCTGATTTCCGGATTGATAATTTAATTGGTTGCATTGTTATTATTTTCGAAAAAGGCTATTTGGTGATTTTGTACTTGCCGTTCTTATCGTACTCCCCTTTCTATATGTCCCCTCTCAGTTAATATTTTAATTGTCCTACTTGTTATTTTGTTATTTTATGTATATACCTCTACATGATTTATGTAGGTGTCTTGTCATAGTCTCATCACTACCTCTTCGGGGTTAGCCTTGATATTTATGGAGTACATTGGATCAGTTGTACTCGTGCTACACTTCTGCACTTTATGTGCAGATATTGGTGTTGGTCCCAGCGGTGTCTAGTGGTGCTTAAGCTTTAGATCATATCTGTCGCGCCCCTTTTTCTCGCGAAATCGGGTTTCTACACTTAACAACTCTTTTAATGGAAGGTGTTAAAAGAGAGAGTCGCCAACTAATAGGTTTAAGGTGCGTTAGGGCACCTATTTGCAAATAACTCTGGTTTACCCAGTTTGTGTTACCAAAAATCGGGTAAGGGCTCAAATTACCTCGAAGAGAAGGTGTTAGGCACTCTTCGAGGTCCACAACTGTGGGTCCCGGCGGAACTCGAATTATATGAATTAGTCCAAAATAAAGGGAAAGACAAGAAGCTGGGGTAATTATCATCAAAAGTCTACCAATAAGCAAAATAATTGATTTTAAGACAAGATGGGGGAGATCCTAAGTTTTTTAGCCTAAAGGATCATCTCATGCAACATAAATAATACTTTGTAACTCCCTCAAGATGGGGTGTTACTCGTATTATTCAGCGGGCACAAACTATCATCTCCTGATACCTGATTACTATCTTTAAGTTATTACCTAAGGCGCACTAATTAATTCTAAGTCGTACTTTATGCGAGCACTACCCGTCTCATACCTATGGCTCAGGAGGCATTTGGACATCTATTTGGAGGGGGGGGGTTCTAGACTTAACTTAGGTTACTCAAAATGAGAAAATCAGGCAACAACAAAACAAGTTGGACTTCATGTAAAAGAAAATAAGGGTTCAAGTTAGCCTCCGCACTTAGATAACAAATGCACGCAAACAAATTAGGCGTTTTGACAGTTTCAGAATTGAGACGAGTTAAAGTCATTAAGCCCTATAGACATAATTTCTACGTGACCTTGGAATTCAAACATGTAGGTAGTTTCAGATGCTAGGTGCTATTTTAGAAGCATGCTTTCCGAATAATTATGTATTTTAAGAAATCTGGTATTGCGTACTGATTACTAAATTACAGATTATAAGTGTTTAAACCAATTGATATGTTAAGTATGAACACCAGAGGCCAGATGCCCTACTTCTGCAGATGGTTATATTAGAGTGAAAATGGGAGCACATCACTATGGACTTTGCAGTTGGGTTTCTGCTGATGTTGAGGAAGTTTGATGCCTTTTGGGTCATTGTCGATAGGCTGACCAAGTCGCCACACTTTATTCCTATTGTGACTACGTACTCTTAAGAGAGATTGGCCCAGATTTACATTCAGGAGATCATCTGGTTGTATGGTGTGCCTATTTCTATCATTTCAGATGGAGGCCCTCAGTTCACTTTGCATTTCTGGAGAGTAGTACAGAGCGAGTTGGGTACCCGGGTAGAGCTCAGTAGAGTCTTTCATCTGCAGACCAATAGGCAGTCAGAGTGGACAGTTCATAACCTGGAATATATGCTCAGAACGTATGTGATTGGCTTCAAAGGGAAGTGGGATCGATTCTTGCCTTTGGTCGAGTTTGCTTATAACAATAATTATCAGTCTAACATCGAGATGGATCCATTTGAGGCTTTGTACGGTCGGCAATTTCGTTCTCTTATCAGATGGTTTGAGCCCGACGAGGGTAGGTTATATGGCACTGATTTAGTGAAGGATTCCTTGGAGAAGGTAAAGTTGATTTAGGATAAACTTCGCACAACACAGTCCAGATAGAAAAGTTACACGGATCAAAAGGTGCGTGATTTATCATTTATGGTGGGCGAGAAGGTTCTCTTGAAAGTCTCGCCAATGAAGGGTATCATGAGGTTTGGAAAGAAGGGCAAGCTGAGACCAAGGTTTCTTGGCCAATTTGAGGTGTTGAGGCAAGTTGGAGAGGATACTTATGAGCTTGCTTTGCCTCCCAGTCTATCAGGAGTTCATCCAATTTTCTATGTGTCTATGCTCCGGAAGTACCATGCCGACAGACCACTTGTTTTACACTACAACACGGTCCAGCTAAATGATAGCTTGGGTTATGAAGAGGAGCCAGTTGCTACGTTGACAGGCAGGTTCGCTAGTTGAGGTCTAAGAAGATTTCTACTATGAATGTTAGGTAAAGGGGTCAACCGAATGAGGAGGCGACTTGGGAGTCCAAGGAGAACATACAGAGCAGATATCCACACTTATTCAGCACTCCAGGTATGATTCTAGACCCGTTCGAGGACGAATATTTGTTTAAGAGGTGGAGAATATAATGACCCAATCGATCATTTTGCTTTCTCGAACCCTGTTTCCCTAATTAAGACTCTCCATATGTGTTTTTACTGCTTTATGACTTGCGGGGGTGGTTGGTTTGGGTTTGAAAGGGTTCGGGTTGAAATCGGAATACTTAGTTCCTTAATAGTAGCCTAAGATGGTCAAGTTTTACTTGAGTCAATATTTTGAGTAAACGATCTCAGAACTAGGATTTGATGGTTCTAATAGGTTCGTATGATGATTTTGGACTTGAGCATATATTCGGATCGAGTTTTGAGTCATCCAGGAGCATTTTGGCGCCTAACGTTAAAAGTTGGCGCATTAAAGGTTTTCTACTTCTTTAAATTAGGTTTGAAGTAGACTTTGGCGTAATCTAGGTCCCTTTGGGATTTCGATCTTGGGAATAGGTCCGTATGGTGATTTATGACTCATACGCAAAATTTAGCGTCATTCCTAGTTGTCTAAGTATGATTCGACACGTTTGGAGCTAGTTTAAAAGTTTGAAGTTCATAAGTTGATTTAATTTAATTTTGGGATGCGATTATTAGTTTTGATGTTGTTTTACGTGTTCTGAGGGTTTTAACAGGTCCATATTATGTTTATGGACTTGTTAGTGTAGCTTGACGGGGTTCCGAGTGGCTCAGGTGTGTTTCGGACCGCCCGGAGCTAAGTCCAAAATTGTTGAGTTCCTGGTTCTGGTTTCTTTCTTCTCTAACGCGAAGATGCTCTCAGGTTCGTGATGAATGAAATGGGGGCTGGGCTTTTTGTTCTATGCGTTCGCGATAAGAGGGTCGCGATCAAAAAGCTTTGAAGCACTGACCTCCATGTTCGTGATCCACTGTTCGCGTTGGCGTAGAAGATCTGGGCCTAGGGGCTGGGCAAGCCAGATGCCCTTTCGCGTTCGCAAAATAAGGCTCGCATTCGCAATGAGAGGGAGACTCAGTGCATCGCATTCGCGTGAGTCTTCTCGCGATCGCAAAGAAGCTTTCAGGGTCTTGGGCAGTTTTGCCTTTGCGATCGCGAAGATGGATCGCTGGGCAGTGGATTTAATTATAAACGGGGCTTTGGCTTATTTTGTTCATTTCTCTCAACTTGTGGCCAATTTTGAAGCTCTTTGGAGAGGATTTTTAATATAGCACATTGAGGTAAGTAATCTCCACTTAGTGTGAGTTTAATACATGGATTATGGGCAGATTTTAACATGTAAATTGTGAAATTTATGGGACTTTGTTGAAAAATTTAGGTTTTGATAATAATGGCATTAGAACACGAAAATGATTATGGAACTGAGTAAAAAATTATCTATTTGTGTTTGTGAGGTTATGAGTAACATTTTTTACAAAAAATTTCGAAATTCGGGTACGTGAGCCCGTGGTAAAATTTTAGGAATCTTCTAAATTGGGATGAGTAATTACTCTAGTAGTTAAATTATAAACTTTTTAGTATATATTGATTAGTATGTACAACCCTTGGCTAGTTTCGGATTGCTCGGCCCCTACTTGAGGCTATTAGTGTGAATTGCGGACCGAAAAGAGGACTTGGGAACGAGGTAAGTCTCTTGTCTAACCTTGTAAGAGGGAATCATCCCCGTAGGTGTTTTAAGTGGTTATTTGCTACTTGTTGCGGGGGCTACGTACGCATGATGTGACGAGAGTCCGTACGTAGCTAAAAGAGTGCTTATGTCCGGGTAGATTTAGGACCTTGCCATGTATTACTTATATTATTTGCACCCAACTTGTTAGTTTAATTACCTTAATTTATAATTGAAATTGGATAAAGGATTGTAAAATACCGAGCTTCATTACTTTGCGTTTTGACGGAATACTTGATTGTTATCGGACTTTATGCCTTCTTTGAGTATTATTCCTATGTAGTAATCGATGATCGGGGTTTGTATAGTATTCTCTATTCCTGTGGATCGCGCCAGTCGACCTTCGGCAGTGTACACACTATTCTGGATCGGTCCATACGACCTCGACACAAATCTTGCGTGACATTGCTCGTAGTCCGATTATACTTGATATTCCTTTCTTTATTTGAGACTTGAAAATTTACTTGGTGTCTTTTATGTGTTAAAGACTTAGCCTATGACATTTGGAGAATTTAAATCGATATTATGTTTAATAATTATTATTTAAGGTTTCTTATTTCACTGTTATTGTAGTATTTCTACCTATTTGTGGCTTCTATATTTTATTTATTGACCTTTAGTAAGTGTCGATCGTCACTACTTCTTCGAGGTTAGACTAGATACTTACTGGGTACATGTTGTTTATGAAGTCACACTACACTTCTTCACTAATCGTATAGGATATGAGTCAGGTGCGTCTGGTGACCAGTCAGACACGTACCCCACTACCTGGAGACTTAGTGGTGAGCTGCTTCCTATGCTCCGTTCTGTAGCACCCAGAGTCTCTTCCTTATTGTATTTATTTTTCTATCCATCTAACTCCAGATAATAGTATAGGAGATTTTTTATATTCTACTAGTTTGCTCGTGCACTTGTGACACCGGGTTTTGGAAAAATTCTAGTAGATATTTCATGGCTTTGATTATTAAATTCACTACTTCACTTTTACGTTTATTTCATGATTTAAATTATTACGGTCACCTACTAATTATTTCTTTATTAAATAAAATCAATGACTTTAAAAATATTAAAATGAACAATCAAATGGATAGTTCACCGTTGGCTTGCCTAGCGGCGATGTTAGGCGTCATCACAGCCTATTGTGGAAATTAGGCCGTGACACCGTGTTATGTTATGGGTTCATTTCATGTATTACAACTTTATTCATCATTAATAATTATTATTCTCTGCTTTAAACTGTTAAGATTTTAAATTGATTATCTAATGCTGGCTTGCCTAGTACAGCAACGAGCCGATTAGGAGTCCGGGTCTGGACTGTTTGACGCATACTTTATTAGAACTATAGATGCTACTCAATGTAACTACTCGAGTGGATATATGTATTTTGATTTTGCATTTTGATTTTGCTATGATATATATATATAGTTCATTTCTAGTATAACAAGATTGTCTTTCCTATTAGCTGTGTGAAGTGTTCTTCTATACTTGGTATGAACTTGATTTACCATTCCTTTTTACTGTCAAGTAAACATATAGGTATTTAAAGCATCCTCTTAAGCTGTTTCTAAAGAATTTGAATATTACTACGATAATTTGGATCGGGCTTCGCCTGGGCTGACCTACACTAGTTTAATAATAAGGGAAACTTAGAAAAGTACCAAATAAAAACTCTTAGACTTATTGAAAACGGAAAAGAGCCAGATATAATTATACATATTTTTCCGTCGTTAAAATATGAACTCAGTCTTGCTCTTGCCATGCATAAGCTGGGTCACATATGCCTTAAATCTAACAGACTTCCCCAACCCATATATTAATATCATTAATAAAATATTTAGCACCAAATTTTGACATGTGTCAGGTATATTCCATCATTTTACCCTTTCCCCAACCCACATATTAACATCACAAAAATATGCATTAGCTCTTTAGACCAGACCCACCACCTACTCCTTCTCTTCTCCCTCCACAGCCACCTTGACTCGCCACCTCTGACCTCTACCTCCCCTATCTGCTTCCCTCTCAACCACCACAAGTACCACCTTATCAATATCACAATTTTCCATCTGAAATAAATTGAAAATTTTAAAAAATATAGCAGACTATAATCACACTTAAAAAGAAGACAAAAATCAATCATCAAACTAAGACATCACACAAAATTAGCCGGATCACTTCTCTTATCATCTAACCTCCACATGTTATACCTCCTTCAATTCTCGGTGCCGTCACTCCCTTTTGCACCCTTGGACTGATATAATCTCATCCCACACCCATATCTATTTTCTCTGCTGACCGGTGAATGTTAAAATAAAGCTTAAAGTAAAATCAGTTACCAGAGTAAGGAACAAATTCATCGTCATCAATTCTAAAGCTTTGTCCGGAAAACATGACAGCGTTCTCCTCGCCGGAAGAAACAAAGGACGTATAAAATAAGAGTAACGGATCGGGTTGGTTTATTATTAAAAATCAGGGTTTAGATGGAATGCACCCAATTGTGACACGTATCAAAATCTGGTGCTAAATATTTTATTAGTGAGGTTAATATGTGGGTTAGGAAAATTCTGTTAAATATAAGGCATATATGACCCAACTTATGCACGGCAAGGGTAGGATTGAGTCCATCTTTTAACGACAGGCAAATGTGTACATTTTCGTATAGTTTACTCGCATATCTGGCCCTTTTCTGTATTTAAAATAGGAAAAATGCATAAGTACCCTCTGACCTATATCCGGATTCCCAACTACACACTTTTTCTTTACGGGAATCTTATTACCCCCAAAACTTAGTTTAAATGGACTTATTTGTACCCTTAACGCTGACGTGGCAGAGTGTGTGTATTTCATTCTCCCAAAGGAGAGTGAGAAGCAAGAAAAAACAATTTTTAGATTATTTTTTATTTTATTTTTTTACCATTTTTTCTTACTTTTTTTCAGATTAATTGAGTGGGCATCATTTTTTCTTTGCTTCTCACTCTTCTTTGGAAGAGTGAAATACACACACTCTGTCACGTCAACATTAAGGGTTCAAATAATTTCATTTAAAATAAGTTTAGGGAGGTAATATGATTTCCGCAAAGAAAAAATATGTAATTAAGAATCCGGGTATATATCCGGGGTACTTATGCATTTTGCCTTTAAAATACAAACGAGCTCCATATCAGCGAATGATCTCTTTTGCTGCTTTACCTTCCCCTGCATTAAGTGTGAATTGATGTATATAGATTGTCATATGCTTAATTTGAAAAATATAGCCACGTTGGTTGCAAGTTATTTTGGGTTTAATAAATATTAAATTAAATTTGCTAAATTCCTATTGGCTACTTGGGAAAGTTAAATTTGATTAAAAATTCTCACTCCCCACTTTGATGAAAAGTGGGATTATGCGTTAAAACCACAGGTCCTCCCTCTGTCTTTAAAAGGAAAAAAATAACATATTCCATCATTGTTGTTCTGAAAGAAAGCATAAAGAAAAGAGAGAGAAAGAACTTTCTTAATCACAAGTAAATGTCACACAATTCCGCTGCGAATCATCATTCATCAAGAAAACATTATGGAATCGGGTATGTTTCTTAACGTATGTATTTATTTTGTTTAGTATGTGAAAATCACATAGTTCCTAGATCCTGAAACTTATGATAGGTTTATTATGTTAGATTGGTTATAATCATAGTCTAGATATCAAGAGCACAGTTTTTTGGAACTAGTAACTTTTCATAAAGATTAACGATTTCTTCCAACTTGTAAACCCTAATTAAGTAATGTAGGAATTTACATAACTAATAAAGTAGTATAGAATGTAGTTGTTTACATATTATTGGAATTGAAAATATTTCTAGATGCCGATTACGCACTGTTAATGTCTTTAGCTTTTCTTTGATGGAGTATTATGCAATTCTCAAGTTCAAACTAAATGAATTTGAAATTTCCTGGGATTTAAACCCACTTTGCACGCCACAACCTTAAGAGTCCATATAATATATTTCTGTTTTTATATGATACTAGTATTAGTACTCACGTGATGTGCGGATATAAATATCAAATTATAATTTGAGTTATTGGAATTACCTTAAAATTTAAAATTTTCTGATAACATGTTTCTTTTAATTTATAATTTTATTTTATATCTGTAACAATCCAACTCCTTGATTTAGTACTTGTATTTTATTTTGTGGTCAATATTAAATAATACTAAACATATCACGTTTGTGATATGTCTTGTTTGAGCATATTATTTAACAAAATTCTTACTAGCACTTTATGTTTCACCGCAAATTCAAATAAGTCTTATCCTTCTACATTTTCACCCAAAACAACTCTTTCTTTAATCTTTGCTTCTAGTTATTGCATTATCTATTACTTAATAATGTTATGTGTAATCTTTTATTAGCTTACCAATTGACTTGATATCTTGCTTATTGTCCTTTTGATAAACATATATAAATATAAATTTTTTTATTCCTAAAAGTTAATTTATTTTTGTACTTTTATCCTCTTAATTACTTGGAACTCTTTTTTCATTTATATCTTTCAATAGTATTTTTAAGTATTATTTAATTATTTAATTTCCTTATACTTAATTAATTCAAAGTATAAATATTCTCACACTATCTCTATTTTCTTCTTTATACATCCTCTTCCGAACTATGAATTTTTAATTAGTTTTTTTACATTAATATTTTACCAATAAACAAAATATATAATATCACGTTTTATTTTAAGTTATAACTTTGAATTAGTTTAAAATATTAATAGATAAGTCTTTTCTTATTATATTTTAAAGCTATTAAATTTTCTTATAATTGTTTTTGTATCACGTGTAATTAAATTTTCTTTCTCTTTTAACGTTAGGATACAAATTGGACTTTAATTTTCGTTTATAAAATTACCCACATGAGATATTTATTTTGTATTTCCTTAGTTTTAATTTGTTATCCAATTTTTAGTTTTTTATCTAGTAAAATTTTAATTTTGTAGTCCTATCCATAGTTTGAACGTTTTCACCATAATTTTAATCTAAATCTCAAGTTCAAATCGTATTTCCCTTCTATTTCTAATATTAAATATTTTTAAATTTTTTATTATTGCTATTAAGTTACCTAATATGTAGTATTTTATTTTCTTATTTGGATTTCATTAACATGCCTCTTTATTTAATATCATAATCTATTTATTTCCTTTAATATTATTATATAAATCGATGTATAATTTTTTAATATTGAAAAAAATATTTATTTTATTTAAAATTAATACTTAAACTTATTAAATAGTTTAAATTCATTTAATAATATTTTTAAGCATTATATATTTACTTTATTTTTTAAAACTAATTCTTAATATAAATAACCTTGCATTATCTCTAATTTATTAATATTTTGATATTTTTAATTTTTTTAATCTTTTAAACTTCAGTTATGTGGCCTTATCCACATCATGACCTTTTTATCATACATAACAAAACTTTTTTATATCAAATTTAAATAATTTTTATCCTTTTTTTGTTCTTTATGATAGAAATTTTGATTCTTTCTCTATTCGTTTCTTATTTTGCTATTGTATATTCAATACTTAATATTATTAACGTTGTCATGTGCTTTTTATTAGTTTACCTGAATTTAATATCTAATTTTATCACATTCATTTTAATATAATATAAATAATAAATAAAAATTATTTCACTAGTAACTTTGACTCTATTGCTCATATTCTTAAATATGATTTTTCTTATCATATTAAAAAAAGTCTTACCACAAATTCAAATATATTTTATTCTTCTATTTTCTCCATTGGACCACATTTTCAAAAATCATCTTATACTTTCAAACATAACCTAGCAATACTCAATTTAAATATTAATCATAAAAACTATAATTGCAGCAATATTTTCACTATTATTTTAAGAAATATTTATTTATGTATAAAATATTTATTTGTCCGAATTGTAAACATTAATATAACCTCATTATATAGTAATGTATATTGTTCGTATATAAGGCCAGATACAGAGCTTGTACTCTATCATAACTGAATTATACACAAAATTTAACTAAAGATACCTATAGTAATGTATATTGTTCACAAATAAGGTCAGATACAAAGCTTGTACTAAATAAAAATTATTATTCCAACTTAAAATTAATGTGTACGATACAAAATAAAAATTTAATTAATTCTTTCTCAAAAAAGGATACCTGCCATAATTGAATTATACACAAAATTTTAATAAAAGATACCTACAGTAATGTATATTGCACCCAAATAAGGTCAGATACAAAGCTTGTACTAAATAAAGAATTATTATTTCAACTTAAAATTAATGTGTAAGATACAAAATAAAAATTTAATTAATTCTTTCTCAAAAAAAGGACACCTACCATAATTGAATTATACATAAAATTTTAATTAAAGATACCTACAGTAATGTACATTGTACCAAAATAAGGTCAGTTACAAAGCTTGATCAATTAATTAAAATCCGTCCCTACCATAATATATTTCGTACCTACCATAATTATACGAAAAAAATGTTAACTAAATTATACTACTAATAGAGATTTGTATCATAATTAAAAAATAATTCTTATTGAACTATTACTTCCATTTATAATTCAAATTTTTAATGTTGTCTTAAAATTGCCAAGTGACTTTTTTTTAGCTTGTCACTTGGCTTAACCTCATACTTCACTACTCTCCTTTTAATATAATATAGATTATAATATAATGAAATTTTTACTTCATATAGCAAAGGTTAACACCTTATTTATTTAAATAAATATCATTTAAAAAAATTATATTCTATAGATACCTTTTATTGTTTATAGCAAAATATCTAATTTTGGTTATCTCCTACCCCTAAGCCACTAAATACATTATTCAGTTACATTATTTTCTTTCTCTCTCTACTTTGATACATGTCATTCTCTTCCCCCATTCCCTAAAAACACGATGTTCAATCTCAAAATTTCTTTCACCCACATCACCTACCACATAACATAAACTGCAACAGAACAAATTCACATCAAAATTACATTTTCTAACTTGATTCTTTCTCATTTTCTGTCGGAGTTCACGTTTTATTTGCCAACTTAGATGCCCTAAAACTAGTAGTTTGTGAATTTCGCTTCATTTGTCTCTTCCTTCTTTCCCGTCCAATTCAACTGTGTAAGGGGATCTTGCTCCTTCTGCTACTCAATTTGATTATTTTTTTTTCCTGTTGTTTACTTTGGTGATTTGGTGTTTTTTAGATGGATGATGACGAAGAAGGAGATTTGCTGTACAGAGTTGAAGATATGATTGACTTCTGAAGTTACTGCTAACAAAGGATGATGAGAGACAAGAGGGACATAAGGCCTGTAATTTTGATGTTGATTTTATTTGTAATTTTGATGCGTAGGGATAGTGAGATTCAGGATTTTTGCTCGACGAAGGATTTGCCGGAAATTAGGGTTTGTTCTTGAATAAAGACGACGGAATTTGGGGTTGAGCAACTTGATTTTCTGTTAATATATTTCAATGTATTTTCAACGTATCACACTGTATTTTCATGTATTTCATTGTATTGATTATCTTTTTTTCATTGCAATTCAATGCATCTCGCTGTATTCCACGTATTCATTGTATTCACTGTCTTTTTTTTCATTGTATTTCAATGTATCCCGATGTATTATATGTATTTTTCGGTTGAGAATCCTTTTTATAACTGGAAATACAAAATTTGTGTGTTATAATTGAGTTTGTTGAGTTATATTAGGAGTCTATTATGTTAATTGATCACTTTCCGTTTAAAAATAGTGTAATCCCCTATTTCACGCCGTGAATACAGTCGAATACAATAATCTGTCCAGCTATAATCCTATGTTTCACGCCATGATTACAGTCGAATACACTCGAATACAACAACTGGTTAGCTGGACTTCCCTGATTCACGCCTATTTTTACTACTTTATTCATGAATACAGTAGCTTAAATATATCTAATACAACTTATAACAACAGAAAACGTATCTACAATCTGTAATATAGCAAATGATATCTATAAATAACTAATTACCACTGAAAGATAGTGGTTTATGAAAATTTCTCTATTATAATTGGTCTCTGATTTATGAATTCGGCATCATCCGATATATAATTGTTCAGTTACATGTTGGTTTCGTTCCAACAAGCCTTATAAAATATTAATTAATGCAAGGTTGGGTGGAATGAAATCAAATAATGTATTAGCCACTGTAATGAGGATTTGATTTACCCATAAATAATTTCTTCAATAATGGATCCATTCAAATAAGTTTGAAGAATATAACTTTTATAATATTTGGAATTATATAGGTATGATTTGTTAATCGCCAAAGTGATCGAACCTTTAGGAACAATTAATTTCAATATGATCTGTTATACTAAATTACCCATAAATTTTGATGCTTATAAGCGACACAATGGATTTTCTTTTGTGGGTAAATTTAATTTCTTAATTATAAGATATTTATGGATTGCCCAAAGATTGATTGTTTGCTCTTATAATCATTGAACATTAAGTTGATAATTTGAATGCGCTATTAGTTTTATTTATATATCAAAAGATAGTAAGTATTATTAACTAGTGCATTAAAAAAATATCAAGTTAAGTTAAATATTTAAGCATCATAGTGTCTAAAGTATTATTTTGATAATTCGCCCAAAGGAGGACATCAATATACATTTAACAATACATAAACTATTCTGAATATAATAGTATATTAAAATTTATAACTCAAAGCATTAACAAATGAGCATATTTTATTTGTAGCACTTGCTCTTTACTCGCTCTCTGCTTCTGTTACGACCCTTTAACGAACTCAACTTCTCAGATTGGTGGGAATAGATCAAATTTCATCTCGAAATTTTAGATCTTGATATTGCACTTTATACTGAGAAGCCAACTGCTATTACTGAAACTAGCACTGCTGAAGAAACGTCCTATTTTAAGCACTAGGATAGGTCTAACTAATATTTCTATGAATGAATATTGCGGGCAACATTAAGACTACTTTTCCCAAAACTGAAAGTGCTAAAGAACTTCTGAAACTCGTGGAAGAATGTTTCCAAACTTCTGATAAGTCCCTTCCCGGGACACTAATGGGTACTTGTCATGACCAAAATCTCACGTGTCGTGATGACGCCTATCGCAATACGGGGCTGCATTAAAAGTCATTTCCCTAAGTTCATAGCTCAGCAATGACCTTAAGGACAAGGTCTTTTTGAAGGGAAAGGGATTGTAATGTTCAGACAAGAAAAGGGAAATGTCGATACAAATAAGGAAAGTAGGGTACAACACTTATGAAGGTGAAATTCAAAAATAGCCAGATTTACAACTGGTCGTTCAAAAATAGTCCAGTTTCAACGTAATCGAAATTTAGCCACTTTTCATGTAAAGATAAATCTGAGCGAAAATACTGTTCAAAACCCGAAAAATACGCCAGTATATTATGCTGGAGTTCCAGCATAAGTATACTTGAACTCCAGCATATTATACTGGAGTTCCAAGATAAGTATGCTGGAGTTCCAGCATAAGTACACTAGAACTCCAGCATAATATACTGGAGTTCCAGCAAGTATACCGGTCCAGCATAATATACTGGAATTTGGAGCACCGGTGCTCCAGTCTCCAGTATATTATACTGGAGCAAGCAAAGTATACCGGTCCAACATAATATGCTGGAGTTCATATACAGATGCACCGAACTCCAGTATATTATGCTGGACCAGTCTCTGCTATAGCAAAATAGTGGCTATTTTTCATTGACTTGGTAAACGCTGACTGTTTTTGAATGACCAGTCCGAAAACTAGCTACACCGTGCTATTTTTACCACTTATGAAGAAGGGTCATGGGTCAAATCTTATTGGGTTTCGCTTATTGGGTTTTTTTGAAGAAGCGACTGAAGCCCACTACTACAATTACCCATTAAGCTCAATTAGGATAGTTAGTTAGATAAATAGCAGAATTGGGAGCTGAGGTAGTTAGCTTTTGCCAGTCAGCACATTTCCTAACTACTTTCTCTCTCTACCTTCTCCTCTCTCATATCTTCCTTCTCCCCAATCTCTTTCTTTCTCTTTTCTTCAATTCTTTTAGGTCAATTACAGAGTTTATCTAATTGGGCCATATTGTAATCAATTGAGAGTGTTTGATCAATAAAACTCTGTTTTCTTTCATTGATT
Organism: Nicotiana tabacum; assembly: GCF_000715075.1. Taxonomy (NCBI): domain Eukaryota; kingdom Viridiplantae; phylum Streptophyta; class Magnoliopsida; order Solanales; family Solanaceae; genus Nicotiana; species Nicotiana tabacum. The sequence goes on along the minus strand of NC_134087.1, from coordinate 182,782,885 downwards.
CTCATTTCCATTTTTAAGTACATAACAAAATCCCTGCATGCTTTTCTCCCTTTTGATAATCTTTATCCACCATCAAATAACCAAACCAAGAAAAGGTTAAATAATGAGATGGGTCGGCTTGCACTTTACAATTAGTAGGTTTTTGTGTGTGGTCACTTTAATTTCGCTTCATAATTTTGGCAAGATTGTTATTAAGTTTCTTGAGTTTTTTTGTTTTAAACTGAAACGAAATTTCCAGCTTAGACCATAAAAGGGAGAAGTGGAAATGGAGTTGATAATAAAGTGATTGTTAGAATGCAATTGGGATTTGGTTTGTTAACAACCATCTTCTTTTGTTTTTAATCGACCCTAGTAGGAATGTAGGATCATAGTTCATTTTTTCTTCCATCTTTTTTGAAAAAATATAAAGAGTCAGCAAGAATAATTTCTCCTAATAATTAGCAAAAGAAGTGGTCTTTACTGAGTCAATAATATAATGTATAGGCTTGAAACTGATAGTTCTAGAGAAGAGTTGGGCAGCAGTGGACGACTTCCTGCTTTAGAAGAAACAATAGATGAAGTGAAAAAACTACAAAAATAAGACTTTTTTAAAATTTAATGGGCTAAGCAAATACGGGGCATTTGCATGTATACCCGTTTTTTGTGTCACGTTTTAACTTGTGCCCGTTTTACAAAAAAATTTGCAAGCGTACCCGCTTTTTCGCATAACTTCAGCATACGGGGCTGAAGTAGCAAAGGCAATCACGCAAAACTTCAGCATTCTAGTAGCCGGGCCTGAAGTTCAGCTCTAGAGCTGAAGTTTTTGTTTTTGTAACTGGCGAACTTCAGCTCTAGAGCTGTAGTTTTTGTTTTGTAACTGGCGAACTTCAGCTCTAGCACTGCACCACAATTAGCAATAATTTTTTAAGAAAAATAGTGTACATCTTCTCAGCTCAAACACGAATAAACATACAAATTTAATTCACGCTTCATAGCTTTCTTTCTTATGTTATTTACTAACATTTGGGAAACTACCAGATTTTGGGTTTTCGTCTTAGCTTTTTTGACCGAAGATGTCCACTCATACATACGTTGTATTGACTCTGATGCAAGTGCGTTAGAAGCACTACTGTAACGCACAATAAAATGGGTATTTTAGGAGGGATGAGTTTCTTCATCACAACTACAAATTAACATATCTCAAAACATTTATTTCTATATTTAAACAAACATTGTGGTACGTTAAATTTGCAATATCCAGAAATGAAGAAGGTTGCTGTATTCTATTGTCTTCTTGTAATAATTCTCATGTTATCAATGGATGAGTGGTGTCTACAAAGCCAAGCCAGGATTTTGGAGCTGTCCCCTATCAAATCCGAAGGTAAATGTAGTTAAAGTGTATGTACGACCAACTTATCTGAAAGTTTAAGCTTTTATAAAGAATTTATTTCTATTTATTTAATCATATTTTCAATGATGTTTATTCCTACATATGCCAGAAGAAGATAGGAATGATTTAGTCCGAGGTCGCAGTAACAGGGTGACTTGGAGCAATACCTATCCTTCCCCTAATCCAAATATGAGAAGTCATTAGTATGGTTCTAAGAGACCCTTAATTAATTTTTCTTTCTTCTTCTTCTTCTTCTTTTATTCTATTCTTGAAAAATTGCTAAACTGTAAATTCCCTCAATGTGTACGCAGTGGATGTGGTGACAATTGCTTTTAGGGCTGCTGAGGATGGGCATGGGAAATACTTTTGAAAATTTGGGAGGAGATCGGACAAAATGGCATCTAGCTGTTTGGATTGTGTATTCCTATATTGTATTCTATTTTATTGTTATTTTAAATAAAATATTTTGTTATTGTTACTTAAATGTTGTATTGTTAAATTCATTAATATGTGACCATAAAAAGACTCATATGTGACAGAATTATTGTGTTAGTTTTTATTTTTTTATTTTTTCTTTTGTACTCCATTTTTATTTATGTGAACTCATTTGACTGGGCACGGAGTTTAGGAAAAAAAAGAAGACTTTTGAATTTGTGATGTAAAATGAGGCACATATATTTTATGTGATTATAAATCATTGCATAAAGGTAAATTATTTCCAAATAGAAAATAGTCATTCTTTATAACTCCTTTACCTAAGTTTGTCTTCATTTTTAGGTCACCCCCTTCGTCAGTATTACTCGATCTTGTCACTATACATGTACTCTTTCGAGCTACTTTTTAGTTGAGGTGTTTGTCGGTCGGTATGATATGGTATTTAGATATTTCGGTTCGATATTTTTGGTATTCGATTTTTTTAAAATACTATATCAATACCATACATAATTAAATTCGATATGGTTCAGTTTTTCTCCTTTCAGTTTCGATTTATTCGGTTCGGTAACTTTGATTTGAATACTAACTAGTGCATAGAGTCATAGACTGTAATGTTCTTAAATAAAGTACTCAAAAGTACAAAATTAAAAATGTTTATTGACAAAAGTTTTGTCCAAAACCAGCAAATATCAACCAAGAGAGAGAAAATTGTAAATAAAGGAATAAATTTAATCATTAGAAATGTTTTGTTACTTGCTTAGAGTTAATTGATGAACATAAAGAAAAAAAGAAAGTAAAATTTTATATTTTTTTTATTTATGTTATAATTAATAATATGCATATTGTGTAATATATATATATATATATATATATATATATATATATATATATATATATATATATATATATATATATATACACACATATCGATTGTCATGACCCAAATCCAACTAGTCATGATGGTACCTAACCCAACCCGTTAGGTAAGCCAATTAATAATATCCAATTTCAATGAAATTAATAAAACCAACAGATAAAAAAATTATCTGAATCTTACATATTCCCCAAGGGCTGGTAGTACAAATGATCTTCTAAGAATAGAATTTACAAAGTTGGTATGAAATAAATACATCATCTGTTCAAAAATTACATAAAACAGAGTTTTAAGAATATAAGGCTACCATGAACAAGAGACAACTACAACCGGAATAGCAGGTGCGTCTTCAATTCTAACTCCCGTCGATCACAACAACATCAACAGCCAACATCTACACGCAAGGTGCATAAGTGTAATATGAGTACAACCGACCTCATGTACTCAATAAGTAACAAACCTAACCTTAGGTTGAAAGTAGTGACGAGCTGGAACAAAGGTCGGGTCCAACACCAATAGCCAACAACAGTTCATAACAACGTAAAACAAGTAATAAAAGGAGTAACTCAGAGATAAAATGCTCAACTTTTTCATAGTTCCCGAGTATATCAGTGAAAACCCAAATCCTTTATCGAAATCGTCGAAATATGAGTAAGTTTGAAAACTGTAATTTTTACCATAAATCTTTTCAACAATAAATAAGATGTTTCATTTTCTTTCCAGATAGCAAGTGTAAAATACATCTCTATGCCCATATGTCAATATGTGTGAGAAGTCATGAATGACATGATACCATACAACATGAGGAAAAAATGCGTCTCTATGCCTGTATGTCAAGTGTGCATGCCAAATGCGATGCGACTCAGTGATAAAACCATATGAAAACTCTCAGAATATCAATTCATTCAGTCCTCCCAGTCACTCAGTCCTCATAGTCACTCAGTCCTCACAGCCATTCAATCCTCCCAATCACTCGGCACTCGTACTCAGTAGGTACTTACGCTCACTGGGGGTGTGTACAGACTCCGGAGGGGTTCCTTCAGCCCAAGCGCAATAATCTGCACAGACAACTCACGTGCTATGGTAACAATATCCTCACAATCAAGGCCCTCAGCCTCACTTAGTCATCAATCTCTCTCTCTCTCACGGGCTCACAATGTCATGAAACTAGCCCGAAAATAATGATATGATGTATCAATAAATAACAACAGAGACTAAGATATGATATGTAATTAATGAATATGACCGAGTATGAAATTTCAATGAAATCAACAAGTTAATCGCAAAAAACGACCACTATGGGTCCCAACAGTACCAGCATATAGCCTAAACATGATCTCTAGTATGATTGGCAACTCAATTACTTTAGTATGTAGAGATTTCATGGTTACATATATGTTTAGGTAACTACACACTATCACGGAAATAACAGAGTCACAACTTACACTGTGCACGCCCACACGCCTCTCACATAGCATGTGCGTTACTTCAACACTAATCACATAATACATAATTCGGGGTTTTATACCCTTAGCACTAAGTTTAGAAGTGTTACTTACCTCGAAAAAGCCAATTCCAATACTGAGCAAGCCAAGCGATGCTAAAAAAATGTCGTCACGCGCGTACCGACCTCCGAACGGCTCAAAACTAGCCAAAAGCAACTCAAATAAATCAAACAACGCCCAAGGAAACACTTCCAAATGATAAAGATCGAATCCTTAATCAAAAACCCAAAATTGGCCAAAATTTCAAAACCCAGGCCGCACCTCGAAACCCGACGAAACTCACAAAATATGACAACCCATTTAATTATGAGTCCAACCATACTGGTTTCACTCAAATCCGACTCCAAATCGATGTTTAAAACTCGAAAATTTACATTATAAAACTTTGGGCTAAAACCCCCAAATTTTCTCTTTTGGAACCCTCAATCAAATGCCAAAAACGAAGATAGATTCATGATATAAAATCAAAAATGAGTAAAGAACGCTTACCCCGGTCCACATGATGAAAATTGCTCCAAGAATCACCTCAATCTGAGCTCCAAATCTCCAAAATGTAAAAAATATGGCCAATACCCTCAAAATAAAGTACTTCATAATCTGCCCAGGTATTCCTCTTATGCGAATGCGAAAAATCCATCGCGTTCGCGATGAACAAAATCATACCAGCACAAAAAGACTATGTGTTTGCGGCATAGACCTCGCGAACGCGATGTACAACAGGACCAACCCTTCACGAACGCGACTGCTACTTCGCGAACGCGAATATATTCCCTCCAACTCCTCAGCTTCAACTCTATGCGAACACGACACCCCATCACGAATGCGGAACACTGTCACGCCTCCTTTTTCATTGCACCCCAGAAGGGTATATAAGAGAGTTTTTCCAATTTAAGTGACAATTGAAACGAGATTATTTTATTTTTAAAAAATTAGAGTCGCTATTTGGGATAATTTTATGGTGTCCCAAGTCACTGGTTTAAATTCCGAATCGAGGAAAAGATTGACTCTTATTTATGGTCTGCGAATACAGAAACCCGGGTAAGAAATTCTGTTAACCGGGGAGAAGGTGTTAGGCATTCCCGAGTTTCGTGTTTCTAGCATGGTCTCTCAACTGTTACAATTGGCCTATTTACTTGATTTTAGTACATGTTTTAGCTCATGGTGCAATTTTAACTTTAGAACCGCTTTTGATTAATTATTTTTTAAGAAAGATTCAACGTCATCCAAAACACGTCTTGAACCACGTCACATAAATGCACCCGCGGTCCCCGATATATTTTATCTAACATTGTGAGATTTGGATATGGGTCACATAAATGCACACCCGAGGTTAAGGAAATTAATTTAAATAGCATGCCTAAAGCAACTACACACTTTCAGGTTTGCGAGGGCCATGGAAAAATCAATTGATGGCACACCTCGATTTTAAAAGAGTTAAAAATTAATTAAGTGAAGGTCATGGGTTTTGGGATTTTATTCAACATGGCACACCTCAATTACTCCAAAAAACAAACGCTGACCCCCCAGTAAAGCGCCAACCAATCTTCCTAAATTCCAAACCAAGTTCAATTATGATGAATGCTTATTCACCTAATCTATTTGGCAACTAACAAGAAACGCACATATGGAATCTAAAACCATGAATATTACCACTAATGGCAATTTTAAAGCTAATGAAGAGAAATCAGAAATCAGCATGGCATCATGATAATTTTTCAAGCTAAGAACAAATCAACCCATAAACATATAAACAGTGCACCAATAATGTAAGCTCGATAACATTAAACATCACGCCATGCACGAAATAAAAGATTAAAAGTAGAAATGGACCTTGATTGAAGAAATTTCAAATTTGTAATACACAAAGAAACTCTACAACGTTCCAATAGCAGTTACTACAGCAACACTAGATCCATGATCGAAAACCTTATCGGAACCACGAGCGGATCAACCAGAAATGGACGAACCAAGACTTTGTCAAACCAGCAATGAAATCTAACAAAGGAAGCTAAACATAGCTTTTTTTTTAAAGATATTTTTGTGGAATTGGGATTTGTCTTTATTTTATAAAAGAATATGAGATTTCAAAGGCAACAAAATGAGAAGTGAAGTTATTGTCTCCTTTTAACTTTTGGTCTGTTCCTCTCCATTTTCCCTTTTCTGTTTCTGTTTTACCCTCCGTTCCTTTTTTTTTGTTCTTATGCGTATGTGTTTCAGGCAGATCATCGTCGAAAGGGATTGGGGGTGCGGCAGGGTCTTGTAGGTGTGGTGAAGGGAACAAGAAGAAGCAGCGATGGGTGCTCTGTCGCTGAGGGATGGCTTCCTTTTTTTGTTAAGGGGATTGGAAATATCGTCCCTTTTTGATTTTAGGAGTTAGGTGTTAGTTTATAGGGGTAGGAATTATGTTAGGTCAAATGGAGAATGGGGTATGAGCTCAATGTTTTGGACTTAAAGGGATTTAGGTCATGAATTTGGGCTAATTAACTTTGGGGTAGGAAGACTAAATCAAAATCCTTTTTTTCTTTTCCTTTGATTTTAAAAATGAATTAAAAATAACTTTATAAAGATACTAGTATATTTAAGATAATAAAAATGTTTAGAGAAGACATATAATTACCACATTAATGAAATTTAAATATTACTCAATATATACTAAAATGTAAAATATTTTTTGAACTTTTCTTCTTATCTTTTTTGGAAAATAAAATGCCAAGACTATTTTTGTATTTTTCAAAAATAAAACTAACTAGACAAAATATCAACTATCTAGAATAAGGGAAAATATTTTTGTAGTTTTTTTTAGATAAAATAAAGTAAAGAGAGCGATACTAAACCTAAACTGAATATTTACGCTAAAATATGAAAAATCTTGGAGAAGGTCAAAAATTATATGTCTACAGCTGTCCTCTTTGACTGGAAATATGAAGTATTTCCGATAAAGAACGACTAGACAAGTTTTTTGACCCGAACCTTATTTAAGGAGACCAAAACTAAGAGAAAGGAGAATGTGACCGAGCCCTGACATCTGAGCTGCCTACATATCCTTGGCTATAAAGGAATCAGGTCACCTGTAGTTCAGAGGTGAATGAGGTGATGGAGTATGCCGAGGTGGAGAGCCGGTCGAGGTGCCGTTCCGCTGAGGTTCCTGTCCGCGGTCCCGTTATTACATCAAAATCAAAAATAAAAAAGACTAACTAAGCCTATCAACTACGAGTTACAAGATTCCTATCTATGAGTCTTCTGAAGCTTGATCTTGAGTCTTGGTTGGTTCTTCAGGCGGACCCTGATCTGAATCTTGATGCTTGTTAGCCGCAGGTGTTGGTTCAATCTTCTTCAGCTTTTCAAACCAAGACGGGACATACAGAGCTTGTGACCTCAACTCTGTCTTGAGCAGCTCACATCTTTCATTAACTTCTACATTTGGATTCACTTCTTGTCTTTCTTTTTGTTTTTTTCTTTTTATTCTGGATTGCGACTAACTTCTGTTGATCATCTTGGACTGCTGATTCGCATTCTTGACGCGAGCTTCTTTTGTTGCTGACCCGAATTGCATTCTGAATTGAATTCCCCTTTTTTTTCCAGGTGGGCGCCTGATTGCTGAACTTGAACCGTCTTCTCTTGTTACTTGACACTATTTTCCCTTACACCTTGAACCATTTTCACTTGAAACTTGAACTGTCTTCCTTAGAAACTGCTTTCCCTTGAAACTTGAGTTGTCTTCCCTCGAAACTGCTTTCCCTTGAAACTTAAGTTGTCTTCCTTCGAAACTGCTTTCCCTTGAAACTTGAGTTGTCTTCCCTTGTTCTCCAGGTGGGCGCCTGATTACAACAAAACAAACAAAACAAAACAAATTTTCCTGCCCCAGTTTGATATTGGGAACATCTGTGAGTGTTAACAAAACTATAAATCACCTGCGCTGCTGATGAACGATTGTCACACCTCCTTTTTCCGCGCCCGAGGGGGCACAGGGGAGTTTTTTCCAATTAAAGGACAATCGAAACGGGATTTATTTGTTTATTTCAGAGTCGTCACTTGGGAGTTTTAGGGTGTCCCAAGTCACCAATTTTAATCCCGAATCGAGGAAAAGAATGACTCTATATTACAGTCTGCGTACCAGAAATCCGGATAAGGAATTCTGTTAACCCGGGAGAAGGTGTTAGGCATTCCCGAGTTCCGTGGTTCTAGCACGGTCGCTCAACTGTTATATTCGGCTTATTTATCTGATTTTAAATACAATATGAACTTATGTGCAAAAATTAATTTTAAACCGCTTTTATCATTTACTGTTATTTTATAAGACTTGCAACGTTGTGAAAACATATCTCGAACCACGTTGCATCAATGCACCCGTGATTGTTGACATATTTCGACTTGGTTGAGATTTGGATTTGGGTCACATCAATGTGCACCCGAGTTTAGGGAAATTAAATTATTAAAGGCACGCCTAAAGCGACTAGCGTATTTATTTTGGGTAGGACCGTGGAATTTTACTAAACGGTCCATCCCGAAGTCTAAGCAATTTTTAAAGCAAATATTTACTGAGGGCCCCGCAATTTGTATTTTATTTGGTGAGGCTCATCTCATTCCTTTTTTTTTAATGAAATTGCAACGTCATGGACACGCATCTCGAACCACGTCACAATCAATATACCCGTGATTAGAAATACATTTCGAATCCGTCGAGATTTGGATTTGGGTCACATAAATGTGCACCCGAGTTTAAGAAGGTAAGGTTTATTAAAGCGTGTCCTAAAGAGACTAACGTGTTGTTATTTTAGGAGGGTTGTGAGATTTGCTAAACAACCCGTCCTGGGAACTAAATGCTTCAATAATATACATTTAACAAGGGCCCCGCATCTGCACGTTTTGTTTATTTTCATCGAGGCTCATCTCGTTCTTATTTTAAAAGGATATCCTATAGCAACTACGTTTCTTGTCGTGTTCGTCTCTATCAATTGAAAAAAGTAGATAGTCCTAATTAATTACATGCTTGCAAGTTGTTTGTAATGGAATTCGGAAATGCTTAACAACAAAAAAAATCGGGACCGAAGCTGCGTGCACAGTCGTCCAAACAAATAATCATGGGCCCAAATCCAGCCCACGCGCGGTTGGCCAGACCTGGGCCACTGCTCGCTCGATGCGGGCCTGCCTGGTCTGTCTTCGACCTGGGCTCGACCTTCATGAGGTTGAGGCCCTGAATTTGTGTTCTTTATCTTGAAACATGGTTTTAAGAGTTATATATGGCAATTTATTGGAAAGGAAAGAACTTAATTTACAGTGTACAAATTTCATGCTTGGACTACATTATAGCATATATGGCAAAGTAAACTAAATCTGATATGCAACCTAATTCATTGAGACCACTTTTATCTAACAGCATACATATACAATTATCATTCGATACCCTATATTGACATCAACTAGGCTTGTAAGCTAACTTCAGTATCCCAAAATATGAGCTATTAGACATTACATGACATTCAACACAACAGTACATGTATATAAACAACATTTGCAGATCTTCTCTTTTATACTCATTGCTCAAACTTTCGAGTTACATTGGTAGTGTAATTGTGTACCTGGTATAGAGGACAAAGAAGGAAGGAATGATCAGCTGGGTAGTATGCAGTAAACACAGCAACAACAACCAAACAGTAACAACACAACAGCAAACCAACAGCCACAAATGCTCTCCACAGTCCAACAGACAAATAGCAACAGTTTCCAGAGCAACAGAAACCACAGGTGGTCGAGGCCCAAACAAACAATCCCAGAAAAAGATTAATGAACCAGTAGAAAATCCAAGATACCAAATGTGACAGCAACAGAAAAACCCAATAACCACAAAGCTCAGCTAATACCCGATACAGTTCCAGCAATCAGGAAGACTAAGACTCGAACCACAACACACAGAAAACTCAGTATAGTAACAATCGCAGCAGAAACACACAGCCTTTCTCTTAATGGAACAGTAATGACCCTAGTTAGAATAACTGGCTTGGCTAGAATAGCCCAACCAATTTAGCTCCTCGTGCAGTTTTGGGCAGTGATTGGTTAAAGTGTTCTGAAAATTTCCCCTTTTTGTTTTCTCTTTTTCTGAAGACTAAAAGTCCACCCCTCTTTCAGTTCTCAAATGGCCTATTTATAAGCCATAGTGACCAAGTGCAGCTAAGCTGCCCCCCCATCTGCAACTTGCAGCCTGCCCATACCCTGTTAAAGCCCATGCCTAAGCATCTTTTGGTGCCAGCCCCTTTGGTTCCCCACGCCTGGCTTTGTTTAATCAAGAGTGATGGGCTCATTTTATTATTCATTTTAAGCCCCATACCCTTGTGTCTTGTTCCCCATTGTCACTAGGTTAATCATATTTTAATTACCACTTGACATATTCTGAAATTATCCCCTAATCAGACCCTGTCTTATGCCAAGATTACCCTTATACCTTGCATATTACTGTATTACCCTAACTCTTAATAGTTAGTATATAAACCTCTCTGATTTCAGCCAAAACCTGAATACTAGCTAATTAAACTCAAACTGCTTTCAGGCTGATTTGTTAGATCCCTAAAGCTAATTGCCAATTCTCTGCCTGAGTTCAAACAACGATTCAAGCTTTAAGCAAACAGGGGTGCCAATCAAATGGTATGAGTTGGCCACATTTGGAGCCAAGCCTGACCAACTCACAACCAATTGATCCAATATGCAGTCAAGGGTGTACACTATAATCGACGTGCTACTATATCAAGCTTACAAACATCATAAAATAAAAGAAACAGGCACAGTAATCGTACTGCAATGTATACTCCTGATTTTTCAATATTTCAAGTGAATTCAGTTGACGACACTTATTTAGATGACTACACAAACTATAATATACAGCAAACAACCAATAAAACCAACAAACAAACTTATCATTAACTTAAAACGGACACAAACAAGGGCAGATGAGTCACAAAACAAAACAAACCAGAACATGAACGACAGATAGATTTTAGGAGGACAAAAAGAAAAAGGAAAAATACCTCAGGGGAATGAAACTAAGATCGACACAAGCTCGAACTTGGACCAGGTTATTTGGGGTCTAATGGAATTTAACCGAAGTGTTCTCAACTGAGAACACTTTGGTAAAAGTCTGCTAGACCCTGATCCTGCCACTGATTCGAACAAAACCCATAGATCTGAATCCTAGGGCTCTTGAGGTTCGATTTGGGAACCGTTCAATTCTAGTCAGATTCGAACGGAACCAAAGCCACTCAGGGGGTGAGGGAGGTCAGGAGGGGCTGTGGTGTGAGTTTGGGGTCAATCGGTGTAGATCTAGTTTGTGCTCGAATCTTCGTTTGAAGATTCGAGAGGCTACGGGTTGATTCGAGGTGAGCGGTTAACGGATTTGTGTTCAGGGTGGCTGGGTGCATCGGGGATGTTATTTTGGTGGTCATCGGAATCCGAGTGGCCGGGGTTACAGAGGAGGAACCTAAGGTTTCTTAGGTTTTGAGAGGAGGGGGGTTCGGGGACGAAGGTGAACAGTGGGGCTAGGGGGGTTTGGTTTGGGGCGTGGGGGTAAGGGGTCAGGTTTATATACGATCTAGGGGTTTAGATCCTGGCCGTTGGATCAAACGAGACCTATGGCCAGGATCTATTCACTTAGGGAAAACGGTGTCGTTTGGGTTTTGGTAGTGGGTGAGACCGGGTAAGGTTGGATCGGGTCAAAACTGGGCGGGTTTAGGGGAATGGCCTAGGTCCGTTGGATCAAGGGGTTGGACGGCTCAGATCACCTTCCTAAGACGACGTCGTTTGGGGTCCTGTTGGGGCAGCCTGATTTGGCCTGGGTTTTGGTGCTGGTTTGGGCCTGCTTTGTTTCATTTCTTCTTTGGCCCAAACCGGTTTTCTTTCACTCTTTTGCTTTCTTTCTTTTTTTTTTCATTTTTCTTTTAAAACAAAAATAAAAATAATAGATAATAAAACAACGAAATTAAAACTAAACAACAATGTAACATTTTAACACAATTATCACAAAGATATTTAAGTAAGTTAACTAAAAGCCTAGAACGAACGATGCACACATATATATATATTTTTTGAATTTTCTTTTACCGACACATAGTTTTGTATTTTTGTTTGATAGTGACTGGATGCAAAATGGACAGACACACAAATGACCAACAACACATGTTACGGAAAGATCGAAAAATTGTGCAGCGAAGCCATTTGTCACTATTTTTTATTTTCTTTTGGAGCGATCGTCCGTGAAGCAAAAATCACGTGCTTACAGCTGCCCCTCTTTGCACGAAGACACGAAGGGTTTTCGCGCAAAGATAAAGCGAGCGATTTTTGCCCGTCCGAATACTCCGTGTGAAGCATTTTTTTTTTTTGAAAAAGATTTGACCGAACCTTTGCTTCAGAGGTTTCCTACATATCCTGGGCTAAACAAGAATCAGGTCAATGTAGTTCGGGAAATTTTGGTAGCTGGGACTACCGTATGACCGTAGTGTTTGCTGTTGTTGTGCGTTATTGTATGCTGCTGTAAGATGCTATTGCTCAACCGATCTCCCTGTTACATTGCTCTAAAAGAAAAAACAAGAAGCTAAGCTAGACTGAGGATCATGAGATCTTATCCATCTTCAACTTGTTCTTGTTGCCTTGCTTTCTTGCCGGCTAACGCTTTCCTCCGATGCCTTTATTTTGTGAACTTGGAGATGATGCTGGTCCTTCACCTTTTCTGAATGTCAGTTCTCATCACTTTGCTTGATTTGCTGGGAACATGGCCTTCTTCCTTAAATCTTTCAATGGTTTCTTCAGCGGTATGGCTTTTCATCAGAATTGTTATACTGGGCATGCTACAACGTTCCCAAACTGCTTATTTTGAGACGCGTTCCTTTTTTCTTTTGAATTGCGCGCTTGCCTCTGCAGTTGTCTACTTCTTGGTGCTGGGGATTTTATTGTTTCCCGTTTGGGGATCTTTGTTGTACCCTTCCGTCTTCAGGTGGGGTGACTGATTCCAAAATCTAGAGCTAGAAGTATTCCCGCATTATACTAGTGGGCGACCTAGAACTTAAAAGTATTCCCTCATTATACTGGTGGGAGACCTAGAACTTAAATGTATTCCCGCATTATACTGGTGGGCGACCTAGAACTTAAATGTATTCCCGCATTATACTGGTGGGTGACCTAGAACTTAATGTATTCCCGCATTATATTGGTGGGCGACCTAGAACTTAAATGTATTCCCGCATTACACTAGTGGACGACCTAGAACTTAAATGTATTCCCGCATTATACTGGTGGGCGACCTAGAACTTAATGTATTCCCGCATTATACTGGTGGGCGACCTAGAACTTAATGTATTCCCGCATTATACTGGTGGGCGACCTAGAACTTAATGTATTCCCGCATTATACTGGTGGGCGACCTAGAAATTAAATGTATTCCCGCATTATACTGGTGGGCGACCTAGAACTTAATGTATTCCCGCATTATACTGGTGGGCGACCTAGAACTTAAATGTATTCCCGCATTATACTGGTGGGCGACCTAGAACTTAAATGTATTCCCGCATTATACTGGTGGGCGACCTAGAACTTAATGTATTCCCGCATTATACTGGTGGGCGACCTAGAACTTAAATGTATTCCCGCATTATACTGGTGGGCGACCTAGAACTTAAATGTATTCCCGCATTATACTGGTGGGCGACCTAGAACTTAATGTATTCCCGCATTATACTGGTGGGCGACCTAGAACTTAAATGTATTCCCGCATTATACTGGTGGGCGACCTAGAACTTAAATGTATTCCCGCATTATACTGGTGGGCGACCTAGAACTTAAATGTATTCCCGCATTATACTGGTGGGCGACCTAGAACTTAATGTATTCCCGCATTATACTGGTGGGCGACCTAGAACTTAATGTATTAAAATTGCTTCCCCGTTCTTCCGAGAAAATTTCGACAATTGGCAGAAAATTTTCTGCCCCGGTTTTCGGTGACTTCCCTGGCGTTGCATCTCGCTGTCATCATCAATCCTTTGCTTTCCTGCAGCAGACAAAAGGATTTAATTAGTTTTCATCGTGGTGGTAGAGGGTGCCTTTCTGGCGGATGATTTTCCTTTCGTCCCCTTTTCTTGCTCTTTGTTCCCATAATTGGTTGGCGGGCAAAGTTGCCTGTTGGGGGTCTCTATCCTGCTGGGGATTGGTTTTCAATTTATCCCCTTTTCTGCTTTCTCTTTAAACACATGATGTGGGAGTCTGCTTCTAACTCCCGAAACCACTCCCTTTTGGAGCTTACTTCTTCCAAAATTTCCGGGCACAATCACTGCATTGCCCGGGACCGGACTTTAAGACTGTTTGTATTATCCTGCATTGGATGAATTCCCCTTTGGTTCCTGGTAGTAAGCTTTGAAAAATCCTTTCAAGACACATTTTAGGAAAAGAAATAAAAGATATGGAAAGGAGAAAATCTTTCTGAACCAATATTTTTTGTGGGAGGAGACAATCAAAAGAACTTATCTGGAGGACACAACTGGTCCCTGTGATCATGGCGTGCACCATAGATTCCCGACCCAGTCTATTTGTATCAATTGATTTGCCCGATGGTTTGACTTGCTGGGGATGATAAAGGAGTGTTCCTTTCGTTTCGAATGTGGTAGTTTCGCTGATCTGTCTCGTCGCCTCATAGTGCCCTTCGAGGGGTTTTCACTAATGAGACTCTCTCTTTTCTCTCATCTCCCGGCGCCTTATGGTGCCTGTGAGGATTTTCACCAATAAGACTCTCTCATTTCATATCCCTCATCTTACATCGCCTCTCGGTGCCTGCGAAGGTTTTCACCGATGAGACTCTCTCATTTTATTTCTTTCGAGGAATCGGGGCGTTGTAGATACGACCCTCTCTTCTGGAGATTCCTTCGACTATCAATTCATTTCCAGTCTTACGATCCTCTTCTTTGCTGGGGATTGGTGTATTATTCTCGGTCTTATTTGCCTGACTTGACATCTCTTGAACATTGATCGGGAGGTCTTTGGGACGTTGATGTTGGTTTTGGTGTGGAGTTAAAGAAAGGCTATGAAAAATGAAAATAATTTGATGGGTGATGTGCTACAACTTTTGGAATCAAACATTTGTTGGAATTTTAAAACATAACTTCTGCCCCAGTTTTCTTGCTTGGGGAATTTATTTTTTACTCTTATGTTGTGCTATGTGCGTTATGCACGCTGTGCCTATTATGCACACTATGTACATTATGCATCCTATATTTACTATGATGCATACTATGACCGAGCCATGAGGCGCCTACGTATCCTCTTTGAGGAATCAGGTCAAACGTAGTTCCCACGGTTCTGTATTTCTTATGATTTTATCTTCTTCTTTTTTTTTTCTTTTCCTTCTTTTCATTTTTTTTTCTTTTTCTTTTCTTTTCTTTTCCTTTTCTTTTCTCTTTTTTTTTTCATATCTTTCCCATTAGTGATTCCAAAAGAGGGGTATGAAAGAATAACTTAAGGCTCAAAGGGGGAAGCAAGGGTTAAAAGTGTTTGGATAGAAGAAAAAAATTGCCTCCGTCATCTCATTATCCAATAAATGCCAAATACAAACAAATAAACCAAAAATTGCCATAATTAAAGAAGTTACGCATAATATCTCTTGACTGCATCTGAATTGATAGCCATGTCGACACATCTACCTTCAACATCTGTCAAACACAAAGCACCGTTGGACAATACTCTGGTCACGATATAAGGTCCTTGCCAATTTGGGGCGAATTTGCCTTTTGCCTCGACCTGATGTGTGAGGATCTTCTTTAATACCAACTGCCCTACTTCAAACTTCCTGGGGCGCACCTTCTTATTATACGCTCTTGCCATTCTCTTCTGGTACAGCTGACCATGGCATACTGCTGCCAATCTTTTCTCATCTATCAGGCTCAACTGTTCCAATCGAGCTTTGACCCATTCATCGTCATCAATCCCGGCTTCAGCGGCGATTCGTAGGGACGGAATTTCGACCTCCGCTGGTATCACGGCCTCAGTTCCATACACCAACAAATAAGGAGTTGTGCCTATGGAAGTCCGGACGGTAGTGCGGTACCCCAACAAGGCAAAGGGTAATTTCTCGTGCCATTGTCTGGACCCTTCCACCATTTTTCGCAGTATCTTCTTGATATTCTTATTGGCTGCTTCGACTGCTCCATTCGCCTTGGGACGATATGGGGTGGAATTGCGGTGTGTAATCTTGAATTGTTGGCATACCTCTTTCATCAGGCTGCTATTAAGATTCGCACCGTTATCCATGATGATCACTTTTGGGATCCCAAATCTACAGATGATATGGGAGTGAACAAAGTCCATCACTGCCTTCTTGGTTACTGATTTGAAAGTTTTAGCCTCAACCCATTTGGTGAAGTAATCAATGGTCACTAGAATGAACCTGTGACCGTTGGACGCTGCTGGCTCGATGGGCCCAATGACATCCATGCCCCATGCCACGAACGGCCAAGGTGCTGACATCGTATGTAACTCTGTTGGCGGAGAATGAATCAAATCTCCATGTATCTGGCACTGATGGCATTTCCTCACAAAAGTGATACAGTCGTGTTCCATGGTGAGCCAATAACACCCTGTTCGAAGGATCTTTCTTGCCAATATATATCCGCTCATGTGTGGCCCACAAACTCCAGCATGTACCTCTGCCATAACTGTCGTTGCTTGACTGGCATCTATGCATCTCAACAATCCCAAATCCGGGGTTCTTTTGTACAATACTCCTCCACTGAGGAAGAAACCATTCGACAAACGCCGAAGGGCTCTTTTTTGGTCTCTAGAGGCATGTTCTGGATATATCCCCATTCTGAGGTATTCCTTGATATCATGAAACCAGGGTTTGCCATCTGCTTCTTCTTCTATGGCATTGCAGTAGGCGTGCTGATCACGGACCTGGATGTGTAGAGGATCCACATACATTTTGTCAGGGTGGTGCAACATTGATGCTAAGGTGGCCAAGGCATCCGCAACCTCATTGTGAACTCTCGGGATGTGTTTGAACTTCACCGATCGAAATTGCTTGCTCAGATCATGCAAGCATTGTCGGTATGGTACGAGTTTTAGATCTCGTGTTTCCCATTCTCCCTGAATTTGATGTATCAAGAGGTCCGAGTCTCCCAAGACCAAGACGTCTTGGACATCCATGTCGGCAGCCAAGCGCAGACCCAGAATGCAAGCCTCATACTCGGCCATATTGTTGGTGCAATAGAAGCGTAGTTGAGCCGTAACAGGATAATGCCGTCCTGTTTCAGAAATGAGTACTGCTCCTATTCCAACCCCTTTTGCGTTTGCAGCTCCATCGAAGAAAAGCTTCCAACCCGGTTCCTCAGGTAATTCCAAATCAGTCGTGTGCATCACCTCTTCGTCAGGAAAATACGTTCTTAAGGGCTCGTATTTTTCGTCAACGGGATTCTCTGCCAAATGGTCTGCCAGTGCCTGGGCTTTCATGGCCGTCCTCGTTACGTAGATGATATCAAACTCCGTGAGCAGAATTTGCCACTTTGCCAACCTTCCCGTGGGCATAGGTTTCTGAAAGATGTACTTCAATGGGTCCAAACGGGATATGAGATAAGTAGTATATGAAGACAGGTAGTGCTTCAACTTCTGAGCTACCCAAGTTAGGGCGCAACACGTTTTCTCGAGTTGAGTGTACTTGACCTCATGCACTGTGAATTTCTTGCTAAGATAGTAGATGGCCTGCTCCTTCCTTCCTGTGTCGTCATGTTGCCCCAATACACAACCAAATGAATTTTCCAAGACCGTCAGGTAAAGAATTAGGGGCTTCCCGGGCTTAGGCGGGACCAATACGGGTGGATTAGACAGATACCCTTTGATTTGGTCGAAAGCCTCCTGACATTCTGCCGTCCAACCTACTGCAGCATCCTTTCTCAGCAGCCGAAATATGGGCTCACAAGTTGCTGTGAGTTGAGCGATGAACCGGCTGATGTAATTGAGTCTACCCAGCAAACTCATTACCTCTGTTTTGTTCCTTGGCGGTGGCAAATCTCGGATGGATTCAATTTTGGATGGGTCTAATTCAATCCCCCGTCGACTGACGATGAATCCTAGCAACTTTCCTGATGGAACCCCGAATGCGCATTTGGCCGGGTTAAGCTTGATATCATACCTCCGGAGTCTTTGGAAAAATCTCCTTAGGTCTGCTACATGGTCCTCCTGACGCCAAGATTTGATGATCACGTCATCGACGTACACCTCTATTTCTTTGTGTATCATGTCATGAAACACAGCAGTCATTGCTCGCATGTACGTTGCCCCGACGTTCTTTAATCCGAACGGCATTACCCGATAGTAGTAGGTTCCCCATGGCGTAATAAACGCTGTCTTCTCAGCATCCTCTTCGTCCATTAGGATCTGATGATAACCCGCATAACAATCCACAAAGGATCCGATCTCGCGCCCAGCGCAATTGTCGATCAGGATATGAATGTTAGGTAGCGGAAAATTGTCCTTGGGACTTGCTTTGTTGAGGTTGCGGTAGTCGACGCACACCCTGATTTTTCCATCCTTCTTTGGGACTGGTACCACATTGGCCAACCACTCGGGATACCGAGTGACCCGAATGACCTTCGATTGCAACTGCTTGATCACTTCTTCTTTGATCTTTACACTCATTTCTGTTTTAAATTTCCTTAGTTTTTGCTTGACCGGAGGGTATGCCGGGTCAGTGGGTAATTTGTGAACCACTAAATTGGTGCTTAATCCAGGCATATCATCATATGACCATGCAAAAACATCTTTGAATTCCCTGAGAGTTTTGATCAATTCTGCTCTGACATTCGGCTCAATGTGGATACTAATTTTGGTCTCTTGGACGTTATCAGCGTCTCCTAAATTCACAGCCTCGGTGTCATTTAGGTTAGGCTTGGGTTTCTCTTCAAATTGGCACAGTTCTCTGTTTATTTCTTCGAAGGCTTCACCTTCGTCACATTCAGATTCATCGTCACAAACGACTTTTTGCATCATTGAGTCGGTTTCAGATTGATTTATTAGACTAGGTCGAAGATCCGCTGTGCATGCCATGTCATTAGAACCAGTAAAAAGAGAACTGTTCAGAAAGAAAAAGAACAAAACAAAAAATTAAAATGGGACAAAAGAAAAGAACTTTATTAAATTTGCGGGATAAAAAGGGTTCACACTTTTACAAAACGAAAGTAAAATTGGGATTACACCCTTGAATAATCCGATCAAACGAACGAACAAACAAAACATTAATCAAAGCCTACTACCAAGACTCCCCTCGGACAGGAAGAGGAGTAACCGTCCAATTGTTGGTCTTGGCCTCAGGCCCCACAAATTGTATCTCTGCTCTGCTGGAACCTTCTCCAGCTTCCACCATACTGACATCCGCAAATAGCCTCTCAAAACTCCGATTCAGGTCTTCATTTATACCAATCAAAGGTCCTCGAATCTTTGGGATCGCTGACCCCTTGGCACTTGCTCTAACAAAAGACCTTGAGAGGCGTGGCACTGGTTTAGGCATAAACCAGACCCCCTTCTTCATTTTTCGCGCTTGCTTCCTGTCTGCTGCGGTTGGTTTGAACCCCAACCCGAAAGTTTCCAGATTCTTAGGAAGGGAGACAGGTTGGACTATCCCTTGAAGTTCAACTCCCAGGCCTTTTCCCGGTACAAATCCATTACCCAGCATTTCCGAGACCATCATGACTGTTGCGGCAGCTACCCTAGGGTGCGGGATGATTTCTCCTTCAGAAATTTTGTTGGCCGACCCTGTATCGAGAATCTGGTAGACCCAAGGACCTTTGTCATCAGCGGTCTCTATGAAAGGTACAATGGTTCCGCCCATGGTGCATGTTGTATCCTCGCCGTGTAACACGACCTCTTGTCTTTCCCACTCGAACTTCACTGTCTGATGTAGGGTGGAAGGCACCGCTTTGGCTGCATGAATCCAGGGTCGTCCTAACAGCAGGTTATAAGAAACTGTGGCATCTAATACCTGGAATTCCATGGTAAACAGGACCGGACCAATGGTCAGTTCAAGTACAACATCCCCCACAGTGGCTGTTCCGTTTCCGTCAAACCCCCGGACACAGATGCTATTCTCCCGGATTCTTCCACGGTCAATCTTTAACTAGTCCAGGGTGGATAATGGACAAATATTGGCGCTTGAGCCGTTATCCACCAATACTCGAGTTACCACCGAGTCTTCACATTTGACAGCTAGGTATAGAGCTTTATTGTGCTCTATTCCTTCCACCGGCAGGTCATCATCTGAGAATGTCACTCTGTTCACCTCGAAAATCTTGCTGGAAATGGTTTCCAGGTGGTTTACAGAAATCTCACTGGGTACATGGGCCTCGTTCAATATCTTTAACAGGGCCCGACGATGTTCCTCGGAATGGAGGAGTAATGACAATAGTGAGATCTGGGCAGGTGTTTTTCTTAGCTGCTCAACCACAGAATAGTCTTGTACTTTCATCTTCCTCAGGAATTCTTCAGCCTCTTCTTCTGACACTGGCTTCTTGGTTGCCACTGGGTTGGTTTTTCTTAACTCCACCGGGGAAAAACATCGACCTGATCGAGTCAGCCCTTGCGCTTCACAACTGACTTCTTCCACTTATTTTCCTTGGTACGTCACCACTGCCTTTTCATATTTCCAAGGCACAGCCCTGCTGTCAATCATCGGCAGTTGGACCACCGGCTTTATGGTCACCCGTTCTCTACATACCCCTTTCAACATGACTGCCGGTGTGGGCAGGATCCCTGGTATTACCAACTTGCTTGGCTCGGGTTTGCTTGCTATGACGGACGGGCTCTTCCCCAATATCACTACTGGCTTGACGCCTTCTCCCTGCGACTGTACACTCGTTCCTCCACTGGTTAAGACTTCTTTCGGGGCGGCTTGGATCATCATCACTGTTTGTGAGGGTTTTCTTAATTCTCCTCCCTCACACACCAACTCAATCATGTGAGTTTCGTGGTGCGCTGGCAGTGGGTTTTGGTTGATGTTAGGAGCCTCCGGTGTCTGGACCTCGATCTTATTGGTGTCAATAAGATCCTGTATGGCATGCCTTAACTTCCAGCACTTCTCGGTATCGTGCCCGAGCATCCCTGAACAGTATTCACAACTGATTGAACGATCCAAATTCTGAGGCGGGGGATTTGGTTCCCGTGTATGGACAGGACTAACCAAACCCAATTGCCGCAGCTTGTGGAACACAGCGGTGTAGGTTTCTCCCAGTTCGGTGAAGGTTCTTTGCTTCCGCAACCTGTCATTCCTGGCATCTGGATTTCCCCGGAAACCTGCCCCCGAAGGATTTCTATATGCCCTCGGTGGAGGGTAGGTGTTTTGTGGTGGTGCATATGTGTTTTGGGGAGCCGGTGCGCGCCATTGCGGGCTAACCGGAGGCTGAGTTAATACCTGGGCTTGGTGTACGGAACAATGTGGTTCTCGAGGTGGATAGAAATTTTGTGGTGGGTTGTATGGGTAGTTCGACCTGTGAGGCCTGGGTTGGTTGTAGTGCGGCCTGCCAGCCCTGGACCAACTGCCTGCCTCGATCGTGGCAACCTCTTCTTTCTTTCTTCTCAGCGCACCTCCCGTGCCGTTTTGAATAGCCTGGGTTGTGGCCTTGAGTGCCGAATAGTTCAAGATCTTGTCCGACCTCAAACCTTCTTCTATCATGACCCCTATTTTGACCACCTCGTTGAAAGATTTTCCAACCGTTGTCACCAAGTGACCAAAGTAGGTTGGATCCAATGTCTGCAAAAAATAGTCCACCATCTCTCCCTCTCTCATGGGAGGATCGACTCTAGCTGCTTGTTCTCTCCAGCGGAACCCGAACTCGCGAAAACTTTCCCCGGGTTTCTTCCCAGTTCTCAACAACGTGAGACGGTCAGGGACTATCTCCAGATTGTATTGGAAATGACCTGCAAAAGCCTGCGCCAGGTCATCCCACGTGTACCACCTGCTGAAATCCTGTCTGGTATACCATTCCAGTGCAGATCCGCTGAGGCTTTGGCCGAAATAAGCTATCAAAAGCTCGTCCTTGCCTCCTGCCCCTCTCATTTTGCTACAGAATCCCCGCAAATGTGCCATGGGATCACCGTGCCCTTCATATAAATCAAACTTGGGCATCTTGAACCCGGCTGGGAGTTGGACGTCTGGGAAAGGGCACAGATCTTTGTACGCCACGCTGACTTGATTGCCCAGCCCGTGCAAGTTCCTGAAGGATTGCTCCAGGCTTTTGAACTTTCTCAACACTTCATCCTGTTCAGGGGACTTAGCTGGTTTTTCAGTCTCTGCCGGCACTTCCAAATGTGGATTGTAAGCTTGCGGCTCGGGTGCATGGAATGTAGGCTCAGGGGAATAGTATTGTGTATCGTGAGCCTGAAACAATGGCTCACTGGTCGTTCTCTGCAAAGGGGCTGATGTAGGTCCCACAAAAATGGGAATATTGGGTGTTGGGAGAGTTTGATGGGGTGGTGGAGCTTGGGAATCATGAGGGCTTCTTTCTTGATGATAGAGGGGATTTGGGCGGCTTGTGGAAGGGCCAGAGTGAGGGTACTCCGGCATGTGTCCCAGTGTTTCAGGACTCTTTTGTGTTTTAGCTAGGGCTAGTTGCATTGCATTCATTTCTAGTCCCATCCTTTCAATCTTTTCCATTGCTTCTTTTAACAACTGGCTCATCGGCCTTTCTTCCTCATTGCTATTCTCCGAAGTAGTCATGCTTGTTGCTACCGGTCCTTTGGATCTGGTTTGGTATGAATGTGTTGCCAGAATTCTTTAACAACTAACTGGTCCGAATCAGACAAAAACAAACTTTGTTAGCGTTAGATTTCAACAGATTTGATCATAACACATAGCGGATGTAATGCACCTAGGCAGTTAATCGTTTCTACATGCTTTGCCTCAAACAACATGCGTCATCCCGGTTTGCTCATTCATCCTTTTTAAAGTACTTTGGGAAACCCTATGTTTTATTTTGTATTTTTATTTTTATTTATTAAAAGCGGTCGAATCTTATGGGGATTGCCTACGTATCACGTCCCTGCGTGAATCAGACCAGGCGTAGTTCTGCCTCAAAGTAAAGACACATAGAAATTCTTCCGGAGTCACTTAATTTCATTATCAAAATTTGCTATTACACATTGCTTCAAACAAGATAGCAACAGTACAGACTCCACGGTTCTTTGACCCTATTTGATTGAAGGAAAAATGGAAAACAACATATGGGAAAACATCAAAGCTCAATTAAAACAAGACTCGACCAGAGGTTAATTTTCCAACTTAGGGACCCGCGAGGCATCATTCGGCCTTTTCGCGGTTCTAGGTGCAAGATCCCTTTCGAGCTGCTCCAACTCGTGCATGGTCTGTTTGACATAACCCATCACGGCTGGGAGAACGGTAGCGCAGGTCATGTTTTCACACCGCCGACACCTTCTGATGATGGCATGGGCAATGGCCCTGATCTTGTCTCCGGTTTGTTTCTTCTCTATGAGTAGGTGTCTTATCTGATCACCGCACGTCTTGAATACCTGTGAGTCCTGTATATGCTGATCCCTCAGCTGCCGCACTTCTTCCTTCATTTGGGCCAACAAGTCGTAACAGTATCTACTCTCCAATTGGAAGTCCCCGGCCTGCTTAACTGCTTTAAACTCAAGTGTAGCCATCTCCCTCTTTATTTTGGCCACAGTCTTCTCGTGGTCACGTTTCAATTGGTTCAAACATCGGCGATGCTTATCTGCTCTTGTTCCCCACCGTGCCTTGAACTCTGCCATGACCTTTTCAGATTCTTCTAACCTGTCTCGCCATTCCGTGATCTCTTTTTTCAAACCTTTTATCAACCGCTGGTCTGATCGACTCCTGGGCTGCTCATCAAGAGACAATCTCAACTTTTGGACTTGGGCCTTAAGCTCTTCATTCTCTTGGATCAATCTATTCTTTTTGCTTCGATCCGCCGCGATTTGTACGCTGTTATCGAATTTCAGACTGTCCATTTGTAGCTTCAAATCGCCAATTTCTGCCCGATAACCCTTCTCTTTTGCTAACCAGTTCCATTGCCCTTGGGATGATTCTACGAAATCTTTGAGATGCGGCCTCTTAGCCGGTCTTTCGTAGGACAGGCTACCTCTAAACCAAGCGTGATATCCTGGGGCGACTTCCCCTTTTGCCGTATCAATCACACAAGTGTTTGCTGTCAGATGTTGGCATTCGCTCCAGATTTGGCGAACTTCTTCTTCAGGGAAATGACCGTTTGGACTGATTTCAATCACTTGGGTACTCAAATCTTCATCTTTCGGTACCACTTGGTACTTCCCAAGTTGCCTCAAAACCCGATACGGTGCATAGGGTTGGATACTTTTCAGTCCCATCAACAGAAAGTGAGGCCGGGTTGCCGGCATGTATATGATTTCCTCGATAGGTGACCATCCGAGCGTCCATTGGATTTGGCTGGCAGTGAGAGTTCGGAGAAATGAGGTCCATGATGTGACTCCCTCAGGTAAATTGAGCCCTTTGATTCTCGTGTAGAATTCTCCAATACAAGTTTTCTCTGGCGAACCATAACCCAAAAATGAGGAGCGATGGCATAAATAATCGGTCATCCACATTTGCAACAGTAGGTTACATCCTTCGAAAAAGTCGCCCCTGGCTCGACAAGCAGTGAGGGCCCGGAAAATGTCAGCCATAATCATAGGCACCAGAGTACTTTTATCTTGGGTAAGCAAAGTATTGACGACCCCGGTTATCCTTAGATCAATGTTTCCATCTTTCCTAGGGAACACTATAAGACCCAGAAAGGCTGTCATAAAAGCCACTAGCCTGTGTTCGTCCCATTTTTGTCGGTTGCCTCTACTGCATAGTTTGAAATCCGGCTTATTGAACCCGCCCACGTGGCCGTATCTAGCATATATGAGGTGGAGACTGCAGAACCCTTTGGCAAGATCTGGATGGTGGAACGTCCGAGGTATTTTTAGGAAATCCAGAAACCTGTGTATCGTGACAGCTCTAGGTGCAATCAAGTATTTGAACCTAAAAGGGGCTTCATCAATCCCGATGTACCCTGCTATTTCTTCCAACGTCGGGGTGAGCTCGAAGTCCGAAAAATGGAACACGTTGTGTGCGGAATCCCAACAAGTGACCAATGATCTGATGATATCACCCCGAGGCTGAACGTTTAGTAGGTCCGGGAGACCTTTCAGATATTTCCTCACTTTGTCTTGCCCTTCTTTGCCAAGTCGTTCCACCATAACCGCAACTCAAACGGGATCTTGGTCATTAGTGAAAAAGGTTCGTTTTGTACCGTGCTCATCCTGCACATTTATTAGGGTGATTATGCCAAGTGAATAAAACTTTATTTAGACGTATACTTTTTATAAAACTTTATGAAAACCCCTTTTTTGTTTTTTTTTTTGAAAATTAAGGGTCTAAAAACTTTCATGGCTTTTGGCAAAACAAATATTGTTTTCCAATTAAAAAAAAAAACAAAACAGAACGACGACCTTTTTTTTCTCTTCTTCTTCTATTTTTCCTTTGCATTCAATAAAACAAACTAATAAGACATTTTCTTTTCATTTTCTCAAAATTTCGGCAGAGTTTTGACGGTATTTTGGCATTGGCCTTTTTTTCAAAAATAAACAATTAACTCCTTAACCACTACTCCTTCCCTTTTTTATTTTTTTATTTTTTTTCCAATTTCACATTATTCAAACACTGGTCAACATGCGGGCTCGAGACAAATAAATGCACAGAAAACAAATGGGATGCATTAGGATGGTCTTTTCATATCAGGTTGCTAGTCCTAGACGGACCCAACCCCTGTGTTGAGTCCCCTAAGTCAAAATGCAACGTGATGCAAATAAGCGTTCCTACTAGGGATCCGGCATGAAGTCACATTATTCTATGTTCAAAAACCTGGGTCAGTGTTCTAGACAGTGTACCCGAGCGGACAACTCGAGTCGAGGAGGGGCAACTTACCGGGAACCAAAAGGCCGTCCGGCTTCGTAACTTATCCGTCCCCTTTCTTATTTCGGGTATTGACATTAACAGAATAAGGAGTCTCGACCAGCGAGCTTCTCCCTGGAGGTAAGAATAGAAAGGTTTCGGCACAGTTTATATACAGTTCAAATAATATCAAAGCGGTAAAAGCAGCATTTAGCACATTAGGCTCAGAACATGTAATAATCAGATAATAAATAAAGCCAGATAATAACAATTATTCTAAGCTCGAATTCTTAACCCTGAACCAGTGGTTCTGGGTAGAAAATCCCCAGCAGAGTCGCCAGAGCTGTCACACCTCCTTTTTCCGCGCCCGAGGGGGCGCAGGGGAGTTTTTTCCAATTAAAGGACAATCGAAACGGGATTTATTTGTTTATTTCAGAGTCGCCACTTGGGAGTTTTAGGGTGTCCCAAGTCACCAATTTTAATCCCGAATCGAGGAAAAGAATGACTCTATATTACAGTCTGCGTACCAGAAATCCGGATAAGGAATTCTGTTAACCCGGGAGAAGGTGTTAGGCATTCCCGAGTTCCGTGGTTCTAGCACGGTCGCTCAACTGTTATATTCGGCTTATTTATCTGATTTTAAATACAATATGAACTTATGTGCAAAAATTAATTTTAAACCGCTTTTATCATTTACTGTTATTTTATAAGACTTGCAACGTTGTGAAAACATATCTCGAACCACGTTGCATCAATGCACCCGTGATTGTTGACATATTTCGACTTGGTTGAGATTTGGATTTGGGTCACATCAATGTGCACCCGAGTTTAAGGAAATTAAATTATTAAAGGCGCGCCTAAAGCGACTAGCGTATTTATTTTGGGTAGGACCGTGGAATTTTACTAAACGGTCCATCCCGAAGTCTAAGCAATTTTTAAAGCAAATATTTACTGAGGGCCCCGCAATTTGTATTTTATTTGGTGAGGCTCATCTCATTCCCTTTTTTTTAATGAAATTGCAACGTCATGGACACGCATCTCGAACCACGTCACAATCAATATACCCGTGATTAGAAATACATTTCAAATCTGTCGAGATTTGGATTTGGGTCACATAAATGTGCACCCGAGTTTAAGAAGGTAAGGTTTATTAAAGCGTGTCCTAAAGAGACTAACGTGTTGTTATTTTAGGAGGGTTGTGAGATTTGCTAAACAACCCGTCCTGGGAACTAAATGCTTCAATAATATACATTTAACAAGGGCCCCGCATCTGCGCGTTTTGTTTATTTTCATCGAGGCTCATCTCGTTCTTATTTTAAAAGGATATCCTATAGCAACTACGTTTCTTGTCGTGTTCGTCTCTATCAATTGAAAACAGTAGATAGTCCTAATTAATTACATACTTGCAAGTTGTTTGTAATGGAATTCGGAAATGCTTAACAACAAAAAAATCGGGACCGAAGCTGCGTGCACAGTCGGCCAAACAAATAATCATGGGCCCAAATCCAGCCCACGCGCGGTTGGCCAGACCTGGGCCACTGCTCGCTCGATGCGGGCCTGCCTGGTCTGTCTTCGACCTGGGCTCGACCTTCATGAGGTTGAGGCCCTGAATTTGTGTTCTTTATCTTGAAACATGGTTTTAAGAGTTATATATGGCAATTTATTGGAAAAGAAAGAACTTAATTTACAGTGTACAAATTTCATGCTTGGACTACATTATAGCATATATGGCAAAGTAAACTAAATCTGAGATGCAACCTAATTCATTGAGACCACTTTTATCTAACAGCATACATATACAATTATCATTCGATACCCTATATTGACATCAACTGGGCTTGTAAGCTAACTTCAGTATCCCAAAATATGAGCTATTAGACATTACATGACATTCAACACAACAGTACATGTATATAAACAACATTTGCAGATCTTCTCTTTTATACTCATTACTCAAACTTTCGAGTTACATTAGTAGTGTAATTGTGTACCTGGTATAGAGGACAAAGAAGGAAGGAATGATCAGCTGGGTAGTATGCAGTAAATACAGCAACAACAACCAAACAGTAACAACACAACAACAAACCAACAGCCACAAATGCTCTCCACAGTCCAACAGACAAATAACAACAGTTTCCAGAGCAACAGAAACCACAGGTGGTCGAGGCCCAAACAAACAATCCCAGAAAAAGAGTAATGAACCAGTAGAAAATCCAAGATACCAAATGTGACAGCAACAGAAAAACCCAATAACCACAAAGCTCAGCTAATACCCGATACAGTTCCAGCAATCAGGAAGACTAAGACTCGAACCACAGCACACAGAAAACTCAGTATAGTAACAATCGCAGCAGAAACACACAGCCTTTCTCTTAATGGAACAGTAATGACCCTAGTTAGAATAACTGGCTTGGCTAGAATAGCCCAACCAATTTAGCTCCTCGTGCAGTTTTGGGCAGTGATTGGTTAAAGTGTTCTGAAAATTTCCCCTTTTTGTTTTCTCTTTTTCTGAAGACTAAAAGTCCACCCCTCTTTCAGTTCTCAAATGGCCTATTTATAAGCCATAGTGACCAAGTGCAGCTAAGCTGCCCCCCCATCTGCAACTTGCAGCCTGCCCATACCCTGTTAAAGCCCATGCCTAAGCATCTTTTGGTGCCAGCCCCTTTGGTTCCCCACGCCTGGCTTTGTTTAATCAAGAGTGATGAGATCATTTTATTATTCATTTTAAGCCCCATACCCTTGTGTCTTGTTCCCCATTGTCACTAGGTTAATCATATTTTAATTAGCACTTGACATATTCTGAAATTATCCCCTAATC
Organism: Nicotiana tabacum; assembly: GCF_000715075.1. NCBI lineage: Eukaryota > Viridiplantae > Streptophyta > Magnoliopsida > Solanales > Solanaceae > Nicotiana > Nicotiana tabacum. The sequence continues at coordinate 182,753,941 of NC_134087.1, read as the reverse complement.
AGACCCTGTCTTATGCCAAGATTACCCTTATACCTTGTATATTACTGTATTACCCTAACTCTTAATAGTTAGTATATAAACCTCTCTGATTTCAGCCAAAACCTGAATACTAGCTAATTAAACTCAAACTGCTTTCAGGCTGATTTGTTAGATCCCTAAAGCTAATTGCCAATTCTCTGCCTGAGTTCAAACAACGATTCAAACTTTAAGCAAACAGGGGTGCCAACCAAATGGTATGAGTTGGCCACATTGGGAGCCAAGCCTGACCAACTCACAACCAATTGATCCAATATGCAGTCAAGGGTGTACACTATAATCGACGTGCTACTATATCAAGCTTACAAACATCATAAAATAAAAGAAACAGGCACAGTAATCGTACTGAAATGTATACTCCTGATTTTTCAATATTTCAAGTGAATTCAGTTGACGACACTTATTTAGATGACTACACAAACTATAATATACAGCAAACAACCAATAAAACCAACAAACAAACTTATCATTAACTTAAAACGGACACAAACAGGGACAGATGAGTCACAAAACAAAACAAACCAGAACATGAACGACAGATAGATTTTAGGAGGACAAAAAGAAAAAGGAAAAATACCTCAGGGGAATGAAACTAAGATCGACACAAGCTCGAACTTGGACCAGGTTATTTGGGGTCTAATGGAATTTAACCGAAGTGTTCTCAACTGAGAACACTTTGGTAAAAGTCTGCTAGACCCTGATCCTGCCACTGATTCGAACAAAACCCATAGATCTGAATCCTAGGGCTCTTGAGGTTCGATTTGGGAACCGTTCAATTCTAGTCAGATTCGAACGAAACCAAAGCCACTCAGGGGGTGAGGGAGGTCAGGAGGGGCTGTGGTGTGAGTTTGGGGTCAATCGGTGTAGATCTAGTTTTTGCTCGAATCTTCGTTTGAAGATTCGAGAGGCTACGGGTTGATTCGAGGTGAGCGGTTAACGGATTTGTGTTCAGGGTGGCTGGGTGCATCGGGGATGTTATTTTGGTGGTCATCGGAATCCGAGTGGCCGGGGTTACAGAGGAGGAACCTAAGGTTTCTTAGGTTTTGAGAGGAGGGGGGTTCGGGGACGAAGGTGAACAGTGGGGCTAGGGGGGTTTGGTTTGGGGCGTGGGGGTAAGGGGTCAGGTTTATATACGATCTAGGGGTTTAGATCCTGGCCGTTGGATCAAACGAGACCTATGGCCAGGATCTATTCACTTAGGGAAAACGGTGTCGTTTGGGTTTTGGTAGTGGGTGAGACCGGGTAAGGTTGGATCGGGTCAAAACTGGGCGGGTTTAGGGGAATGGCCTAGGTCCGTTGGATCAAGGGGTTGGACGGCTCAGATCACCTTCCTAAGACGACGTCGTTTGGGGTCCTGTTGGGGCAGCCTGATTTGGCCTGGGTTTTGGTGCTGGTTTGGGCCTGCTTTGTTTCATTTCTTCTTTGGCCCAAACCGGTTTTCTTTCACTCTTTTGCTTTCTTTCTTTTTTTTTTCATTTTTCTTTTAAAACAAAAATAAAAATAATAGATAATAAAACAACGAAATTAAAACTAAACAACAATGTAACATTTTAACACAATTATCACAAAGATATTTAAGTAAGTTAACTAAAAGCCTAGAACGAACGATGCACACATATATATATTTTTTGAATTTTCTTTTACCGACACATAGTTTTGTATTTTTGTTTGATAGTGACTGGATGCAAAATGGACAGACACACAAATGACCAACAACACATGTTACGGAAAGATCGAAAAATTGTGCAGCGAAGCCATTTGTCACTATTTTTTATTTTCTTTTGGAGCGATCGTCCGTGAAGCAAAAATCACGTGCTTACAATGATGCAATGATGAGAGTAAAATTAATTGCTCGACTATGATGTGCGTCTCCTAAATGTGATTGAGCTTCCGAAAAACTATAAACTAAGCTTGACTAAAGTGAAAACTGACCCTATTCTCCAGGCGAGGCCCCCTGATTTCAGGAAAACTAAACATTGATAATCTTAAGAAAACTAAAAAAATGACTCCCTTTTTTTTCAAATTCAGACTTCTTTTTTTAAAAAAATATTATTATCCTAGGAGAAAATTCATCGGACTAGGTTTTCTATCTTAGGAGAAAGATTCATCAGACTAAGATTTTGATCCTAGGAGAAAGTTCATCAGACTAGGTCTCTTTTCTACTTCTTTTTTAGTATCTTAGGAGAAAGGTTCATCGGACTAAGATTTCTATCCTAGGAGAAAGTTCATCGGACTAGGTTTTCTATCTTAGGAGAAAGATTTATCAGACTACGATGTTTATCCTAGGAGAAAGATTCATCACACTAGGTTTTCTATCTTAGGAGAAAGATTCATCAGACTAAGATTTTGATCCTAGGAGAAAGTTCATCAGACTAGGTTTCTTTATCTTAGGAGAAAGATTCATCAGACTAAGATTTTGATCCTAGGAGAAAGTTCATTAGACTAGGTCTTCTATCTTATGAGAAAGATTTATCGGACTAAGATTTCGATCCTAGGAGAAAATTCATCAGACTAGGTCTTCTATTGTTGTCTTAGGAGAAAGATTCATCGGACTAAGATTTTGATCCTAGGAGAAAATCCATCAGACTAGGTTTTCTATCTTAGGAGAAAGATTCATCAGACTAAGATTTTTATTGGGATGAAAATCCATAAGACTAGGACTTTATATCCTAGGAGGAAAAATGTAAAAATCAATGGCAAGATTTTATGCACAATAGCAAGATAAATAAAGGCAAAGATTTGACAAACTTCCTTTTGTCGGCTCTTCTCTTCTTCTTCTTTTTTCTTCTTTTTTTTGTTTTTTTTCTTTTTCTTCTTTTTTTTGAAACCACTTTCCTTGCACTGCTTTGTTCCTGTTCAAACAAAGAAAATTTTATCAGTTTTAAAAGTGGTGGTCGGTTTGTGGCCTTGAGTCTTGAGCAACTTGGCTTTTGCTCGATCAGCTTGAGTCAGTCTCAAGAGACTTTTGTTCTGCACCAACTCTGATTATTTCACACCCAGTACCATTTGTATTTGAGGCTCAATCAACCTTATCCCAACTGGAGATCTCTGCTCAGGTGACTTTTTCTGATAACTTGAATGACTTCCTGCTTTTTGAGAAATTTGTCTGTCAGAGAGTCACAAGTTATCTTTGCTTGCGCTAAGTAGGCTGACAAGTCTTTTTTGGGGAAGCCTTTGCATGAATCATCAAGGCATGTTGATAGTAACAACTGAGTGTGCTGGCCAAATTTACTTTATGCAACTGAAAAGCTGGTAGCAGATTTTAAAATCTTTTCTTGCTTGTTTTGACAAGGACTGACTCAGAGTGAAGGACACAATGATGCAAAGAAACAAGTATTAACAAGAAATGCCCCTGTCAAAAGGACAGAAGGAAGATTTTTTTTTCAATAACTAGACTTAATGATCATGACATGCATTTTGGACTTAATGGCCGATTTATCAAACTAATTCACTCTTCCCTTTTACTATTCTTATGACCTTTGAAGTCGGGCTTGTTTATGCCAATTCTTCGCACCAGCTTTATGACTCACTTTCGACTAGGGGTGACCCGAGGAGTTTTCACCAACAAGTCTCTCTCATTTATTCATCTCTACTTACCGTCGCCTTATAGTGCCCGTGAGGGTTTTCACTAGTAAGACTCTCTCATTTCTTCTCTATTTTTCTTTTCTTTTGCTTTCTTGCGCGAGCATCCTGACAGTATTCTATGTCGCGTGACAACCGTTGCTCATTGCATGCTTCTCTTGGCATTTCCTGAAGGCATATTGGGAGGCCTTTATTTGGAAGGATTTTGGATAGGGTTGGAAAGAAAGAAAGCTCAAAATAGACTCAAAATAAAGGGGGTTGTAGACTTACAACTCTTGGAATCGACTCTTTCAAAAGTGAAATAAAATCTTTGCCTCAGTTTCAGCTATTGAAAATTTTTTGGTATATTTTTTTTGAATTCTTATTTGGTTGGACCGAACCGTGAGCCTGCCTACGTATCCTTATTTTTTAAGGAATCAGGTCGAACGTAGTTCAAACATCTGACCTAACTAATTTTTTTCATTTTTCTTTCTATTTTTTTTTTCTTTTTTCTTTCTTTCTTTTTCTTTTGTTTTCAAAACAAGTTGCCCAGCTCCTATTTTTTAGGGCATGGACCTTTGACAAATCTTTTCTTCTATTTTTTTGAACTTTCTAAGAATTGCCCCAGTTTGCACTCTTGGGACATGGACTTCTCTTTTCTTTTATCATTTTTTTGACTCTTGACTTTAAACTTGATTCCAAAAGAGGGTGATCAAAGAAAATAATACAGCTCAAAAGAAGCAGCAAAGGATATAAAGTTTTTGGATAGCAGAAAAAGGGCCTCCTAGCCTCGAGAACGCCAAACATAGTATCTTTTTGTGATCACAACATTGATGAACATGTCCGTCTTCTTATTGTGTCGTGATCACAAGACACTTTCCATCCCTTAATGTCAAACTATCCAACAAACTTCAATTGATTAAACATCCTCAAGCCCGATCTTCACAATGATTTGAAGGTGAATTTTACTCGACCTTAGTTCCAAAGTACTTCAACTTTTATTCGTCCTCAAAAATATTTTTTTATTATTTTAGTTATCCAATTCCAGATTAAATCAGTTCCTAAGATCTGGCCAAAATTTTCGCATGCATATCATGTCATTAGAACTAGTGACAAAAGAACTAGGAACAGAATGACACAAAAGGACAAACTGTATTTTATTAAGTAAAGGATGAAAGGGTTTTACAACTAAACAAGCAACCCAAAATACGAGTTACAACCCTAAAATAACCCGAATAATGAAAATAGCAATAGAACAGACAGACAAGACTCACACAAACAGAATGGAGGGATAGAAGGGTTTGACTCAATAAAACAAATAAAATCTGGATCACAACCCTGAAATAACCCAGATAATAGAAAAAATATCAAAACAAGCTACCCAGTTTCTTTCCTAGTGAGGAGGGAATGACGTTTTAATTGCTAGGCTTGACATTTAGCCACAAATTTGCTCATCAAAATCAACAGAGTCTTCTCCAATTTCAATATAATTAACTTCATTTAGCAAGTTCCCGAGAGGATTCATACTCCATGTCACCAGGCATCATCCCCACAAAGTGTGCATCATGATGTGCAGGTAAAGGATTCTGTGCGATATTTTGGGTGTCACTGTCTTGGATCACAATCAGGTTTTCCTGGATCATCCTTTCTATTTCTCTTTTCAAATCCCGACAGCTTTCAACATTGTGCCTCTGGGCATTGAAATGGTATTCACACTTTTTAGAAGGGTCAAAGCTTCTTGCATGGGGGTCCACATGGTTTGGAGGAATAGGTGCAATCATGTCATACTACTTTAGTTTCTCAAACAAGCTTGCATAGGACTCTCTTATTGGTGTAAAATTATTTTTTAGCCTTTGTTCCCTTCTATACCCCTGGCTTGGATGTGGGTTATAGGGTATTTGAAAATTTTGTGGAGGCTGGTGGAGATTTTGCGGTGCTGGTGCTCGCCTTCTGGGGTGTCTTGGTGGTCGGGCAACATACTGAGGTGCAGCAACAAAGTATTGAGGGTTTTGAAGTGGATAATAGTATTTAGGGGAATCATGGGAAACCTGATGAGGTTGCTCACACCTTCGAGATGCTCTCCTAGGACCTCTTCTCGACCCTGATGTCATCATGATTTCTTCGTGCTTCTTATTCGCGTTACTAAAATTATCGGATTCAATCAGGACAGCCTGAGTTGCAGCTTTGAGAATTGCTTGACTTATAATTTTGCCTGTCTTAAGACCATTTTCAATCATTTCCCCCATTTTGATTGCTTCCGAGAAGGATTTACCCACTGCGGACATCATGTTTTGAAAATAATCTGGCTCTTAAGCCTGAAGGAAGACAGTGATTAACTCGTGCTCATCTATGGGTGGCTTAACTCTGGCCGCTTTCTCTCTCCATTTAATGGTATATTCCCTGAAACTTTAAGTTGGTTTCTTCTTCAAGTTTGAAAGGGAATTGCGGTCTGGGACAATGTCAATGTTGTATTGGTACTGTTTGAAAAAAGCCTGTGCCATGTCATCCCAGACATACCAGCGAGACGTGTCTTGATGCATAAACCATTCGGAGACTACTCCTGTAAGGCTTTCCCCAAAATAAGCCATCAACAATTCTTCATTTCTTCATACACCTCTCAGTCGATTGCAATACCTTTTCAGGTGGGCCATGAGATCTCCATGTCCATCATCCTTTTCAAATTTGGGAGTCTTGAAATCAGGTGACAAGTGGACATTGGAGAACATACATAGATCTTTGAAGGCAACACTTTTTTGACCTGCCAACCCTTGCATGTTTCTCAACCGTTGTTCTAAGCTTTTCACTCTTTGGGTCATTTCTTCCTGTACCATCTTTCAGGCAGGCTTCTCAATGTTTGCAGGAAGATCAAACGAGTACGAGTGGTACTCAGGAGAGTGGTTCTGCTCTTGCTGTGTAGCAAATTGTGACTCATAACGAGGTTGTCCTTGACTACTGGCCCATGCTTGATACATTTCGGTCATTTGCTGTTTCAGTATTCTATTTTTTTCAAACACAGTAGACTCTTGTTGAACCCTCTGGCCCTGAGTCTCTTGAGCACTTATAACAGCTTTGATGTCAGTTATCAGTTTTCCTTGGATCTTATGTTTCCAGCTTACCACAAACCAACCACCTCAACTTTCTTCACAATTCAACACAAAACATGTTAGAATGGACTCAATCGGTCCTTATTATTATCAACATTTTTCATTTTCATTTTTTATTTTTTTTTCTTTTTTTTTCATTTTTTTTCTCATCTTTCTTTTGAATGATTGATCGAACCTGATGTGGGTAGCCTACGTATCATGTGGGAACATGAATCGGGTCTTGCGTAGTTCGGGAAGATTATGAATAAAGTAAATAAACTAACTTTTTTTTTTGGATTTTGATTTTTTTCAAAGAAAGACTTATAAAGAAGAAAGAAAATATTTCTTGGATTTCGATTTTTTTTTGTTTTTTTTTTCGAATTTCGAAAGAAAAACTTCTAAAGAAGAAAGAAAATATTTTTGAATTTTTGGACTTTTATTTTGAATTTATGAAAGAAATACTTCTAAAGAAAAAAGAAAATATTTTTGAATTTCGAATTTTCTTTTCAATTTTCGAAAGAAGAATGAAAATATTTTTGGATTTTGGAAGAAATTAAAAGAAAATATTTTTGTATTTTTTTTAAAAAAAACAATTAGGGTCTAAAAGAAAGGCTTTCTAAAGAAGCAAGTAATGGAAAATATTTCTGGATTTTTTGAAAATTGGGGTCTCAAATAAAAAACTTTTCTAGAGAGGAAGTAAAGGAAAATATTTTTGGATTTTTTTGAAAATTATGGGACAAAATCGATGAGGTTTGCCTACGTATCTCACATCCGGTGAGAATCAGACTCGCGTAGTTCGCCCTTTTTTGGCGGAACAGAAAAATATGACTTATTTTTAAATGACTTTCTTTTTTCAAAATTTCGGCAGAGTTTCAAGATATTTCAAATACCTACCTCTCACTCTCTTTTCTTTTTTCTTTTTTCTTCTTTCTCCTTTTTTTTTGATTTTCTTTTTTTCTCTTTTTTTTTTCATTTTCTTTCCCTATTCTAGAAGCCAGTCAACATGCAAGCAGAAACAGACAGATACGCAAGTAGCACGTAAGATGCATCAGGATGGTCTTTTAATATGGGTACACTTGTCCTAGACGGACCCAACCCCTGTGTTGAGTCCCCAAAGTCAAATGCACATGATGCAAACAAGCGTTCCTACTAGGGATCCGACATGAGGCTGAGTTATACTAGGTTTAAAACCTGGGTTTATTGTCCTAGACCTGGCTTACTCGAGCGAAAAACTCGAGCCGAGAGGGAGCTGCGTAGCGGTAACCAAAATATCATCCGGCTTTGCAACTTTTTCGAACCTCGTTCTATTTGGGATGTGACACCAACAGAAAGAAGTCACGCCAGCGTGCACTCCTCAGGAGAGAGAAGAGAGGGGTTTTGTAGCAGTTTATATATACAATTCAGATAATATCAAGGCGGTAAAAAGCAATATTTAGCACATTAGGCCCAAACATGTAAATAAAATCAGATAATAAATAAAGCCAAATATAATGATTATTCTAAGCTCGAATTCTTGAACCCTGAACCAGAGATTCTGGGTTCTTGTCCCCAGCAAAGTCGCCAGAGCTATCATACCTCCTTTTTCACTACACCCCAATAGGGTATATAAGGGAGTTTTTCCAATTTAAGTGACAATCGAAACGAGATTATTTTAATTTTTAAATATCAGAGTCGCCACGGGGGATAATTTTATGGTGTCCCAAGTCACCGGTTCAAATCCTGAATCGAGGAAAATATTGACTCTTATTTATGGTCTGCGAATATAGAAATCTGGGTAAGAAATTATGTTAACCCCGGAGAAGATGTTAGGCATTCCCGAGTTCCGTGGTTCTAGCATGGTCGCTCAACTGTTATAATTGGCCTATTTACTTGATTTTAGTACATGTTTTAGCCTATGGTGCAATTTTAACTTTAGAACCGCTTTTGATTAATTATTTTTTAAGAAAGATTCAACGTCATCCAAAACACGTCTTGAACCACGTCACATAAATACACCCGAGGTCTCCGACATATTTTATCTAACATTGTGAGATTTGGATTTGGGTCACATAAATGCACAGCCGAGCTTAAGAAAATTAATTTAAATAGCATGCCTAAAGCAACTACGCACTTTCAGGTTTGCGAGGGCCATGGAAAATTCAATTGATGGCACACCTCGATTTTAAAAGAGTTAAAAATTAATTAAGTGAGGGTCATGGGTTTTGGGATTTGGGATTTTATTCAACATGGCACACCTCAATTACTCCAAAAAACAAACGCTGACCCCCCAGTAAAGCGCCAACCAATCTTCCTAAATTCCAAACCAAGTTCAATTATGATGAATGCTTATTCACCTAATCTATTTGACAACTAACGAGAAACGCACAGATGGAATCTAAAACCATGAATATTACCACTAATGGCTATTTTAAAGCTAATGAAGAGAAATCAGAAATCAGTATGGCATCATGATAATATTTCAAGCTAAGAACAAATCAACCCATAAACATATAAACAGTGCACCAGTAATGTAAGCTCGATAACATTAAACATCACGCCATGCACAAAATAAAAGACTAAAAGTAGAAATGGACCTTGATTGAAGCAATTTCAGATTTGTAATACACAAAGAAACTCTACAACGTTCCAATAGCAGTTATTACATCAACACTAGATCCATGATCAAAAACCTTATCGGAACCACGAGTGGATCAACCCGAAATGGACGAACCAAGACTTTGTCAAACCAGCAAAGAAATCTGACAAAGAAAGGTAAACATAGCTTTTTTTTAAAGATATTTTGGTGGAATTGGGATTTGTCTTTATTTTATAAAAGAATATGAGATTTCAAAGGCAACAAAATGAGAAGTGAAGTTATTGCCGATTTTTAACTTTTGGTCTGTTCCTCTCCATTTTCCCTTTTCTGTTTCTGTTTTACCCTCCGTTCCTTTCTTTTTTTTTTGTTCTTATGCATATGTGTTTTAGGCAGATCGTCGAAGGGATTGGGGGTGCGGCAGGGTCTTGTAGGTGTGGTGAAGGGAACAAGAAGAAGCATCGATGGGTCTCTGTCGTTGAGGGATGGCTGCCCTTTATGGTTAAGGGGATTGGAAATATCCTCCCTTTTTGATTTTAGGAGTTAGGTGTTAGTTTATAGGGGTAGGAATTATGTTAGGTCAAATGGGGAATGAGGCATGGGCTCAATGTTTTGGACTTGAAGGGATTTAGGTCATGAATTTGGGCTAATTAACTTTGGGGTAGGAAGACTAAATCAAAATCCTTTTTTTCTTTTCCTTTGATTTTAAAAATGAATTAAAAATAACTTTATAGAGATACTAGTATATTTAAAATAATAAAAATGTTTAGAGAAGACATATAATTACCACATTAATTAAAATTTAAATATTACTCAATATATACTAAAATGTAAAATATTTTTTGAACTTTTCTTCTTATCTTTTTTTGGAAAATAAAATGCCAAGACTATTTTTGTATTTTTCAAAAATAAAACTAACTAGACAAAATATCAACTATCTAGAATAAGGGAAAATATTTTTGTAGTTTTTTTTAGATAAAATAAAGTAAAGAGAGCGATACTAAACCTAAACTGAATATTTACGCTAAAATATGAAAAATCTTGGGGAGGGTCAAAAATTACATGTCTACACACACCATCAACTTACCTTTCGTGAACACGTTCCGTATATCGCGTCCGCGAAGACAACTTCGCAAGAGACCAACTTACACTTCGCGATCGCGGCTGGACCTTTGTGATCGCGAAGAACACCAGAAGCAACAGGTAACAACATAAACCAACAATAATAACATGGTCCAAAATGGTTCGAAACCCGTCCGAAACTCACCCGAACCCCTCGGGACCCCGTATGAACATACCAACAAGTCTCATAACATAGCACGGACTTACTCGATGCCTCAAATCACACATAACATTATTAAAACAATGAATCACACCTCAAATCGAAGTCTATGAACTTTGAACTTTCAACTTCCATAACTCGTGCAGAAACATAGCAAACCAACCCGGAAAGAACCCAAATTTTGCACACAAGTCCTAAATTACATAATGAAGCTATTTAAGTTCCTGGAACCACAATCCGAATCAGATATCAAAAAGTGCACTCTCGGTCAAACTTTTCAAAAATCCAACTTTCGCCATTTCGAGCCAAATTCAACTATGGACCTCCAAATCACAATTCGGACACGCTCCTAAGTACAAAATCACCCAATGGAGCTAACGGAACCATCAAAACTCCAATTCGAGGTCAAATACTAAAAATTCAAACTTGGTCTACTCTTCTAATTTAAAGCTTCCTTGTTGAGAATCATTCTTCCAAATCAATTTCGAATAACCTAAAAACCAAAACCGACGATACACACAAGTCATAATATATCATATGGAGCTACTCATGCCCGTAAACTACTGAGCGAAGTGCAAATGCTCAAAATGACCGGTCGAGTCATTTTGTCATCCCCCACTTAAACATATGTCCGTCCTCGAATGTGCCCAGAGTTATTCCCAAGGCCATCAAACCACCGTGTAACCTTACCATGCACATACCTAGGAGTGATCCTATGTCACCCTATTCCATATAGGCCCGAAAAAACAACATAACTGAAGATCATTACTTCAACCTTAGCTCCTAAGTCACAAAATCCAATTTCCAATATCCAGAATTTCTTATAAGATCTGAATCTCACATCTACACACTGTATAAATCTGAACAAGTTGTATCAAGCCAAAACCATAACCCAAGAAACAATCACGGGATATACCACATAACTCACTTACCCATAGCAAAACTTTTGGTCATAGTAGTTACTCAAAACAATCCAATTCTGGTAATAAACCTTATATCAAACAAAACCTTGTTCTAAAACCTTCGTACACTGCCGGTAATAAAAGAAACACGCAAACTCATAACCACTCACCATATCAACTAATGATGGAACTCTCCCTCATTCGACAAGAACTATAACCAAATTTCTAAATCGACTCCCAATATTGTCCTTCCAAATATACCGTAGTCAGATCTGATAGCACTCATTCTCGATTCGATGACTTCATCTTATCAAATACAAGATGCTCTACTGACATGGCACACCAATTCCACACAAAGTCACAAACCGTGAAATCCATACACCAATACGTAACATGTCAAATGTACTCAATCATGAGAAATGACTCGAATGAGAGAACCATCCCGCAATCTCAACAAGTACCGCCACAACGAAATGCTGAAAATCCATCATACACCGTAGAACTATAACACACAAATCTAACAAAAAGAATCATACCTCGACATAACTCCGCTACTATGCGTGACCCCATCCAAATACTGGTCCATATTATATAACTCAAGCCACGTTGCTCAAAATCAATAACCATGTACAATTCGACATCAAGTACCCAAAGTGCATTACCATAACAACGGAGAAGAAAATGACACAATGGCACGCAAAATTTGAAAGAACATAACCAATATGCAATCAATCATGCAATACCCAAATACCTATCTCACTTAAATTTCGCTACAAGGCCCTAATAGAACTGCACCATGTGTGCATATAACCAACAAATCACAGCTCCTCATAGCATAGAAGAGTACCTCACAGATCATATCAGAACATGAATAATCTCAGCAACAACCAAATAGCACATCCCTCAACCATAGTAGTGTGGAGCCAACCAATCCGACCCGGTGTAGAATACACATCTTAATTGGGCCTACCAATGGGCCCGAAATCAACTATGGTCATCCACAAATAGATAAATAACCCTCTGAAGGTCCACAATAACCTAAACATAACATATACCACCCTATTACTAGCTTTGCCACATTTTCACAATCCACAACCATGAAGGAGCCCCTATGGAGTCAATCTCTCCAGTCAGAACACACGAATCACCATATCTGATCCCATCTCCACCGCTTGAATGTCTAGCACATCTCTCATACACGGTCATCCCATGAGGAATACTTCTCTAATTCTTCCATGCCACATTCCAAAAATCTGAATATCAGCAGTCGATCAACCAGACGAGTATCATTGTAATGACCCGACCGATCGTTTTGACAGTTATAGCCCTGTTCCCCCATTTACTACTCCTTTTATGTTCTACAGCTATTATGTGATTTATCGGGTTAGTTGGTTCGGGCCCGGAGAGATTTCAGAGTGAATTGATACACTTAGTCTCTTAATTGAAAGTTTAAGTTTGAAAAGTTGACCGGATATTAACTTATGTGTAAACGACCTTGGATTTGAATTTTTATGGTTCCGTTAGCTCCGTTAGGGGATTTTGGACTTAGGAACATGTCCGGATTTTGTGGTGGAGGTCCATGGTAGAATTTGGCTTGAAATACCGAAAGTTGGAATTTTGAAAAGTTTGACCGGGGGTGGACTTTTTGATAACGGGGTCGGATTGGATTTTTGGAAGTTGGAGTAGGTCTGTGGTGTCATTTATGACTTGTGTGTAAAATTTGAGGTCAATCGGACGTGATTTGATAGGTTTTGGCATCGTTTGTAGAATTTAGAAATTTCAAAGTTCATTAGGCTTGAATACGAGTGAAATTTCTTATTTTTGATGTTGTTTGAGGTGATTTGAGGATTCGACTAAGTTCGTATGATATTCATGACTGTTTTGATATAATTGGTTGAGGTTCAGGGGGCCTCGAGTGGATTTCGGATGGGTAATTGAGTTTAATTTGGATATTTCTAGAATGTTTCAACGTCGTTTCTTCAAGAATAAGTGGTATCATATTAAGAAAATGAGCTCCAAATTCTGTTATTATTGAAGCATTAGATCTGTATTGTAATTTTGGAGCCATAGCAAAAAGAATCATCGAATTCGGACATCGTATGAGAGTGTTATACCTATTTTCGTGTCGGGAAAAAATGATTTCCCGTCGCCAGCGTTCAAGGTAACATACGGCGCTAGACCTGGCACTGATATTTTTTTAGCTACTGGAAACAGCGCAACAGGAAGCTCCCCACGCCACCCGTGGCACCCGAATTGTAAGACTCTATAAAACGGGAGTTTTTGGCCATTTTTGACATAAACATAGTTGGGGGAGCTCGGTTTGAGCGATTTTCAAAGGCAAACTTCACAAATTGGACTGGCGTAACTGATGTTAACTTGATTTTGTCCGTTATTCATGAATCTAACATTATTCTAGCATTTATTATCATATGGTCAGGTTCCGAGATGTGTGCCTCACAAGCGATTTTTGGGTAAATTTGAATTTTTATTGAAAAATTAGTATTTTCATATGGAATTAATTCCTATAATATGTATTGAATGAATCAAATTAATTGTGGCTAGATTCGAGGCGTTCGGAGGCTGTTTGCGAGGCAAAGGCTTAGCAGAGTAGAGTTTTGCTCGATTTGAGGTAAGTAACACTTTCAAACTTGGTTCTGAGGATTTGAAACCCCGAATTATGTGTTATGTGATTGGTATTGAGGTGACACACATGCCAAGTGATGGGCGTGCAGGCATGGACCATGAGAATTGTGACCTGGTTGATTCCATGGCACTGTATAGTGGTTCTATCTGGTTGATATCCGTGTTTTCATCATGTGATAAAGTAATTGAGCTGTCGATCATGCTAGATATCATGTTTAGGCTTTATGCCGGTATTTTTGGGACCCATAGTGGTCGCTTGCTGTCATCTTATAGATTTCATTGATATGTCCTACTCAGTCATATTCATTCATTTCATATTATATCTCAGCTCAGTTGTTAGTTGTTGATACATCATATCATTATTTTCGGGCTAGTTTAATGACATTGTGAGCCCGTGTGTGAGACTGGAGAAATTGATGGCTAAGTGAGGTCGAGAGCCTGATTGTGATTGACAGTTATGGGATCGGGCTGCACACTACAACAGTTATATTGATTTATGATAGCGCTTGGGCTGAAGGAGCCCCTTCGAATTCTGTACACACCTCAAGTGATCGCGGTTGATATTATTGAGGGATGGATCTTCTCTGGAAATGGATCTTGTCCGAAGCACTTGATACCTGGAAATAGATCTTCTCCATAGGGCTGGATTGGCCTTCCTCGGTACTGGGTGACTGATGGTCAGTGATGTATATATTTCGGGATGGATCTTATCTGGGTTGTACGGGCCATATACAGTGCTGAGTGGTTGAGAATTTGTAGAAATAGAAGAGTTATATTCTTCACATTGTTCAGATCGGATCTATTTTATTGTTTGAGCTATCTATTTAACTTGAAAGCATGCATATGTTTCTGCACTGTTATTTCTATTTTTAATTGTGCTAGTTGAGTTCGTCACTACCTTTTAGTCCGAAGGTTGGACTTGTTACTTATTGAGTTGGTTATACTCACATTACTCCTTGCACCTCGTGTGCAGATCCAGGCACTTCTGGTCACGACAGCTGTTAATTGAGGAGCAAGATCCCAGAGACTATCGAGGTAGCTACATGGCATTCGCAGGCCTTGATTCTCCTTCTTTATCTCTATCTGTATTCCAATTTTTATTTTCTAGACCCTATAGTGGACTATTTTCTAGTTTAGAAGCTCATGTACTCTGTGATACCCCAGTTTTGGGATGGATTGTATCGTATTTTGGATTATTTATGTTGTCAAAAAGGGCTTTATTTAAATATTAAATTGCTTCCGTCTTTATATTCAAAGATTTTTCTGTGTTGAGATGTTGAGTTGTAGCTTTCCTAGTTCCACGTTAGGCGCCATCATGATGGGTAGTTTTGGGTCGTGACAATCAAATTGATAGAAACTAAGCATCTACCAAACTGTATAGAGAACCGGGTTCTCTATCAGTTCCCACTGTAAGCAATAGACTGTAAACAGTATAGGGAATCAGGTTCTCTAATTGTTCCCACAGTAAATTGGCAGTAAATAAAGAACACAAAGGAATTTTACGTGAAAAACTCCCAGCTCAACGGGATTAAAAACAATGATCTACCCTTATAGGATTTTAGCTTTACGACTGAGCAATCTTTAGATTACAACCTATTGTAACCTAGGAATTAACCTCTTAATCCCTCACTAACTTGTAACTACACTATTACAAGCCACTTTGTAATAACTCTATTACAAAGACTTAATCACTCACTAACTTGTAACAACACTATTACAAGCCACTTATAATAGCTCTATTACAAAGACTTCACAACTCGACTAACTCTAGCCAAGACACAAACACAAGGGTTTATGATTTACAAAGGGTTTCCTACACAATGCTTCTAACTAAGCTAAGTAGGAGTTACAAATGAAGAACAAATAACAAAGATTCAACAAACCTAAGGACTTAAGATATCTTTAATCTTTGGATCTGGTCCTTGAGGTTGTAGCAGCTTTGTTCTTGAGAGAGGTTGTGGCTAGCACTTGAGAGAATATTTTCTTTTCATTTTGCAAGTGTTGGAGAGATGAAATCCCTTGCCTCATATTGATAATATGTGTATGATGTCATCAAGGATGATGCAATAAAGTGCCCTTTAGTTTGGCCTTAGCAAGCTACAGTTGTGCTGTTGTTGTTACATCTCGCGTTTTTCGTACGTTAAAATTTCTTTTTCAGTTAACCGACGTAGACTCAGGGTGAGATCATCTTGACGTTAACGTGCTTACGATATTTATAACAAGTGATAAATAAGTTTTATGAAGGATAAATGAGTACACGGATTAAAGAAAACGAGTTTCATTGCAAGTGACCAATTTGGAATAAAATACGGGTCGAGCGATAATACCCAATAATTATAAACTAGTACCATGCAAGGTACCATATGACCTTTGTAGTATAATATATAAAGTATATATGAAGTATTTTAAAAATAAACAGAATTTTAAATAATTTGTGGTAATTTTTAAATTATGCAGGTAATTAATTAATTACCGGGTAACAGGACAATACCCAATTAATTAATAAGTGGATATAAGATTAATAAAAAAATCTATCCTCCAAAAATGTGACAATTGGCCACAATGACTCCTTAGTCATTGAATATGCGGCAACCTAAGGATCAAAGCAAAAGACACCGCATACTTGTATTTATATATATCATCCAAAATAGTAGTGACATTTACTACAATTAGAAGACTAGAAAATTACTCTCAAACAAAGGCTAACGCTGCCACTCTCCAAAAATAGAACGTTGCAAATTTCAATTTCAATTGAAGATTTGATCTAAATGCTCCATTAAACCATGAGAAATCTTGCAAGGTTCCAACGAAAATTTTAGGAATCGTAGCAACGTAAAATTTTGCGGGTATAAAGGAGCACGATGGAATCTTTTTCAAGAATATAATACAGAGTTTTCCATACTTCAGGTATATTAAGGCCCTCCCTTCTTTCTTTTGGCATGGTCCAAATTATACTGAAGAAACGAGCAAACACACAGTTTTCATAAATTTCTCTATTCATAGAATTATTAGGGGTGTCTATATTCTTGATTTCCCATGAAAATTATTATTATTTCTGTTCATGGGTATCAGAATAATACATAATTGGAAAAATTTATCCGGAAGGAATATTGAGATTATTACGTATTTTTCATGCATTTCATACATGTGCATTGACCCATGACCAAACGACGTTATATACACACCACCACCTGATCAACTGGTATATGATGATGATGTTGCCCACAATGGCTAAAATATGATTCAAACGGCATTATATACGCGTATATATGTATGTATATGTATATGGGATATGGGAAGAGGTTATAGGCGTTATATACGCACCACCACCTGATCAGCTGGTATATGTTGATGATATTGCCCACAATGGCCGAGATGATATGATGGAATGCCCTCCTTAACTTGATGATATTATGTACACCCATACCTATGCATGGCATGACATTTACACGCACGTGCATAATGTTATAAACATTTCAGAATTTACAAAGTTATTCAGATTTAAAGATGTGTTTCAGTATTCCATGTTTCATCTATGTCTTTTACATACTAATTTCCATGCCTTACATACTTAGTACATTTTTGTACTGACACCCTATTTCACGGGGCCTACGTTTTATGCCCGCAGGTGTAGGTAGGCAAGCTGACGGTCCCCCTTCTTAGGATCCCTGATCAGCGAGAGCTGGTGTGCTCCATTTGATCCGGAGCTACTTTTAATTTTGGTACGATATGTTTGTACATATATATGTATATGGGTATGACGTGGTTCATTCCCGTCTTTGTATAGTTATGTTTCTGTTAGAGGTCTGTAGACAGTATGTCTAGTTGGGTTGTATGTGTCCTTGTCGGCTTTCAAGTTTGGATATATAATTGTATATAACAGCCTTGCCGGCTTGCCCACTGTATTTTGCATGTATATGTACATATGCCTTGATGGCAGGTTTCCTTCACGTATGTTATTTTTGTAATACAGCAGATGGTATTCAGGTTCATATTTTAGACGCATGCTTAGGGGTGTTTGACAAGTAAGACTCAGGCACCCATCGTGGCCCATCGGTTTGGGTCGTGACAAAAGTGGTATCAGAGCAGTTCTGTCCTAGGGTTGTCTACACACCGTGTCTAGTAGAGTCTTGTTTATGGGTGTGTCATGCACCACACTTACAAATAAGAGGCTACAGGACATATATGATGTTATCCTTTCTTCTTATCTTAGATCGTGCAATATGAGCATTCGTGTTCCTAACAATGTATTACGTTTTTAGCAATGCCTCTGAAGATTATAGCCGCTAGCACAGGTCAGAAGGCTATAAAGGTGTTAGAAAGTGAGATAAGTTATACTATGGATTCAGACCCATCGGAGATCATGGGTTCTATTGAGGAGGATCCATATGAGTCATCCATTCGAGCTGTTTCGACCACTCCGGTAGTAGATGGGGTGAGAGGAGTTACGACCTCACCAAGACCCTTAGTTTCACAGCCCGTTGACCAGGGCATGAGGGGATTAGTGCATGGATTGGCGCAACTGAGTTTCCCTCAGGTTCAAAATTATGTCAGGGTATTTGCAGACACCAGCTCTTCTAAGGTTCCGGATAGTCCACAGTCTTGGGAGTCCGTCAATAAAGGTTCATCGGTATATGTTATAGGATACGCAGAGGAAGAATATAGTAGTCGGGCCAAGAGGAGGAAGGTAACGGATAAGGACATGAACATTCCGCTTTGAAGTATGTCCAATCAAGGTTCTTATAAAGGACGATGCAAGGACCCTATACTATAGACTTCCTCCAAGTGTCAGTTTTTGGTTGGTAAGTTCCATCTCTTATTGAAATATTACCAAGTTAGGGTTTTAAATGTGTTTGGTTGTTTTATGAGGATGTAGGAAGCCCCTTTCCCGACTTGTATGTATTATGGTTATGCCTACTTAGAGGTTTTGTAGCCAATATCCTGTATATAGTTTTGGGTATGATATGTCTATGGCTTAGTTGACCCCTACGTATATAAACCTTTTTTCTAAATTATTTATGCGAGTTAAGTCTTAATATTGTTACTTATATATATGGATGTCGCTGTAATGGCCCGTGATGGATTTGATAATAAACAAGGATAAGGTACATGGTGTTCGGTTGGGTAGAACTTGATATTATAATGGGTATGGTTTGGTTGGCCTTTTGTTATGCTAACATCAAGTGTAGGTCAATGATGGTTTAATTTCAATCCCCAGGAGAGCCTGTTTTAGAATGGGAAGATAATACGACATCATCAAGAGGTAAATTTATCCCCTATCTCAAGGCAAAGAAGATGATCAATAAGGGATGTATTTATCACTTAGTTCGGGTTTAGGATATGGAAGTAGAGTTATTAACCATTCAGTTCTTTCCTGTAGTCAATGAGTTTCCCGATGTTTTTCTCGATGAGCTTCCGGGTCTTCCGCCAGAGCAAGAAATTGAGTTTGCCATTGACCTATTACTACCAGTTATTCATCTAATATCTATTCCCCCTTATATAATGACCCCTGCAGAGTTGAACGAGTTAAAAGGACAACTAAGGGGCTTGCTTGGAAAAAGATTTTATCAGATCTAGTACGTCACTGTGGGGAGAACCTATGTTGTTTGTGAGAAAGGGGGATGGTTCCTTACGAATATGTATTAATTATAGGCAGTTGAATAAGGTGACGATCAAGAATAAGTACCCGCTCCCAAGAATTAATGATTTATTTGATTAGTTGCAAGGTGCCAAGTATTTTTCAAAGATAGACCTAAGGTCCGGATACCATCAGGTAAGGGTTAAGGATAAAGATATTCCGAAGACATCATTTAGGACCTGATACAGGCACTTTGAGTTTCGTGTTATGTCATTCGGTTTGACCACATGCACCAGTAATATTTATGGATTTGACAAAACGTGTGTTCAGGCTCTTTTTAGAACTATTCGTAATCATATTTATCGACGATATATATTGGTATATTCTCGTTCAGAGGCTTCGCATGTAGATCACTTGCGTATTGTGCTCAGAGTTCTACAAAAAGGGAAGTTGTATGCAAAAATTCTCTAAATATGAATTCTAGTTGAACTCTATAGTTTTCCTTGGGCATATCATTTTGGGTGAAGGCATCCGGGTGGATACACAAAAGATTGAGGCAGTGAAGACTTTTCCTAGACCCACAACATCGATGAATGTTCGTAGCTTCTCTGTTTGGTAGGTTGTTACATGAAACTTGTAATGGAATTTTCTTCTCTTCTAAGTACCTTCGACCAAAGTGGTATGTGGTGTCTCGCTTGATGATCCAAAATAACATAAGGAAATCTATGGTGCAAGTCTCGCTTGATGATCCAAAATAACATAAGGAAATCTATGGTGCAAGTAAGTTGAAGGAAGGTTGCAAACAAGTATAAATAAATATGTGTAGGTTGTAAGTTAAAGTATGATAGAGCGACAGGGTTTAAGGAAGACACGAGGAAGGATAAGAAAATATGAGAAAAAATGTGACGAGAATGGATAAGTCCTTGGGGTTAAGCTCATAAGAGAGCTGATGATTTCTCTAAGTTACAGAAGGCTCAGTATAGCCTGAAAGAAACTTAAAGGAGTCTAAGACTAGTAACATTTAGAATAGATGAAATACTACCCTAATAGTGGGATACAGGCGTAATTGTGATGGATAAAGGATGAAGTTTGGGCCTCCAAAGAGGGGAATTTCCTGAATTGTAAAGAAATAAACTAAGTTTCAATGGACCAATCCTTGCGAATGGAGTTTCGGGGCATTGAAGGACATGTTAACTTCCGCACCGGTTCTACTGCTCCCAGAAAGGACTGATGGTTATGTTATCTATTGTGACACTTCAAGCGTTGGATTGGATCATGTGCTGATGCAGCTTAGTAAGGTTGTAGCTTATGTTTCTAGACAACTAAGTAAGCACGAGAAGAACTACCCGACCCACGATTTAGAGTTAGCCGCGGTAATTCATGCACTAAAAATGTGGAGGCACTACTTGTATGGCATTCATGTTGATATCTGTACGGATCATAAGAGCCTACAGTATATTTTCAAGCAAAAGGAATTGAATCTTCATCAAAGGAGATGGTTGGATCTACTTAAAGACTATGACGTTGATATTTTATACCATCCGGGGAAGGCGAAGGTAGTAGCCGATGCCCTCAGCCGTAGATCTATGGGTAGCCTATCGTATTTATAGCCAGAAAAGAGGGGAATAACCCATGAGGTTCATCAGCTAGCTAGTCTTGGAGTTCGGTTACTGGACTTAGGTGACGTTGGAATTACTCTTCAGGATACGACAACATCCTCTTTAGTAACTAAATTAAATAAATTCCAGTACAAGGATCCTGTGTTAGTTCATTATAAGGATACCATCCTTCAGAAGGAGAAGACGCCATTTGAAATTACAGAAGATGGGGTCCTCAGATATCAGGGGCGATTATATGTGCCTAATGTTGCAGGGCTGCGTCGGCATGTTATGGGACCCGTTGTTCTATCCATCCAGGAGCGACAAAGATGTATCATGACATCAGGGAAATATATTGGTAGGACAGAATGAAAAAGGATATAGCAAAATTTGTTGCTCAGTGCCCTAACTGTCAGCAGGTTAAGATTAAGCATAAAAAATCCGGTGGATTATTGCAGGCTATGGAGATTCCGACATGGAAATGGGAAGTAATAAATATGGACTTCATCGTAGGCTTACCTCGTACCCAGCGTAAGTTCAATTCGATTTGAATGATTTTTTATAGGCTCACAAAGTCAGCCCATTTTCTACCCATTAGAACTACATTTTCCTCAGAAGATTATGTGAGGCTTTATATCAAGGAGATAGTACGACTGCATGGTGTCCCTGTATCTATTATCTCGAATAGAGGAACTCAATTTACAACTAACTTCTAGAGGTCCTTCCAAAAGGGATTGGGGACTCAAGTAAGTCTTAGTACAGCATTTCATCCCAGACAGACGGAAAGACTGAACGTACTATGCAAACACTGGAGGATATGTTGCGAGCTTGTGTATTAGATTTCAAAGGTAGCTGGGATGATCACCTGCTGCTTATTGAGTTCGCACATAATAATAATTACCATTCTAGTATTCAGATGGCTACATACGAAGCTCCTTATGGACGGAAGTGTAGGTCGCCTATAAGGTGGTTCGATGTTGGGGAAACTACATTAGTAGGACCAAAATTAGTACAACAGGCAATCGGGAGAATTAAGCTTATACAGGAAAGTCTATTGGCAGCTCAAAGCCATTAGAAGGCTTATGCGGATAATCGGAGATTTGGAATTTCAGGTGGACGACTGGGTATTCCAAAAAGGTATCACCGATGAAAATTGTGATGAGGTTTGGCAAGAAAGGCAAACTTAGCCCACGGTATATTGGGCCTTATAGGATCATTTGGAAAGTGGGCCAAGTAGCTTATGAGTTAAAATTGCCTTCGGAGTTAGAGTTTGTCCATCCGTTTTTTCATGTATCTATGTTACGGAAGTGCATTGGCGATCCTACCCGAATGGTGCCCATGGATGATGTACAAATTACAAAAGACTTATCATACGAGGAAGTTCCGGTTGCCATTCTAGACCGACGAATCCGCAAACTACGGAATAAGGAGGTAACCTCAATGAAAGTACTTTAGAGGAACAACAATGACTTGGAAGACCGAGGAAGATATGAAGTCTAGATATCCCTACTTATTTCCTCCTCCAGAGAAGGGTCCAACTGAAACGTCATAACCTTAAGGTACGTGTATGGATTCTGGTGTCAGTTATGGTCGTTGGTCGTATGAGGCCATTATCGTTAATAATGTTTGTGATCCTATATGGAGTTGAATTATTAAGTTTCTACAGAAAGAGTTTGTAGTATTGTTGCAAAGGTAACTCTGCCAAGGTTATATAGATCCCAGAGAGTCGAACATTCGAGGTCAAATATTTTTAAGGGGGGAAAGATGTTACATCTAACATTTTTCATACGTTAAAATTTCTTTTTCAGTTAACCGACATAGACTCGGGGGTGAGATCATCTTGACGTTAACGTACTTACACTATTTATAACAAGCGATAAATAAGTATTATAAAGGATAAATGGGTACACGGGAAAACGGGTTTCATTGCAAGTGATCAATTTGGAATAAAATACGAGTCGAGCGATAATACCCGATAATTATGAACTAGTACCATACATGTACCATATGACCATTGTAGTATAATATATAAAGTATTTTAAAAATAAATAGAATTTTAAATAATTTGTGATAATTTTTAAATTATGCGGGTAATTCATTAATTACCGGTAACGGGACAGTACTCGATTAATTAATAAGTGGATATAAAATTAATAAAAAAATCTATCCTCCAAAAATGTGACAATTGGCCATAATTACTCCTTAGTCATTGAATATGTGGCAACCTAAGGATCAAAGCAAAAGACACCTCATACTTGTATTTATATATATCATACAAAATAGTAGTGATTTTTACTACAATTAGAAGACTAGAAAATTACTCTCAAACGAAGGCTAACGCTGCCACTCTTCAAAAACAGAACGTTGCAAATTTCAATTTCAATTGAAGATTTGATCTAAATGCTCCATAAAACCATGAGAAATCTTGCAAGGTTCCAACGAATATTTTAGGAATCATAGCAACATCAAATTTTGCGGGTATAAAGGAGCACGATGAAATTTTTTCCAAGAATATTATACAGAGTTTTCCATACTTCAGGTATGTTAAGGCCCTCCCTTCTTTCTTTTGGCATGGTCCAAATTATACTGAAGAAACGAGCAAACACACAGTTTCCATAAATTACTCTATTTATAGAATTATTAGGAGTGTCTATATTCTTGGTTCCCCATGAAAATTATTATTATTTTCTGTTCATGGGTCTCAAAATAATACGCAGTTGGAAAAATTTATCCGGAAGGAATATTGAGATTATTACATATTTTTCATACATTTCATACATATACATTGACCCATGACCAGACGACGTTATATATACACCACCACCTGATCAGCTGGTATATGTGATGATGTTGCGCACAATGGATGGAATATGATTCAATCGACGTTATATACGCGTATATATGTATGTATATGTATATGGGATATGGGAGGAGGTTACGACATTATATACGCACCACCACCTGATCAGCTGGTATATGTTGATGATATTATCCATAGTGGCCGAGATGATATGATGGGATGCCCTCAGTGGCTTGATGATATTATGTATACCCATACCTATTCATGGCATGACATTTACACGCACATGCATGTCGTTATAAACGTTTCAGAATTTACAAAGTTATTCAGATTTAAAGATGTGTTTCAGTATTCCATGTTTCATCAATGTCTTTTACGTACTAATTTCCGTGCCTTACATACTCAAAACATTTTTCATACTGACACCCTATTTCACGGGGCCTGCATTTCATGCCCGCAGGTGCAGGTAGGCAAGCTGACGGTCTCCCTTCCTAGGATCCCTGATCAATGAGAGTTGGCGTGCTCCATTTGATCCGGAGCTACTTTTTATTTTGGTATGATACGTTTGTACATATATATCTATATGGGTATGACGTGGCTCAATCACGTCTTTGTATAGTTATGTTTCTGTTAGAAGTCTGTAGACAGTATGTCTAGTTGGGTTGTATGTGGCCTTGTCGGCTTTCAGTTTTGGATGTATAATTGTCTATAGCAGCCTTTCCGGCTTGCCCACTATATTATGCACATATATGTACATATGCCTTGATGACAGGTTTCCTTCACGTATGTTATTTTCGTAATACAAAAGATGTTATATAGGTTCATATCTTAGACGCATGCTTAGGGGTGTTTGACAGATAGGACTCAGGCACCCGTCGCGGCCCATCGGTTTGGGTCGTGACAGTTGTACTGCTTCCAGACGATACATTGCAATAGCTTGCCAGACGGTACAGTGCAATAGCTTGCCAGATGGTATAGTGCAATAGCTGTAGAGTTGACTGTACAACGACAAGGGAAACTGATCCCTATCTGGTCCCTCTATTATTTCCTTATCTGATTTCATTGAAAATTGAACCAAACATCTGACTAGTTATTCTGAATACAAGGGAACTTAATTGTATCGGATTCCTTATCTTGTTCTATCATGAAGTAAGTTTTTTTACCTTCCTTGATTGTATTTATACATGTGTGACATCACTTACAATGATGTAAGCAAGGTAGGTAAAAAGCCTTCCACAGAAAGTTAACTGCTGCACTGTTCCTATACAGTAGCGTGTGCAGGCAGCAACTTTTCAACTGAAGAGTTGACTTCATACAATCTCCTCAGGAACCGGTAGGGACTTGTTCCCTCAGCTGTTCCTTCCACTCTGAAGAGTTGAGTTATATCTAACGCTGGATACAACCTAGAACTTTGTGATCTTAAGGTCTTATAAATGTGTAAAAGGTTCCTTATCTGGTTCTGGATGGTAAGTTTGTTAGATCATCAAAACATAAAGTAAAGTACTTATGCCCAAAGTACTTGTAACCTATCAATTTCCCCCTTTTTGATGTTGACAAACTTAAAATTGATATTCCCCTTGAGAACCAGATCTCCACATCGTTCCCCCTACGAATCAGCCATATCCCCCCTAAGAACCCAACCTAAGGAACTGATCACAACTGGTTCCTCAAGACTATTTGGCAAATCATCAAAACTCAAAATACCATAACTTATCACAAAATACCAATAAATTATTCATAAATCAAAACACAGTGCGCCTTTTGAAATGTACACTCTCCTCAAGCAATACCAAATAGTAATATCATTCACTTAGTCATCTGAAACCGTCCATGCTGCCTAAGAATTTATAACCTTTCCTTCAAAACTGAATTGTGACCTTACACATGCAAATCTCAATCCTACACAACACACCGCATCTATCATTCCATCACATGAAAAGAATGAAAATCTCATAATCCACTCTGAGTCACAGCAAACTACATACTCAATTAGTTAGAAACCTTCCATTTGATCTCATCCAGGAGAAAATCCTAATTCGTAATAAGTTCCTCACGCCAGTAGGAAATATTCACCTCGAACCGTGATAAAAATCATCGAGAACTCTTCGAAGCCCATTTACACATAACCAAGCTATCAGAACCAAATCCCTCTAACTCAACTAATCCACGCAGGTCGCCAAAATCAAAGAGCATTGCCACGATACACCTGTAGAGACTCCCCATGTCATAAGGACTAAAAGAGCGAACCACATCCATTACCATGCTGATCCAACCCATTACCAAGCTGTCCTAATTCTCCGAGTTGCTCCCGGATTGCCTTCAAATTGATGCTTCTCTTTGCTAGAACACTACGATCCTCAACCAAAACTCACCACACAACAGACCCTAGTATAAAACCACAACTCCCTAAGGCCCATAAGCCGTTAAATTCTCTCTTAAGCACTCCAAAATTACTAGAGCCAAGATACCCACTCTGAAGAGACCTTTTGTGAATCTAAAGTCATTTCCTTCACCTTCCTGATACTGATATGTAGAATCCATAAGGATATAGAATACCGCGAGTCTCGACACTATCCAATGTAAATTTAAGTTTCTAGCTATATACAAATCCTGAAAATCCCCAATTGCTACATATACATCTTGAATCCACTAGAACCATTCTTGAGTGTCTTCCACTCTGCTCAAATCTCAAACCGACCAAACGGACCAAATGACCTTTGTCGCATTAGCACAACAACATCCAAGGAAGTAATCCACACTTCTAAGCAACCGAGTAAATTTCTACTCCATTCACACTACATATTCCTTCACAAATAACAACGCATTCATCCCATGATTCCCATACACCCATAAAGTGTAATATAACCCATATCCAAATATTCCTTGCTTAATTTATCATCAAAACCAACATCGGCAAGCCATAACCTATCCACAAGTATGCCTCTGACTGAAATTGATACAACACATAACCGTACAATCAAATTGTCGATAGCAGACTCCACCACTTGGCTCAAATTCATATATCAAACACACAATAACTCACAATGCCCATATTCTATTACTGCCATAATACCGCAGTAAGATTCAATTAAATCATTCATGAGCTCATGTAACACCAACCATCTAATACCTCAAACCATGAAATCTGTAGTTAAGCTTCACCCCCCAAAAATTGCATGAAACAAACACCTATAACTGTAGTTGAGAATTGTCATTCTATTTCTCTTTTCGTGCTTCTTTAACGAAACTCTCTATTTCTACATATCTTTTCCCTACCACTCCTTTTATCCCCTTTATTTTACTAAGAAATGAATAATAATAACTCATAAAGGCCACCGCTATTTTGTCTAAGCTAAAAAATATGGCAATATCTTCGATCTATACTATTTATCTTAAGAAAGATATTTAATAATTTTAATCATAAGAGTACTTTTTTTCAACTTATCCTTTATCTTTATCTTAAACATATCATTTAATTAACACTATGGAGCAGTAATAGTAAATTCCAAAAAAAACTCCATAATAATAATAGATATTTTATGTGTTTTCAAAAATGTCAAATATCTTAAAACACATTGAATTTCGTAAAACGACCAATATTATAAAATTGCATTGTAACGACCCGGCCGGTTATTTCATGAGTTATTGCTTCATTTTTCCTATTTCTGCTTCCTTATGTGTTGTTCAGTTGTATTTCATCATATCGTGTTGGTTGTGTTGTGTTTGGGGTGATCTTAGAGTGGAATGAGACACTTAGTCTCTTATTTAGAAGCTTTAGTTGGAAAAGTCAACCGGAAGTTGACTTGTGAGTAAATGATCTCAGAATTTGATTTTTATGATATGTATAGCTTTGTTAGGTGATTTGGGACTTAGGATCATGACCAGAATGTATTTTAGAGGTCAGTGGTAGATTTAGGCTTGAATTGGCGAAATTGGAAATTTGGCATTTTCCGGTTGGAAGTGAAAATCTTGATATCAGGGCCGGATGAGAATTTTGAAAATTGGAGTAGGTCCTTTGTTTCATTTTGACGTGTGTGCAAAATTTCAAGTAATTCGGATGAGGTTTGATAGGTTTTTGCATCATTTGCGGAATTCGAAAATTTGGAATCCTTAGGCTTGAATCCGAGGGTGATTCGATGTTTTGATGTTGTTTTGAGTGTTCTAAAGGTTGGAATAAGTTTGAATGATGATATGTGACTTGTTGGCGTATTTGGTTGAGGTCCCGAGGGCCTCGGGATGGATTTGGGTGGTTGACGGAAGGTTTGGAGTGGATTTGGAGTTGCAGAATTTTTCTTGTTTCTGTTGTTCCCGCAATTGCGGAGTGGGGACTGCAGGTGCAATGATTGCAGGCACAGAGAGATGACCGCAGGAGAAGAGATTGTCGCATGAGCGGAAGGATTAATTGCACATGCCACCGGACAGGGATATTGATTTTGGTATTGATTTGGTGCTGGGCACTCAGCCCATTTCTATTCCACCGTATCGTATGGCACCAGCAGAGTTGAAGGAGATGAAGGAGCAGTTTCAGGAACTCCTTGATAAGGGGTTTATTCGGCCTAGTGTGTCGCCATGGGGTGCACCTGTTCTATTCGTGAAGAAGAAGGATGTCACTATGAGGGTGTGAATTGATTATAGGCAGTTGGACAATGTTACAATAAAGAGCAAGTATCCTTTGCCTCGTATTGATGATTTATTTGACCAGCTTCAGGGAGCAAGAGTGTTCTCCAAGATTGATCTCTGTTCAGGGTATCACCAGTTGAAGATCAGGGACTCGGATATTCTTAAGATAGCTTTCAGGACCCGATATGGTCATTATGAGTTCCTTGTGATGTCGTTTGGGCTGAACAATGCCCCAACAACGTTCATGTATTTGATGAACATCATGTTTCGACCTTATCTTGACTCGTTTGTGATTGTTTTCATTGATGCTATTCTGGAGTACTCACGCAGTCAAGAGGAGCATGCTGAGCATTTGAGAGTTGTATTGCAGCGGTTGAGGGAGGAGAGGCTTTATGCAAAGTTCTCCAAGTGTGAGTTTTGGCTCAGTTCAGTGGCTTTCTTGGGACACGTGGTGTCCAGTGAGGGTATTTAGGTTGATCCAAAGAAGATAGAGGCGGTCCAGAGTTGGCCTAGGCCATCCTCAACCATAGAGATTCGCAGCTTTCTTGGTGGCAGGTTATTACCATCGGTTCGTTCAGGGATTTTCATCTATTGCATCACCCTTGACCAAATTGACTCAAAAGGGTGCGCCTTTCATGTGTTCGGATGAGTGTGAGGCGAGCTTACAAAAGCTCAAGACTGCCTTGACCACTGCTCCAGTGTTAGTTTTGCCATCAGTTTTAGGTTCATATACAGTGTATTGTGATGCTTTGAGAGTTGGTATTGGGTGTGTGTTGATGCAGAAGGGTAGAGTAATTGCTTATGCTTCTCGTCAGTTGAAGCCCAATGAGAAGAACTACCCTATTCATTATCTAGAGTTGGCTGCCATTGTTCACGCATTGAAGATTTGGAGGCATTATCTTTATAGTGTGTCTTGTGAGGTGTTTACTGATTATCGTAGCTTCCAGCACTTGTTCAAGCAGAAGGATCTCAATTTGAGGCAGCGTAGATGGTTGGAGCTACTAAAGGATTATGATATCACTATCTTGTACCACCCGGGAAAAGCCAATGTAGTGGTCGATGCCTTAAGTAGGAAGACGGTGAGTATGGGCAGTTTGGCATATATTCCTGTTGGGGAGAGACCTCTTGCAGTTGATGTTCAGGCCTTGGCTAATCGACTTGTGAAGTTGGATATTTCGGAGCCCAATCAGATCTTAGCTTGTGTGGTTTCTCGGTCTTCCTTGTTTGTTTGCATCAAAGAGCGCCAGTATGATGACTCTCATTTGCTTGTCCTTAAGGACAGAGTTCAACATGACGATGCCAGAGATGTGACTATTGGTGACGATGGGGTATTGAGGATGCAGGGCCGGAAATGTGTGCCCATTGTAGATGGGCTTCGGGAGTGATTTTGGAGGAGTACCATAGCTCGTGGTATTCCATCCATCCGGGTGCCACGAAGATGTATCAGGTTTTGAGACAGCATTATTGGTGGAGAAGAATGAAGAATTATATTATGGGATTTGTGGCTCGGTATCTCAATTGTCA
This sequence comes from Nicotiana tabacum, assembly GCF_000715075.1. Lineage (NCBI taxonomy): Eukaryota > Viridiplantae > Streptophyta > Magnoliopsida > Solanales > Solanaceae > Nicotiana > Nicotiana tabacum. The sequence goes on along the minus strand of NC_134087.1, from coordinate 182,723,742 downwards.
TCAAGTGAAATATGAGCATCAGAGACCGAGTGGCTTGCTTCAGTAGATGGTTATTCCTGAGTGGAAGTGGGAGAGGATCACCATGGACTTTGTAGTTGGACTCCCACGGACTTTGAAGAAGTACGATGCTATTTGGGTGATTGTGGATCGGCTGACCAAGTCTGCACACTTCATTCCTGTGTGTATTACCTACTCTTCAGAGTGGTTAGCAGAGATTTACATTCAGGAGATTGTTCGCTTGCATGTGTCCCAGTTTCCATCATTTTAGATAGAGGTACTTAGTTCACTTTGCCGTCTTGGAGAGCTATGCAGCTAGAGTTGGGTACTCAGATTGATTTGAGCATAGCTTTTCACCCTCAGATAGATGGGTAGTCCGAGCGCACTATTCATATATTGGAGGGCATGTTGCGCGCTTATGTCATTGACTTTGGGGGTTCGTGGGATCAGTTTCTACCGCTCGCGGAGTTTGCATATAAAAACAGTTATCAGCCGAGTATTCAGATGGCTCCATATGAGGCTTTATCTGGGAGGCGGTGTAGATCTCTAGTAGGTTGGTTTGAGCCAGGTGAGGCTAGACTTTTGGGTACAGACTTGGTGCAGGATGCTTTGGACAAGGTGAAAGTGATTCAGGAGCGACTTCGTGCAGCTCAATCGAGACAAAAGAGTTATGCTGACAGGAAGGTTCGTGATGTGTCTTACATGGTTGTGGAGAAGGTTCTACTGAAGGTTCCACCTATGAAGGGTGTTATGAGATTTGGGAAGGAGGGTAAATTGAGTCCTCGGTTCATTGAGCCTTTTGAGGTGCTTCGGAGGTTTGGGGAGGTGGCTTATGAGCTTGCCTTGCCACCTAGCTTGTCGAGTGTGTATCCGGTATTTCATGTTTCTATGCTCCGAAAGTATATTTACGATCATTCTCATGTTTTGGATTTCAGCACGGTTCAGTTAGGTGATTTGACTTATGATGTGGAGCCAGTGGCTATTTTGGAGCGGCAGGTCCGAAAGTTGAGATCAAAGAATATAGCTTCAGTGAAAGTGCAGTGGAGTAGTCGGTCCATGGAGGAGGCTACCTAGGAGACCGAATGGGAGATGCGGAGCAGATATCCCCCACCTATTTGAGACTTCAAATATGTTTCTTGACTTGTTTGAGGACAACGTTTGTTTAAGAAGGGGAGGATGTAATGATCCGGCTGGTCGTTTCATGAGTTACTGCTCCGTTTCCCCCATTTCTGCATCCTTGTGTGTTGTTCAGCTATATTTCATCATATCGTGTTGGTTGTATTGTGTTCAGGGTGATCTTAGAGTGGAATGAGATACTTAGTCTCTTATTTGGAAGCTTTGGTTGGAAAAGTCAACCGGAAGTTGACTTGTGAGTAAATGATATTGGAATTTAGTTTTTATGGTTCAGATGGCTTCGTTCGGTGATTTGGGACTTAGGAGCATGATCAGAATATATTTTTGAGGTATGTGGTAGATTTAGGCTTGAATTGGTGAAATTGGAAATTTGGCTTTTTTCGATCGGAAGTGGAAATCTTGATATCGGGGTCGGATTGGAATTCCAAAAATTGGAGTAGGTCTGTTGTGTCATTTGTGACGTGCGTGCAAAATTTCAAGTAATTCGGATGAGATTTGATAGGTTTTTGCATCGTTTGCAGAATTCGAAAGTTTTGGAATCCTTAGGCTTGAATCCGAGGGTGATTCGATGTTTTGATGTTGTTTTGAGCATTCCGAAGGTTGGAATAAGTTTGAATGATAATATGTGACTTGTTGGCGTATTTGGTTGAGGTCCCGAGGTCCTCGGGATGGATTTGGGTGGTTGACAGAAGGTTTGGAGTGGATTTGGAGTTGTGAAATTTTTCTTGTTTCTGTTGTTTCCGCACCGCGGAGTGGGGACTGTAGGTGTGATGATCGCATGCGCGGAGAGATGACTGTAGGAGCGGAGATTGTAGCAGGAGCGAAAGGATTACCTGCATCTAACGAGCCTACAGGTGCGAGGCCTGGGGAGCAGGTGCGGAAGTAGATCTCTAAGTGAAGTCCGCAGATGCGGGCGTTTGGTCGCAGATACGGGGGCCGCAGATGCGGTATTTGGATCGCAGATGCGGAACCCTTGGGCGGAACATATAAATTCTGGCCTTCGCGAAATTTGATCATTTTTCCCCCATTTGTGTTCGGACTTGGAGCTTTTTGAGAGGAATTGAAGAGGGATTCGAGGGGTAACACTTGGAGGTAAGGTTTTTGAACTCAATACTCGATTCTATGGTGATTTCTAACTGATTAGACATGAAATTTGTGGGAAATTTGTGGATAAAATTGGAGAATTAGGGCTTGTAAGTGGAGGGTTTAAATTTGGGATTTGAGGGGTCATTTGAGGTCCGATTTTAGTAATATTTGTATGTATAGACTCGTGGGAGGATATAGATCCTAGTGATATGATTTTTATCGAATTTCGAGACGTGGGTCCGGGGGTCGGGTTTGACCAATTTTGGGATTTTTGAGTTAATTTGATTATTTTCCCTTGGGCCTTGTTCTTTTAGTGTGTATTAATGTTATGATACTGATTCTGGTTAGATTTGGAGCATTTAGAGGCCGAGTCGAGAGGCAAAAGTATCGCGGATTAGAGTTTGGACCGGTTTGAGGTAAGTAATGATTGTAAATATTATCATGAGGGTATGAAACCCCGAATTTCACATTGTTGTACTATTTTGAGGTGACACACATGCTAGATGACGAGCGTGGGATGTGCACCGTTGGGGATTGTGACTTGTTCCGTCCCGTACGACTAATAATTTGCATATTTGACTAAAAACTATTTGATACCATTGTGTTTTGGAAAGTATTACTATGTTTTGGGTCTGAATGCCATATTTTAGGCCTCGTGCCAAGCTGTTTGGACCCTTAGGGGCTTTTTACTGCTATTTCTCACTGTTTTGATTTAATATTTGTACTCAGTCATGCTGTGGTTTACTATTTTTATAACTCAGTCTTATTACTCCGTTTTTGATATTATAAATGATATTTCTGGGCTGAGCACCTTGCTTTACTGTAGCCCGAGTGGCTTGAGAGGTTTCTGACTAAGTGAGGCCGAAGGTCTGTGTTGTGAGGACATCATAGGATCAGACTGCGTGCCGCAGCATGTTTTACTGATTTGTGATATATGATAGGCCGAGGGCCTCATTTATTATGCCACGAGATGGCTTGTTATAGCGCTTGGGCTGTAGGAGCCCCTCCGGAGTCTGAACACCCAAGTGAGCGCAGGTACCCAGTGTGAGTGATGTGATGTTGCCCGAGGGGCTGTTTTGATTTATGTTGTTGCCCGAGGGGCTGATTATGAGTGATTGTGAGGTAGCCCGAGAGGCTATTTCTGTTGATATTTTGCCCGAGGGGCGGTTTATGGTACATGTCTTGCCCGATGGGCTGTTTATGTTTTGATCATTTTTACTCACTGTTTCATCACTTGTTTGAAACTACTGAAAGATGTTTTAAAAAGAAAAAAAAGTTTTACTGAAACTGAGATTGTTTTACGAGACAATTAATTTCTATACTGTTTTGGAAATGTACTGTATTTGTTGTAGTGCTATGACGTGGAATTATTTATTTTCTTACTGCTCAGCTTTCATTTACTTTTATTGCTTACTGAGTTGACATACTCATATTACTCCCTGCACCTTGTGTGCAGATCCAAGAGTTGCGGGTCGCGATAGTGAGTGCTGATCGTTCTTCCAACAGGTCTTCGGAGTTGGCAAGGTAGCTACTTGGAGTTTGCAACCCTGCACTTCTCCTTCTTACCATACTTAGATTGTTCTTAGTATTTTATTTCCGGATTATGATAGCCTTTCTTGTACTTAAACAGATCTTGTAGTTGCTCGTGACTTGTGATATTCGATGTCGGGCTTGTGTTATTTTCTTCCGCATTGGTTATTTAGACTTATGTTATGAGATTTTGTTAATTAATAGCTTAAAATGACTTTTATAAAATACTGGTTGATTTGGAAATTGTGTCGGTTGGCATAGTTTCACGATAAGCGCCATCATGATCGGATCGATTTTAGGGTCGTGAGATGCATAAAGTATTAAATAAGACTACTTTCATGATTAGTGCGTTCAGCACTTGGACGTTGTCAATGGAATGTGGAGAAATACCAAATTTTGGTTTTATTCTTTGCTTTTTGACCGGAGATGTCCACTGTATTGACTCAAAGTCAAGGTCCAAGTGCGACACTACTGCAACGCACAATGAAATGGGTATTTTAGGATGAGTTTCTTCATCATAATTACAAACATATCACAAAAAACCTTTATAATTTCTATACTTAGACACATAATCCTGACAAGTAATCCATAAAAATGAAGAAGGTTGCTGCGTACTATTGTCTTCTTCTGATTTTTCTCATATTATCAATGGATGCGTGGTGTCTACAAAGCCAAGCCAGGATCTTGGAGTCGTCCCCTGTCAAATCCCAAGGTACTGTCCAATTAACCGTGTATGACCAACTTCTCTAAAAGTTTAAACTGTTAAAAAGAATAATTATTTTATTTTTAATTATGTTTTCAATAACCTTTATATCAACGAAGGCCAATGATATTCCCTTACTTCTTAAGTTTTGAATTTTATGAGCCCTTCGATTGTATCCCATGAGAAAATCTCTCTGATAAACATGTTGTCGATGATTCGTTTCCTGTATATGTAGAAGAAGATATGAATTATCTAGCCCGAGGTCGTAGTGACAGGGAGGCTCATCATTTCGAAGACTATTATCCTTCACCTAAAGCAAATACAAATAGTCATCAGTATGTTTTCTAACTTCTTAGAGATCCTTTACTTATTTGTTGATTCTTTTTTATTTAAGTCCTGAAAGAGTGCTAATAGTAAATTCCGTCACTTGCACACAGCGGCTGAAGTCCACCGCCGTACCGGCGCCAATGATTCTGAAATAGGAAAGCTCATGATTCGTGAAAGAAGCTAAGTCCTGGGCCATGCATATGAAATGAAGTTATTGAAAGGAACTTATAGATTGTTTGGATGGTTGTTATCCATTGTATTGTATTGTATTGTATTGTATTGTTATCCCGAAATGATGTTTGTTTTGATTGTTTATTTAAAATTGATTGTATCGTATTGATAAATTCATTGTTCCGGAACAACCAAACGCCCCATTTTATGAAACAACCGATTTGGTGTGGTGTCACGATCCGAATTTCTCACCCTCGGGAATCGTGATGGCGCCTACTAATGTGAGCTAGGCAAGCCAAACCTTTAATCTAATTACTTCATTAACCAATTATTTTTTTTTAACAAATGTAAGACGATAACGTGGTAACAGTAGAAATTTAAATTTAAGCGGAAGACAACAATAAGATTTATGAAAAATGCATCTATTACAAATACTTAAGCCTTAACCACCCAAAACCTGGTATCACAGTGTCGCAAACTATCTAAGAGATTACTACATACAAGGTCTAAAGAAAATGACAATACACTGTTTCTGAATAAAAGGAAAATGAAACAGGAAATAGGGATAAAGGAGACGCCAGGGCCTGCGGACGCCTGCAGGTCTACCTTGGATCTCCGCGTGGACTGAAGGTAACCTCCACACTACGGTCCGAAAGCTGCTCCAGGATCTGCACATAGTGCAGAGTGTAGTATCAGCACAACCGACCACATGTGCTGGTAAGTGTCTAGCTTAACCTCGGCGAAGTAGTGACGAGGCCAGGACCAGACTACCAAATAAACCTGTGCAGTTATATAATATATAGCGGAAAGTAAAGCAGAATAAACAAATAGAGATAGGAAGGGGAAAATGCTTCGGGGAAAACAGGTAAAACAGAATATCAAGAGAACTGTAAAGGAATCAAAATCCAACCACTAACAAGAATAAGGAAAACAAAGGCAGATTTCACTTTCTTTTCACATCTTGTTGCAGGCGTGCAACCCAATCCCATTTCCTGTATCTCGTGGCAGGCGTGTCACCCGCTCCCATTTCATTTATCTCGTGGTACGTGTACCACCTGCTCCCATTTCATTATATCTTATGGTAGGCGTACCACCCGCTCCCATTTCATTATATCTTGTGGTAGGCGTACCACCCGCTCCCATTTCATTATATCTTATGGTAGGCGTACCACCTGCTTCCATTTCATTATATCTTGTGGTAGGCGTACCACCTGCTCCCATTTACAAGACAACAATAATCACAGGGAATCCCGGCAAGGAAACAATAGTAATATAACAACTTTCCGGCAAGGGAACAATTATATTTCAACAACATCCCGGCAAGGGAACAATACTATCAAAACAAACATCCCGGCAGGGGAACAATAATATCGAATAAATATTCCGGCAAGGGAACAATGGTTGTCACACCTCCTTTTTGCGCGCCCAAGCCCCGAAGGATAAATGCGTGAGGGGAGTTTTTCCAATTTAAGTGACAATATTCGAAATGGGATTATTTATTTAATTCAGAGTCGCCACTTGTGAAAGGTTTGGCTTTTGGTGTCCCAAGTCACCGGTTTATCTTGAATCCCAAATCGAGGAAATTTTCGACTTTTCCAAATGAAGTCTGCGAACCAGAAATTCTAAGTAAGGAATTCTGTTGACCCGAGGGAAGGTGTTAGGCACCCTCGAATCCCGTGGTTCTAGCACGGTCGCTTAAATTGTTATAATGGCTAAATATCTGATTTAAATACATGTTATGACTTACGTGCTTTTATTAAGTTTAAACCGCTTTTATTATTATCATTTATTTTTATAGAATTGCAACGTCGTGAAAATGCATCTCGAACCACATCACAATCAATGCACCCGTAGTTGTTAACACATTTCGACTCCGTTGAGATTTGAATTTGGGTCACATCAATGTGCACCCGAATTTAAGAACATAATTTACTTAAACCGTGCCTGAAAGTCTAGCGCGTTATTATTTTTTGAGAAGGCCATGAGATTCACTAAATGGCCTAGCCCGAATTCTAAATATTATGATTAGTTGTTGAGGGCCCCGCAATTTGCATATTTTTTTTTATTTTGGCGAGGCTCGTCTCATTATTTTTAGAAGGGTATCCTACAGTGACTACATTTCTATTATTTTATTTCCAGAGATAGAAGAAAGAAAAATGTATGCTAATATATACTTTGGCCTAAACCCGACTCCTATCAATTTCTGATTAATTACTTATAAAGTGAGAAAACGTCATGCCTTACGAGAATGTTTTGGTCGAATAAAAAGATTACATATGAGATTGATGAAATGCAATACTTAATCCGAACATTTCTTAAGTTGAACTTACTAAACTTATTTGGACTAAGTTAAAGGATATACTGGCAAAGTAAAATGCTTATTTTGACAAGAAATCATGCATGAGCTAACGAAATACAACACTTAATTCCGAACATTTCTTGAGTTCAATTTAACTAAACTTATGTGGACTAGTCTTAACTAAAAAAAAGCTAAGTGAAACAGAAACAGTATTGTATGAGATCGAAGTATACATGCCCAGACTAACCAACAACTAACGAGCTAAAACACAAAAGGGTAAACTCAGTCGAGTATTAGTACATACTTTCGAACCGTTGAATAAAACTGATCAATTTTCACAGGCTTGTTAATGTACTATGAGTATTACAAAAATAACTGAACTTCTTCAACCTTTTTCATTTCATGCTTTCAAACTGATTCAATTACATCCATATGGGACTTGAAATGTGTACCTGGAAATGCTGAAAATGCAAAGGAGGAGAAGAAGAAGATGTGGAAATCAGCAGCAAAAGAAACAGGACTAGCAATAGCAGCAGGACAGGGCAGCAGCAAACAAAGCAAACAGCAGGACAGGCTCAAACACAGAAGCGCAACTATGGCCGATAGAAGGAAGCAGCTAAATGACAACAACACCCAGTGGAGTAGAATCAGAACTCCAGGCAAAACACACCAGTAGTAAACCAATGAAAGACACTCGACTAATAGACACGACTGGAATTGCTATCTCTTAACCTCCCTCTATCTGTGCAATCCTATCCCTTTTCAATCCCCTCAGTCTAGGTATCCCCCTCTGTCTGTATCTCTTTGGATGTATTTCAAACTCTCTCTCTCAAAACTCCTCACTGTGTCTGTATATTTTCCAGCTCCTAAGGTTCAATGTCTATTTTTTCCAATCTTTTTTTTTCTCTCAATCAGATGTCCTCCCCCTTTTATATGCCTTCCTTAACCCTTTTAACAGCCTGTTTTTTAGAGTATCCCAGTACCCTCCCATGTGCCTTTAACCTTTTTCAGTTCCACTTTAGTTAATTAGGTATAAAAACCCCATCATTCCCTGGCAGATTTAACTTTTCTATTTTATTTAACTAAAAGCAAGTATGGGCAGTAGGATATGTTGACAGCATATGCTGTCAAACTATTTTAAAATTAAACAAAGGACATTTATGCAGGCCACAGGCTGTGCACAAAGCACATGAGATGCACCAATGCACATGCTGTGCACGAATGCACATGCCTTCCAATTCAGAATTTAAACCAAACAAATCTTTTTACATTACTGATCAATTCAAACAACTATAAGTAAACAAAAACTGGTTCTTAATTGACTCAACAAATGCTTAGCAGAAGTAAATCGATTTGTTGTTGTTCGGACAGTTGAAATTAATTGACGACACATGTCGACTCGACTATATTAGCATTAACATACACAATCGTAGCCAAAAATCAAACATTTAAACATGGGACACATGACTCGACTTATACTGATTAAGCAGGACTATACTTTGAGGAATCAGTTAGTCAGTACAAATTTGGAATACAACCAATACACATGTCTTATCAGAATAGGAGGGGTTCAAACAGAACACAGTGGTTCAGGCAAAGTGGTCAATCAGAAGGTGGTAAAATTTAAAGACACAAATTGAAACAAAACATGACCAGATATTTAAAACAAATCACACGGACTAAAACAAATAAAGGAAAGAAAAAAAACTCACCTTAAAGCTTGCAAAGTTAAAAGCTTGAACTCGGATTTGGACAAACTTTTCTTAAGGCTGAATGGACTTTAATCGAAGTGTTTCTCAGATGAGAAACACTTTGATTAAAGTCCATTAGACCTTAATCTCTTCGGTTGAACCGGTATGAACCAGTGACGAAGGACACAAAACTTTCAAACTTAGATCTGGGATTCAGGCTTCCCTGGTCAGATTCGGACCAAACCAAGTATGGTTTGGTCACGAGGGGGGTCTGGGGAGTGTATGGTGTGAAGCTTGGGTTGATTGGTGTAGATTAGGTTCCGACTCGAATCTTCAAATGAAGATTCGAGCAGGTGGGGTAGGATTCGAAGGGTGTGGTTGGTAGATTTAGGTTCAGGATGACATGGGGGTTCTATGGTGTTCAGGTGGAGGTCACCGGCGTTCAGGCCGCCGGGTTTCTGGTGAAGGTGTGCAGGGGCGGCTAGGGTTTGAAGGGGATGGGTTTGGTGAAGACGAAGGCGGGGGTGTTGGCTAGGGGGGCAGGGTATGGTGAATGGTTTATATAGTTAGTGGGTGGGTGAACCTCGACCGTTAGATCAATCTAGATCTACGGTCTGGATCTGAAGGCTTAAATGGAACGGTGTCGTTTTGAGGGTTGAGGGTTGGGGTCAGTCCGGGTGAGACGGGTCGGGTTTATTGGTGGGTTATGGGGAATTGATCTTGGCCGTTGATCAATCTGAGATCAACGGCCCAGATCAGGCATGACTCAAACGACGTCGTTTGGACATCCTGGGCATCAGGTGGCCTGGACCGGGCATGCTTGGTTTGAACGTTGTTTGTTTGGGCCAATTTATTAAAATTGGCCCAATCCGGAATAATTGCTGATTTTTTCTTCTTTTTTTTTATTTTAAAAACAAAACTAAGCAAAAAATCAAAATTAAAAATTAAATACACACTCAATACAATTATTTGCACACACACTAAAATATTTCAAAACAGGTAAAATCAAACAAATCAAAATCACGGACAAAGGTGCCTGTTTATGCCTTTCTATTTAAACCAATGTTACGGTTCAAATTATGCATGACATGTACACTTTTTTTCAATTTTGTTTTAATAAAGTAGATAAATAAAATGGGCCAAAGTCACAAATAAATCAACAAAGTGCCGCACAGAAATCCAAAAATTGTACAGCAGGGCCAATTATTTTTTTTTTTTTGGAGCGAGTGTCGTGCGAAACAAAAATCACGTGCTCACAGCTGCCCCTCTTTGTTCGGAAACACGAAGAGTTTTCGTGCAAAGATAAAGTGAGCGTGTATGAGCGATTTTTGCCTATGGACTACTCCGTATGAAGCATGTTTCTGAAAGATTTGACCGAATCTTGCTTCAAAGATTTCCTACATATCCTGGGCTAAACAGGAATCAGGTCAATGTAGTTCGGGAAGTTTTGGTAGCTGGGACTACCATGGGATGGCAATGCTTGCTGCTACTGCTGTTGCTGTTGTCACTGCTACGTCACTGACCGCCTTATTACAACCAAACGAAAATTGGAAACTGAACTAACTACTTATATGCATGTCAACTGCTAGTTACAAGATTCCTATCTATGATTCTTTTACGACTTGATCTTGGGTCTTAGCTGCTCCTGCTTGTAGACTCCGATCTGAATCTTGATGCTTGCGAGTTGCGGCGACTTGTTCAACCTCTGGGATACTGAGTGAGACACGATTGGCAGGGTTTAGGACCTTAGTCAAACGTTGGAGTCGATCTGCTCTCCATTCACTCTGATATCTCTGGATGTCTTCTCTTCTTTTTTGATTTTGAGTTGAGACTCATCTCGTGGGTCATTTCGGTCCGTGTAGCTCGAGGTTAGACCTGCGGGAAAAAACAAACAAACGAACGAAATTTTCTGCCCCAGTTTCACTAGGAAAATTCGTTAATTATTCACCAGGAAGTTCATAAAATTGATGAAAGAGGATATGCATGCTCAGTTTAGGGCTGGAGCCCTAACACCGGCTAGCTGGGGAGAGGTTCGGTTTGGGGTTTAAAACCCTAACGCCGATCAAAGGAAGAACTCAGTTTAGGGTTTAAAACCCTAATGTCGATTGCATGGAAAAACTCAGTTTAGGGTTTAAAACCCTAATGTTGGCTGGAAGAAAAAGTTCAGTTTAGGGTTTAAAACCCTAATGCTGACTAAAAGGAAAAGTTCAGTTTAGGGTTTAAAACCCTAATGCTGACTAAAAGGAAAAGTTCAGTTTAGGGTTTAAAACCCTAATGCTGACTAAAAGGAAAATTCAGTTTAGGGTTTAAAACCCTAATGCTGATTGCATGAAAAAGCTCAGTTTAGAGTATAAAACTCTAATGTTGGCTGAAAGGAAAAGTTCAGTTTAGGGTTTAAAACCCTAATGCTGATTGCATGAAAAAGCTCAGTTTAGAGTTTAAAACTCTAATGCTGGCTGAAAGGAAAAGTTCAGTTTAGGGTTTAAAACCCTAATGCTGATTGCATGAAAAAGCTCAGTTTAGAGTTTAAAACTCTAATGCTGGCTGAAAGGAAAATTCAGTTTAGGGTTTAAAACCCTAATGCTGATTGCATGAAAAAGCTCAGTTTAGAGTTTAAAACTCTAATGCTGGCTGAAAGGAAAATTCAGTTTAGGGTTTAAAACCCTAATGCTGACTGCATGGAAAAGCTCAGTTTAGAGTTTAAAACTCTAATGCTGGCTGAAAGGAAAAGTTCAGTTTAGGGTTTAAAACCCTAATGCTGACTGCATGGAAAAGCTCAGTTTAGAGTTTAAAACTCTAATGCTGGCTGAAAGGCAAAGTTCAGTTTAGGGTTTTAAAACCCTAATGCTGACTGCATGGAAAAGCTCAGTTTAGAGTTTAAAACTCTAATGCTGGCTGAAAGGAAAAGTTCAGTTTAGGGTTTAAAACCCTAATGCTGATTGCATGGAAAAGCTCAGTTTAGAGTTTAAAACTCTAATGCTGGCTGAAAGGAAAATTCAGTTTAGGGTTTAAAACCCTAATGCTGATTGCATGAAAAAGCTCAGTTTAGAGTTTAAAACTCTAATGCTGGCTGAAAGGAAAATTCAGTTTAGGGTTTAAAACCCTAATGCTGACTGCATGGAAAAGCTCAGTTTAGAGTTTAAAACTCTAATGCTGGCTGAAAGGAAAAGTTCAGTTTAGGGTTTAAAACCCTAATGCTGACTGCATGGAAAAGCTCAGTCTAGAGTTTAAAACTCTAATGCTGGCTGAAAGGCAAAGTTCAGTTTAGGGTTTTAAAACCCTAATGCTGACTGCATGGAAAAGCTCAGTTTAGAGTTTAAAACTCTAATGCTGGCTGAAAGGAAAAGTTCAGTTTAGGGTTTAAAACCCTAATGCTGATTGCATGAAAAAGCTCAGTTTAGAGTTTAAAACTCTAATGCTGGCTGAAAGGAAAAAGTTCAGTTTAGGGTTTAAAACCCTGATGCTGATTGCATGGAAAAGCTAGTTTAGAGTTTAAAACTCTAATGCTGATTGGCTAGGGATAAAGCTCGAGAATACTACACGATCTATTTTTTGAGTTTTCTTGTTTTAATAGAAGATACAAGGGAGTTTTGCGGGAACTTACCTTTTGAGTGAAGTCCTTATTGCCAAAATGTTTCTTGTACCCGTGTACCTTCTTCTTTGGGCGACACTTGCTTCTTGCACGGTTGTCTTGGATTAACACCTGTTTCAATTTCTCAGACAAAGAACAATTGTTAGTTCGAAAATAACGGTGGGTTTGGTGACCTTGATCGTTCCCAATTGCTTCGTTGCGTCTTTACTTCTGTTGCGAAGTCCCGCCATTGATTCAAATTGAACGGCGAAACCTTTAGACTGCTCAGGCTTGTATTTCCGGATTCTGTGATGATTTGCCTCGTAAGGCCCCTTTTTCTTTTCTTTTTGTCCCGTTTTGATTGAAGGCTCCCAACGGGGATTTTATTGGAGGTGTTCTGTGGGAACTTGTACAAGAGGAAGCTATGTGGGGGAAATATTTACAAAGTGGATTCTTTGTGCGGATTCTGTACAATGGGGTATGCTGGGTTTTGGTTTCAAAACGGGTTTCCCAGGGTTTGTTGGGGTAAGCTTGTTGGGGAATATTTACAAAAGAACTCGCTGGGGATGTGCTGATGAAATTCCAACAGGGATTTTTTTTTTTTTTTTTTGCTTGAGATACTTTGTGGGAGATTGTACAAAAAGAGAGACTCTGTGGGGTTTTGTACAGGGGGAGACTCTGTGGGGATTTGTCTGAAGGTGGACTTGCTGGGGAAGATTTCAAGATTTCTCTCTTTTTCCTCTACTCCGGGACGTCATGATTCATCATGCTTGGGTAATCATATCAACGAGATGAGGTGCTTTCCTTCATGAGACGGGATTCCGTGCAAACAAACCTGCCACCTGCTCTTTCCGGCGTGTCCTGAACTCGGGGTTAAAATGCAAAAGGGATTCGAAAAGAAACAAAGAAAGGGAAAACAAATCAGAAAAGGAATACCCTTTTCGGGACGAGAAAGACTTATCTGAGGAAGATAACGCTGGCTTTAAATGACATGACATGCTCTTTGGATTGGACGTCCGACCTTCCAAGAACTTGCGTTTTCCTGAACCAGAAACAGATCTGTGATTCCAAAACCGGTGGAACTTTGCCGAGACCTTCTTGGGGTGGCGTCATTCCTTTTCGGCCAACAGCGCCCTTTGCGGGTTTTCGCTGGCTGACCTCTCTCATTTCTCTTCCTGTCATCGCCTGATAGCACTCTTTGCGAGTTTTTACTAAACAAGCTCTCTCATTTTGGTTTCTCTACTCCCGTCGCCTCGTGGTGCCCGAAGGTTTTCACCGCCGAGACTCTCTCATTTTATCTCTCTCAATTCAGAGTGTTGCTGGTCTCCATTTGTGACGCTTATTGGTTTCCCACCATATTCGGTAATTGATTTGAAGGTTTGTGCTTGGTAAAGAGAGGTAGATGATACTAACTTCTAAACTGCTCGACGTGCCCCGGTTTCAATTTCAGGGTGAATGGGATTTTATTGTTGGTGTGACTGAACCTCAGGGAGAGGCTGCCTACGTATCCTTTCGGAATCAAGTCAAACGTAGTTCAGGCCTCAATCAAATTTTGTTTTTTTTTTTGTTTCTCTTTTTTTTTCTTTTCGTAGAGAGGATTGGGTAGTGTTTGGGAGTAGTGGGGGATAAAACCTTCGCCATTCTCAAATGTGTCAGGACTGCTTGGAGTATGATCTAGACGTAGTATCTCTTGACTGCATCTGCATTCACCGCTGTGTCAGGGTCATTTCCTTCGATATCACCTAAATACAATGCTCCTCTTGGCAATATTTTCCTTACGATGTATGGGCCTTTCCAATTTGGGGCAAACTTTCCTTTTGCTTCTTCATGATGCGGCAGAATACACCTCAGTACCAGCTGACCTACTTCGAAATTCCGGGGTCGGACTTTCTTGTTGTAAGCATAGGCCATCCTTCGTTGGTATAACTGTCCGTGACAAACTGCGGCCATCCGCTTTTCATCAATCAACGTCAATTGCTCTAACCGAGTCTTAACCCACTCGCTGTCCTCGATTTCTACTTCGACAATGATTCGAAGCGAAGGAATTTCTACCTCTGCCGGTATTACAGCCTCGGTCCCATAAACCAAAAGATAAGGAGTCGCTCCCACCGATGTGCGTACCGTAGTGAGGTACCCCAATAATACAAAAGGTAACTGCTCATGCCACTGTCGGGAACTTTGTATTGTCTTCCTCAAAATCTTCTTGATGTTTTTATTTGCAGCTTCCACAGCACCATTGGCTTTTGGCCGATAAGGAGTGGAATTCCTGTGTGTTATCTTGAATTGCTCGCACACATCTCCCATCAAGTGACTGTTCAAGTTTGCCGCATTATCTGTAATGATAGTCGCAGGAATACCGAAGCGACAGATAAGATTTGAGTGTACAAAATCCACTACAGCTTTCTTGGTGACCGACTTGAGAGTGACAGCCTCTACCCATTTCGTAAAGTAGTCTATGGCAACTAGTATAAACATGTGTCCGTTTGATGCCTTTGGTTCAATTGGTCCAATGACGTCCATGCCCCAGGCGACAAATGGCCATGGTGCGGACATGTGATGCAGTTCCGTGGGAGGTGCATGAATCAAATTACCGTGCACCTGACACTGATGACACTTCCGAACGAAACTAAAGCAATCCTTTTCCATGGTCATCCAGTAATAACCTGCTCGGAGGATTTTCTTCGCTAAGACATACCCGTTCATGTGAGGTCCGCACACACCTGCGTGTACTTCGTGCATGATCTTTCTCGCTTCCTCGATATCGACACATCTTAAGAGATTGAGGTCCGGAGTCCTCTTATATAACAATTCACCGGTCAAAAAGAAACCACTTGCATGTCGCCTAATGGTCCTCTTTTGATCTCCAGTAGCGTGCTCGGGGTATTCTTGCGTCTTCAGGAACCTCTTGATGTCATGGTACCAAGGCTGCGTATTTGATCCCGCCTCGATTACACTGCAGTAACTGTGTCTTTCCTTGATTTGGATTTCCAAAGGATCGACGTGGGCGTTGCCCGGGTAGGGTAGCATAGAAGCCAGCGTAGCAAGTGCATCTGCCAGTTCATTGTGACACCTCGGAATATACCTGAACTCTATTGAGGTAAAGCGCTTGCTGAGGTCCTCTACATGTTGTCGGTATGGGATAAGCTTGACATCCCGAGTTTCCCACTCGCCTTGAACTTGCCGGATGATCAGGTCAGAATCTCCCATAATCAGTAAGTCTTTGACATCCTGATCGATTGCCATATGTATGCCCATAATGCAGGCTTTATATTCAGCTGTATTATTTGTGCAGAAGAAACGAAGTCTAGCTGTGGCGGGATAATGCTGACCGGCAGGTGAGATCAAAATTGCCCCAATCCCTATACCCTTGGCGTTCACGGCTCCGTCAAAGAACATCTTCCAAACATGAGCTTCCTCCGAGATCACTTCTACGGTGTTTACCTCTTCATCTGGAAAGTAGGTATCTAATGGCTGGTATTCCTCATCAACCGGGTTTTCGGCCAAATGATCTGCTAACGCCTGGGCTTTCATTGCCGTGCGAGTGACATAAACTATGTCGAATTCCGTAAGCAAGATTTGCCATTTAGCCAGTCTCCCAGTAGGCATTGGTTTCTGAAATATATATTTCAAGGGATCCAACCTGCTTATGAGGAATGTAGTGTGGGCTTGGAGATAATGCCTCAGCTTTTGAGCAACCCATGTGAGAGCGCAGCATGTCTTTTCCAACAGAGTGTATTTGGCCTCGTAGCTGGTGAATTTCTTGCTCAGGTAGTAGATCGCCTGCTCCCTTTTCCCGGTTACGTCGTGTTGCCCGAGGACGCAGCCAAAAGAGTTCTCCAAGACTGTCAGATACAAGAAAAGTGGCCTCCCTGGTTCTGGAGGGACCAAGACTGGGGGATTCGAAAGGTACTCTTTGACTTTATCAAAGGCTTCTTGACACTCCGTTGTCCACTTAATCGCCGCATCTTTTCTTAACAACTTGAATATGGGCTCACACGTGCTTGTCAGCTGGGCAATAAATCGACTGATGTAGTTCAGCCTGCCCAAAAGACTCATCACGTCTTTCTTCGTTCTCGGGGGAGGTAGATCTTTGATAGATTTTATCTTAGTCGGATCTAGCTCGATACCTCTCCTGCTTACGATGAAACCCAAAAGTTTACCCGACGGAACTCCGAAAGCGCATTTGGCTGGATTTAGCTTCAAGTCATACTTCCTTAGCCTCTCGAAGAATTTCCTCAAGTCTTGGATGTGATTATCCTGCGTCCTGGACTTGACTATTACATCGTCCACGTACACCTCTATTTCCTGATGCATCATGTCATGGAAAATGGCGGTCATGGCCCTCATGTAAGTAGCCCCAGCATTCTTTAGACCAAATGGCATGACCCGATAACAGTAGGTGCCCCAAGGCGTGGTGAAAGCGGTTTTCTCGGCGTCCTCTTCATCCATCAGTACCTGATGATACCCAGCATAACAATCTACAAAAGACTGTATCTCGTGTTTGGCACAATTATCAATGAGGATGTGGATGTTGGGCAGCGGGAAATTATCTTTGGGACTTGCTCTGTTCAGATCTCGGTAATCTACACATACCCGAGTTTTCCCGTCCTTTTTCGGTACTGGAACCACATTCGCCAACCATGTTGTATATTGGACTACCCGGATCACTCCTGTTTTCAGTTGCTTGGTGATCTCCTCTTTAATTTTGTCACTGACCTCGGTTTTGAACTTTCGTTGCTTTTGTTGAACCGGAGGACAATCAGGATGAATCGGCAATTTGTGAACCACTAGATCGACACCTAGTCCCGGCATGTCATCATATGACCAAGCAAACACGTCTTTGAATTCGAAAAGAAGTTGAATTATCGCCTCTCTCGTTTTCTTGTCCGTGTGAATGCTTATCTTGGTCTCCCGAATTTCTTCTGGGGTTCCTAAATTTACCGGTTCAGTGTCATTTAGATTCGGCTTAGGTTTATTCTCAAAATATTCCAACTCTCGGTTTATCTCCCTAAAAGCCCCTTCCGCATCGTATTCTGGTTCTGGGTTCATTAATTCGCAGTTAAATAGCTCATTGTGGTCTGGGCGTGAAGTCCGCAAGCATGTCATATTTAAAGCCGCATTATTAGGACTGAAAAGGAAGATGAAAGGAAAACTAATAAAAATCAGAACAGAGAAAGAATAGGAAAGCAATGATGATTTTTTGTATATTTTCTTTGGAAAATTGGAAGACAACAACGTCTACAACTAGGAATTCAGAACAACAATTGAAAAGAAGAAAACGTTCAAGTTATGTCCCGGAGATAACTTGTGATACAGGAAAGGTGGCAGGACAGGTCTACCCGGACTTCCGTCTAGTTGGGAATGGCGTGATCTCCCAGTTTTGGAGCTTGGCGTTTGGCCCCATGTACATCATCTCAGCAGTGCTCGTGCCTTCGCCTGGTTGAACCATGTGGACCTCGTAGAGCATTTCTCTCATCGCCCCACATATTTCCTCGATTTCCGCAGCTGTGAAGACCTCATCATCTTCTTCTTCAGCGTACCTTGGCCTGACAAAAGTCGCATGTAAATCCGGCAGTGGTTGAGGCAACTTCCAGCCCTCATTTCTCCTTTTCTTTGCCCATTTTTCGTCTGCTGGAGTAGGTTTGAAACCTAGTCCAAAAGGTTTCTTGATGACTGGTAAAGTAATGGGTTCCGTCATTCCCTGAAGGGTTCGTCCAAGCCCCTTCCCTGGCCTAAATCCGTGTCGGATCATCTCTTTGGCCACCATAACCGAAGCGTTAGACAAGAAAGGCTGGGGGCAAGGTACTCCCTCTTCGTGCTGCTCTGCCAATACCACCTCGAAAGCTTGATAGACCGTATGCTCGCTCCCTTCTCTTGGTTCAAGATACGGGATAGATGGGTCCCGATAAATGGCATGTTCGTCTTCCCCATGGACCACGATCTCTTGGTCTTCATACTCGAACTTCACCATCTGGTGAAGAGTAGAAGGCACGGCTCCTGCCGCATGGATCCAAGGCCTGCCAAGGAGGAAATTGTAAGATGTGTCCATGTCGATCACTTGGAAAGTGACTCGAAATTCGACTGGTCCTATGACCAGCAGCAGGTCTATTTCTCCCATGGTGTCTCTCTTGATACCATCGAAAGCTCTTACGCAGACATTGTTGGGTCGGATTCTTCCGGTCCCAATTTCCATTCTCTGTAGCGTGGAGAGCGGGCAAATGTCAACGCCTGAGCCTCCATCCAACATTACCCGCTTGACATAGTAGTCCTCGCATTTGACTGTTAAATGCAAAGCCTTGTTGTGTGCTGCTCCTTCCGGGGGTAGATCTTTCTTGCTGAAGGAGATTTGGTTGACGGCGAAGAATCTTTCTGTCATCCGCTCTAATTGTTCAACCGAGGTTTCAACCGGCACATATGCCTCATTCAGGGTCTTTAGTAAGATCTTTTGATGCTCGGCCGACCTTGTCAATAATGATAGCATGGACACCTGCTCAGGGTGCTTGCGCAGCTGATCTATCACTTCGTAATCCGGCATCTTCATTTGTTGGAAGAACACTTCCGCCTCTTCAACACTCACAGGCTTCTTTGGAGGAAAGCGCCTTTGTGTGGCGTTGTTCAGTTCTTGGGTATTTGAGTACCCTCTAATGAAAGTATTTTCTGGAAGTTCTCCCACGACCTCTTTTCCTTTGTACATCACCAAGGTCTTTTTATAATTCCACGGCATTGTGGTCGGGTTGGTCATTGGCTTTTGTGGCACGCGTCCGATAACCACTGGCTCATTCAGCCGAGGTGGTTGAATCGTCCCCCGGACCACATAGGCCCCTTTTGGCACGTACATAGGTTTTGTCTTTTTGATCCCGGATTTCTGCGTCTTCTCAGCTTGACCTCGCGGTACGTAAAGAACTCCGCCCTTTGCTGGTACCACTTTCTTTTCCACCTTCTTTTCAGACTTGCTCTCTGCGACCTTGGCCTCCTCCCCTTTTTCTGATTTTTGGTCTATTTCAGGCCTCTTCCCCGTGTCGACAATGGCAATTATGGCTTTCAAAGCAGGGTCGAACTCTTTGTCTTCACAAATCATGCCGATCAACGGCCCATTATTGTGAGCGGGCAATGGATTGTTTGTTACATTCGGGATCTCCTCGTCCCTTAGCACTATTTTCCCCTGCTCTATCAAATTTTCGACCACTCTTTTCAATGACCAGCAGTCGTTTGTATCATGTCCCTCGGCCCCTGAATGATAGGCGCATCTGACTCCGGCTTTGTAAGAAGGAGATGTCGGGTTTTGCCTTGTTTGAGGGATGGGTTGCAAGAAACCCAACTGGACCAACTTTGGGAACAAAGTTGAGTATGGCTCACCGATGGGCGTGAAAGTCCGCCGTCGAGGTAGCTCTTGGGGGCGGTAGTTATTCTGCGGGGGTTGTGGGTTATAGTGGTTGCGGTAGTGAGGCTGATTTCTGGGAGGTGGAGCTGGGCCTCGGTTGGCTTGTTGTGGTGGATGGTTATAAGGTTGGGCATTCATGACTATATAAGGTTGATGAGCATATACCGAATTTGAATGGGGGTAATAGTGTTGTGGGGCTCTTCCCGGAAAATGAGGCCTGGGATGACGATACTCCCTTGCTTCAGAGGCTGCCATAGTCGTTTCTTCTTTCTTCTTCCCCCTTGTTGTTCCTCCAGACCCACTTTGGACGGCCTGGGAGGTTGCCCTTATGGCTGCTTGACTCAAAATCCTTCCCGTTTTCAAACCGTTCTCCACCATCTCTCCAATCTTGATCGCTTCCGCGAATGGCTTACCCATGGCCGACATCATGTTCTGGAAATAGTCAGACTCTTGAGCCTGGAGAAAGGTAGTGACCATTTCCACTTCATCCATGGGAGGCTTCACTCTCGATGCCTGTTCACGCCACTTAATAGCATACTCTCTAAAGCTTTCTGAAGGCTTCTTCTTCAAATTTGAAAGAGAGTTTCGGTCTGGCGCAATGTCGATGTTATACTGGAATTGTTTTACAAAATCTCTGGCGAGATCATCCCATATATGCCATCGGGACATTTCCTGATCCATATACCATTCCGAGGCTATCCCTACTAAACTTTCCCCAAAGTATGCCATTAGCAGTTCTTCTTTTCCGCCGGCTCCCCGCAATTGGTTGCAGTATTTCTTAAGATGTGCAATGGGGTCACCGTGCCCATCGTACTTCTCAAACTTGGGGGTCTTGAAACCCGTTGGCAGGTGTATGTGAGGAAACATGCATAGGTCGACGTAAGAGACGCTCTTTTGCCCGCTCAATCCTTGCATGTTTTTCAGACTTTGCTCAAGGCTTCTCATCCTTTTGGCCATCTCATTTTGTTCTACAACTCTGGGGTCCTGATCCTGCCCTGGTACGAGCTCGCATTGAGGTGGTAGAGGATTAGTACTGGTAGCGAACCTATTTGGTTCCATTGAGAACGACGGTGCTTGGAATGTAAAAGAGGATAAGTCAAGGCTTGGCTTGTATGTGGCAGGCTGTGCCGTAGCTGGGCAAGGCGATGCAGTAAAGATGTTCATGCTTGCATCATTGGCCGACATTCGGGGATGAGGCTCAGAAGGTGATCCTGCAGAGAAGGCGGAGGTGGCTGGGTACCCAAATGGGGTGGCAGGGTAATTTATGGGAACATTAGAAGTCCCACTTGACCTGGAGAATAGTTCAGGGAACCCGGGGACGACACTTGGCGGCTCTTTCCCATTGTTCCAGTCATCCAACATTTCCAACATGCGGAGCCGTAGGATCCTATTTTCCTCCGCAGTTGCGGATTCAGGTGTGAGGACGGCTGAGATTGATCTCTCCTCGGAGACGGGGACTGTTTGTAATGGAATTTCCGAAGACATTTCCACACTTCCTTTTGACCTGGTGAAGTAAGTGTGAGTACTGCTTCTGGTCCTAACAATAGGTAGTTGAACACCTCTCCTTGACCTCGTGAAGTATGAGTGCGAGGCCAGACTTTCACCAAACCAACCGTCTTTTCAAAAACCCTGGAAAAAAAATGCTCAATGACAAACGCACGGTTAATTCTGCAGCAAATAATAGATAGTTAATCTCACGTTGGGCATGATGCACCTATACAGTTAAGTGGATTACTATATGTTTGCTACGAGAGCATGCGTCATTCCGGCATTTTTTCTCTTATTAGTTTTTCCCCCTTTTTTTTTTCTTTTCTTTTCTCTTTTTCCTCTTATTAGTTTTTCCCCTTTTTTCTTCTTTTTTTTTGTTTTTTTGTTTTTTTTTAATTTGTAGTAAAAGAAATGCGACCGGATCCGATGAGGATTGCCTACGTATCACGATGCCTACGTGAATCAGATCATTACGTAGTTCGAAAAACACAAATGGACGTAAAAGAAACAACCTCTTCATTGTTGAAATGTTCTATTACAAGCTACATTCTGCAAAAGAAAAAGCAAACTTGGAAAATGAACCTAGACTCAAAATAGACTGAAAATCACCTTGATGAAAAAACAGGCAGAAGATGCTAAAATACAGATTTGACCTATGAATGCATTATGGTTTTAAAAGTTGGTCTCCGCGGGGCATCGTTCGGCCTCGCCGCGGTCCTAGGCGTGAGATCCCTCTCGAGTTGCTCCAGCTCGTGCATAGTCTGCTTGACATAACCCATTACTGCCGAGAGGACGGTAGCGCTGGACATGTTCTCACATCGTAAACATCGTCTGGTGATGGCATGGGCAATGGCATTGATCCTATCTCTGGTTTGCTTCTTCTCTATGAGTAGGTGCCTTATCTGATCACTGCTCGTCTTGAATACCTGTGAGTCCTGTATGTGCTGATCCCTCAACTGCCGCACTTCTTCCTTCATTTGGGCCAACAAGTCGTAACAGTATCTACTCTCCATTTGGAAATCCCTGGCCTGCTTAACTGCTTTAAACTCAAGTGCAGCCATTTCCCTTTTTATTTTGGAAACAACCTTCTCGTGATCACGTTTCAATTGGTTCAAACATCGGCGATGCTTATCTACTCTTGTTTCCTACCGTGCCTTGAATTCTGTCATGACCTTTTCGGATTCTGCTAACCTGTCTCGCCATTCCGTGATCTCTCTTTTCAAACCCTTTATCAACCGCTGGTCTGACTGACTTCTGGGTTGCTCATCAAGAGACAGTCTCAATTTTTGGACTTGGGCCTTAAGTTCTTCATTCTCTTGGATCAACCTATTCTTTTCGCTTCGATCCGCCGCGATTTGTACGCTGTTATCGAATTTCAAACTATCTATTTGTAGCTTCAAATTGCCAATCTCTGCTCGATAACCCTTCTCTTTTGCTAACCAGTTCCATTGCCCTTGGGATGATTCTACGAAATCTTTGAGATGCGGCCTCTTAGCCGGTCTTTCGTAAGACAGGCTACCTTTAAACCAAGCGTGATATCCTGGGGCGACTTCCCCTTTTGCCGTGTCGATCACACAAGTGTTTGCTGTCAGATGTTGGCATTCACTCCAGATTTGGCGAACTTCTTCTTCAGGGAAATGACCGTGCGGACTGATTTCGAGCACTTGGGTACTCAAATCTTCATTTTTCGGTACCACTTGGTACCTCCCAAGCTGCCTCAAAACCCGATACGGTGCATAGGGTTGGATACTTTTCAGTCCCATCAACAGAAAGTGAGGCCGGGTTGCCGGCATGTATATGATTTCCTCGATAGGTGACCATCCGAGCGTCCATTGGATTTGGCTGGCAGTGAGAGTTCGGAGAAATGAGGTCCATGATGTGACTCCCTCAGGTAAATTGAGCCCTTTGATTCTCGTGTAGAATTCTCCAATACAAGTTTTCTCTGGCGAACCATAACCCACAAGTGAGGAACGATGACATAAATGATCGGTCATCCATACTTGCAACAGTAGGTTACATCCTTCGAAGAAGTCACCCCTGGCTCGATAAACAGTGAGAGCCTGGAAAATGTCAGCCATAATCATAGGCGCCAGAGTACTTTTATCTTGGGTAAGCAAAGTACTGACAACCCCAGTTATTCTTAGATCGATGTTGTCGTCCTTCCTTGGGAACACTATAAGACCTAAGAAAGCCGTCATGAAAGCCAATTGCCTGTGTTCGTCCCATTTTTGCCGGTTGCCTTTACTACATAGCTTGAAATCCGGCTTATTGAACCCACCCTCATGACCGTATCTAGCATACATGAGATGGAGACTGCAAAAACCTTTGGCAAGATCTGGATGGTGAAATGTTCGGGGTATTTTCAGAAAGTCCAAAAATCGGTGTATCGTGACGGCTCTAGGTGCAATCAAGTACTTGAACCTTAACGGAGCTTCATCACCCCCAATGTATCCCGCTATTTCCTCCAGCGTCGGGGTGAGTTCGAAGTCTGAAAAATGGAATACATTGTGCGCCGAGTCCCAGTAAGTGACCAATGATCTGATAATATCACCCCGAGGCTGAATGTCTAGTAAATCCGGGAGATTTTTTAGATATTTCCTCACTTTGCCTTGCCCTTCTTTGCCTAAGTCGTTCCACCATAATCGCAACTCAAAAGGGATCTTGGTCATTATTGAAAACGATTCATTTTGTATCGTGCTCATCCTGCACATTTATTTAAGGCGCTAAACTTTATTAGACCCAAAAAAAAAATTAAAATTATCTAGATTTTTTTTGAAAACAGGAGGTTGGACCCGCCGAGGGTTGCCTACGTATCTCACCCCGTGCGAGAATCAAACCGGCGTAGTTCGGTCATATCGCGAATAGAAAAAATCAAATAAACCTAGTAATCAAGAATAAGCATTTTTATTGTTTTTGGAGAAAGATAAATACTAAAAATATATTTATTTATTTTTTTTGTTTTTTTTTGCAATATTTGGACTATTAGTCCGAATTTATAAAAGGGTATTACAAAAGAAACAACACATTTTTTGAATTATGAGTTTTCCATTTTTTTTATTTTTTTGAAATAAATACCCTCTTTTTTTCTTAAAAGAAAAGAAACAATTTTTATATGTTTTTTTTTAATCAGACTAAAAGGCAACTTTTGGTTTTATTCTTTTTTTTTTTTAGAAAAATTCCGACGAGGTTTCGACACTATTTGGACATTGGTTTTATTTTTCCAAAATAAGTAATTATCTCCCTACGCTGCTATTTTCCTTTTTTTTTAGAAACCGATCAACATGCGGAACCGAAGCAAATAAATGCGCAAAACAAATAAGATGCAGCAGGGTGGCCTTTTCATTTCTGGTCGCTTGTCCTAGACGGACCCAACCCCTGTGTTGAGCCCCCTAAGTCAAATGCAACATGATGCAAATAAGCGTTCCTACTAGGGATCCGGCATGAAGTCGAGTTATACTAGGTTTAAACCTTGGTATTTGTTCTAGACTGTGTACCCGAGCGGACAACTCGAGTCGAGGAGGGGCAACTTACCGGGAACCAAAAGGCCGTCCGGCTTCGTAACTTATCCGTCCTCTTTCTTATTTCGGGTATTGACACTAACAGAATAGGGAGTCTCGACCAGCGAGCTTCTCCCCGGAGGTGAAGAGAGAAGGGTTTCGGCACAGTTTATATACAGTTCAGATAATATCAAAGCGGTAAAAGACAACATTTAACACGTTATGCAAAAATATGTAATAAAGATCAGATAATAAAGCCAAATATAACAATTATTCTAAGCTCGAATTCTTGAACCCTGAACCAGTGGTTCTGGGTTTTGATTCCCCAGCAGAGTCGCCAGAGCTGTCACACCTCCTTTTTGCGCGCCCAAGCCCCGAAGGATAAATGCGCGAGGGGAGTTTTTCCAATTTAAGTGACAATATTCGAAATGGGATTATTTATTTAATTCAGAGTCGCCACTTGTGAAAGGTTTGGCTTTTGGTGTCCCAAGTCACCGGTTTATCTTGAATCCCAAATCGAGGAAATTTTCGACTTTTCCAAATGAAGTCTGCGAACCAGAAATTCTAAGTAAGGAATTCTGTTGACCCGAGGGAAGGTGTTAGGCACCCTCGAATCCCGTGGTTCTAGCACGGTCGCTTAAATTGTTATAATGGCTAAATATCTGATTTAAATACATGTTATGACTTACGTGCTTTTATTAAGTTTAAACCGCTTTTATTATTATCATTTATTTTTATAGAATTGCAACGTCGTGAAAATGCATCTCGAACCACATCACAATCAATGCACCCGTAGTTGTTAACACATTTCGACTCCGTTGAGATTTGAATTTGGGTCACATCAATGTGCACCCGAATTTAAGAACATAATTTACTTAAACCGTGCCTGAAAGTCTAGCGCGTTATTATTTTTTGAGAAGGCCATGAGATTCACTAAATGGCCTAGCCCGAATTCTAAATATTATGATTAGTTGTTGAGGGCCCCGCAATTTGCATATTTTTTTTTATTTTGGCGAGGCTCGTCTCATTATTTTTAGAAGGGTATCCTACAGTGACTACATTTCTATTATTTTATTTCCAGAGATAGAAGAAAGAAAAATGTATGCTAATATATACTTTGGCCTAAACCCGACTCCTATCAATTTCTGATTAATTACTTATAAAGTGAGAAAACGTCATGCCTTACGAGAATGTTTTGGTCGAATAAAAAGATTACATATGAGATTGATGAAATGCAATACTTAATCCGAACATTTCTTAAGTTGAACTTACTAAACTTATTTGGACTAAGTTAAAGGATATACTGGCAAAGTAAAATGCTTATTTTGACAAGAAATCATGCATGAGCTAACGAAATACAACACTTAATTCCGAACATTTCTTGAGTTGAATTTAACTAAACTTATGTGGACTAGTCTTAACTAAAAAAAAGCTAAGTGAAACAGAAACAGTATTGTATGAGATCGAAGTGTACATGCCCAGACTAACCAACAACTAACGAGCTAAAACACAAAAGGGTAAACTCAGTCGAGTATTAGTACATACTTTCGAACCGTTGAATAAAACTGATCAATTTTCACAGGCTTGTTAATGTACTATGAGTATTACAAAAATAACTGAACTTCTTCAACCTTTTTCATTTTATGCTTTCAAACTGATTCAATTACATCCATATGGGACTTGAAATGTGTACCTGGAAATGCTGAAAATGCAAAGGAGGAGAAGAAGAAGATGTGGAAATCAGCAGCAAAAGAAACAGGACTAGCAATAGCAGCAGGACAGGGCAGCAGCAAACAAAGCAAACAGCAGGACAGGCTCAAACACAGAAGCGCAACTATGGCCGATAGAAGGAAGCAGCTAAATGACAACAACACCCAGTGGAGTAGAATCAGAACTCCAGGCAAAACACACCAGTAGTAAACCAATGAAAGACACTCGACTAATAGACACGACTGGAATTGCTATCTCTTAACCTCCCTCTATCTGTGCAATCCTATCCCTTTTCAATCCCCTCAGTCTAGGTATCCCTCTCTGTCTGTATCTCTTTGGATGTATTTCAAACTCTCTCTCTCAAAACTCCTCACTGTGTCTGTATATTTTCCAGCTCCTAAGGTTCAATGTCTATTTTTTCCAATCTTTTTTTTTCTCTCAATCAGATGTCCTCCCCCTTTTATATGCCTTCCTTAACCCTTTTAACAGCCTGTTTTTTAGAGTATCCCAGTACCCTCCCATGTGCCTTTAACCTTTTTCAGTTCCACTTTAGTTAATTAGGTATAAAAACCCCATCATTCCCTGGCAGATTTAACTTTTCTATTTTATTTAACTAAAAGCAAGTATGGGCAGTAGGATATGTTGACAGCATATGCTGTCAAACCATTTTAAAATTAAACAAAGGACCTTTATGCAGGCCACAGGCTGTGCACAAAGCACATGAGATGCACCAATGCACATGCTGTGCACGAATGCACATGCCTTCCAATTCAGAATTTAAACCAAACAAATCTTTTTACATTACTGATCAATTCAAACAACTATAAGTAAACAAAAACTGGTTCTTAATTGACTCAACAAATGCTTAGCAGAAGTAAATCGATTTGTTGTTGTTCGGACAGTTGAAATTAATTGACGACACATGTCGACTCGACTATATTAGCATTAACATACACAATCGTAGCCAAAAATCAAACATTTAAACATGGGACACATGACTCGACTTATACTGATTAAGCAGGACTATACTTTGAGGAATCAGTTAGTCAGTACAAATTTGAAATACAACCAATACACATGTCTTATCAGAATAGGAGGGGTTCAAACAGAACACAGTGGTTCAGGCAAAGTGGTCAATCAAAAGGTGGTAAAATTTAAAGACACAAATTGAAACAAAACATGACCAGATATTTAAAACAAATCACACGGACTAAAACAAATAAAGGAAAGAAAACAAACTCACCTTAAAGCTTGCAAAGTTAAAAGCTTGAACTCGGATTTGGACAAACTTTTCTTAAGGCTGAATGGACTTTAATCGAAGTGTTTCTCAGATGAGAAACACTTTGATTAAAGTCCATTAGACCTTAATCTCTTCGGTTGAACCGGTATGAACCAGTGACAAAGGACACAAAACTTTCAAACTTAGATCTGGGATTCATGCTTCCCTGATCAGATTCGGACCAAACCAAGTATGGTTTGGTCACGAGGGGGGTCTGGGGAGTGTCTGGTGTGAAGCTTGGGTTGATTGGTGTAGATTAGGTTCCGACTCGAATCTTCAAATGAAGATTCGAGCAGGTGGGGTAGGATTCGAAGGGTGTGGTTGGTAGATTTAGGTTCAGGATGGCATGGGGGTTCTATGGTGTTCAGGTGGAGGTCACCGGCGTTCAGGCCGTCGGGTTTCTGGTGAAGGTGTGCAGGGGCGGCTAGGGTTTGAAGGGGATGGGTTTGGTGAAGACGAAGGCGGGGGTGTTGGCTAGGGGGGCAGGGTATGGTGAATGGTTTATATAGTTAGTGGGTGGGTGAACCTCGACCGTTAGATCAATCTAGATCTACGGTCTGGATCTGAAGGCTTAAATGGAACGGTGTCGTTTTGAGGGTTGAGGGTTGGGGTCAGTCCGGGTGAGACGGGTCGGGTTTATTGGTGGGTTATGGGGAATTGATCTTGGCCGTTGATCAATCTGAGATCAACGGCCCAGATCAGGCATGACTCAAACGACGTCGTTTGGACATCCTGGGCATCAGGTGGCCTGGACCGGGCAGGCTTGGTTTGAACGTTGTTTGTTTGGGCCAATTTATTAAAATTGGCCCAATCCGGAATAATTGCTGATTTTTTCTTCTTTTTTTTTTATTTTAAAAACAAAACTAAGCAAAAAATCAAAATTAAAAATTAAATACACACTCAATACAATTATTTGCACACATACAAAAATATTTCAAAACAGGTAAAATCAAACAAATCAAAATCACGGACAAAGGTGCCTGTTTATGCCTTTCTATTTAAAGCAATGTTACGGTTCAAATTATGCATGACATGTACACTTTTTTTAAATTTTGTTTTAATAAAGTAGATAAATAAAATGGGCCAAAGTCACAAATAAATCAACAAAGTGCCGCACAGAAATCCAAAAATTGTACAGCAGGGCCAATTATTTTTTTTTTTATTTCTTTTTTTTTTTGGGAGCGAGTGTCGTGCGAAACAAAAATCACGTGCTCACAATGGTGATAATAACATATGAAGCGCAATAAACCACAACGGAGTCATAACAATTATAATACAAGACTCACAGGCATGCTTGACACCAATATATAGATACTCGTCACCATGCCTATACGTCGTACTCCACAATTAGCATGTAGCAAATAAGACACAACTCTCAATCCCTCAAGCTAAGGTTAGACCAAACACTTACCTCGATGCCACGAACACAATTCACGATTCAACTATAGTTTTACCCCTTGATTCCACCACCAATTCGCTCGTATATAGTCACAAGTTACTTAATTACGTCAATAAACGCTAAATGAACCAACTCCAATGCATGAAAATGAATTTTCTAAAGTTTTACCCAAAAAGTCAAAAATCGCCCCCAGGCCCACATGGTCAAAACCCGAGATTCGAACCAAAACCCGATTACCCATTCCCCACGAACCCAAATATATAATTTGTTTTGAAATCCGACCTCAAATCGAGTTCCAAATCCCCAATTTTTGAAAAACCTAGGTTCTACCCAAAACACCCAATTTCCTCCATGAAAATCATTGATTTTGAGTTGAAATCATGTTAAAAGATGTTAATGATTGAAGAAACGAGTTAGAAATCACTTACCAATGTTTTGAAGAAGAAAAGTTATTTGAAAAATCGTCTCTTATGTTTTTCGGGTTTTGAAAAATGAGAAATAACTGAAAATCCCGTCTTAATATACTACTTTCAGCTGTCCTGTGCGGACCGCACAGAATCAACTGCGGCTGCACAACTCCCATGTGGACTGCAGTGACATGTTTTAGTATTTTGGTTATAACTTTCTCTACATATGTCCACATTGCGATTTCTTTATCTTTCTAGAAACGAGACACGAAGGGCTACAACTTTTGTTTTTGCATCATCTCAAAATTCATTGTTGATCAAAAGATAGAGGCTTCCAAAGTCAGACCAGTGAAATGTTCTTCACCTCAGACCGCACAGAATCTAGTGCGGCCGCACAAGCCCCTCCGCGGCAGCATTTTTTTTGTGCGGATCGTACTGGTCTGTTCCGAGGCCTTCCACTTCTCTTAACCTGCAACAACTATGTTTTTAAGCCTAAAACATCCTGGAACCTACCCGAAACTCACCCGAGCCCTCGGAACTCCAAACCAAGTGTGCATACTAACTCAAAAACATCATATGGACCTACTCGTGTGATCAAATCATCAAATAACATGTAAAATCATGAATTAAACCTCAAAACTCAACATTTTCATCAAGAACTCTCAAAGTTCATAACTCTTCAACCGGAAGTCTAACTCACGTCAAATAAACTCTGTTTCTCACCAAATTTCACAGTTATCTTTCAAATACTATAACGAGTTTGTACTGGGCTCCGGAACCAAACTACGGACCCAATAACAATGGTTCAAACACTAATTCTTTTCTTTATTTCTTAGATAATTCAGTAAAACAATTTCTTTCAAAAATTGATTTCTTAGGCTTCGGACCTCGGAATTCATTTCCGGGCATACGCCCAAGTCCTATATTTTATTGTGGACCTCCCGGGATCGTTGGAACACGGATACGGGTCCGTTTGCTAAAAACTTTGACCAAAGTCAACCATAATCAAAATGTTAACTCTAAAATTTCTATTTCTCATATTTTAACATAGAAGGCTTTCCGGATATAGGTCTGGACCACGCACGTAAATCATGCTGGGGTAAAAGGGAGGTTTTTAGGCCTCAAAACATTGAATTCACTTGCAACACAAGTGATGACAAAAGGTCATCACATTCTCCACCTCTAAAACAACCGTTCGTCCTCGAACGAACATAAGAAGGAAGTACCTGAGTCGGGAAAAAGATGGGGATAACGGCTCCACATATCGGACTCGAACTCCCAGGTCGATGCCTCAGGAGGCTGACCTCTCCACTGAATACGAACAGAAGGAAAACTCTTCGATCTCAATTGATGAACCTGTCGGTCTAGAATAGCTACCGGCTCCTACTCATAAGACAAGTCCTTGTCCAACTGGACAGTGCTGAAATCTAAGACGTGGGAGGGATCGCCGTGATACTTCCGAAGCATGGACACATGAAACACTGGATGCACGGCTGATAAGCTCCGCGGCAATGCAAGTCTATAAGCCACCTCTCCCACTCGATCAAGAATCTCAAATGGGCCAATAAACCTAGGGCTAAGCTTGCCCTTCTTCCCAAATCTCATCACGCCCTTCATAGGCAACACTCGAAGCAATACCCGCTCACCGACCATGAACGCCAAATCTCGAACCTTGCGGTCGGCATAACTCTTTTGCCTGGACTGTGCTGTACGAAGACTATCCTAAATAATCCTGACCTTGTCCAAGGCATCCTGAACCAGATCTATACCCAACAATCGAGCCTCTCCCGGCTCAAACCATCCAACTAGAGATCGAAACTGCCTACCCTGTAAAGCCTCATAAGGAGCCATCTGGATACTCGACTGGTAGCTATTGTTGTAGGCAAACTCTACTAAAGGCAAAAACTGATCCCACAAGCCTCCAAAGTCAATGACACAAGCTCGGAGCATATCCTCCATAATCTGAATGGTCAGCTCGGTCTGCCTGTCCGTCTAAGGATGAAATGTTGTGCTCAACTCAACCCGCGTACCCAACTCTCGCTGAACTGCTCTCTAGAAATAGGAGGTAAACTACGTACCCCGATCCGAGATGATAGACTTGGGCACACCATGAAGACGAACAATTTCCCGGATATAGATCTCAGCTAACCTCTCGGAAGGATATGAGACTGCCACAGGAATGAAATGTGCTGACTTGGTCAGCCTATCAATCATAACCCACACTGCATTGAACTTCCTCTGAGTCCGTGGGAGTCCAACAACGATGTCCATAGTGATTCGCTCCCACTTCCACTCAGGAATCTCAATCTTCTGGAACAAACCACCAGGCCTCTAATGCTCATACTTGACTTGCTGACAATTCAAACACCGAGCCATATATGCAACGATGTCCTTCTTCATTCTTCTCCACCAATAATGCTACCGCAAATCCTGATACATCTTCACGGCGCCCGGATGGATAGAGTACCTGGAACTACGGGCCTCCTCTAAAATCAACTCTCAGAGCCCATCCACATTGGGCACACAAACTCGACCATGCAATCTCAAAACTCCATTATCACCTAAAGTAACATACTTGGCACCTTCGTGCTGCACCATGTCTCTAAGGACACACAAATAGGGATCATCATATTGCCGATCACGGATACACTCCAATAAAGAAGAACGAGTGACCGTGAAGGCTAACACACGACTAGGCTCAGAAATATCCAACCTCACAAACTGATTGGCCAAAGCCTGAACATCTAAAGCAAGCAGTCTCTCACCGACCGGAATATAAGCAAGACTGCCCATACTGGATGACTTCCTACTCAAAGCATCGGCCATCACATTGGACTTTCCCGAATGATATAATATGGTGATATCAAAATCTTTCAACAACTCCAACCACCTCCTCTTCCTCAAATTCAACTCCTTTTGCTTGAATAAATACTGAAGACTCTTGTGATCCGTGAACAACTCACATGCCACACCATAGAGATAATGCCTCCAATCTTCAATGCGTGAACAATGGCTGCCAACTCTAAATCATGAACCGGATAGTTCTTCTCATGAATATTCAACTGCCGCAAAGCATAAGCAATGACCTTGCAATCCTGCATCAACACTTCACCGAGTCCAATACGAGATGCATCACAATAAACTGTATAAGGCCCTGAACCTGTGGGCAAAACCAACACCGGTGCCAAAGTCAGAGCTGTCTTGAGCTTCTGAAAGCTCATGTCACACTCATCCGACCATCTAAACGGGGCACCCTTCTAGGTCAACCTGGTCATCGGGGTTGCGATAGATGAAAATCCCTCCACAAACCGACGATAGTAACCTATCAATCCCAAGAAACTCCGAATCTCTATAGCTGATGCTAGTCTAGGCCAGTTCTTGACTGCCTCAATCTTCTTCGGAACAACCTGAATACCCTATGCTGATACAACATGACCCAGGAATGCAACTGAAGTCAACCAGAACTCACACTTCGAGAACTTAGCATATAACTGACTATCCCTCAAGGTCTGAAGAACCACTCTAAGATGCTGCTCGTGCTCCTCCCGGCTGTGGGAATATATCAAAATATCATCAATAAAGACTATCACGAACGAATCCAAGTAAGGCCTGAACACTCGGTTCATCAAATCCATAAACGTTGCTGGGGCACTTGACAACCCGAATGACTTAACCAAGAACTCATAATGCCCGTACCGAGTGCGAAAAGTTGTCTTAGGGACATTAGATGCCCTAATCCTCAACTGATGGTAGCCACATCTCAAGTCAATCTTCGAAAATACCTTGGAACCCTGAAGCTGATCAAACAAATCATCAATCCTTGGCAATGGATACTTATTCTTGATTGTAACCTTGTTCAACTGTCGGTAATCAATACACATTCTCATCGATCTGTCCTTCTTCTTAACAAACAACACCGACGCACCCCAAGGCGAAACACTCGGCCTTATGAAACCCTTCTCAAGCAAGTTTTGCAACTACTCCTTCAACTCTTTCAACTCAGGCGGGGCCATAGGATACGGCGAGATAGAAATGGGCTGAGTGCCCAGAGCCAAATCAATGCGAAAGTCAATATCCTTGTCGGGTGGCATACCCGGCATGTCTAAAGGGAAAACCTCAGGAAACTCACGAACAACGGGCATAGAATCAATAGAAGGAACCTCAGCACTAGAATCACGAACATATGCCAAATAGGCCAAACACCCCTTCTCGACCATATGCCTAGCCTTCTCATAAGAGATAACATTACGGGTAGAATGACCAGGAGTCCCTCTCCACTCTAAACGAGGCAAACCCGGTAAAGCTAAGGTCACAGTCTTGGTATGACAGTCCAAGATAGCGTGGTAAAGTGATAACCAGTCCATTCCCAATATAACATCGAAATCAACCATGTCCAGAAGCAACAAATCTACACGAGTCTCAAGACCCCCAATCACAACTATACATGAACAATGGACTCAATCTACCACAATAGAATCACTACCGGCATAGACACATAAACAGGATCACTCAAAGAATCACTAGGCATGACCAGATATGGTGCAAAATAAGAGGACACATACGAGTACGTAGACCCTGGATCAAATAACACTGAAGCATCTCTATCACAAACCAGAATCATACCTGTTATAACTGCACCAAAAGCCTCAGCCTTGGGCCTGGCTGAAAGAGCATAACATTGGGGTTAGGCCCCACTGCGCTGAACTACATCTCTAGGACGGACTGCTGCTGGCTGGCCTCCACCTCTAGTGGCCTGAGCTCCACCTCTAATACCTCTACCTCCACCTAGCACTTATACCCCCACCTCTTGCTGGTTGGGCGGGCTGTGGAATACCTGGTGCCTGAACCATGGCACGGGAACCCTGATGCGGAGAACTGCTCGATGCTCGAGGGCAATACCTAGCAATGTGCCTCGTGTCGCCATAATTGAAACAAACCCTATGCTGCTGGGGATGACAACCCTGGAAACTCTGAAGCGGCAGTGCACCGATAAGAGCTGGTGGTGCACTGTAGGACTGCTGATTAGAATATTGCATCTAAGAACTACGGCCACTTGAAGCACCGTAAGAAACCTGAAGTGCTGTCTGGAAAGGCCTGGGAGGATGTCCCCTACCATATGAATCCCTACCTCTAGACGAGGTACCACTGAATCTACCTGAATGACGAGGCCTCTTGTCTGACCCATGACCACCTTCCTGTGACAGAACCATCTCAACTCTCTGGGCCACATTGGCCGCCTCTTGGAAAGATATCTCACTCCTAGTCTCCTTAGCCATCTAAAGACGAATCGACTGAAAAGTCCATCAATGAACCTCCTCACCCTCTCTTTCTCTCAGTGGGAAGTATGACAAGAGCATGACGAGTTAGGTCGATGAATTTGTTCTCCTACTGGGTAATAGTCATAGAACCCTGCTGGAGTCGCTCAAACTGCCTCTGATAGGCCTCTCTTTGGGTGATGGGGAGAAACTTCTCCAAAAATAGTTGAGTAAACTGCTCCTAAGTCAAAGCTGGTGATCCGGCTGGTCTAGCCAAATATAAATCCCTCCACCAAGTCTTGGCGGATCCAGACAAGCGAAAAGTAGCAAAATCGACCCCATTGGTCTCAACTATCCCCATGTTCCTGAGAACCTCGTGACAGTTGTCTAGATAATCTTTGGTATCCTCAGTAGATGCACCGCTGAAAGTAGTAGTGAAGAGCTTGGTGAACCTATCCAGCCTCCACACAGCATCGGCAGACATAGTTGCTCCATCACCGGTCTGAGCTACCACACCCAGCTGAACTGCTCCAACTGGCTGAACCGCTAGAGTCTAAATCTGGGGAGCTACCTGCTCCGGAGTACGAGTAGCAGGAGTCTGGGCTTCTCCTCCGGCCTGAGAGACGGCTGGTGCTACAGGAAGCAAACTTGCCCGGGTGACACTCTCCATAAGGCCTACTAGTCGGACCAGAGCATCCTGAAGAACTAGGGTAGCAATAAACCCCTCTAGGACCTGAGTTGGGCCCACCGGAACTGTTGGGGCCAGAACCTCATCATCAAAATCAACCTGAGGCTCCGCCGCTGGTGCTGCTGCTCGGGGCCGAGCTTTGGCCCAACCTCGACCTCTAGCACGGCCTCAGCCTTGCCCTCTGTCCCTCGTGGAAGCTGCTGCTAGGGTCTCGGGCTGCTGGTTAGTGGATGAGGAAGCACGTGTTCTCGCCATCTTCGAAATAACAGAGTAGAAGTTCAATTAGCATTGAGAAACCAAACCGCACAACAGGAGAGAATAAATTTGAAGTTTTTCCTAACTCTGTAGCCTCTGGGGATAAATACAGACATCTCCATACCGATCCCTCAGACTCTACTAAGCTTTTCTGTGAACTATGATACCCATGTAACATAGAGCTCTGGTACCAACTTGTCATGACCCAGATTTCCCACCCTCAGGAATCGTGATGGTGCCTACTAATGTGAAGGCAAGCCAAACTTTTAATCTAATTACTTCATTAAACAATTATTTCTTTTTAACAAATGTAAGACGATAACGTGGTAATAGCGAAAATTCAAATTTAAGCAGAAGACAACAATAAGATTTATGAAAAATGCATCTATTACAAATACTTAAGCCTTAACCACCCAAAATCTGGTATCATAGTGTCACAGACTGTGACAACCCGACCAGTCATCTCATGAGTTACCGCTCTGTTTTCCCCATTTCTACTTTTTTATGCTTCGTTATCCGTATTTTATGTGGTCGAGTTGGTTGGTTTGCGTTTAGCGTGGTTTTGGTAAGAAATGAGACACTTAGTCTCTTTTAAGAAGGCTTAAGTTGGAAAAGTCAACCGGATGTTGACTTATGATTTAAAGGGCTTGGATCTGAGTTCTGATGGTTCAATAAGTTTCGGAAGGTGATTTGTGACTTAGGAGTGTGATCAGAAGTGGTTTTGGAGGTCCGGTGTAGAATTAGGCTTGAATTGGTGAAGTTAGTATTTTGGCGATTTCCGATTGATAGGTAAGATTTTAATCCGAGGGTCGGAACGGAATTCTAAGAGTTGTTGTGGCTTCGTTATGTGATTTGGGATGTGTGCGCAAAATTTCAGGTCATTTGGATGTGTTGATCAAAAGCATATTTCGGAAGTTTTTAAACTTAGGCTTGAATTCGATGAAAATTGATGGTTTTGGTGTTGTTTGAGGTGTTTTGATGATTGGAACAAGTTTGAATGAGGTTTTAGGACATGTTGGTGCTCTTGGTTGAGGCCCCGGGGGCTTCGGGTGAGTTTTGGGTGGTCAATCGGACCATTTTCTAAGTTGAAAAGTTGCAGATTTTGGGAGTTCAGGTGTTGCAGAAAATAACCTTTCGCGTTCGTGAGGGGTATGTCGCGTTCGTGTAGAAGGATTTGAGGAATACCAGAATTAAGCCTTCGCGTTCGCAAAAGGATGGGAACCAGTGCATCGCGTTCGTGAGAAGGCACTCGCGATTGCGTAGAGCAAATTGGGGTCCAAGGCATTTTGTTCATCGCGTTCGCGTAAGGTTGGCGCGTTCGCGAGGGTGTAGGAGGCAGAAGAATCGCGTTCATGATTGGTGTGACGCGTTCGCATAGGGCAAAAAGTGGTCAACGTAAGTTTGTGCTTCGCGAACGCGAGACGTTGACCGCGTTCGCAAAGAAGGAATATCAGAACTGGGCTGAAAGTTTATATGACATTTCCTCCGCGATGTTGAGCCATTTTTCCACCATAGTTGATCATTTTGAGAACTCTTTGAAGGAGATTGAAGAGGGATTCAAGGAGAATTGATTGGAAGTAAGTTTTATGAACCAAAAATGTGATTCTATTGTGAAATTAACCTAGAAATTCATGGAATTTAAGCTAAAATTGGAAGAACTAGGGCTTGGGATTTTGAACTTTTGAATTGGGATTTGAGGGACCATTTGAGGTCGGAATTGAGAACTTTTGGAATGTATGAACTCGTGGGGTGATAAGGAATCTAATGATGTGAAAATTTCTGAGTTTCGAGAAGTGGTCCAGGGGCTCGGGTTTTGCTAATTTCGAGATTTTTGATATTGTTCGATTGTTTTCGCGTGGGTTATCTTCCCTTAGCATATTGTGACGTATTCGTTCTGGTTTTAGTCAGATTTGACGCGCGAGGAGGCCGATTTGAGAGGCAAAGGCATCGCGAGCTAGAGTTTTGCCGGTTCGAGGTGAGTAATGAATGTAAATGATGTCCTGAGGGTTTGAAACCCCGGATTTGCACATCGTATTGCTATATTGAGGTGAGACACACGCTTAATGATGAGCGTGGGGTAGTTTACTATTGGGGATGGTGACTTGGTCCGTCCCGAGTGATGCTTTTACCGCGTATTTGACTGAAGCTTATTTGTTATCATCATTATTTGGACTGATTGCCGTATTTGGGCTTCGTGCCAACTATTTGGACCCTCCGGGGAGTTTTATCATTATTTCCTCACTGTTTTGACTTACTACTTAAACTCCGTCGTATCGTTTTTCCACTATTTTTCAACTCAGCCACTTTTTACTCGGTTTTGAAACTAAAATGATATATTAAATTATGTTTCGGGCTGAGAACTACTGTTTTACTGATGCCCGAGGGGCTTATATGATTTCAGGACTGAGTACGGCCAAGGGCCAGATGTGAGGATACCATGGGATCAGGCTGCGCGCCGCACCAATGTTATACTAATATTGATATGAGGCCGATGGCCTAGATTTGATGCCATGAGATGGCTTGATATTGTGCTTGGGCCGTAAGGGGCCCCTCTCGGAGTCTGCACACCCCCAGTGAGCGCCGTCAACGATAAATAAATAGATCGGGCTGCACGCCACAGCGGGTACTGTAGGGTACCGTACTATGTGTTGCATTTCCTTATTTGACTGTCACTTATCTGCTTATCTGTTGTAGTATCTTCCATATTTCGATTTCATTGGTCTATCGCTTCCATATTACTTATTTTAGACTTCCGGATTATAGATTACTTTGTGTTCTTCCATGATTTCTTATTCTCGGCCATTATTTATGTTTATTACTCACTGGGTCGGAGTACTCACATTACTCCCTGCACCTTGCGTGCAGATCCAGGTGCATCTGAGGCTGAGTGAGGATTCTTCAGTTGAGCAGCGTATATCCGGGAACATTGAGGTAGTTGTATGGCGTCCGCAACCCTGATCTCTCCCTTCTATCCTTTTATTTTATCCGCAAATTCCCTAGACTGATATGTATTAGATTGGTAAACCTGTATTAGAGGCTCAGACTTGTGACACCGGATCTATATGGGCTATGTAGTAGGATTATTATTTGAAATTCCGCATGTTTAACTCTTACTTCAGACTTCTAATATGATGATTTGGTAAACTAACTGTGATGGCTAGTAATGAACTACATGAGAAATGGGTTAAGGTTGTTTATTTGTTAGGCTTGCCTAGCAGTGTGTTGGGCGCCATCACGACCGGGGGTTAGGGTTGTGACATAGACTGTCTAAGATATTACTACATACAAGGTCTAATGAAAATGACAATACACTGTTTCTGAATAAAAGGAAATTGAAACAGGAAATAGGGATAGAGGAGACGTCAGGGCCTGCGGACGCAAGCAGGTCTACCTTGGATCTCCGCGTGGACTGAACGTAGCCTCCACACTACGGTCCGAAAGCTGCTTTGGGATCTGCACATAGTGCAGAGTGTAGTATCAACACAACTGACCCCATGTGCTGGTAAGTGTCTAGCCTAACCTCAGCAAAGTAGTGACGAGGCTAAGACTAGACTACCAAATAAACCTGTGCAGTTATATAATATACAGCAGAAAGTAAAGAAGAATAAACAAATAAAGATAGGAAGGGGAAACATGCTTCGAGAAAAACAGGTAAAACAGAGTATCAAGAGAACTATAAAGGAATCAAAATCCAACCACTAACAAGAATAAGGAAAACAAAGGCAGATTTTACTTTCTTTTCACATCTTGTTGCAGGCGTGCAACCCGATCCCATTTCCTGTATCTCGTGGCAGGCGTGCCACCCGCTCCCATTTCATTTATCTCATGGTAGGCGTACCACCCGCTCCCATTTCATTATATCTTGTAGTAGGCGTACCACCCACTCCCATTTTATTATATCTTGTGGTAGACGTACCGCCCGCTCCCATTTCATTATATCTTGTGGTAGGCGTACCACCTGCTCCCATTTCATTATATTTTGTGATAGGCATACCACCCGCTCCCATTTCATTATATCTATTGGTAGGCATACCACCCGCTCCCATTTACAAGCCAACAATAATCACAGGGAATCCCCGCAAGGAAACAATAGTAATATAACAACTTCCCAGCAAGGAAAAAATGATATTTCAACAATATCCCGGCAAGGGAACAATAATATCGAACAAACATTCCGGCAAGGGAACAATGGTGATAATAACATATGAAGCGCAATAAACCACAACGGAGTCATAACAATTATAATACGAGACTCACTAGCATGCTTGACACCAATATATAGATACTCGTCACCATGCTTATACGTCGTACTCCACAATTAGAGCATGTAGCAAATAAGACACAACTCCCAATCCCTCAAGCTAAGGTTATAACAAACACTTACCTCGATGCCACGAACACAATTCACGATTCAACTATAGTTTTACCCCTTGATTCCACCACCAATTCGCTCGTATCTAGTCATAAATTACTTAATTACGTCAATAAACGCTAAATGAACCAACTCCAATGCATGAAAATGAATTTTCTAAAGCTTTACCCAAAAAGTCAAAAATCGCCCCCAGGCCCACATGGTCAAAACCCGAGGTTCGAACCAAAACCCGATTACCCATTCCCCCACAAACCCAAATATATAATTTGTTTTGAAATCCGACCTCAAATCGAGTTCCAAATCCCCAATTTTTGAAAAACCTAGGTTCTACCCAAAACACCCAATTTCCTCCATGAAAATCATTGATTTTGAGTTGAAATCATGTTAAAAGATGTTACTGATTGAAGAAAACGAGTTAAAAATCACTTACCAATGTTTTGAAGAAGAAAGGTTATTTGAAAAATCGCCTCTTATGTTTTTGGGGTTTTGAAAAATGACAAATAACTGAAAATCTCGTCTTAATATACTACTTTCAGTTGTCCTGTGCGGACCGCACAAAATCAACTGCGGCTGCACAGCTCCCATGTGGACTGCAGTGACATACTTTAGTATTTTGGTCATAACTTTCTCTACTAATGTCCAAATTATGTTTTCTTTACCCTTCTAGAAACGAGACACAAAGGGCTACAACTTTCGTTTTTGCATCATCTCAAAATTCCTTGTTGATCAAAAGATATAGGCTTCCAAAGTCAGACCAGTGAAATGTTCTTCACCGCGGACCGCACAGAATCTAGTGCGGCCGCAAAACCCTACCTGCGGTCCGCACAAAATCCAGTGCGGCCGCACAAGCCCCTCCGCGGAAGCATTCCTTTTTGTGCGAATCGCACTGGTCTATTCAGAGGCCTTCCACTTCTTTGAACCTGCAACAACTATATTTTTAAGCCTAAGACATCCCGAAACTTACCCGAAACTCACCCGAGCCCTCGGAACTCCAAACCAAGTATGCATACTAACTCAAAAACATCATATGGACCTACTCGTGTGATCACATCATCAAAATAACATGTAAAATCATGAATTAAACCACAAAACTCAACATTTTCATCAAGAACTCTCAAAGTTCATAACTCTTCAACCGGAAGTCCAACTCACGTCAAATAAACTCTGTTTTTCACCAAATTTCACAGTTATCTTTCAAATACTATAACGAGTTTGTACCGAGCTCCGGAACCAAAATACGGGCCCAATAACAATGGTTTCAAATATTAATTTTTTTCTTTATTTCTTAGATAATTCAGTAAAACAATTTCTTTCAAAAATTGATATCTAAGGCTTGGGACCTCGGAATTCATTTTCGGGCATACGCACAAGTCCTATATTTTACTGTGGACCTCTCGGGATTGTGAGAACACGGATCCGGGTCCGTTTACTAAAAATATTGATCAAAGTCAACCATAATCAAATTTTTAACTCAAAAATTTCTATTCTCATATTTTCACATAGAAGGCTTTCCGGATATAGATCCGGACCGCACACGTAAATAAAGGTGGGGTAAAAGTGAGGTTTTTAGGCCTCGAAACACTGAATTCACTTGCAACACAAGTGATGACCTTTTGGGTCATCACATATGGTGGGATCGTTTCCTATTTTCTTTTCCAATTATGCCCTTACTTATTACTCTAGAATTTTATTTTATTATTTAATTTTTTTTATTTTAACTCCAAATCTCCAACCTATTGACCTACTTTGTCTTCTTCCATCTTTTCTAGAGTTGGTTTGCCCCGTTCTTTTTATCCAAGTCTCCATTCAATTTTTCGCCTCTTTCCATCGTTTTAATTTTTTTTGTTGCTAATATTAGTAACCTTTTTTTCCAGAGTTTATCTCTTGTTTTCAAGCTACGTAATTAATAATAAATTAGTATAAAGAGGTTGTCTTAAATTATTTTTATGTGTAATTCTTGATAAATTTTATTTAAAATAATTTTAGTGAACTTATCAATTACAGTACAATACGATACAGTCAAACCAAACAATAAAATATTATCTAACAACAGCAACAATACAATTTATCTAAAATCTTTTACCCCAACTACGACAATCTCTTCCTCTCTCTCCGGTGCACACATGGAAATCGAATTCGTCACCGAAAATCCTGAAATATTTGATTAGTTTTATGGAATCGTAAGTAGCTACATTGTAGTTAGAATTGAACAATTGCCTTTGCCTCTCTCTGCTTGCTAAGAACAACTTCAGCAAGTAAAGCCCTAATTTATTCCCTCTGTGTTTTCTTGATATCAATTTTAGTTCTCTAAAAAAATTTCTTCCTCAATTTCGTTTTAACTTTGCCATGTTTAGTTTAAAAGCCCTTTTCGTTTCCCTTTTTCGATAACTTACGGCAATGTTTTTGCCAAACAAAAGCTTCCTCTAAACTAAGTTTTGGTCCCTAAAACTCCGTCACAAAAGTCCAATGTTTTCTCATCGGCCCATTCATTTGCATGCTCATACATAAAGATGGTCGAATTTTCACCTTCTGATCCTTATCTAACTTTTTGTTTTTGTTTTACCTTTTTTTTTCTTATATTCTTTAATGGTGCAGTAGGGCCCTGGAAAAGTAAAAACGAGAAGAAGCACATGAAGTAGGTGAAACAAATTTATGTACAGATAACAAATGTTGCCTATATTACTCGGCAAAAAGAGGTTTTGTCAAATATTGCAGAAAAGTCAAACTTTAACAAGATTTTATTATTCAATTGAGAGATTGGTTTTATACAACAAAAACCACCCGACATCCTTCTTTCCAAGAGCTCACAACCTCTTGGTTAAAAGTGGACGTTGCTTACCATTAGAGCAACCCCTCTAGTGTGTACGTAGATTGGTTTTATAGTTTGATGGAATTAGGTAGGGAAAACTTTAACAAGGTTTTAATTTACCTTATGCAATTGAAATTGATTTTGAAGTTTTGATGGAATTGGGCAGGAAAATCGACAATGCTTATCAAACCAATGTCTTCGAAAGTAACTATTCTTTTACGACACAATCTTTTTTTAAAAAAAAAAAAAACTTGATGTCCATCTCGCTAACAAAATATATCTGATCTTCAGATCTTTTGGTTTTAACACCCTCAATATTGCACCACATATTTATGAAGTCCATTCACATATTGAAGATAGTCTATTTTTGAGATAAACATCCAACTGTCACACTCTTATTTAGTGAAAATTTTCTAACTTCCACTGTAATATTTGTTGTTGTGGTATAAAGAACCTTCTACTTGGCATGCATATCCTATCTGGTTGGTTGTTTAAACCTTCAAGACTCCATCTATTTCAAAATTGTGTATGTTAATTATTTCTTAGATTTATTCATTGATTATAGGCGTGTCAACGTGGTCTGAATCTGATGTATTTCTGTAACATTTGACATCACATGGAGTATTAAAGTCAGTGTATGCAATTGATAGACTCATATGGCCGTGTTTGGCTTTTATCTTGACCAAGTAACAGTCCTTTGATAAACAGGTAGTATT
Organism: Nicotiana tabacum; assembly: GCF_000715075.1. NCBI lineage: Eukaryota > Viridiplantae > Streptophyta > Magnoliopsida > Solanales > Solanaceae > Nicotiana > Nicotiana tabacum. The sequence goes on along the minus strand of NC_134087.1, from coordinate 182,679,977 downwards.
TATGGATGGATCCGATTGGTCGTGACATAGAGCATATTTATTTTGTTTAATTTTTTGAGTTCAATGAGCTAGATCTAATTAAACTGAAGACGTTTGATTTTATGAAGGTTACTAAGTAAAGTACCATAGCTGGAACTTTAGCCCTGCTAAAAGCCAAAGGTAAATCTCCTTTTTTTTTCTCCCTAACTTTGTGATTTGCTTATCTCTTTTAGTTTTATTGGCGTTTCATGTATCTTTGTATTCGGAATTCTTGATCGTGAAGTCAAGAAGTTGTTTGATGTGATAACTACCAACGGGAAAGAAGGCAACGATTGGGTTAAGATGGAAAATTTAAAATTACATATGGGTTTTGGAGAAATTGAAGAAATAGAAAGTGTAAAGGGGAAAGTTTTGGAAGAGTGTTGGTGTGATTCTGTAGAAGAAAAGCAAGAAAATGAAATTGTTGAAGGTGAGAAGAAAGTTGAAGTTATTGAAGTATAAATGAGGAAAGCATGTGAGCAGAAGAAGGGAGTAGTATGGTGGAAGGTTTGTTGAAGTCTTATGTTTTAGGGATTAGTCCTATTTGGAGCTTCTTTATTGTTGTTATTGTTTTGGTTGGTAGTAGATTATGTAGAATGAAGAAAAAGATAAAGGATTTGAAGCTGAAAGTTACTACTTACTAATATGGATGACAAGGTTAGTAATTTCTCTATGCTTCAGGTTATTATGATATTTCACGAGTGTTTGTGCATCAACTTTAATATAACTAGGAAACATTATCTTTTATCTTTATCAGAATCTTCGTAAGGTACTTTTTTTAGCGTGTTTTTGGAGGTATCATATGGCGATGGGTCATGAGCATGATCCTAAAGAAATTTTTAGTTGAGACGAGCTCCGACAATATGGTTCAAATGTTCGATGACTTTTACTTTGAAGTGATGTGTATTGAGAGAATTTAACATTTTTTACTATAAGCCCCTATGTAGAGCTTGGGAAGGTGGGCTTATGATAAGTTTCAATTGTATGAATGAAAAATAAGTCAGCCTCTGAGAGGCATTACAATTGTGGTTTGATTTTATTTCATACGTAATATATCTCCGTATCATGTGTTTTGCTTCATCAATTGAAGCATTCCGCCTATTTTTACTATTACTAGCATATTTTCTTCGAATCTACTATATTTGCTTTCGAGTTGTTTTAGTTGTTGCCAAGACTACCCAAAAGGAATGAATATTTTTAGATAAATGAAGATTCATCGCAACTTTTTCCTTTTTCTGAGTTTTGTTGAACTGGCTTCAACTGATTGACCATACTGTTTTATACATGGTTGTTTTTACTTATACAGACTCTTAGACTTGCAAGTTGGATCAAAGTTAAAGCGTAGTATGAATTTTGATTTTGTTGACATATAACTTCATGTGAATAGCTTTTTTTAAGGTCAGCGTTTACATTAACTAGATTATATTAGAACAATTAAGAGGTTTCGATAAGCACTTTAATATATCACTTATTGATTTGACTTGAAAAACTACAAATAGCATGAAAACCATTATAACCAAAGCTAAAGAAATTGTTACGAGATTAAGCTCTTGAAATAGGTGAAAATTGGTTGTATAATCATTGAAAATTAAGCTTTTATGATAGGTGAAAATTGGTAGTATTGAGTGTTGCTGGTGCTTCAAATAAGAATATATAGAATAATTTTTTCTCAATTACAGTTGAATAGATTTTGGTAAGATATTATATATGAAGTATTCTACGCTACAACTCTACGAGTTATCTTTAGCTTTCCAAAAACATAAGTATTGTTCCCTCCGGTCCACTTTAATGATTTTTTTTTACCTTTTTTTGTGGTCCAAAATATTTAATTTTTTCAGATATCAAGAAGGAATTAACTTATTTTTTCAAAGTTTTTCTCGGAATAAAGAACCTAGAAGTATTTGTTATATTTTCAATAAATAAATTAAGGTTAATATAATCAATTTTATTGTTAATTAATGCTAAAAGTTAGATTTCTTAATATGTATTAAAACAAAAAAATCAATTAAATAAATCGGAAGGAGTACAATTTTTCATATTTATATTTATGTGTTAGGAAAAGACTGCATCATAAATTCAACAGAATTCTATCACCATGCGCGGGTAATTTACTAGTTTATAATTTAGAAGTGGCAGTTTAGGTGTACGAACATTGCATTCTTTAGCTGTACAAAAGGCAGTGTAAATGGTACTATATATTTAGGCCTACCTTATTGGCGAATTAACACGTGGATTACACTTTTTGCTTTAGCAAACCACATGGATTTCACTATTTCAGATACACCGTATTTCTATATTTTTCCATCTATTCACTCCTCTAATTCTCTCTCTTTCGTTGCTCACCCCAACCTTCTTACTGCTTCAACAGTTCAAGGTGAGTTTTTAAATTCCTCTGGGGTTTTTTTTTTCAAAATTCTTTCATACATTTTGTCTTTTTCTGATTTTACATTCTGTTTGCTACAATCTTCTAGCCTCTAATGTGTTTTAAGTCTGGTAAGTTTTCTCCCCTGTTCTTTCTTTGTTGGCCCGTGTTCTGACTTTCTCTTTTGAATTTCTTTGAAAATATGTCCATTTTTCGTTCGATGTTGATTTGAATAATTTTTACTACATTTTGTACATGCATGTTTGGAATTTCATATTATTTTGATATGTATATTTGGAAAGAAATACTTAGGTGCATGTGTTTTTGTTTCTAATTTTGGGGGATTTAAAGATAACAACGTTGTGGGTGTCATACATCCTTCCTATCTTATGTCAGTTTGCTTAAAGGGGTATTTGCTTCATGTAGAGTAATTAGTGAAGACTCTCCTAACAAAATTTCACTGAAACAGAAAACTAGACCCGTTTAGTTAGCTTGGATGGACCTTAATCAATTGTAGCAACAAAGGCATTTTGGTACCCTCTTTCGATTTTAGTTGACTACTAGAAATTACATGGGTGAATTTAATCGATTTTGATGATTTTGCAAGGAACTTTCATTAGTGAAAGTTGAAGGAAAGTGATTCTAAACAAAGACAGTTTACCCTTCCACTGGAAATCGAATACAATGTCTTTTCCTCAAACTTTAGGAAATGTTTGACATTTGAATCAGATATGATATCTGTCCTTTTTTGTTGGTTCTTTTTGTTGTTTCTTTCAGCATGCATGGGAGATGGAACTTAGCTGCTTGTACTTATTATTATTTGTAAGTGTAGATTCATTTATTTTTTTAACTAGGAGACAGTCTCTTAGGGAAGCTTTCCAAAATAAATATCCGATTACTGAAAGACAAATGTCGACTTCTTCAGGCCAGACCAACACTATGTCAAGTTGTAAAGGGAATGATCGAAAAGATGGGTTATGCAGTAAGTTTGTTATTTGTTAGTACTATCTTACAAGTATATGAGTTCTCTTTTTTAGTTTAATCTGACAGTTAGATGCTGCGTCAGGGTTAAAAATGTCTGCTCAATAGAGTACATGAAGTTCAACAAACTTCCTTGTCTATTTAAAACTTCCTAACTTTATGTATGCTACTTATTTGCTCATTGTCACAGATGATACCAAGTTGCATGCGTCTGCTATTAATTTTATTACATAAGAGTATCATCTATGTTCTTTAATGACCAATTAGTCTTGGATGTTCAAGAGAAATCACAGCAGATGATTGAAAACACCGGAGGTCAAAAGCAACTTTCTTTTCAAATTAAGGGTCTGTAGATTATTGTTACAGATATCGTGGTTATTAAGACCTGGTGAATATGATGAACAGATGTAGATAGAACCTGCAGTAACCCGTTCCTTTGCTGCCAACTATACTTTTGGAGCTTTTATATAGTTCAGAAAAATTAGTTTGGTGATTATTATAGCTTCTCCTATTGTAGTGGTGGTTACTGCAGGACAGCAACATCTATAAAAATTAATTCGAAAATAGGATGGATTCTCATAATAAGAGTTGTGATGCGCGAATCAAGAATTTTCAGTGCTCTTCAAAATAGCTAAGTAGTTGACACGTGTTCTATTTGTGTCTTTTACCTGGTTTTTCTCTTTTTAAAATGTTCCCTCTATTATTTTATTGATCTCCGATATCGTCTTAGCACAACTTTTGGAAGAAATATGAGCATCATCCTCATGGCCTTCGGAAGCCTGCGTTGAAGATGTAAAGATAATTGTTGTATTTGACAAACTCATGGGCTTCAAAGAGAATCAATTATAATTGAGCAATTTGTTGGCAAAAACATGCGCTCAAGGGCATCCATTGCTGCCTTTGATTCTTTTTTGATTATGCACAAATTTAGCTAGCATTGCCTCAAAGGACATAGTTCTCTTAGAGGTCTCAAAGTTTGGAGATCTGAGGGGGAATGCATACTGGTCGATGATTGAGTTATTATACCATTCTAAAAGAATATGGATACTCCGGTCCTGGAAGTACTTTTAACCGTGCCTATTATTTCCTTTACACTTGCTGGTGCATTGTAGATTCACTGTCTGATCTTCTCTTTGTTGGCTTTGGTACTTTTGATCTTTTTCCAGCATCAGCTTGTAATTAGCTAGGTATTTATGTTTGTAATGATAAAACTTCTAAAATTTGAATGTTGCAGTCATCTTTTGTCTTCAATTATGGAGAACTATAACTGAAAGATCCATTTAACAAAAAAATAAAAAAACTATGGTTGAAAGATGCTAACATGATGTTTATATGTTATTTGTGCAGGATTTGGTATGCCCACTGCCTCTTTCATACCTAGAAAGGAAAATAAGTACCACAAAATTGTGTACTAAGAATCAAAACTTAATTCTTGCTTTCTTTTCACTTATAACCGCCTCTCACTGCACGTAGAGAATTTTGCTATATATACATCATAAATATTTTTACTATTCAATCATAGTATTTTTGGTTAGTTGACCTCAATTACTTTTAGTATCTGTTAAAAATTATGATTTCCATGATTGATTTTCCTTGAATTCTAATTGAGGCTCTGAATGAGCAGAACTTCGAGACTATATTCCTATGCTATGACAAACAAGTTATGGAATTAAGAAAGTGCTAAATTCTACACTGCATCTCAATTCGATAGTCAAGTTTCAGATTATTTAAGCAGTCTTATACATGAGGAGTATCAAAATTTGGTGCTTTTAGCAAATTCCATTTACATTTTCCTATATTATATTTGCCTCCTATGTGGTGGAGTCCATCCACAGTTAGGCGAAGGGGCTAAGAAAATTTAGAGTACATCTAGCTGTAAACAAACTTGTTCATTGCTGAAGAACTTATAACTTTGCTGCTGTCATTTTCATTTTTTTATGTGTTCCACAAATGTTGCCTAATTTCTCAAAATTCCCAGGTATGTCTCTCTTTTGTTAGAAATAAAATAATTAAATTGGCTTTGAGGCGTGAAAATCGACTGTCCTTAAAGAGTTATCGCCTGTATACTAATTTAGGGAAAATACAAAAACGATTCTCTTCAGGATACAACAAAGCCTGCAGTAACACTTGTGATTTTCCTATTTCACTTCGTTGGAATTCTTGTGTATTTATAGGCAACCAACAGACCCTTTCAGAAAGGATGTCTTGTTTCACAAACAGACACGACTATTTATTCGAATTTTGAATTTAAAATTCAAATAAATTTGATTTTACTGTTAAAAATAATTAACTCTAGGATCTCGTGTCTGTTGAGTCAATCTCGTGCCTGTTGAGACAATCTTGTGTCTGTTGAGTCAGTCTCGTGCCTGTTGAGTCAGTCTCGTGCCTGTTGAGACAAACTCGTGCCTGTTGAGACAAACTCGTACCTGTTGAGACAAACTCGTACCTGTTGAGACAAACTCGTGCCTGTTGAGTGTTATTTCATAATGATCAGTTCCGAGGCTAACAGGCACAGTACGAGTAAGGTCGGTCTCGAAGGTGTTTCACATAACAGGCACGAAACTTCTTTTTTCCGATGTGGGAAGAATCCCACTTCCAACTTGCCAATAACAAACTATCTTACAATCCCCCACTAGTTTGTTATTTCGCTTCATAACACTTGTGAATAATTGAAAGTATCTTTTACAGATTTGAACTTTCCTTTAGTGTAAGTATATTAAAGTTTTGACGAAGTTAATGGTATCTTAAGATTTGAACCACAACTCCTTGTGCCAAAACCGAAAGTACCACACACACAGTATTATCTAGTAGCTTAGAAAATCCAGTATTCGCTTTAGCACGTTTACGGCCATGTGCTCATCCTGAATTCATGAATATTTACAAGATCAACCCTTTAAATCTTGCTAGAAGCGGCACCACTTCAATATTCATATAGGTGGAATTAGTTATATGTCCCTGTTACTCCAGACATTAATAATTCCATTAAGATTAATCAACCTCTTCATGTAACAGTATGCACTTTGGAGTTTGTCTTTATGCCCCTGTTATAACAAGCATTTAACAACTCCTTAACTCCTCATATAACAGTAAGTAGTACATTAGAATTAGGGCTCCTAAAGAGGAGATCAGTGCTTAAACAATACAAGTAACTTGTTATTACCCATTGAACTTATATTGTTAGAGTGTATACTAACTCAAAGTGGGGTTCCCATTCCTTGTATTTAATTTAAGGGTCTCAGCCCCATCTCTCCACAAGTTTGTTGTACTACATCTCTACCTAATGGCTTCGTAAGTGGATCAGCCAAATTCTTATTTGATCTCACATGTATTATAGCTATAGCTCCATTAGTAATTAATTCTCTTATATAAGCATGTCTCAAGCTTATATGTCTCGATTTCCCATTATATATTTTATTGTGAGCAACACACATTGTAGTCTCACTATCACAGAATATGGAAATGGCTGGCATAGGTTGTGGCCACAACTTTATATCAAGTAACATATTCCTCAGCCATTCTGCTTCTTTTCCAGCAGCTGCTAATGCAATAAATTCAGATTCCATAGTAGAATGGGAAATACATGTTTGTTTCTTGGATGCCCAACTAATGGCTCCACCGCCTAGAGTAAATATCCATCCTGATGTGGATTTATTATCATTAACACTTGTAATCCAACTTGCATCAGAATATCCCTCTAATATATTAGGAAAACCATTATAGCAAATGCCTAAGTGCTTTGTATATTTTAAATATCCAAGTACTCTACTTATTGCTTTCCAATGATCATTACCTGGATTACTGGTAAACCTTGAAAGTTTACAAACAGCAAATGCAATGTCGGGTCTAGTGCAATGCATTGCATACATCATACTACCTATCGCACTTGCATACTCCAACTGTGCTACTGCTCTTCCAGTATTTGCAGTTAGCTTAACACTAGAATCATAAGGAGTATTATACCCCTTTATTCCTAAATGACTGAATTTAGTAAGGATTTTATCTATATAATGTGCTTGTGACAAAGTCACTTGCTTGTTATCTCTTTTGACCTTGATTCCCAAAATAGTATCAACTTCATTTAAATCCTTCATTTTAAAAACCGAGGTTAGATACTTTTTGGTATCGATAATTCCTTGTAGATTCGTACCAAAAATCAGCATGTCATCGACATATAAACAAATTATTACTCCATATTCTTTTGTAAATTTAGAGTAAATTCACTTGTCTGCATTATTATGTACGAATTCGGTTGATAGTATTACACTATCAAATCTTTCATGCCATTGTTTAGGCGCTTGTTTAAGACCATAAAGAGACTTTATCAATTTGCAAACTTTCTTCTCGTTTCCCGGAAGAACAAAACCTTCAGGTTGTTGCATATATATTTCTTCACTAAGGTTCCCATTTAAAAAGGCTGTTTTAACATCCATTTGATGTACGTAAAGATCATAGATAGAGGCCAAGGATAAAAGGACTCTAATGGATGTTATTCTTGCAACAGGAGCATATGTATCAAAATAGTCTATGCCTTCCTTTTGAGTGAAACTTTTTGCAACTAATCTTGCTTTGAAGGTTTGGATGGAACCATCTGTATTGTACTTTCTCCTAAAGACCCACTTACAACCTATAGGTTTTGATCCAAGAGGAAGATCAACCAAAACCCAAGTGTTGTTGGATATAATTGAGTCTATTTCATCATTAATGGCCTCTTTCCAAAAAGCAGCGTCTCTAGAAGACATTGCTTCTTGAAACATCTTTGGGTCTTCTTCAACATTTAATACAATTGGAATTTGATTACAAACGTTTGTCCTATCTCCTTCAACAAGAAATATTATAGATTGTGAAGAAATAAAATCAGAACCAAGATGTTTTTCCTTTCTTATTCTTTGGCTTTTCCTTGGTTCTATCTGCATATCATCACTTCTTTCCTTAGTTTTAATAATTTCAGGAAACGACAATTTATTAGCATCAATACGTTTTCCATTTATTTCAGTCATTTCATCAACATTGTCATTTATAAATCTATTTTCAATAAATTCAACATGTATAGATTCTATAATGACATTAGATTCTAGATCTAGCAGTCTATAAGATTTGGAGTGTTGTGCATATCCTACAAAAATACTTTTAATTCCTCTAGGACCCAATTTTGTTCTTTGATGGTCAGGTACTCTATAATAGGATATACACCCCCACACTTTAAAATAATTTAAATTTGGTTTTCTACCATTTCAAAGCTCATAAGGCGAAATATACATACTCTTTGAAGGCACTCTATTTAAAATATAACATGCAGTTAGTAGTGCTTCACCCCATAAATTATGTGGCAAATGTGCATTAAGTAACATAGCATTAACCATATCCACCCGAGTTCTATTTTTCCTTTCCGCTAACCCATTTTGTTGAGGAGTATAAGGGGCACTCATTTGATGTATTAGGTCATGCTCTTCACAGAACTTATTAAATTCGTTAGAAAAATATTCTCCGCCTCTATCACTTCGAATAATTTTAATTTTCCTACTCCTTTGATTTTCCACAACAGACTTGTATTCTTTAAACTTTTGAAAAGCTTCGTCCTTAGTTCTAAGTAGGTAAACATATGTAAATCTAGAGAAATCGTCTATAAAAGTAATAAAATATCTTTTGCCTCCTCTAGTTAATTCTCCATTTAATTCACACAAGTCTGAATGAATTAAATCTAATAGTTCTGTGGATCTTTCAACTTTACGAAATGGTTTCTTTGTCATCTTTGCTTGTATGCAAATTTCACATTTTATATGTTGAGTTTTACATGAGATATAACCATTTTTGGACATATAATTCAAAGAGCCAAAATTTAAATGTCCTAGTCTAGCATGCCATAAACAAGAATCAGACTCAACGATGTAAGCAGAAACATAATTTATTTCATTAATACTCAATTTGAACATGCCGTTACAGTTATAGCCTTTTCCAACAAAAACACTATTCTTAGACACTATTACATGATCAGACTCAATAACTATCTTGAAGCCTTTCTTTGACAGCAAAGCAGCGGACATTAAGTTTTTCTTCATATCAGGAACATGATACACATTCAGTAACGTCAACTTCTGGCCAGATGTGAAGTTAATCTCAATACTTCCTTTTCCAGCAACATCTGCCGCAACATGGTTTCCCATCAAGACTTGTTCAGAATCCTGCACTTTTGCATATGTCTTGAACATCTTCTTGTCATAACAGACATGAATAGTAGCACCCGAATCTAGCCACCAGTCTTGAGTTTTTGTAGCAGCGGTAGCCACATTCAACTTTGTGACCATACCAATTTGCATTGCGGAAACCATGGCAACCAGTCCTTGGGCAGAATTTTCCACTATGTTTGCCTTTTCAGAATTTCCAGATTTTTCAATCTTTCTAGACTTTTCGGTATTGCTTGCATTGAAATTTATTCCTGCCTTTCTATATCTGCAGTCCCGAATCATATGGCCTTTCTTTCCACAATGATGACAACTAAAATTCTTTCTCTTTTTAAAAGAAGACTTTTTGGAAACTTTCAGATGTTTGTTCCCACTTCCTGAACCATTCTGACTGACAAAATTGACTGCGGAACTCGAAGGCTGACTAATAGCATCACGAGCACGAGTATCACTTTCAATTTGAATGTGAGTACGAAATTGTTCCACAGCCATTTTATCCATAGAATGTAGGATTTTCTTTCTATAGTCATTCCAAGAGGAAGGCAATTTCGAAAGAATAGCACCTATTTGAAGTGCATCAGGAATTTTAACTTCAAGATCACTTAGTTTTGATATTAAGATTTGCAGTTCATGAATTTGATCCATTATAGCCTAGTATCAAATATTTTAAATTCAAAGTACTGCAGAGCCAGGAATTTGTCAATACCTCATTTTTCATTCTGGTATGCAGTTTGTAGAGCAGTCCAAATTTCTCTTGGTGATTTCAGATTGCAGTAAAGATCATAGAGTCGATCTGTCAAAGTATTCAGAATATGGCCGCGACACAACAGTTCATCATGTTCTCGTTTCTTCCTTTCTTCCTTGACTACGCCAGAATCTTCTGCTGTGGGCTCAGGCATTGGAGGCAAGGCATAATCAAGAACATAGTAGATATTGAGAGCGGACAACAAGAATATCATCTTGTCTCTCCAACGGGTAAAGTTTGTTCCATCAAAGCGATCAAGTTTGATGAACTTCTTCGGATTCTCAACAACAGACATCAATTTCTCCATAGCAGGATAACTCTTTAAGATTGTGAGAAATAAAATAATCAAATTGGCTTTGAGGCGTGAAAATCGACTGTCCTTAAAGAGTTATCGCCTGTTTACTAATTTAGGGAAAATACAAAATAATTCTCTTCAGGATACAACAAAGCCTGCAGTAACACTTGTGATTTTCCTATTTCACTTCGTTGGAATTCTTGTGTATTTATAGGCAACCAACAGACCCTTTCAGAAAGGATGTCTTGTTTCACAAATAGACACGACTATTTATTCGAATTTTGAATTTAAAATTCAAATAAATTTGATTTTACTGTTAAAAATAATTAACTCTAGGATCTCGTGCCTGTTGAGTCAATCTCGTGCCTGTTGAGACAATCTCGTGCCTGTTGAGTCAGTCTTGTGCCTGTTGAGTCAGTCTCGTGCCTATTGAGACAAACCCGTGCCTGTTGAGACAAACTCCTACCTGTTGAGACAAACTCGTGCCTGTTGAGACAAACTCGTACCTGTTGAGACAAACTCGTGCCTGTTGAGTGTTATTTCATAATGATCGGTTCCGAGGCTAACAGGCACGGTACGAGTAAGGTCGGTCTCGAAGGTGTTTCACATAACAGGCACGGAACTTCTTTTTTCCGATGTGGGAAGAATCCCACTTCCAACTTGCCAATAACAAACTATCTTACATCTTTTTCCTGGAATTTTTCCAAGAGTGAAGCACTATTTCTTGAGGCAGTGTAGCTTGCCATTATTTGCAAGCAGCAGAACCTATCAATGCACCCTATTTTTTCATGTGTTTCTCTCAAAGAACTGAAATAAGCCTAAACAATGGTGGAAGCCTATCAAAGATGCATTCCGAAGCCTCCTCTCATTCTCCACAACTCTTTATCGTTTTGGCTGAACAAGCTTTTTCATTAAAGGCAAAATTTAAGTAACTACTAGTAATACTACTTTTTCTGAACCATGAAGCCAAAATATTTAAAAGCTAAGCTTATATATGACATGTATAGGCAGGTGGTGGTAGAAATTGGAGAAGTTGGAAATGCTGTCGAATTTTTGTTTTTCTATTTATAACCTTTTAACTCCATGGACCTGGTTTGTATAATTAACATGGTAAATGAAAAAAAAATTGTTGTTTGAAAAAAGTTGTTGAATAAATTTTCTACCATTGAATAATTCAGATAAGTGATTTAACTATGTTGCTTCTTACATACTTCTCTATATTCTTCCCTTTTCACGTATCATTTTTCATTATCTATGATGCTTCATACGTCCCCTTTCACATGGTGTATTTTTATTTTTTTCTTTATACATTCATAGTAATTTCCTGCTTTAATTACGACATGGTACAGGTCCTAACTCATTTGGAGTTGGTGGTTAAGTGGTGAGTTGAAACACCAATAGGGATCATAAATATTGTTACATGCAATTTTCGGAGAAACACTCTGTGTGTCTTATATTTTTCTTTTAAAAGAGCGATGATTTTCTTATTCTTTCTCGAATCTTTCATTTGTAAGACTAATAATGCAAACATGAATTTCTTTTTCCTTTTCTCCAATCAAGCTGCTAACATGATTTCTTATTGTTCTTAAAGTCCTTAATTGTTCCCCTAAACAATACGCGTTTCCTTATGCCATTGTTTACTGCATGTACATCTCATTCTCGATCAACATTTAACACGTTGGGCCCGTGCTCAACACGGGCTTCCGCGTCTAGTATTAATTCTAGAGAAGAGTTGGGCAGTAGTGGACGACTTCGTGCTTTAGAAGAAACAATAGATGAAGTGAAAAAACTACAAAAATAAGACTTTTTTTTGAAAAAAACTTTATGGGCGAAGCAAATACGGGGAGGGTTTTTTTAATTAACCTAAATAGATGTCCACCACCACCAATAACGTAGAAATGGCGTGGGATAGCCACTTTTTAATATGGTATTTACTTTTTATCCAGTATTTTTAATGCTGAGCAAAAATAATCATTGTTCTCTTAAAATTAATATGAAAAGGTATTTTTATCCTTTGCTGTGTAAATATTAAGGACATGGTGTCCGATAACTCATATAGCAAAGACTGACCTCCGATAACTCATTGCAGAAATTCCAGCTCACAGTTGTCACTGGTGATCCGAATTAAATTTTTTTGCAGACAATAGAAAATGGAAGATTCTGCAAGTTACGAGAAGAAAATTCGAGTAGAAATATTAAATTGGAAGAGCAAGTGCAGATCTGAAATTTTTTTCTGTAATTTTCTTATGTATGAAACGAATCAAATTGGAAATGTTAGAAAGTGGTGAATTATGTGAAACTGAAATTTTGATCGTATGCAATTATGGTGGTAGATGTATTTCAGTTTGTGATTTCTGTGATGTATTTTTGGTTTTCTGCTACGTTATGGACCGTGAATTTATAGTTACAAATTCAAAAGTTAAGGACACTTGGTCCTGAACTTAGACTTACAAGCTTAAAAGTTAAGGACACTTGGTTTTGAACTTAGACTAACAAGCTCAAAGTTAAGGACAATAGGTCCTGAACTTACAGTTACAAGTTCAAAAGTTAAGGACAATAGGTCCTGAAGTTCTGAATTTAGACTAACAAACTCAAAAGTTAAGGACAATAGGTCCTGAACTTAGGCTAAGAAGCCCAAAAGTTAAGGACAATAGGTCCTGAACTTAGACTAACAAGCTCAAAAGTTAATGACACTTGGTCCTGAACTTACAATTACAATTTCAAAAGTTAAGGACATTTGGTCCTGAACTTAGACTAACAAGCTCAAAAGTTAAGGACAATAGGTCCTAAACTTAGACTTACAAGTTCACAAGTTAAGGATATAGGAGTTTATCGGGCGGGCTGGGACGGGTTGAACGGGAAAAACTCGAGCCCGTTCGGTTAGCGGGCGGGCTGTTTAGCGGGCTGGGGGCGGGTTGGAAAATTTCGGGTTTTTTTAGGGCCCGTTCGGGTTCGGGCGGGCCGAGCTACTTTTTTTAAAATTAAATTTTATTTTTCTTATTCAATGTTATTGATACTTAAATATTTGCAAACTTTTAAGGCTTAGAATTAAACATTGAAGTTTAAAGTTTAAAGTTTTAAATTTGTTTTGTATTTTAAAATTATAAAATTGAAATTAGAAAGTAAGTGGCTACAAAAAATTATTGAATAAGACCAATAGACAAATTATTTATAAAATTGAACGAAAAAGAGTAAAACTAAATTTTCATGCATAATAAATTAATAATACTTAAAAATTTAAATTAATCTAACAAACTAAAACATTAAGCATAAATACGTCTAATAATTTTAAAATAACACAAATTGTCTCAAATCAACTTAAAATACGAATTTCTGGAGTACGCTTAAGACAACTCTTGATATGCCTCCTTAAAGAGCCTGTGCCACACTTTGGACGAAGATTTAAGACTAGACCACAGTTCTTGCACTTTACTTTCTAAGCTTCTTCATTTTCTTTTACCACCTCAAAGTGTTCCCAAACATATGAGCGCACTCTAGAAGTACATGGCATGATTTAACTTGAAGTCTTGAATTGAGAATTTAAGAACAATAATATCAAGAGAGAATTGAGAGAGAATTAGAGTAGTAACTAGAAAGAGAGTGAATTGTGAGAAAAAATAAAGAAGAAGAGGGGCTATTTATATGTTTTAAAAGGTTAAAAATGTAATTTTCTTAATTATCAGGGGCGGGAGGGCTATATTTTTAATGGGTGAGGCCGAAATGGTCATTTCTGCAAAATCTGGCCATTCCTCGACGGTCATTTCTCAATTTGACCATTGGCAACGATCCAAATATTTTTTTTAAAAAAAAATTCAGCAATGGTAAACGGGCTCATAACGGCCTGCAGCCCGTTAACAACCCGTTAACGGGTCACGGGCTTAGCGGGCTCGGTGCACCATTAACCAGAACATAAACGTCCACAACCCGCCCCCTACCAACCCATCCCAACCCGCCCATAGTGAACAATAGTGGGCTGAACCGGGCTGACCCGGGTTGAAGCAGGCTGAAAACGGGTCAGCCCGTCCCATTAACAGGCTTAGTTAAGGACTAGTAGTCCTTAACTTAGAGTTACAAACATAGAAATTAAGGACAGGTGGTCCTGAACTTCAAGTTCCAAGTTCAAAAGTTAAAGAACATGTAGTCCTGAAGTCCTGAACTTAGAGTTACAAGTTCAAAAGTTACGAACATGTAGTCTTGAAGTCTTAAACTTAGAGTTACAAGTTCAAAAGTTAAGGACATTTGGTCCTGAACTTTATGAGCAGAAAGGTATTTTCGTCCGGGAAGGTAAAATTTATTAAAGCAGTGGCTAAAGACTAAAGACATTTTAAACAGTGGCTTAAAAGTAAATACATGTGTTATTAGTGGCTAACCGTGCACTTCTCCCACCAATAACAACATACCCAGTATAGTCCCACAAATGAGGTCTGGAGCGGGTAGAGTGTACGCACACCTTACCTCTGCCTTTAAAAAGGCAGAAAGACTATTTCCGGAAGACCCTCGACTCAGGTCCAAAGTAGATGTCCACCAAACTGTATAAATTAAAAATAGCCGGATGATATATAATCTATGTATAATATAGTATAATTATGTATAATTAGTATATAATGTTTCTCCTATCACTCTTTTAATTGATAGCAAACGAACTCAAAAATCTCACTACTAAAAATTCGGGCAAAACCGTCCAAAAAAACGAACAAAGTGGGTCGGTAATGGCCAATAACCTTCCAAAACGCGACCTTTTATGTGTGGACGGTATTTTGAAGGTCGGAAGGGCATACCGACCAAAGTTGGTCGGAAATTACCAACCAACTTTGGTCTGTCAATTAAATTTTAAAAAAATTGCCAAAAAACCGACCAAAGTTGGTCGGTATTTTAATTATGTAATTAAAAAATGCACCATCTGGGAATCGAACTGGGGTCTGTACTGTGGCAGGATACTATTCTACCACTAGACCATTGGTGCATTTTGTTTTAAGACTGTCTTTTATTTCATTTATACTCTTTAATTGTATTTTCGCACGAAAATAACCGATCAAAGTTGGTCGGTTTTATTAAAAAATAAAATTTTCGACCGATCTCGGTTGGTTTTTTTAATATTAATTTTAATTTATTTTAAATGAAAAACCGACCAAAGTTGGCCGGTTGCTTGAAAAATAAATTTCGCGGGACTCAAAAATAATTTCCCGCATTTTTGCGCCAAAGAAAACCGACCAAAGTTGGTCGGTTTCGTAAGAAAAAATTAAAAAATAAAATATTTTGAAAAATCGGCCAACTTTAATCGATTTTTTAGCCAGTTTTTTGACCGACCAAAATTGGTCGGTTGACCGTGGTCGTTTTTTGCCGAATTTCTAGTAGTGTCTATTGATGGAGTCCGAAACAAAAGAGAAAACATTATAACCTTATACTCAGTGCATGTAATAAAATTTTTTTATTAAAATTAGAGGTAGATTTTACAATGAATTTCTAGGATTTTCTATTATATAATTTGAATGAATTTTAAATTATACTAATTTAGAAAGTATTTCTTTAGTGACAATCAAAACTCAAGAATATGTATATGCAAAAAAGAATAAGAGAGAGCGTGGAACTTAATGGTATACTTTATGAACATAATATTATTAACAAGTTCATAAAAGAACTATTCTATTTATAATTTAAATAAACTTAAATTATATAATTTTTTTATTAAACGTATAAAAACTATAGTTAAATCAGTTAGGTAAAAAGAATACATTATATATAATATTTTAAAAAAAATACCTCAAGAAGGGATCGAAAATGTGAGGGCAAAATAGACATTGCGTAGGATATAAGCATGCTAATATTTATTGTTCAAAGTTAGAGGAGGAGTTTGATTTATAAAGCAAAGTTGGAAATATAAATAATTTTCACAAAAAAAGGACCGTATAAATAAGATTATTCACGACTAGTACGGCACAAGGCGAAGTTACGTACATGGTTCAACAGAATTTAATTGAACTTCTTTCGTCAAAAATTACATAGCGGAAATAGAATAATTTAAAAGAAAAAAGATCTTTATACATACTTATACAAAGAATTTTTTTAATTTCTATTATAGTGATAAAGACGGCTAAAAAAATATTTTAGGTTGTTGGTTCAAATTTTAAGTTTTGCATTCTTATGTATTTGTTTTAAATCCTTTCTTTAAACTCTTAAGTCCGCCATCTTGGGTGCTCCTGCCGTGGCAGATGGGATTTGGTGTTGAGTAGTTTGTCCGAAGGAAACGTCACACATCGATAGTGAATTGAAAAATAGGCCGAAGACCACTTTTAACTTAGCGTCGAAATTATTTACATTGCAAGCAGAGGCGGATCTACCTTAGAGTTAGAGGTCACGGAACCGTTAGCCTCGAAAAAAAATATTTTATATATATTTATATATACACTGGGGACCCCTTAAATAATTTTCTTGGCCCCCTCAGCAACAAAAGCAAGACCGAAGAGATGGTTTTTGTAGCTTGCTTGAGAGTTTAAGTTACTAGATAGTCCTAGTGCCAAAACCCAGCCCCTGCACTTTCTCATTTAAAATTTGTTTTTTTTTTTAATTCAACGACTGCCTTTCATCTCTTTTTTTCAAACAAAGGTAAAACCCTCTGCTCACCCTTTTACTAAAATAAAAACACTTTTTCAAACTATTGTTTTAACCTTATTCTGCGTATGCTCGACCTCGACTTCGACAGTCCGAATCAGTGACGATTATTGAGTTTGAGACTAACAGTACGTTTAATTGAGTAAATTTTAATTTTATTTGAGTAATTTTTCCTTTTGAAAATATTAACATAGCAAAGTAATTTGGTATCAAAATTTTGCTTTCTGCAAAGAGTTTTAGAGCCAAAATGTGAACTTAAAGTTTGTATTTTGCTGATAAATTATTATACTCATTATGTTTTTATAGAGTTACACACCGAACTTTATCACTAGTAATTGACATGCTTAAGACAATGGTGCCTCCGTCATGCTCAAATCCTGGATCCTCCTCTGAATTTGCAAGTATAGGTAAAGTTTATCAAGTGACCTTGAATATGTAAATGAGTTTAAGTTTTATACACTGTAACAGTACTAAAAAGTAATTATACACTTAAGTTATTAAAACATTGACATTGTCTCTTCAAGGACAATAAATGTATTCACGCTTCATCGCGTTATTTCTAATGTTATTTTCTAACATTTTGGAAACTACCAGATTTTGGGTTTTCTTCTTAGCTTTTTGACTAAAGTTGTCCACTCATACATTCGTTGTATTGACTCTACGTCCAAGTGCGTTAGAAGCACTACTGTTATGCACAATAAAATGGGCACTTTAGGAGGGATGAGTTTCTTCATCACAACTACAAATTAACATATCACAAAAACATATTCATTTTTATGTTAAATTTGCAATATCCAGAAATGAAGAAGGTTGTTGTTTTCTATTGTCTTCTTGTAATAATTCTCATGTTATCAATGGATGAGTGTGATGGATTATAATAAGCAACGGAAGCAATCTCACTATTAAAATTACATGTAATCTAGATAACTAGCATAAACGAGATTTTACGGTTTTACCTCTTAAAGCGTGAACAAAGCTCCTTTATCACGTGAGCTTTCAATTCCACAGTAACTCAAAGAATTCTCTACCACCCGCACGATCACGGTCTCCGAACGTTCTACGGTCTTCTACTGTGTTACCCAAATAATATCCGGAAATAGCAATTTCGCGTGGGCAAAATTTCTAGGAAAATAGGCTGAAAATTTCGTCCACCATGACTCATTCTTCTAGGTGGAAAACCTTATGTATTTATAACACAAGTTTTAAGGGTTAAAACCCTTTTCCAAAACCTATTGGGTCTTCTTTTTTACCAGAAAAATGATTCTTTTATTTCTTATTATTTAGGCACAGTAGGGACCACCGAATTTAATTAACAAGGCTCCAATTATGGAATTAGTTTCTAATTTTCAAAATTAATATCCACCATAATTAATTATGAATTATTCCACTAAAAATTCGTAATTGCACTACTTATTCAATTTCGAAATTCATCCATTAAATCTTATTTAACTCCCCATGTTAAGATTCAGATACAAATCAATTAAATTAAATTACTGACGAATTAATTTATTGATTATTTCTTTCAGACTTTTGTTTAACTTATTTCATGTGTCAGATACAAAATTCACCGGTCGGGTTTACACATGAAAACTTATAAGCTTTCATAAAGTGTATCATTAATCTCTAAAACGAGACATGGATTCCATCAACTAACTATTGCTTTGCTAATGTACATTATTATTATTATTATCCAATTACCAGGCATATTGACCCAAGAAAGAATCTCGCCTTGTAATAAATCAAAATAATAATAATGTGCACAACTAATAATAGTTATATCAAGATTAAGAGTATAAGTACATTTAATGGCTAGAGAGTTTATTTTATTTAGTCAGTATAAAATACTTATCTTTACTTGGTCCGTTCAACACATACAAAATGTACTAGCAGAAGAAGTTGAAATTAAACCATTTCCATAATCAAGATAAATTATATTTAATCTTGTGCTACAATCATTTCTGATGGTTTGTCCAATTCCATCATGAGATTGTGAACTCAAACTTTATATTTATAAGAATCGATAATTTAATCTTTCGTGTATAAGCTAAACTATATACACTAAATCATCTATTATATAAGCAAAGGACACCGACTAATATGTGATCTATTTAAAACATTATTAAAACTGAATAAATAATTATTTCATAATAAATATTATATCTAAACCAAACCCATGGTTAATAGTATATATCCCAACAGAGTGGTGTCCACAAAGCCAAGCTAGGATCTTGGCTTGTCCTCTATTAAATCCCAAGGTAAATGTTAGTTAAAGTGTACGATCAACTCATCTTTAGAAAGAATTTATTTTTATTTATTTACTATATCTTTAATAATATTTATTGTCACTTGTCAGAAGAAAATAGGAATGATTTAGTCCAAGGTCGCAGTAACGGGTGACTTGGAGAAATGCCAATGTGATGACCCAAAAGGTCATCACTTTTTTTAGAAATAAATTTTGTGTTCTAAGGCCTTAAAAACCTCTTTCTGTCTCACCTCGATTTGCGTACGCATTCCGGATGCGTATCCGAAAAGTCATTATGTAAAAATCTATGAAGAATGATAAATTTTGCTTTTAAAATGAATTTAAGTTGACTTCGTTCAATATTTTGCGTAAATAGACCCGGACACGTAATTTGACGGTCCTGGAGGGTCCGTAGAAAAATATGGGACTTGAGTGTATGCCCGGAATCGAATTCCGAGGTCCCAAGCCCGAGAAAAGAATATTTAGAGAAAATTATTTTTTGGAATATATATGAGCTTTTGGAAATGAAATATGTTTGAATTTGATGGTATCGGACCCGTATTTTGGTTCCGGAGTTCGGTACAGGTCTTATATGTGATTTAAGTTGAGCCTGTAAAATTTGGTAAGAAACGGAGGTCATATGACGTGATTCGGAACCTTAGTTGTAAAATTTGAAACTTAGAAAGTTCTTGAGATTTTCTTTGATTTTGGTGCAAAATTCATAGTTGTTGATGTTATTTTGATGATTTGATTGGACGAGCAAGTCTGTATGATGTTTTTAGGTTAGTGTGCATGTTTGGTTTGGATCCCCAAGGGCTCGGGTGAGTTTTGGATAGGCCACAGAGTGAAATTTGGACTTAGGAAATTGCCGGTATTTTGCAGGTCGCCTAGCTCACAAATGCTAAAGTCGACATGGGCTGCCTTGGTCGTAAATGCGACTTTTGTATCGCAAATGCGATATCGCATTTGCGAAGGGTCCCTCACAAATGCGAAGGTGATCGGAATTTCGCAGGGTCACAAATGCGACAAAATCTTCGCATTTGCGAAGTTAACAGGTTTTGATTCGTAATTGTGACATCTGCGACCTGCAAATTCATAACTTAGCCGAAAATCTTTTATTTTCCAAACCTTTTCAAAACCTAAACACCTTTGGGCGATTTTTCAAAGACAAGTACTCTTCCAAATCGATTGTAAGTCATTTCTAACTCGTTTTCATTAATCTTTAATATCTTTTCACATGATTTCAACTCAAAACAAGGGTTTTCACGGGGGAAATTGGGTGTTTTGGGTAGAGCCTAGGTTTTTCAAATTTTGGGGATCTGGACCTCGATTTGGGGTCCGATTTCAAAATAAATTATATATTTGGGTTCGTGGGTGAATGGGTAATCGGGTTTTGGTTCGAACCTCGGGTTTTGACTATGTGGGCCCGGGGTCGATTTTTGACTTTTTGGGAAAAAAACTTTAGAAAACCTATTTTCATGCATTAGAATTGATTCACTTAGAATTTATTGATATAGTTAAGTAACTTGTGGCTAGATATAAGCGAATTGGTGGTGGAATCAAGAGGTAAAGCGGTAGCTGAGGCTTGAATTATGTTTGTGGAATGGAGGTAAGTGTTTGGTCTAACCTTAGCTTGAGGGATTAGGAGTTGTGTCCTATTTGCTATGTGTTAGTTGTTGAGTACGACGTATAGGCATGGTGACGAGTATCTATACGTTTGTATCAAGAATGCCTGTGAGTCTTATACTATGATTAATGTGACTCCATTTGTATTGTTCATGGCTTATATGATGATTTTCATTGTTGAGCAAGTCTTGTGGAAGTAATATTGGTATTTGAACATTGAAGAGCGTTGGCTCAAGTTGTAAAATGATTTGTGGAAGTATAATTGGCAGTTGAACCTTATAGAGCATTGGCTCAAATTATGAATTGAGTTGTGAAGTAACTGTGAAAAAAAAGAGGATTATGATATTGTCTCCCTTGCCGGGATGTTGTTATTTTAATGTTATCTCCCTTGCCGGTATGTTATTGTTTTGATATTATATTATTTTCCCTTGCCGGGATATGATAGTTGTACTATTATTCCCTTGCCGGGATTTTATTGATTCCCTTGCCCTTATTGCTTTGTGATTGTTGTTTGGGTTAGGAAGAGTATTAAAGCACGAAGAGTGATGCCGTGCATGATTTTTGTGAGAGAGTGTTAATGCACGAAGGGTGATGCCGTGCTGCACGATGTACAATTCTATGTATATGAGTGATAATGCACGACGGATCATTCCATGCGATGATTATATGAGGTAAAAGCACGAAGGATGATGTCGTGTCAATTATATTGATTTTATGGTGAGGACAAGAGTAAAAGCACGAAGGGTGATGCCGTGCACTTGTCCTTGATTTTCCTGATTCTTACTGATAATTGAGTTATGGTGTTCTTTATGTTTATTTACTGATTTTCTGTTGTTACTTGATTTTATTGTGATGTTATTGATTCCCTTGCCCAAATTGCTTTGTGATTGTTGCTTGAGTGAGGAAGAGTGTAAAGCACGACGGGTGATGCCGTGCATGATAGTTGTGAGCGAGTGTTAAAGCACGAAGGGTTGTCGTACATGTTATTTGTGAGAGAGTGTTAAAGCACGAAGGGTGATGGCATGCACTTGTCTTTGATTTTCCTGATTTCTATTGATAATTGAGTTATGGTGTTCTTTACATTTAATTGTTGGACTCTGTGTCTACTTGTTATTTCCTGCAGCACGATTCCCCCTTTCTATATTTAATTGTAAAGTTTTGCTTTTATTTTTTGCTGTATATGATTTAACCGCACAAGTTTATTTGGTAGTCTGGTCCTAGCCTCGTCACTACCTCACCGAGGTTAGGCTAGGAACTTACCAGCACATGAGGTCGGTTGTGCTGATAATACACTCTGCATTGTGTGCATATCCCAGTAAAGGAGCTTACAGACCTTAGCTTGGGTTGTTGTCTTCAGCCCATTCGGAGATCCGAGGTAGTCCTGCAGGCATCTGTAGGCCTTGGCGTCTCCTTCTATCATTTCATCCTATTTCATTTATGTATTTCAAAGATAACATTGTATTTATTTTTCGAACCCTTATTTGTAGTATTCTTAGAGGTCTGTGAAATTGTGATACCACTTCTGGGTAGTTTATGTTTAAGGATTTGTATTGGTAATATTTAAATGGTTATATTCTGTTATTCCTCTTATTAAATTCCACCATTTACATAATGTTGGTTCTTAATTGTTAAAGGATTAAAATGGGAAAAAGGTAAATAATTCAAATGGTTGGCTTGCCTAGCTTTCACTAGTAGGCGCCATCACGACTCTCAAGGGTGGAAAATACGAGTCGTGACAAGTTGGTATCAGATCTCTAGGTTAATTAGGTCTAACAATTCATGGACAAGCTTAGTAGAGTCTGAGGGATCGGTGCAGAGACGTATGTATTTATCCTAGAGGCTACAGAGTTAGGAAAAATTTCACTTCTATTCTTCTCTATTATGCGATTTTGTTCTCTCACTGCTAAATTGAAACCTCTTCTCTTGTCCTTTCACGAATGGAGAAGTCACGTACTGCTTCTTCAGCCGAGCAACAACACAGACCGGTGATAGATCAGCTATGTCTTTAGAGGCCTTGTAGAGGTTGGATAGGTTTCACCAAGCTCTTCACTACCACTTATAGCGGTGCATCTTCTGAGGATCCCCAGGATTATTAAGACGGCTTCCATGAGGTTCTCAGGAACATGGGGATAGTGGAGACCAATGGTGTCGACTTTGCTGCTTTTCACTTATCTGGATCCGCCAAGACTTGGTGGAGAGATTATTCTTTGGCTAGACCAGCAGCTTTGACTCAGGATCAGTTTTCTCAGCTATTTCTGGAGAAGTTTCTTCCTATCACTCAAAGGGAGAGCTATCAGAGGCAGTTTGAGTGTCTCCAGCAGGGTTCTAAGACTGTTACACAGTACGAGACTAGGTTTATTGATTTGGCCCGTCATGCTCTTCTTATACTTTCCATTGAGAGAGAGAGAGAGAGAGAGTGAGGAGGTTAATTGAGGGACTCATTCAACCTATTCGACTTCAGATGGATAAGGAGACAAGGAGCGAGATTTCCTTTCAGGATACGACCAATGTGGCCAGGAGGGTTGAGATGGTTCTATCACAGGGGGTGGTCAGGGGTCTGACAAGAGGCCTCGTCATTCAGGCAGATTCAGTGGTGCCTCGTCTGGAGGCAGGGATTCGTATGGTAGATTCCATCCTCCTAGGCCTTTTCAGTCAGCACTTCAGGTTTCTCACGGTGCTTCAGGTGGTCGTGGTTCTCATATGCAATATTCTGATCAACAGTCCTATGGTGCACCACCAACTCCTATCAGTGCACCGCCACTCCAGAGTTTTCGGGGTGGTCATTCAGGTTGTCAAGGTCAGCAGTCTCAGCAGTCGAGGGCTTGTTATACTTGTGGCAATATGGGGCATAGTGCTAGATTTTGCCCTTGAGCATCGAGTAGCTCTCAGCATCAGGGTTCCCGTGCCATGGTTCAGGCACTGAGTGTTCCACAGCCCGCTCAGCCAGCTAGAGGTGGAGGTAGAGGTACTAGAGGTGGAGGTAGAGGTATTAGAGGTGGAGGTCAGGCCGCTAGAGGTGGAGGCCAACCAGTAACATGTCGTCCCAAAGATGTAGTTCAGAGTGGTGGGGCCCAGCCCCGATGTTATACTTTTCCATCCAGACCTGAGGCTGAGGCTTCCGATGTAGTTATCATAGGTACTGTTCTGGTTTGTAGTAGAGATGCTTCAGTTCTATTTGATCTAGGATCTACGTACTCCTATGTGTCATCTTATTTTGTACCGTATATGGTCATGCTTAGTGATTCTTTGAGTGCACCTGTATATGTGTCTAGCTGGTGGGTGATTCTATTATGGTAGATCGTGGCCATCGTACATGTATAGTTGTGATTGGAGGTCTTGAGACTCATGTAGATTTGTTACTTTTGGATATAGTTGATTTTGATGTCATATTGGGGATGGACTGGTTATCACCTTACCACGCTATCTTGGACTATCATGCCAAGACTCTGACTTTAGCCATGCCGGGGTTGCCTCATTTAGAGTGGAGAAGGACTCCTGGTCATTCTACCCGTAGTGTTATCTCATATTTGAAGGCTTGGCGTATGGTCGAGAAGGGGTGTTTGGCCTATTTGGCATATGTTCGTGCTTCTAGTGCTGAGGTTCCTCCTATTGATTATGTGCCTGTAGTTCGTGAGTTTCCTGAGGTATTTCTTTCAAACCTGTCGGGTATGCCACCCGACAGGGATATTGACTTCTGCATTGATTTGGCTCCGGGCACTCAGCCCATTTATATTCTGCCGTATCATATGGCCCCGCCTGAGTTGAAAGATTTGAAAGAGCAGTTGCAAGACTTGCTTGATAAGGGGTTTATTAGACCTAGTGTCTCGCCTTGGGGTGTGCCGATGTTGTTTGTTAAGAAGAAGGACGGATCGATGAGCATGTGCATTGATTACCGGCAGTTGAACAAGGTTAAAATCAAGAATAAGTATCCATTACTGAGGATTGATGATTTGTTTGATTAGCTTCAAGGTGCCAATGTATTTTCGAAGATTGACTTGAGATCTGGCTACCATCAGTTAAGGATTAGGGCATCTGATGCCCCTAAGACAGCTTTCTGCACTCGGTATGGGAATTATGAGTTCTTGGTAATGTCATTCAGGTTGACAAATGCCCTAACAACTTTTATGGATTTGATGAACCGAGTGTTCAAGCCTTACTTGGAATCGTTTGTGATAGTCTTCATTGATGATATTTTGATCTATTCCCGCAGCCGAGAGGATCATGAGCAGCATCTGAGAGTGGTTCTTCAGACTTTGAGAGATAGTCAGTTGTATGCTATGTTTTCGAAGTGTGAGTTTTGGTTGAGTTCCATTGCATTCTTGGGTCATGTTGTATCAGCAGAGGGTATTCAGGTAGATCCAAAGAAGACAGAGATAGTCAAGGATTGGCCTAGACCCGCATAAGCTACATAGATCCGGAGTTTCTTGGGTTTGGCAGGCTATTATCGTCGATTTGTGGAGGGGTTTTCATCTATTGCAGCCCCAATGACCAGGTTGACCCAGAAGCGTGCCCAGTTTAGGTGGTTGAACGAGTATGAGGTGAGCTTTTAGAAGCTCAAGACAGCTTTGACTACGACGCCGATGTTGGTTTTGCCCACAGGTCCAAGGCCATATACAGTTTATTGTGATGCATCTCGGATTGGACTTGGTGCGATGTTGATGCAGGATGGCAAGGTTATTGCATATGCTTCACGTCAGTTGAAGATTCATGAAAAGCATTATCCAGTTCATGATTTGGAGTTAGCAACTATTGTTCACGCATTGAAGATTTGGATACATTATCTATAGGGTGTCATGTGAGGTGTTCACGGATCACAAGAGTTTGCAATACTTGTTCAAGAAGAAGGAGCTAAATTTGAGGCAGAGAAGGTGGTTGGAGTTATTGAAAGACTATGATATCACCATCTTATATCATCTGTGAAAGGCCAATGTGGTTGCCGATACTTTGAGTAGGAAGTCAGCCAGTTTGGGCAGTCTTGCTTATATTCCGATCGGTGAGAGACCGCTTGCTTTGGATGTTCAGGCTTTGGCCAATCAGTTCGTGAGATGTATGTTTCTGAGCCCAATCGTGTATTAGCTTGCATAGTCGCTCGTTATTCTTTATTGGAGCGTATCCGAGACCGGCAGTATAATGACCCTCATTTGTGTGTCCTTAGGGACACGGTGCAGCACGAAGGTGCCAAGCAGGTTACATTAGGAGATGATGGAGTTTTGAGGCTACAAGGTCGAGTTTGTGTGCCTAATGTGGATGGGCTCTGAGAGTTGATTCTAGAGGAGGCCCACAATTCTCGGTACTCTATTCATCCGGGCGCCGCTAAGATGTATTAGGATTTGCGACAATATTATTGGTGGAGTAGGATGAAGAAGGATATTGTTGCATATATGGCTCGATGTTTGAATTGTCAGCAGGTAAAGTACGAGCATCAGATGCCTGGAGGTATGTTTCAGAAGATTGAGATTCCTGAGTGGAAGTGGGAGCGTATCACTATGGACTTTGTTGTTGGACTCCCACAGACTCAGAGGAAGTTTGACGCAGTGTGGGTTTTTGTTGATAGGCTGATCAAGTTAGCACATTTCATTCCTTTGGCAGTCTCCTATTCTTCCGAGAGGTTAGTTGAGATCTATATCCGGGAAATTGTTCGTCTTCATGGTGTGCCCGTGTCTATTATTTCGGACCGAGGTATGCAGTTTACCTCACATTTTTGGAGAGCAGTTCAGCGGGAGTTGGGCACACGGGTTAAGTTGAGCACAACATTTTATCCTCAAACGGACGGGCAGTCCGAGCGTACTTTTCAGATTTTGGAGGATATGCTCCGAGCTTGTGTAATTGACTTTGGAGGCTCGTGGGGTCAGTTCTTGCCTTTAGCGGAGTTTTCCTACAACAACAGCTACCATTCGAGTATCCAGATGGCTCCCTATGAGGCTTTATATGGTAGGCGGTATCGGTCGCCAGTTCGATGGTTTGACTGGGAGAGGCTTAGTTGTTGGGTACGGATCTAGTACAGGATGCCTTGGACAAGGTCAGGATCATTCAAGATAGGCTTCGTACAGCTCAGTCCAAGCAAAAGCGTTATGCCGACCGTAAGGTTCGAGACGTGGCATTCATGGTCGGCGAGCGGGTGTTGCTTCGGTCGTCGACTATGAAGGGCGTGATGAGATTTGGAAAGAAGGGCAAGCTTAGCCCTAGGATCATTGGCCCGTTTGAGATTCTTGATCGAGTGGGAGAGGTGGCTTACAGACTTGCGTTGCCGCCGAGCTTATCAGCCATGTATCCAGTGTTTCATGTGTCCATGCTTCGGACGTATCATGACGATCTATCCCATGTGTTAGATTTTAGCACTGTCCAGTTGGACGAGGACTTATCCTATGAGGAGGAGCCGGTAGCTATTCTAGATCGGCAGGTTCGTCAGTTGAGATCGAAGAGTTTCCCTATTGTTCGTGTTTAGTGGAGAGGTCAGCCTGTTAAAACATCGACCTAGGAGTCCGAGCCGATATGCGGAGCCGTTATCCCCATCTTTTCTCCGACTCAGGTACTTCCTTCTTATGTCCGTTCGAGGATGAATGATTGTTTTAGAGGTGGAGAATGTGATGACCCAAAAGATCATCATTTGTTTTAGAAATAAATTCTGTGTTTCGAGGCCTTAAAAACCTCTTTCTGTCTCACCTCAATTTGCACGCATAGTTCATGTGCGTATCCGGAAAGCCATTATGTGAAAATCTGTGAAGAATGATAAATTTAACTTTTAAAATAAATTTAAGTTGACTTCGATTAATATTTTGGGTAAATTGATCCGGAACTGTGATTTAATGGTCCTGGAGGGTCCGTAGCAAAATATGAGACTTGGGCGTATGCCCGGAATCGAATTCCGAGGTCCCAAGCCAGAGAAATGAATTTTTAGAGAAAATAATTTTCTAGAATATATATGAGTTTTTAGAAATGACATATGTTTGAATTTGATGGTATCGGGCCCGTATTTTGGTTCTAGAGCCTGGTACAAGTCTTATATGTTATTTAAGTTGAGTCTGTAAAATTTAGTAAGAAACGGAAGTCATATGGTGTGATTCGGAACTTTAGTTGTAAAATCTGAAATATTGAAAATTCTTAAGGTTTTCTTTGATTTTGATGCTAAATTCATAGTTGTTGATGTTATTTTGATGATTTGATTGCACAAGCAAGTCCGTATGAATTTTTAGATTAGTGTGCATGTTTGGTTTGGAGCCCCGAGGGCTCGGGTGAGTTTTGGATAGGCCACAAAGTGAAATTTGGACTTAGGAAATTGCTCGTATGTTGCAGGTCTGCAGTCTTCGCATTTGCAAAGCCTGGCTCGCACATGCGAGCTCGCAACTGCGAGAAAGTATCGCAAATGCTAAAGTCGACCTGGGCTGCCTTGGTCGCAAATGCAATATCGTATTTGCGAAGGATCCCTCGCAAATGCGAAGGTGACCGGAATTTCACTGGGTCGCCAATGCGATAAAATCTTCGCATTTGCGAAGTTAGAAGGTTTTGAAGGGGTTCACAATTGTGAACCCTGGTCGTAATTACAACATCTACGACCTGCAAATTTGTAACTTAGCCGAAAATCTTTCATTTTCCAAACCTTTTCAAAACCTAAATACCTTTGGGCGATATTTCAAAGACAAGTACTCTTCCAAATCGATTGTATGTCATTTTAACTGTTTTCATTAATCTTTAACATCTTTTCACATGATTTCAACTCAAACTCGAGGGTTTTCATGGGGGAAATTGAGTATTTTGGGTAGAGCCTAGGTTTTTTAAATTTTTGGGATTTGGGCCTTGATTTGAGGTCCGATTTCAAAATAAATTATATATTTGGGTTCGTGTTCGAACCTCGGGTTTTGACCATGTGGGCTCGCCGTCGGTTTTTGACTTTTTGGGGAAAAAACTTTAGAAAACCTATTTTCATGCATTAGAATTGATTCATTTAGCATTTATTGATATATTTAAGTAACTTGTGGCTAGATACAAGCGAATTGGTGGTGGAATCAAGAGGTAAAGCGGTAGTTGAGGCTTGAATTGTGTTCGTGGCATCGAGGTAAGTTTTTGGTCTAACTTTAGCTTGAGGGATTAAGAGTTGTGTCCTATTTCCTATGTGTTAGTTGTGGAGTACGACGTATAGGCATGGTGACGAGTATCTATACTATGGTGTCAAACATGACCGTGAGTCTTATACTATGATTAATGTGACTCCGTTTGTATTGTTCATGCCTTATGTGATGATTTCTATTGTTGAGCAATGCTTGTGAAAGTAATGTTGGTATTTGAACATTGAAGAGCACTGGCTCAAGTTGTAAAATGATTTGTGGAAGTATAATTGGAAATTGAACCTTATAGAGCATTGACTCAAATTGTGAATTGAGTTATGAAGTAAATGTGAAAAAGAAAAGAGGATTATGATATTGTCTCCCTTGCCGGGATGTTGTTATTTTAATGTTATCTCCCTTACCGGGATGTTATTATTTTGATATTATATTATTTTCCCTTGTCGGGATATGATTGTTGTACTATTGTTCCCTTGACGGGATTTTATTGATTCCCTTGCCCTTATTGCTTTGTGATTGTTGTTTGGGTAAGAAAGAGTGTTAAATCACGAAGGGTGATGCCGTGCATGATTTTTGTGAGAGAGTGTTAATGCACGAAGGGTGATGTCGTGCCGCACGATGTACAATTCCGTGCTTTTATATGAGTGATAATGCATGAAGGATCATTCCGTGCCATGATTATGTGAGGTAAAATCACGAAGGGTGATGCCGTGTCAATTATATTGATTTTATGGTGAGGACGAGAGTAAAAACATGAAGGGTGATGCCGTGCACTTGTCTTTGATTTTTCTGATTCTTACTGATAATTGAGTTATGGTGTTCTTTACGTTTATTTACTAATTTTCTTTTGTTACTTGATATTATTGTGACGTTATTGATTTCCTTGCCCAAATTGCTTTGTGTTTGTTGCTTAAGTGAGGAAGAGTGTAAAGCACAAAGGATAATGTCGTGTGTGAGCACGTGATTTTTGTCTCACACAAATTACTCCAAAAGAATTCCCAAAATTAGGTCTTTTCTTTAATTATTTGTTATTTTAAGGAATTATTGCGTGATTTTTCTAATTGTCTGCATATATTTGTGGGCATGTTTAATTTTATTAATACATTAAAAATACAAAAATATAGCATTGGCATTTAAGATTTGATTTTACATTTTTTGGAATTAATTAATAATTAGGAGTTTTACAAAAATGAAAATTTTAAAAAATAATAATAATAACAACATATTTTTGTAATTTTAGTCAAATTGTGTGATTTTATTTTAATTTGGCATTAAATTATTTGTGATAATTATTAGTTAGAATTAATTAGTATTTTAAGTTAATTTGGTGTTTTATAATTAATTTTGATTTTAGTTTTAATTGTTGAAAAGAAAAAGGAAAAGAAAATTGAAAAGGAAAAGAGAATAAGAAGAGGAAAATCTGGTTGGGCCAATTTAGCCAGGCCCAAAACCAAAACTCAGTCAAACCCATTGAGAATAAAAAGAGGAAAATCTGGTTTGGCCAATTTAGCCAGGCCCAAAACCAAAACTCAGCCAAACCCATTGAGAATAAGAAGAGAAAAATCTGGTTGGGCCAATTTACTAATTGAGAAGCTTCTAATAGTGGTAGGTTAGTATTTGCATTATCAAATTAACTAAAGCACTAATTGAGTGGACAATTAAGTGAATGATTAAAGAAATGAAAAGTTGAATTGGTAGTGGAAAATGCACTAATTGAATGCCCATTTAAGAGAGCTGAAAATCAGATTAGAGAAGAAAAAGAAGAGGGGGCGGAGAGAGCGGTATACACTCGATATACACTCTGGACACACTGGATATACAAGGGCAGAGAGCTAAGAAAACTTGGAAGAGATTCTGAGAGAGGGAGAACATTCAAAGAGGGTAGAAGGCTAGGAAATTCGGAGAGGAAAAAAAAAGAAGGGGGCGGAGAGAGCGGTATACACTCGATATACAATCTGGATACACTGGATATACAGGGGCAGAGAGCTAAGAAAACTTGGAAGGGATTCTAAGAGAGATATAGGAAGAGAGATACACAGAAATAGATACAGAAAAAAAAAATCAAAAACGATTGCAGAATTTAAAAAAAATACACTGTTTCATTGAGTCATTTGGTATTTTCTGAAGTTTTCTTCTAGTATGGAAGCAATTCCTGGTTAGCTGATAAAAAAAAGGTTTAAGTCGAGTCGGGTTTGAGGTCTGCTGATTCACTAATATTGAAATTAGGGTCTGACTACCGTATCACATCCCTTGGTTTCAAAATTAGTCTGTTGGTTCATTTTCTGGTGTTGATTACTACTGCTGCTGTTGGTTACTGCCGATACCTCATTTTTCTGCTTCCTTCTTTCATTTCCAGGTGCACACTTGAACTCAAATTGATGTAGCTTTGAGATGAACATGAAATGAAAGTACTCAGACATTTGTTTACTGGATGATGCATGTTTGGACGACTATACATTTGTAGTTAAGTAGATATTAATGATATGTAATTGTGTAGTGTAGTCTAATTGGATTTATATTCACATGAAACTCGGACTGCATAATTTGTACCTAATTGGACTGTTAATTTGTGGTTATCCAGTTGTAGCCTTAGTATAGCTTAGAACTTGCTTTAGTTTAACGGTTTTGTTTTTAAAAAAAAAACCAGAAATAGTTTGGGTGTTGCAATTGATTTTGAGATCAGCGTATGATATCCACATTAATTTTAATTTCAAGCTGAAGAGACGTCTCAAACAACTTTGTATTGCAGTAGCTAAGATCAGTAGATTAGTTACTCATATCAACATTTGCGTTTCATTAAATAGTTTAGTTTAGCTGTATGATGGTTAGATGTGAATAAAGTGTAAAGTTAGGCTATTAACCTGTTCGTGTTAGTGTAAGTAAAATCTCGTAATTAAGTTGCTTAGCCTGCTCATCTGAAGTTTATATTCATGACTATTTTTGTTAAAATTCAATTCACGTTTCCCAGTTTGTTTTGCCTTTAGTAATATCCAGAAGTTCACTAGTAGGTAAATAGATAAGAAAAATTTGAATTTTAGAATATAAATCCAATCCAGTCGGTTTAGACGTCTAGCTGTTTTGAATTTTATTGAGATGAGCATATGAGTATGTCAAGTGTTGATTTGAATAAATGTGAAATAGCTCCATCATTTGCAAGTTAATAAGCCTGAATGTCAAGGGTGGGCCTGAATGAAGTCTGTCTGAAGCCCTACTTGAGTTTTGACTGTGTCTTATTCTTACTGGGCTAAGCTTGAAGCCCAAGGGAATTACTGAAATTTTGAATAAAAGTCAAGAACGTATGTATATTAGTTCTTGAACAATACTAATTAATTAGGGTTTTTTCTTTTATTATTAGAGACAAACTAAGTAGAAAATTGTAGTTTGCTTTAGGTTGGCCTTTAAATAATAAATAAGGCGAGCCCTGCTAAACAAAATGCATAAATTGTGGGGTCCTCTTAAATGTCTATAATAAAATACTTAGAATTCGAGATGGGCCGTTTAGCGAATTTCACAGCCCTCCCCAAAGATAATAACGCATTAGACACTTTAGGTGCGCTTTTAATAATTTACCTTCTTAAACTCGGGTGTGCATTTCATGTGACCCAAATCAAATCTCAAAAACGTTGAATAAAATGTATTCAGGATTGCGGGTGCATTTCATGTGACGCGATCCATGGACACGTTTTAAACGACGTTCAACTTTATCTAAAAATAATTGAATAAAAGCGGTTGAAAGCTAAAATTGGCACATAGGTTCAACATGTATTAAAATCAGATAAATAAGCTGAATATGACAGTTGAGAGACCGTGCTAGAACCACGGAATCCGGAAATGCCTAACACTTTCTCCCGAATTAACAGAATTCCTTACTCGGATTTTTGGTTCGCAGACTGTTAAATAGAGTCATATTTTCCTCGATTCGGGATTCAATCGGTGACTTGTGATACCATAAATCTCCCAAGTGGCGACTCTGAATTTCTTAAAATAAATCCCGTTTCGATTGTCCTTTAATTAGAAAAACTCCCTTTACATATACCCTTTTCCGGGATGTAGGTGAAAAAGAAGGTGTGACACCGTGCATGATAGTTGTGAGAGAGTGTTAAAACACGAAGGGTGATGTCGTACACTTGTCTTTGATTTTCCTGATTTCTATTGATAATTGAGTTATGATCTTCTTTACATTTATTTGTTGGACTCTGTTGCTACATGTTGTTCCCCACAACATGTTTCCCTTCCTATCTTTAATCGTAAAGTTTTGCTTTTATTTTCTGCTTTATATGATTTAACTGCACGGGTTTATTTGGTAGTCTCGTCCTAGCCTCGTCACTACTTCGCCGAGGTTAGGCTAGGCACTTACCAATACATGGGGTTGGTTGTACTGATATTATACCCTGCACTGTGTGCAGATACCGGTACTAAAGCTTACGGACCTTAGCTTGGGGTTGCTACCTTCAGTCCATTCGGAGATCCGAGGTAGTCCTGCAGGCGTCCGCAGGCCTTGGCGTCTCCTTCTATCATTTCATCCTGTTTCATTTATGTATTTCAGAGATAGCGTTGTATTTATTTTTCGGACCCTTATTTGTAGTATTCCTAGACGTCTGTAAAATTGTGACACCAATTCTGGGTAGTTTATGCTTAAGGATTTGTATTGGCAATATTTAAATGGTTATATTCTGTTCTTCCGCTTATTAAATTCTGCTGTTTAAATAATGTTGATTCTTAATTGTTAAAAGATTAAAATGGGAAAAAGGTAAATAAGTCAAATGGTTGGCTTGCCTAGCTT
This sequence comes from Nicotiana tabacum, assembly GCF_000715075.1. Lineage (NCBI taxonomy): Eukaryota > Viridiplantae > Streptophyta > Magnoliopsida > Solanales > Solanaceae > Nicotiana > Nicotiana tabacum. Next base: position 182,646,077 of record NC_134087.1, on the reverse strand, counting down.
TCACTAGTAGGTGCCATCACGATTTCCGTGGGTGAGAAATTCGGGTCGTGACAGCCAATCCTTCACCTTTTCCAAACATGAGAAGTCATTAGTGTGGTTCTAAGAGACCCTTAATTTACTGATTTCATTAATTTTTCTTTCTTCTTTTTCTATTTTATTCCTGAAAAAAATGCTAAACTGCAAATTTCCTCATGTGTACGCAGTGGATGTGGTGACAATTGCTTTTAGGGCTGCTGAGGATGAGCATGGGAAATACTTTTGGAAATTTGGGAGGAGATCTCACAAAATGGCATCTGGCTGTTGGGATTGTGTATTCATATATTGTATTCTATTTTATTGTTATTTTAAACAAGATATTTTACGAATGTTACTCAAAATATATTATGTTGTATAGTTAAATCTATTGCTATTTAAAATTAAAAAAGACTACTTTTATGTGAGCTTCTACTTGCTGCGGAATTGTTATATTATTTTTCTTTTTCATTTTGCGGCTTACTATTATTTGGTAATTTCATTCGATCGTACTTTATTCTATGTTTACTTTTAACTCCCCCTTTACCTTAATTTGTCTTCTTCCTTTTTTAAATCACTCCTTTCATTAGTACCATTCTATCTTCTCGTTTTAATTGTCAACTATCTCATTCTTTAATAGCTTTTCCCTTTAGTACTGTTCCTTATTGAGCAGACAAAGTCCCATATTGATAGTTGAAAAGATTGGAAGCCTGCATATAAAGTGTAAGGATCTATTAATGGTGTAAAACCTTTTAAGGAAAATCGTGCGGGCTTGATCCAAAACGGACAATATCATACCATATTAAGAGTACTTTTGGGCTGGTTTAGTCCAACAACTAGTATTAGAACATAAGTTCAGCGAGACGAGTAATTGTTTGAGACTCGGTTTGGAGACGCGCACATAAAAAGAAGCTAGTTGCGGGCTTTCGTTTGCCGTAAATACTCTAACAATGTGGGTGACGCACAGTGAATCTCAGAAATTGAGCCGTGGATCGTAGCAATGGGCCACATCGAACTTAGTTCAAGGCGGAAACCCGTGAATCGTAGTAGTGAGCCACGTGGAACTTAGTTCGAGAACTCTCACATTGGTAGTTAAAAGGATTGGAAACCTTGTAGGGATCTCTTAATAATGTGAGGCCTTTTGGGAAAAATCATTCAGGTTTGGGCTAAAGCGGATAATATCACACCATATTAAAAGAATCTTTGGACCGATTGAACCCACACTTCTTGCCACTATATATATATATATATACACACACTTGTAATCTTCTTTCTAATCACTTTAGCACTGTCTCGTCTGTTAGCATTTTCCCCCTTCTTTTAAGTTTTGAATTGATGGTGTTTTAGTAAAAGTTCTAGTTATTTTATAATACAATACAATCGAACCAAACAAGAAGAAAATTATTAATACTAAATAACAACAAACACTGGAGTTTATCTAAACGTTATGCAAATCAACACTATGCACTATGATACGGTATAAAATTACAAACGAAGAGAAAGAGCAATCCAAACATAATATTAAAGTCTGAATTACTTGTTTAGCCCTTTAAGTAGCCGGCACATGTATACTACATTTATATTCATGATGGGTTCATTAAAAGGCAGCCTATAACATAAAGTCTTTGACCCAATAAATCCATAGTCCGCATGGTGAAACTTGGACCTTTTTTTCAATTGTTGGAACACTAGGTTCAGACGTCGGAAGTTGTGAGGTTGTTTGCCAACTATATTTGATTATTTGGGAACTATCGAATTTCAGATTTAAAGTTGTCTGCTCTTCTTTCTATTCTTTGACTGGAGATTTCCATTCAACATAAGTTGCAGAGGTTTGACTAGTAGGCAAGTGGGAACAACGCGTAATGAAAATGGGTATTTTAAGACATGTATGGGTTTCTTCTTCACAACTACAAGCATATAACAAACTTAACACAAACATTGTGACAGGACAAACAATGACGATTATTGTTGATTTACACTTTCTCGCAATTTTTCTTATCTTATCAATGGATGCATTGTGTCTGCGAAGCGAATCCAGGATCTTAGAGTTACAGTACTTGTCCCCTGTCAAATTAAATGAGAATATGAGTCATGTCCGAGGTCGGAGTAACAGGCAGATGCTCAAACCCAATCCTTCGCCTATGGCAAATGCTCGTAAGCATCAGATTGGATCCAGTCCACCACCCATCATGAAATAACTTCTTCTGATTTTATAGTGGTTTTAGTTTCAAAATGTTCAAATTTTTTGAAAATTTGTACAATTGAAACAAATGGTCTGATGATTTTATAAGGTTCATGGGAAATTTTTTAATCAAACTATGTATGGATATTATTCGAGGCTTGTAATATTTATGGTCAGTTGATTGATATATTTAGTTAATATCATTTATTTTATGAATAAATATTTTTGTTTGTTTTTTCCTTCTAACTACATACTTCCTTAGATCTAATAAACTAGTTTCTCGCCACGTGCGTTGCACGTGTATGCCAAGGCAAGAAGTACAAAATTTTATAAAATTATATCAATATGCCAAGTCAAGATGTGATGACCCAAAAGGTCATCACTTGTTTTAAAAGTCAATTCTGTGTTCCGAGGCCATAAAATCTCCTTTTATCTCACCTCAATTTGCTTGCGCAGTCCGGGCGTATATCCGGAAAGCCTTTATGTGAAAACAATTTGAGAAAAGGCTAAATTTTGCTTTTAAAATTGAATTAAGTTGACTTCGGTCAATATTTTGGGTAAACGGACCCAGACCCGTGGTTTGACGGTCCCAGAAGGTCCGTAGAAAATATGGGACTTGGGCGTATGCCCGGAATTGAATTCCGAGGTCCCTAGCCCGAGAAATGAATTTTTGAAGAAAATTGTTCAACTGAAAAATATAGGAAGTTTGGAAATTGAATAATGGTTGAATGTGGTGGTATCAGACTCGTATGCTGGTTCCGGAGCCCGGTACAAGTCTAAAATAATGTTTAAGTCTAATTTGTGAAATTTGGTAGGAAACGGACTTGATTTGATATAAATTGGACCCTCGGTTGTGAAAATAATAACTTTAGGTGTTCTTGAGAATTTCATTGATTTTGAGGCTAAATTCATAGTTGTTGATGTTATTTTAATGATTTGGTCGCACGCGCAAGTACGTATGATGTTTTTGGACTTGCGTGCATGTTTGGTTTGGAGCCCCGAGGGCTCGGGTGCGTTTTGGATAGGCCGCGGAGTGTTTTGAACTTAGAAAAAATTGCAGGTGATTTGCAGATCTGCAGGCTTCGCAATTGCGAAGCCTGGCTCGCAAATGTGAGCTCACATTTGCGAATAACCATCACATTTGTGATGACTGGGTAGGGAGGAGACCTTCACATTTGCGAAGCTCTATGTCGCAAAAGCGACTCCAATAGTAATCGCAATTGCGAACGATGGTTCGCATTTGTGAAGTAATCATGCCAGGCCAACCTTCGCAATTGCGAAGCCTTGGCCGCATTTGCGAGTTTGCATTTGCGAACCGGGCATCACAAATACGATAACTGTGCCTGGGTAAATTGAAACTTAGATGAGATTTTCTTCATTTTTCAAACTCTTTCAAACCCTAAGCTATTTTGGGCGATTTTCTAAAGAAAGGTTCTTCCCCAAATCATAGGTAAACAACTTTTAACTCATTTCTTTCAATCTACTTCATCTTTTTATAAGATTTTATCACAAAATCTAAGGATTTTCATGGGAATTTGGGTGTTTTGGGGTGAAAATTTGGAATTTCAAAATTGGGGAATTTAGACCTCAATTGAGGTCGGATTCCAAAACCAATTGCATATCCGAGCTTGGGGTGAATGAGTAATCCAGTTTTGGTCCAAACCTCGAGTTTTGACCAAGCGGGCCTGGGGGAGATATTTGGGTTTTTGGGAAAAATATTGAAAAAACTATAATTAAGCATTGGGTGTGAGTTCTTTAGCACTTATTGATGTTGTTAAACTAATTATGACGAGATACACGTGAATTGGAGGTGAATTCTAGAGGGAAAACGATAGTTGAGGCTTGATTTGTGGCCGTGGAATCGAGGTAAGTGTTTGATCTAACCTTAGCTTAAGGGAATAGACGTTGTGCCTTAATTGCTATGTGCTAGTGTAGTGTACGACGTATAGGTGTGGTGACGAGTGCCTATACGCTGGTGTCAAGTATACCCGTGAGTCTTAAATTATAATTTTTTTGATTTTTAATAAGTACTACAAATTCCCAAATTGTTGAAATCCATGTTGAGTAAGACTTATGATTATCTTTTTGGTATTTGTTTATTGGTGAGCATTGGCTCCACTTGAAGTTCATTTGTGAAGTTAATTGTTGGTACAAATTTGGTTATAGCTGATTCCCTTGCCAGGACGTATTTAATTCTGATTGATGATTCCCTTGCCGGGATGTATATATTTTTATTGTTGATTCCCTTGCCGGAATATTGTTGTTACCACTGTTTGGGTGAGGAAAAAGTGATAAAACACGAAGGGTGATGCCGTGCACATTCATACTTTTGCATTTGGTGAGGAAAGAGTGATAAAGCACAAAGGGTGATGCCGTGCACATTTACATTGATATTGATGCATATGGTGAGGAAAAGAGATAAAGCACGAAGGATGATGCCATGCACATTTCTAATATTCATATGATGAGGAAGAGTGATAAAGCACGAAGAGTGATACCGTGCACATTTTTATTACTAATTGCATGGTGAGGAGAGAGTAAAAGAACGAAGGGTGATGCCATGCATTTATTGTCAGTTTGTTATGATTTCTTGTTGCTATTGGTTCAGTGCCTTAATTGTTTCATTCCATTATTTTTGTGATTCTTTATGTTGGTATCCCCATAGCATGTTACCCCTCCCCGTTACTTTTGATTTGCTTATATTACTGTTATTTTGTTAGATATTGTTTAACTGCAGGTTATGTTATTTATTGTGTCCTAGCCTCATCACTACTTCGCCGAGGTTAGGCTCGACACTTACTCAGTACATGGGGTCGGTTGTACTGATACTACATTCTGTACTCTATTGTGTAGATCCCAGTACTGGAGCACACAGACCATAGCTAGGGGTTGCTGCCTTCAGTCCATCGGAGACCCAAGGTAGTCATGCAGGTGTCCGCAGGCCTTGGCGTCCCCTTCCTATCTTGGTTCTTTCTATTTTTTTTATTTCCGAGACAGACATGTGTTTTCTTTGTTCAGACCCTATTTGTAGTTTTCATAGATAGTCTTGCGATTGTGACACCAGTTCTGAGTGGATTATTATTATGGATTCGTATTAGTATTAGCTAAACTATTAAAATTCTGTTCTTCCATATTTTTATTTCCGCTGTTTACTTGAATTAACTTGGTAAGTTGTTAAAGGTAATGGTAAAAAGATAGAATAATCAATAACGTTGGCTTGCATAGCGGGTTCAATGTTAGGTGCCATCACAGTCCCATCGGTGGGTAAATCGGGTCGTGACAAGTTGGTATCAGAGCTCTAGGTTGCTTAGGTATCATAATTCATGGACAAGCTTAGTAGAGTCTGAGGGATTGGTACGGAGACATTTGTGCTTATTCCCCAGAGGCTACGGAGTTTAGGAATGACTTCACATCTATTCATCTCTGTCATGCGATTTGATTTCTCAATGCTAATTGAACTTCTACTCTGTTCTTTCGCAGATGGCGAGAACACGTGCTTCTTCATCCCCTGATCAGCAGTTCGAGCCTCCAGCAACAGCTCCTACGAGTGGTAGAGGACGAGGCCGTGCTAGGGGCAGAGCTCAGCCCAGAGCAGCAACACCAGTGTCGGAGCCTCAGGTAGAGTTTGATGATGAGGTTCTGACCCAGACAGTTCCAGCGGGCCCAGCTCAGGTCCCAGAGGGGTTCATTGCTACACCGGTACTCTAGGATGCTCTGGTCCGTCTAGTGGGCCTTATGGAGAGTGTCACTCAGGCAGACTTACTTCCTGTAGAACTAGCCATCTCTCAGGCTAGGGGAGGAGCACAGACTCCCGCTACCCGCTGTCGTGCCCCCTTTTTTCCTTTTTTGACGGGGAAGTACGGGTTTCGACATTCATGGGGGGAACAACTCGTTTCCTTTAGGGAATTGGGTATTTGAAAAGTCGCCACCTAACAGATTATGGTGCATTAGGGCACCTAGAGCGATTAACTCATGAACTAGTTTTCATCACCAGAGATTAGGGTAAGGACTCGAAAAAACCTTGAGGGGAAGGTGGTAGGCATCCCTCGCGATCCACATTGGTGGGTCCCGGCCGAACATAAACTATATGAATTAATCATTTTACAAATAAATAATTTCAACACATATTCGCAAATAAAGGCATGTTTTCACATTCTAAACACATGTATGATTCAGGTAATGGAAGCAAGGGAGAAGTTTGAACAACTTGTATATATATATATGTAAAGAAAAGGAAGTTCATTTAAACACATAGGAATTGGGAAATATGGGTCTTAGGTTGGTTAGCCTACAAGATCATACCCATGCAATGCCGGATAATCACTCATCAATGAGGGGCTACACGTGACATTAGCGCGCAATCATCATATCCTATGCGTGCACTACCCGTCCCTTCCTTGTGGCCCTGAGGTATTTAGGACCTCTAGTTTGGGTAGTTCTAGACCATCCTAAGGTACTTAAAGGATAAAATCTAGGCGAAAATCAAAACAATTAGGATTGGACTAAAGAGAGAACAATTAAAGGCTCATGTTGTACCTCCACAAACAGAACAAGTGAGTGCACGTCTCAAACAACATTTTCAGGTATTTAAAAGAAGCCCTAGAATAGGATATCTAGGTTAGCAGGGAATATGCAGTATTGAGTTAGGACCAAAGTGTCAAAGACCTATTAAGTTTGCCTACTGATTTTAGACTTGTTAAATATGAGCAGTCACAGATAACAGAGCGTAGTTTTACAGTTTGCAGGATTTTTAATCGCCCTATAGGCTTGCCTAGGCGTGTAATAGTGATGTCCTATGATCATGGTATCTATCATTGATTAGGAATACAGTAAAATATTAAACAATTTTAAACGGGTAATTTGGATCCTATAGGCATGCTTTCTGGTGATATTAATTAACACAACATTGAAGACGATTAAAGAAATGAATAGGTTAGTCAATTAAACTGATTCAGGACCTACAAGCGTGAGTTTTAATTACACTGATTTTAGATCTAACCAAAAATGATTTTAGATCCTATAGGCATGATTTCTATAATTAAAGCTGATTAAAGATCCTATAGGCATAATTTCTAATTATGTAAAGTAAAGTAAGCAGAATTTATTTGAACCAAAGCAAAATCCTATAGGCATATTATCTAACGAATCACATTTGAACCCTATAGGCATATTATGTAACAAAATACATTCGAACCTTATAGGCATGTTATCTATAAAACACATTTGAACCAAATGAACCCTATAGGCATGTTATCTACCCAACTTTACCCACATTATACAACTACCCGCCCTTTTCACTAGTCACCCCAGTATCTGTTTACAATCAATTATTACAAACCAATGATTGAATAAAAATTACATAAACAGAATAGAAATTAAGCTATAGGGAGCCTGAAGTAGGCCCAAAGCAATTTCCAAGCCTTCAGTAGTCTCAAATGCCCAAAATTTCATAGCCAATTTCATGTCTAGGTGTGTCAGAGTTCCCTAAGGACCTCAAGGATCCCGGACAGTGCTCATACCCAAACCTTTTTCAAATAAGGACTGATTTATGTGCAGTGTGGAGGTGCTAGCCCTGATATGCCAGAGTTCAGAGAGATCTCAAGGGTCTCTAAGTAGTACACATAATAGAAGGGCAAGACTTAGTAATCTAAGAGTGAGTGAGAGTGCTTGACATGATTTGAGAGAGTTTTGGTAAACAGTATAAAGAAAGGTCTTAGGAGGGAAAATATTTTCTGAAAACCAGTACTAATTTAGTGATAAAAATAGTTTGAGAAAGTATGGAAAACAATTTGCACTCAGAACACAAACCACAGAACAAACAGCTTTGGAAAATACTTTGACAAACATTTTCCACACAAGGAAAGAGGGGTTGGGGAACACATAAAATACACCTTAATAGAGCACATATACAACAGGATGCATAGAGTTCTCAAGGGGTTCTACAGGACTAATAGGTTAGATAGAATGCAGGTCATTGAAACATAAAGCAAAGCTCACAACAGAAACATGTTGAGGACATATAAACAATAGAACTAGAGTCATTCTAGGGAGATTAGATAACTTAGAAGGAGTAAGGCAGAACAAGCAAGGATTTAAATGAACATTCTAGGCAACTATTAACAAGTGTAGGCATGCTAATTACACAAAGCAAAGTTTAGGCATGCTAGATGAACAGTAGTCAGTCAATAGGCTAGTTACACATGTAAGACATGTTGAACAAAATAGTGAACAAACAAGTAAAGTGGAGACATGCTAATTACATATTTGAATAAGGCATTATTTGGCATGCTAGGTAAGCAGTAAACAGAAGAAGGAATGAACTCAGGATTGATGAACTAAAGCAGTAAATAAACACATAGGTTTGAATTCTAAAATTTAATCAGAAGCATACCAGTTAGAGAAAGAAAACACAAGATTTAAGATAGGTGTTGCACAATTTCCAGCCTTGGCTTGCAGCCGGCTAGAATAACAAAGATCACAAGTAGTAGAGAGAGCAGAAAGAGCTTTTTAGAGTGTAAAAGTAGTGGTTTGTGAACTAATGTTCATGTGTAAGAAGTTAAAATAAAGAGAGCTTATATAGTAGTTCAAGAATAGAGTAATAAGGTAAAGTAATCAATAATCAGCAATTAAGGAATTTCAAAATCAATCACACAAAGATTCAACATATTTTTCTCCTTTAATTAAGGAAAATTAGCCAACGGTAATGACATGAACTAATTAAGGCAAGAGGTTCAATCAGACTGAGTAAAGAAGTAAGAATCAGAGGCCTTTAAGGAAAGGAGTTCAAATCAAACAAAAAATAAAGAACTTCAAAATAAAATAGTCAAGGGCTTAATTAAGGAGAGAATCATGTAAAGAATCAGCAAGTATCATAGACAATTCAAATAAGGCAAGAAAGGAATAGTCAGGACTCAACACATAAGTCTTAACGAAACAAATTGATAAATCAAGAATTCAAATCAATCACTGATTTAAGGAGAGAAATATAGATTTACCACAAATAGACAAGTAGGCTAAAATAAAATCTCACAAACGTACAGAAATTAGCCGAGAAATCGAATCAAAAACCCTAATAGAGATGAACTAGGGTAAAAATCACAAGACATTGAATTTAGAATAAAGGGGAAATCATGAAAGTCAAAGTACAGAACGAACAATGTAACAAGTAGCACAGAAAGACTCAGATTAAAAACAAAAACATAATACAAATTAGGGCTTTAGCATAAGCTAGTTAGGGTTGAAGCAAACCCTTCGAAATCAATCAAAAACACATAAAAATAGAAGATTAAATACTTAAAGTCAGCAAAACGTTTTAAAGAAAAGGATTTTAAGGATACTCTAGTTTGAGAAAAAATGGAAAGCCACTCGTAAAACCAGAAGATTTTCATAAAAACGGTGAAATAAGTCCAAACCATCTCAGATCTGTACAAATCTAAGAAGTTCAAAGGAGGAAATTAGGGTTTCGATAAGAACAACACAGAGATGAAGAAGCAGGCTTAGAAATCCATAGGTTTAAAGCGAAATAGGAAGATCTTACCTGAAATCGAACCGGAACAGTTTGAAATAGGAAAGAAAGGGCCTTAGGTGTAAGTGGACTGACCCTGGTCCCTCGAGGACCTTAGAGATGGCAATACAAGCATAGGAGAGGCCATTAGAAGTCTGATGGTGGTGAAAGATCACTATGAACGACAGTAGATGAGTGACGATAAGGGTGAGTTAGGGTTAGGATTTGAGAGCACTTGAGAGAGGAGGGGATCAGATGTCGGCGGTGAGAGGAGAGGAAATGAAAGGTCCTGGGGGAGGTCATTAGGGTTTAATTTGGGTAAGGGGGAATCTGGACCATTGATCAAAATGATCAATGGCCAGGATTTATCAAGAAGTGGGTCGGATAGATAAGGGGTTTGGGCTGGGGTGATTTTGGGCCTGGTTTAATTTTGAAATTGGGTTAAAATTGGGCTAGGTATTTAGGCGAAATTTCAAAATAAAGGGAGCCATTTGTTAAATACCCTATTTAATTGATAAAACAATTTTTTAAAATAACCAATAGCCTGTAAAAAATGATTTTCATGCCTGGAAATATTTTAAAATAATTACTTAATATTTAAAAAAATATAAAAGGCTATTTTCTGGTAAAATAATATAGTAATGCGTGTGTGGGCTATAATTGCAAAGTAATTACAACTGCCACCTAAAAATACAAAAATGGCTATTTGTGCAACAATTGAAACTTAGTACAAATGCAAATGATAAAATTAAATGACAAAATTATTATAAAAACCATTTGTGATGCAATTGGTGATTGTTTTATAAATAAAATGTTGGGAGAAATTAGTTAGAATATTTAAAAAATGCAGAAATTGTATAAATAAATACTAATTGATGGCAAAGCATAGTTTTGAAAAATATTATGGGAAAAATTGGGTATCAACAACTGCCTCTCTTTACCTGGGAAGGATGAAAGAGTTTTCGGGTAAAGAAATGCTGGCCAATTTTGACCAAATGGGCTGTTTTAAAAGATAGAGGCCGAACTTTGGTCTTTGAGCTGCCTACATATCCTTGATTTTACAGGAATCAGACCATGTGTAGTTCTGGATTCATTGGTGGAATATACCGATGAAGTCATTACAAGAACGGACACGAGATTTCGGAATAGGTAAAGAAGTGGTTATGTCGAATGGTCCAGGTTTGAGATAGCTGAAGGAACTAGAGCAAGGTCGCTCCTGCTAGGATAGCGGTTGCTTACTGGTCACCTGCGGATAAAGAGATGCTACATACATGTATTTGTGAGAAAATTTAAACATGATGCAGATTCCCTTTGGACTATGAAAGTTGTCTTCGGATGGTTAAGGATGAATTCTTCAGACCATGATGTCCTGGGCCATGAATTTTTCAGTGAGGGATTAGTAGGCCATGAAATGGTGTTCTCGGGCCATGAAGATGGTGCCTCCGAACCATGACGCCTTTGAATAATGATATGCAAATTTGAGAGACCCTCAGGCCATGGCATGATGTCTTCTGTCTATGAGGATGATGCCTTTTAGACTATGACACCTTTGAATAGATTGACGGTATTTCAGCCCATGAGATGCAATAATATGATGTTAACAAGTCAAGGCTTAGTCTTGTGAAATGAAGGGCAAAGCTTAGCCCAATCGAAAAAACAAATACCTAGTACCAGAATAGATCAATATTCATGCAAAGAGGGACAATGCTTAATACCATGCAAATGTGGGGGCAGGAATAACCTCATGCAAATATGGAGGCAGGGATTAGCCTCATGCAAATACGGAGGCAGGGATTAGCCTCATGCAAATATAGAGGCAGAGATTAGCCTCATCGAAATACAGAGGCAGGAATTAGCCTCATGCAGATATAGAGGCAGGGATTAGCCTCATGCAGGTATGGAGGCAGGGATTAACCTCATGCAAATATGGAGGCAAGGATTAGAATCATGCAGGTAGGGAGGGAGGGATTAGCCTCATGCAGGTAGGGAAGTAGGGATTAGCCTCATGCAAATATGGAGGCAAGGATTAGCCTTATACAGGTATTGAGGTAGGGATTATCCTCATGCAGGTATGGAGGCAAGGACTAGCCTCATGCAAATACAAAAGCGGGGATTATCCTCATGTAGATAGGGAGGCAGGGATTAGCCTCATGCAGGTATGGAGGCGAGGATTAGCCTCATGCAGGTATGGAGGCGAGGATTAGCCTCATGCAAATATGGAGGCATGGATTAGCCTTATGCAGATAGGGAGGCAAGGATTAGCCTTATGCAGTTATGGAGGTAAGGATTAGCCTCATACAGATAGGAGGTAGGGATCAGCCTCATGCAAGTATGGAGGCAGGAATTAGCCTTATGCAGGTATGGAGGCAATGATTAGCCTCATGCAAATAGGGAGGCAAAGATTAACCTCATGCAGGTATGGAGGCAGGGATTAGCCTTATGTAGATATGGAGGCAAGGACTAGCCTCATGCAGGTATGGAGGCAAGGATTAGCCTCATGCAGGTGTGGAGGCAAGGATTAGCCTCATGTAGATATGAAGGCAAGGATTAGCCTCATGCAGATAGGGAGGTAATGATTAGCCTCATGCAGATATGGAGGCAAGGATTAGCCTCAAGCAGGTATGGAGGCAAGGATTAGCCTCATGCAAGTATGGAGGCAGGGATTAGCCTCATGTAGAGTATGCGGGACAGGGCTTAGTCCCATGCAAATAACGAGTAGTAAATAAGAGTAATCTATTTCTTAGCTGGAGATATATTCGGTGTCTGATCGCCCGATTGACAGTGATCTTGTTACGTGTATATATTTGCAGATGTGATCGCTACGTCAGATGTGCCTGCATTCAAAGAAAAATTGTAAGTTTTGTGAGGGGAGGTTGGTTCGTGCCTCTATCCGCTGGCCTTGCTTTGTTTTGTTTTGGAGGCCTTATTTTAGTTTTCTTGGGTAACACCTGATCGTTACGAAAAAATAGAGTTTTCAAAAATATACAATTATTGAAAAAAATAGAGTTGTTAGAAACATATTGGTGTATTAAGTAGTTTTAGATGAACTAGTGACTGTAACACACTTAAGAGACATTGTAGCTTCCTCATGTTAGAATTTTGAGGGTCCTCCTCAAAATTCTTCCGCAGTTTGGTAGATGACCTTTCGGCCGTTTGCGAGCTTTGTTGAAACTTCTTCGGAATTTTGAGAATCCTTCTCAAAATTCTGGCCTAGTTTCTTAACTAATTTCTAACTTTCTGGCATGCGACGACGCCGGCTGGACTTGCTCCGGAATTTTGAGGGTCCTCTTCAAAATTTTACCCTACTTTCTGATCTTGGGGAAAAATCAAAATTTTATTATGATTTGACTTAACCCACAGGGCTGCCTACGTATCCCCTCTTAAATGAGAATCAGGTCAAGTGTAGTTCAATTACATCAGATGAGGAAATGTAATAGTCTAAGCATAGTATCTCTTGATTGTGCCTGAATTGATTGGTTTTGGCCAGATTTCTCCGTCCATTTCTGCGAGTATGAGTGCTCCTCCTATTAGCACCCTGTGAACCATAAAAGGACCTTGCCAGTTGGGAGAGAATTTCCTTTTGGATTCATCTTGATGTGGCAAGATCTTCTTTAGTACCATCTGTCCTGGTGCAAATTGCCTTGGTTTGACCATTTTGTTGAAAGCTCTGGACATTATGTTCTGATAAAGATGACCTTAACATACTACGTTCATCCTTTTTCTATCTATAAGGCCAATAATTCATAGCAGCTCCTTATCCATTCTACATCGCTGAGTTTAGCTTCCTGTATGATTCTTAAAAAAGGAATCTCTACCTCGACTAGGATGACAGCTTCGGTACCATAAACTAGCATGTAGGGAGTTACTCCAGTTGATGTGCGAATTGTAGAATGGTATCCCAACAGAGCTAAAGGTAGCTTCTCGTGCCATTGTTTATGGTTCTCTACCATTTTCCTTAGTATCTTCTTGATGTTCTAGTTGGCAGCTTCCACAACTCCATTCATCTGAGGTCTATAGGCTATGGAATTCTTGTGTTTGATTTTAAAAGTTTCACACATGGCCTTCATCAGATCACTATTGAGATTGGTTGCATTATTAGTAACAATAAACTCGGGAACTTCGAATTGGCTGACAATACGATCCTTGACAAAGTCTGTGTTGACTTTCTTATTTACAGCTTTGTAGGATGTAGCCTCTATCCATTTTGTGAAGTAGTCAATGGCCACTAGAATAAATCTGTGCCCGTTTGAAGCAGTAGGCTCGATCGGACCGATGACATCCATTCCCCAGGCGGCGAATGGCCAAGGTGAGCTTGTTGCATTGAGCTCATTTGGTGGCACTTTTATCATATTGGCATGCACTTGGCATTGGTAGCATTTGCGGACACACTGGACACAATCTGTCTCTATGGTCATCCAAAAGTAACCGGCCTTAAGCATCTTCTTGGCCAAGGCAAAACCATTCATGTGCAGTCCACAAGTCCCAACATGTATATCCTCAAGTAGTTTAAAAGCTTCTTTTGCGTCGACACATCTTAGCAATTCCAAATTAGGAGTTCTTCTATACAAGTTTCCTCCGCTGTGGAAAAAGTGATAGGACAATCTCCGAAGTGTGCATTTCTGAGTGTGGTTCGCATGCTCCTGGTATTCTCCTTTTACCAAGTACTCTTTGATGTCATAGAACCAAGGTTTTCCATCTGTTTCTTCTTCAACATGGGTACAATATGCTGGCTGATTATGAATTCTCATCAATGAAGTTCTTATCTGGATGTTGTATCATGGATGATAAAGTGGCCAATGCTCAGCAAACCTATTCTGAATTCTAGGCACACGCCGAAACTCTATCTTCGTGAACCTCTTTCTCAATTCCTGTACATGGTGCATATATGGCAATATTTTGGAATTCTTGGTGGTCCACCCTCCTTGTACCTGGTGCACAAACAAATCGGAATCACCGATTACCAGCAATTCCTGAATATTTATGTCGATTGCCATGTTGAGTCCTAGTATGCAGACTTCATACTCTACCATGTTGCTGGTGTAGGGAAATCTGAGTTTAGCAGATACCGGATAATGTTGACCTATTTCTGATTCCAAGACTGCTCCAATGCTCACTCATTTGAAATTTGTAGCTCCGTCGAAAAACATCCTCCAACCGTCGTATGCTTCGGTAATATCCTCTCATACGAATGACACCTCTTCATCCGGAAAATACATTTTTAGGGGTTCGTATTCTCCACCCATCGGATTTTTAGCAAGATGGTCTGCCAATGCTTGTCCTTTGACCGCCTTTTGAGTTACATAGACTATATCAAACTCACTCAACAATATCTACCACTTGGCTAGCTTCCCAGTTGGCACAGTTTCTGAAATATGTACTTCAAAGGGTCCATTCTAGATATGAGGTATGTGGTATAGGCACATAAGTAATGCCTCAACTTTTGGGCCGTCTAGATCAAAGCACAACTAGTGTGTTCTAACAGAGAGTACCATGCTTTGTAAGGTGTGAACTTCTTGCTCAAGTAGTACATGGGTTTCTCCTTCCTCCTTGTCTTGTCATGTTATCCTAGAACACATCCAAAGGCTCCATCCAATGCAGATAGATAGAGTAGCAAAGGCTGTCCTAGTTCTGGCGGGACCAGAGCTGGTGGAGTGGATAGGTACTCCTTGATTTTGTCAAAAGCTTTCTGACAATCCTTGGTCCAGATTGTCTCGGTATCTTTCCTTAGCATCTTGAAGATAGGTTCAGATATAACTGTGGACTGTGCTATGAAGAGACTGATATAGATGTCCTAGGAGGCTTATCACGTCCTTTTTGCTTCTCGGTGGTGGTAATTCTTGAATAGCTTTGACTTTAGACAGATCCAGCTCGATCCCTCGATAAATGACAATGAACCATTGTAACTTTCCCACAGGAACCCCGAATGCACACTTTGCGGGGTTCAGTTACAAGTTGTACATCCTTAACCTATCAAAGAACTTTTTCAAGTCTACTATGTAATCTGCGACCCTCTTGGATTTGATAATGACTTCGTCCACATACACCTCTATTTCGTTGTGTATCATATCATGGAAGATGGTTGTCATGGCTCTCATATAAGTAGCCCTACCATTCTTTAGACCAAATGGCATCATTTTGCAGCACTATACCACCTATGGTATAATAAAACCGATTTCCTGTGCGTCTTCTTCATCCATCCAGATCTATTAATAACCCGCGAAGTAATATACAAAGGATTGGAGTTCATACTTGGCGCAATTGTTGATCAGGATGTGTATATTCGGTAGTGGGAAGTCATCCTTGGGACTAGCTTTGTTTAAATCCCGATAGTCAACGCATACTTTGACTTTCCCATCTTTCTTTGGAACTGGCACAATATTGGCTAACCAGGTTGGGTACTCAACCACCCTGAGAACTTAGGCTTTGATCTGCTTAGTAACTTCCTCCTTGATTTTTAGGCTCATATCTGGTTTGAATTTTCTGAGTTTCTGCTTCACTGGCGGACACATGGGATTAGTAGGAAACTTGTGAGCCACTATGGATATGCTCAAACTGGTCATGTCATCATATGACCATGGAAAAATATCCTTATATTCCTTTAGAAAATGGATGTATTCCTCTTTCTCTGTTGGTGACAAGTGAATGCTGATGCGAGTCTCCTTGACGGTCTCTGCGTTCCCCAAATTTACTGCTTCGGTTTCGTCCAGGTTGGACTTAGGCTTATTCTCAAAGTTTTCAACTTCCCTGACAAGTTCCTCGAGTAATGTCGAGCCCCCTTTTTCCCTCGCGAGGAAGTCCGGGTTTTGACATTCATGGGGAAAATAACTTGTTTCCTTTTGGAAATTGGGTATTTGAAGAGTCACCACCTAACGAATTAAGGTGCGTTAGGGCACTTAGAGCAATTAACTCATGTAACTAGTTTGCATTACAAGAGATTAGGGTAAGCGCTCGAAATAACCTTGAGGGGAAGGTGTTAGGCACCCCTCGCGGTCCACAATGGTGGGTCCCAACCGAGCTTAAACTATGTGAATTAGTCATTTTAACAAATAAACAGTTTTAACACATACTCGCAAGAAAAGGCATGTTTTGACATTCTAAGTACATGTATGATTCAAATAATAAAAACAAGGGAAAAGATTTGAACAATTTGCACATATGTAAAGGAAAGTAAATTCATTTAAACAACGGGAGTCGGGAAAAAGGGGTCCTAGGTTGGTTAGCCTACAGGATCATACCCACACAATGCCTGGTAATCACTCCTCAATGAGGGGCTACACGTGACATTAGCGCGTAGTCATCCAATTCCCTCCCCTTGGTCATAGCCTAAAGCGTTCTAGAAACCTTGAAAGATATTCTATGCGTGCATTACCCGTCCCTTTCTTGTGGCCTTGGAGGTTTTAGGACCTCTAATTTAAGTAGTTCTAGACCATCCTAAGGTATTTAAAGGATAAAAGTCTAGGCGCCAATCAAAATAGTTAGGACTGCATTCAAGGGAGAACAATTAAAGGCTCACATCTTTACCTCCACAAACAGAACAAGTAATTGCACGTCTCAAACAACAGTTTCAGGTATTTAAGAGAAAACCTTAGAACATGATATCTAGGTGAGCAGAAAGTATACAGTATTGAATTAGGACCAAAGTGTCAAAGACCTATTCAGCTTGCCTATTGATTTTAGACCTATCGAATATGAGCAGCCACAGATAACAGAGCATAGTTTTACAGTTGCATGATTTTTAATCATCCTATAGGCTTGCCTAGGCGTATAATAGTGATGTCCTATGAGCATGGTATTTATTATTGATTAGGAATGTAGTAAATCAGTAAACAATTTTTAAACTGGCAATTTGAATCCTATAGGCATGCTTTCTAGTGATTGATTAACATGAAAAGAGTAGGTTATTTAATTAAACTGATTCAGAACTTACCAGTATGAGTTTAGAGGTAAACTAATTTTAGGTCTAACTAAACTGATTTTAGATCCTATAGGCATGATTTCTAATTGAACATAAGGTGAAGCAAGTAGAAATTATTTGACCAAAGCGAAATCCTTATAGGCATGATTTCTATTAAAACTCATTTTTAATCCTATAAGCATGATTTCTAAGGAGATGAATTTGAATACAAGCTGTAATGGAAACTGAACTTCAATTACTTTACACCCTATAGAGATGATATCTAATTATATGAAATGGAGCAGGTAGAATTCATTTCAACCAAGAAATCCTATAGGCAGGTTGTCTAACACAGCACATATAAATCAAAGTAAACCCTATAGGTATGTTATCTACCCAATTTTACCCACAACATACAACTACCCTTCTTTTTCACTAGTCACCCCAATATTTATTTACAATTAATTGTTACAGACCAATGATTAAATAATAATTACATAAATAGAACAGAAATTAAGCTATAGGGAGCCTGAAGTAGGCCCAAAGTGATTTCCAAGCCTCCAATAGTCTCAAAGACTTAGGTACAGAGTATGTAATTAGGGGTGAATGAACATGAGTTCAATTAAGGAAACAATTAGTAAGAATCAACAAGTAACATCGTTGATTCAAATAAGGCAAGAGAAAACTAATTAAGGCAAGAAGTTCAATCAAGCTGAGTGAAGAAGTAAGAATCAAAGGTTTGTTAAGGAAAAGAGTTCAAATCAAATAAGAACTTCAAAATAGTCAAGGGTTCAATTAAAGAGAAAATCACGTAAAGAGTGAGCAAGTCTCGCAGACAAAATAAGGCAAGAAAGGAATAGTCAGGATTCGATATATAAACTTTAACGAAACAAATTGGTAAATCAATAAAACAACACTGATTTAAGGAGAAAAATATAGGTTTTCCATGAATAGCCAGAATGAACATAGACATATAGAATCAGTAGAAAAGTTAATCCAAGAAACTTAGTAGAGGCATATTAGGATAAAAAATCACAAGACATCTAATTGGCTGAAGAAAAATTACAAGAACCAAAGCAAGGACAAAGTCAGTACACAAGTAACTCAGAAACCAAACAAAAAATGTCAAAAAATTAGGGCTTTTACTATTAATGAGTTAAGGTTAGAGCAAACCTTACGAAATCAGTTAAAACAAATAAGAAACAGAAGAATAAACACTCAAAATTATCAAATATTTTGGAAAAAGAAATTTTCAGGAAACCCTAATTTAGAAAAAATGGAAAACTATTCGAAAATCAGAGGGTTCTTGAAAAATCAGAAGGTTCTTGTAAAACTCATGCGAAATAGGTTCGATCTATCTTAGATCTTGCATAGATATGAGAAGTTCAAAAGACAAAAATTAGGGTTTCGAGAAAAACAACAAAGATGTGAAGAAGCAAGCTTAGAAACCCGTAGATCTAAGGCAATATAGGAAGATCTTACTCGGAATCAAATCGGAACAGCCTGAAACAAGCGAGAAAGAGCCATAGATGCAAGTAGATTAACCTTGGTCCCTTGAGGACCTCGGAGATGGCAATACCAACATAAGAGAGGCCATTAGAGGCCTGATGGTGGTGGGGAAACATCATGAATGACAGCAGATGACCGGCGATGAGGGTAAGTTAGGGTTAGGGCTTGAGTGCTTTTGAGAGAAGAGAGGATCAGATGTCGGCATGTGAGGAGGGGATATGCGAGGTTTGGGGGGGGGGATCATTAGGTTTAATTTAGGTAAGGGTTAATCTGGACCGTTGATGAAAATGATCAACGGCCAGGATTTGGCTGGGTATTGGGTCAGGTAGATGGGTGTTGGGCGTGGGGTTTTTGGGCTGGTTTATAAGGGGTTAGAATTGGGTTGGGTAATTAGGCTAAATTTGAAAATAGGGACCATTTGTTAAATACCTTATTTAATTGATAGAGCAATTTTAAAAAATGGTTAATAAATTATATAAAATAATTTTCATGCATGAAAATATTTTAAAGTAGTTACTTAATATCTTAAAAATATATATAGAAGGCTATTTTCCGGTAAAATAATGTAATAATGCATGCATAGGCTATAATTGTAAAGTGATTGCAACTGTATCCTAAAAATACAGATGTGACTATTTGTGCAATAATTGAAACTTAATACGAATGCAAATGATAAAATTAAGCCACAAAAATTGTTAAAACTATTTTGTGATGCAATTTAGTGATTGTTTTATAAAATAAATGTTGGGAGGAATTAGTTAAAATATTTAACAAAATGCAAAAATTGTATGAAAAAAAACTAATTGATGCCCAGTCATAGTTTTGAAATATTATGGAAAAAATTAGGTATCAACATCTGCCTCTCTTTACCCGGGAAGGATGAAAGAGTTTTCGGGTAAACACATGATGACCAATTTTGACCGAATAAGATGTTTTAAAAGACAGAGGCCGGGCTCTGGTCTTTTAGCTGCCTACATATCCCTGGTTTTCAAGAATCAGACCACGTGTAGTTCTGGATTCATTGGCGGAATATACCAATGAAGTAATTACAAGAATGGACACGAGATTTTGGAGTGGGTGCAAGAATGGTTATGGTGAATGGTCTAGGTTTGAGGTGGCTGAATGAACTGGAGCGAGGTCGCTCGTGCTAGGATAGCGGTTTGGTTGCTGGTCACCTCTACATAAACACATCCTACCAACATGTATTTGTGCGAAAATTTAAACATGATGCAGATTTCCTTTGGACCATGAAAGTTGTCTTTGGACGATTAAGGATGATGTCCTCAGACCATGATTGTCACGACCCTAAATTCAGACCCGGTCGTGATGGCACCTATCGTGAAATAAGGCTAGCCGGCACAACTCCCAATTCATTTTAAACAATTATAATAACGCAATTTAAGACATTAACATGCTAATAATCCGAAAACAAAGTAAAATAGTACAATATGCGGAAACCAACACTGCCCAACATCGGGGTGTCACCAGTCATGAGCATCTAACATAAGTCTAGGAGTATGAAAATGGACTACACAGTCTATTACAGAAACTAATACAAGGGACATAAGATAAGAGGGAGAAGCACTGGGCTGCGAACAACGAGCAGCTACCTAGTGGTCTCCAAACCGCCTGCTGGAAGCAATCAACACTCGCTAGTGAGATCCGAAGCTCCTAAATCTACACACATGGTGCATGGAGTAATGTGAGTACGTCAACTCAGTGAGTAATAAAAGTAAAGGAAGCTGAGCAATAAGAAAACACGTAAAACACAACAAGATGCGACAAAGAGGCAGTGTAAAACCAATACAGTGTAGTAAAACAGTGAAAAACTTATGAAAAACACCTTAGTTCGGTAAAAGCTTCTTTAAATCATCCTTTAACAGTTAAATGGGTGAATGAAAAGTAGCGAGAAAAGATAAACACATAAAACCAGTCCCTCGGGCAATATACCAACAGAATCAGCCCCTCGGGCTATCTCACAATCACTCGTATCAGCCCCTCGGGCAATATCATATCACAAACTAGGTACCCACACTTAGTGGGGGTGTACAGACTCCGGGAGGGGCCCCTTACGCCCCAAGCGGAATATCAAGCCATCTCGTGGCATAATCAAATAGGCTCTCGGCCTCATATCAAGCCACCTCATGGCATAACAACTCAGGCCCTCGGCCTTATAATCAAAATCAGTACAACACTACCGCGGCGTGAAGCCCGATCCCATAATAACCTCACAACACAGGCCCTCGGCCCAACTCAGTCCGAAATCTCTAAAAGCCACTCGGGCATAGTAAAATATGATGCTCAGCCCAAAATATCATTTAAAGTGTTAAAATAGAGTAAACATGGCTGAGTTATGAAAACAGTAGAATATAGCATGACTGAGTACAAATATAAAATCAAAACAGTGAGGAAAGAGCAGTAAAAATCCTTTAAAGGTCCAAAATAGTTGGCACGAGGCCCAAATATGGCATTCAGCCCATGCATGATGATAGCAAACAATTTTCAATCAAATAAGCGGTAAAACAGTCATTTGGAATGTACTAAGTAACAATCCCCAATGGTGCACGACCCCACGCTCGTCATCTAGCTTGTGCGTCACCTCAACATAGCACAACAATGTGAAATACAGGGTTTCATACACTCATGACAACATTTACAATCATTACTCACTTCTGTCCGGTCCAAAATCTTGCCCGCAATGCCTTTGCCTCTCGAATCGGCCTCCAGATGCTCCAAATCTAACAAAAATCAGTACAAAACAATCAAAATATGCTAAGGGAACAAAGCCTACTCGAAAGAAATCAAATTACAACACAATCCCGAAATTGGCCAAACCCAACCCCCGGGCCCACGTCTCGAAATTCAATAAAAATTACATCAATAGACTCCTTATCACTCCCGAGTTCACTCATATCAAAAGAACCAAAATCCAACCACAAACGACCCCTCAAATTCCAAATTCTAGGTCTCTAATTACAAGCCCTAGTTCTTCAATATTTAGGCTTAAATTCTATAAATTCCATGATTAATTAGGTAGAAATCACATTATGATTGAGTATTAAGTCCATACATCTTACCTCCAAGTGTTCCCCCTTGATTCCCTCTTCAATCCCCTTCAAAAAGCTTCAAAATAGCCCAAAAATGGAGGAACTTAGACCCAAAATCGCGGAAATGGGTCTTTTAAACATTCTGCCCAGCACTTAAAATTTCTTAATCGCGATCGCGAGACCTTCATCGCGATCGTGAAGTACAAGCTTCTCAGAACCCAAATTTACCCTACACGAACGTGTCATCTCCCATGAGAACGCGATTCTCAAACATTCTACACCTACGCGATCGCGGACAAGGGACCGCGTTCGCGATGCACAGACTCATGGTCAACCTCTGGTCCACTTAATCCTACGCGAACACGACCTTCCACACTCGTTCGCGAACAATAACCTCACAGACTTACATGATCGCATCGCCAACTTCGCAAACACGAAGAACAACCTGGACTGCCCCTACAAAAGCTCTATGCCTTCGCGAGCCTCCTCACTCAAACGTGAAGAAGAAAAACCTGCAACAGTTGAAGCCAAAAATCTGCAACTTCTCAACTATACATTTTAGTTCGTTTAACCACCCAAAACTCACCCGAGGCCCTCGGTAAACCAAACATGCCAACATATCCCATATCATCATTCAAAATTTTTCCAACCTTCGGAACACTCAAAACAACATCAAAACACCAAATTTGCATCAGATTCAAGCCTAAGAATTCTAAAAACTTCCAAATTTCGCTTTCGATCAAAAGGTCTATCAAACCACGTCCGAATGACATGAAATTTTGCACACATATCCCAAATGACACAACGGACCTACTGCAACTCCTGTAATTCCATTCCGATCCCTATATCAAAATCTCACCTAACAACCGGAAAACGCCAAAATTCCAATTTCGCCAATTCAAGCCTAAATCTACTCGGGACCTCCAAAATACATTCTGATCACGCTCTTAAGTCTCAAATCACCTCCCGAAGCTATCCGAACCATCGAAACTCACATCCGAGCCCTTTAACACATAAGTCAACATCCGGTTGACTTTTTCAACTTAAGCTTACTTAAAAGAGACTAAGTGTCTCAAACATTACCAAAACCTCTCCGAACCTGAGCCAACCAACCAGATAATACATAGTACCGACAAAAAAAGAAATAAGAAGTGGAAATAGGGTAAACGGTGCGGTAACTCATGAAATGACCGGCCGGGTCGTTACATTCTCCCCCTCTTAAACAAACGTTCGTCCTCGAATGAGTTAGGAAACATACCTGAGCCTTAAATAGGTGAGGATATCTTCTCCACATCTCTTGTTCGGTCTCCCAGGTAGCCTCCTCCACGGGCTGACCTCTCCACTGCACTTTCACTGAAGCTATATCCTTTGATCTCAACTTTCGAACCTGACGCTCCAAAATAGCTGTTGGCTCCACATCATAAGTCAAATCATCATCTAACTGAACCGTGCTGAAATCCAAAACATAAGACGAATCGCCAATATACTTTCAGAGCATAGAAACATGAAATACCGGATGCACACTCGACAAGCTGGGTGGCAAAGCAAGCTCATAAGCCACCACCTCAATCCTTCGAAGCACCTCAAAAGGCCCAATGAATCGAGGACTCAATTTACCTTTCTTCCCAAATCTCATAACACCCTTCATGGGTGAAACCATCAATAGAACCTTCTCACCAACCATGTAGGACACATCCCGAACCTTCCTGTCAGCATAAGTCTTTTGTCTTGTCTATGCTGTACGAAGCCTCTCCTGAATTACCTTCACCTTTTCTATACCATCCTGCACCAAGTCTGTACCCAATATCCTAGCCTCACCCGGCTCAAACCAACCAACTAGAGATTTACACCACCTCCCATACAAAGCCTCATATGGAGCCATCTGAATACTCGACTGGTAGCTGTTGTTATAAGCAAACTCTGCTAGCGGTAGAAACTGATCCCACGACCCTCCGAAATCATTGACACAAGAACGTAACATATCATCCAATATTTGAATAGTGTGCTCGGACTGCCCATCCGTCTGAGGGCGAATAGCTGTGTTTAACTCAACCTGAGTACCCAACTCTCACTGCACAGACCTACAAAACTGTAAAGTAAACTGAGTGCCCTTATCTGACATGATGGAAACTGGGACAACATGCAAATGAACAATCTCCCGGATATAGATCTCTGCCAACCGCTGTGAAGAATAGGTAGTACACATAGGAATGAAGTGCACGGACTTGGTTAGACGATCCATAATCACACAAATAGCATCGAACTTCTTCAATGTCCGTGGGAGCCCAACTACAAAGTTCATGGTGATCCGCTCCCACTTCCACTCTGGAATATCCGTCTGCTGAAGCAAGCCACCCGGTCTCTGATGCTCATATTTCACCTGCTAACAATTGAGACACCGAGCTACAAATCTCACAATGTCCTTCTTCATTATCCTCCACCAATAATGCTATCTTAGATCCTGATACATCTTCGTGGCACCTGGATGAATCGAATACCACAAGCTATAGGCCTCATCCAGAATCAACTCCCGAAGCCTATATACATTGGGCATACATATCCGGCCCTGCATCCTCAACACCCCATCACCAATGGTTACATCTCTGGCGTCATCGTGATGATCTCTATCCTTAAGGACAAGCAAATGAGGATCATCATACTGGCGCTCTCTGATGCTATCATATAAGGAAGACCGACAAATCACACAAGCCAATACCCGACTGGGCTCCGAAATATCTAACCTCACAAACTGATTGGATAAGGCCTGAACATCAAGTGCAAGAGGTCTCTCCCCAACTGGAATATATGCCAAACTCCCCATACTCATTGCCTTCCTACTCAAGGCATCGGCTACCACATTGGCCTTCCCTGGATGGTACAAGATAGTAATATCATAATCCATTAGCAACTCCAACCATCTCCGCTGCCTCAAATTGAGATCCTTCTGCTTGAACAAGTGCTGGAGGATACGATGATCAGTAAACACCTCACAAGACACACCATACAAATAATGCCTCCAAATCTTCAAGGCGTGAACAATGGCAACCAACTCCAAATCATGAACATGGTAGTTCTTCTCATGGGGCTTCAACTGACGATGAGCATAAGCAATAACTCTACCCTCCTGCATCAATACACACCCAATACCAACTCTCAAAGCATCATAATACACAGTATATGAATCTGAAGCTGATGGCAAAACTAACACTGAAGCTGTGGTCAAGGCAGCCTTGAGCTTCTGAAAGCTCTCCTCACACTCATCCGACCACCTGAATAGAGCACCCTTTTGAGTCAACTTGGTCATGAACGATGTGATAGATGACCCTAAACAAACCAGCGGTAATAACCCGCCAAACTAAGAAAGCTGTGAATCTCTATAGCTGAGGACGGTTTGGGCCAACTCTGAACTGCCTCTATCTTCTTCGGATCAACATGAATACCCTCGTTGGACACCACGTGCATCAACAATGCCACTGAACTGAGCCAAAACTCACACTTAGAGAACTTTGCATAAAGCTTCTCCTCCCTAAATCTCTACAATACAACTCTCAAATGCTCTACGTACTCCTCTTGACTATGCGAGTATACCAGAATATCATCAATGAAGACTATAACAAATGAGTCGAGATACAGCCAGAACACGTTGTTCATCAAATGCATGAACGCTACTGGGGCATTGGTCAGCCCAAAAGACATTACCATGAACTCATAATAACCGTATCGGGTCCTAAAAGCTATCTTAAAAATATTTGAGTACCTGATCTTCAACTGGTGATAACCTGAATGGAGATCAATCTTGGAGAACACTCTCGCTCCCTGAAGCTGGTCAAACAAATAATCGATACGAGGCAAATGATACTTGTTCTTGATTGTTACTTTGCTCAACTGCCTGTAATCAATGTACATCCTCATAGTGCCATCCTTCTTCTTCACAAATAGAACAGACACACCCCAAGGCGATACACTAGGTCGAATGAACCCCTTATCAAGGAGTTCCTGAAGATGCTCCTTTAACTCCTTCAACTCCGCCGGTGCCATACGATATAGTATAATAGAAATGGGTTGAGTGCCCGATACCAGATCAATACCAAAATCAATATCCCTGTCTGATGGCATGCCCAACAGGTCTGCAGGAAACATATTGGGAAAATCCCTCACAACTGGAATAGAATCAATACTGGGAGTCTTTGCACCTACATCCCTCACAAATGCTAAGTATGAAAGACAACCCTTCCCAACCATACGCTGGGCCTTCAGGAATGAAACCACCCTACTGGGACATAATCAGTTGAACCTCGCCACTCAATCCGTGGCACACCCAGCATAACCAAGGTCACTATCTTAGCATGACAGTCCAAAATAGCACAACACAGAGATAGCTAATACATGCCCAAAATAACATCGAAGTCTACCATACATAACAACAAAAGATCCACTCGGGTCTCCAAACCCGCAATAGTCACCACACATGACCGGTACATACGCTCTACAACAACAATATCGCCCACCAGAGTAGATACATGAACAGATGAAATAAGAGACTCACGAGGTGTATCCAAATAACGAGCAAAGTAGGATGACACACAAGAATAAGTGGAACTGGGATCAAATAATACAGAGGCATCTCTGCGACAGACTGAGATAATACTTGTGATCACATCATCTGAAGCAATATCATCGGATCTAGCTGGGAGTGCATATAAACGGGCCTGACCGCTACCTGATCGACCTCCCCCTCTAGGGCGACCCCTAGCTGATTGACCTCCACCCCTAGCTGGGTGGGTGGGTGGTGGTGAGGCAATTGGCGCTGAAGCCGATGGCTGACTCCTCTACTAAGATGAACCCCCAAGATGACGAGGACACTGCCTCCACATATGACCCATCTCTCCACACTCATAGCAACTCCCGAGTGCTGGAGACGGGGACTAAAGGGAACCTCTAGCACCGGAATGACTAACAGATGCACCTGGCATAGAAGAACCCTGAATTGATGGAGCACGGGACGAACTCTGAGCTGGAAGGGCACTAAGTGATGACTGACCTTGATGAGAACTGTTAGAACCATGACCCGATGACGCCCCACGATAACCTGGGCAAGCTGGCTGAGCATGCCTTAATGGACGACCTCTGTCGTGCTGAAACTGACCCCTAAAAGGAGCTCCACCATAACTACCAAATCCACGAGGCCTCTTGGCCTCCCTCTCATCTCGTTCCTGGCGACGAACTAACTCAATATCACGAGCAATGTCAACAACATCCTCAAAAGTAGCACCAGACACCCTCTCCCTGGTCATGAGAATACGAAGCTGATAAATGAGGCCATCAACAAAACTCCTAATCCTCTCTCTCTCTGTAGGAACCAACCAAACAGTATGACAAGCTAGCTACGAGAACCTCATCTCATACTGCGTTACAATCATCTCTCCCTGACATAACCACTCGAACTGCCTGCGTAGCTCCTCTCTGCGAGACTGTGGAACATACTTCTCCAAAAAGAGAATGAAGAACTACTGCCAAGTAAGGGGTGTTGCACAAACAGGCCTACACCTCTCATAAGCCTCCCACCAAGTGAAGGCAGCTCTAGAAAACTGAAAAGTAGTGAAAGCGACCCCGCTGGTCTCTAGAATACCCACTGTACGAAGAATCCTCTAACACTTGTACAAGAAACCTTGGGCATCCTCGCCCTCTTCACCACTAAAAGTCGAAGGTTGAAGTCTACCAAACCTCTCCAACTTGCGTTGCTCATCCTCTGGTATAGCAGGAGCTACGTGGTCCTGAGCAGCTGCAACCTGCAGGGCTAAATGTGCCCCTGGTATCTGAAGTCCCTGCATGACCTGTTCAAATGTTCAAGCGGCGGGAGTCTGAGTGCCTCCCCCAGCCCGAGAAGTAGTTGCGGCTGTGCTAACTGATACCGCCTGAGCTACGCTAGTGCATACTAATAAAATCTAAGCCAGGGTCTCCTAAAGACCCAGAATCACAATGGGCACAGCTGGTGCCTGAGTTGGTGCTGCTGGAGCATCCACAACTGGGACCTGATCCTGAATTAGGGCGATTGGAGGATCTGCAGGTGCTGCCCTAGCTGCTGTGCGGGTTACACCCCTGTCCCTACCGCGATCTCGACCACGTACTCGACCTCTAGTGGCCACGACTAGTGGTACTTGTGGTTGTCTTACCATCTGTGAGAGAATAGAATAATAGAAGTTTAGTACTTGGATCAACAGATTCGCACAACAATAATTTCAAGAATATGAAGTTTTTCCTAAAGGTTCTGCAGCCTCTCGAGGATAAATACAGATGTCTCCGTACCGATTCGTGAGACTCTACTAAACCTGCTCATGACTCGTGAGACCTATATAACCTAGGCTCTGATACCAACTTGTCACGACCCTAAATCCAGACCCGGTCGTGATGGCGCCTATCGTGAAACAAGGCCAGCTAACACAACTCCCAATTCATTTTAAACAATTATAATAACGCAATTTCAGTCATTAACATGCTAATAATCCTAAAACAAAGTAAAATAGTACAATTTGCGGAAACCAACATAGCCCAACATCAGGGTGTCACCAGTCATGAGCATCTAACATAAGTCTAGGAGTATGAAAATGGACTACACAATCTATTACATAAATTAATACAAGGGAAAATAAGATAAGAGGGAGAAGCACTGGGCTGCGAACGCCGAGCAGCTACCTAGTGATCTCTGAACCGCCTGCTGGAAGCAATCAACACTCGCTAGCGGGACCCGAAGCTCCTAAATCTGCACACATGGTGCAGGGATTAATGTGAGTACGCCAACTCAGTAAGTAATAAAAGTAAAGGAAGCTGAGCGATAAGAAAACACGTAAAACACAACAAGATGCGACAAAGAGGCAGTGTAAAACCAATATAGTGTAGTAAAATAGCAAAAAACTTATAAAAAAACACCTTACTTCAATATAAGCTTCTTTAAATCATCCTTTAACAATTAAACGAGTGAATGCAAAGTAGTGAGAAAAGATAAACACATAAAACCATCCCCTCAGGCAATATACCAATAGAATCAGCCCCTCGGGCTATCTCACAATCACTCGTATCAGCCCCTCGGGCAATATCATATCACAAACTAGGTACCTGTGCTCACTGGGGGTGCACACACTCAAGGAAGGGCCCCTTACACCCCAAGCGGAATATCAAGCCATCTCGTGGCATTATCAAATAGGCTCTCGGCCTCATATCAAGCCACCTCGTGGCATAACAACTCAGGCCCTCGGCCTTATAATCAAAATCAGTACAACACTACTGCGGCGTGTAGCCCGATCCCATAATAACCTCACAACACACGCCCTCGACCCAACTCAGTCAGAAATCTCTAAAAGCCACTCGGGCACAGTAAAATATGATGCTCAGTCCAAAATATTATTTAAAGTGTTAAAACAGAGTAAACATGACTGAGTTATGAAAAAAACAGAATATAGCATGACGTACATATATAAAATCAAAACAGTGAGGAAAGAGCAGTAAAAATCCCCTAAGGGTCCAAAACAGTTGGCACGAGGCCCAAATATGACATTCAGCCCATGCATGATGATAAAAAACAGTTTTCAATCAAATACGCGGTAAAACAGTCATTCGGGATGGACTAAGTCACAATCCCCAATGGTGCACGATCCCACGCTCGTCATCTAACGTGTGCTTACCTCAACATAGCACAACAATGTGAAATATAGGGTTTCATACACTTAGGACAACATTTACAATCATTACTCACCTCTGTCCGGTCCAAAATCTAGCACGCAATGCATTTGCCTCTCGAATCAACCTCCAAATGCTCCAAATCTAACAAAAATCAGTGCAAAACAATCAAAATATGCAAGGGAACACACCCCCACTCAAAAAAAATCAAATTATAACACAAATCCCAAAATTGGCCAAACCCGACCCCCGGGCCCACGCCTCGAAATCTGATAAAAATTACATCAATAGACTCCTTATCACTCCCCGAGTTCATTCATATCAAAAGCGCCAAAATTTGACTATAAGCGACCCCTCAAATTCCAAATTCTAGGTCCACAATTACGAGCCCTAGTTCTTCAATATTTAGGCTTAAATTCTACAAATTCCATGATTAATTAGGTAGAAATCATATTAGGATTGAGTATTAAGTCTATGCATCTTACCTCCAAGTGTCCCCCCTTGATTCTTTCTTGAATCGCCTTCAAAAAGCATCAAAATCACCCAAAAATGGAGGAACGTAGACCCAAAATCGCGGAAATGGGTCTTTTAAACATTCTGCCCAGCACTTAAAACTTCTTAATCGCGATCGCGAAGCACAAGCTTATCAGAACCCAAATTTACCATACGCGAATGCGATGCTCAGGCATCCTACACCTACGTGATCACAGACAAGGGACCGCGTTCGCGATGCACAAACTCACGGTCAACCTCTGGTCCACTTAACACTACGCGAACGCGACCTTCCACACTCGTTCGCGAACAATAACCTCACAACCTCACGCGATCGCATCGCCAACTTTGAAAATGTAAAGAACAACCTGGACTGCCCCTACAAAAGTTCTACACGATCGCTAGCCTCCTCACGCGATCACGAAGAAGAAAAACCTGCAACAACTGGAGCCAAAAATCTGCAACTTCTCAACTATGCATTTTGGTCCGTTTAACCACCCGAAACTCACCCGAGGCCCTTGGGACCTCAACCAAACATGCAAACATATCTCATAACGTCATTAAAACTTTTTCCAACCTTCAAAACACTTAAAACAACATCAAAACACCAAATTTGCATCGGATTCAAGCCTAAGAATTCAAAATATTTCCAAATTCCGCTTTCGATCAAAGAGTCTATCAAACCACGTCCGAATGATTTGAAATTTTGTACACACATCCCAAATGACACAACAGACCTACTGCAACTTCCAGAATTGCATTCCAACCCCTATATCAAAATCTCACCTAATAACCGGAAAATGCCAAAATTCTAAATTCGCCAGTTCAAGCCTAAATCTACTCTGGACCTCCAAAACTTATTCCGATGACACTCCTAAGTCCTAAATCACCTGCCAAAGCTATCTAAACCATTGGAACTCATATCCAATCCCTTTAACACATAAGACAATATCCGGTTGACTTTTCCAACTTAAGCTTACTCAAAAGAAACTAAGCATCTCAAACCTTACCAAAACCTCTCCAAACCGAGCCAAACAACCTGATAACACATGTTACCAATAAAAAAAGCAATAAGAAGTAGAAATGGGGGAAATGGAGCGGTAACTCATGAAACAACCGGCCAGGTCATTACAATGATGTCCTGGGCATGGTGTCTTCCGGCTGTGAGGATGATGCCTTTTAGACTATGACGCCTTTGGATAGATTCGCGATATTTTAGCCCATGAGATGCAATAATATGATGTTAACAAGACGAGGCTTAGTCTTTTGAAATAAAGGGCAAAGCTTAGCCCAATCGAAAAAACAAATAGCTAGTACCAGAATAGAGCAATATTCATGCAAAGAGGGACAATGCTTAGTCCCATGCAAATGTGGGGGGCAAGAATTAACCTCATATAAATATGGAGGCAGGGATTAGCCTCATGCAAATACGGAGGCAGGGATTAGCCTCATGCGAATATGGAGGTATGGATTAGCCTCATAGAAATATGGAGGTAGGAATTAGCCTTATGCAGATATGGAGGCAGGGATTAGCCTTTTAGATTATGACGCCTTTGGATAGGTTGGAGATATTCAGCCCATGAGATACAATAATATGATGTTAACAAGACAAGGATTAGTCTTGTGGAATGAAGGGCGGATCTTGGCCCGACCGAAAAGCAATTAGATAGTACCGGGATAGAACAATATTTATGCAAGGAGGGACATTTCTTAGTCCCATGCAAATGTGGAGGCATTGAATAGCCTCGTGCAAATATGTAGGCAGGGATTAGCATCATGCAGATATGGAGGCAGGGATTAGCCTCATACAAATATAGAGGCAAGGATTAACCTAGTGCATGTCATGGAGGCAAGGATTAGCCTTATGCAAGTATGGTGGCAGGGATTAGCCTCATGCAAGTATGGAGGCAGGGATTAGCCTCATCCAAATAGGGAGGCAAGGATTAGCCTCATGCAAGTATGGAGGCAGGGATTAGCCTCATACAAGTATGGAGGCAAGGATTAGCCTCATGCAAATAGGGAGGCAAGAATTAGCCTTATGCAGGTATGAAGGCAAGGATTAGCCTCAGGCAGGTATGGAGGCAAGGTAGCCTCATGCAGATACGAAGGCAAGGATTAGCCTCATGCAAATATGGAGGCAGATATTAGCCTCATACAAGTATGGAGGCAAGGATTAGTCTCATGCAGGTATGGAGGCAAGGATTAACCTCATGCAAGTATGGAGGCAAGGATTAGCCTCATGCAAGTATGGAGGCAGGGATTAGCTTCAGAAAGTATGGAGGAAAGGATTTGCCTCATGCAAGTATGGAGGCAAGGATTAGTCTCACGCAAATATGGAGCCAGGGATTAGCCTCATGCAGATATGAAGGCAGGGATTAGCCTCATACAAGTATGGTAGCAGGGATTATCCTCATGCAAATAGGGAGGCAAGGATTAGCCTCATTTAGGTATGTAGGCAGGGATTAACCTCATGTAAGTATGGAGGCAGGGATTAGCCTCATGCAAGTATGGAGGTAAGGATTAGCCTCATGCAGGTATGAAGGCAGGGATTATCCTCATGCAAGTATGCGGGACAGGGCTTAGTCCCATGCAAATAGTGAGTAGCAAATAAGAGTAGTATATGTCTTAGCTGGAGATATATTCGGTGTCTGATGGCCTGATTGATAGTGATCTTGCTACGTGTATATATTGCGAATGTTACCGTTATGTCAGATGTGCCTGTGATCAAAGGAAAATTATAAGTTTTGTGAGAGGGAGGTTGGTTCGTGCTTCTGTCCGCTAGCCTTGCTTTGCTCCGTTCTGGAGGCCTTTTCGAGTTTCCCTGGGTAACACCTGACCATTGCAGAAATAAAGTTTTAAAAAATATGCCTTTATTGATAAAAATAGAGTCATTTTAGAAACATATTGATATATAAAGTGATTTTTAGATGAACTAGTGACTGTAACACATTTCAGAGACATTGCAGTTTTCTCATGTTAGAATTTTGAGGGTCCTCCTCAAAATTCTGCCCCAGTTTGGTAGATGACCTTTCGGCTATTTGCGAACTTTGTTGAACCTTCCTCGGAATTTGAGAATCCTTCTAAAAATTCTGCCCTAGTTTCTTAACAAATTTCTAACCATCTAGTATATGTTGGCATTGGCTAGACTTGCTTCCGAATTTTGAGGGTTTTATTCAAAATTCTGCACCAATTTCTGACTTTGGGGGAAATGGAAATTTTATTATGATATGAACGAACCCATAAGGCTGCCTATATATCCCCTTTTAAGTGGGAATCAGGTCAAGCATAATTCAATTACATCAGATGAGGAAATGTAAATAATCTAAGCATAGTATCTCTTAACTACATCTGAATTGATTGGTTTTGGCTAGATTTCTCCATCTATCTCCACGAGTATGAGTGCTCCTCCTGTTAACACCCTGTGAACCATGTAAGGACCTTGCCAGTTGGGATAGAATTTCCCTTTGGATTCATCTTGGTGTGGGAAGATCTTTTTCAGCACTAACTATCCTGGTGCAAATTGCCTTGGTTTGACCCTTTTGTTGAAAGCTCTAGACATTCTGTTATGGTAAAGCTGATCGTGACATACTGCATTCATCCTTTTTCCATCTGTGAGGGCCAATTGTTCATAGCAGCTTCTTATCCATTCTGCATCACTGAGTTCGGCATCCTGTATAATTCTTAAAGAAGGAATCTCTACCTCGACTGGGATGACAACCTCGGTACCATAAACCAGCATGTAGGGGGTTTCCCCAGTTGATGTGCGAACCGTGGTGCGGTATCCCAATAAATCAAAAGGAAGCTTCTCATTCCATTGTTTGTGCTTTTCTACCATCTTCCTTAGTATCTTCTTTATGTTTTTGTTGACGGCTTCTACAGCTCCATTAATCTGAGGTCTATAGGCTGTGGAATTCTTGTGTTTGATTTTGAAAGTTTCACACATGACTTTCATCAGATCACTGTTGAGGTTAGCAGTGTTATCAATAACAATGGACTCAGGAACTTTGAACCGGCAAACGATACGATCTTTGACAAAGTTTGCGACGACCTTCTTGGTTGCAGCTTTGTAAGATGCAACCTCTACCCACTTTGTGAAGTAATCAATAGCTACACGAATAAACTTGTGCCCATTTGAAGTAGTGGGCTGGATCAGACCGATGACATCCATTCCCCAGGAGGCAAATGGCCAATGGAGCTCGTTGCATTGAGCTCATTTGGTGGCACTTTTATCATATCGGCATGCACTTGGTATTGATAGCATTTGCGAACATACTGGACGTAGTCTGTCTCCATGTTCATCAAAAAGTAACCAACCCTGAGTATCTTCTTGGCTAGGACAAAACCATTCATATGTGGGCCACAGGTCCTGGCATGTATCTCCTCTAGTAGCTTAGAAGCCTCTTTTGCGTTGACACATCTTAGCAGTACCAAATCAGGAGTTCTTCTGTACAAATTTTCTCCACTATGGAAGAAGTGATTGGACAATCTCTGGAGTGTACATTTCTGAGTATGGTTCGCATGCTCCTGGTATTCTCCTTTTGCCAAGTACTTTTTGATGTCATAGAACTAAGGTTTTCCATCCGTTTCTTCTTCAACATGGGCACAATATGCTTGCTGATTATGA
This sequence comes from Nicotiana tabacum, assembly GCF_000715075.1. Lineage (NCBI taxonomy): Eukaryota > Viridiplantae > Streptophyta > Magnoliopsida > Solanales > Solanaceae > Nicotiana > Nicotiana tabacum. The sequence continues at coordinate 182,611,139 of NC_134087.1, read as the reverse complement.
ATTCTCACCGGGATAGGATCAATGTAATTCTTATCTGGATGCTGTATCATGGATGATAAAGTGGCCAATGCATTGACAAACTCATTCTAAAGTCTAGGCGCATGTCGGAACTCTATCTTCGTGAACCTCTTTATCAATTCCTGCACATGGTGCAGATATGGCAATATCTTGGAATTCTTGGTGGCCCATTCTCCTTGTACCTGGTGCACAAGCAGATCTGAATCACCGATTACCATCAGCTCCTGAATATTCATTTCGATTGCCATGTTGAGTCCTAGTATGTAGGCTTCATATTCCGCCATGTTGTTGGTGTAGGGAAATCTGAGTTTCGTAGATACCAGATAATGTTGACCTATTTTTGATACCAAAACTACTCCAATGCCCACTCCTTTGAAGTTTGCAACTCCCTCAAAGAACATCCTCCAACCCTCGCATACTTCGATAATGCCCTCTCCTATGAACGACTCTTCTTCATCAGGAAAATACATTTTTACGGGTTCGTATTCTCCTCCCACCGAATTTTCAGCAAGATAATCTGCCAATGCTTGGCCTTTGACTGCCTTTTGAGTTACGTAGACGATTTCGACCTCACTTAACAATATCTACCATTTGGCTAACTTCCTAGTTGGCATGGGTTTCTGAAATATATACTTCAAAGGGTCCATACTAGATATGAGGTATGTGGTATATGCAAAGAAATAATGCCTCAATTTCTGAGATCCAGGTTAAAACACAGCAAGTGCGTTACAACAGAGAGTATCATGCTTCGTAAGGTGCACATTTCTTACTTAGGTAGTATATGGCTTGCTCCTTTCTTCGTGTTGCATCATGTTATTCTAGAACGCATCTGAAGGATCCATCCAATACAGATAGATAAAGTAGCAAAGTCTGTCCTAGTTCTGGCGGGACTAGAACTGGTGGTGTGGACATGTACTCCTTGATCTTGTCAAAAGCTTTCTGACAATCCTCGATCCAGCTTGTCTCGACATCATTCCTCAGCATCTTGAAGATGGGTTGACATATGACTATGGACTGTGCTATGAAGCGACTGATATAGTTGAGACGTCCTAGGAAGCTCATCACGTCCTTTTTGCTCTTAGGTGGCGGTAACTCCTGAATAGCCTTGACTTTAACGGATCTAACTCGATCCCTCGATGGCTGACGATGAATCCCAATAACTTTCCTGCGGGTACCCCGAATGCATACTTTGCGGGGTTCAGCTTCAGATTGTACCTCCTTAACCTGTCAAAGAACTTTCTCAAGTCTGCTATGTGATCTGTGGCCCTTTTGGATTTGATAATTACGCCGTCCACATACACCTGTATTTCTTTGTGTATCATATCATGGAAGATAGTTGTCATGGCTCTCATGTAGGTAGCCCAACATTCTTTAGACCAAATGGCATCATCTTCTAGCAGTATACCCCCATGGTGTAATAAAGGCTATTTTCTCTATGTCTTCTTCATCCATCCAGATCTGGTGATAATCCGCGAAGAAATCTACAAAGGATTTGAGTTCATGCTTGGCGCAATTGTCGAAAAGGATGTGTATATTTGGCAACGGGAAGTCGTCCTTGGGACTTACTCTGTTTAAATCTCGATAGTCAACACATACTCTGACTTTCCCATCTTTCTTTGAAACCAGCACAATGTTGACTCACCAAGTTGGGTACTCAACTACCCTGAGAACTTTAGCTTTGATTTGCTTAGTAACTTTCTCCTTGATTTTTAGGCTTAAATTTGGTTTGAATTTTCTGAGTTTCTGCTTCACTGGCAGACACATGGGATTAGTAGGCAACTTGTGAGCCACTATGGACGTGCTCAAACTAGTCATGTCATCATATGACCATGCAAAAATGTCCACATATTCCTTTAGAAAATGGATGTACTCCTTTTTCTCTGTCGGCGATAAGTAAATGCTGATACGAGTCTCCTTGGTGGTCTTGGTGTCCCCCAAATTTACTACTTCGGTCTCGTCCAGGTTGGACTTAGGCTTATTCTCAAAGTTTTCAACCTCCCTGACAACTTTCTCGGGTATCTCATCTTCTTCATCCGAATCACTATTCTCATGTTGCATTGCCTCATTACATGTCAGTCACCGGTTCATCAAGAAAAGTAATAATAACGCTATAGAAAAAAAAAGTGTAGGAAACAATAATGAATAATAAAGAGCAATGCATTTGATTAAAACTAAAAAACATCCGGACAAGTACGGCTCGATGAATCGAGCGTTTATTTGAAACAAGTGAATATTAAAAAGAAATAACTAAAATTCCTAAATGCCTAGAATGGCTATAGGAATAAAATCTGCCAAGCTACCCAGGGACTCGGCGTGCCCGGGATGGTGTGGCGGTCCAGTTCCTGAGAACAACTCCCTTCTCCACTGTTTGAATAGGGAGACCTTCTTCCTCTTCCTCCTCAATTATTGCACTGCAGTCCATGTCTTCGTCCTCCACGAACAGATTCTTCAGCCCAGCTAATGCTTCCTCTTCTGCAGTTCCCCATATTGTATCAGCTTGGTGAAAAACTTTTGGTCTAGACATGGCACTGGTTGCTAGAGGGGGTAATACGGTCCACGCCATGGGGGCGACCAATCATTATACTCTTGCTATGTCTACTGATATCCAAGCCCAAAGGTAGTATTATGACCCTTCAGCCATATCGGTTTAGTGATACCCTGGAGATTCTTCCAAAGTCCTTTGTTGGGTTCATACTCAGACCATGCCAGTATGCTCTCTATTTTGCTGCTCCACCATTTGTCTTTCTCAATGGCATTGACACGTTCAATGTGATGATAGTTTTACCCTCCTAACCTTCTTTTGTTTCCGATAACCGGGATGGTTTGGCTGGTGTAAATGAGGTTACTTCCATCTCCGTGAATGATCACCTCTTGACGATTCTTTTCGAATTTCACAGCCTGATGTAGTGTGGATGCCACGGCCCCAGTGGCATGGATCCATGGTCGGCCCAACAGAAGATTGTATGAGGCTGGTATGTCAAGCTCCTAGAATTCGGCATCGAACCAAGTTGGGACCATATGCAGGCAAGGGTTAATTTCCCCGATCGTGGCCATTTGAGAACCATCGAAGGCTTTCATGTTCATGCTTCCTGCCCGTATTTTATGAAAACCTTTGTTCAACCTTTTCAGAGTATCCAGCGAGCAAATATTGAGGCTTGAACCTCCATCAATCAAGACCCTGGCAATGAACTTGTCTTCAAATTGCACTATGATATGCAACGCTCTATTGTGATTCAACCCTTCAGGCCGCAACTCATCTTCGTGGAAGATTATCTTGTGACTTTCCAGCACCTACTTTATTGGCCATCTCTCCACAGGTGATATTGTTGGGCACGTAGGCTTCACTCAACACCTTCATCAAAGCATTCTTATGTGCCTCTGAATTTTGCAACAGTGACATTATGGATATCTGAGCTGGGGTTTTGTTCAAATGCTAAATGACAAAATATTCCTTTGCATGTACTTTCCTCCAAAGGCGTTCTGGCCCTGTTTCAATGATAGGCTGTTGTGAGCACGTGACATTTGCCCTATATGAAGGATTCCTACAGAATCCCAAGGAATTAGATTTTTTTTTGTAATTATTTTCCATTTTAGGAATTTTTGTAGAATTTTCTTAATTATTTGTATTTGTCTGTGCATGTTTAATTTTTATTTAAATCATGAAAATAAAAAAATACTTTGCATTCACATTTAGGATTTATTTTTACATTTTTAGGTTAATTAGTAAATTAGTTATTTGACAAAAATGAAAAAATCAAAAAAAAAAGACTCACTTTGCAGTTTTAACCTTTTAATTTTAAATTTCGTAGTTTTTCTTTTAATTTAGGAGTTAATTAATTTTTATAAATACTATGATGAGTAATTATCTTAATTTGGCAAAATTATTTTAATTTAAGAGTTAATTTGGGTTGTTAATTAATATAAAAGGAAAACAAAAAAGGAGGAAAAGGGAAAGGAAATTGGGAATTTGTCTTAAAACCTTGAAATTGGGCCAGTTAATTTAAAGTCCGCCCAAAGTATTCCCCAATCCAGACCCAAACCCGATCCCCACCTTTCAGGTATTAAGACAACCCAAATGACGTCGTTCTGAGTTCAGTAACGTCAAAAGGATCCTGGCCCTTCGTCTTCCATAATCCAACGGCCAAGGAGGTCTCACTAAATTCATTTAAAATTGTCCAAACAACCTAGGACCAAACCACTTCATCTCCTCAGTCTCTCTCGTCTCAGACCTAAATCCTAGAGAACCCGCCGCACTGAAATTCCTAAGCCATCTCCGGCGGCGGCCTGGCCCAATCAACCCCAAATTCCTCCTCCACAATCCGCACACCCCATGGAATATTAATACAACACCACATATCCTCAAATCCTCACCAAATCGGAATAGTTTTGGATCTAAAAAAAAGAAGAAGGAAAAGAAAAATCTCCCAAGTCTTCGAGCTTCCAAGAACAATTAAGGTTAAAACTTGTATTATTCGTTTGTTCTCAACGAAAACATGCGATTAATACCAATTTTGCCTCAAATCGGGAAACGCCAGAGTTCTGTTCAAGCCAGTCCATCTGCCTTTTAGGTATCCCTATTCATTTTTTATTTTCATCCTTTGTTTATTTCCCATCTTCGTCCACTTCTTATTCCTTCCCTTTTCTTTCTTATTTTTCTGATTTAAATCATTTTGGTTCGCATGTTAGGATCTAGTTATGTTAGTTTACAGTTTTAGCTTAATAATATGTTCATTATTGTTAGTTCATTTGATTTCGTTTTGGTTTTGATCAAATTCTCTTTTGGTTTTGTTTCGTTGGAATTCTGATATTAGGAATTTACAACTCCATTGGCCTGTTCTCTTGTGGGATTTTAGTTTTAAACTGGAATTGGGGCTTCGTAGGTCTGAAGCCCAAAGAGGGGGAAGGTCATTTCTGGTTAAAAAGCTCGGTCAGTTGGTTTGTTTTTTTTGGTTTAATTTGGCCCATTCTTGATATTTTGAGGGTAAATAGCAGCTGTTTAAGTTGTAGTTTAGAGATATAAGATAAGGGAATTCTTGCCTAACTAATTAGGAAACTTCCAGGAAAGTGGGGAAGGGGTTGACCTAACAAACAGGTTGAAACTTAGGGTCCAAAATGAAAAATAAAAATTGGGTAAAGGGGTAAATGGTGAAATACAAAATCATATTTTGTTGCCATAGGAGCTGGTTATATAAGGCTCATTTTCTTTAATTTAGGGGGGGGGGGGGTGGGGTGATTAGAAGACTAAAATCAGAAAACGGCTGAAAGAGTTATTCGAAAAAATGCCTTGAAATTTCTGTATCTTTTGGGGTGGAAATTGGTTCTGAATCTGCTCCTTAGTCATAAGTGTTAATTGGAATCCAAAAGGCTTCAAGGAACTCTTGTTTATCTCGGTTAAAATGGTCTAAATAGCTGAACTTTGTTGTGTTTTGGAGCTGTTGATTCATCTACTATGTTGCTACTGTTGAATCCTCATTTTCTTTGGTTTCTTTTGATATTCAGGTACCCCTTTTGGACCTTATTGAATATTGCAGCTCAAAATTGAAGCATGTAATCAAATGTGGAGTTTAAGCATAATATTAGTTGATTTTGTTTAGAATCTAGCTTGTTTTCTACATTACATTGTTGGTTTTTACTGTATGATCCTTTATACTTTGCCTATGCTGTTGACAGTATCGTTTAGGAATTGGGTTTAGAGTTTAGTTTTGGTCACTTTGACTTTAATGGGTTTAGACTCTCTTTGTCATGTACTTAGTTTGGACTATTGTAACATGGTTTATTGTAGATGAGTAGCATCTTCTTTTGTGAGGTCTGATTGAATTGTTTCAAACTAGTAATGATAACCAGTCTATAATGAGTTTTTTTCTTATAGTCTTGCTGTACCTAGTAATAATTATACTTAACAGTAACTATTAAGAATTATTTCTTTCAAGGTTTGGTTCTGGATGAAATTTCAGCTCTAGTATTGTAAGTATATGGATAGATGTGGATGTTATAATGTTAATCTTCGAACAAATCTCAGAAGGTGATATCTTAGTATGATTAATAGCATGCCTAGTGAATCATTGTTAAGATTAATAAGTAGTTTTGATAATTTACACTAAAAGTTTAGCATGAATGGTAATATAAATTTTAAAATCCCTAATGTAGTTATTCTTATAATATGAATCTAAAAAATTTGTTTGGCATTCTGTTGGGTATAGTGCAGTCAATTGGGCCTCGTCGAGCCCTGGCCATGTGATTTAATATCGCCCAATGCCTGGAGTTTTGGATTTGTGGCCGGTTTTGTTTGGTATGAATTATCTCTATTTCCTTCATCTGGGTTCGATATAGAGCCCAGCTGCACCCCAATGCGTATTTCAGGCAACCTCTCAAGGTTATGAAATTGAACTGTTTGTTGTTGGACCAACTATACCCAAATTTTCCTTTTGTTGATTCTATCTTCAGTTTGGGCCTTACAATGAGCCCAACTGCCCTTTTTTTGTCATGGAAGTTTGCATACTCTTGCTCCCACCTCGGGCCTTTTTCAAACAAATACCTGATTTCATGCAACACAAGTATGTTAATTGTTAAGTTAGCTTGAACATTTGCTTAAAATAAATTCGAATTCCCTTTATCTTTTAATTAATTAATTAGACCCTTTTAAAATTAGATTGGGGTGTGCCATGTTATCAAAATATATAATATATGGCCCTCACAAATTCAATTCAAGAGTTAATATTCTTATAATTGGGGTGTGCCATCAATTAAATCTTCTATGGCCCTCGCAAAGTTTGTTATTAATTTGAACTTTCGTAGTTGCTTTAGGCGCGTTATATAAATTGATTTTCTTTTATTTATTAAATTCGGGTGTACATTTCATGTGACCCAATTTGATTTCTTAACAATGTTAAATAGAACGTGTCATGAGCCGCAGGTGCATTTCATGTGACGTGGTTCAAGGCATGTTTTAAATAACGTTGAATCTTCCTAAAAGCGTTTTAAAATAATTAAAAGCGGTTAATAAGTTAAAAAATGCACAATAGGTTAAAACATGTAATAAATCGGATAATAGGCCAACTCTATAAAGTTTAAGCAACCGCGCTAGAACCACGGAACCTGGGAATGCCTAACACCTTCTCCCGGGTTAACAAAATTCCTTACTTAGAATTTCTGGATCGCAGACTTTAAAATGAAAGTTGAATTTCCTCGATTTGGGATTGAAAATAAACCGGTGACTTGGGAGACCAATTAAAATATTCCAAGTGGCGACTCTGAACATAAATAAATAATCCCATTTCGATTGTCATTTAAATTGGAAAAAACTCCCTTATACCCATTTGGGGGTAGTAAACAAAGGTGTGATAGCTCTGGCGACTCTGCTGGGGAGGAGAACCCAGAATATCTGGTTCAAGGTTCAAGAATTCGAGCATAGAATATTTGTTATGGTTAGCTTGTTCTTATCTGGTTTTTACATGTTGATCCTAATGTGCTAATTGCCGCTTTTTACCGCTTTGATATTATTTGGACTGTATATCAATTGCTACTAAACCCTCCTCTCTCTGAGTCTTCTAAATCATCTGGGAAGTGTGCACTTCGTGTGACTTCTTTTCTGTTAGAGTCATATCTCAAATTTAGAATGAGGTTCGGACAAGTTGCAAAGCCGGTGAAGCTTTTGTATTCCCGGTACGTTGCCCCCCCTCCCCCCGGCTAGAGCTGTCCACTCGGGTAAGCCAGGTCTAGAACAATACCCCAGGTTCTTAAACCTAGTATGACATAGCCTCATGCCGGATCCCTAGTAGGAACGCTTGTTTGCATCATGTGCATTTTGACTTTAGGGACTCAACACAGGGGTTGGGTCCGTCTAGGATAGGCACACCTGGAATCAAAAGACCATCTTGATGCATTTTTGCTTGCTACTTGCGCAGTTATTTTACTCGGATTGCATGTTGATCGGCTTCAAGAATAAGGGAGAATTTGAGAAAAACCAAATTGAGGTGAGAGAGACGAAATTGCCCTCTTGTGAAAAAACCTGGTGTCCGAAATACCCCGAAACTCTACCGAGTTTTTCAAAAAAAAAAGAAAAAGAACTATTGCAAAAGTTTTTGTTTTCTATTGCGTCAAAATTGACCGAACTACGCAAGTTTGATTATCATCGGATGTGGGATATGTAGGCAACCCTCATCGGGTCTAACTCCTTTTGGAAAAATAAAAATATATATATGAAGTGTTGCTGTTTTGTCATAAATAAATTAGGTGACACCGTCCTTGTATGGAATAGTCAAAATGTCCAAAAGGGCGCCGAAAAGCTATTTTTGCAAGAATAGCAACCTAGAGTCCTTTTTTTCAAATATTGGTTGACTAACAAAAACAGTCCTAAAAAATATTTTCTTACTTGAGGTGTTGAAGGGCCGTATGCACAAAAATGTTTTTTTTTTATTTTGTGAAAATTGGTTCTCTTTTCTTGAGTCAACGTAAAACACAGTCTTTTAATCAGTCACCTTAAATAAATGTGCAGGATGAGCACAATTGAAAATGAACCTTTCACAGTCCGTGAGGAAATGCCGTTAGAATTACATATTTGGTGGAATGATTTGGAAGAAGTCAGTAGAAAGCTATGATAAAAGCTTTGGGTGGTCTTGTTGGGCTTCTGAAGATCAAGCCGATGATTGAGGCCTTGATACTCTTCTCGGTACCAACACATAACATATTCCATTTGCTGATTTTGAGCTAACCCCTACGCTTGAGTAAATAGCGGGTTATGCTGGTTTTAGTGGGAATCTCAGAAATCAATACCCGGTGGCACCCAGAACAGTGACTCCTTATAAATTTCTGGACCTTCTAAGCATCAACCGGGAAGTTCAAGACGTAGATTTGGTCAGGGGATTTTGCACATTTTACTTCTTGTACTGACACTACGGGAATCCCCCGCGGTTTTGAGATGTCAGACACCGGTCTTACTCATTCGGTGAACAAAGATAAGTGGGAAGTTCAGCGGGGATAGGCTTTTACAGTGGCATTCCCGAGTGTTTTTATTTGTCCTAGAAAATATGGAAACATAGAATTGGGGCTTGTGGGAATAACTGACTTCATGACTAAAAAGGAAAATGGAACCATTGTACCAATGATCTTGGCGGAAATCTACCGAGCCTTGACTATTTGCTGAGAAGGAGGAAAGTTTTTTGAAGGATGCAATATGCTTCTACAACTCTGGATGGTGGAGCACCTTTGCCACCGCCCGGGGTACATGAACTGTGGCATGACCGGTCTTACATGCATTGAAAAACATGAACAACGGGTGGAGGGCTATGAGTTTCCGGATGGTACGGAAGCATGGTTTGCACATCTGAGCTCCCTGACTTCAAACAAGATCGAATGGACATTCGGGTGACTCTCAGTCAGTGAAGTCATTTATATGTCGGCTGAGGTGTGTTTTCTTCTATTGATGAGTCTCCGGAGCATTCAGCCTTATGCCCCGCACAGAGTTCTACGCCAGTTAGGCAGGTACCAGATCATCCCACATGATGAGGATTTGAGTCGGCAGGTCATTGAACTAGAACCAAAAGCTGCTTTCCAGGAAGAAAGGGTGCGTCGAATTTGGCATCAATGTAGGTTATTAGAGCTAAAGACTCAGGTAAGAGATTTATCCAGAGGCGACTTGGAGCCTAGTTACACAACTTGGTAATTTAAAAGGTCCTAAGTCCATCAAGAGCCCGAACGGCCCGCAAAAAGGCCCCATATCCAACAATTCTCTGATGGAGCGCAGGAGCAATGAGATTGGTTGGCAAAAGAGGCAAACTACAGAGCCACCATAAGAAAATTGGAGGGAAAGATTCGGGATCTTAAATTTTACAAAAGTGTATAGTCTGCTGCCGATGAAGGGGAGAAGAAGAAATTGGCTCAAGAAAACAAGGCCCTTCGAACATAGATCCAAAAAATGAAACTAGCTGCTGAGAATCAGGAAAGGAGCTGAAAGGATGAAAGACTCATAAGTGGTCTCAAGAGGAAAATAGCTGAGTGTGAGGAAAATTTGGAAAAATCCGAGGGTAATTTGGCAAGGGCCCGAGCACAGTTAACAAAGAATACAGAGGGACGAGCAGAGTTTGTCCGGCAACTAAAAAAGAAATATGAGGGAGAAGCCATCAAGTTTAAGAAACAACTAACTACCCTCGAAAATGAGATGACCAAACAAGCTAAGAACTTTAAAGCAGAAAGGGAACATTGCTATGCATTAATGTCCTAGTTAGAGGAAGATACGCAATAGTTGCAGGGTCAAAACCTTTATGATGCCCAGGTGCTAGAAGCTAGGTCTCAGCAAATAAGGCGTTTGCTCTAAGAAAAGGGTATCATCAGGGAGAGGGTTAGAGCTATTGCTGACTACATCGTCATGAAGTGTCATGAATGTGAAGACATGACTTGAACCACCTTCTTTGCTGCGGTAACGACCTTTGTTCGCCAAATAATGAGTGACCTGGAGTGCTTTCAAGGGGATTTTGTGCATAGGCCTGTGGCGAGACCGACTGATGTCCCGCGGGCCCCTAGAGCAGTTGAGGCATTGATGTATTTTTATTTGATTATGTATTTTCATTTTCTTTGTTGGAGTCTGTTAGTCTGTTTTCGAGTTTGTACTTTTATCTTTCTGTTGGAGCTTGTTAGTCCCCTTTTTTGAGTCTGTTAGTATTTATGATTGAATTCTGTAGGATGAGTCGTTGTAATCAAGACATTGTTATTTTATGAAAAATTTGAAAACCCCAAAATGTTTATTTATTTTGACACTTATCCCCCAGAACTACGCTTGGTCTGATTCATGCGGCATCATGATACGTAGGCAATCCCCATAGGATTCGATTATAACCGTGAAATGAAAAGAAGAAAAAGGGAGAAAACAAGAGAATTGTGTAGGGAAATAATAGAAAAACAAGAGAGGAAAATGAGGGAATAAAAGAAAAACAAGAATCAGGCAAAGAAAAGCAGGAATGAAAAAGAGAGAAGTTGCAAAATGAAAATTAGGGGAAGCTGGGATGATGCAAGCAACCGATCAAATGCATAATAGAAATGGTTAATTTCTTAGGTGCATTGCATCCCCAATGTGCGGTTGCATATCTATTAAGTTCTAATCGCTGACATGTTTGTTGTTATCATTCAATCCAGGCAGGTGGTTAATTTGTTTGGCATTCTAGAAACTCATCCGTACAACACCAGATCCAAAGACAAGTTGATCATGGCCAACCAAGAATTGGATGCAAGTGTTATTGATCCATCAAGAGAGGGGGAAGAGTCTGATGTTAATCTGAAAGAGGAGCTGTATAAGCTAAAACACCAGATGGCAGAGATGTACCAGGCATGGGTAAAAGGGCATCCACCACCATCCTACCCCACCAACCCTACTTTTGTCCCGCCACTGTCTCAATCCCAAGAACCTCCCACTGTTGATTCATCTCCAGGCTTCCATATTTACCACCACTACCATGGCATAACTTCCCAAACACCACAAGCTCCACCACCCAAACCAGTTCCATGCCCTCCTTCCACCAGCCACCCCTATTTTCGTGGCACCCCCACCCGCTACACTCCACCGATCCTCCAATGAGCCTTTATTCCAGACCTAAGATAACCAATACTATCCCCCGGAGCCTACTTTCAAGGCCCCGAAACCTTACTCCTACACTCCTTGTTTTGACCTCCCTGTTGAGACTGAGAAACCACCTAAAAACCCGGAACAAGAGGAGATGTTTAGGAAGGTTAGAACCCTGGAACAGTCGTTTAGAAACATGCAGTGATTGGGAGGCCAGGTGAGCGTGACCTACAAAGATTTGTGTCTATTTCTTGATGTTTAGTTGCCGGTAGGATTTAAGATGCTGAAGTTTGATTTGTATGATGGGCACGGAGACCCGATGGCCCACTTGAGGGGATTCTGTAGAAAAATGAGAGGAGCCGACGGGAAAGATGAGCTATTGATAGTATACTTTAGCTAGAGTCTGAGTGGCTCAGCATTGGAGTGGTACACTCGTCAGGATCACAGAAGATGGTATACTTGGGATGATTTGGCCCAAGCATTCGCTTGTCATTTCCAATACAACCTCGAGATTATTTCAGATCATTTGTCTCTGACAAAGATTGAGAAGAAACCTAGTGAAAGTTTCAGGGAGTACGGTTTTCGTTGGAGAGAACAAACGGCAAGAGTTGACCCTCCGATGAAGGAGAGCGAAATGGTGGATTATTTTCTGCAGGCTCTAGAGCCTACTTACTTCGGCTATATGATATCGTCCATAGAAAAATATTTCAATGAGGTAGTGAAGAAGGATGGCATGGTGGAAGAAGGGCTCAAATCAAGTAAAATCTTGAGCTACTCGGCCATCAAGGCAACTACTCAAGCCATTCAGAATGGTACGAGAGGAGTGGTCGGAATGAAGAAGAAAGAAGATGTGGCAACAATCGATTCAGGATCATGGTTTGGACCCAGGGGCCCGTCACACGAATATACTCAGCCTCGACCCCATCACCAAACCTACACCCAAATCCCATATAATTCACCCCAACACTACTTCCCATCACCAGACCCTCATATTTCTGTCCACCACACCCAGACATATACTCAACCTCCTGCCTACTCACAATGTTGTTCCCCAACCCTACAAAACACCTACCCAGCTCCACAAAATGCTTACCCACCCCCACGACCTAACGAAACCCTGCTAGCCCAGGTTTTCGACCCAATCTAGCATTAAAAAACAAGAGGTTGCAAGGAAAGAAAACCTTCACCCCATTGGGAGAATCTTATACTAGTTTATTCCATAGATTGAGGCAGTTAGATATGTTTAAGCCAATTGAGTCGAAATTGCCAAACCCTTCTCTAAAGAATCTTGATTACTCCATAAGCTGTGAATATTATTTTGGTACCCCGAGGCATGAAACGGAGAATGCTGGCATTTGAAAAATGCCATCCAGGAGCTCATTGACTCGAATCGAATTGAAGTCTAGACTCTAGAGGCACCCAACATCAACTAGAGCCTATTACCAACCCATCAAGAAACAAACATGATTGAGATAGTACATAAGGGAGGGGAGCCCAAGGAGCTTTCACAAACCGTCATGATGATTCGGTCTAGTGAGGTCAAGCCAGTTAAAACGCCAACAGTTGAAGGATTAGTGAACAAGTTGAGCATGACAAATGGTGAACCATCTGTGGTAGTAAAGAAAGGTTCCCCAAGTGATATTGCGGTAAAGCAACAAAAGTCCAAAGTGGTTGTGCCAGGAGTAGCAATCAAGCCGATCATAATTGTAGAGGGTGCCCGTACAGATCTTATCATCATCAAGCCTGTAATCCAGTTGCCAGTAATCAACACCAAGGGCATCTTATGGAACTATGAATGAGTGATAGTGACCTATAAGGGAAAGAAAGTGAAAGAAGAGGTCAATGAGGCCCAAGGATTAACTCGTTCGGGGAGATGCTTTGCCCCGGAAGAGTTAAGGAAAGCTAAAACATCTAGAGATAACCCAGTTCAAGTGAAGAAAGTAGTGACTAAAGAATAGGTGGAGGAGTTTCTGAGAAAAATGAAGGTACAAGATTATTCCATTGTGGACCAGTTGAGAAAGACGCCTGCTTAGATCTCATTGTTGTCATTGTTAATCCACTCAGACGAGCATCGTTGGGCCTTGATGAAAATTCTGAATGAGGCTCATGTTCCCGACAAAATTTCAGTAAACTATTTGGAAAAGATAGCTAACAAAATATTTGAGGTGAACATGGTCACCTTCTCTGATGATGAGTTGCCTGACACAATAGAGCTCTCTATCTTACGGTAAAATGTGAAGATTCTATGGTCACCAGGTTATTAGTTGACAATAGGTCCAGTGCAAACATCTGCCCTCTCTCTACTCTGAACAAGTTGAAAGTGGATGATGAGAGGATTCACAAGAACATCATCTGCGTTCTGGGATTTGATGGTGGAGGGAAAGATGCAGTTGGTGATATAGTGCTTGAGTTGACAATAGGACCAGTGGAATTCACCATGGAATTCCAGGTGCTAGACGTATCCGTCTCTTACAATTTGCTGTTAGGTCGACCTTGGATTCATGCCGCCAAAGCAGTCCCATCCACTCTGCACCATATGGTCAAGTTCGAATGGGATTGACAAGAGATCGTCTTGCATGGTGAAGATAACTTATGTGCTCACAGCGATGCCTCTGTCCCATTCATTGAGGTTGAAGATAACAAAGGGCCTTAGGTCTATCAAGTTTTTGAAACAGTGTTGGTAGAGAAGGTTCCATAAGGGAAATGTGTTCCAACCCCAAAGATAACCTCCACATCAGTCATGGTGGACTTTGAAATGATGATAAATGGCTTTGTGCCCGGTAAAGGTCTGGGTGCATCTTTGCAGGGTATTGTACAACCGGTGTCCCTCCCTAAGAATTTGGGTATGTTAGGTCTTTGATTCAAACATACAGCGGCAGATGTGAAAAGGGCTAAAAGGTTGAAACAGAAGGCATGGGCGCTTCCAAAGCCTATTCCCCATCTCTCCAGGACTTTTGTCAAGCCCGATGCCAGGAAACACCCAGTGAGGACAGTTCCAAGTTCTGTGGTTGACATAGATGAGGAGTTAATTTAGAGGTTCCAGAGGTTGTTTGATGATGTGAATATGGTGGAAGTTGGAGAAGCTTTTAGCAAAGGGGATGTGTAGTTCGTCGGGCCGAATGCAAAGTTTAACAATTGGAAGTCTACTCCTCTCCCTACCAGGAAGGAGTCGTGGTAGTTTGTTTTGTTTTTCTTTCTATCGGGCCATTCCAGGGTTGTGACCTAGATTTTTATTTTTCCGCTTGTTAATGTACAAACCCTGTTATCCTTTATTTTCAATGAAATGCAATTTCCCCTTTCCATCATTCCTGATAGTTTTATTTTTGTTTTTCTTTTCTTCTTTGTACATTTCTTTTTAAGGTGATTTCAATGACATGACATGCATGAGGAATTTTCGGCCCAGTCTTAAAAGCCAATCTAATTCTGAAATAATAATCCAAGAAATAAAATGTGACGATGAATCAGAATATGATGAGGATGAGGCCTTTGAAGAGATTACTAAGGAACTAAGTCATTTTGAAGAAAAAACCAAGCTTAACCTGAATGATACAGAAGCAATCAATCTAAGGGACCCAGATAATGTCAGAGAAACTAAGATAAGTGTCCATCTTGAACCACAAATCAGGGAAGAAATAATTAAAGCATTGTTCGAGTATAAAGATATTTTCGCATGGTCGTATGATGACATGCCAGGCATAAGTACCGATTTGGTGGTCCATAAATTGCCAATTAATCCAGCATATTCTCCCCTCAAGCAGAAGTTGAGAAAATTCAAAACTGACATGAGTGTGTAGATTAAAGAAGAGGTCACAAAGCATCTTGATGCAAAGGTCATTCGGTTCACGTGGTATCCCATGTGGTTAGCCAATGTTGTGCATCTGCCAAAGAAGGATGGTAAGACCAGAGTGTATGTTGATTACCGGGATCTCAACAAGGCAAGTCCAAAGGACAATTTCCCATTTCCAAATATCCACATTTTTATTGACAATTGTGCCAAGCATGAGATTGGGTCTTTTGTGGATTGCTATGCGGGCTATCATCAGATTTTAATGGATGAGGAAGATGCGAAAAAGACGGCATTCATAATGCCATGGGGGACATATTGCTACAAGGTCATGTATTTTGGTTTGAAAAACGTTGGGGCAACTTACATGAGGGCAATGACAACCATATTTCATGACATAATACACAAGGAGATTGAGGTTTACATGGATGATGTGATTTTAAAGTCCAGGAAGCAGTCTGACCACGTCAAAGATTTGAGAAAGTTCTTCCAAAGGCTCCACAGGTACAATCTTAAAATCAACCCTGTAATGTGCGCATTTGGTATTCCATCGAGGAAATTGTTGGGATTCATAGTCAGTCGGCGGGGTATTGAGTTGGATCCGTCAAAGATCAAGGCTATCCAGGAATTACCACCGCCAAAGAACAAGACCAAGGTGATGAGTCTGTTAGGGAGGCTGAACTACATTAGTAGGTTTATTGCTTAGCTCACGACAACTTGTGAGCCCATCTTTAAGCTGCTAAAGAAGGATGCTGCGGTCAAGTGAACTGATAAGTGTCAGGAAGAATTCGATAAGATAAAGGGGTATTTGTCAAACCCACATGTGTTGGCCCCACCGGAACCAGGGAGACCTTTGATTCTTTACGTAACAGTCCTGGATAACTCATTTGGTTGTGTGTTGGGTCAGCATGACATCACTAACAGGAAAGAGCAAGCCATCTACTATCTCAACAAGAAGTTCACATCTTATGAGGTTAAGTATACTCCCCTTGAAAGAACATGTTACGCCCTGACTTGGGTAGTGTAGAAGTTGAAGCATTACTTGTAATCCTACACTAATTACCTCATCTCTCATCTGGATCGTTTGAAGTATATCTTTCAGAAGCCCATGCCCACATGAAGGCTTGCAAAGTGGCAGATCTTGCTCACGGAGTTTGACATTGTATACTTGACTCGAACAATGATGAAAGCCCAAGCTTTGGCTGATCACTTAGCCAAGAATCCGGTGGATGAAGAATATGAACCTTTGAGGACTTACTTCCCCGATGAAGAGGTAGTGCATATTGACGAGGTCGAGAAGTATGAAAAGCCCGGTTGGAAACTTTTCTTTGATGGGGCTGCTAATATGAAAGGCGTTGGGATAGGAGCAATACTTATTTTTGAAACAGGGCATCACTACCCTGTTACGGCTCAACTCCGTTTCTATTGTACCAACAACATGGCTGAGTACGAGGCATGCATTTTGGGTTTAAGGCTAGCTGTAGATATGGGAATCTAGGAAGTCTTAGTCTTAGGGGACTCGGACCACCTAGTGCACCAGATTCAAGGAGAATGGGAGACACGAGATTTAAAGCTTATACCGTATCGATAATGTCTGCATGATCGTTGTCAACGGGTTCGATCTGTAGAATTTAGGCACATTCCAAGGATCCATAATGAGGTTGACGATGCCTTGGCAACCTTGGCGTCAATGTTGTACCATCCAGACAAAGCTTATGTTAACCCTTTGCATATTCAGGTCCGCAATCAGCATGCTTACTGTAATGTGATTGAAGAATAACTTGATGGTGAACCATGGTTTCATGACATCGGGGAGTATATTAGGATGGGGGTGTATCTAGTACAGGCCACAGGTGATCAAAAGAGAACAATTTGACATTTGGCAAGTGGATATTTCTTTAGTGGAGGAGATTTGTACAAAATAAATCCAGATCTTGGATTGTTAAGATGCATAGATGCTAGACAAGCCACGACCATCATGACCGAAGTACATTCCAGGGTTTGCGTGCCGCATATGAGTGGGTATGTTCTGGTAAAGAAGATTCTTCGAGCAGGTTATTATTGGCTCACCATGGAACGAGATTGTATCGATTTTGTGCGCAAGTATCATCAATGCCAAGTACACGGAGATTTGATTCATTCTCCGCCATTGGAATTGCACACAATGTCCGTACCATGGCCCTTTGTTGCTTGGGGTATGGATGTCATCGGACCAATTAATCAAGCAACATCCAATGGATACAGGTTCATTCTGGTGGCCATTGACTATTTCACTATGTTGGTTGAAGCTAAAACTTTCAAATCTGTGACCAAGAAGGTAGTGGTCGATTTTGTTCATTCAAATATCATTTGTAGGTTCGGAATACCAAAGGTGATTATCACAAATAATGGTGTTAATCTTAACAGTCATCTGATGAAGGAAGTGTGTCAACAGTTTAAGATTACACATCGCAATTTCATCCCATACCGCCCCAAGGCAAATGGAGCAGTCGAGGCAGCCAACAAGAACATAAAGAAGATACTTCGAAAAATAGTGCAAGGTTCCAGGTAATGGCATGAGAAGTTGCCTTTTGCGTTGTTGGGTTATCGCACTACTGTTCGCACTTTAGTAAGTGCAACTCCTTATTTGTTGGTATATCGCACTGAGGCAGTGATACCCACGGAAGTTGAAATTCCATCCCTTCAGATCGTTGCGGAAACTGAAATTGATGATGATGAGTGGGTCAAAACCCGTCTAGAGCAATTGAGTTTGATTGATGAGAAAGGATTGGCAGCAGTATGAAATGGCCAGTCGTATCAAAAGAGAATGGAAAGAGCATACAACAAGAAGGTGCGTCCCCGGAAATTTGAAGTGGGTCAGCAAGTATTGAAATGCATCCTTCCATATCAGGCTGAAGCAAAATGCAAGTTCGCCCCAAATTGGCAGTGGTCGTTCATAATAACGAGAGTGTTGTCCAATGGTGCTTTGTATTTAATAGATATAGAAGGCAAATATGTAGATATGGCTATCAATTCTGATACAGTCAAAATATATTATGTATGCTTTCTTTGGTTTAAATTGTGTTTGTTTGTACTTGACATGTTTTGAAGATTGGAATGACGAAAGCATTTTGTTCTACTATCTAAACACTTTATCCTTTGTTACCCCTTTGAGCCTTATTTATTTTCTTCATACCCCTATTTTGGAATCCATAGCAAAGTTCAGAAACATGAGCGCAAAGGTGAGTAAATAAGAAAAAGAGAAAATAAAAGAACATAGAGAAAGAAAAGAATGGAAAATAGTGAAAAAAAAAGAGAAGAAGAAAATATATATAAAAGGAAAAAAAAGAAGAAGAAAAAAAGAAAAGAAAAGGAAACAGAGAGAAAGAAAAAAAAAGAGAAATCATAACAACAAAGTAATTCCTATGTCATGAACTACGTTCGACCTGATTCCTTTTAAGGATACGTAGGCAGCCTCACGGTTCGGTCCCATCAAAGTGAAAATCCAGAAGTCCCCAAGCAAAGAAATTGGGGCAGAAAGTTGTGGTTGTTGTAAGAAATTTGATTCCAAGAGTTGTATTGTTTTAAACCCATTCAAGTTGTTTTGAGCCTTTTGATATCCGTTTTTTAACCCTATCCAAAAGCCCATGTTACGGTCCAGATAAAGACCTTCTGATCAGTCTTCGAGAGATGCTAAGTCGAGCAAGTAGAGGTGTGATTCATATTAGGGCCAACACTCCATTTTGAGTAGGGAAGTGAAAAATGAGAGAGTCTTAGTGGTGAAAACCCTCACGGGCACCGTAAGGTGATAGAAAGCTGAGAGAAATAAAAAATGAGAGAGTTTTATTGGTAAAAACCCTCACGGGTACCGTAAGGCAACAATAAGTTGAGAGATAAATAAATGAGAGAGGTTTGTTGGTAAAAACCCTTCAGGGCACCGTAAGCCGAATAAGATTGTTAACTTATCAAGGGAGTTAGATTATGGGAACCACGGGCATAAAAGTGTGAAGACTGAAAGAAGTTGGATGAATAGGCTGGGCTGATTAATCCAAAATGCATATCATGATCATTGGTACCAGTTGTTCCACTCAGATAAGTCTCTTTTCCTTTTCCCTTATCAAACAGTCATCCAGTTTCTTTTATTTCTAATTCTCAAAGTCATTTCATTTCATTTCTTTTGGGTTTATTTCTATAAGGTTTTTCCAATGTCAGCCTTGTTTAAGCAAGTAAGAAAGAATTTCAAAGTTTACTACTAACATCCAAATTGCACAAAGCAAAGTGCGGCCAAAGCATACCAGAAATAACATGATACAAAAGTTGAAAGAATAAGGTATTAGTGAAAGTTCAAATGGACGAATGGTTTGTGAATTTTGTGGAAGATGCAGAAGTTCAAATGGGGAAGGACAGAAGTGTAAAACAATGGGTTGAGTGTAGAACGTTTGGGTCATTCAGGGTCATGTGGTTGAAATTCAGTCAGTAAGACAAACAATCCCAGCCCAGGACAAACAATTCATTCAAAGCAAGGCACGACAGCGAGAGGATCACCGTTAACAAGAATGCTGCAAACTAACCATCACATTTTAAAATTGACAAGATTCTTCTTTGATTGAAACAGAGGCAGAAAATTTCGTTTGTTTCGGAGAAACCCTCCATAAGGAAAGCAAGTACCGAACAGCTACCAAACTGGGGCAGAAAATTTTCTTTGTTTTGTCTATTCTGTTGTAATCAGGCGCCCACCTGGATAGCAAGGGAAAACAAAACGAGTTTCGAGAAGAGAAAGTAGTTCAGGCTAAAGCAATCAGACACCCACCTAGAGAAACAAAGGAAGACAGTTCTAAGGAAAAGCAGTCGCAAGAAGAAGTAGTTCAAGTTCAGTAATCAGGATCCCACCTGAAGAGCAAAGGGAAAGAAACTCAAGTGCCGGTAATCAGGAGCCCATCTGGAGAATAATTGGAGAAGCAATTCAAGTGCTGGTAATCAGGAGCCCACTAGGAGAACAAACGGAAAACAACTCAAGTGTCGGCAATCAGGAGCCCACCTGGAGAATAAATGGAGAAGCAGTTCAGGTGTTGGTAATCAGGAGCCCACCTGGAGAACAAAGGAAAAACAACTCAAGTGTCGACAATCAGGAGACCACCTGGAGAACAAAGGGAGAAGCAGTTCAAGTGTTGGTAATTAGGAGCCCACCTGGAGAACAAAGAAAGAAGCAGTTCAAGTGTTGGTAATCAGGAGCCCACATGGAGAACAAAGGGAAAACAACTCATGTGTCAGCAATCAAGAGCCCGCCTGGAGAACAAAGGTAGAAGCAGTTCAAGTGTTGGTAATCAGGAGCCCACCTGGAGAACAAAGGGAAAGCAACTCAAGTGTCGGAAATCAGGAGCCCACCTGGAGAACAAAGGGAAAGCAGCAATGATCAAATGAAGACAACAATCAGGAGCCCACCTAAAAAACAAAGGGAAAGCAGCAATGCTCAAAGGAAGACGGTTCAAGTTCAGCAATCAGGCACCCGCCTGGAAAACAAAGGGAAAATAATTCAAGTTTCGGAGGAAAAGAAGATAATGCAAATGTTGGTAATCAGGCACCCGCCTGGAGAACAAGGGAAAGCACCTCGGAACACAGTTCAAGTCAGCAGCTAAGGGATTTCACTTGGAGGATACAAGTCCACAAAGCAACAGAAATTGCAAGATCAAGTTTGAAAATATAGATATGAAGCTTTGTAATTCATAGACCATAAGGTTACTTTAGATTCTTTTATTTTTATCTTGGTGTAATAAGGGCTCAGCAAGCAGTAGCAGCAACAACAACTGTGAAATCACAGCTTTCTGGTAGGCCCAGCTACCAAAACTTCTCGAACTACACTGACCTGATTCCTTTATAGCCAAGGATATGTAGGCAACCTCAGAAGCAGGGTGCAGTCAAATCTTTCAAAAAATGCTTCCCACAAAGTATTCAAACGGGAAAACATCGCTCGTATCTGCTCACTTTATCTTTGCACAAAAACTCTTCGTGTTTATGAGTAAAGAGGGGCAGCTGTGAGCACGTGATTTTTGCCCTATATGAAGTACTCCTACAAAATCCCAAGGAATTAGATTATTTGCCATTTTAGGAATTTTTGTAGAATTTTCTTAATTATTTTGTTCATGTTTAATTTTTATTTTAATCATGAAAATACAAAAATACTCTGCATTCACATTTAGGATTTATTTTTACATTTTTAGGTTAATTAGTAAATTAGTTATTTGACAAAAATGAAAAAATCACAAAAAATGACTCACTTTGCATTTTTAACCTTTTAATTTTAAATTTCGTAGTTCTTCTTTTAATTTAGGAGTTAATTAATTTTTGTAAATACTATGATGAGTAATTAGCTTTATTTGGCAAAATTATTTTAATTTAAGAGTTAATTTGGGTTGTTAAATAATTATAAAAGGAAAAAAAAAGAAGAAAAGGGAAAGGAAATTGGGAATTTGTCTTAAAACCTTGAAAATGGGGCAGTTAATTGAAAGTCCGCCCAAAGTATTCCCCAATCCAGACCCAAATCCGATCCCCTCCCTTCAGGTATTAAGACAACCCAAACGACGTCGTTCTGAGTTCAGTAGCGTCAAAAGGATCCTGGCCCTTCGTCTTCCATCATCCAATGGCCAGGGAGGCCTCACTAAATTCATTTAAAATTGTCCAAAAAACCTAGTACCAAACCACTTCATCTCCTCAGTCTATCTCGTCTCAGACCTAAACCCTAGAGAACATGCCGCCCTGAAATTACTAAGCCATCTCTGGCGGCGGCGTGGCCCAATAGACCCCAAATACCTTTTCCACAATCCCCACACCCCATGGAATATGAATCCACCACCACATATCCTCAAATCCTCACAAAATCGGACCAGTTTTGGATCTAAAAAAAGAAGAAGGAAAAGAAAAATCTCCCAAGTCTTCGAGCTTCCAAGAACGATTAAGGTTGAAACTTGTATTATTTGTTTGTTCTCAATGAGAACATGCGATTAATACCAATTTCGGCTCAAATCGGGAAACACCGGAGTTCTGTTCAAGCCGATCCGTCTGCCTTTTAGGTACCCCTGTTCATTTTTTGTTTTCATCATTTGTTTATTTCCCATCTTCGTCTCTTTCTGATTCCTTCCCTTTTCTTTCTTGTTTTTCTAATTTAAATTGTTTTGGTTCGCATGTTAGGATCGAGTCATGTTAGTTTACAATTTTAGCTTATTAATATGTTCATTGTTGTTAGTTCATTTGATTTCGTTTTGGTTTTGATCAAATTCTCTTTTGGTTTTGTTTCGTTGGAATTCTGATATTAGGAGTTTGCAACTACATTGGCATATTTTCTTGTGGTCTTTTAGTTTAAAACTGGAATTAGGGCTTCGTAGGTCAGAAGCCCAAAGAGGGGGAAGGTCAATTCTGGTTGTAAGCCCAGGGTTGGTTTGGGGCTTTTGGTTTAATTTTGCCCATATTTGAAAAGGGAAATAGAAAGAATGATTCAAGAAGCGTTAATTGTGATCAAGGACAGTGACAAGGAGTATACGAATCCTCTTGGGAACTTGCTGACAGAAGTTTATTATATTGAAGTTGGTAAAGTCTTGATAATATTGATGTGGAACTCAGTGGCTAAGATGCCGTGCTTGGTAATTGGAAAGACTCTCCATCTCTTGGCTAGCCGGGGAGGAGCCTTGGTAGTTTATTTTGTTGTCTGGGTTATTTTCAGGGTTGTAATCCGGATATTGTCTTGTGACTCAAACCCTTCTATCCTTTTATTTTGCCTAGTTTGTTTAGTCGTAGTACCTCGTTTGATGTTGTCTAGTTTTGTTCCAGGGTTGTAACCCCAGCTTATTTTACTTGTTTTGTTGTTCAAACCCACCATCTGTCTAATGCAATTTCCTGTTTTCTGTTATTTCTAGTCAGTGTTTCTTTAGTTCTCTTTTCGTTTTATAGTTCTTTTCCTGCTGACTCTAGTGACATGACATGCACGCGTAATTCTCAGTCTGGTCTTAAAAGTCAGTTTAATCATGAAGCAATGAAATAATTTTGAAGATGATGGGGACATTTGAGGGAAATAAGTACAAATTTGGACATTTTGAGATCATTTAAAGCCCGAGCTGTGTAAACGTAGGGCAGATAATTTGGGAAGTTAATAGGATGACAAGAATTCGTTAAAGGAGATTGCATCCCAGACAATTTGAAGTGAGCAGTTTTGAGTTCAAGTGCACCTCAAATAACAAAATAAAGCTAAGGGAGTTTGCTTTGAACTGGCGGAGGGTATCCACTGTGAAGAAGAAATTACCTAACGAGAGTTCTGTACTTGACAAGGCACCAAAAAAAATAGAAAGCATATTTGTGATATCAATGCTGAAGCTGTAAAAGAAATGTTGTGTGTACTCTTCCGTTTTTCATTTTAAGTTGCATGTGTTGTACTTGGCATTTTCAGCTACCCAAACATTTATAACATTCGATACCCTTTTGAGCCTGTACTGATTTCTTTGACCTCCCCTCTTTTGGAATCAAGTTAGAGTCATAAAAAAAATGTTCATGGCCCCATAGATTTGTTTTAGAAATTTAATTCCAAAATAAAATTCAAAAGAAAAAAAGAAGAAGAAGAGGGATAAAAAAAGAAGAAAAAAAAAAGAAAAATAGCAACAACAAACGTATCTTTTTGAACTACGTTTGACCTGATTCTTGTCACCGCAAGATACGTAGGCAGCCTTACGGTTCGGTCACAGCAGATAAAATATTTCATAATTCCACAAAGCCAAGGGTGGGGTAGTTTTCCTTAGAAATTCGATTTTAAAAAAAAATCAAATTCCATTGTTTTAGAAATTGGGACAGTCTTAGTTATTTTGAGCCTTTATGATATCCTTTCTTTCTAACTCTATCCAAAAGCCACATTACAATCCAAAAAGACCTCCCAAATAATTTTTGAGAGTGCCGAGCTAGACGTGTCGGGAGAATATGATGTTTTACTATGGTCAATGCCTTGTCATTTGCAGAATTAGAGGAAAAAAGAAGAACAGAGCAAAATGAGAGAGTCTTATCGGTGAAAACCTTCACAGGCACCATAAGACGACGGTAAGTTGAGAGAAAGAACAAAATGAGAGAGCCTTGATGGTGAAAACCCTTCGGGCACCACAAGTCGAATAAGGATCGTGAATCAGATAGGATAATCAGAGCATTGAAGCCCAGTTTCATGGCAAAGAGGTACAACAAGAGTTGAGCATTAGATTTGCTTGACAGATTAGGCCACTTAATCCAAAGGTGCATGTCATGGTCATTAGAGTTGGTATCCATATCTGATAAGTTTTACTTTGTAATTTTTCTTGTTAGGTATCATCTCTTTCCATTGTCCCTCACTCTGTTCCTTTTTTCTTGTTTACTTCCTCTTCTTGAGTCTGTTTGGTCAGAACAAGTAAGAAATGACATCAAATTTGCTACCAACTTTCCAATTGCACAAAACGGAGTCTGGCTAGCACATCAAAGTGGAATAAGTTAGGAAAGAATAGTATGCACACTGAGTCGGTAACAATCAATATGCTTTGGGATTCATGTGAAATACAAAGGTTCGGTAAATGTCAATTCATGAGCAAAATGCAACGGATAGAGGGTATTGAGTTTAAATGAATCAGAGGTATTTTCTGCGATAAGGGTGACAGAGAAAGTGGTTAGTCAATAAGCAAGTAATGTCTTTCAAGGTGAAATCAAAGTTATCATGGCAAGTGAAGGAGCAATCGCCCTCAAAGTCAAGGCCACAAACCAACCACCGTGTTTAAACTCACAAGTTTTTTTTGTTTGAAACAGGGACGAAAGATATGTTCATATTAAAGCTTGGAAGCTTGAATTTTTCAGGTGTAATGCCCCAATTCTGCTTACACAAAGGCTATTGAAAGATCACACATCACCCCTAGGAGAAGCACTTCCTAATATGGGTCTTCAAGGTTATACTTTTGTTTTAGGAGACACACTTCCTAAATTGAGATTTCACCCCTAGGAGACGCACTTCCTAGTCTTGGTCATTTAAAATTCATCCCTAGGAGACACACGTCCTAGTTGGAGTCATTAAAGGTTTGCCCGTTAGGAGACGCACTTCCTAGTAGGGGTCTTTCAGATTATACTTGTTAGGAGACGCACTTCCTAGTTTTGGTCCTTTTAAGTTCATTCCTAGGAGACACACTTCCTAGTTTGAGTCATTGAAGTTTCACCCCTAGGAGACGCACTTCCTAGTCTGGGAATTTTAGGATACACTTTCAGGAAACGCACTTCCTAAATTGAGATTTCACCCCTAGGAGACGCACTTCTTAGTTTGGGTCATTAAAGTTGATTCCTAGGAGATGCACTTCCTAGTTTGAGTCATTGATGTTTAACCCCTAGGAGACACATATCCTAGTCTGGGTCGTTTAGGTTATATTTTTGTTTTAGGAGACACACTTCCTAAATTGATATTTTACACCTAAGAGATGCACTTCCTAGTTTTGGGTAATTTAAGTTCAGTCCTAGGAGACACACTTCCTAGTTTGAGTCATTGAAGATTCACCCCTAGGAGGCACACTTCCTAGTCTGGGTCTTTCAGAATATTCTTTTAGGAGACGGACTTCCTAAATTGAGAGTTCATTCGTAGGAGACACACTTCCTAGTTTGAGTCATTGAAGTTTCACCCATAGGAAACGCACTTCCTAGTCTGGGTCTTTCAGGATATACCTTTAGGAGATGCACTTCCTAAATTAAGAGTTCATTCGTAGGAGATGCACTTCCTAATATTAGTCATTAAAGTTTCACCCATAGGAGACGCACTTCCTAGTCTGGGTTTTTCAGGATATACCTTTAGGAGACACACTTCCTAAATTGAGAGTTCATTCATAGGAGACGCACTTCCTAATTTAAGTCATTAAAGTTTTTCCCATAGGAGACACACTTCCTTGTCTGGGTTTTCAGGTTATATTTTTGTTTTAGGAGACGCACTTTAAATTGAGAGTTCATTCATAGGAGACGCACTTCCTAGTTTGAGTCATTGAAGTTTCGCCCATAGGAGACGCACTTCCTATACTGGGTTTTTAGGTTATATTTTGTTTTAGGAGACGCACTTCCTAAATTGAGATTTCACCCCTAGAAGACACACTTCCTAGTTTTGGGCCCTTTAAGTTCATTCCGAGGAGACGTATTTCCTAGTTTGAGTCATTGAAGTTTCACCCCTAGGAGACGCACTTCCTAGTCATGGTCTTTCAAGTTATTTTTGTTTTAGAAGACGCACTTCCGAGTTTTGGGTCATGTAAGTTCATTCGTAGGAGACACACTTCCTAGTTTGAACTATTGAAGTTTTACTCGTAGGAATCCTAGTATAGGTCTTTTGAGTTATACTGTTTAGGATATGCACTTCCTAAATTGAGATTTTACCCATAGGAGACGCACTTCCTAATCTGGGTCATTCACGTTTTATTTTTAGTAGATGCATTTGATAGACAAATTTTCTTGGGTTTACTCACAGGAGATGCACATCCTAGTTGAGTCTTTAGTTTACTCTCATCATTGCATCAATAGCACAAGTGGTTTACAGTTTTGCTAACAACTCACAAATTTTCCTAGTGCAAACTGGGGCAGAAAATTTTGTTTGTTTTGTTGTTTTGATTGCAGGCACCCACCTGGAGAAAAAGGGAATTCGTTTCGGAATTATTTCAAGTTTCAAGTCAGTAGCAGGCGCCCACCCTGGAGAACAAGGGAAGTCATTTCAAAATTCAATTCAAGCTAGAAGTAGCAGAAACTCGTGGCAAGAATGCGAGTCAACAGTCTGAGATGATCAACAGAGTAATCTCAATCCAGAATAAAAAAAAGAAAAAGAAATAAAAAAAAGGAAGTGAATCCAAAATGCAAAAGCTGAGACAAGAGGTGGATTGCTCAAGACATGACTGAAGTCACAAGTATGGTGTGTCCGGTTTTGATCCGAAGAAGCCGTGAAAGAATGAATCAGCACCTGCAGCTAGCAAGCATCAAGGTTCAAATCAAAAGTCTACCTGAAGAACCATTCAAGACTCAAAATCAAGTTTTAGTAGACTTATAGATAGAAATTTTGTAACTCATAGTTGACAGACTTAGTTAGTCTTTTTCATTTTTTGATTTTAATGTAATAATAGGACCGCAGACCGGAACCTCGACGGAACGACACCTTAGTCAGCTCTCCACCTCGGTATACTCCACCACTGTTCCTACTTATGATACCAGGGCTCAGTCACATTCTCCTTTCTTTTAGTTTTGGTCTCCTTAAATAAGGGTCGGGTAAAAAAAACATGTCTCGTCGTTCTTTGTGTGAAAATACTTCGTGTTTCCAGTCAAAGAGGGGCAGTTGTAGAAATGTAATTTTTGACCCTCCCCAAGATTTTATATATTTTAGCATTTAAATATTTAGTTTAGGTCTAATATCGATATTTTAACTAGTTTTGACCCTTTTACTTTATTTTATCACAAAAATAAAAATTACAAAAATATTTTTTTTATTTAGCTAATTAATATTTTACCTAGTTACTTTTAATTTATCTACTTTAGCTAAAATTGAAAAATACAAAAATAGTTCCATTTTGTTTTAGGAATATTATTTTAATTTTTGCAATAATTTTAATCTAATTTCATTTTTGTCTTTTAGTATGATATTTGAAAATTACCGAAAAAAATAGGTATGTTTTATCAGTTAATCTTATTTTAATAGTTATTTTACTTAAACAAGATTAATGGGTAAATAAGGTTGTATTTTTAGTCTTGTTCACGGAGAAAGAATAAAATTTGGGCTCAAACAACCCATTTTTTAGGCCTAATTTTCGAACCTATCCCATAATAACCCAAGCCTAATACCCCTAAAACCCTAGGAAGACACCCTAAGAGACCGAGACCTGGACGAACCCGTAATTCTAGACAGCCGTTCCATGAAATTTGGAAAAAGGACCCTAGACTCTCTTCTTCTTGATTAGAACTTAACAAAGAAACCCTAGAAAAAAAGGAACTTGAGCCGTTTTTTCACCTTCAGCAAGAATACACAAGAGACAACCTTGTGCTCCTTGATCTTCCTAACCATAACACAAGACCGAAGAACTCCTCACCTACAAAATGACAGCAGCCCCTCCCCGTCGCCGTCACCCTCACCCCTACTGCCAACGACCAATCAAGTTCGCCGGCATCCTCCCCGTAGTCACACAGCATCCCACACCAGTGGCCATATCCTCCACCTCTTAACAGCCATCACACCCCTGACCTTCTTCTTCTTTACCTACATGAAACCCAGCGACACACCTCTTCACCACCTAGGCCAGCAACCTCCAGTCATCACTCCAAAAATACCATAGCAGCAATCATCATCCTCTTTCACCTCAACCTCCGTCGCGAACCCACCCTTCACCGCCAAGCAGTGTCTCCACCAGCCATCGAGACCTCTTCCTCTCAAACTGGAACATATGCACAGTACCAGAAAAATAGAGTAGGGAAACGGGAAACTAAGATTCTAGTTTCTGGTCAGTCGCCGATTCAAGTTTGGGTCCGACGAGATCGTCCGTTCGAGGTCCCTGCTCTATTTAGTTGATGATGTTTTAGTTGATGCTGTTTTTCATATTCATTTCGAGTTCGGTCATCAGAATCCTTATTATGTTGTAATCATTGGAGATTCAAGTATATTGGAAAGCCATTCAGGTTCATCTATTTCCCATTTTTAACTTGTTGCTTGAATTTTGTGGTGATAAACATGATGTTCATTCAGTTATAGGTGTATTTGATAATTGCTATTTTAAATTATGCAAATATTGCTTAAAGTATCATATGGCTTACTCTTGTCAAATTAAGGTTCAATAAGCTTGTTATATTCATTTCTTAGTAAGTTTAATGGGTCTACTTTTGCGCTATTTTAAATTTTAGTGGGTTAATATCATGTATCAAGTTCAGTGACTAAGTTCCTTAATTCTGTTTTGTCTAGTGGTGCCCGTTGTTGGTCTCATGGCATATATTCTGTGTAGAAATTCAGGCTCCTTTACACTTATTTTTAATTCAAGTCTAGATCCCTTTTGAGTTTTGTTATTAGTGGTTTAAAGTTTTTGAGTTGATTCTAAGAGTGATTAATTGGAATATAGATATTATTAGATTGTCAGTTATGTGCTGGTTTGAAAGTATTTCTATCATCGTGACTATGGGTACGGTTCTCATGGCATGGTCTCGATACGTAAATCTCAATTTGGTTGTGCATTTTATGCGACCCAACCATAGCTTCGGATAACAATAAAATAACATTTTGTAAATCTCGGGTGTATTTCATGTAACACGGTTCGCAATATGTACGATAATTGTGACTTGTTCCATAAAATAATTCCATAAATGTTAAAAGCGGTTAAAAAGAATAAAATGCACATAGGTTTTAAAGATATAATTTATCAGATAAATAGGCCAATAATAATAGTTGAGCGACCGTGCTAAAACCACAGAAAACGGGAATGCCTAACACCTTCTTCCTAGTTAACAGAATCCCTTACCCGGATTTCTGTGTTTTGCGGACTGTAAACAGAGTCAAACTTCCTCGATTCGGTATTTTAAACCGGTGACTTGGGACACCATAAATTATCTCAAGTGGCGACTCTGAATTTAATATAAATAATCCCGTTTCGATCATTGTCACTTTAATTGGAAAAACTCCCCTACACCACTTCTGGTGGTAGAAAAAGGAGGTGTGACACACCTCCTGATGGTTGCATTCGAATTTCACGGCTTGATGTAGTGTGGAAGCCATAGCCCCAGCGGCATGTATCCATGTTCGGCCCAACAGAAGATTGTGTGAGGCTGATATGTCGAGTACTTGAAATTCAACGTCGAACCAAGTTGGTCCCATTTGTAGACAAAGATTAATTTCCCCAATCGTGGCCCTTTGGGGCCCATCGAAAGCTTTCACATTCATGCTCCCTGCCCGTATTTCCTGGAAACCTTTGCCCAGTCTTTTCAGAGCATCCAATGGACAAATATTGAGGCTTTAACCTCCGTCAGTCAAGACCCTAGCAATGAATTTGTCTTCAAATTGCACTGTGATATGCAATGCTCTGTTGTGATTCAACCCTTCAGGCGGTAGCTCATATTTGTGGAAGATTATCTTATGACTTTCTAGCACCTACCCTACAATATTGGCCATCTCTCCGCAGGTGATATTGATGGGCACGTAAGCTTCACTCAACACCTTCATCAAAGCATTCTTGTGTGCCTCTGAATTTTGCAACAATGACATTATGGATATTTGAGATGATGTTTTGTTCAAATGATCGATGACAGAGTATTCTATTGCTTGTACTTTTCTCCAAAGGTCAGTTGACCCTGTTTCAATGACAGGCTGCTTGGTAGTGGCATCCTTACTTGGTCCTCCCAAGTATTTAAGTGTATAGATTCTTTTGGTCCTAGTCATTACTTAGGCAGCATCGGATTCCCCCATTTTTGCCTTCCCTTTTCTCTTAGCCTCGGCAACATAATCCCAGGGTATTGCTTTTGAGTCGAAAGGAGGTGTGGTTGATACTGTCACCGTGAAAGGTGTGGCCACTTCCACTTCAAATGGAACAAGGGTGGCCGCATGCGGAGCTACCTTTACCTCAAATGGAACTGATGCAGCTACCTCAACCTCAATTGGTGAGTGAGTTTGTACTACAATAGGAGTAAGTGTGATTAAGGGTTTATCGCCTTCTTGAATAAGCCTAATTGACCCCTCATGATCCCATTCTTCATCTATCTCTATCATATGTATCCCACAACCCCCATGATCTCGGAAAGTGTTGTTGCAGACATTGGGTGCAGCTTCTTTTGCCTGTATGAACTTATTGTCAATCAGAGTCTGGATTTTATCTTTCAATGTTCGGCACTCATCAATGATGTGCCCTTTCACACCGGAATGGTATGCACAGGTTTTGTTTAGGTTGACCCATTGGGATGGATTCTCTAATGCCATAGCGGGAATTGGGGTGATGTAACCAACGGCTTTCAACTTTTCATATAGCTAGTCGATGGGTTTGGCAATGGCGGTATATTGTCTGGGCGGCTTGCAGTCAAAATTGGGTCGCGGTTTTGGATAATTTTGGCGAGTTGGAGGTGACTAGAAATGAGATGGTTAGGAATTATAGGTATGATAGGTAGTGGCTGGTTGGGAATATCTGGGAGATGAAGGTTGATATGTGGGTGGTAGTGTTTGGTACGTGGGTGGAGGTGTTTGATTTGTGGGTGGAGGTGTTTGATATGTAAGTGGAGATTTTGGGCCTTGAGACACCGTTACTACCCCAACGTCTCTTTTCTTCGATATGCCGCCTGATTGTAATGCCTTGTTTGTGGCCTATAATGCCTCAAAGTTTGTCACCATCCCACTCTTGATTCCTTCTTCGATTCTTTCTCCGAGTTTAATGATATCAGCGAATTTATGATTTTTAATAACCATCAACCTTTCATAATATTATGGATCATGTGCTCTGATGAAGAACTTGTTCATCTGGTCCTCATCCAAAGATGGCCTAACTTTGGCTGCTTCCGATCTCCACTGAGTAGCATACTCGCGAAAAGTCTCGGTGGGCTTCTTCTTAAGGTTCTGAATGTATAAAACATCTGGTGCATTTTCTGTGTTGAACCAAAATCGGCCCATGAAGTCAGATGCCATACTTACCTAGTTGGACCATATCTTAGGATCCTAGTTGATGTACCAGGAAAAAACATCTCCCGTAAGACTTTTCATGAAGAGCTTCATCTGTATCCTTTCATCCTTTCCGACCCTAACAAGCTTGTCACAATAAGTCCTCAAATGAACCTTGGGATTACCTGTACCGTCAAATATTTCGAACTTGGAAGGTTTGTAACCCTCTAGCTGTATGCATAAGTCTTCATAGTTCAAACCTTCTGTTCCTTTGTCGCCTTTGACACCCTGAACTCGACTCGTCAACTTCTTGAGTTCTTCAGCCATGTTTTTAATGAGCAGGTCCTTTTCGAGAATTCTGGTGTATAGGAGATTGGTTGGATAGAGTGAGGTACGGTTTCCATGTATATGGGGTTGTTTTGGTGAGTTCCAGGTGCCTGGGTGTAGTGGTGGTCATTGGTTGAGTTTTGAGGATCAGGAATGGGTTGTGCCGTGTTTTGGGGAGTATGATAAGTGCAATTGGTGGGTACTAAATTGGTTGATGGTGATGTTCTGGTAGAGTTGGTATTGGTAAGGGATTGAGATTTTGAGGTGGTGTTGCGTATTGATGTGGTGTAGGAAGGTTTTGCGGATGTTGGTTTGGTGTGTTTTGGGGAGGTGCTGGGTTCTTTATGTTTTGTTGTTGATGTCGGGGACATTCAGGGTGAGTGATAAGTTGGTCAAGTTGCGAACCTGCTCGAGCTCTCCCTGTAGCTCCAATATCTTTTGTTCCAACCTCAAAACTAGATCATTTGGTGTCGGGGTACTCCGACCGTCTGAAGTTTCTGCATTTTCCACATTCTCTTTTCGACTACCACTTAAGTCATCCATTTTAGCCTTCCATTTGCTCTTTGTATTGCTTGGAGGAGGAGGAGGGCCTCTAGATCTAGTGTGATATTCTGATGAGGCCAGTATGAGTGAACCAATCTTAGGGTATGAGAATAAAGAAAAAAAAAACAAAAAAGGTAAATAAGTCAGTAAGGATTCTGAAATATTTACAATATTTAAACACATATTGCGAGAATGTAAATTCGTTTCCTAATTTTGGAACCTCGTTCTGCCCGAGGTAGGCCTAGCGACAAATAAATTTGAAGAAATTTAGTGCCAATAATTGCTTCATTTCATTAATGTAAAAGTAAACAAACCAAAATGAAACTAAATAAGATAATGTCACTAATGGCTCTTGGACTTATTACATTTGAAAAGCAAGTAAATCTAATCTACTTGGTCCCAGAAGGAATCTCTCCAGACTGGATGCTCTTGTCGGTCAATTCTCCCAACTCGCGCAGGTTCAGCAGTAGGAATACCCTTGCAAGATGCCCTCCTTCATTTCCCTCAGCGTCCTGGCAGTCAGTGACCCTTTTTCTCATCTTCCTTTCTAGCTCCATTAAACTGTACTACAGATATTCCAGCCTCTCGTTGGATTTAACAACTCTTTATTTCCACTCGTTAATCATCTCCATGTCAGCCTTATGCTGCGCCATATGCTCAGCTTCATACTCTCGAACTCTTTTTCGCAGCTTGTTGTACTTCACCTCTTCTTGAGCAACCTCGTCTATGAGCTTGTTTCCTGGCCCAGCCCTTGGCTCAAAGACCCCAGCTATGTTGTCCTCCAACTACGAAGGGTAAAGGTACGAGTGGCCTGCATGATATCGATCTGGCTCGATAGTATCTTCTCCACAATAATCTTCAATGTCCACATATGTTGTGCTTCATTTTTATATGGGATGGTGTCACCTTGGAAATTTTCTCTGAAGTGACAAATCTTAGAGACCTGTGGTATGATCTTTGTCATGCCTGCTTGTCTCACAACCCTGAGAGGAGCGTAAGGGTATATGCCCCTCAACCCAATCAACACCAAGTGTGGAAAATCTCGAGACCTGATGATGAACTCATCGGTAGGGAACCACTCGAACATCCACTGGATTTGATCCTCGGTCAAATTTTCGAAAAGCTTTATCCATCCCATAGCGTCCTCTGGTTGAGCAAACATGTCTGGAATATAGTTCATTCTTTTGGGATGATGGAAGGCTATGTGATCATTCCACATCCTTCACGGAAATTCTTGACGGTATTGTCCCTTTTGGAGATAGTCCATCAACCAGACCTGTAACAACAAGTTGCAACCCTCAAAGAACCTGAACCCCTTCTGACATCGCTTCAAAGCCCGGTACATGTCTGCAATGATCATAGGGATGATAGTGTATGTCTCCCCCTCGATCCCGTTCATCAGAGTTTTTGTCACCATGGTCAGCCTAGTATGGATTCTATCCCCTTGGATTGGGAATACCAGCATGCCCAAGAATCATATAATAAACACGAAGACCCTACGATGAATCCAACCTAAAGAAGTGATTGAGAAATCATCATCAAAAATACGGTAAGAGCTGATGTGACCGTATCTTTCATAAAGGAAATCAAAAGGTATGTATGAGTCCTTTAGGCATTTCAAGTTGTCATTTTTCTTCAGCCCCATCATCTTAAGGAATCCCCTAGCAGTGTGATTTTCAGGTGCTAACAAATTAGGGCTATACCAAGGCAACCCAGCAAATCCTCCTATTTATTCTAGAAAGGGAGTCATTTCTATGTTCTTAAAACGGAATACAGCCCTTTCCTTGCCCCAAAACATAGTTGTAGCCTCGATCAACATTTTGTTGGTCTGAAGATCCAATAGAGAATGCAAGTTTCCTAAGACTTATTTCACATGGGTTTGGTCACATGAAGGAAGATCCCTCCACCAATCTAGAAAAAGTGAGGGTATGCTACCAACCATACCGAATATGGGGACCTCGTGCCTCATTTTTTGCAAAACAAAGAGAGTTAGGCCCTTTCCCCCTCCAGGTTCATCTATTTATACAGTAATGATTAGCATATTGGCACTTATTCTTCCAAATTAATGCACATAATCGTGGTTACGTCCGTTGGGATTATGGAAAACCCGATGGACTTTTTGACAAGGCTTGTCTTAAAGGGTTATTATGCGGACAACATATTAACTCAGCTAGGTTTGACCATGATACATGT
Organism: Nicotiana tabacum; assembly: GCF_000715075.1. Classification (NCBI taxonomy): domain Eukaryota; kingdom Viridiplantae; phylum Streptophyta; class Magnoliopsida; order Solanales; family Solanaceae; genus Nicotiana; species Nicotiana tabacum. The sequence goes on along the minus strand of NC_134087.1, from coordinate 182,576,135 downwards.
ACAATTAATTAGAGTGAAGCTGCTATAAAGGTCTAGACTGGGACCCTCAAGAGGACAACTTGAGGGGGAAAGGCACGGAACCGTCGAATGGATCGTTGATCGACTAGTTTTATCGCAAACACGCCTTTTCGAATTTAAATGGTGATATATAGGAAGAGCGGAAACACTCATCAAGCGTTGCTATAGGATTAATTACATACGAGTGGAATACGATGTTGAGCATGATTTATGCAACAATAAATAGCATGTTATCAAGTATTTGCACGTAAAAAATGATAAGTGCAGTATTTAAAAAATTGAAAGACAGTTACGAAAAAAGAAAACAAAGAGACAAGTCAGTTTTAGGAAAGTAAAGAAATCATAAATGCTTGAAAAGAGATAGTTAATTTCAGATAAGGGGAAAGGGTATGTGGGATAGAGAATGCTTGGACTAATTCACAAAACAGTTTGTTATGGTAAGACCTTAAAAATATCCCCAGCGGAGTCGCCATGTTGTCGCGCCCCCTTTCCCTTTTTGACGGGGAAGTTCGGGTTTTGACATTCATGGGGGTAACAACTCATTTCCTTTTGGGAATTGGGTATTTAGAGAGTCGCCACCTAACGGATTATGGTGTGTTAGGGCACCAAGAGCGATTAACTCATGAACTAGTTTGCATCACCAGATATTAGGGTAAGAGCTCGAAATAACCTTAAGGGGAAGGTGTTAGGCATCCCTCGCGGTCCACAATGGTGGGTCCCAGCCGAACTTAAACTATGTAAATTAGTCATTTTACAAGTAAACAATTTCAACACATATTCGCAAATAAAGGCATGTTTTCACATTCTAAACACATGTATGATTCAGGTAATGGAAGCAAGGGAGAGCTTTGAACAACTTATATATATATATATATATATATATATATATATATATATATATATATATGTATGTATGTATGTAAAGAAAAAGGAAGTTTATTTAAACACATAGGAATTGAGAAAGAGGGGTCCTAGGTTGGTTAGCCTACAGGATCATACCCACGCAATGCCCAATAATCACTCCTCAATGAGGGGCTACACGTGACATTAGCGCGCAGTCATCATATCCTTACTACCCAATTCCCTCCCCTTAGTCATAGCCTAAAGTGTTCTAGCAACCTTAAAAGATATCCTATGCATGCTCTAACCGTCCCTTCCTTGTGGCCCTGAGGTATTTAGGACCTCTAGTTTGGGTAGTTCTAGACCATCCTAAGGTACTTAAAGGAGAAAATCTGGGCGACAATCAAAACAATTAGGACTAGACTAAAGAGAGAACAATTAAAGACTCATGTTTTACCTCCACAAACAGAACAAGTGAGTGCATGTCTCAAACAACATTTTCAGGTATTTAAAAGAAGCCCTAGAACAGGATATCTAGGTTAGCAGGGAATATGTAGTATTGAGTTAGGACCAAAGTGTCAAAGACCTATTCAGTTTGCCTACTAATTTTAGACCTGTTGAATATGAACAGACACAGATAACAGAGCGTAGTTTTACAATTTGCAGGATTTTTAATCGCCCTATAGGCTTTCCTAGGCGTGTAATAGTGATGTCCTGTGAGTATGGTATCTATCATTGATTAGTAATGCAGTAAAACAGTAAACAATTTTAAACGGGCAATTTGGATCTTATATGTTGATATCCAATTTTTTCCTATATATTTTTTATAGATATATAAACTTTAAAACTTGTTGATACATAATTTTTTCCTATATATTTTTTATAGACATATAAACTTTCATATATATATATATATATATATATATATATATATATATGCGTATATAAGCATGCACAAGGTTTTTATATTTTTTCTATAATTTTTAAGGCTTTAAATTGATTTATTTCTTCCCCTTTTATTTATAACATTTCCAATAATTATCCGTCATTTTATTGTAATGGCAATTTAGCCATCTAAATCCTATATTTATGCCAAATATTGCTCATGTATTTTTAGTGTATTTTTTATAATTGCATTTGCATTTTTAAGCTAATATGCATATAATTGCAATACTAGCCCTATTAAGGCACAATTATGTTATTAATGCATAAAATGATCCTTTATATTTTTAAAATGTTAAATAATTATTTTAAATCATTTTAGTACACAAAATTATTTTTTAGAAATCATTTATTATTTATTATAAATTATATAGTGTTACATTGGCTATTTAAAACTTAGCCAAATTGTATTTTAATTTTAGCCTCAATTCAACCCAATACCCCAGCCCAATTTCAGATCTAATTACCCGACCTAGGCCCTAAATACACCTACCCGACCCAGAACCCATCAGATCATGGTTGTCGATCTGAAAGATTAACGGCCAGTATTTGTTCTTTCTTTTTTAATTCGAAATGACCCCCTAACCCTAATCACTTTTCTACATCTGCCGCCCTAAAATCCTCTCTGCTCTCAAAACACTCTCAACGTAACCCTAATCTTTAGCCACCGACCTCCCATCTCCGGCCATCTTCAGTGACCTCTCATCGTCTCTTAAGCCTCCATCTCTCATTCCATACTTGCCTTCTCTAAGGTATTCAAGGGCCTAGGGCCATGCCGACTTGCATCTAAGGTTCATCTCTTGCCCGTTCTTGGCTATTCTAGTGTGATTTCAAGCAAAATCATTCTATATTTGCTACGATCCTTGGGTTTCTAGACAGGTTTCTTCATCTCAATATGGGTTATTTCGAAACCTTAATTTCTTTTCTATACCTCCTAGATCTGTACAGATATAAAACGATTTGAGTTTGTTTCTTTAATGTTTTATACTGTCCTTGAGGTTCTTTACAAAAATCGTATGATTTCAAGTGTTTTTCATCTTCTTCTAAACTAGGGTTTTCGGAACTTCTTTTAAAAACCTTGTTTAAAAGATTCTTTGTGTTTAAACTTCTATTTCTCACATATCTTGACTGATTCTATGAATTTACTACATCTTTAACTCGTCTATGTTGAAAGTCTGTGTATCAGTATTACTGACCGGTTCTCGTTTTGAGTTTCTGTGATTTCTCGTGACTATCTTGCCTTGATATGATTCTACTGAGTTTCTTAGCCTAACTTACATTGATTCTATGTGCTTGTGTTCATCTTGATTGTTCAAGACTTGTCTCTATCTCATTGAATCAGTATTGTTTAACTTTCATGCTTGCTAGAGTTGAATGTCGACTCTTGACTGTCCATGTCTTACTTTATTTATATGCTGAACACTGACTCATGACTTTCTCTTTGATTGATTCTGAATTCCCTGTTTCTTGGTTTGATTTGAAAACTTTCCTTTAAACCTTCAATTCTTTCTGTTTAAACTTGGCTTATTTGCTTATTCATGGAAACCTATGTTATTTCCTTTAAATTAGTGTTATTTCGAGTCTTGATTCACTGATTTGCTATGGTAACACCTATATGCTGATTCTTGATTATTTCCATATTTTGCAACCTTATTTAGTTTTCTTGCATTATTTGATTAACCGTGTTATTTACTGATTCTTGACTAACTGTTTCCTTAATTGAACCCTTGTGTATTTATCCTTAATTGTCTACTCTGTACCTAAGTCTTACTTGATTTTCTTTACTTAAATATGTCCTACTCTTTGTCATTGGTTAATTACCCCTTAATTAAGGGAAGAATTGCTGATTTTGTGTCTGACTGATTCTGTGGCTTCCTTAATTGTTGAAGACTGATTTCCTTTACCTTATTTTACTCTTCTCTTAACTACTATATATACTCTCCTCTATTCTCACCTCCACACAGACATTAGTTCAATAACTCTCTTTTACACCTAAAAGCTTTCTGCTCTTTCTTGCTACTTGCTACTTTTACTGAACTAGCTGGTTGTAAGCCAAGGCTAGTTATTGCACTACACCTGCTCTATACTCTATGTTTTCTTTCCTTAACTGTTATGTTCTAATTCAATTTCAAGTTCAAAACCCTATGTGTTCTTTTATTACTTTAGTTCATTGATTTCCAGTCTTGTTCTTGCTCATTATTTGGTTGTCCAATGCGTAACTAGCATGCCTAAATCATTGTTTCACCTAGCATGCCTAAACTACACTGCGTAATCACTAGGATATATGAATTCTGTCCTGTTTAACTTGTGATTAGTATGTCTAAGGATCTGCCTATTGCTTTATCTAGCATGCTTCAACCTGAGTTATCCTATGTATGTCAGCATGTTTTGATCAAAATGTTTACTTGGGTTTTGGTAATCTATTTTTCTATGTTGCCTAATATCCCTAGGTAGCTCTGTTTCTATGTTTAATTTGTCTTGTGTAATATGTTTCCACATGGTTGTTCTGTGATTCATGCTCTATATCTCTACTTCAAAGTTGTATGACTAATTCCTTAATCCTATAAAACTCTAGAAAAGCTTCTGCGCTCCTGTTGTTGTGTGCTTCACTATGACATGAATGTGTTCTGTATGTCCCCAATTCCCACTACCCCTGTGTGAATTCTGTTGTCAAAAGATGCTGGACCTGTTTGTTCTGTAGCCAACCTGTTTGCTTGCTGATTTTCTTCAAAAATGTTCACATTGTTTTTAAATTGTTTTACTACTAATCAGTCCTTATTTTCAGAAAACTTCTTTACTTATTGAATCAATCCAATACTGTTTTCTTGTCAAAACCTTTTCAAAAACTATGTCAAGCACTCTCACTTTAGTTCTAAGTTCCTAGGTTCTGCCCCCTCCAGTGTGTGTACTACCTTGGGATCCTTCTAAGATCCCTCTGAACTCTGGCACACTGAGGCTAGCCCTTCTACACTGCACTTACTCAATTCTTTTTATGGAAAGTCTAGGTGTGAGCACTGTCCGGGATCCTTGAGATCCTTAGGTAACTCTGATGCACCTAGACAATGATATTGTCTATGGAATTTGGCATTTGAGGCTATTGGAGGCTTGGGAAAATAATTTGGGCCTATGCCAGGCTCCCTATAGTGTAACTTCTTCTTTTATTTATGTAATTCATTCATCTGGTTTGTAATAATTATTTGTAAATGAATATTGGGGTGATTAGTGAAAAGGAGTGGGTCGTTAAACATCTGTGGGATAATATGAGTAGAAACCATTCCTATAGGATTTTATACTTGTTGTGTTTTCCTTACCATGCTAGAAATTATGCCTTAGGGTTTAAGTGGTTCCAATAATAGAAATCATGTCTATAGGTTTAAAAATTAACTTCATAAGTAGATACCATACTTATAGAATGTGATCAAGTTCAGTTTCTGTTACAACAACTATTTATATTTGTTTTTATTAAATATCATGCCTATAAGTTTCTAACATCAGTTCTTAACAATTAGATACCATGCCTATAGGAATTAAAAATGAGAAATTTTGCCTATAGAATTCAAAAACTAATAATCAAAAAGGCAGTTCAATTTATGTTAGTTTACTTCAAAACTGGCCTAATAAATGGTTTGCTTTCCTTAAATGAATTCTTTCAAATACCGCCTTCACTATCACAAGATAGCATGCCTATAGGAAATCAGGAGCCCGTTTTATCACTACTTTACTATATCAACGTAGTTATGCTCTTAGGACATCACTGTTCTGCATTTAGGCAAGCATATAGGGCGATTTTAAATTCTGCAACTCTGAAACCATTTGTGCTTCTTAAAGTTTTTTCAGACTTAACAGGTTTAATCAGTAGGCAAGTTAAATAGGATCCTTCACATATTGGCCTAATTCAGTACTTTATAACCCCTGCTCACTTAGATATCATGTTCTTGGATTTGTTCTCTTTGAATGTTGTTTGAAGAAGTGCATTTATGTGGTATGTTTGAGGAGGTGACTATGAGCCTCTAATTTGTTTTATATGCAGTCCTAACTGTTCTTGCCTGTCGCCTAGAATTTTCTCCTTTTAAAACACCTTAGGGGTTGTCTAGAACTGCCCAAATTTAGAGGTCCTAAAATACCTCCAGGACCATAAGGAAGGAACGGGTAGTACACGCATAGGACATTGTCAAGGTTATTATAATGCTTTAGGCGATGACTAAGGGGAGGGACTTGGGTAGAACGGGATATGATGACTACGTTCTAATGTCACGTATAGCCCCTCATTGAGGAGTGTTTACCGGGCATTGCGTGGGGTGATCCTGTAGGCCAACTAACCTAGGACCCCTCTCTCCCAAATTCCCTTTGCTTAAAATATTTACTTTCTTTTTATACACACAATATGTTCAAATTTTGTGTCTTATTATTTGAGTCATACAATGCCTAACATGCTTTATTTATTTGTTTCAACTACTTATCTGTTAAAGGACTAATTCATAAATATAAGTTCAGCTAGGACCCACAGTTGTGGACCAAGAGGGGTGCCTAACACCTTCCCCTCAATGTTATTTCGAGCCCTTACCCTAAATCTCTAGTAACATAAACCAATCCAAGAGTTAATTGCTCTAGGTGCCCTAACGCACTATAATCCGTTAGGTGGCGACTCTTCAAAAATATCCACTTCCCAAAAGGAAATGAGTTATTATCCCCTTAAATGTCGAAACTCGGACCTTTCTTCCCCAAAAAAAAGGGAGGGAAAAAAGGGGGGCACGACAGCATGCGACTCTACTGTGGATACTTTTAGCCTTTTTGTAATGACCCAACCGGTCGTTTTGAGCTCTAACGCGTCGTTCAGCAGTCTGAGGCCATGAGCAACTTCATTTCAGGTATTATGACTTGTACGCATGGTTGTAATTGAATTTCGGGAAGTTCAGAGTTGATTTGGAGAGAGAATTCTCATTTCGGAAGCCTTGAGTTGAAAGAATTGATCAAGATAGGAATTTTGAGTAAACGACCTCGGAATCGGGATCTGAAGGTTCCAATAGGATCGTATGATGATTTCGGACTTAGGCGTATGTTCGGATGGGGTTTTGGATGACCCGGGAGTATTTGGGCGCCTGTTGTAGAAGCTAGCACTTTGGAAGAAATTTCATAAGTTTGGGTTGAAGTGCATTTCATTGTTATCGATATCCGTTGGGATTTCGAGTCTGGGAATAGATCCCTATGGTGCATGTGGAGTTGGGAGCGCGATCGGAAGTGAATTCGGAGGTCCGTAGGTCATTTTGGAGTCATTTGGCTAAAGATAGAAAATTGAAGGTTTCTGAGAAGTTTGACTGTAAGTGGACTTTTTGATATCGGGGTCGAAATTCGATTCTAAAAGTTGGAGTAGGTCTGTAACGTCAAATATGACATGTGTGCAAAATTTGAAGTCAATCGGACGTGATTTTCTAGGTTTAAACATCGAAAGTAGAAGTTGGAAGTTCTAAAGTTCATAAAGCTTGGATTGGAGGTCGATTCGAGATTTTAGCATTGTTTGATATGATTTGAGGCCTCGCGCAAGTCCGTAATGTGTTTTTGGACTGGTTGGTTTATGATTGGTTGGGGTCCCGGGGGCCTCGGGTGGATTCCGGGTGGTAAACGGATCGAAAATGGGATTTTTGAGAAGGGCTGAAGGTTGTTGCTTCTGCCATAACCGCACCTGTGGTTGGTGGACCGCAGGTGCGAGACCGTAGAAGTGGTCCTTGCATCGCAGAAGTGGCACAAGCAAGCCAGGCCAGGAACCGCAGAAGCGACTCCCAAGCTGCAGATACGGCTCCGCAAATGTGTCCCCTAGACCGCAGAAGCGGTCCCAGCCTTCTCTCCCCATTTTGCAGATGTGTTCATCTTCTCGCATATGCGGGACCGTAGATGCAGTCGTCTTCTCATAGATGCAGGACCGCAGATGCGGAAGTGCTGGAGGCAGTGAGTTCTTTTAAAAATCGGGAGATGGTCATTTTTCTCCCATTTTTCATTTGGTATGGATGATTTTGGAGAGCTTCACGAGGGGATTTTCATCATCAACGATAAGGTAAGCTAACACCACCTATATTGAGTTAAATATATCAATTTTGTATGGATTTTAGCATGTAAAGGGGTAGAAATTTGGGGGGTTTGAGGAAGACCCAAAAAATTTATATTCTTGGAATTTGACCACGATTTTAGGTATGGAATTAAGAGAAAATCATATAATTGAGTTCATGAATTCATGGGTAAAGTTTATCTTCAAAATATTTTGGAATCCGGGCATGTGGGCCCGAGGGCAATTTTGTCAACTTTTCGATTGGGGTTAGGAATTGCTATAAATTGGATTATTATGAGTACATGAACATATATTAATGGATTTTGCATAATTATTGGCTAGTTTTGGAGCGTTTTGCATAATTTAAGTCTTTGAAAGGGCGTGGAATGCCAGTTATGGATCTTCGGAGCGAGATGAGTCTCTTTTTTCTAACTTTGTATGAGGGAATTGTCCTCACAGGTGAGTTAATTGGTTATGTGCTTCTATTTGTGGGGGCTACGTATGCACGAGGTGACGAGAGTCCGTGCGTAGATACTATTATGCTATTATCCGGGTAGTCTAGGACCCAAAAGCATGTTGTACTTGGATTATTTGTAAACTTATTGACAACTTGAATTGCTTAAGTCTCATCGAATTGGTAAATAAATTTCTAAAAGGATTAAACTTCATTTTCTTAAATCTTTAAAAGAGAATTGGCTTTTATTGGAATAAACTCTTAATTGGTTGTTTGACTATGTGTATCTATGTGTGCCCGCGTCGCATGTATGATTCGTAAACGGTGTCTTTGTTTATTTATGTTGACCGTGTCGCATGTATGATACGCGATCGGGGTAATAGATGCATCTACTGTTCGTGCTGTTAGACCCTCGGCAGTGAACATTTTACATTTCTGTTGGATCAGGCCGTACGACCTCGGCATGACATGCGCATGCTTGTATTGCTTGCCTGAGAATGTTATGCGATAACATTTGCCTTACCTGGCCAGATATAGTTGATAAGCATAATGAAAAGTAAACTTTGGAAATCCGCACTTATTTGAGATGTTGTTTACCTGCTACCTGGTTTTACGAGTTTATAATTATTTTATAAAAATCCATGATTTCCTCACATTTTCACTATATTGTTATTGGACCACTAGTAAGTATCAAAGTCGACCTCTCGTCTCTACTTCTTCGAGATTAGACGGGATACTCATTGAGTACACGTTGTTTTCTTACCCATACTATACTTCTATGCATTTTTGTTGCACAAGCATAGGTATCTCTAGTGGCCTACTGGGTGTAGCAGCATGGTTGATATGGAGACTTAGGTGAGCTACACTTCTCGAGGCGACCCACAGCCAGCAGAGTCTCTTTCAGTTATTTGTTTTTATTTTCTGTCCAATATTGTATTCCGGTCGGTTTTTGCATTTTATCTTCTTCTTAGTAGATGCTCACACACTTGTGACACTGGGTTCTAGAATGATTATTGGGTATCTTGTATTTACTTCCAAACATTCTTTTATTTACATTGTAAAGATTGTCTTTTACTAGTAAAATTGAAGGAAAAATCTTAGTTTTCAAAATTGTTAAAATGAGAATTTAATCAAGTAGTTTGGTTGTCTTGCCTGACAGTAGTGTTCGGCGCCATCACGACCCTTAGTGGATTTTGGGTCGTGACAATATGGTATCAGTGCACTAGGTTCCCTTAGGTCTCACGAGTCATGAGCAAGTCTAGTAGAGTCTCGTGGATTAGTACGGAGAGGTTTGTACTTATCTTCGAGAGGCTACAGGTCTGTTAGGAGTACTTCCCTTCTTGATTCCTCATCGTGCAATTTGATTCTTTGAGGCTTATGCTCTTGTTTCCTTCCTACTCAATCTTACGCGATGCAAACCGCTGGTCAAATCGAGAATTTAAGGATTGTAATAGTGCTATGAATGTGGCGCGGGGTGTTTCTCCCTACAGGGTTGTTTGAGCTAATATCGTCGCCTTGTGGAAGGATATTCTATTATTTCAGCCCAGTAGAGGTGCTTCTGATACCTCTGAGGCTAGGCACAAGTTGCCATGATACTTATGAACAATTGTTCTTCAGTAATGATATGATGGTGGAATGTTTGTCTACTTGTCAGGGTAGTGAATGACTTGAATGGAGGTTTACTCAGTACATGATCTAGAGGTTTGGTATTTTATTCCCGGTAGGGGAAAAGCAATTGGCCTATGAATGTCCAGATTTTGGAGTAATGGAGTAATGAGACTTGGTATTTTCGAGCGTGGTGGAATTTTCACCTGCGATGTAGTGTCGTCGTCCTTGATTGTATGTGTTAAGTTCGCCGGTGTTATGGTCTTCTGCGATTCGCCTTTGGGGTAAGATATTATGAAATGATATGGGAGAAATGACTGTTAGATATCACGGGGTGCGGTGGTTCAGATCGAACCGGTGTTTCTAATGTTGACGGCTCGAGAAAGATGATCTTCAGAAAGGTTTAAAGTTGGTAGCGATTGTGGATTCAAGTGCTACAAAGATAGATTTATTTAAGGCAACAACGGAGCAACAAAGGATGAGGAAAGACATGTGGGAAGTGTCATGCGTTGGCTAAGATTTCTAGAAGGCTAAGTATAAGAAGCAAAAGTCGAGTAGTTGATTAAAGGGATGAGTTCCGCCAAAGTGAGCGAGTGGAAGAGGTGCATATGAGAATTGTGGTAGGATTACTATGAACCTTAAGGAGAGTTTGAAATGACTTGGAAACTTTAGAGATTAGTGATTGGGGCCTACAAATTTAATTTGAAGCATGGGCCATTATGCGGCGAAAGATTTGATATAACGGGAAGGAGCTATTTAAAATGAATAAGGCTACAACATAAGTTTGAATTGGAAGGATGTTGCTGCACATTTAATTGACGTCTACGAGGGGTGAATGGACTTGTGCATCCAGAGGGTGAGCTTAGACTCAGGATGGGTTATTGATGTCGTAGTGATTGTACCCCGTGCAGCAGTGTTGGAAGATGTCGGGAAGTGATTTCCACAGGTGGATTATTCCCTGTGAGCAGGTTAGCGGTCGCATGGTTGGCGAGGCTTCTGCGAAGAATTCTATTGGTTATTCAGCAAAGATATCAGTCGTGCGAATGTGGTTGATGATTCATAGTATAAAAAGGGGGTTTTACAAAAAGATTCTGAGAATTTTGGCGGTTGATTCCGCAAGGTTATGTCAATAAGAGATTAAGAATCCTGGTGAATTCCAGAGTTGTGTAATTGTGGCTTCAAACTAAATGGGAGAGTCTCACTGCCTATGATTGGGTTTCATGGTTAACTACTTGCGAGGTTCCCGGTTATTAGCATGTTGATGGGTTATTTCAGCTATGAAAAAAGATCATAAGTGGTAATTTGAGCCGGAAATTATTAAAGGTGTGCTATGGTTGGCCTTGTTGGCTCATGTTCAGACTTGGGGAAGGATTTAGGATTTATGCCTTGTATAAGTGCGGGTTTCAAGGGAAGTTATTCTGCCGGGTGCTTCACCGAGAGGGTATGCATGTGCTAGAAGAATCATGGAGTTGATTATATTCGGGGCCCAGTAAGAGTGGGTGTCTCTCAACAACGGTCCTAGTGAACTCAAAAGTTAAAGTGTGGTGCCTAATGATTTCGAGCCTACAAGTACAGTTAAGAATCAAGCTTTTGTAGCAGATTATGAGAAAAGGCCCAGAATGTTCTATGATGTTTTGACTCGCAGTGTAGCATTTGGGAGGAAAATGAGAAGAGACTTCGGATTCGTAGAGGGATTATCAGAATGGGCATACTAATTGAGGATGCAAATATGCGCACAAGAGAGGTATGCAACGGTTCGTGCATTTGGAGATAGCGTGGTCTCGTGATTCAAGGTCACTCGGGATGAGTGCGAATGGGGTGCGTTATGTGTTCAATGGAGTTATTATTATTTCTAAGGCAATCAAGGATAAATTGGAAGAAGATAGATTGATTAGCCATAGTTGAATTGGCATATTGGTGGTAGTGATTGTGAGCACGTGATTTTTGCCTCACGAAAACTACTCCAAAATAAATCAAAAAATAAAATAAATTTCTTTTACTGTATAATTTTTGAATTTGCATGGTGTTAAATATTTGTTTTATGTCCGTAAATGTTTACTTTGTCATAATAAAATGAAAATTAAAATAAAATACATGTTGCATGCATATAGGATTTAATTATATATTTGAAAGATAAAAAAATAAAATCACAAAATTATGTGTCTGTTCTAGTTTTAATATTTCAATGTGTGATTAATGTGTTGTCTACATATTAATAGGTAATTTATCTTTGTAAGGGTAATTTTATTTTTTTTATAATTTTAATTAGGAATTTAATAATTAGGAATTTAATTAGAAAATGAAAGAATGGGAAATGATAGAAACGGACCTGGGCCAAGAATTTTTAAACAAAAATCAGGCCCAAATACTCACAGGACCCGGTCCATGTCAACCAGTCCCATACTGGACTCAAACGACGTCGCTTCTGGATTTTTAATCTGGGTCGTTGATTCATTGCAATCAAACGGTCCAGTTCAGCCCCTGCGTAAATAAAACGACGACGTTTAGGGCAACTAGATCTGAACCGTTCATCCATCTTGATCCCACGGTCTTAAAAATTCACCCAAAACCCGATCCATTTCAACCCCGGGTTGACCCTTTCCCCAACTTAAATCAAACGATGTCGTTTTGAAAAGTGGATTGATCTCAACCGTGCATCTTAATTGATCCAACGGATGAGATCAATCCACCCCACCCCTATATAAGTCCCAAGCCCCTACCCCGGCCCCGAACTGAACACCCCCCCCCCCCTCCTCTCACTGTTCATCATCGTCCCCAAACCCCACTCCTAACCCTAGCCGCCCCTATTCCCCTTCGCCTGAAACCCGGCGGCATCAACGCCGCCGGTCACCATCTTAACACCCCAGAACCCCCTGAACACCCTCTATCCGAATATGTTAGCCTCTTGGCTCGAATCTTCCTGAAGGTTCTCGAATCTTCATTTGAAGATTCGAGCCAAACTCAGATCTAAACCTAACAGCCCCAAATCGACACCATAACTTCCCCTAACCACCCTAGGTATGGATCTGTTGCTTGTTTGGTTCGAATCACTTCCGAGCTTCTCGAATCTTCTTTTGAAGATTCGGACCAAACAAGAACAAACTCAGACTTGTTCTAAAATGACACCAAATGACCCCTAGGCTCCCCTCACCCTTGTGTCATCTTTGGTTCCCTTCGAATCAGCCCGGAAATGTTCGGATTTAAGATCCAAGAACCTGAAACCCTAAAAATTTTCCAATCTTGGAATTTTTCTGATTCGAGTGAAGGATTCAGGTCTAATAGATTTTAATCGAGGTATTCTCAACTGAGACTACTTCGAATAAAGTCTGTTCAGCCTCAAAAATGTCCGAATTCAAGTTGAGTCTGTGCCTGAATAAATTTGAAGATTCAGAGGTATTTTTTCTATTTCTTTTGTGTATTCTACGTGTATTTTATGTTTGTTTCATTAATCTGTGTAATTTTCCTATCTTTTGTTGTTATACTGTATCGTACTCGTCTATATGATCAAAATATGAAACTGTTTCTGTTGGTTGTGATTATTCACAATGTAAGTAATCGACTCGATTAAGTTCGTCGATTAGTTATATTATGAATTCTCATTTACTATAATGCTGATTGAAACAGTCTGTTTTTTTTTGTTTTAGACTGATTATGGACAAATGTTGTAAATAGTCAACTGATTAATACTCGTCAATTAAATCATGTTTGTTTGCGAATCAGTGAATTCAAATGTATGTTGTATATGTTGTTTTCTGAACAGGGCATTGTCAGTATATTGACAATGCTCCTGTGTATGTTTGATTTTAGTTCAAAAGTGGAAGTTCAGTATGAATTATTGTACTGAATTCTGTGTGATGTTGTTGTGATGTTAGGTTTAAACTCAATTTCACAAGTATTGATTAGATACCATTGTGTTAGAAAAAGTACATTCTCAGTTAATATTCAGTCCAGAACTTAAGAGAATTGGTATTAGCTGTTTTAATTCAGGTTGATAGTTAGGTTTGAACAGATTTTTAATCTGTTTTGTATCAGATTCTGAATTTTAGTTTAAAAAAACTGTAATTACAGTAGGATTTCCAAGGGTATTTCTGGGATAGAAACAGTAGGGTAATGTGATAATAGTAGTGGGCAGAAAGTGGAAAGTTAATGGCTATTATTTAGTGTGATAATGGGAAACAAAGGGTAATGGGCTGCTGAAAATCAGGGAAAAGTTAGCCTAATGGGATTTAAAGTGGAAAAACAGATTTTTAATGGAAATTTTCTGTTTTTAAAAGATAAAAGGGGTCCAGGCAGCACTTAAGAGAGGGGGGCATACCTGTATAAATACAGGGACAGATTTTAAAAGAAGGGAGGAGTTTTCAGACAGAATTTTTGAGAGCTTAGAGAGAGTTTTGGAAAGACAGAAAAAAATAGGAAGAGAAAAATCTGATTTGAAAAGAAAAAGAAATCAGATTTTAACAGGAGATTCTAAGAATAAAAAGAGAGTGTGAGATTAAAGAAAACAGAAACAGAAAAATCAGAAATAGGAATCCGAAACAGGAAGAAACTGAAAATCTAAAAAAATGTTATCCTTCTAGAATTTGTCCGTTGTTTGTTTTTTGTGGATACTATTCAGTCTGAATCTGAAATTTTCCTCAAGTTACTGTCACTGTTTATCTGGGTTAACGGGTTTGGTTCAGACTTGCTAAATACTGCTATTCTGCTGACTTTGTTACTGCTGCAACTGCTGAAATTTACTCCTTCTACCTTCATTTTCAGGTACATATCTCTTAAATTCTATGTTGGGAAGAGATTCAACATGACAAATAAATGAATTTTAAATTGTAATACTGCCTTCTATCGTTTAAGTTTAAACATTTAAATTTCAGCTTTGGTTTCATGTTGGATAACCAGTAGTGAGTTCGACTTGACGGCTGCAAGTTAATTGTCTTATTTTTAAATTCATATAAAAACTTTGTAATAATGTTATCCATGTTCAAATTTCATTAGTTTAGTTATCTTTGAGTTGTGTAAATAGGAAGCATGGCAGAAAGTTGGCTTTTATTTACACTTTATGGTATTGTTAGATAGGTATAGCATAATATGGAAATATCAAGGAAAATATGCTATTAGTTTTTTTTGTTAGTTAATTAGTTGTTGTTTAAAGCTAGATGATGATTGGTTGCAATTTGCTATCTTTTGGCATAACACTGGTTGTGTTCATAATCTATAGTTGAAAGACGCGTTAGTATAATCCGCTATGTTCACGATGTCAAATATGGTAAGTAATATTGTATGCAATATCATTTTATTAAGTCAACTAGACTTGTTCTCTTTCTTAATAATAAAGGGCTTAGGAACTTATACAATGTAAAAGTTAATAGTTAGTAATAATTCACATAGATTGAGAATCAAATTGGTTTGATTATATATATCTATCCTACCTCAATCATAGGCATAATTAATTAAATTAATTGCACCTATTAGATTAAAACAAGTATATGAGAATAAGATGAGATGTACGAACACAAATTGCAAAATTTTATATCAATGGTAATTAGGAATAGAACTTGCACTAAATAAAAATAATAAAAGTTCTTGAAAAATATTCTTTCCTTTATAATTCATTTTCAGTTTCATATACAATTCATTCTTTGGCATATATATATGTTATATTTCTTAAAAATAGTATTAATCATATTTTTATTCTATTCTTTGAATTTGATTAGTTGGAATGAATATAATTTATACTCGGAAATTATAATCGACGGGCAACCTTTAATAGATTGTGAATTCTTTTCAAAGAATTTAAAGGCCTCTAAAATGGGAGTTCTCATGATTTTCACATAAAAAATATATGAATATAATAAACAATTTGTGGAAAATCCATAATACCATTACAAGTATTTTGCGCAATTAGGGATGCGTTCGCGTACCCTGATTATATTTTTAAAAGCAAATTCGGATTATGCGTACGCGCAATTTCGAGCGAATATTTAAGAAAAGGATTTTTCCAAAGGTGTTAAAATAATTTCATATAACCCGAGGTGTGCAGTTCATTATCTAAATAAAAGGGGTGATGATGTTCCTGATTTTATTTTTGATTTTCGAATATATATTTTTTACAAAAAAAAAAAAAAAAAAACTATAACATGGATAATTTTATTGTGTACACGTACGCGTGGCACAATCCCTGGTAATTATAAAAAATATATAATACGAATATACGTACGCGTAATTCGTCCATATAATTGTAAACAATAAGTAAAAAGCGGTAGTAAAATCATGCAATAAAAACGTATTTAGTAAAATCAAGATAATTAAGCCAATAATAAAAAAAGTTAAGCGACCGTGCTAGAACCACGGAATTCGGAAATGCCTAACACCTTCTTCCGGATTAACAGAATTCCTTACTCAGGATTTCTAGTTCGCAGAATAATAAACAGAGTCATATTCTCCTCGATTCAGGGATTAAAATTGGTGACTTGGGACGACTTAAAATTCCCAGGTGGCGACTCTGAAATAATTAAATAAATCCCGTTTCGACTGTCCTTCAATTGGAGAAAACTCCCCCACGCGCCCCGCTGGAGCGGTGAAAAAGGAGGTGCGACAGCTCTGGCGACTCTGCTGAGGACTACTTCCACTGTAACCCAGAACCACTGGTTCAGGGTTTAAAGAATTCGAGCTTAAAATAACTGCAATAATTGGCTTTATTTATTATATGATTTTTCAACTGTTTATATGCTAATATGCTAAATGTTGCTTTTTACCGCTTTAATATTATTTGAATTGTGAATATATACAACTGCTACGAAACCCCCTTTCTTTCTGAGTCTTCTAAATTTATGGTGTACACGTGCGCGTGACCCACCTTTCTGTTAAAGTCATACCAAATAAGACGGAGTTGGGACAAGTAACTAGGCCGGGCAGACTTTCGTGCTCCCGGTACGTTGCCCCCGCTTCGGCTCAAACTGTCCGTTTGGGTAAGCCAGGTTTAGAACAATCAACCTAAGGTTTTACACTTAGAATAACTCAGCCATGCACCGGATCCCTAGTAGGAACGAATATTTGCATCATATGCATTTGGCCTTGGAGACTCAACACAGGGGTTGGGTCTGTCTAGGACAGGTGAACCCAAAATGAAAAGACCATCATGATGCATTCTACTTGCTACTTGTGCATTCATTTGCCTCGAACATGCTTGTTGACCAGCTTAAATGAAATCATGGTGAGAATAAAGGAATAAAATGGGTTGTTTTAAAAATTTCAAAAAAAAAAAAGAAAAATAGTTTTAAATCTTGAAATAAAGGTATTTAATAAATAAAAAAAATTCGAAAATGATTTTTTTTAGTATAAATTTTCAAAATGAATTTTGACTTTATTAAAATTAAATTTCAGATACAAAATGAGCACCACACAAATCCCCTCATCCACGAGTACAGAAGAATTTCTATTTCAGCTTCAAATGTGGTGGTATGATTTAGGCGAAGATGGTCAAAAATGGGTCGTCAAGCATTTGGGAAATCTCACGGACATTATGAAAGTTAAACCCCGTGATGATCTGATTGCGGCGTTAGTAACTTTTTGGGACCCTGTTCACAATGTCTTTCGTTTCTCTGACTTCGAGCTTACTCCTACATTAGAGGAGATAGCTGGATATGCTGGTTTTGACGGAAGTCTAAGAAATCAAAGCTTGATATTCACAAAGGCTCCTTCGGTACATCGATTCTTCGGTCTTCTGAACATCAGCAGTCAAATCAGGAAAAGCAATGTCATCAATGGATGTTGTTCCTTCAACTTTTTGTATTCAAGGTTCGGAAAGTCAGATGGGTTCGAAATTCATGAGAAAGGCCTTACTAATAAGCAAAACAAAGACACTTGGCAGATTCACCGTCGCTTTGCTTTCATGGTGGCTTTTCTAGGAGTCATGGTCTTCCCAAACAAAGAGCGAACAATTGATATTCGCACCGCGAAAGTTGTGCAAATCCTCACCACCAAAGAAAATCACACCCTTGTCCCCATCATTCTATCAGACATTTATCGGGCTTTGACTTTATGTAAATCAGGAGCAAAGGTCTTCGAAGGATGCAAAATTTTGTTGCAAATGTGGGTGATGGAGCATCTCCAACAACAGCCCAAGATCATACAGTATGGGTCAAACAATGATAATTGCATCGAGAGCTATGAGGAAAGAACAAAAAATTATCAGGCTCCAGAAGGAATAGAAGCATGGGTATCTCATCTAAAGGCTTTAACGGCAAATCAAATTGAATGGACTATGGGATGGCTCCCGATGAGGGAAGTAATACACATGTCAACCTCAGATAGTTATCTACTACTATTGGGATTGAGAAGCATTCAGCCATATGCGCCACTAAGAGTCCTAAGGCAACTAGGGAGATATCAAATAGTTCCTGATGATGAAGATTTGAGTGTGCAAGTAATCAAATTACACCCAGAAGCCACTATTCCCGAGCCTCTACTTCAGCAGATGTGGAATGGGTGCCGATACTTGAAAAGTGATACTCAAGTTCTAGACGCTACAAAGGGTGAGATAAATCCTGGATATGCAAGGTGGTTCGAAAAACGGTCTCACGTGGATGATGTACCAGAACCTGAGCTAAGAAGGCCAACAAAAAGACCCCATGTTCAAAACATCAATGATAAAATCCAAGAGCGGTTGATCTGGGGAGAAAAAGAAAAAGGGTACAAAGCAACTATCCATGCCCTAAAAGAAAATCTGAGAAGCCTCAGTTTGGAGAAAGATTTGCAAGCACAAGAAGCCGAAGGCGAGAAGAAGAGTCTAGCTTGTGAGAATGAAAATCTTCATGCTCGATTCCAAAAAATGAAAAGAGTTTCTGAAACGCCAAAAAAGAGCTGGAAGGATCAAAAAACCATCGCCAATCTCTTTGAAAAAATGCAAGATTATGATTCCATTCTTGCGGAAAACGAAAGGGCATTGAGCAAAGCAAAAGAAAGGATCCAACAATTAAACGAGGAAGCCAGATCTAACAAAGAACGCCAAGATAGGCAATCCGAAAAAGACAAGGCACAATTCAAGAAGGAAAAAGACTATTGGATGCAATCAGAAGACCAGCTTCATGCACAACTAGAAGAGGCGAGAAGATGCAACAGAGAACATCAACAAGCAGACCTCGACAGGGAAAGAGCGCAAGCAAGATTAGAGTAGGCCAGACTCCGAGCTCTATTAGAATCAGCTCTAGATCGGGAAAATCGTGTCAGAGATATAGCCACCACTCGTCAGCAGCAATTGCAGAACCAAGACCAACGTCTCCAAGATTTCAGAGCACAAATCCATGACTTGGCAGTCTACACTTCTCAGAATTACGTAAACTGTCAGGGAATGGACTATGAGAGGTTTACAGAACATGCACCCACTTTTGCCCGTCATCTAGCATTGGAATTGGAAAGGATGTATCGTACGCTGGGAGGTCATCCAGGTCAAGCTCCACATTGAGAAAATAGTCTAATAATATACAACACAAGTGGAACGTGGGGCACGTTGTGAGATGTTAAGAATTGTATCTTTTATTTTGATTTAAGTGTGTGTGTTTCAAACCATTTTCTTAAAGTTTTCAAATGTAATTCCATCTTTGTGTAATGAATAAAAGTGATTGCCTTTAGTCCGAACTACGCAAGGTCTGATTCATGTAAAGGCATGATACGTAGGCAATCTCTAAGATTCGACCACCATGATAAAAGATATATATAATAAATAAAAGTGAATAACAATAAAAATTTCAAGAAAGCTGGGACGACACAAGCAGCCGAGCAAATGCATAATAGAAAGGGATTATTTGTCTAGGAACATTGCATCTAAACGTGTGATTATATATGTGTTAAACTCTCAAAACTAACAAGTTTGTTCATTTTCAGAATTCAAGCAGTTAGTTTCTCTGAAGAGTATACTGGCATATTATCACTATCTCACAAGATCAAAAGGACCAATACCCGAAAGTATGTCTATCCCAGATGTTGACACAGGTATGGAGCTAGAGGAGATGGATGTCGGGAAAATGAAAGAAGAGATGTTTAAACTCAAGCAGCAAATGGCTGAGATGTACCAAGCCTGGTCTACAGGACAGTTACCCCCATCTCACCCAAATAACCCTGCTCCATCAATGACCCAAACTCAGGATAATATCACCACTGAATTATCCCCAAATTTCCCCATTTACCAGCACTACCGAGGCACCACCTCTCAGACACCGCAGTCTCCACCTCCAAAACCCGTTCCATATTTTCCTCCACCTATGACTCCTGTTTTCGTAGCACCTCCCCCTGCTACATTCCACAAACTCCTAGTGAGCCTACATTCCAGGCCCAGGACAACCAATATTACCCCCCGGAGCCCACCCTCAAAGCCTCCGAAATTCATTCAACCACTCCTCGCTTTGATCTCCCAACCGAAATTGACAAGCCAGCCAAAAATGCTGAGCAAGAAGAGATGTTCAGGAAGGTCAAGAGTCTAGAACAATCGTTCAGAGACATGCGAGGATTAGGTGGGCAAGTCAGTGTAGCATACAAAGATTTGTGCTTATTCCCCAATGTACAATTACCAGTTGGCTTCAAGATGCCCAAATTTGACCTGTACAACGGGCACGGCGACCCAGTAGCCCACTTAAGGGGTTTCTGTAGGAAGATGCGAGGAGCTGGGGGAAAGGATGAATTATTGATGGCTTACTTCAGTCAAAGTCTAAGCGGATCAGCTTTGGAGTGGTATACACGCCAGGACCATGGGAGATGGTACACCTGGGATGACCTGGCACAGGCATTCGCATACCATTTCCAATACAATCTGGAAATCATCCCAGATCGATTATCTTTGACAAAATTCGAGAAGAAACACAATGAAAGTTTCAGAGAGTATGGTTTTCGGTGGAGAGAACAGGCAGCAAGAGTATATCCTCCTATGAAGGAGAGCGAAATAGTAGACTACTTCCTCCAAGCCTTGGAACCAACTTACTATGCCCACTTGGTTTCAGCGGTTGGGAAATCATTCAACGAAGTAGTGAAGATGGGAGGTATGGTGGAAGAAGGCCTCAAGACAAATAAAATCATGAGCTATTCAGCAATTAAGGCAACTACTCAAGCTATTCAAGGCGGGGTAGGAGGAGTTGGAAGAAAGAAGAGGGAGGAAGCAGCGGTAGTTGATTTAGGAATTTTGTCGGGACCCAGAGGTTCACCGCTTTACTATAATCAACAACGACCTCGCCAATAAGATTACCACCATGATTCATCCCAACACTACTATCACCCTTCAGAGCCTCATTTTTCCATTAACCATGCTCAAGCATACAATCAGCCACCTGTTCACACCAATTGGCGTGCTCCTGTCACACCAAATACTTACCCACGAGCCTATCCCGGACCAGGTTTCAGGCCTAGGCCAGCATTCAGGGGAGAAAGGGAACAGAAAAAGAAAACTTACACTCCATTGGGAGAGTCTTACACTAGTCTGTTCCACAGGCTGAGACAGCTAGACATGCTGAGACCAATACAATCCAAACTACCCAATCCTCCTCCAAAAAATCTGGATTACACCATTAGCTGTGAATATTGCTCCGGTGCACCAGGCCATGATACGGAGAAATGCTGGCATTTGAAAAATGCAATACAAGAGCTGATTGATACTAATAAAATCGAGGTTTAAACCCCCGAAGCCCCAAATATCAATAGAAATCCAATGCCAGCCCATCAAGAGGCTAATATGATAGAAATCATACAAGCTGATAGGGAGACAAAGAAGCCGTCACAAACTGTCATGATGATCAAGTCTCATGAAGACAAGCCAGATAAGCAGTTAACAGAGGAGAAGCCGGTACCTAAGCAGAACAGAAATGGTGATGGACCATCTATGATAATCGAGGAGGGATCATCGAGCAAACTTGCCGCAAAACAAGAAAGGCCGAAAGTGATAGTACCAGGGGTTACTAACAAACCCATTGTATTCGTGAAAGGAGCCCGTACAGATTGGGTTATTATTGCACCTGTAATCCAGCTGTCGGTCATCAACAACAAAGCCATCCCATGGAACTATGAACGGGTGACTGTAATGTACAAGGGAAAAGAAATTAAGGAAGAAGTGTGTGAGGTGCAAGGCTTGACTCGTTCGGGAAGATGTTTTACTCCCGAAGAGTTAAGAAAAACTAAAAATAATACAACCCCAACAAAGAGAGCTGTGACGGAAGAAGAGGCGGAAGAGTTTTTAAAAAAAATGAAACTCCATGATTATTCTGTTGTGGATCAATTAAAGAAGACCCCCGCTCAAATTTCATTGTTGTCATTACTGATCCATTCAGAGGAACACCGTCTGGCTTTGATGAAAATCCTGAATGAGGCTCATGTTCCTGAAAAGATCTCTGTAAATCATTTGGGAAAAATAGCCAACAGAATCTTTGAGACAAATAGAATTACATTTGCTGATGATGAATTATCTGTGGAAGGTACCGAGCACAACAGAGCTCTTTACCTCACTGTGAAATGTGAAAACTCCGTAGTAACCCGGGTATTGGTTGACAATGGGTCAAGTGCAAACATATGCCCTCTCTCCACTTTAAGCAAATTAAAAATTAAAGAGGAAAGGATCCAGAAGAATAGTATCTGCGTACGGGGGTTTGACGGTGGAAGCAGAGATTCATTTGGCGACATAGTGTTGGAACTAACTATAGGGCCAGTTGAATTCACAATGGAATTCCAAGTGTTGGACATAACTGTTTCTTACAACTTGTTGTTGGGTCGACCATGGATCCATGCTGCTAAAGCAGTCCTGTCAACACTACATCAGGCTGTCAAGTTTGAATGGGATCATCAAGAAATAGTCGTGCATGGAGAAGAAAGTTTAAATGCTCACAGAAGTACCATTGTACCGGTCGAGGGAACAGAAAATGACCAGGGACCATGGGTATACCAAGTGACCGACACAGTGTCGATAGAGAAAATTCCAGAGGGGAAATACCTTCCGAATCCAAAGATATCCTCTGCATCAGTCATGGTAGCTTATGAAATGTTAAAGAATGGCTTTATACCCGGCAAAGGTCTGGGCTTATCTTTGCAAGGAATTATACAACCAGTATCTCTCCCCGAGAACTGGGGAACATTCGGTTTGGGGTTCATACCCACTGCCAATGATGTGATAAGGGCCAGGAAGTTGAAACACCAAGCATGGGTTCTTTCAAAACCAGTCCCACATTTGTCAAAGTCTTTTGTCAAGACCGGTGCTAAAAATCGCCCGATAACAACAATTCCTAAATCCCAGGTCAATCCTGAGGAGGAATTAATTGAAAGATTCGAGAAATTGTTTAGTGATGTGAATATGTTGGAAAGCGGAGAAGGGTATAACAACGCAGAAGTTCAATTCGTTGGGCCAAAAACAAAGCTCAGTAATTGGAAAGCCACTCCTCTCCCAATTCGAAAGGAGTCTTGGTAGTTTATTTTGATTTTCTTTCAGTTTATTTGGGTTACTTCAGGGTTGTAATCCTAAAGCTTATCTTACAGTTTGTTTGAAGTGTGCAAAACCTTGTTATCTTTCATCATCCAATAAAAAGCAGTTCCCCTTTTATTATCATTCCTAATAGTTTTCTTTTCTTTTTCTTCTTTCCTGTACAGTTCCTTTTACACTGGCTCTAGTGATATAGCATGCATGAGGAATCCTCAGCTCAGTCTTAAAAATCAATCTGGTTCCGAAGTAATAATTCAAGAAATATATTGTGATTATGAATCAGAATATGATGAAGATGAGGTTTTTGAAGAGATTAGTAAAGAGTTAATTCACTTTGAGGAAAAAGTCAAACCTAACTTAAGTGATACCGAGGACATCAATATAGGGGACACGAGTAATATCCGAGAAACTAAAATAAGTGTCCATCTGGAACCAAAGATCCGAGAGGAGTTAATTAAAGCACTCATAGAATTCAAAGATGTTTTTGCATGGTCGTATGACGACATGCCGGGACTGAGCACTGATTTAGTGGTTCACAAATTGCCCACCGATCCAACGGTACCTCCTGTCAAGCAGAGGTTGAGAAAATTCAAGCCCGACATGAGTGTGAGAATTAAGGAAGAAATCACCAAACAATTGGAAGCAAAGGTCATTCGAGTCACTCGATATCCTGTTTGGTTAGCTAATGTCGTTCATGTGCCAAAGAAAGACGGCAAAATTAGAGTATGCGTCGACTATCGCAATCTCAACAAAGCAAGTCCAAAGGATAATTTCCCATTACCCAATATCCATATTTTGATCGACAATTGTGTCAAGCATGATATAGGGTCTTTCGTGGATTGTTATGCCGGGTATCATCAAATTCTAATGGATGAAGAGGATGCAGAAAAGACGGCATTCATCACACCATGGGGAACTCATTGCTACCGGGTAATGCCATTCGGTTTAAAGAACGCCGGAGCAACCTATATGAGATCAATGACCACAGTGTTTCATGATATGATACATAAGGAGATTGAGGTATACGTGGACGATGTGATCATAAAATCAAAGCATCAGGCCGACCACGTTGGGGATTTGAGGAAGTTCTTCTTAAGACTTCGCAGGTACAACCTCAAGCTTAACCCTGCCAAGTGCGCATTTGGAGTTCCATCTGGAAAGTTGCTGGGATTCATAGTCAGTCGACGAGGCATCGAGTTAGACCCGTCAAAGATCAAAGCCATCCAAGAACTGTCACCTCCAAGAAACAAAACTGAAGTAATGAGTTTGTTGGGAAGGTTAAATTACATCAGCAGGTTTATTGCTCAGCTCACAACAACCTGTGAGCCAATTTTCAAATTGTTGAAAAAGGATGCTGCGGTCAAATGGACCGATGAGTGTCAAGAAGCGTTCAATAAGATAAAAGGGTACTTGTCGAACCCACCCGTGTTGGTCCCGCCAGAGCCAGGAAGACCTTTGATTCTTTACTTAACGGTTTTGGAAAATTCATTTGGTTGTGTATTGGGGCAACATGACCTCACTGGCAGAAAAGAACAAGCCATCTACTACCTTAGCAAGAAGTTCACAGCTTATGAGGTTAAGTATACTCATCTGGAAAAGACATGTTGCGCCCTAACATGGGTAGCTCAAAAATTGAAACACTATTTGTCATCCTACACTACTTACCTTATTTCTCGGTTGGATCCATTGAAATACATTTTTCAAAAGCCTATGCCAACGGGAAGACTCGCAAAGTGGCAGATATTGCTCACAGAATTTGACATCATCTATGTGACTCGAACTGCAATGAAGGCTCAAGCACTGGCCGATCATTTGGCCGAAAACCCGGTCGATGAGGAATATGAGCCGTTGAAAACTTATTTTCCTGATGAAGAAACAATGCATATCGATGAGGTGGAGCGAATTGAAAAGCCTGGATGGAAACTTTTCTTTGATGGAGCCGCTAACATGAAAGGAGTCGGGATAGGAGCTGTAATCATTTCTGAAACAGGGCACCACTATCCTGTTACGGCTCAATTACGATTTTATTGCACCAATAATATGGCTGAATATGAAGCTTGCATTTTGGGGTTAAGGCTAGCCGCCGACATGGGTATCCGAGAAATCTTAGTCATGGGAGATTCGGATCTTTTGGTACATCAAATTCAAGGAGAATGGGAAACCCGAGACTTGAAGCTCATACCATACTGACAATGTCTACATGATCTTTGTCAGCGGTTTTGATCAGTGGAATTCCAACATATTCCAAGAATCCATAATGAGGTTGCCGATGTATTGGCTACCCTGGCATCAATGTTGCACCATCCGGACAAAGTTTATGTAGATCCGATACATATTCAAGCCCACGATCAGCACGCTTATTGTAATATGGTTGAAGAAGAATTTTATGGTGAACCATGGTTCCACGACATCAAGGAGTATATCAGGATGGGGATATATCCCGCACAAGCCACAGGAGATCAAAAGAGGACCATTAGGCGATTGGCAAATGGATTCTTCTTAAGCGGAGGAGGAGTTTTGTATAAAAGAACACCAGATCTTGGATTATTAAGATGCATAGATGCCAGACAAGCTACAACTGTCATGTCTGAAGTACATTCAGGAGTTTGCGGACCCCACATGAGTGGATATGTGTTGGTAAAGAAGATCCTCCGAGCTGGTTACTATTGGCTTACCATGGAGCGAGATTGTATCAGTTTTGTGCGCAAGTGTCATCAATGCCAAATACACGGAGATTTGATTCATTCTCCACCATCCGAGTTGCACACAATGTCGGCACCATGGCCCTTCGTTGCCTGGGGCATGGATGTGATTGGACCAATTGAGCCGGCAGCATCCAATGGGCACAGGTTCATTCTGGTAGCTATTGATTATTTTACCAAATGGGTTGAGGCCAAGACATTCAAATCAGTGACCAAGAAAGCTGTGGTCGATTTTGTCCACTCAAATATCATATGTCGATTCGGAATCCCGAAGGTGATTATCACAGATAACTGTGCTAATCTTAACAGCAACTTAATGAAGGAAGTATGTCAACAGTTTAAGATTACGCATCACAACTCTACCCCATATCGGCCCAAGGCGAATGGAGCAGTAGAAGCAGCCAACAAAAACATAAAAAAGATACTTCGGAAAATGGTAGAAGGTTCAAAACAATGGCATGAAAAATTACCATTTGCATTATTGGGATACCGCACTACTGTTCGCACTTCAGTAGGAGCAACTCCTTATTTGTTGGTATACGGCACTGAAGCAGTAATTCCTGCAGAAGTTGAGATTCCTTCCCTTCGGATCATCGCCGAAGCAAAGATTGATGATGATGAATGGGTCAAAACCCGTTTAGAACAGTTAAACTTGATTGATGAAAAACGATTGACCGCAGTATGCCATGGTCAATTATATCAAAGAAGAATAGAAAGAGCATACAACAAAAAGGTGCGTTCCCGGAAGTTTGAAGTAGGTCAGCATGTGCTGAAACGTATTCTTCCACATCAGGTTGAGGCAAAAGGCAAATTTGCCCCGAATTGGCAAGGACCATTCATTGTGACCAGAGTATTATCGAATGGTGCACTATGTTTAACAGATATTGAAGGCAAATGCATAGACATGGCGATCAATTCTGACGCGGTAAAGAGATATTATGCATAAATTTTTGAATGTTTGTATTTAGCATTATTTCGAAGATTGGAATGACAAAGGCAATTTATTCTGCTATCCAAACACTATACCCTTTGTTTACCCCTTTTGAGCCATACTTGTTTCTTTCCTACCCCCTCTTGGAAGCAATGAAAATCAAATAAATATATATATATATATATATATATATATATATATATATATATATATATATATAAATCCAAAAATTAGTGAACTCCGTTTGACCTGATTCCTCAAAGAAGGATACGTAGGCGCCTCACGGCTCGGTCATAGGGTGCATGACATACACAATGTGCACGAAAAGAAACATTAAGCGACCCCAATCAAGAGACTGGGGCAGGAATTGTATCGGAAATAAGAAAGATTCCAAGAGTTGTAATTTTAAACCCATACCAAAGCTATTTAGCTTTTAATACCTTTTCCATTTCTAACCCCATACCAAAAAGACCTTTCGATCAATCTTAGAAAAATGTTGAGTCAAGCAAATGAAGATGGTTCATAACACTCTGGTACAAACAAGAAAAGAAAGTAAAAATGAGAGAGTCTTATAGGTGAAAACCCACACGGGCACCATAAGGCGACGAAAGTTGAGAGAAAAGTAAAATGAGAGAGTCTTATTGGTGAAAACCTTCGTAGGCACCATAAGGCGAAAAGGAAGTGAAAAAATGAACAAATGAGTAAAGTTTATCGGTGAAAACTCTTTGAGACATTGCAAGTCCAACAGGTCTGTGAAATGAAAAATGAAGTTGGATTATGGAAATTTTGGCGAAAACAAAAATGAGACAATTGAAAGGAGATTGATTAAAACACTGGGTTGATTAATCCGAAATGCATACCCTGATCATTGGTGCCAGTAGCTCCAATCAGATAAGTTTTTATTCTTTCTCTAACAGTCATCCAAACTTGGATTTTTCTTTTCATTCTATAATTGTCGAAATCAGCGTGTTTCGTCACTAATAATCTTACTTTTCTAAAAGCTTTGAGATAAGTTTTATTCCAAACAAATAAGAAGGAATGTCAAGGTATACTACCAAGATTCAAGGTTACAAAATACAGCCACGAAAGGTGGGAGATAAAAGATATGGGTGTAAGAAAGGTGAAATCAAAAGTGGATCAGCAAAGTCAGAAGGGACATATGATTACAGTTAAAAGGGTTTGAAGGAAAACATACAGAGGGGAATCCTATAGTCAAGGATCAATTACAAGGACAAAACAGTCTTTTCAACCATTCCAAGACAATAAAGAGAGACGAAGAGAAGCCTCACCATCGGCAAGAATACCCCAGTTAACCACCCTGCTTTAAACTAACGAAGTTTTCTTTGATTTAAAACAGGGGCAAATACAATATTTGTGTCAGGAAATACCTGGTAAAGAATTAAAGAAGTCAGGCGTCCACCTAGAGAATGAGGACAAAGAAAAGAAAAAGTCAGGCGTCCACCTGGAGAATAAGGACAAAGAATTGAAAAATCAGGCGTCCACCTGGAGAATGAGGATGAAGAATTAAAGAAGTCAGGCGTCCACCTGGAGAATGAGGATGAAGAATTAAAGAAGTCAGGCGTCCACCTAGAGAATGAGGATAAGAATTAAAGAAGTCAGGCGTCCACCTGGAGAATGAGGATGAGAATTAAAGAAGTCAGGCGTCCACCTGGAGAATGAGGATAAGAATTAAAGAAGTCAGGCGTCCACCTAGAGAATGAGGATGAATAATTAAAGAAGTCAGGCGTCCACCTGGAGAATGAGGATGAGAATTAAAGAAGTCAGGCGTCCACCTGGAGAATGAGGATGAGAATTAAAGAAGTCAGGCGTCCACCTGGAGAATGAGGATGAGAAAAAGAAGAAGTCAGGCGTCCACCTGGAGAATGAGGATGAGAATTAAAGAAGTCAGGCGTCCACCTGGAGAATGAGGATGAGAATTAAAGAAGTCAGGCGTCCACCTGGAGAATGAGGATAAGAATAGAAGAAGTCAGGCGTCCACCTGGAGAATAAGGACAAAGAATTGAAAAGTCAGGCGTCCACCTGGAGAATGAGGATGAAGAATTAAAGAAGTCAGGCGTCCACCTGGAGAATGAGGATGAGAATTAAAGAAGTCAGGCGTCCACCTGGAGAATGAGGATGAGAATTAAAGAAGTCAGGCGTCCACCTGGAGAATGAGGATGAGAATTAAAGAAGTCAGGCGTCCACCTGGAGAATGAGGATGAGAAAAGAAGAAGTCAGGCGTCCACCTGGAGAATGAGGATGAAGAATTAAAGAAGTCAGGCGTCCACCTGGAGAATGAGGATGAAGAATTAAAGAAGTCAGGCGTCCACCTGGAGAATGAGGATAAGAATTAAAGAAGTCAGGCGTCCACCTGGAGAATGAGGATGAAGAATTAAAGAAGTCAGGCGTCCACCTGGAGAATGAGGATGAGAATTAAAGAAGTCAGGCATCCACCTGGAGAATGAGGATGAAGAAAAAAAGAAGTCAGGCGTCCACCTGGAGAATGAGGATGAGAATTGAAGAAGTCAGGCGTCCACCTGGAGAATGAGGATAAGAATTAAAGAAGTCAGGCGTCCACCTGGAGAATGAGGACAAAGAAAAGAAGAAGTCAGGCGTCCACCTGGAGAATAAGGACAAAGAATTGAAAAATCAGGCGTCCACCTGGAGAATGAGGATGAAGAATTAAAGAAGTCAGGCGTCCACCTGGAGAATGAGGATGAAGAATTAAAGAAGTCAGGCGTCCACCTGGAGAATGAGGATAAGAATTAAAGAAGTCAGGCGTCCACCTGGAGAATGAGGATAAGAATTAAAGAAGTCAGGCGTCCACCTGGAGAATGAGGATGAAGAATTGAAGAAGTCAGGCGTCCACCTGGAGAATGAGGATGAGAAATAAAGAAGTCAGGCGTCCACCTGGAGAATGAGGATGATGAATTAAAGAAGTCAGGCGTCCACCTGGAGAATGAGGATAAGAATTAAAGAAGTCAGGCGTCCACCTGGAGAATGAGGATGAAGAATTAAAGAAGTCAGGCGTCCACCTGGAGAATGAGGATGAGAATTAAAGAAGTCAGGCGTCCACCTGGAGAATGAGGATGAGAATTAAAGAAGTCAGGCGTCCACCTGGAGAATGAGGATGAGAAAAAGAAGAAGTCAGACGTCCACCTGGAGAATGAGGATGAGAATTAAAGAAGTCAGGCGTCCACCTGGAGAATGAGGATGAGAATTAAAGAAGTCAGGCGTCCACCTGGAGAATGAGGATGAGAAAAAGAAGAAGTCAGGCGTCCACCTGGAGAATGAGGATGAGAATTAAAGAAGTCAGGCGTCCACCTGGAGAATGAGGATGAGAATTAAAGAAGTCAGGCGTCCACCTGGAGAATGAGGATGAGAATTAAAGAAGTTAGGCGCCCACCTGGAGAATGAGGATGAGAATTAAAGAAGTCAGGCGCCCACCTGGAGAATGAGGATAAGAAAAGAAGAAGTCAGGCGTCCGCCTGGAGAATGAGGATGAGAATTAAAGAAGTCAGGCGTCCACCTGGAGAATGAGGATGAGAATTGAAGAAGTCAGGCGTCCACCTGGAGAATGAGGATGAAGAATCAAAGAAGTCAAGCGTCAACCTGGAGAATGAGGATGAAGAATCAAAGAAGTCAGGCGTCCACCTGGAGAATGAGGATGAATAATCAAAGAAGTCAGGCGTCCACCTGGAGAATGAGGATGAAGAATCAAAGAAGTCAGGAGTCCACCTGGAGAATGAGGATGAAGAATCAAAGAAGTCAGGTGTCCACTTGGAGAATGAGGATAAAGAAAGAAAAGAAGCAGTCAAGGCACCCACCTGGAGAACGAGGGAATGCAATGGAAATGTTGAAATCAAAAGCCCGCTCGTATGATAAAGGAGCACATTTAGAATCAATAAAACAGAGGAGTCCAACAAAATCCCCAGCAAGAAACAACAAGAGTTCAAAAAGAAAATACGGGACACAATGAAAAGGAATACGGAATAAGCCAAATGCCCAAGAGTCACCAAGATATCAAGACAACAAGAAACGCAAGGGCATGATCTAGATATGATTTTTATAATTCCTGTACCATAATCTAGTTTAGTTTTTTGTATTACCTTTGAAGTAAGGTGTAATAAGGAGGTCAACAAGCAGTAAAAACAGCACGAAGCAGCAGTAACATCACAGTCCCACGGTAGTCCCAGCTACCCAAAACTTCCCGAACTACATTGACCTGATTCCTTTATAGCCAAGGATATGTAGGAAACCTTTGAAGCAGAGGTTCGGTCAAATCTTTCAAAAAATGCTTCCCACGGAGTATTCGAACAGGCAAAAATCGCTCATGTCCGCTCACTTTATCTTTGCACGAAAACTCTTCGAGTTTCCGCACAAAGAGGGGCAGCTGTGAGCACGTGATTTTTGCCTCACGAAGACTACTCCAAAATAAATCAAAAAATAAAATAAATTTCTTTTATTGTATAATTTTTGAATTTGCATGGTGTTAAATATTTGTTTTATGTCCGTAAATGTTTACTTTTCATAATAAAATGAAAATTAAAATAAAATACATGTTGCATGCATATAGGATTTAATTATATATTTGAAAGATAAAAAAATAAAATCCCAAAATTATGTGTCTGTTCTAGTTTTAATATTTCAATGTGTGATTAATGTGTTGTCTACATATTAATAGGTAATTTATCTTTGTAAGGGTAATTTTATTTTTTTTATAATTTTAATTAGGAATTTAATAATTAGGAATTTAATTAGAAAATGAAAGAATGGGAAATGATAGAAACGGACCTGGACCAAGAATTTTTAAACAAAAATCAGGCCCAAATACTCACAGGACCCGGTCCATGTCAACCAGTCCCATACTGGACTCAAACGACGTCGCTTCTGGATTTTTAATCTGGGCCGTTGATTCATTGCAATCAAACGGTCCAGTTCAGCCCCTGCGTAAATAAAACGACGACGTTTAGGGCAACTAGATCTGAACCGTTCATCCATATTGATCCCACGGTCTTAAAAATTCACACTCAAACCCGATCCATTTCAACCCCGGGTTGACCCTTTCCCCAACTTAAATCAAACGATGTCGTTTTGATAAGTGGATTGATCTCAACCGTGCATCTTAATTGATCCAACGGATGAGATCAATCCACCCCACCCCTATATAAGTCCCAAGCCCCTACCCCGGCCCCGAACTGAACACCCCCCCTCCTCTCACTGTTCATCATCGTCCCCAAACCCCACTCCTAACCCTAGCCGCCCCTATTCCCCTCCGCCTGAAACCCGGCGGCATCAATGCCGCCGGTCACCATCTTAACACCCCGGAACCCCCTGAACACCCTCTATCCGAATATGTTAGCCTCTTGGCTCGAATCTTCCTGAAGGTTCTCGAATCTTCATTTGAAGATTCGAACCAAACTCAGATCTAAACCTAACAGCCCCAAATCGACACCATAACTTCCCCTAACCACCCTAGGTATAGATCTGTTGCTTGTTTGGTTCGAATCACTTCCGAGCTTCTCGAATCTTCTTTTGAAGATTCGGACCAAACAAGAACAAACTCAGACTTGTTCTAAAATGACACCAAATGACCCCTAGGCTCCCCTCACCCTTGTGTCATCTTTGGTTCCCTTTGAATCAGCCCGGAAATGTTCGGATTTAAGATCCAAGAACCTGAAACCCTAAAAAATTTCCAATCTTGGAATTTTTCTGATTCGAGTGAAGGATTGAGGTCTAATAGATTTTAATCGAGGTATTCTCCACTGAGAATACTTCGAATAAAGTCTGTTTAGCCTCAAAAATGTCCGAATTCAAGTTGAGTCTGTGCCTGAATAAATTTGAAGATTCAGAGGTATTTTTTCTATTTCTTTTGTGTATTCTACGTGTATTTTATGTTTGTTTCATTAGTCTGTGTAATTTTCCCATCTTTTGTTGTTATACTGTATCATACTCGTCTATATGATCAAAATATGAAACTGTTTCTGTTGGTTGTGATTATTCACAATGTAAGTAATCGACTCGATTAAGTTCGTCGATTAGTTATATTATGAATTCTCATTTATGATAATGCTGATTGAAACAGTCTGTTTTTTTGTTTTAGACTGATTATGGACAAATGTTGTAAATAGTCAACTGATTAATACTCGTCAATTAAATCATGTTTGTTTGCGAATTAGTGAATTCAAATGTATGCTGTATATGTTGTTTTCTGAACAGGGCATTGTCAGTATATTGACAATGCTCCTGTGTATGTTTGATTTTAGTTCAAAAGTGGAAGTTCAGTATGAATTATTGTACTGAATTATGTGTGATGTTGTTGTGATGTTAGGTTTAAACTCAATTTCACAAGTATTGATTAGATACCTTTGTGTTAGAAAAAGTACATTCTCAGTTAATATTCAGTCCAGAACTTAAGAGAATTGGTATTAGCTATTTTAATTCAGGTTGATA
The DNA here is from genome assembly GCF_000715075.1 of Nicotiana tabacum. Taxonomy (NCBI): domain Eukaryota; kingdom Viridiplantae; phylum Streptophyta; class Magnoliopsida; order Solanales; family Solanaceae; genus Nicotiana; species Nicotiana tabacum. The sequence goes on along the minus strand of NC_134087.1, from coordinate 182,542,709 downwards.
GTTAGGTTTGAACAGATTTTTAATCTGTTTTGTATCAGATTCTGAATTTTAGTTTAAAAAAACTGTAATTACAGTAGGATTTCCAAGGGTATTTCTGGGATAGAAACAGTAGGGTAATGTGATAATAGTAGTGGGCAGAAAGTGGAAAGTTAATGGCTATTATTTAGTGTGATAATGGGAAACAAAGGGTAATGGGCTGCTGAAAATCAGGGAAAAGTTAGCCTAATGGGATTTAAAGTGGAAAAACAGATTTTTAATGGAAATTTTCTGTTTTTAAAAGATAAAAGGGGTCCAGGAAGCACTTAAGAGAGGGGGGCATACCTGTATAAATACAGGGATAGATTTTAAAAGAAGGGAGGAGTTTTCAGACAGAATTTTTGAGAGCTTAGAGAGAGTTTTGGAAAGACAGAAAAAAATAGGAAGAGAAAAATCTGATTTGAAAAGAAAAAGAAATCAGATTTTAACAGGAGATTCTAAGAATAAAAAGAGAGTGTGAGATTGAAGAAAACAGAAACAGAAAAATCAGAAATAGGAATCCGAAACAGGAAGAAACTGAAAATCTGAAAAAATGTTATCCTTCTAGAATTTGTCCGTTGTTTGTTTTTTGTGGATACTATTCAGTCTGAATCTGAAATTTTCCTCAAGTTACTGTCACTGTTCATCTGGGTTAACAGGTTTGGTTCAGACTTGCTAAATACTGCTATTCTGCTGACTTTGTTACTGCTGCAACTGCTGAAATTTACTCCTTCTACCTTCATTTTCAGGTACATATCTCTTAAATTCTATGTTGGGAAGAGATTCAACATGACAAATAAATGAATTTTAAATTGTAATACTGCCTTCTATCGTTTAAGTTTAAACATTTAAATTTCAGCTTTGGTTTCATGTTGGATAACCAGTAGTGAGTTCGACTTGACGGCTGCAAGTTAATTGTCTTATTTTTAAATTCATATAAAAACTTTGTAATAATGTTATCCATGTTGAAATTTCATTAGTTTAGTTATCTTTGAGTTGTGTAAATAGGAAGCATGGCAGAAAATTGGCTTTTATTTACACTTTATGGTATTGTTAGATAGGTATAGCATAATATGGAAATATCAAGGAAAATATGCTATTAGTTTATTTTGTTAGTTAATTAGTTGTTGTTTAAAGCTAGATGATGATTGGTTGCAATTTGCTATCTTTTAGCATAACACTGGTTGTGTTCATAATCTATAGTTGAAAGACGCGTTAGTATAATCCGCTATGTTCACGATGTCAAATATGGTAAGTAATATTGTATGCAATATCATTTTATTAAGTCAACTAGACTTGTTCTCTTTCTTAATAATAAAGGGCTTAGGAACTTATACAATGTGAAAGTTAATAGTTAGTAATAATTCACATAGATTGAGAATCAAATTGGTTTGATTATATATATATATCCTAACTCAATCATAGGCATAATTAATTAAATTAATTGCACCTATTAGATTAAAACAAGTATATGAGAATAAGATGAGATGTACGAACACAAATTGCAAAATTTTATATCAATGGTAATTAGGAATAGAACTTGCACTAAATAAAAATAATAAAAGTTCTTGAAAAATATTCTTTCCTTTATAATTCATTTTCAGTTTCATATACAATTCATTCTTTGGCATATATATATGTTATATTTCTTAAAAATAGTATTAATCATATTTTTATTCTGTTCTTTGAATTTGATTAGTTGGAATGAATATATTTTATACTCGGAAATTATAATCGACGGGCAACCTTTAATAGATTGTGAATTCTTTTCAAAGAATTTAAAGGCCTCTAAAAATGGGAGTTCTCATGATTTTCACATAAAAAATATATGAATATAATAAACAATTTGTGAAAAATCTATAATACCATTACAAGTATTTTGCGCAATTAGGGATGCGTTTGCGTACCCTGATTATATTTTTAAAAGCAAATTCGGATTATGCGTACGCGCAATTTCGAGTGAATATTTAAGAAAAGGATTTTTCCAAAGGTGTTAAAATAATTTCATATAACCCGAGGTGTGCAGTTCATTATCTAAATAAAAGGGGTGATGATGTTCCTGATTTTATTTTTGATTTTCGAATATATATTTTTTACAAAAAAAAAATATATAACATGGATAGTTTTATTGTGTACACGTACGCGTGGCACAATCCCTGGTAATTATAAAAATATATATAATACGAATATACGTACGCGTAATTCATCCATATAATTGTAAACAATAAGTAAAAAGCGGTAGTAAAATCATGCAATAAAAACGTATTTAGTAAAATCAAGATAATTAAGCCAATAATAAAAACAGTTAAGCGACCGTGCTAGAACCACAGAATTCGGAAATGCCTAACACCTTCTTCCGGATTAACAGAATTCCTTACTCAGGATTTCTGGTTCGCAGAATAATAAACAGAGTCATATTCTCCTCGATTCAGGGATTAAAATTGGTGACTTGGGACGCCTTAAAATTCCCAGGTGGCGACTCTGAAATAATTAAATAAATCCCGTTTCGACTGTCCTTCAATTGGAGAAAACTCCCCCACGCGCCCCGCTGGAGCGGTGAAAAAGGAGGTGCGACAGCTCTGGCGACTCTGCTGGGGACTACTTCCACTGTAACCCAGAACCACTGGTTCAGGGTTTAAAGAATTCGAGCTTAAAATAACTGAAATAATTGGCTTTATTTATTATATGATTTTTCAACTGTTTATATGCTAATATGCTAAATATTGCTTTTTACCGCTTTAATATTATTTGAATTGTGAATATATACAACTGCTACGAAACCCCCTTTCTTTCTGAGTCTTCTAAATTTATGGTGTACACGTGCGCGTGACCCACCTTTCTGTTAAAGTCATACCAAATAAGACGGAGTTGGGACAAGTAACTAGGCCGGGCAGACTTTCATGCTCCCGGTACGTTGCCCCCGCTCCGGCTCAAACTGTCCGTTTGGATAAGCCAGGTTTAGAACAATCAACCTAAGGTTTTACACTTAGAATAACTCAGCCATGCACCGGATCCCTAGTAAGAACGAATATTTGCATCATATGCATTTGGCCTTGGAGACTCAACACAGGGGTTGGGTCTGACTAGGACAGGTGAACCCAAAATGAAAAGACCATCATGATGCATTCTACTTGCTACTTGTGCATTCATTTGCCTCGAACATGCTTGTTGACCAGCTTAAATGAAATCATGGTGAGAAGAAAGGAATAAAATGGGTTGTTTTAAAAATTTCAAAAAAAAAGAAAAATAGTTTTAAATCTTGAAATAAAGGTATTTAATAAATAAAAAAATTTCGAAAATGATTTTTTTTTAGTATAAATTTTCAAAATGAATTTTGACTTTATTAAAATTAAATTTCAGATACAAAATGAGCACCACACAAAGCCCCTCATCCACGAGTACAGAAGAATTTCTATTTCAGCTTCAAATGTGGTGGTATGATTTAGGCGAAGATGGTCAAAAATGGGTCGTCAAGCATTTGGGAAATCTCACGGACATTATGAAAGTTAAACCCCGTGATGATCTGATTGCGGCGTTAGTAACTTTTTGGGACCCTGTTCACAATGTCTTTCGTTTCTCTGACTTCGAGCTTACTCCTACATTAGAGGAGATGGCTGGATATGCTGGTTTTGACGGAAGTCTAAGAAATCAAAGCTTGATATTCACAAAGGCTCCTTCGGTACATCGATTCTTCGGTCTTCTGAACATCAGCAGTCAAATCAGGAAAAGCAATGTCATCAATGGATGTTGTTCCTTCAACTTTTTGTATTCAAGGTTCGGAAAGTCAGATGGGTTCGAAATTCATGAGAAAGGCCTTACTAATAAGCAAAACAAAGACACTTGGCAGATTCACCGTCGCTTTGCTTTCATGGTGGCTTTTCTAGGAGTCATGGTCTTCCCAAACAAAGAGCGAACAATTGATATTCGCACCGCGAAAGTTGTGCAAATCCTTACCACCAAAGAAAATCACACCCTTGTCCCCATCATTTTATCAGACATTTATCGGGCTTTGACTTTATGTAAATCAGGAGCAAAGGTCTTCGAAGGATGCAAAATTTTGTTGCAAATGTGGGTGATGGAGCATCTCCAACAACAGCCCAAGATCATACAGTATGGGTCAAACAATGATAATTGCATCGAGAGCTATGAGGAAAGAACAAAAAATTATCAGGCTCCAGAAGGAATAGAAGCATGGGTATCTCATCTAAAGGCTTTAACGGCAAATCAAATTGAATGGACTATGGGATGGCTCCCGATGAGGGAAGTAATACACATGTCAACCTCAGATAGTTATCTACTACTATTGGGATTGAGAAGCATTCAGCCATATGCGCCACTAAGAGTCCTAAGGCAACTAGGGAGATATCAAATAGTTCCTGATGATGAAGATTTGAGTGTGCAAGTAATCGAATTACACCCAGAATCCACTATTCCCGAGGCTCTACTTCAGCAGATGTGGAATGGGTGCCGATACTTGAAAAGTGATACTCAAGTCCTACACGCTACAAAGGGTGAGATAAATCCTGGATATGCAAGGTGGTTCGAAAAACGGTCTCGCGTGGATGATGTACCAGAACCTGAGCTAAGAAGGCCAACAAAACGACCCCATGTTCAAAACATCAATGATAAAATCCAAGAGCGGTTGATCTGGGGAGAAAAAGAAAAAGGGTACAAAGCAACTATCCATGCCCTAAAAGAAAATCTGAGAAGCCTCAGTTTGGAGAAAGATTTGCAAGCACAAGAAGCCGAAGGCGAGAAGAAGAGTCTAGCTTGTGAGAATGAAAATCTTCATGCTCGATTCCAAAAAATGAAAAGAGTTTTTGAAACGCCAAAAAAGAGCTGGAAGGATCAAAAAACCATCGCCAATCTCTTTGAAAAAATGCAAGATTATGATTACATTCTTGCGGAAAACGAAAGGGCATTGAGCAAAGCAAAAGAAAGGATCCAACAATTAAACGAGGAAGCAAGATCTAACAAAGAACGCCAAGATAGGCAATCCGAAAAAGACATGGCACAATTCAAGAAGGAAAAAGACTATTGGATGCAATCAGAAGACCAGCTTCGTGCACAACTAGAAGAGGCGAGAAGATTCAACAGAGAACATCAACAAGCAGACCTCGACAGGGAAAGAGCGCAAGCAAGATTAGAGCAGGCCAGACTCCGAGCTCTATTAGAATCAGCTCTAGATCGGAAAAATCTTGTCAGAGATATAGCCACCACTCGTCAGCAGCAATTGTAGAACCAAGACCAACGTCTCCAAGATTTCAGGGCACAAATCCACGACTTGGCAGTCTACAATTCTCAGAGTTACGTAAACTGTCAGGGAATGGACTATGAGAGGTTTACATAACATGCACCCACTTTTGCCCGTCATCTAGCATTGGAATTGGAAAGGATGTATCGTACGCTGGGAGGTCATCCAGGTCAAGCTCCACATTGAGCAAATAGTCTAATAATATACAACACAAGTGGAACGTGGGGCATGTTGTGAGATGTTAAGAATTGTATCTTTTATTTTGATTTAAGTGTGTGTGTTTCAAACCATTTTCTTAAAGTTTTCAAATGTAATTCCATCTTTGTGTAATGAATAAAAGTGATTGCCTTTAGTCCGAACTACGCAAGGTCTGATTCATGTAAAGGCATGATACGTAGGCAATCTCTAAGATTCGACCACCATGATAAAAGATATATATAATAAATAAAAGTGAATATCAATAAAAATTTAAAGAAAGCTGGGACGACACAAGCAGCCGAGCAAATGCATAATAGAAAGGGATTATTTGTCTAGGAACATTGCATCTCAACGTGTGATTATATATGTGTTAAACTCTCAAAACTAACAAGTTTGTTCATTTTCAGAATTCAAGCAGTTAGTTTCTCTAAAGAGTATACTGGCATATTATCACTATCACACAAGATCAAAAGGACCAATACCCGAAAGTATGTCTATCCCAGATGTTGACACAGGTATGGAGCTAGAGGAGATGGATGTCGGGAAAATGAAAGAAGAGATGTTTAAACTCAAGCAGCAAATGGCTGAGATGTACCAAGCCTGGTCTACAGGACAGTTACCCCCATCTCACCCAAATAACCCTGCTCCATCAATGACCCAAACTCAGGATAATATCACCACTGAATTATCCCCAAATTTCCCCATTTACCAGCACTACCGAGGCACCACCTCTCAGACACCGCAGTCTCCACCTCCAAAACCCGTTCCATATTTTCCTCCACCTATGACTCCTGTTTTCGTAGCACCTCCCCCTGCTACATTCCACAAATCTCCTAGTGAGCCTACATTCCAGGCCCAGGACAACCAATATTACCCCCGGAGCCCACCCTCAAAGCCTCCGAAATTCATTCAACCACTCCTCGTTTTGATCTCCCAACCGAAATTGACAAGCCAGCCAAAAATGCTGAGCAAGAAGAGATGTTCAGGAAGGTCAAGAGTCTAGAACAATCGTTCAGAGACATGCGAGGATTAGGTGGGCAAGTCAGTGTAGCATACAAAGATTTGTGCTTATTTCCCAATGTACAATTACCAGTTGGCTTCAAGATGCCCAAATTTGACCTATACAACGGGCACGGCGACCCAGTAGCCCACTTAAGGGGTTTCTGTAGCAAGATGCGAGGAGCTGGGGGAAAGGATGAATTATTGATGGCTTACTTCAGTCAAAGTCTAAGCGGATCAGCTTTGGAGTGGTATACACGCCACGGCCATGGGAGATGGTACACCTGGGATGACCTGGCACAGGCATTCGCATACCATTTCCAATACAATCTGGAAATCATCCCAGATCGATTATCTTTGACAAAATTCGAGAAGAAACACAATGAAAGTTTCAGAGAGTATGGTTTTCGGTGGAGAGAACAGGCAGCAAGAGTAGATCCTCCTATGAAGGAGAGCGAAATGGTAGACTACTTCCTCCAAGCCTTGGAACCAACTTACTATGCCCACTTGGTTTCAGCGGTTGGGAAATCATTCAACGAAGTAGTGAAGATGGGAGGTATGGTGGAAGAAGGCCTCAAGACAAATAAAATCATGAGCTATTCAGCAATTAAGGCAACTACTCAAGCTATTCAAGGCGGGGTAGGAGGAGTCGGAAGAAAGAAGAGGGAGGAAGCAGCGGTAGTTGATTCAGGAATTTGGTCGGGACCCAGAGGTTCACCGCTTTACTATAATCAACAACGACCTCGCCAATCAACTTACCACCATGATTCATCCCAACACTACTATCACCATTCGGAGCCTCATTTCTCCATTAACCATGCTCAAGCATACAATCAGCCACCTGTTCACACCAATTGGCGTGCTCCTGTCACACCAAATACTTACCCATGAGCCTATCCCGAACCAGGTTTCAGGCCTAGGCCAGCATTCAGGGGAGAAAGGGAACAGAAAAAGAAAACTTACACTCCATTGGGAGAGTCTTACACTAGTCTGTTCCACAGGCTGAGACAGCTAGACATGCTGAGACCAATACAATCCAAACTACCCAATCCTCCTCCAAAAAATCTGGATTACACCATTAGCTGTGAATATTGCTCCGGTGCACCAGGCCATGATACGGAGAAATGCTGGCATTTGAAAAATGCAATACAAGAGCTGATTGATACTAATAAAATCGAGGTTCAAACCCCCGAAGCCCCAAATATCAATAGAAATCCAATGCCAGCCCATCAAGAGGCTAATATGATAGAAATCATACAAGCTGATGGGGAGACAAAGAAGCCGTCACAAACTGTCATGATGATCAAGTCTCATGAAGACAAGCCAGATAAGCAGTTAACAGAGGAGAAGCCGGTACCTAAGCAGAACAGAAATGGTGATGGACCATCTATGATAATCGAGGAGGGATCATCGAGCAAAGTTGCCGCAAAACAAGAAAGGCCGAAAGTGATAGTACCAGGGGTTGCTAACAAACCCATTGTATTCGTGAAAGGAGCCCGTACAGATCGGGTTATTATTGCACCTGTAATCCAGCTGCCGGTCATCAACAACAAAGCCATCCCATGGAACTATGAACGGGTGACTGTAATGTACAAGGGAAAAGAAATTAAGGAAGAAGTGTGTGAGGTGCAAGGCTTGACTCGTTCGGGAAGATGTTTTACTCCCGAAGAGTTAAGAAAAACTAAAAATAATACAACCCCAACAAAGAGAGCTATGACGGAAGAAGAGGCGGAAGAGTTTTTAAGAAAAATGAAACTCCATGATTATTCTGTTGTGGATCAATTAAAGAAGACCCCCGCTCAAATTTCATTGTTGTCATTACTGATCCATTCAGAGGAACACCGTCTGGCTTTGATGAAAATCCTGAATGAGGCTCATGTTCCTGAAAAGATCTCTGTAAATAATTTGGGAAAAATAGCCAACAGAATCTTTGAGACAAACAGAATTACATTTGCTGATGATGAATTACCTATGGAAGGTACCGAGCATAACAGAGCTCTTTACCTCACTGTGAAATGTGAAAACTCCGTAGTAACCCGGGTATTGGTTGACAATGGGTCAAGTGCAAACATATGCCCTCTCTCCACTTTAAGCAAATTAAAAATTAAAGAGGAAAGGATCCAGAAGAATAGTATCTGCGTACGGGGGTTTGACGGTGGAAGCAGAGATTCATTTGGCGACATAGTGTTGGAACTAACTATAGGGCCAGTTGAATTCACAATGGAATTCCAAGTGTTGGACATAACTGTTTCTTACAACTTGTTGTTGGGTCGACCATGGATCCATGCTGCTAAAGCAGTCTCGTCAACACTACATCAGGCTGTCAAGTTTGAATGGGATCATCAAGAAATAGTCGTGCATGGAGAAGAAAGTTTAAATGCTCACAGAAGTACCATTGTACCGGTCGAGGGAACAGAAAATGACCAGGGACCATGGGTATACCAAGTGACCGACACAGTGTCGATAGAGAAAATTCCAGAGGGGAAATACCTTCCGAATCCAAAGATATCCTCTGCATCAGTCATGGTAGCTTATGAAATGTTAAAGAATGGCTTTATACCCGGCAAAGGTCTGGGCTTATCTTTGCAAGGAATTATACAACCAGTATCTCTCCCCGAGAACTGGGGAACATTCGGTTTGGGGTTCATACCCACTGCCAATGACGTGATAAGGGCCAGGAAATTGAAACACCAAGCATGGGTTCTTTCAAAACCAGTCCCACATTTGTCAAAGTCTTTTGTCAAGACCGGTGCTAAAAATCGCCCGATAACAACAATTCCTAAATCTCAGGTCAATCCTGAGGAGGAATTAATTGAAAGATTCGAGAAATTGTTTAGTGATGTGAATATGTTGGAAAGCGGAGAAGGGTGTAGCAACGCAGAAGTTCAATTTGTTGGGCCAAAAACAAAGCTCAGTAATTGGAAAGCCACTCCTCTCCCAATTCGAAAGGAGTCTTGGTAGTTTATTTTGATTTTCTTTCAGTTTGTTTGGGTTACTTCAGGGTTGTAATCCCAAAGCTTATCTTACAGTTTGTTTGAAGTGTGCAAAACCTTGTTATCTTTCATCATCCAATAAAAAGCAGTTCCCCTTTTATTATCATTCCTAATAGTTTTCTTTTCTTTTTCTTCTTTCCTGTACAGTTCCTTTTACACTGGCTCTAGTGATATGGCATGCATGAGGAATCCTCAGCCCAGTCTTAAAAATCAATCTGGTTCCGAAGTAATAATTCAAGAAATATATTGTGATTATGAATCAGAATATGATGAAGATGAGGTTTTTGAAGAGATTAGTAAAGAGTTAATTCACTTTGAGGAAAAAGTCAAACCTAACTTATGTGATACCGAGGACATCAATATAGGGGACACGAGTAATATCCGAGAAACTAAAATAAGTGTCCATCTGGAACCAAAGATCCGAGAGGAGTTAATTAAAGCACTCATAGAATTCAAAGATGTTTTTGCATGGTCGTATGACGACATGCCGGGACTGAGCACTGATTTAGTGGTTCACAAATTGCCCACCGATCCAACGGTACCTCCTGTCAAGCAGAGGTTGAGAAAATTCAAGCCCGACATGAGTGTGAGAATTAAGGAAGAAATCACCAAACAATTGGAAGCAAAGGTCATTCGAGTCACTCGATATCCTGTTTGGTTAGCTAATGTCGTTCATGTGCCAAAGAAAGACGGCAAAATTAGAGTATGCGTCGACTATCGCAATCTCAACAAAGCAAGTCCAAAGGATAATTTCCCATTACCCAATATCCATATTTTGATCGACAATTGTGCCAAGCATGATATAGGGTCTTTCGTGGATTGTTATGCCGGGTATCATCAAATTCTAATGGATGAAGAAGATGCAGAAAAGACGGCATTCATCACACCATGGGGAACTTATTGCTACCGGGTAATGCCATTCGGTTTAAAGAACGCCGGAGCAACCTATATGAGAGCAATGACCACGGTGTTTCATGATATGATACACAAGGAGATTGAGGTATACGTGGATGATGTGATCATAAAATCAAAGCATCAGGCCGACCACGTTGGGGATTTGAGGAAGTTCTTCTTAAGACTTCGCAGGTACAACCTCAAGCTTAACCCTGCCAAGTGCGCATTTGGAGTTCCATCTGGAAAGTTGCTGGGATTCATAGTCAGTCGACGAGGCATCGAGTTAGACCCGTTAAAGATCAAAGCCATCCAAGAACTGTCACCTCCAAGAAACAAAACTGAAGTAATGAGTTTGTTGGGAAGGTTAAATTACATCAGCAGGTTTATTGCTCAGCTCACAACAACCTGTGAGCCAATTTTCAAATTGTTGAAAAAGGATGCTGCGGTCAAATGGACCGATGAGTGTCAAGAAGCGTTCAATAAGATAAAAGGGTACTTGTCGAACCCACCCGTGTTGGTCCCGCCAGAGCCAGGAAGACCTTTGATTCTTTACTTGACGGTTGGAAAATTCATTTGGTTGCGTATTGGGGCAACATGACCTCACTGGCAGAAAAGAACAAGCCATCTACTACCTTAGCAAGAAGTTCACAACTTATGAGGTTAAGTATACTCATCTGGAAAAGACATGTTGCGCCCTAACATGGGTAGCTCAAAAATTGAAACACTATTTGTCATCCTACACTACTTACCTTATTTCTCGGTTGGATCCATTGAAATACATTTTTCAAAAGCCTATGCCAACGGGAAGACTCGCAAAGTGGCAGATATTGCTCACAGAATTTGACATCATCTATGTGACTCGAACTGCAATGAAGGCTCAAGCACTGGCCGATCATTTGGCCGAAAACCCGGTCGATGAGGAATATGAGCCGTTGAAAACTTATTTTCCTGATGAAGAAACAATGCATATCGATGAGGTGGAGCAAATTGAAAAGCCTGGCTGGAAACTTTTCTTTGATGGAGCCGCTAACATGAAAGGAGTCGGGATAGGAGCTGTAATCATTTCTGAAACAGGGCACCACTATCCTGTTACGGCTCAATTACGATTTTATTGCACCAATAATATGGCTGAATATGAAGCTTGCATTTTGGGGTTAAGGCTAGCCGCCGACATGGGTATCCGAGAAATCTTAGTCATGGAAGATTCGGATCTTTTGGTACATCAAATTCAAGGAGAATGGGAAACCCGAGACTTGAAGCTCATACCATACCGACAATGTCTACATGATCTTTGTCAGCGGTTTCGATCAGTGGAATTCCAACATATTCCAAGAATCCATAATGAGGTTGCTGATGCATTGGCTACCCTGGCATCAATGTTGCACCATCCGGACAAAGTTTATGTAGATCCGATACATATTCAAGCCCACGATCAGCACGCTTATTGCAATATGGTTGAAGAGGAATTTGATGGTGAACCATGGTTCCACGACATCAAGGAGTATATCAGGATGGGGATATATCCCGCACAAGCCACAGGAGATCAAAAGAGGACCATTAGGCGATTGGCAAATGGATTCTTCTTAAGCGGAGGAGTTTTGTATAAAAGAACACCAGATCTTGGATTATTAAGATGCATAGATGCCAGACAAGCTACAACTGTCATGTCTGAAGTACATTCAGGAGTTTGCAGAGCCCACATGAGTGGATATGTGTTGGCAAAGAAGATCCTCCGAGCTGGTTACTATTGGCTTACCATGGAGCGAGATTGTATCAGTTTTGTGCGCAAGTGTCATCAATGCCAAATACACGGAGATTTGATTCATTCTCCACCATCCGAGTTGCACACAATGTCGGCACCATAGCCCTTCGTTGCCTGGGGCATGGATGTGATTGGACCAATTGAGCCGGCAGCATCCAATGGGCACAGGTTCATTCTGGTAGCTATTGATTATTTTACCAAATGGGTTGAGGCCAAGACATTCAAATCAGTGACCAAGAAAGCTGTGGTCGATTTTGTCCACTCAAATATCATATGTCGATTCGGAATCCCGAAGGTGATCATCACAGATAACGGTGCTAATCTTAACAACAACTTAATGAAGGAAGTATGTCAACAGTTTAAGATTACGCATCGCAACTCTACCCCATATCGGCCCAAGGCGAATGGAGCAATAGAAGCAGCCAACAAAAACATAAAAAAGATACTTCGGAAAATGGTAGAAGGTTCAAAACAATGGCATGAAAAATTACCATTTGCATTATTGGGATACCGCACTACTGTTCGCACTTCAGTAGGAGCAACTCCTTATTTGTTGGTATACGGCACTGAAGCAGTAATTCCTGCAGAAGTTGAGATTCCTTCCCTTCGGATCATCGCCGAAGCAAAGATTGATGATGATGAATGGGTCAAAACCCGTTTAGAATAGTTAAACTTGATTGATGAAAAACGATTGACCGCAGTATGCCATGGTCAATTATATCAAAGAAGAATAGAAAGAGCATACAACAAAAAGGTGCGTCCCCGGAAGTTTGAAGTAGGTCAGCATGTGCTGAAACGTATTCTTCCACATCAGGTTGAGGCAAAAGGCAAATTTGCCCCGAATTGGCAAGGACCATTCATTGTGACCAGAGTATTATCGAATGGTGCACTATATTTAACAGATATTGAAGGCAAATGCATAGACATGGCGATCAATTCTGACGCGGTAAAGAGATATTATGCATAAATTTTTGAATGTTTGTATTTAGCATTATTTCGAAGATTGGAATGACAAAGGCAATTTATTCTGCTATCCAAACACTATACCCTTTGTTTCCCCCCTTTGAGCCATACTTGTTTCTTTCCTACCCCCTCTTGGAAGCAATGAAAATCAAATAAAAAAAAATATCACTAAAAATATATATAAAATCACTATCATGTAGTGAACTACGTTTGACCTGATTCCTCAAAGAAGGATACGTAGGCGCCTCACGGCTCGGTCATAGGGTGCACGACATACACAATGTGCATGAAAAGAAACATTAAGAGAGCCCAATCAAGAGACTGGGGCAGGAATTGTATCGAAAATAAGAAAGATTCCAAGAGTTGTAATTTTAAACCCATACCAAAGCTATTTAGCTTTTAATACCTTTTCCATTTCTAACCCCATACCAAAAAGACCTTTCGATCAATCTTAGAAAAATGTTGAGTCAAGCAAATGAAGATGGTTCATAACACTCTGGTACAAACAAGAAAAGAAAGTAAAAATGAGAGAGTCTTATAGGTGAAAACCCACACGGGCACCATAAGGCGACGGAATTTGAGAGAAAAGTAAAATGAGAGAGTCTTATTGGTGAAAACCTTCGTAGGCACCATAAGGCGAAAAGGAAGTGAAAAAATGAACAAATGAGGAAAGTTTATCAGTGAAAACTCTTTGAGACATTGCAAGTCCAACAGGTCTGTGAAATGAAAAATGAAGTTGGATTATGGAAATTTTGGCGAAAACAAAAATGAGACAATTGAAAGGAGATTGATTAAAAGACTGGGTTGATTAATCCGAAATGCATAACCTGATAATTGGTGCCAGTAGCTCCAATCAGATAAGTTTTTATTCTTTCTCTAACAGTCATCCAAACTTGGATTTTTCTTTTCATTCTATAATTGTCGAAATCAGCGTGTTTCGTCACTAATAATCTTACTTTTCTAAAAGCTTTGAGATAAGTTTTATTCCAAACAAATAATAAGGAATGTCAAGGTATACTACCAAGATTCAAGGTTACAAAATACGGCCACGAAAGGTGGGAGATAAAAGATATGGGTGTAAGAAAGGTGAAATCAAAAGTGGATCAGCAAAGTCAGAGGGGACATATGATTACAGTTAAAAGGGTTTGAAGGAAAACATACAGAGGGGAATCCTATAGTCAAGGATCAATTAAGTGGCCAAAACAGCCTTTTCAACCATTCCAAGGCAATAAAGAGAGACGAAGAGAAGCCTCACCATCGGCAAGAATACCCCAGTTAACCACCCTGCTTTAAACTAACGAAGTTTTCTTTAATTTAAAACAGGGGCAAATACAATATTTGTGTCAGGAAATACCTGGTAAAGAATTAAAGAAGTCAGGCGTCCACCTGGAGAATGAGGACAAAGAAAAAAAGAAGTCAGGCGTCCACCTGGAGAATAAGGACAAAGAATTGAAAAATCAGGCGTCCACCTGGAGAATGAGGATGAAGAATTAAAGAAGTCAGGCGTCCACCTGGAGAATGAGGATGAAGAATTAAAGAAGTCAGGCGTCCACCTGGAGAATGAGGATAAGAATTAAAGAAGTCAGGCGTCCACCTGGAGAATGAGGATGAGAATTAAAGAAGTCAGGCGTCCACCTGGAGAATGAGGATAAGAATTAAAGAAGTCAGGCGTCCACCTGGAGAATGAGGATGAAGAATTAAAGAAGTCAGGCATCCACCTGGAGAATGAGGATGAGAATTAAAGAAGTCAGCCGTCCACCTGGAAAATGAGGATGAGAATTAAAGAAGTCAGGCGTCCACCTAGAGAATGAGGATGAGAAAAAGAAGAAGTCAGGCATCCACCTGGAGAATGAGGATGAGAATTAAAGAAGTCAGGCGTCCACCTGGAGAATGAGGATGAGAATTAAAGAAGTCAGGCGTCCACCTGGAGAATGAGGATAAGAATAGAAGAAGTCAGGCGTCCACCTGGAGAATAAGGACAAAGAATTGAAAAGTCAGGCGTCCACCTGGAGAATGAGGATGAAGAATTAAAGAAGTCAGGCGTCCACCTGGACAATGAGGATAAGAATTAAAGAAGTCAGGCGTCCACCTGGAGAACAAGGATGAAGAATTAAAGAAGTCAGGCGTCCACCTGGAGAATGAGGATGAGAATTAAAGAAGTCAGGCGTCCACCTGGAGAATGAGGATGAAGAAAAGAAGAAGTCAGGCGTCCACCTGGAGAATGATGATGAGAATTGAAGAAGTCAGGCGTCCACCTGGAGAATGAGGATGAGAATTAAAGAAGTCAGGCGTCCACCTGGAGAATGAGGATAAGAATTAAAGAAGTCAGGCGTCCACCTGGAGAATGAGGACTAAGAAAAGAAGAAGTCAGGCGTCCACCTGGAGAATAAGGACAAAGAATTGAAAAATCAGGCGTCCACCTGGAGAATGAGGATGAAGAATTAAAGAAGTCAGGCGTCCACCTGAAGAATGAGGATGAAGAATTATAGAAGTAAGGCGTCCACCTGGAGAATGAGGATAAGAATTAAAGAAGTCAGGCGTACACCTGGAGAATGAGGATGAGAATTAAAGAAGTCAGGCGTCCACCTGGAGAATGAGGATAAGAATAGAAGAAGTCAGGCGTCCACCTGGAGAATAAGGACAAAGAATTGAAAAGTCAGGCGTCCACCTGGAGAATGAGGATGAAGAATTAAAGAAGTCAGGCGTCCACCTGGAGAATGAGGATGAAGAATTAAAGAAGTCAGGCGTCCACCTGGAGAATGAGGATAAGAATTAAAGAAGTCAGGCGTCCACCTGGAGAATGAGGATAAGAATTAAAGAAGTCAGGCGTCCACCTGGAGAATGAGGATGAGAAAAGAAGAAGTCAGGCGTCCACCTGGAGAATGAGGATGAGAATTAAAGAAGTCAGGCGTCCACCTGGAGAATGAGGATGAGAAAAAGAAGAAGTCAGGCGTCCACCTGGAGAATGAGGATGAGAATTAAAGAAGTCAGGCGTCCACCTGGAGAATGAGGATGAGAAAAAGAAGAAGTCAGGCGTCCACCTAGGAGAATGAGGATGAGAATTAAAGAAGTCAGGCGTCCACCTGGAGAATGAGGATGAGAATTAAAGAAGTCAGGCGTCCACCTGGAGAATGAGGATGAGAATTAAAGAAGTCAGGCGTCCACCTGGAGAATGAGGATGAGAAAAAGAAGAAGTCAGGCGTCCACCTGGAGAATGAGGATGAGAATTAAAGAAGTCAGGCGTCCACCTGGAGAATGAGGATGAGAAAAGAAGAAGTCAGGCGTCCACCTGGAGAACGAGGATAAGAAAAGAAGAAGTCAGGCGTCCACCTGGAGAATGAGGATGAGAATTAAAGAAGTCAGGCGTCCACCTGGAGAATGAGGATGAGAATTGAAGAAGTCAGGCGTCCACCTGGAGAATGAGGATGAAGAATCAAAGAAGTCAAGCGTCAACCTGGAGAATGAGGATGAAGAATCAAAGAAGTCAGACGTCCACCTGGAGAATGAGGATGAAGAATCAAATAAGTCAGGCGTCCACCTGGAGAATCAGGATGAAGAATCAAAGAAGTCAGGCGTCCACCTGGAGAATGAGGATAAAGAAAGAAAAGAAGCAGTCAAGGCACCCACCTGGAGAACGAGGGAATGCAATGGAAATGTTGAAATCAAAAGCCCGCTCGTATGATAAAGGAGCACATTTAGAATCAATAAAACAGAGGAGTCCAACAAAATCCCCAGCAAGAAACAACAAGACTTCAAAAAGAAAATACGGGACACAATGAAAAGGAATACGGAATAAGCCAAATGCCCAAGAGTCACCAAGATATCAAGACAACAAGAAACGCAAGGGCATGATCTAGATAAGATTTTTATAATTCCTGTACCATAATCTAGTTTAGGTTTTTGTATTACCTTTGAAGTAAGGTGTAATAAGGAGGTCAGCAAGCAGTAAAAACAGCACGAAGCAGCAGTAACATCACAGTCCCACGGTAGTCCCAGCTACCCAAAACTTCCCGAACTACATTGACATGATTCCTTTATAGCCAAGGATATGTAGGAAACCTTTGAAGCAGAGGTTCGGTCGAATCTTTAAAAAAAATGCTTCCCACGGAGTATTCGAACAGGCAAAAATCGCTCATGTCCGCTCACTTTATCTTTGCACGAAAACTCTTCGCGTTTCTACACAAAGTGGGGCAGCTGTGAGCACGTGATTTTTGCCTCACGAAAACTACTCCAAAATAAATCAAAAAATAAAATAAATTTCTTTTACTGTATAATTTTTGAATTTGCATGGTGTTAAATATTTGTTTTATGTCCGTAAATGTTTACTTTGCCTTAATAAAATGAAAATTAAAATAAAATACATGTTGCATGCATATAGGATTTAATTATATATTTGAAAGATAAAAAAATAAAATCACAAAATTATGTGTCTGTTCTAGTTTTAATATTTCAATGTGTGATTAATGTGTTGTCTACATATTAATAGGTAATTTATCTTTGTAAGGGTAATTTTATTTTTTTTATAATTTTAAATAGGAATTTAATTAGAAAATGAAAGAATGGGAAATGATAGAAACGGACCTGGGCCAAGAATTTTTAAACAAAAATCAGGCCCAAATACTCACAGGACCCGGTCCATGTCAACCAGTCCCATACTGGACTCAAATGACGTCGCTTCTGGATTTTTAATCTGGGCCGTTGATTCATTGCAATCAAACGGTCCAGTTCAGCCCCTGCGTAAATAAAACGACGACGTTTAGGGCAATTAGATCTGAACCGTTCATCCATCTTGATCCCACGATCTTAAAAATTCACCCAAAACCCGATCCATTTCAACCCCGGGTTGACCCTTTCCCCAACTTAAATCAAACGATGTCGTTTTGATAAGTGGATTGATCTCAACCGTGCATCTTAATTGATCCAACGGATGAGATCAATCCACCCCACCCCTATATAAGTCCCAAGCCCCTACCCCGGCCCCGAACTGAACACCCCCCCTCCTCTCACTGTTCATCATCGTCCCCAAACCCCACTTCTAACCCTAGCCGCCCCTATTCCCCTTCGCCTGAAACCCGGCGACATCAACGCCGCCGGTCACCATCTTAACACCCCAGAACCCCCTGAACACCCTCTATCCGAATATGTTAGCCTCTTGGCTCGAATCTTACTGAAGGTTCTCGAATCTTCATTTGAAGATTCGAGCCAAACTCAGATCTAAACCTAACAGCCCCAAATCGACACCATAACTTCCCCTAACCACCCTAGGTATGGATCTGTTGCTTGTTTGGTTCGAATCACTTCCGAGCTTCTCGAATCTTCTTTTGAAGATTCGGACCAAATAAGAACAAACTCAGACTTGTTCTAAAATGGCACCAAATCACCCCTAGGCTCCCCTCACCCTTGTGTCATCTTTGGTTCCCTTCGAATCAGCCCGGAAATGTTCGGATTTAAGATCCAAGAACCTAAAACCCTAAAAATTTTCCAATCTTGGAATTTTTCTGATTCGAGTGAAGGATTGAGGTCTAATAGATTTTAATCGAGGTATTCTCAACTGAGAATACTTCGAATAAAGTCTGTTCAGCCTCAAAAATGTCCGAATTCAAGTTGAGTCTGTGCCTGAATAAATTTGAAGATTCAGAGGTATTTTTTCTATTTCTTTTGTGTATTCTACGTGTATTTTATGTTTGTTTCATTAGTCTGTGTAATTTTACCATCTTTTGTTGTTATACTGTATCATACTCGTCTATATGATCAAAATATGAAATTGTTTCTGTTGGTTGTGATTATTCACAATGTAAGTAATCGACTCGATTAGGTTCGTCGATTAGTTATATTATGAATTCTCATTTATGATAATGCTGATTGAAACAGTCTGTTTTTTTTTGTTTTAGACTGATTATGGACAAATGTTGTAAATAGTCAACTGATTAATACTCGTCAATTAAATCATGTTTGTTTGCGAATCAGTGAATTCAAATGTATGCTGTATATGTTGTTTTCTGAACAGGGCATTGTCAGTATATTGACAATGCTCCTGTGTATGTTTGATTTTAGTTCAAAAGTGGAAGTTCAGTATGAATTATTGTACTGAATTCTGTGTGATGTTGTTGTGATGTTAGGTTTAAACTCAATTTCACAAGTATTGATTAGATACCATTGTGTTAGAAAAAGTACATTCTCAGTTAATATTCAGTCCAGAACTTAAGAGAATTGGTATTAGCTGTTTTAATTCAGGTTGATAGTTAGGTTTGAACAGATTTTTAATCTGTTTTGTATCAGATTCTGAATTTTAGTTTAAAAAAATTGTAATTACAGTAGGATTTTCAAGGGTATTTCTGGGATAGAAACAGTAGGGTAATGTGATAATAGTAGTGGGCTGAAAGTGGAAAGTTAATGGCTATTATTTAGTGTGATAATGGGAAACAAAGGGTAATGGGCTGCTGAAAATCAGGGAAAAGTTAGCCTAATGGGATTTAAAGTGGAAAAACAGATTTTTAATGGAAATTTTCTGTTTTTAAAAGATAAAAGGGGTCCAGGCAGCACTTAAGAGAGGGGGGCATACCTGTATAAATACAGGGACAGATTTTAAAAGAAGGGAGGAGTTTTCAGACAGAATTTTTGAGAGCTTAGAGAGAGTTTTGGAAAGACAGAAAAAAATAGGAAGAGAAAAATCTGATTTGAAAAGAAAAAGAAATCAGATTTTAACAGGAGATTCTAAGAATAAAAAGAGAGTGTGAGATTGAAGAAAACAGAAACAGAAAAATTAGAAATAGGAATCCGAAACAGGAAGAAACTAAAAATCTGAAAAAATGTTATCCTTCTAGAATCTGTGCGTTGTTTGTTTTTTGTGGATACTATTCAGTCTGAATCTGAAATTTTCCTCAAGTTACTGTCACTGTTCATCTGGGTTAACGGGTTTGGTTCAGACTTGCTAAATACTGCTATTCTGCTGACTTTGTTACTGCTGCAACTGTTGAAATTTACTCCTTCTACCTTCATTTTCAGGTACATATCTCTTAAATTCTATGTTGGGAAGAGATTCAACATGACAAATAAATGAATTTTAAATTGTAATACTGCCTTCTATTGTTTAAGTTTAAACATTTAAATTTCAGCTTTGGTTTCATGTTGGATAACCAGTAGTGAGTTCGACTTGACGGCTGCAAGTTAATTGTCGCATTTTTAAATTCATATAAAAACTTTGTAATAATGTTATCCATGTTGAAATTTCATTAGTTTAGTTATCTTTGAGTTGTGTAAATAGGAAGCATGGCAGAAAGTTGGCTTTTATTTACACTTTATGGTATTGTTAGATAGGTATAGCATAATATGGAAATATCAAGGAAAATATGCTATTAGTTTATTTTGTTAGTTAATTAGTTGTTGTTTAAAGCTAGATGATGATTGGTTGCAATTTGCTATCTTTTGGCATAACACTGGTTGTGTTCATAATCTATAGTTGAAAGACGCGTTAGTATAATCCGCTATGTTCACGATGTCAAATATGGTAAGTAATATTGTATGCAATATCATTTTATTAAGTCAACTAGACTTGTTCTCTTTCTTAATAATAAAGGGCTTAGGAACTTATACAATGTGAAAGTTAATAGTTAGTAATAATTCACATAGATTGAGAATCAAATTGGTTTGATTATATATATCTATCCTAACTCAATCATAGGCATAATTAATTAAATTAATTTCACCTATTAGATTAAAAAAAGTATATGAGAATAAGATGAGATGTACGAACACAAATTGCAAAATTTTATATCAATGGTAATTAGGAATAGAACTTGCACTAAATAAAAATAATAAAAGTTCTTGAAATATATTCTTTCCTTTATAATTCATTTTCAGTTTCATATACAATTCATTCTTTGGCATATATATATGTTATATTTGTTAAAAATAGTATTAATCATATTTTTATTCTGTTCTTTGAATTTGAATAGTTGGAATGAATATAATTTATACTCGGAAATTATAATCGACGGGCAACCTTTAATAGATTGTGAATTCTTTTCAAAGAATTTAAAGGCCTCTAAAATGGGAGTTCTCATGATTTTCACATAAAAAATATATGAATATAATAAACAATTTGTGGAAAATCCATAATACCATTACAAGTATTTTGCGCAATTAGGGATGCGTTCGCGTACCCTGATTATATTTTTAAAAGCAAATTCGGATTATGCGTACGCGCAATTTCGAGCGAATATTTAAGAAAAGGATTTTTCCAAAGGTGTTAAAATAATTTCATATAACCCGAGGTGTGCAGTTCATTATCTAAATAAAAGGGGTGATGATGTTCCTGATTTTATTTTTGATTTTCGAATATATACTTTTTATAAAAAAAAAAAACTATAACATGGATAATTTTATTGTGTACACGTACGCGTGGCACAATCCCTGGTAATTATAAAAAATATATAATACGAATATACATACACGTAATTCATCCATATAATTGTAAACAATAAGTAAAAAGCGGTAGTAAAATCATGCAATAAAAACGTATTTAGTAAAATCAAGATAATTAAGCCAATAATAAAAACAGTTAAGCGACCGTGCTAGAACCACGGAATTCGGAAATGCCTAACACCTTCTTCCGGATTAACAGAATTCCTTACTCAGGATTTCTGGTTCGCAGAATAATAAACAGAGTCATATTCTCCTCGATTCAGGGATTAAATTGGTGACTTGGGACGCCTTAAAATTCCCAGGTGGCGACTCTGAAATAATTAAATAAATCCCGTTTCGACTGTCCTTCAATTGGAGAAAACTCCCCCACACGCCCCGCTGGAGCGGTGAAAAAGGAGGTGCGACAGTGATCAGTTCCTGCAGCGGGACAAAGTTATGCAAGTGATTTGTAACGGTACGTGTAAGGCCGGTCGGTCGCCGTAATTGATGTTGTTCAGAAGTATTCTACTATTATGGCCTGCTATGCGTAGGCGAATCTCGGAAGGGCTATGGTGGCTTAGACCACTACTTAGAGATTTGCATATTCCACGGTTATGATAATTCACCTATGTGTTGTTATGGTTCTCCTGAAGTGAGTTAAGTGAAAAGTTTTTATATGATGAAGTGTTAATCTATTAGTGGTCCGAAGTTATGATAAAAATCGTGTTCTATCGTATATTGGCATGTTGGGTGCAGTGAGTGGTATGGAATTTGAAGTGAGGATCAAGGTTGCAGTTCGGTGTTGACAAGGATGTCACGAGCTCAGATGAGCAGTAAAAGAGTTTTGATGTTTAAAGTAAGTGGGTATCGTCTTCAGCGTCACCTGAGATCGGTGTTTTGTGAAAAGGCCTTGCATCCTGGTTATGGCTTGAACGCTTTCTCAGCGTTAGTGCGGCTGGTGGTATGGATACACATACTTGTTTTCTTTTACGGAAGGTTGTGGGAGAGTGCCCCACGGGAAGGTTGTATATGTGTGGCATGTAGTCACTTGACCAAGTATGAAGATTGTAGTGATGTCGTTAAATTGAGAATTGATGCCTGGAGGGTACTCGGTTTATTGGTTTGTGGACTGTGGAGGATTTCTCCGGTTATGATGGTTGTTCTTGTGTGTTATGAGGAAAGGGGAGTTATTATGAACCTTTAAAAGGATATTAGCTTAGTTCAGTGCGATCAAAAATCAGCTTGAGGTCTGTGGATGGATTTAAATGTGAGTATGGGCTCTATATCAGGCCAGGTGTGTTCATTTCAGCAATGCGCTCCTTATGGAAGAGTAGTCGGGGTATTATTTCGTCATCGGTCATTTCATGTAATGATATATTGCGCCGTGTGAGGTGTGAGACGACTTGGTGAATTTCTTATGTGTTGAGGTTCCGGGTAGAGATGATGTTATATGACCTTGCCTCCCTACTTGAATGTGGCTAATCCCTACCTGCCAATTTGCATTAGGCTAATGCTTGCCTCCTTGCCTGCATGAGGATAATCCCTTCCTCCCAATTTGCATGAGGCTAATCCTTGCCTCCATACCTGCATGAGGCTAATCCCTGACTCTCAATTTGCATGAAACTAATCCTTGCCTCCATACCTGCATTAGGCTAATCCTTGCCTTCACATTCGCATGGGACTAAGCATTGTCCCTTTTCGCACAAATATGGCTCTATTTTACTATCTATTTGTTTTCCAATCGGGATAAGCTCCGCCCTCCATTTCACAAAACTAAGCCTTGTCTTGTTAGCATTATATTATTGCATATCATGAGCTGAAATATCGCTAATCTATCCGGAGGCGTCATAGTCTAAAGGCATCATCCTCATAGCCGGAAGACACCATGTCATGGCCTGAGGATCTCTCAAATTTGCATATCATTATTCAAAGGCGTCATGGATCAGAGGCACCATTTTCATGGCCCGAAAACATCATTTCATGGCCTGTGAATACCTCACTAAACAATTCATGGCCCAGGACGTCATAGTCCAAGGACGTCATCTTTAACTGTCCGAAGATAACCTTCATGGTCCGAAGGGAATCTACATCATGTTTAAATTTTTGCAAATACATGTTTGTAGCATCTTTTATCTACAGGTAACCAGTAAGCAACCACTGTCCCGGGCCTTAACCGCTCACCATAGCCACTGCGGCACCTCGTGTCCGTTCTTGCAATGACTTCATCGGTATATTCCGCCAATGAATCCAGAACTACACATGGACTGATTCCTATAAAACCAGGGATATGTAGGCAACTCAAAGACCAGAGTACGGCCTCTGTCTTTCAAAAAATTCTGCCCCGTCAAAATTGGCCATCATTTCTTTACCCAACAACTCTTTCATCCTTCCTGGGTAAAGAGGGGGAGCTGTTGATACCAAATTTTTCCCTATATTATTTTTATAGACATATAAACTTTCAAAATAGCATATATTTATTTCCTCGCTTTTTACTTATAAAATTTCCAATAATTATCCCTCAAATTATTGTTGTGGAAATTTAGCCATCTAAATCCTATATTTATGCCAAATATTGCTCATGTATTTTTAGTGCATTTTTTATAATTGCATTTGCATTTTTAAGCTAATTTGCATATAATTGCAATACTAGCCCTATTAAGGCACAATTATGTTATTAATGCATAAAATGATCCTCTATATATTTAAAAATGTTGAATAGCTATTTTAAATCATTTTAGTGCACAAAATTATTCTTTAGAAATTATTTATTATTTATTATAAATTATATAGGATTAAATTGGCTATTTAAAACTTAACCAAATTGTACTTCAATTTTAGCCTCAATTCAACCCAATACCCCAGCCCAATTTCAGATTAAACCACCCGACCCAAGCCCTTAATACACCTACCCAACCCAGAACCCATCATATCGTGGTTGTTGATCTGAAAGATCAACGACCAGTATTCATTATACCCAATTGAGCCATCTAAATCCTATATTTATGCAAATATTGCTCATGTATTTTTAGTGCATTTTTTATAATTGCATTTGCATTTTTATGCTAATTTGCATATAATTTCAATACTAGCCCTATTAAGGCACAATTATGTTATTAATGCATAAAATGATCCTCTATATTTTTTAAATGTTGAATAGCTATTTTAAATCATTTTAGTACACAAAATTATTTTTTAGAAATCATTTATTATTTATTATAAATTATATAGGATTAAATTTGCCTATTGAAAACTTAGCCAAATTATACTTCAATTTTAGCCTCAATTCAACCCAATACCCCAGCCCAATTTCAGATTAAACCACCCAACCCAAGCCCTGAATGCACCTACCCAACCCAGAACCCATCATATCATGGTCGTTGATCTGAAAGATCAACGACCAGTATTTATTCTTTCCTTTTTAATTCTAAACGACCCCCGAACCCTAATCATTTTTCTACATCGTCCGCCCTAAAATCCTCTCTGCTCTCAAAACACTCTCAACCTAACCCTAATTTTCAGCCGCCGACCTCCCATCTCCGGCCATCTCCGGTGACCTCTCATTGTCTCTTAAGCCTCCAATGGCTTTTCTCATGCCATGCTTGCCTTCTCAGGTCTTCAAGTGCCCAGGGCCATGCCGACTTGCATTTACGGTTTATCTCCTACCCATTCTTGGATATTCTAGTGTAATTTCAAGCAAAATCACTCTATATTTGCTACGATCCTTGGGTTTCTAGACAGGTTTCTTCATCTCTATATGGGTTCTTTCGAAACTCTAATTTCTTTTCTATACTTCCTAGATCTGTACAGATCTAGGACGATTTGAGTTTGTTTCTTGAATGTTTTACACTGTCCTTGAGGTTCTTTACAAAATTGTATGATTTCAAGTGTTTTTCATCTTCTTCTAAACTAGGGTTTTCGGAACTTCTTTTAAAATCCTTGTTTAACAGATTCTTTGTGTTTAAACTTCTATTTCTCACATATCTTGACTAATTCTATGAGTTTACTATATCTTTAACTCATCTATGTTGAAAACCCTAATTTTAGGGCTCTTCGTTTGGTTTTGTGTATCAGCATGACTGACTGGTTCTCGTTTTGAGTTTTTGTGATTTCTCGTGACTATCTTTCCTTGATATGATTCTACTGAGTTTCTTAGCATAACTTACATTGATTCTATGTGTTTATGTTCATCTTGAATGTTCAAGACTTTACTCTTTCTCATTGAATCATTATTGCTTAACTTTCATGCTTGCTAGAGTTAAATGTCGACTCTTGACTATCCATAGCATACTTTATTTATATGCTAAATAATGACTCATGACTTTCTCTTTCATTGATTCTGAATTCCTTGTTTCTTGGTTTGATTTGAAAACTTTTTTTTAAACCTTCGATTCTTTCCGTTTAAACTTGGCTTATTTGCTTATTCATGGAAACCTATGTTATTTTCTTTAAATTAGTGTTATTTCGAGTCCTTGATTCACTGATTTGCTATGGTAATACCTATATGCTGATTCTCGATTATTTCCATATTTTGAAACCTTATTTAGTTTTCTTACCTTATTTGATCAACCGTGTTATTTACTGATTCTTCACTAACCGTTTTCTTAATTGAACTTGTGTATTTACCCCTAATTGTCTACTCTGTACCTAATTCTTACTTGATTTTATTTCCTTAAATATGTTCTAATCTTTACCGTTGGTTAATTACCCATTAATTAAGGGAAGACTTGCTAATTTTGTGCCTGACTGATTCTGTGGCTTCCTTAATTGTTGAAGACTGATTTCCTTTACCTTATTTTACTCTGCTCTCAACTACTATATATGCTCTCCTCTATTCTCACTTCCACACAGACATTAGTTCAATAACTCTCTTTTACACTTAAAAGCTCTCTGCTCTTTCTTGTTACTTGCTACTTTTATTGAACTAGCTGGCTGTAAGCCAAGGCTAGTTATTGAACCACACCTGCTCTATACTCTGTTTTTGCTCTCCTTAACTAGTATGTCCTAATTCAATTTCAAGTCCAAAACCCTATGTGTTCTGTTATTGTTTTAGTTCATTGATTTCCAGCCTTGTTCCTGCTCACTATTTGGATGTCCAATGTGTAACTAGCATGTCTAAATTATTGTTTCATCTAGTGTGCCTAAACTACACTGCTTAATCACTAGCATGTATGAATTCTGTCCTGTTTAACTTGTGATTAGTATGTCTAAGGATCTGCCTATTGCTTTATTTAGCATGCTTCAACCTGAGTTGTCATATGTATGTCAGCATGTTTTGAGCAAAATGTTTACTTATGTTTTGGTAATCTATTTTGTCTAAGTTTCCTAATATCCCTAGGTAGCTCTGTTTCTATGTTTAATTTTGTTCAGTGTAATATGTTTTCACATGGTTGTTCTGTGATTCATGCTCTATATATCTACTTCCAAGTTGTATGACTTATTCCATAATCCTATAAAACTCTAGAAAAGCTTATGTGTTCATGTTATTATGTGCTTCACTATGACATGGATGTGTTCTATATGTCCCCAATTCCCACTACCCCTGTGTGAATTCTGTTGTTAAGAGATGCTGGACCTGTTTGTTCTATAGCCAACCTGTTTGCTTGCTGATTTTCTTCAAAAATGTTCACATTGTTTTCAAACTATTTTACTATTGACCAGTCCTTATTTTCAGAAAAATTCTTTACTTATTGAATCAATCCAATACTGTTTTCTTGTCAAAACCTTTTCAAAGACTATGTCAAGCACTCTCACTTTACTCCTAAGTCCCTAGGTTTTGCCCCTTCCAGTGTGTGTACTACCTTGGGATCCTTCTGAGATCCCTCTGAACTCTGACACACTGAGGCTGGCCCTTCCACACTGCACTTGCTCAATCCCTATTATGGAAAGTCTAGGTGTGAGTACTGCTCGGGTTCCTTGAAATCCTTAAGGAACTCTGACGCACCTAGACAATGATATTGTCTATATAATTTGGCATTTGAGGCTATTGGATGCTTGGAAAAATCATTTGGGCCTATGTCAGGCTCCGTATAGTGTAACTTCTTCTTTTATTTATGTAATTCATTCATCTGGTTTGTAATAATTATTTGTAAACGAATACTGGGGTATTAGTGAAAAGGGGTGGGTAGTTAAATATATGTGGGGTAATATGGGTAGAAATCATACCTATAGAATTTTATACTTGCTTTGTTTGCCTTACCATGCTAGAAATTGTGCCTATAGGGTGTAAGTGGTTCCAATAATAGAAATCATGTTTATAGGTTTAAAAATCAACTTCATAAGTAGATACCATACTTATAGAATGTGATCAAGTTCGGTTTTTGTTACAATGGGTATTTACATTTGTTTTCATTAGATATCATGCCTATAAGTTTCTAACATCAGTTCTTAACAATTAGATACCATGCCTATAGGAATTAAAAATTAGAAATTCTTCCTATACAATAATCAAAAATCAATAAGACAGTTCAATTCATGTTAGTTTACTTCGAAACTGGCCTAATCAATGGTTTGCTTTCCTTAAATGAATTCTTTCAAATACTGCCTTCATTATCCCTAGACAGTATGCCTATAGGAACTCAAGAGCTTTAAAACTGTTCACTTCTTTACTATATCAACGTAGTTATGCTCTTAGGACATCACTGTCCTGCGTTTAGGCAAGCCTATAGGGCTATTTTAAATTCTGCAACTTTGAAACAGTTTTTGCTACTTAAAGTTGTTCAGACTTAACAAGTTTAATCTGTAGGCAAGTTAAATAGGATCCTTCATATATTGGCCTAATTCAGTACTTCATAACCCCTGCTCACTTAGATATCATGTTCAAGAATTTGTTCTCTTTGAATGTTGTTTGAAGACGTGCATTTATGTGGTATGTTTGAGGAGGTGAGTAAGAGACTCTAACTTGTTTTATATGCAGTCCTAACTGTTCTTGCATGTTGCCTAGAATTTTCTCCTTTTAAAACACCTTAGGGGTTGTCTAGAACTGCCCAAATTTAGAGGTCCTAAAATACCACCAGGACCACAAGGAAGGAACGGGTAGTGCAAGCATAGGACATTGTCAAGGTTATTAGAATTCTTTAGGCTATGACCAATGGGAGGGACTTGGGTAGAACGGGATATGATGATTATGACTAATGTCACGTGTAGTCCCTCATTGAGGAGTGTTTACCGGGCATTACATGGGGTGATCCTGTAGGCTAACCAACCTAGGACCTATCTTTCCCAAATTTCCTCTGCTTAAAAACTTTACTTTCTTTTTATGCACACAATTTGTTCAAATTCTGTGTCTTATTATTTGAGTCATGCAACACCCAACATGCTTTATTTATTTGTTTCAACTACTTATCTGTTAAAGGACTAATTCATAAATATAAGTTCGGTCGGGACCTACAGTTATGGACCAATAAGGGTGTCTAACACCTTCCCCTCAAGGTTATTTCGAGCCCTTACCCTAAATCTCTAGTTACGCAAATCAATCCAAGAGTTAATTGCTCTAGGTTCCCTAACGCACCATAATCCGTCAGGTGGCGATTCTTCAAAAATACCTAATTCTCAAAAGGAAATGAGTTATTACCCCCATAAATGTCGAAACCTGGACCTTTCTTCCCCGTAAAAACGGGAGGTAAAAAAGGGGGGCGCGACATTATAGGCATGCTTTCTAATGATATTAATTAACACAGTGTTGAAGACGATTAAAGAAACAAATAGGTTAGTTAATTAAACTGATTCAGGACCTACAAGCGTGAGTTTTAATTAAACTGATTTTAGATCTAACCAAAACTGATTTTAGATCCTATAGGCATGATTTCTATAATTAAAGCCGATTTTAGATCCTATAGGCATGATTTTTAATTATGTAAAGTAAAGCAAGAAAAATTTATTTGAACCAACGCAAAATTCTATAGGCATATTATTTAACAAAACCCATTTGAACCTTGTAGGCATATTATCTAACAAAACACATTTGAACCCTATAGGCATGTTATCTAATAAAATACATTTGAACCAAATGAACCCTATAGGCATGTTATCTACCCAACTTTACCCACAGTATACAACTACCCTCCCTTTTCACTAGTCACCCCAGTATCTGTTTACAATTAATTATTACAGACCAATGATTGAATAAAATTGCATAAACATGATAGAAATTAAGCTATAGGGAGCCTGAAGCAGGCCCAAAGTAATTTCCAAGCCTTCAGTAGTCTCAAATGCCCAAAGTTTCATAGCCAATTTCATGTTTAAGTGTGTCAGAGTTCAATAAGGACCTCAAGGATCTAGGGCAGTGCTCACACCTAAACCTTTCTCAAATAAGGACTGCTTTATGTGCAGTGTGGAAGTGCCAGCCCTGATATGCTAGAGTTAAAAGAGATCTCAAGGGTCTCTAAGTAGTACACATACCAGAGGGGCATGACATAGTAATCTAAGAGTGAGTGAGAGTGTTTGACATGATTTGAGAGAGTTTTGGAAACATTATTAAGAAAGGTCTTAGGAGGGAAAAGATTTTCTGAAAACCAGTACTAATTTAGTGATAAAAATAGTTTGAGGAAGTATGGAAAGAAATTTGCACTTAGAACACAAACCACAGAACAAACAGCTTTGGAAAATACTTTGACAAATAGTTTCCACACAAGGAAAGAGGGGTTGGGGAACACATAGAATACACCTTAATAGAGCATAAACAACAAGATGCATAGAGTTCTCAAGGTGTTCTATAGGACTAATAGGTTAGATAGAATGTTGGTCATTGAAACATAAGGCAAAGGTCACAGCAGAAACATGTTGGGGATATATAAACAACACAACTAGAGTCACTCTAGGGAGATTAGATAACTTAGCAGGAGTAAGGCAGAACATGCAAGGACTTAAATAAACATGCTAGACAAGTATTAACAAGTGTAGGCATGCTAATTACACAAAGCAAAGTTTAGGCATGCTAGATGAACAGTAGTCAGTCAGCAAACTAGTTAAACATGTAAGACATGTTAAACAAAATAGTGAATAGACAAGTAAAGTGGAGACATGCTAATTACATATTTGAATAAGACAGTATTTGTCGTGTTAGGTAAGTAGTAAACAGAAGCAGGAACGAACTCAGGATTGATGAACTAAGGCAGTAAATAAACACATAGGTTTGGATTCTAAAATTTAATCAGAAGCATACTAGTTAAAGAAAGAAAACACAAGATGTAAGACAAGTATTGTATAATTTCTAGCCTTGGCTTGCAGCCGGCTAGAATAACAAAGATCAGAAGTAACAGAGAGAGCAGAAAGAGCTTTTCAGAGTGCAAAAGTAGTGGTTTGTGAACTAATGATCGTGTGTAAGAAGTTAAAATAAAGAGATTTTATATAGTAGTTCAAGAGTGGAGTAATAAGGTAAAGTAATCAATAATCATCAATTAAGGAATTTCATAATCAATCACACAAAGATTCAAATCAAAGAACTTATTAAGGAAAGGAGTTCAAATCAAACCAAAAATAAGAACTTCAGAATAAAATAGTCAAGGGCTTAATTAAGGAGAGAATCATGTAAAGAATCAGCAAGAATCGCAGACAATTCAAATAAGGCAAGAAAGGAATAGTCAAGACTCAACACATAAGTCTTAACGAAACAAATTGATAAATCAAGAATTCAAATCAATCACTGATTTGAGGAGAGAAATATAGGTTTACCAAAAATAGACAAGTAGGCTAAAATAGAATCTCACAAACGTACAGAAATTAGCCGAGAAAGCGAATCAAAAACCCTAATAGAGATGAACTAGGGTAAAAATCACAAGACGTTGAATTTAGACAAAAGGGGAAATCGTGAATGTCAAAGTACATAACGAACAACGTAACAAGTAGCACAGAAAGACTCAGAATCGAAGCAAAAAGATAATACAAATTAGGGCTTTAGCATAAGCTAGCTAGGGTTGAAGCAAACCCTTCGAAATAAGTTAAAAACACATAAAATAGAAGATTAAATACTTTAAGTCAGCAAAACGTTTTGAAGAAAAGGATTTTCAGGAAACCGTAGTTTGAGAAAAAATGGAAAGCCACTTGTAAAACTAGTAGATTTTCATAAAAACCGGTGAAATAAGTCTAAACCCTCTCAGATCTGTAAAGATCTGAGAAGTTCAAAGGAAGAAATTAGGGTTTCGAGAAGAACAACATAGAGATGAAGAAGTAGTCTTAGAAATCCATAGGTTTAAAGCGAAATAGGAAGATCTTACTCGAAATCGAACCGGAACAGCCTAACACAAGCAAGAAAGGGCCATAGGTGTAAGTAGACTGACCCTGATCTCTCGAGGACCTTAGAGATGACAATACCAGCATAGGAGAGGCCATTAGAGGTCTGGTGGTAGTGAGAAACCACTATGAACGGCAACAAATAAGTGTTGAAAAGGGTGAGGTAGGATTAGTACTTTAGAGCACTTGAGAGAGGAGGGGATCGGATGTCGGCGGTGAGAGGAGAGGAAATGAGAGGTTTGGGGGGAGGTCATTAGGGTTTAATTTAGGTAAGGGGGAATCTGGACCGTTGATCAAAATGATCAACGACCCGAATTTAGCAAGAAGTGGGTCAGATAGATAAAGGGGTTTGGGCTGGGTAGATTTTGGGACTGGTTTAATTTTGAAATTTGGTTAAAATTGTGCTAGGTATTTAGGCGAAATTTGAAAATAAAGGAGGCCATTTGTTAAATACCCTATTTAATTGGTAAAATATTTTTTTTAAATAACCAATAGGCTGTAAAAAATAATTTTTATGCCTAAAAATATTTTAAAATAATTACTTAATATTTAAAAAATATAAAAGGCTATTTTATGGTAAAATAATGTAGTAATGCGTGTGTGGTCTATAATTGCAAAGTAATTATAATTGCAGCCTAAAAATATAAAAGTGGCTATTTGTGCAACAATTCAAACTTAGTACAAATGTAAATGATAAAATTAAATCACAAAAATTATTATAAAAACCATTTGTGATGCAATTGGTGATTGTTTTATATATAAAATGCTGGGAGAAATTAGTTAGAATATTTTTAAAATGCAGAAATTATATAAAAAATACTAATTGATGCCAAAGCATAGCTTTGAAAATATTATAGAAAAAATAGGGTATCAACACATGCACTCCGCAGATGGCTCCCTAGTTTAAAACTCCGACAACTCAGCCAGTTGGAGCAGTTCAGCCGGGTGTAATAGCTCAGACCGGTGATGGAGCGACTATGTCTACCGATGCTTTGTTGAGGTTAGACAGGTTCACCAAGCTCTTCACTACTACTTATGGTGGTACATCTTCAGAGGATCTCCAGGATTACTTAGACAGCTGTCACGAGGTTCTTCGGAACATGGGGATAGTGGGACCAATGGGGTCGACTTTGCTGCTTTTCATTTGTAAGGCTCCGCCAGGAAATGGTGGAGAGATTGTTGTTTGTCCAGACCAGCTGGATCACCAGTTCTCACTTGGGACCAGTTCTCGCAGCTATTTCTCGAGAAGTTCCTTCATGTCACTTAGAGGGAGGAGTACCGCAGACGGTTCGAGTGTGTTCAGTATGGTTCTATGATTGTCACCCAGTACGAGATGAGGTTTATTGATTTGTCTTGCCATGCTCTAATAATACTCCCCACCGAGAGAGAGAGAGGGTGAGGAGGTTTATTGAGGGACTCGCTAAGCCTATTAGACTACAGATGTCTAAGGAGACAAGGAGCAAGATTTCTTTCGAAGATGCGGCCAATGTGGCCAGGCGGGTTGAGATGGTTCTAGCTCAGGGGAGTGGTCAGGGGTCTGATAAGAGACCTCGTCATTCCGACAGATTTAGTGGTGCCTTATTTAGAAGCAGGATTCCTTTGGTAGAGGCCATCCTCCCAAGCCGTTTCAGTTAGTACTTTAGGCTTCTCACAGTGCTCTAGGGGTTGTTGTTCTTATATGCAGTATTCTGATCAGTTGCCCTACATTGCACCACCAGCTCCTATCAGTGCACCTCCGCTCCAGAGTTTTCAAGGTAGTTATCCAGGACATCAGGGTTAGTTTCTGGGTCAGCAGTCTCAGCATCCTAAGTCTTGCTATACTTGTGGCGATACGAGGCACATTGCTAGGTTTTTCCCTTGAGCCTCAAGCAGTTCTCAGCACCAGGGTTCTCGTGCTATGGTTCCAGCAATGGGTGTTACACCATCTGCTCAGCTAGCTAGAGGTAGGGGTCGAGGTGTTAGAGGTGGAGGTCAGGCCGTTAGAGGTAGAGGCCAGGTAGCTAGAGGTGGAGGCCAGCCAGACGGAGGCCGTCGTAGGGATGTAGTTCAGAAAGTGTGGCCCAGCCTCGATTTTATGCTATTCCATCTAGACATGAGGTTGAGGCCTCCAATGCGGTTATCATAGGTACGGTTTCAGTTTTCTGTAGAGATGCCTCAGTCCTATTTGATCCAGGGTCCACATATTCTTATGTATCATCTTATTTTTCCCCTTATCTAGTTGTGCCTCGTGATTCTTTGAGTGCTCCTGTATATGTGTCTACACCGGTAGGTGATTCTATTATGGTAGATCGTGTTCATCGTGCTTGCGTGGTCGTTATTAGGGGTCTTGAGAGCCGTGTAGACCTCCTACTTCTTGATATGGTGGATTTCGATGTCATTTTGGGGATAGATTGGTTATCCCTTTATCATGCTATATTGGATTGTCATGCCAAGACCGTGACCTTAACAGTACCGGGGTTGCCTCGTTTGGAGTGGAGAGGGACTCCTGGTTATTCTACCAGCAGGGTTATCTCATATATGAAGGCTCGGCGTATGGTTGATAAGGGATGTTTGGCCTATTTGGTGTATGTTCGTGATTCTAATGCTAAGGTTCCTTCTATGGATTCTGTGCTCGTTGTTTGTGAGTTTCCAGAGGAACTTCCTTCAGACTTGCCGGGGATGCCACCCGACAGGGATATTGACTTTTGCATTGATCTGGCTCCGCGCACTTAGCCCATTTTTATTCCGCCTTATCGTATGG
The DNA here is from genome assembly GCF_000715075.1 of Nicotiana tabacum. NCBI lineage: Eukaryota > Viridiplantae > Streptophyta > Magnoliopsida > Solanales > Solanaceae > Nicotiana > Nicotiana tabacum. Next base: position 182,508,261 of record NC_134087.1, on the reverse strand, counting down.
CCCCTGCCAGAGTTGAAAGAATTAAAAGAACAGTTGCAGGACTTGCTGGATAAAGGCTTTATTAGACCGAGTGTCTCGCCTTGGGGTGCGCCAGTGTTGTTCGTAAAGAAGAAGGATGGATAGATGAGGATGTGCATAGATTATTGGTAGTTGAACAAAGTCACCATCAAGAACAAGTATCCATTGCTGAGGATTGATGATTTGTTTGATCAGCTTCAGGGTGCCAAGGTATTTTCGAAGACCGATTTGAGATCTGGCTACCATCAGTGAGGATTAGGGCATCCGATATCCCTAAGACAGCTTTCCGCACTCAGCACGGGCATTATGAATTCTTAGTGAGATTATTCGGGTTGACCAATGCCTCAGTAGCTTTCATGGATCTGATGAACCGAGTTTTCAAGCCTTATTTGGATTCCTTCGAAATTGTCTTCATTGATGATATTTTGATCTATTCCCGCAGCCGGGAGGAGCACGAGCAACAACATCGAGTCGTTCTTCACACTCTGAGGGATAGTCAGTTGTATGCAAAGTTTTCGAAGTGTGAGTTTTGGTTGAGTTTAGTAGCATTCTTAGGTCACGTTGTATCAACAGAGGGTATTCAGGTAGATCTTAAGAAGACTACGACAGTCAAGGACTATCCTAGACCCATATCAGCTACAGAGATCCGGAGTTTCTTGGGTTTGGCGGGCTATTACCGTCAGTTTGTAGAGGGGTTTTCATCTATTGCAGCCCCGATGACCAGGTTGACGCAGAAGGGTGCCCAATTCAGGTGGTCGGACGAGTGTAAGGCGAGCTTTCAGAAGATCAAGACAGTTTTGACTATGACGCCAGTATTGGTATTACGCATAGGTTCAGGGCCATATACCATATATTGTGACGCATCTCATATTGGATTGGGTACGGTGTTGATGCAGAATGTCAAGGTTATTGCATATGCTTCGCGACAGTTGAAGATTCACGAGAAGAATTATCAAGTTAATGATTTAGAGCAAGCAACCATTGTTCACGCGTTGAAGATTTGGAGGCATTATTTATATGGCTTGTCATGTGAGGTGTTCACTAATAATAAGAGTTTGCAATACTTGTTCAAGTAGAAGGAGCTAAATTTGACGCAGAGAAGGTGGTTGGTGCTGTTGAAAGACTATGATATCACCATCTTGTATCATTCGAAGAAGGCCAATGTAGTGGTTGATGCTTTGAGTAGGAAGTCAGCCAGTATGGGCAGCCTTGCGTATATTCCAATCGGTGAGAGACTGCTTGCTTTGGATGTTCAGGCGTTGGCCAATCAGTTTGTGAGGTTGGATATTTCTGAGACTAACCATGTTCTAGCTTGCACAGTTGCCCGTTCTTCATTATTTGAGCGTATCCGAGATCGGCAGAATGATGATACTCATTTGCTTGTCCTTAGAGACACAGTGCAGCATGGAGGTTCCAAGCAAGTTACAGTCAGAGATGATGGGGTTTTGAGGATGCAAGGTCGCGTTTGTGTGCCTAATTTGGATGGGCTTCGTGAGTTAATTCTAGAGGAGGCCCATAGTTCCCAGTATTCTATTCTTCCGGGCGCCGCTAAAATGTATTAGTGTTTGCGAAAATATTATTGTTGGAGGAGGATGAAGAAGGATATTGTCGCGTATGTAGATCGGTGTTTGAATTGTCAGCAGGTAAAGTACGAGCATCAGAGGCCTGGTGGTTTGTTTCAGAAGATTGAGATTCCCGAGTGGAAGTGGGAGCGTATCACTATGGAATTCGTTGTTGGACTCCCATGGACTCAGAGGAAGTTCTATACAATGTGGGTTATTGTGGATAGGCTGACTAAGTTAGCACAATTCATTCTTGTGGCAGTTTCCTATTCTTTGGAGCGGTTGTTTGAGATATATATTCGGGAGATTGTTCATCTTCATGGGCCCATGTCTACCATTTCTGATCGAGGTACGTAGTTTACCTTGCATTTCTTGAGTATAGTACAATGTGCGTTGGGTACGCGGGTCGAGTTGAGCACAACATTTCATCCTCAGACGGATGGACAGTCCGAGCGTACTATTCAGATTTTGGAGGATATGCTCCAAGCATGTGTTATTAACTTTGGAGGTTCTTGGGATCAGTTCTTGCCATTAGCAGAGTTTTCCTACAACAACAGCTACCAGTCGAGCATTCTGATGGCTTCCTATGAGGCATTATATGGTAGGCGGTATCGGTCGCCGGTTGGGTGGTTTGAGCGGGGAGAGGCTCGGTTGTTGGGTACAGATTTAGTTTAGTATGCCTTGGATAAAGTTAAGATCATTCAGGATAGGCTTCGTATAGCTCAGTCCAGGCAGAAGAGTTATGCCGACAGTAAGGTTTGTGATGTGGCATTCGTGGTCGGAGAGCGAGTGTTTCTTTGGGTGTTGCCCATGAAGGGCGTGATGAGATTTGGGAAGAAGGGCAAGTTAAGCCCTAGGTTCATTGGGCCTTTTGAGATTCTTGATCTAGTGGGAGAGGTGGCTTACAGACTTGCGTTGCCGCCAAGTTTATCAGCTGTGCACCCAGTGTTTCATGTGTCCATGCTTCGGAAATATCACGGCGATCCATCCCACGTGTTAGACTTCAGAACTGTCCAGTTGGACAAGGACTTGACCTATGAGGAGGGGCCGGTAGCTATTCTAGACCGGTAAGTTCGTTAGTTGAGATCGAAGAATTTCCGTTCAGTTCGTGTGCAGTGGAGGGGTCAGCCTGTTGAGGCAGCGACTTGGGAGTTCGAGTCCGATATGTGGAGTCGTTATCCTCATCTTTTCCCTGACTCAAGTACTTTTCTATGTCCGTTCGAGGACGAACGGTTGTTTTAGAGGCGGAGAATGTGATGACAAGGGTCATCACTTGTTTAAAAGTCAATTCTGTGTTCTGAGGCCTTAAAAACTTCCTTATTTCTCACCTCGGTTTGCGTGCACAGTCCGGTCGTATATCCAGAAAGTCCTTATGTGAAAATAATTTGAGAAAATGCCAAATTTTGCCTTTAAAATTGAATTAAGTTAACTTCGATCAATATTTGGGTAAACAGACTCGGACCCATGGTTTGACGGTCCCGAAAGTTCCGTAGAAAAATATGGCACTTGGGCGTATGCCCGGAATTGAATTCCGATATCCCTAGCCCAAGAAATGAATTTTTGAAAAAATCGTTTAACTAAAAAATACAGAAAGTTTGGAAATTAAATAATCTTTGAATGTGGTGGTATCGGTCCCGTATGTTTGTTCCGGAGCCTGGTACAGGTCTAAAGTAATGTTTAAGTCTAATATGTGAAGTTTGGTAGGAAACGGACTTGATTTGATATAAATTGGACCCTCAATTGTGAAAATAGTAACTTTAGTATTCTTGAGAATTTCATTAATTTTGAGGCTAAATTCATAGTTGTTGATGTTATTTTGATGATTTGGTCGCACGAGCAAGTTCGTATGATATTTTTGGACTTGCGTGCATGTTTGGTTTGGAGGCCCGAGGGCTCGGTTGAGTATTGGATAGGCCTTGGAGTGTTTTGAACTAAGGAAAAATTGCAGGTGAGTTGCAGGTCTGCAGGCTTCGCAAATGCGAGCTCGTATTTGTGAATAACCATCGCATTTGCTATGACGGGGCAGGGAGGAGACCTTCGCATTTGCAAAGCTCTATGTCGCATAAGCGACTCTAGCATTAATCGCAATTGCGAACGATGATTCGCATTTGCGAAGTAATCAGGCCATGCCAACATTTTCAATTGTGAAGCCTTGGCCACATTTGCGAGTTTGCGAACAGGGCAATGCAAATGCGATAACTACACCTGGGTAAATTGAAACTTAGACGAGATGTTTTTCATTTTTCAAACTCTTCAAACCCTAAGCTCTCTTGGACGATTTTCCAAAGAAAGGTTCTTTCCCAAATCATAGGTAAACAACTTTTAACTCATTTCTCTCAATCAACTTCATCGTTTTACAAGATTTCATCACAAAATCTAGGGATTTTCATGGGAATTTGGGTGTTTTGGGTGAAAATTTGGAATTTCAAAATTTGGGGATTTAGGCCTCAATTAAGGTCGGATTCCAAAACCAATTGCATATCCGAGCTCGGGGGTGGATGGGTAATCAGGTTTTGGTCTGAACCTCGAGTTTTGACCAAGCGAGCCTGGGGCAATTTTTGGGTTTTGGGGAAAAATGTTGGGAAAACTATGATTAGGCATTGGGTGTGAGTTCTTTAGCACTTATTGATGTTGTTAAACTAATTATGACTAGATATAAGTGGATTGGATGTGAATTCTAGAGGGAAAGCAATAGTTGAGGCTTGATTTGTGGCCGTGGAATCGAGGTAAGTGTTTGGTCTAACCTTAACTCGAGGAAATAGGCATTATGCCTTATTTGCTATGTGCTAGTTTAGTGTACGGCTTATAGGTGTGGTGACGAGTACCTATGCGTTGGTATCAAGTATGCCCGTGAGTCTTAAATTGTGATTTGTAATAAGTACTACAAATGCCCTAATTGTTGAATATCCATGTTGAGTCAGACTTATGATGATCTTTTTGGTATTTGGTTATTGTTGAGCAATGGCTCTAGTTGAAGTTCATTTGTGAAGTTAATTGTTGGTACAAGTTTGGTTATAGCTGATTCCCTTGCCAGGACATATTTAATTCTTATTGATGATTCCCTTGCCGGGATGTATATATTTGTATTGTTGATTTCCTTGTCGGGATATTGTTGTTACCACTGTTTGGGCGAGGAAAGAGTGATAAAGCACGAAGGGTGATGCCGTGCACATTCATACTTTTGCATTTGGTGAGGAAAGAGTGATAAAACATGAACAGTGATGTCGTGCACATTCATACTTTTGCATTTGGTGAGGAAAGAGTGATAAAGCACGAAGGGTGATGTTGTGCACATTTACATTGATATTGATGCATATGGTGAGGAAGAGAGATAAAGCATGAAGGGTGATGTCATGAACATTTCTAATATTCATATGGTGAGGAAGAGTGATAAAGCACGAAGGGTGATGCCTTGTACATTTTTATTACTAATTGCATGGTGAGGATTGAGAATAAAAGCACGAAGGGTGATGCCATGCATTTGTTGTTAGTTTGTTATGATTTCTTGTTGCTATTGGTTCAGTGCCTTAATTATTTCATTCCGTTATTTCTGTGATTCTTTATGTTGGTATCCTCCATAGCAAGTTACCCCTCCCCGTTACTTTTGATTTGCTTATATTACTGTTATTCTGTTAGATATTATTTAACTGCAGGTTATGTTGTTTGTTGTGTCCTAGGCTCGTCACTACTTCACCGACGTTAGGCTCGACACTTACTTAGTACATGGGGTCGGTTGTACTGATACTATACTTTGCACTCTTTTGTGTAGATCCCGGTACTAGAGCATATGGACCATAGCTAGGGGTTGCTGCCTTCAGTCCATCGGAGACCCAAGGTAGTCCTGCAGGCATCCGCAGGTCCTGGCGTCCCCTTCCTATCTTGTTTCTTTTTGTTCTTTTCTATTTCAGAGACAGACATGTGTTTTCTTTGTTCAGACCCTATTTGTAGTTTTCATAGATAGTCCGTGAGATTGTGACACCAGTTCTGGGTGGATTATTATTATGGATTAATATTGGTATTAGCTAAACTGTTAAAATTCTGTTCTTCCGCATTTCTATATCCACTGTTTACTTGAATTAACTTGGTAAGTTGTTAAAGGTAATGGTAAAAAGATAGAATAATCAATAAGGTTGGTTTGCCTCGCGGGTTCAATGTTAGGTACCATCACGACCCCGTCGATGGGTAAATCGGGTCGTGACACAAGAAGTACAAGATTTTATAAAGTAATATTAACATTATTCGAAAGAAAAATTTGAGCAAATAATTATACATGAAATTATCAAACACAAATTAATGTGAATAATAATGTATTATTATATGGTGACTTAGTTGTCGAGATCAAAATGATTAGATTTGTCTGAATCCACGAAGATGAAGAATCAAAATTAATTAGATATGTGACTTTTTATTTTATTTTATAAATAGTCTTATCGTAATAGTTATTTGGGCTCAATCAAAATGAGGTCGTATTTTTAGTCTTATTCACAGAGAAAGAAAAAAATTTGGGCTCAAACAACCCATTTTAAGCTTAATTTTCGGACTCAACCCATAATTCCTAGGTCCATACCCCATAACCTAAATATAACCCTAAAATCCTAAAACTATAAAAAGAGGCTAACGCTAGAGACCTAAGCTAGAGAACACCCTTCAGCCGTTTTTGAACCTTGATAGAACCCCCCCTCCCCCCTTGAACTTCATCTTCTTCATGGAAACAAAACCAAGAACCCTAGGATTCCTATACCAATCTTGAGCAGCTGACAAAGAGAAGAAACTGGATGAGTAGCGGCTGACCTCCTCCAGAACACCGGCGAACCCTTCTACAAAAACAACACCCCTCTTCGTCTCCTTCACTCGTCGGAACTCACACCGACGGTCACCAAATCCGGCAGTTCCATCTCGTTTTCTGGCTGGATCCGTTCTTTCATCTTCATAGAGACCTAGCCCTAGGAACGAACCTTCCCCCCCAATCAGCTTCTTCTAAACAGAGAACCAAAAACAGACCCTAGAGACCTAAAAATGGAGAGCCGTTTTTCAGCTGTAACCCCAACCTTCATCTAAGACTCAGGTCAAAGCTGAATCTCCGGCAACGTTTCCACCGGAATGTCGTTCTGTTACCAGCGACTATTTTGACCCGAAATATTTGCATATAACACTCCACGTGAAAGCTGAATCTTTGGCAACATTTGCTTCGGAACGTCGGTGACAGAATGGTAGCCAACCTGCAAAAAAACAAAAAAATGGAACAACCAAAAATCTACTTTGCATAAATACGGTTATTTGGAGTTGTAGTAATAAAGAAACAAAAGAAATTAAACAAACACCAAACTTGAGATTCTTCAGTTTAAAGTTGTGAGTTTCTGTCAGTAGAGATTGTACGTTCTTTTTCAACGTTTGGTTGCTTCGAGGTTTGGTGGTGTTGTCCGAGTTTAATTCCGTGGTTCACGGTCCAAGCTCTTGCCACTATTTCGTTTTTCGGTCAAATTTAGTTCGTTAGAGTTTGCTATAACCAAATTCTTGTTAATATAATTGAGGTTCAATTCTAACTCTGGTTCATTCTTTAATTTTCAACTTGTTGTCTTCCATGTTTAACCGAAATATTTATTTGCACTTTGTGTTTGCTTTTGTCTTCTTAAGAATTTGATGTTGCTTAGATTAAGGAAGTCAGCTGACCATATTATTTAATTACTCTTCTTGTTAAAAATTAATTATCTGAAAATACCATGTTGTTGTAATCTATTGGTGTAGTTGAAAGCAACAATTGAGTCGTGGGGTGGTTAATCGAGGTTAATTGAGGTTTGGGTCCTTCTGGGTTATGATATTTGGCTTTGAAAGTACGCTTGGACTATTTAACATATTTTTATGTTATTGTAGCTTAGAAAACTCGGCATGCTCTCATTTTGTTTGTATAACACATGGATCCTCGTAGTTTGCTTTAGGCGTGCTATAATAAAATTATCATAGCTATTGGTACAGTTCCCGTGACGTAATTATGATGCATAAATTTCAAATTTGGGGGTACATTTATGTGACCCGATCATAATTTTATCTTGTTGAAAAAATAAACATATTGTAGAACGTGGGTACGGTTCTCGTGATATGATTCGCAACGTGTAATCAAACAATTAGCTGTATGACAAACATGAATTATTAAAAGTGGTAGAAGGCTAAAAATGCACATAGGTTTTAAATATGTATTAAATCAGATAATTAGGCCAATAATAATAGTTGAGCAACCATGCTAAAACTACGAAACACGAGAATGTCTAACACTTTCTTCCGGGTTAACAGAATGTCTTACCCGGATTTCTGTGTTCGCAGACCATAAATAAGCGTCAAACTTCCTCGATTCGGGATTTTAAACCGGTGACTTGGGACACCATAAATTATTCCAAGTGGCGACTCTAAAGAATAAATATTAAATTGGAAAAAACTCTCTTATACAGCTCTCGGGGTAGGAAAAAAAAGGTGTGACAGCTCTGGCGACTCTGGTGGGGATAAGAACACAGAATCTCTAGTTCAGGGTTGAAGAATTCGAGTTTAGAATAATTGTTATATTTGGATTTTATTTATTATCTGATTTTTATTACATGCTTAGGCTTAATGTGCTAACTGCTGCTTTTACTGCTTTGATATTATTTGAACCGTATATAAACTACTACGAAACCCTTCTCTTCTCATCTTCGGGAAAGTGCACGCTGGCGTGGCTTCTTTTCTATTAGTGTCATACCTTAAATTAGAAAGAGGCTCAGACAAGTTACAAAGTCAGATGGCCTTTTGGTTTCCGGTACGTAGCCCTCCCTCGGCTCGAGTTGTCCGCTCGGGTACACAATTCTAGAACAAAATACCCAGGTTTTGAACCTAGAATAACTCAGCCACATGCCGGATCCCTAGTAGGAACGCTTGTTTGCATCATGTGCATTTGACTTTGGGGACTCAACATAGGGGTTGGGTCCGTCTAGGACAGGTGTACCCAAAAATAAAAGACCATCTTGATGCATCTTATGTGCTATATGTTTCTTCATGGGTAAAAGGGGTTATTTGGTGGACCAATGCGGGTTGAGGGAAAATGAGAAAGAAAACAGTGTGAAGTGTAAAATAAAGCAAGTAGGGCCCAGTTATAATTTTCTTTCACGCTTTTTCAAGAAAAAACCAAAAAATGAAAATGAAAAAATCCGAAAAGATTTTGCACTTTCCCATTATTTTTTCAAAAAAAAAAAACACAAAAAAGAGGAAAAAATCCAAAAAGAGTTTGCATGTTTCATCATTTTTCAAAAACAAAAGACAAAAAATATATTTTTCTCTAAACTAGTTGTTTTTTTAATTCTCGCCCGTATCCAATCTGCCCAAACTATGCATACCTGATTCTCGTCTTTCGGGACGTGATACGTAGGCAACCCACATAGGGTCCGGTCTTCCTAGTGAGTCTTGGATTCTTGGCTTCGCGGGCTCTTAGCCAAATCTTGCATTTTAGCCACTTTTAGCCACATAGGTTAATTTTAGAAAAATAGTCACAATCATGTCTTGCATGTGTCCAACAAGAAAGGTTATTGTCTTACATAGCGTTCTAGGACTTTCACTTTATTTGGTCTTAATTTTTTCATATAGGTGTGGATCTACTTACCGGAGTTTGGGCATGAGTAACGCTCTAGGACCATCCAGTCAGAGTCGCTCATTCAGGAGTTTGCTTAAGGAGATTTTTTTAGTTATTATGTTTTGAGTCTGTTGTTCTTTTTATGTCATCTTTTACCTTCTAGTTTTGTACAGTAATGTCGAGTCTTTTGTTATTGTACTTTCTATTTTGTATTTGAAAAAAATTGTTATAACTCAAAAATCCAAAACAAAAAAAAAGAAGAGAATTTGCGTTTTATATTTCCGTTAGAAGTTTTCTTTAGAATATTAATATCTAGAACTCAAAATAAAAAAAAGATTGCTTTTATATTTCCTTTAGTATATTAAGACTAAAAATTCAAAAAAAAAAAAAGAGAATTTTCTTTTAGTACCTCTTTAAAAGTTTTCTTTAAGATATTGATTCCAAAATTCAAAAAAAGATATTTCTTTTGAGGTTCTTCTTTGGGAAATATATATATATAATATTCTTTTTATTTTTACTAGAACTTTAGGATATTGTACATAGACAAAAAAAACATACTTTATCTTTTGTTTATCTTTAGAGTTTCTTCCTTAGGTAATCAAAAACTAAAATCCAAAATTATTTTTTATCTTGTTCATTTATCGTTTCGAAATCTTTCTTCAGGGATATCAAAACGAAAATTTAAAATATTTTTCTTTGGTTTATTCTTTAGTTTTTCTTTCAAAAAAAAAGAATCAAAAAATATTTTTCTCTTCTAGGGTTTTTTCCTTAATAATTTCCCATAGATTTTTTGTTTCAAAAAGAAAAAAGGAGAAAAAAAATATATGCTCGTTTAAGATTGAGTTTCGAAGAGATTATAGAACATTAAGTCTAAAAAAAGATTTTCTTCTTTTTGCTCATCAGAGTAGTCATTAAGGTAAAAATAAAAAATAAAAAAAAAAGAGAAAAAAAGAGAACGTTAGTTTGTTTACTTTATTCCCGATCTTCTCGAACTACGCAAAGATCTGATTCATGCGGCATCATGATACGTATGCAACCTACATAGGGTTCGATCAAATCATTTTCAAATTAAAAAAAAAACAAAAAAAAGAGAAAAGGAAAAAAAGAGGGTGAAGTCGTAGGACGTGAGAAATGAGAGGAAAGAAAAGAGCGATAATAAGAAAGAAAAAAGGATGGAAAATGAGCAATCCAAGAAGTGCTAGAAAAGAAAAGAAAAGAGAAGATTGAAATAAACAAAATCGGGATGATGCCATGTGACTGTGTGACCCTCAAAGTCATTCTAGAACCATTAATTGTTGCTAGGTGCATTGCATGCAATGAGATAGTTTTAGCTGTTAAATGTTCTAACGCTAACATGAATACCTCATTTTGTTCCTTTTTGTTATCTCCATTGAGCAGAAAGGTGGTTGGTTTGTGGTTCTTAAGGTAATCATCTATACAGCACAAGGTCAAAGAGCAAGGTAGCCATGGCTGGCAAAGAGTTGGACACAGGTGTTACTGATCCGTCTAAGGGGATTGTTGAATCAGAATCTGAGTTAAAAGAAGAGGTCTTAAGGTTGAAAGGACAAATGGCCGAAATATACCAAGCTTGGATTAGTGGGCGTCATCCACCATCAGTTCTCGTTAACTACACTGAAAGCCTCGTCACCGTTCCGCCCCAACCCAAATCCAACTTCAAACTGCTATTGATATCTCCCCACAACCTTTTCACACTCCACCCGCCAAAACCACCTCATATCCTGCTCCTTTGGCCACTCATATTTTTGTAGCTCATCCACCAACTACCTTTCCTCGATCCTTTAGCGAGACCGTGTTCAAAATCCCCGATACCAAAAACTATGCTCTAGAACCAATTTTCAAGGTCTCGGGTCCATAATCTTATGCTCCTCATTTTGAGCCTCCCGGTGAGACTACAAAGCCTGCTAAGATAGTGGAGCAAGATGAGATATCCAGAAAGCTGAAAGGGTTTAAGATGCCAAAGTTTAATTTGTATGATGGGCGTGGAGATCCAGTAGCCCATCTGAGGGGTTATTGCAGTGAAATAAGAAGTGTTGACGGGAAAGATGAGTTGCAGATGGCGTATTTCAGTAAGAGAATGACTGGGGTAGTTTTGGAATGGCATACTCGTCAAGATGTCGGTAAGTGGCATACATGGGATGACATGGCTCAAGATTTTGTGCGACACTTTCAGTACAATATAGATATTGTCCTAGACCGCTCCTCCCTACCTCAGATGGAAAAGAAACCCAAGGAAAGTTTTAGGGAATTTTGGTTCAGATGGAATGAACAAGTTGCTTGGGACAGTCCTCCCATTGATAGAAAAGATGTTGCTGAGCCCCGCCAACGACAGGATCTAGTGGGCATTCCTGCTAAACGCTTTCCGCCTCAATACCGACCCCATGAACATCCCCCAAACTCCACATAATCCACCCCAGTATTATCCTTCGAACAACGTTCGACCGTCTGTCCAACCACTAGGTCACTCCAAAAGGCGAGCACGAGCACCGCAAAAGCTTTACCAGCCTCCACAAAATTTTCAAGTGCCCTATAACCCACATTCAAGCCAAGGGTGTAGAGGGGAACAAAGGCTGTAAGATAATTTTACACCAATAGGAGGGTCCTATGCAAGCTTGTTTGAAAGATTAAAGCATTGCGACAGGATTACACCTATTCCTCTAAATTATATAGAACCACGTGCGAGAAGATTTTACCCTGCTAAAAGGTGTGAATACCATTCAAATGCCAAGGGGCACAATGTTGAATATTGTCGTTCTTTGAAAAGGGAAATAGAAAGAATAATTCAAGAAGGAATAATTGTGGTCCAAGGTAGTAATACCCGAAGTGTCACACATAATCCTCTACAGGTACATGACAACACACAGATTGTTGGGATGGTTTGCAATGACGAAGGTTTGGTCAAAGGAGCCAATGAGCCAATTGGTAAAGTTAATGATATTAAAATTGGTAGTGGTCTTGGTAATATTGATGTGGAACTCAGTGGCTACGATGCCGAGCTTAGTAATTGGAAAGACGCTCCTTTCTTGGCTAGATAAGAAGGAGTCTTGGTGGTTCATTTTGTTGTCATTTCTGTTGTCCGGGTTATTTTAGGGTTGTAATTCAGATATTGTTTTGTGACTCAAACCCTTCTATCCTTTTATTTTGCCTAGTTCATTTAGTCGTAGTACCCCTTTTATTTTTATTTAGGTTTTTCCAAAGTCGCAACTCCAGTATGTTTTGTTTGTTTTGTTATTCAAACCCTTTCACCCTCTGTCTATTGCAATTTTCTATTTTTTGTTATTTCTAGTCATTTCTTGTTTAGTTCTCATCTCCTTTTATAGTTCTTTTCATGCTAGCGCTAGTGACATGACATGCACTCATAATTCTAGGCCTGGTCTTAAAAGCTAGTTTAATCATGAAACAATGAAATAATTTGAAGATGATAGGGACATTTGAGGGAAATAAGTAAAGGCATTTTGAGATCATTTAAAGCATGAACTGTGTGAAACTGGGGCTGATAATTTGGAAAGTTAATAGGATGACAAGAATTCATTAAAGGAGAGTGGATCCCTGACAATTTGAAGCGAGTAACTTTGTGTTCAAGTGGATCTCAAGTTACAAGATAAAGTCAAGAAAGTTTTCTCAGAATTGATGGAGGGTATCTGTTGTGAAGAAGAAATCACCCAACGAGAGTTCTGTACTTGACATGGCACTAAAAATAAGTGGAAAACATATAAGTGATATCAATGCCGAAGCTGTAAAAGAAATGTTGTGTGTGCGCTTCATTTTTTATTTCAAGTTGCATGTGTTGTACTTGGTATTTTCATGGGTTGGGAGGCCCTCTTTTAGCCACCCAAACACTTATACCATTCGATACCCTTTTGATCCTGTACTGATTTCTTTGACCCCCCTCTTTTGGAATCATGTTAGAGTCAGAAAAAAAAAGTTCATGTCCCCATAGGTTTATTTTAGAAAGTTCATTCCAAAAATAAGAAAAAGAGAAAAAAAGAAGAAAAAAAATAGAAAAAGAAAAAAGAAAGAAAAGGAAATAGTAACAAAAAGTAGTCTTGTGAACTACTATTGACTTTATTCTTGTCACCACAAGATACGTAGGCAGCCTTATAGTTCGGTCATACCAAATAAAATATTTCATAATACCACAAAGTCGAAAGTGGGGTGATCTTTCTTAGTAATTCCAAAAATAAAAGAAAAAAAAATCAAATTCCCTTGTTTTAGAAATTGGGGCAAAGTTTTTAGAATGGATTCCAAAAGTTGTAAATAAATTAACCCTGTTGTCTTAGTTATTTTGAGCTTTTATGATATCCTTTCTTTCTAACCTTGTTCAAAAGCCACATTACAGTCCAAAAAAGACCTCCTAGATAATCTTTAAGAGTGTTGGGTTTAGACATGCCAAGACTATATGATGTTTTTACCATGGTTAATGCCTTGTCATCTGCAGAATCAGAGAAAATAAGAAGAAAAGAACAAAATGAGAGGGTCTTATTGGTGAAAACCTTCACAAGCACCATAAAGCGATGGTGAGTTGAGAGAAAAAACAAAATGAGAGAGACTTGATGGTGAAAACCATTCGGGCACTACAAGTCGAATAAGGATTGTGAATCGGATAGGATAATCGGAGCATGCAAGCCCAGTTTTACGACTCAGAGGTACAATGAGAGTTGAACATTAGACTTGCTTGACAGATTAGGCCACTTAATCCAACAGTGCATGTCATGGTCATTAGAGTTGGTATCCACATCTGATAAGTTTCTACTTTGTAGTTTTCTTGTTAGGAATCATCTCTTTCCATTGTCCTTTACTCTGTTCCTTTTGTCTTGTTTGATTCTTTTTCCTAAGTCTGTTTAGTCAGAACAAGTGAGAAATGACTTCAAAATTTGCCACCAGCTTTCCAATTGCACAAAACGGGATCTGGCTAGCACATCAAAGTGGCATAAGTCAGAAAAGAATAGCATGCGCACTGAGTTGGTAACAATCAACGTGCTTTTGAATTCATGTGAAATACGAGGGTTCGGTATATGTCAATTCATGAACAATGCAACAGATAAAGGGTGTTGGGTTTGAACGGATTAGAGGTATTTTCTGTGATAAGGGTGACGGAGAAAGTGGTTAGTCAATAAACAAGCAAGGTCTTTCGAGTTAAAACCAAAGTTATCATGGGAAGTGAATGAGCAATCGCCATAAAAGTCAAGGCCACAAACCAACTACCATATTTATAAACTCACAAGTTTTCTTTGTTTGAAACAAGGACGAAAATTGTGTCCAAATCAAAGCTTGGAAGTTTGAATTTTTTTCAAGTGTCATGCCCAAATTTTGTCAGCACAAAGGCGGTTTGAAAAGGGGTAAGAAAAATTTGTTCAATCTACAGTAACCCTTCATGAGAAAAGCATGGTTCAGGAACAAGGAATTTTGTTCGTTCTACAGAGATCCTCCTGGAAGAGAGCATGGCTCAGGTAAGTTCATTCTCGGTTTTTCAGGACCCTCCTAGATAATGAGATTTAATTTAAAAAATTTCAGGGCCCTCTTAGATAATGAGATTTAATTTTAAAAGTTCTCAAGACCCTCCTAGATAATGGGACCTAGTTAAATTTCAAGACTTTCATAGATAACAAGATTTAGCATAAGTTATACCTTTAGGAAATATAATTCAGGTTTAAAGTTGTCACTCTTAAGATGAGATTTAATTTGAAATTTTTAAGGCCCTCCTGGATAATGGGATTTAGCTTTTAAATTCTCAAAGCTCTTTTGGGTAACATGATTCGATTAACACTCACAAATGTGCCCAGATACCAAACTAGGGTAGAAAAGTTTCTTTTGTTTTGTCTGTTTTGTTGTAATGGCAGGCGCCTACCTGGAGAACAAGGGAATACAGTTCAAGTTTTTGGCAATCAGGCGCCCACCTGGAGAACAAGGGAATACATTTCAAGTTTTTGGCAATCAGGCGCCCACTTAGAGAACAAGGAAATACAGTTCAAGATTTGGAAATCAAGCGCCCACCTGGAGAACAAGGGAATACAGTTCAAGTTTCGGCAATCAGGCGCCCACCTGGAGAACAAGGGAATATAGTTCAAGTTTTGGAAATTAGGCGCCCACCTGGAGAACATGGGAATACAGCTCAAGTGTTAGTAATCAGGCACTCACCTGGAGAACAAGGGAATACAATTCATGTTTTGGCAATCAGCCACCCACCTGGAGAACAAAAGAATACAGTTCAAGTTTTGGCAATTAGGCGCCCACCTGGAGAACAACAGAATATAGTTCGAGTTTCGGCAATCAGGCACCCACCTGGAGAACAAGGGAATACAGTTTCATGTTTTGGCAATGAGGCGCCCACCTGGAGAACAAAGGAATATAATTCAAGTTTTGGCAATTAGGCGCCCACCTGGAGAACAAGGGAATACAGTTCAAATTTCGGCAATCAGGCGCCCACCTGGAAAACAAGGGAATACATTTCAAGTTTCGGCAATCAGGTATGTTCAAGTTTTGGAAATCAGGCACACACATGGAGAACAAGGGAATACCGTTTATGTTATTGGAAATCAGGCGCACACATGGAGAACAAGGGAATATAGTTCGAGTTTTGGCAATCAAGTGCCCACCTAGAGAACAAAGGAATACAGTTCGAGTTTTGGCAATTAGGTGCCCACCTGGAGAACAAGGGAATATAGTTAAAGTTTTGGCAATCAGGCACCCCCTGGAGAACAAGGGAATACAGTTCAAGTTATTGCAATTAAGCACCCACCTAGATAACAAGGGAATACAGTTCAAGTTTCGGCAATCAGGATCCCACCTGGAGTACAAGGGAATACTGTTCAAGTTTTGGCAATCAGACACCCAGGGAATACAGTTCAAGTTTCGACAATCAGGCACCCACCTGGAGAACAAGGGAATACAGTTCAAGTTTTGGTTATCAGATGCCCACCTGGAGAATAAGAGAATACAATTCAAGTTTTTGGCAATCAGGCACCCACCTGGAGAACAAGGGAATACAATTCAAGTTTTGGTAATCACGTGCTCACCTGGAGAACAAGGGAATACAGTTCGATTTTTGGCAATCAGACGCCCACCTGGAGAACAAGGGAATACAGTTCTAGTTTTGGCAATCAGGCGCCCATCTGGAAAATAAGGGAATATAGTTAAAGTTTTGGCAATCAGGCGCCCACCTGCAGAACTAGGGAATACAGTTCAAGTTTTGGCAATCAAGCTCTCACCTGGAGAATAAGGGAAGTCATTTCAGAATTCAATTCAAGTTATAAGTAGCAAAAGCTCACGGCAAGAATGCGAGTCAATAGTCCGAGATAATCAACAGAAGTTTGTCATAATCCAGAAAAAAGAGAGGAAAGAAATGAATCCAAAATGCAAAAGTAGAGAAAGATGTGAACTGCTCAAGACATGGCTGAAATCACGAGCATTGCATGTCCGGTCTTGATCTGAAGAAAAGTGAACTAGCACCTACAGCTAGCAAGCGTCAAGGTTCAAATCTAAAGTTTACATGGAGAACCATTCAAGACTCAAGATCAAGCTTCAGAATACTTACAGATAGGAATTTTGTAATTCATAGTTAATAGGCTTAGTTAGTCTTTTTCATTTTTGATTTTGATGTAATAACAGGACCGTGGACCGGAACCTCGACGGAACGACACTTTGATTGGCTCTCCACCTCGATAGACTCCGTCATTCTTCCCACTTTTGAGCTACACGTGGCCTGATTCCTTTATAGCCAAGGATATGTAGACAACTGATCAGATATCAGGGCTCGGTCACATTCTCCTTCCTCTTAGTTTTTGGTCTCCCTAAATAAGGGTCGGGTCAAAAAACCTGTCTAGTCGTTCTTTGTCTGAAAGCTCTTCGCGTTCCACCCCAAACCTATGAAAAAGAGGCTAACGCTAGAGACCTAAGGCAAAGAACACCCTTCAGCCGTTTTTGAACCTTGACAGACCCCCACCCCCCTTTTGAACTGCATCTTCTTCATGGAAACAAAACCAAGAACCCTAGGATTCCTATACTAATCTTAAGCGGTTGACAAAGAGAAGAAGATGGATGAGCAGCAACTGACCTCCAGAACATTGGCGACCTCTTCTACAAAAACAACACCCCGCTTCGTCTCCTTCACTCGCCGGAACTCACACCGACAGACACCAAATCCGGCAGCTCCCTCTCATTTTCTGGCTGGAGCCATTCTTTCTTCTTCATGGAGACCTAACCCTAGGAACCTTCCCCCCCAATCAGCTTCTTCTAAACAGAGAACCAAAAACAGACCCTAGAGAACTAAAAATGGACAGCCGTTTTTCAGCTGTAACCCCAACCTTCATCTAAGACTCAGGTCAAAGCTGAATCTCCGGCAACATTTCCATCGGAATACCGTTTTGTTACCAGCGACTATTTTGCCCCGAAATATCTGCATCTAACACTCCACGTGAAAGCTGAATCTTCGGCAACATTTGCTCCGGAACGTTGGTGACAGAATGGTAGCCAACATGCAAAAAAAACAAAAAAATGAAACAACCAAAAATCAACTTTGCATAAATACGGTTCTTTGGAGTTGTAGTAATAAAGAAACAAAAGAAATTAAATAAACACCAAACTTGAGATTCTTCAGTTTAAGGTTGTGAGTTTCTGTCAGTGGAGATTGTACATTCCTTTTCAACGTTTGGTTGCTTCGAGGTTTGGTGGTGCTGTTGGAGTTTAATTCTGTGGTTCGCGGTCCAAGCTCTTGCCACTATTTCATTTTTTGGTCAAATTTAGTTCGTCGGAGTTTTCTATAACTGAGTTCTTGTTAATATAATTGAGGTTCAATTCCAACTCTTGTTTATTCTTTAATTTTCAACTTATGTTGTGTTCCATGTTTAACCGATATATTTGTTTGCACTTTGTGTTTGCTTTTGTCTTCTTAAGATTTTGATGTTACTTAGATTAAGGAAGTCAGCTGACCATATTATTTAATTACTCTTCTTGTTAAAAATTAATTATCCGAAAATACCATGTTGTTGTAATCTATTGGTGTAGTTAAAAGCAGCAATTGAGCCGTGGGGAGGTTAATCGAGGTTAATTGAGGTTTGGGTCTTGTTGGGTTATGATATTTGGCTTTGAAAGTACGCTTGGACTGTTTAACATATTTTTATATTATTGTAGCTTAGAAAACTCTGCATGCTCTCATTTTGTTTGTATAGCACATGGACCCTCGTAGTTTGCTTTAGGTGTGCTACAATAAAATTATCATAGCTACAGATACGGTTCCTGTGATATAGTTATGATGCATAAATTTCAAATCCGGGGGTACATTTATGTGACTCGATCAGAATTTTATCTTGTTAATAAAATAAACATGTTGTAGATCGTGGGTACGGTTCCCGTGACATGATTCATAATGTGTAATCAAATAATTAGCTGTATGACAAGCGTGGATTAATAAAAGTGGTAGAAGGCTAAAAATGCACATAGGTTTTAAATATGTATTAAATCAGATAATTAGGCCAATAATAATAGTTGAGCGACCGTTCTAAAACCACGGAACTCGGGAATGCCAAACACCTTCTCCCGGGTTAACAGAATTCCTTACCTGGATTTCTATATTCGCATACCATAAATAAAAGTAAAACTTCCTCGATTCGGGATTTTAAACGGGTGACTTGAGACACCATAAATTATCCCAAGTGGCGACTCTAATAAATAAATAAATAATCGCGTTTTGATTGTCACTTAAATTGAAAATAACTCCCTTATACCCTTCTCGGGGTAGGAAAAAGGAGGTGACATATATCAATTTGAACTCCACTGTAGGCCACTCGCCTTATTTCTAAAGCATACGTTGGTCAAATATCATTACACATTTTCTTAGGAGAGGTGACGAGGAGCTTGAGTTTCTCTCACATTTTCCATCGTAATCAACAGGAGTTTGAAATTGGAGATCTCCAAATAGAAGTAATTCTCTCTCTAAACATCTACCTTTTTATACCTTTACTACTCAATCAAAACCTTCAAATCCATGGAAGAGTCATCGGAAATTGACCTCACAGACCAAGAAAAGGATAAACTCAATCGTAGCATTGACAAACCTAAGGAAGCTATAGACAAAGACAAAGAAACCAACACTCAACTATTCAACCCACCCACAAGCAAGGTAAGTGTTCGTGACACACTTTCCCCACCATCTCCTCCTCCAATCAACTCCAACCTAGAAACTGAATTCTTCAAAAAACTAACCCTAGACGATGAAAACTCCAACCCCTCCCAACCCAATACCTCCACCAAAAACCCTACGGATCCACTAGCCCCCCACTACACCACAAAAACAACCAATAACATTACACTACAAAATCAATTTGAACTACCAAATCATAGCCCTACACTGGACCCACCTTATATAAAAGCGAAAACCATACATGACAACCCTATACCACCTATAACACAATCAATTAACCCTAACCCAAACACATCCAAACCACCATTATCACCCTTCTAATCCCTAACACCCATGACTACTATTAACATAGGAGAGAACAATCATCACAATAGATCACCACCCCTACACTCCGTAATTCGTAAAACAATGTCCAAACGATTACTTCCAAAACACAATACCAACAAAAAACTATCTAGACTAGCCAATAATCATGATTCCTATTCTCAATCTCTGACTACAAATATGCATATACATTAGCACTGTTTAGAAAAGGCCAAAGAAACCCTCGATAAAACTATACCATCACAAACAATCATAACTCATACTTCAAAACTTAAACATCAAAACACAAACTATATATTACCCACCACCCCATCTATCACACTCTTCTGCCTCACCATCATTACAACCCAAAGAAACCTTATCCAACACTACTCCCAGTAACATTACAACTTCATTACCACACGACAATCCATTGCATGAGAACTACCCAAAACCATCAACCAATAACAATGGCCTATTCTCACATCCAATCACTGAAACTCCATCCACTTCAACCCTAAGGAACTCTTCAAATACCCCCTAATAAACCAAGTCATTAACACAGCTCACGAATCAACTTCTGCTACCTATTACTCAACAAACAACCACCATATATCGTTCAAACAACTATAGGAACCACCACTACCACCAATACAGGCATAGGATATTATCAACAATGTCCAGATCAACCATTACCACCACCACCTCACTTAATCATTTGCCACCAACCCAACCATGCACAACAGTGATGTGATGACCCAAAAGGTCATCACTTATTTTAGAAATGAATTATGCATTCCAAGGTCTTAGAAACCTCTTTCAGCATCACCTCAATTTGCATGCACAGTCCGGATGCGTAGCCGGATAGACATTATGTGAAAAATTTGTGAAAATGATGAATTTTGATTGTAAAATAAATTAATTTGACTTCGGTCAATATTTTGGGTAAACGAATCCGGACCCGTGATTTGACGCTCCCGGAGGGTCCGTAGGAAAATATGGGCTTGGGCGTATACCCGGAATCGAATTCCGAGGTCCCAAGCCCAATAAATGAATTTTTGAAAGGAATTATTTTCTGAAATTATTTATGAGTTTTGGAAATGAAATGTGATTAAAACTTGATGGTATCAGACCCATATTTTAGGTCCGGTGCACGATACAGGTCTTATATGTGATTTAAGATAAGTCCGTGAAGTTTGGTAAGAAGTAGACTGGAAACAACGTGAATCAGATCATTTTTGCGAATATTGAAAATTTGAAGTTCTTAAGGAAATTTCATGATTTTGATGCTAAATTCATAGTTGTTGATGTTATTTTAGTGATTTGAATGTATGAGCCAGTCCGTATGATGTTCTTAGGTTGGTGTGCATGTTTGGTTTCGAGCCCCGAGGGATCGGGTGAGTTTTGGATAGGCCACGGGGTGGATTTTTGGACTTGATGATTGCAGACTTTTAGCTGCGAGTTCGCAAATGCGAAGGCCTTTTCGCAAATGTGAACATTGGCCTAGGCTAGCTATCTCGCAATTGCGAGGAAATCCATCGCAAATGGGATGCCTCCCTTCCTAGCTAGTATTCGCAAATGCGACGCCATTCTCGCAATTCCCAACTCGCAAATGCGAGGGGATTTTCGTAATTCCCATCATAGAAGAGGTCGGGGTTCACAATTGTGAAGCCCTATTCGCAATTCCCATACCTGCAACCTGCAATTTTTATATTTAGCCGAAAATCAACAATTTTTCACATTCTTTCAAAACACAAACTCCCTAGGGCGATTTTTCAAGAACAACTCTTTTTCCAAATAGATTGTAAGTTAATTTTAACTCATTTTATTCAATCATTAACACCTTTTAACATAATTTCAACTCAAAATCAATGATTTTCATGGAGTAAATTGGGTGTTTTGGGTAGAACCTAGGTTTTTCAAAAATTGGGGATTTGGACCTTGATTTGAGGTCCGATTTCAAAACAAATTATACATTTGGGTTTGTGGGAAAATGGCTATTGGATTTTGGTTTGAACCTCGGGTTTTCACCATGTGGGCTCGGGGCGATTTTTGACTTTTTGGGTAAAACTTTGGAAAACTCATTTTGCATGCATTGGAATTGATTCATTTAGTGTTTATTGATGTAATTAAGTAACTTGTGGCTAGATACGAGTGAATTGGTGGTGGAATCACGAGGTAAAGCGATAGTAGAGGCTTGAATTGTGTTCGTGACATCGAGGTAAGTGTTTGGTCTAACCTTAGTTTGAGGGATTAGGAGTCGTGTGTTATTTTCTACGTGTTAATTGTGGAGTACGACGAATAGACATGGTGATGAGTATCTATACATTAGTGTCAAGCATGCCCGTGAGTCTTGTATTGTAATTGTTATGACTCCGTTTTGGATTATTGCGCTTCACATGCTATTATCATTATTGTTCCCTTGCCGGGATGTTATTATCATTACTGTTCCCTTGCTGGGATGTTATTATCAATATTGTTCCCTTACCGGGATGTTATTGCGATATTATTATTCCTTTGCCGGGATGTTTGTTTTGATATTATTGTTCCCTTGCTGGGACCCTTTTGTGATTCATGTTGAAAAAATAAATAGGAGCGGGTTGCACGCTTGCAACAAGATATATGAAATGGGAGCGGGTTGCATGCATGCAACCAGATATATGAAATGGGAGCAGGTTGCACGCCTGCAACGAGATATGTGAAATGGGAGCATGTTGCACGCTTGCAACGAGATATGTGAAATGGGAGCGGGTTATACTCCTGCAACGAGATATGTGAAATGGGAGCGGGTTGCACGCTTGCAACAAGATATGTGAAATAGGAGCGGGTTGCACGCCTGCAACGAGATATGTGAAATGGGAGCTGGTTGTATGTCTATAACGAGATATGTGAAATGGGAACGGGTTGCACACCTGCAACGAGATATGTGAAATGGAAGCATGTTGCATGCCTGTAATGAGATACAGGAAATGGGATCGGGTGGCACACCTGCAACGAGATGTGAAATGAAAGTGAACTCTGCATTTGTTTTCTCTATCTGTGTTAGTAATTGGATTTCGGTTCCTTTATATTCTCTTGATATTCTATTGTTATCTGTTATTCCCCCAAAGCATGTTTCCCATGCCCAATTTTAATTGCAATTAGTTTCTTCTATTTCTACTGTTTATGATATAATTGCACAGGTTTATTTGGTAGTCTGGTCCTAGCCTCGTCACTACTTCACCGAAGTTAGGCTAGACACTTAGCAACACATAGGGTCGATTGTGCTAATATTACACTCTGCACTCTTTTGTGCAGATCCTAGTGTCATAGACTTTGGACCGCAGTGAGGTTGCTGCCTTCAGTCCAACAGGCGACCCGAGATAGTCCTGCAGGCATCCGCGGGCCTTGGCGTCACCTCCTATCTATCCTTTATTTCCTGTTACATTTCTTTGATTCAGAAATAGTGTATCTTTATTTTTCAGACTTTGTATTTAGAACTCTTAGATCGTCTGTGGTACTGTGACACTAGTTCTCGGTGATCAAGGCTTAAAGAGTTGTCTTAGATTCATATTTCAGATATTTTACTACATTTCTTCCGCTTAACGAAATTTTCGCTGTTTTTCACATTATTGCTCTATAAATGCTAAAAGCATATAAAAATGGATAAAAGTAATTTGTTCAATAATTGGCTTATCTAGCTCACATTAGTAGGCGCCATCACGACTCCCAAGGATGAGAAATCTGGGTTGTAACAAGTTGGTATAAGAGCTCTAGGTTACATGGGTCTCACAGTTCATAGACAAGCTTAGTAGAGTCTGAGGGATTGGTACGGAGACGTCTGTATTTATCCGCCAGAGGCTACAGAGTTAGGAAAAACTTCACATTTATTCCTTCTTGTCGTGTAGTTTGGTTTCTCAATGCTAATCAAATTTCTACTCTGTTCTTTCGCAGATGGCGAGAACACGCGCTTCCTCATCCACTGACCAGCAGCCCAAGCCCCCAGTAGCAGCTTCCATGAGGTGCAGAGGGCGAGGCCGCGGCAGTTCTAGAGGCCTAGGTAGGGGCAGAGCTCAGCCGAGAGCAGTAGCTCTAGCGGCAGAGCATCAAATTGACTTTGATGATGAGGTTCCGGCCCAGACAATTCCAATGGGACCAGCTCAGGTCCCAGAGGGGTTTATTGCTACCCAGTACTCCAGGACACTCTGGTCCGTCTAGTGGGCCTAATGGAGAGTGTCACCCGAGCAGGCTTGCTTCCTGTAGCCCCAGCCGTCTCTCAGGCTGGAGGAAGAGCTCAGACTCCTGCTACTCACACTCCAGAGAAGGTAGCTCCCCAATTTCAGACTCCAGCAGTTCATCCAGTTGGAGCAGTTCAGCCGGGTGTGGTAGCTCAGACTGGTGATGGAGCATCTATGTTTACCGATGCTTTATGAAGGTTGGACAGGTTAACCAAGCTCTTCACTACTACTTTCAGTGGTGCATCTTCTGAGGATCCCCAGGATTATCTAGACAACTGTCACGAGGTTCTCAGGAACATGGGGATAGTTGGGACCAATGGGGTCGATTTTGCTACCTTTCGCTTGTTAGGATCCGCCAAGACTTGGTAGAGGGATTACTATTTGGCTAGACCAGCCGGATCGCCAGCTTTGACTTGGGAGCAATTCACTCAACTATTTCTAGAGAAGTTTTTCCCCATCACTCAGAGAGAGGCCTATTGGAGGCAGTTTGAGCATCTCCAGCAGGGTTCCATGACTGTTACCTAGTATGAGACCAGATTTATCGACTTGGCTCGTCATGATCTTATCATACTTCCTACCGAGAGAGAGATGGTGATGAGGTTCATTGAGGGACTTATTCAGCCGATTCGACTTCAAATGGCCAGGGAGACTAGGAGTGAGATTTCTTTCTAGGAGGAGGCCAATGTGGTTAGGAGAGTTAAGATGGTTCTATCGTAGCTAGGTGGTCAGGGGTCTGATAAGAGGCCTCGTCATTCAGGCCGTTTCAGAGTTTCCAGGGTCGTCAGCCCCAACAGCCGAGGGCTTGTTTTACTTGTGGCGACATGATGCACATTTCTAGGTATTTCCCTCGAGCATCGGGCAGTTCTTATCAATAGGGATTCCGTGCTATGGTTCAGGCACCAGGTGTTCCACAGCCTGGCCAACCAGCTAGAGGTGGGGGTAGAGGTGCTACAGGTGGAGGTAGAGGTATTATAGGTGGAACTCAGACCGCTAGAGGTGGAGGCTAGCCAGCAGCAGGCCGTCCTAGAAATGTAGTTCCGGATGGTAGGGACAACCCTGATGTTATGCTCTTCTAGCCAGGCCCGAGGCTAAGACTTTCGATACAGTTATCACAGGTACTGTTCTGATTTGTAGCAGAGATGCTTTAGTTTTATTTGATCCAAGATCTACATACTCCTATGTATCATCTTATTTTGCACCGTATCTGGTCATGCCTAGTAATTCTTTGAGTGCCCCTGTTTATGTGTCTACATTGGTGGGTGATTCTATTGCGGTAGATCGAGTCCATCTTTCATGTATAGTTGTGATTGGGAGTCTTGAGACTCGTGTAGATTTGCTTTTACTAGACATGGTTGATTTTGATGTCACATTGGGGATGGACTGGTTATCACCTTACCACGCTATCTTGGACTGTCATGCCAAGACTGTGACCTTAGCCTTGTCGGGTTTACCTCATTTAGAGTGGAGAGGGACTCCTGGTCATTCTACCTGGAGTGTTATTTCTTACACGAAGGCTCGGCGTATGGTCGAGAAGGGGTGTTTGGCCTATTTGGCCTATGTTCGTGATTCTAGTGCTTAGGTTCCTTCTATTGATTTTGTTCCTATTGTTCGCGAGTTTCCTGAGGTATTTTCCTCGAACCTGCCAGGTATCCGCCCGACAGGGATATTGACTGTTGCATTGATTTGGCTCAAGGCACTCAGCCCATTTCTTTCCCACCATATCGTATGGCCCCGCTTGAGTTGAAAGAGTTGAAGGAGTAGTTGTAAGACTTGCTTGAAAAAGGTTTTATTAGACCTAGTGTTTTGCCTTGGGGTGCGCCGGTGTTGTTTATTAAGAAGAAGGACGGATCGATGAGAATGTGTATTGATTACCGGCAATTTAACAAGGTTACAATCAAGAATAAGTATCCATTGCCGATGATTGATGATTTGTTTGATCAGCTACAGGGTGCCAAGGAATTTTCGAAGATCGATTTGAGATCTGGCTACCATCAGTTGAGGATTAGGGCATCCGATATCCCTAAGATAGCTTTCCGTACTCTGTACGGGCATTATGAGTTCTTGGTAATGTCATTCGAGTTAACAAATGCCCCAACAACTTTTATGGAGTTGATGAACCGAGTGTTCAGGCCTTACTTGGATTTGTTCGTGATAGTCTTCATTGATAATATTTTGATCTATTCCTGTAGATGGGAGGAGCACGAGCAACATCTTAGAGTGGTTCTTTAGACTTTGAGGGATAGTCAGTTTTATGCCATGTTTTTAAAATGTGAGTTCTGGTTGAATTCAATTGCATTCCTAGGTCATGTGGCATCCGCAGAGGGTATTCAAGTTGATCTGAAGAAGATTGAGGAAGTCAAGAACTAGCCTAGACTAGTATCAGCTACAGAGATTCGGAGTTTCTTAGGATGGTAGGCTATTATCATCGGTTTTTGGAGGGGTTTTCATCTATCGCAGCCCCGATGACCAGGTTTACCCAGAAGGGTGACCAGTTCAGATGGTCGGACGAGTGTGAGGCGAGCTTTCAAAAGCTCAAGACAGCTCTGACTATGGCACCGGTGTTGGTTTTGCCCACAGGTTCAGGGCCTTATATAGTTTATTGTGATGCATCTCGTATTGGACTTGGTGTATCGTTGATGCAAGATGGCAAGGTCATTGCCTATGCTTCGTGGCAGTTTAAGATTCATGAGAAGAACTATTCGGTTCATGTTTTGGAGTAAGCAGCCATTGTGCACGCGTTGAAGATTTGGAGGCATTATCTATATGGCATGGCATGTGAGGTGTTCACGGATCACAAGAGTCACAGTATTTGTTTAAGCAAAAGGAGCTAAATTTGAGGCAGAGAAGGTAGTTGGAGCTATTAAAGGACTATGATGTTACCATCTTATATCACCCAGTAAAGGCCAATGTGGTGACCGATTCTTTGAGTAGAAAGTTAGCCAGTATGGGCAATCTTGCTTAAATTCCGGTCGGTGAGAGATCGCTTGCTTTGGATGTTCAGGCTTTGGCCAATTAGTTCGTGAGGTTGGATGTTTCTGAGCCCTGCCGTGTGCTAGGTTGCACAGTCGCTCGTTCTTCATTATTGGAGCGTATCCGAGATCGGCAGTATGATGATCCCTATTTATGTGTCCTCAAAGACACGGTGCAGCACGGGGGTGCCAAGCAGGTTACCTTAGGAGATGATGGAGTTTTGCGGTTGCATGGTCGAGTTTGTGTGCCTAATGTAGATGGGCTCCGATAGTTGATTTTAGAGGAGGCCCATAGTTCTCGTTACTCTATTGGACTCCGAGAGTTGATTTTATCAGGATTTGCGGCAACATTATTGATGGAGGAGAATGAAGAAGGATATCGTTGCGTATGTGGCTCGGTGTTTGAATTGTCAGCAGGTTAAGTACGAGCATTAGAGACATGGTGGTTTGTTTTAGAGGATTGAGCTTCCCGAGTGGAAGTGGGAGCGGATCACTATGGATTTCGTTGTTGGACTCCCACAAACTCGGAGGAAGTTCGGCGCAATGTGGGTTATTGTTGATAGGCTGACCAAGTCAACACATTTCATTCTTATGGAAGTCTCCTATTCATCCGAGAGGTTAGCTGAGATCTATATCCAGGAGATTGTTCATGTTCGTAGTGTGCCCGTTTCTATCATTTCGGACCGATGTACGCTGTTTACCTCACGTTTTTGGAGGGCAGTTCAGCGAGAGTTGGGCACACAGGTTGAGTTGAGCACAACATTTCATTCTCAGATGGACGGGCAGTCTGAACGGACTTTTCAGATTTTGGAGGATATGCTCCGAGCTTGTGTCATTGACTTTGGAGGCTCGTGGGATCAGTTTTTGCCTTTAGCGGAGTTTGCCTACAACAACAACTACTAGTCGAGTATCCAGATGGCTCCTTATGAGGCTTTGTATGGTAGGCAGTGCGGGTCGCCAGTTGGATGGTTTGAGCCAGGAGAGGATCGGTTGTTGGGTATGGATCTAGTACTGGATGCCCTGGACAAGGTCAGGATTATTCAGGATAAGCTTCCTACAGCTCAGTCCAGGCAAAAGAGTTATGCCGACCGCAAGGTTTGTGATTTGGCATTCATAGTCAGTGAGTGAGTATTGCTTCGAGTGTCGCATATGAAGGGTGTGATGAGATTTGGGAAGAAGGGCAAGCATAGCCCTAGGTTCATTGGCCCATTTGAGATTCTTGATCGAGTGGGAGAGGTGGCTTACAGACTTGTGTTGCCGCTGAGTTTATCAGTCATGCATCCAGTGTTTCATGTGTCCATGCTTTGGAAATATCACGGCGATCCATCCCACGTGTTAAATTTCAGCATTGTCCACTTGGACAAGGACATGTCTTATGAGGAGGAGCCGGTAGCTATTCTAGACCGGCAGGTTTGTGAGTCGAGATCTAAGAGTTTTTCTTCTGTTCGTGTTTAGTGGAGAGGTCAACCCGTCAAGGCATCGACCTGGAAGTCCGAGTGTGATATGCGGAGCCGTAATCCCCATCCTTTCCCTGACTTAGGTACTTCCTTCTTATGTCCGTTCGAGGACGAACGGTTATTTTAGAGGTGGAGAATGTGATGACCCAAAAGGTCATCACTTATTTTAGAAATGAATTATGCGTTCTGAGTACATAGAAACCTCTTTCAGCATCACCTCGATTTGCGTGCGCAGTTTGAATGCGTAGCCGGATATACATTATGTGAAAAATTTGTGAAAAATGATGTATTTTGATTGTAAACTGAATTAAATTGTCTTCG
This sequence comes from Nicotiana tabacum, assembly GCF_000715075.1. Lineage (NCBI taxonomy): Eukaryota > Viridiplantae > Streptophyta > Magnoliopsida > Solanales > Solanaceae > Nicotiana > Nicotiana tabacum. Next base: position 182,479,667 of record NC_134087.1, on the reverse strand, counting down.
GTTAACATTTTGGGTAAACGGACCCGGACCCGTGATTTGACGATCCCGGAAGGTCTATGGGAAAATATGGGGCTCGGGCGTATGCCAGGAATCGAATTCCGAGGTCCCAAGCCAGAGAAACAAATTTTTGAAATAAATTGTTTTATGAAATTATTTATGAGTTTTGGAAATGAAATATGATTAAAACTTGATGGTATCGGGCCTGTATTTTGGTTCCGATGCCCGGTACAGGTTTTATATGTGATTTAAAATAAGTCTGTGAAGTTTGGTAAGAAATAGACTGGAAACGACGTGGATCAGATCATTTCTGAGAATTTTGGAAATTTGAAGTTCTTAAGGAAATTTCATGATTTTGATGCTAAATTTATAGTTGTTGATGTTATTTTAGTGATTTGAATGCACGAGCGAGTCCGTATGATGTTGTTAGGTTGGTGTGCATGTTTAGTTTGGATCCCCGAGGGCTGGGTGAGTTTTGGATAGGCCACGGGGTAGATTTTTGGACTTGAGGATTGCAGACTATCAGTTGTGCATTGCAGGCCTGCAGGCTTCGCATTTGCAAAGCCTGGCTCGCAAATGCGAGTTCGCAAATGCGAAGGCCTTGTTGCAAATGTGAACATTGGCCCAGGTAGATATCTCGCAATTGCGAGGAAATTCATCGCAAATGCGATGCCTCCCTTCCTAGCCAGTAGTCACAAACGCGACGCCATTCTCGCAATTCCCATATCACAAATGCGAGAGGCTTTTCGTAATTCCCATCATAGCAGAGGTCGGGGTTCGCAATTCCCATACCTGCAACCTGCAATTTTTATACTTAGTCGAAAATCAACCATTTTTCACATCCATTCAAAACATAAACTCCGTAGGGCGATTTTTCAAGAACAACTCTTCTTCCAAATTGATTGTAAGTCAATTTTAACTCGTTTTCTTCAATCATTAACACCTTTTAACATGATTTCAACTAAAAATCAATGATTTTCATGGGGAAAAATTGAGTGTTTTGGGTAGAACCTAGGTTTTTCAAAAATTGGGGATTTGGACCTTGATTTGAGGTCCGATTTCAAAACAAATTACATATTTGGGTTCATGGGGGAATGGGTAATCGGATTTTGGTTCGAACCTCGGGTTTTGACCATGTGGGCCCGGGGCGATTTTTGACTTTTTTGGGTAAAACATTGGAAAACTCATTTTTCATGCACTGAAGTTGATTTATTTAGCGTTTATTGATGTAATTAAGTAACTTGTGGCTAGATACGAGCAAATTGGTGGTGGAATCATCAGGTAAAGCGATAGTAGAGGCTTGAATTATGTTCGTGGCATCGAGGTATGTGTATGGTCTAACCTTAGCTTGAGGGATTAGGAGTCGTGTGTTATTTGCTATGTGTTAATTGTGGAGTACGACATATAGTCATGGTGATGAGTATCTATACGTTGGTGTCAAGCATGCCCGTGAGTCTTGTATTGTAATTGTTATGACTCCGCTGTGGATTATTGTGCTTCACATGCTATTATCATTATTGTTCCCTTGCCGCGATGTTATTATCGTTAATGTTCCCTTGCTGGGATGTTATTATCAATATTGTTCCCTTATCGGGATGTTATTGCGATATTATTGTTCCTTTGCCGGGATGTTTGTTTTGATATTATTGTTCCCTTGCTGGGACCCTTTTGTGATTCATGTTGATAAAAGAAATAGGAGCGGGTTGCACGCCTGCAACAAGATATATGAAATGGGAGCGGGTTGCACGCCTGCAACAAGATATATGAAATGGGAGCAGGTTGCATGCCTGCAACGAGATATGTGAAATGGGAGCGGGTTGCACGCCTGCAACGAGATATGTGAAATGGGAGCGGGTTATACGCCTGCAAGGAGATATGTGAAATGGGAGCGGGTTGAACGCCTGCAACAAGATATGTGAAATGGGAGCGGGTTGCACGCCTGCAACGAGATATGTGAAATGAGAGCTGGTTGTATGGCTATAACGAGATATGTGAAATGGGAACGGGTTGCACACCTACAACGAGATATGTGAAATGGGAGCGGGTTGCATGCCTGTAATGAGATACAGGAAATGGGATCGGGTGGCACACCTGCAACGAGATGTGAAATAAAAGTGAACTCTGCATTTGTTTTCTCTATCTGTGTTAGTAATTGGATTTCGGTTCCTTTATATTCTCTTGATATTCTGTTGTTATCTGTTATTCCCCCAAAGCATGTTTCCTATGCCCAATTTTAATTGCAATTATCTGCTTCTATTTCTACTGTTTATGATATAATTGTACAGGTTTATTTGGTAGTCTTGTCCTAGCCTCGTCACTACTTCACCAAAGTTAGGCTAGACACTTAGCAACACATGGAGTCGATTGTGCTAATACTACACTCTGCACTCTTTTGTGCAGATCCTAGTGTCGTAGACTTCGGACCGCAGTGAGGTTGCTGCCTTCAGTCCAACAGGCGACCCGAGATAGTCCTGCAGGCATCCGTGGGCCTTGGCGTCACCTCCTATCTATCCTTTATTTCCTGTTTCCTTTCTTTGATTCAGAAATAGTGTTTCTTTATTTTTCAGACTTTGTATTTCGCACTCTTAGATCGTCTCTGGTACTGTGACACCAGTTCTGGGTGATTAAGGCTTAAAGAGTAGTCTTAGATTCATATTTTAGATATTTTACTACATTTCTTCCGCTTAACGAAATTTCCGCTGTTTTTTACATTATTGCTCTATAAATGCTAAAAGCATATAAAAATGGATAAAGGTAATTTGTTCAATAATTGGATTGTCTAGCTCACATTAGTAGGCGCCATCACGACTCCCGAGGATGAGAAATCTGGGTTATAACAAGTTGGTATAAGAGCTCTAGGTTACATGGGTCTCACAGTTCACAGACAATCTTAGTAGAGTCTGAGGGATCGGTACGGAGACGTTTGTATTTATCCGCCAGAGGCTACAGAGTTAGGAAAAACTTCACATTTATTCCTTCTTGTCGTGTAGTTTGGTTTCTCAATGCTAATCAAATTTATACTCTGTTCTTTTGCAGATGGCGAGAACACGCGCTTCCTCATCCACTGACCAGCAGCCCAAGCCCCCAGCAGCAGCTCCCACGAGGGGCAGAGGGCAAGGCCGCAGCCGTTCTAGAGGCTGAGGTAGGGGCAGAGCTCAGCCCAGAGCAGTAGCACTAGCGGCAAAGCATCAAATTGACTTTGATGATGAGGTTCCGGCCTAGACAGTTCCACTGGGACCAACTCAGGTCCCAGATGGGTTTATTGCTACCCAGTACTCCAGGACACTCTGGTCCGTCTAGTGGGCCTAATGGAGAGTATCACCCGAGCAGGCTTGCTTCCTGTAGCCCCAGCTGTCTTTCAGGCTGGAGGAGGAGCTCAGACTCCTACTACTCAAACTCCAGAGAAGGTAGCTCCCCAATTTCAGACTCCAGCAGTTCATCCAGTTGGAGCAGTTCAGCCGGCTGTGGTAGCTCAGACTGGTGATGGAGCGGCTATGTCTATCGATGCTTTATGAAGGTTGGACAGGTTGACCAAAGTCTTCACTACTACCTTCAACGGTGCATCTTCTGAGAATCCCCAGGATTATCTAGACAACTGTCACGAGGTTCTCAGGAACATGGGGATAGTTGGGACCAATGGGGTCAATTTTGCTACCTTTCGCTTGTTAGGATCCGCCAAGACTTGGTGGATGGATTACTCTTTGGCTAGACCAGCCGGATCGCCAGCTTTGACTTGGGAGCAGTTCACTCAACTATTTCTAGAGATTTTTTCCCCATTACTCAAAGAGAGGGCTATTGGAGGCAGTTTGAGCGTCTCCAGCAGGGTTCCATGACTGTTACCTAGTATGAGACCAGATTTATCGACTTGGCTCGTCATGATCTTATCATACTTCCTACCGAGAGAGAGATGGTGATGAGGTTCATTGAGGGACTTGTTCAGCCGATTCGACTTCAAATGGCCAGGGAGACTAGGAGTGAGATTTCTTTCTAGGAGGCGGCCAATGTGGTTAGGAGAGTTAAGATAGTTCTATCGTAGCTAGGTGGTCAGGGGTCTGATAAGAGGCCTCGTTATTCAGGCCGATTCAGTGGTACCTTGTCTGGAGGTAAAGATTCGTATAGTAGAGGCTATTCTCCTAGGCCTTTTCAGTCAGCACTTCAGGTTTCTCACGGTGCTTCAAGTGGCCGTAGTTCTCATATGCAGTATTCCGATCAGCAGACCTACAGTGCACCACCAGCTCCTATCAGTACACCGCCACTTCAGAGTTTCCAGGGTCGTCAGCCCCAACAGCCGAGGGCTTGTTTTACTTGTGGCGACATGATGCACATTTCTAGGTATTTCCCTCGAGCATCGGGCAGTTCTCATCAATAGGGATTCCGTGCTATGGTTCAGGCACCAGGTTTTCCACAGCCTGCCCAGCTAGCTAGAGGTGGGGGTAGAGGTGCTACAGGTGGAGGTAGAGGTATTAGAGGTGGAGCTCAGACCGCTAAAGATGGAGGCCAGCCAGCAGCAGGCCGTCCTAGAAATGTAGTTCCGGATGGTGGGGCCAGCCCCGATGTTATGCTCTTCTAGCCAGGCCTGAGGCTAAGACTTTCGATACAGTTGTCACAGGTACTGTTCTGATTTGTAGCAGAGATGCTTCAGTTTTATTTGATCCAAGATGTACATACTCCTATGTATCATCTTATTTTGCACCGTATCTGGTCATGCCTAGTGATTCTTTGAGTGCCCCTGTTTATGTGTCTACATTGGTGGGTAATTCTATTACGGTAGACCGAGTCCATCTTTCATGTATAGTTGTGATTGGGAGTCTTGAGACTCGTGTAGATTTGCTTTTACTCGACATAGTTGATTTTGATGTCACATTGGGGATGGACTGGTTATCACCTTACCACGCTATCTTGGACTGTCATGCCAAGACTGTGACCTTAGCCTTGACGGGTTTACCTTATTTAGAGTGGATAGGGACTCCTGGTCATTCTACCTGGAGTGTTATTTCTTACACGAAGGCTCGGCGTATGGTCGAGAAGGGGTGTTGGCCTATTTGGCCTATGTTCGTGATTCTATTGCTGAGGTTCCTTCTATTGATTCTGTGCCTATTGTTTGCGAGTTTCTTGAGGTATTTCCCTCGGACCTGCCAGGTATGCCGTCCGGCAGGGATATTGACTGTTGCATTAATTTAGCTCAAGGCACTCAACCCATTACTTTCCCTCCATATCGTATGGCCCCGCTTGAGTTGAAAGAGTTGAAGGAGTAGTTGCAAGACTTGCTTGAAAAAGGTTTTATTAGACCTAGTGTTTTGCCTTGGGGTGCGCCGGTGTTGTTAGTTAAGAAGAAGGTCGGATCGATGAGAATGTGTATTGATTACCGGCAATTGAACAAGGTTACAATCAAGAATAAGTATCTATTGCCGATGATTGATGATTTGTTTGATCAGCTATAGGGTGCCAAGGACTTTTCGAAGATCGATTTGAGATCTGGCTACCATTAGTTGAGGATTAGGGCATCTGATATCCCTAAGATAGATTTCCGTACTCGGTACGGGTATTATGAGTTCTTGGTAATGTCATTCGAGTTGACAAATGCGCCAGCAACTTTTATGGAGTCAATGAACCGAGTGTTCAGGCCTTACTTGGATTTGTTCATGATAGTCTTCATTGATAATATTTTGATCTATTCCCGTAGCTGGGAGGAGCACGAGCAACATCTTAGAGTGGTTCTTTAGACTTTGAGGGATAGTCAGTTTTATGCCATGTTTTTGAAATGTGAGTTCTGGTTGAGTTCAATTGCATTCCTAGGTCATGTGGCATCCGCAGAGGGTATTCAAGTTGATCTGAAGAAGATTGAGGAAGTCAAGAACTAGCCTAGACTAGTATCACCTACAGAGATTCAGAGTTTCTTAGGATGGTAGGCTATTATCGTCGGTTTGTGGAGGGGTTTTCATCTATCGCAGCCCCGATGACCAGGTTTACCTAGAAGGGTGCCCAGTTCAGATGGTCGGACGAGTGTGAGGCGAGCTTTCAAAAGCTCAAGACAGCTCTGACTATGGCACCGGTGTTGGTTTTGCCCACAGGTTCAGGGCCTTATATAGTTTATTGTGATGCATCTCGTATTGGACTTGGTGTATTGTTGATGCAAGATAGCAAGGTCATTGCCTATGCTTCGTGGAAGTTGAAGATTCATGAGAAGAACTATTCGGTTCATGATTTGGAGTAAGCAGCCATTGTGCATGTTTTGAAGAATTGGAGGCATTATCTATATGGCATGACATGTGAGGTGTTCACGGATCACAAGAGTCACAGTATTTGTTTAAGCAAAATGAGCTAAATTTGAGGCAGATGAGGTAGTTGGAGCTATTAAAGGACTATGATGTTACCATCTTATATCACCCAGTAAAGGCCAATGTGGTGGCCGATGCTTTGAGTAGAAAGTTAGCTAGTATGGGCAATCTTGCTTAAATTCCGGTCAGTGAGAGATTGCTTGCTTTGGATGTTCAGGCTTTGGCCAATCAGTTCGTAAGGTTGGATGTTTCTGAGCCCTGCCGTGTGTTAGCTTGCACAGTCACTTGTTCTTCTTTATTGGAGCGTATCTGAGATCGTCAGTATGATGATCCCTATTTATGTATCATTAGAGACATAGTGTAGACGGGGGTGCCAAGCAGGTTACCTTAGGAGATGATGGAGTTTTGCGGTTGCATGGTCGAGTTTGTGTGCCTAATGTAGATGGGCTCCGATAGTTGATTTTAGAGGAGGCCCATAGTTCTCGTTACTCTATTCATCCAGGCGGCGCTAAGATGTATTAGGATTTGCAGCAGAATTATTGATGGAGGAGAATGAAGAAGGATATCGTTGCGTTTGTGGCTCGGTGTTTGAATTGTCAGCAGGTTAAGTACGAGCATTAGAGACATGGTGGTTTGTTTTAGAGGATTGAGCTTCCCGAGTGGAAGTGGGAGCGGATCACTATGGATTTCGTTGTTGGACTCCCACAAACTCGGAGGAAGTTCGGCGCAATGTGGGTTATTGTTGATAGGCTGACCAAGTCAACACATTTCATTCTTATGGAAGTCTCCTATTCATCCGAGAGGTTAGCTGAGATCTATATCCAGGAGATTGTTCATGTTCGTAGTGTGCCCGTTTCTATCATTTCGGACCGAGGTACGCTGTTTACCTTAAGTTTTTGGAGGGCAGTTCAGCGAGAGTTGGGCACACAGATTGAGTTGAGCACAACATTTCATCCTCAGATGGACGGGCAGTCTGAATGGACTTTTCAGATTTTGGAGGATATGCTCCGAGCTTGTGTCATTGACTTTGGAGGCTCGTGGGATTAGTTTTTGCCTTTAGCGGAGTTTGCCTACAACAACAACTACTAGTCGAGTATCCAGATGGCTCCTTATGAGGCTTTGTATGGTAGGCGGTGTCGGTCGCCAGTTGGATGGTTTGAGCCGGGAGAGGATCGGTTGTTGGGTATGGATCTAGTACAGGATGCCTTGGACAAGGTCAGGATTATTCAGGATAAGCTTCCTACAGCTCAGTCCAGGCAAAAGAGTTTTGCCGATCGCAAGGTTTGTAATTTGGCATTCATGGTCAGTGAGTGAGTATTGCTTCGAGTATCGCCTATGAAGGGTGTGATGAGATTTGGGAAGAAGGGCAAGCATAGCCCTAGGTTCATAGGCCCATTTGAGATTCTTGATTGAGTGGGAGAGGTGGCTTACAGACTTGTGTTGCCGCCGAGTTTATCAGTCATGCATCCAGTGTTTCATGTGTCCATGCTTCGGAAATATCACAACGATCCATCCCACGTGTTAGATTTCAGTACTGTCCAGTTGGACAAGGACATGTCTTATGAGGAGGAGCCGATAGCTATTCTAGACCGGCAGGTTTGTCAGTTGAGATCTAAGAGTTTTTCTTCTGTTCATGTTCAGTGGAGAGGTCAACCCGTCGAGGCATCGACCTGGAAGTCTGAGTCTGATATATGGAGCCTTAATCCCCATCCTTTCCCTGACTTAGGTACTTCCTTCTTATGTCCGTTCGAGGACGAACGGTTATTTTAGAGGTGGAGAATGTGATGACCCAAAAGGTCATCACTTATTTTAGAAATGAATTATGCATTCTGAGTACATAGAAACCTCTTTCAGCATCACCTCGATTTGCGTGCGCAGTTTGAATGCGTAGCCGGATATACATTATGTGAAAAATTTGTGAAAAATGATGTATTTTGATTGTAAACTGAATTAAATTGGCTTCGGTTAACATTTTGGGTAAACGGACCCGGACCCGTGATTTGACTATCCCGGAAGGTTTGTAGGAAAATATGGGGCTCGGGCGTATGCCAGGAATCGAATTCCGAGGTCCCAAGCCCGAGAAACAAATTTTTGAAAGAAATTGTTTTATGAAATTATTTATGAGTTTTGGAAATGAAATGTGATTAAAACTTGATGGTATCGGGCCTGTATTTTGGTTCCGATGCCCGGTACAGGTTTTATATGTGATTCAAAATAAGTCTGAGAAGTTTGGTAAGAAACAGACTGGAAACGACGTGGATCGGATCATTTCTGAGAATATTGGAAATTTGAAGTTCTTAAGGAAATTTCATGATTTTGATGCTAAATTTATAGTTGTTGATGTTATTTTAGTGATTTGAATGCACGAGCGAGTCCGTATGATATTGTTAGGTTGGTGTGCATGTTTAGTTTGGATCCCCGAGGGCTCGGGTGAGTTTTGGATAGGCCACGGGGTAGATTTTTGGACTTGAGGATTGCAGACTATCAGTTGTGCATTGCAGGCCTGCAGGCTTCGCATTTGTAAAGCCTGGCTCGCAAATGCGAGTTCGCAAATGTGAAGGCCTTGATGCAAATGCGAACATTGGCCCAGGTAGATATCTCGCAATTGCGAGGAAATTCATCGCAAATGCGATGCCTCCCTTCCTAGCCAGTAGTCACAAACGCGACGCCATTCTCGCAATTCCCATATCGCAAATGTGAGAGGCTTTTCGTAATTCCCATCATAGCAGAGGTCGGGGTTCGCAATTGCGAACCCCTATTCGCAATTCCCATGCCTGCAACCTGCAATTTTTATACTTAGTCGAAAATCAACCATTTTTCACATCCATTCAAAACATAAACTCCGTAGGGCGATTTTTCAAGAACAACTCTTCTTCCAAATTGATTGTAAGTCAATTTTAAGTCGTTTTCTTCAATCATTAACACCTTTTAACATGATTTCAACTCAAAATCAATGATTTTCATGGGGAAAAATTGAGTGTTTTGGGTAGAACCTAGGTTTTTCAAAAATTGGGGATTTGGACCTTGATTTGAGGTCCGATTTCAAAACAAATTACATATTTGGGTTCGTGGGGGAATGGGTAATCGGATTTTGGTTCGAACCTCGGGTTTTGACCATGTGGGCCCGGGGCGATTTTTGACTTTTTTGGGTAAAACATTGGAAAACTCATTTTTCATGCACTGGAGTTGATTTATTTAGCGTTTATTGATGTAATTAAGTAACTTGTGGCTAGATACGAGCAAATTGGTGGTGGAATCATGAGGTAAAGCGATAGTAGAGGCTTGAATTATGTTCGTGGCATCGAGGTAAGTGTATGGTCTAACCTTAACTTGAGGGATTAGGAGTCGTGTGTTATTTGCTACGTGTTAATTGTGGAGTACGACATATAGTCATGGTGATGAGTATCTATACGTTGGTGTCAAGCATGCCCGTGAGTCTTGTATTGTAATTGTTATGACTCCGCTGTAGATTATTGCGCTTCACATGCTATTATCATTATTGTTCCATTGCCAGCATGTTATTATCATTACTGTTCCCTTGTCGGGATGTTATTATCAATATTGTTCCCTTACAGGGATGTTATTGCGATATTATTGTTCCCTTGCTGGTATATTTGATTTGATATTATTGTACCCTTGACGGGACCTTTTTGTGATTGGTGTTGATAAAAGAAATGGGATCGGGTTGCATGCCTGCAACAAGATATATGAAATGGGAGCCGGTTGCACGCTTGCAACGAGATATGTGAAATGGGAGCGGGTTGCACACCTGCAACGAGATATGTGAAATGGGAGTGGGTTATACCCCTACAACGAGATATGTGAAATGGGAGCGGGTTGCACGCCTGCAACGAGATATGTGAAACAGGAGCGGGTTGCACGCCTGCAACAAGATATGTGAAACGGGAGTAGGTTGCACACCTGCAACGAGATATGTGAAATGGAAGCGGGTTGCACGCCTCCAATAAGATATGTGAAATGGGAGCGGGATGCACACCTGCAACGAGATATGTGAAATAGGAGTAGGTTGCACGCCTGCAACGAGATATGTGAAATGGGAGCGGGTTGCACGCTTGCAACGAGATACAGGAAATGGGATCGGGTTGCACGCCTGCAACGAGATGTGAAATGAAAGTGAACTCTGCACTTATTTTCCCTATCCGTGTTAGTAATTGGATTTCAGTTCCTTTATATTCTCTTGATATTATGTTGTTATCTATTATTCCCCCAAAGCATGTTTCCCCTGCCCAATTTTAATTGAAATTAACTACTTCTATTTCTGTTGTTTATGATATAACTACACAGGTTTATTTGGTAGTTTGGTCCTAGCCTCGTCACTACTTCGCCGAGGTTAGGCTAGACACATACTAGCACATGGGGACGGTTGTGCTGATACTACACTCTGCACTCTTTTGTGCAGATCCCAGTGTCGTAGACTTTGAGCCGCAGTGAGGTTGCTGCCTTCAGTCCAATAGGCGACCCGAGGTAGTCCTGTAGGCGTCTGCGGACCTTGGTGTCACCTCCTATCTATCCTTTATTTCCTATTTCATTTTTTGATTCGGAAACAGTGTATCTTTATCTTTCATACTTTGTATTTAGCACTCTTAGATTGTTTGTGGTACTGTGACACCAGTTCTGGGTGATTAAGGCTTAAAGAGTTGTATTAGATTCATATTTCAGATATTTTACTACTTTTGTTCTGCTTAACGAAATTTCCGCTATTTTTCACATTATTGCTTTATAAATACTAAAAGGGTATAAAAATGGATAAAGGTAATCTATTCAATAATTGGCTTGCCTAGCTCACATTAGTAGGTGCCATCACGATTCACGATGGCGGAAAATTCAGGTCGTGACACCACCATTGCACCCCATACTCCTACTCATACGCCAACATCCGACTATTCCTCTACAACAAATACCACCCCCACCCCAACTTCCACCAATAGACCTACAATTACTACAAAACCATGTCACATTCCTATTGGAAACATTAGATGAGATGGCCTTCTCAGTGCAAGAAGGAATTCCAAACCAAGCACAACAGGATCAAATCTTGAACCTAATTCATCAACAATACATCACCCTTTGGAAAATGCAAGAAATCATCAACCAATACCAACAATGGCAAGCATAGGCTCCTCATCACCCCACCTTTTGGAATACACCCTCACAAAACAACTCCTAGACATGGTTAATTCCTCAATAACCAGTGGCGACTACTCAGCCTCCAGTGTCAAAACAAATACAACAACAGGTGATCAACAACCACATTACCAACTCTCCACCTACTTCTCCACAGCAGGAAAATCATCACCCAACAGAAGAAGGCAACGACCTATCGGAGACCTCATGGAATCAATGAATTGAATGACTTCTTGACGATCTCCATGTTAGAAAATACAGAAAAAATACCCCATATTCATCCCTCCAAACCTCCAGAAAACTTTTTTGAATTTATGCCTAGACCCCTTCTCCTTGGAAGAGAGATATGTATTCTCATGATCCCAACCCTACAAGACAATCTCTTACCATCAGGTCTTTATGATCCTCAACACTTGCTAATGCATTTGGAACTTTCACTGGCTCCGAAAAGAATCACTCCACATCATGAGGATTTAATGAAAATAATGCTTTGGAATTGCCGGGGAGCTCACAGTCAAGAATTCCGCCAGAACCGCAGATTTTTGCTTACATGGAATAATTCTTCTATCCTAGACTTACAGAAACAAAAATTGCAGACCACACCAATCTCCTCATGGAATTCAACTACACTGACTTTAATCCAAGTTGCAGCACAAGGTCAATCAAGTGAAATTGTACTTCTATGGCGAGCCCATGATTTGGTTGTCAACCCACTAGCAGTCACAAGCCAAGAGATACATGCTTCTGTCCAGGTAAATAAATTACCTTCATGGTTACTACCCTTAGTTTATGCTATTAATAATTTTACTGAACGTAAATTACTATGGGAAAATCGACAAACAGTGCATGAACACCATAATTGTGCATGGCTACTATGTGGAGATTTCAACGAGGTCTTTACCTCTAAGGAGAAACTTGGTGGAGAACCTACTAATAAAAAAATCATCCAAATTTAATAACTGCCTTAGCAATATTAAATATGATAGACTCAGGATTCACAGGCCCTAGATTTACATGGACTAACAAACCCAATTTTAATCACAAAAAAATCATCCAAACTCTATTATTATGGAACGACCAGACAAGTTCTATGGTAACAATAAATGGCTTGAATTATTTCAAGATTTCACTATTAAACACTTACCATACACCCACTCCGATTACTGTCCACAAATTCTAAATTTAACAAAACAGTACTCCAAACCACCGGCAAATATTAAATTTGAGACAATGTAGCTTCAATATCCCCAATTTCAACACATTTTTACCCACACATGGCTAGATGAACATGACTATACTATAGAACTAAAAAACATTACTAAACTAGCCAAACACTGGAACACACACATATGTGGAATATCTTTTACAAAAAAAAAATATTAATTGCTCATTTAAAGGGGCTTCAAAATATGAAACCAGATAACAAAAATTCATTCCATTACAATCTTGAGAACCAACTAATTACTGATTTCAACAACTTACTTCGAATTGAGGAAGAATACTGGAAATTAAAATCTCGCGTCCAACGCTAAATGACAGAGATGCCAATACAACCTATTTTTACCTCTCCACAATAATAATACGTAGACGCAATAGAGTTCTAAGCCTCCATGATTCACTAGGAAATTGGTTCTGGGACACCCAAACTATCCAAGATACAATCCTCAAATACTACCAAAGTCTTTTTACAACCCAATTAACACAAAGTCAAAATGAATTAATAACTACCTTCTCAAATTAACTCACGAATGATGACATACAAGCACTAACTAGACCCCTAACTATTCTAGAAATCACAAAATCAGTGAACTCACTCAAACCTCTCAAAGCCCCAGGCTCGGATGGGTTACACCCCATTTTCTTTCAAAAATTTTGGTCAGATACTAAACAAGCAATAATCCGTACCTGCCAACAAGCTTTCCCAACAATAACTATTCCATCCGAAATAAATAAGACTAATATAATCTTAATCCCTAAGATAAACTTCCCAGAATCCATTACTCAATATAGACCACTTGGTCTATGAAACACTATATACAAGATTATAACTAAGATTATTGTTAATAGAATTAAACCTCTACCGCCCAAATTAATCAACCAACCCAAAGTAGCTTCCTAAAGGGTCTTAGGGCAGCTGACAATATCATCCTCGTACAAGAAATAATCCACTCATTTAAAAAATAACAAGGAAAAAAAGGAACATGATGATAAAAATTGACCTCGAAAAAGCCTTTGACCATTTAGTATGGTCCTTCATATGTTTCTCACTGCAACACTTACAATTTTCACTACCCTTAATTAACCTCATAATGTCATGTGCCACAACTTTATCCATATCCATACTTATCAATGGCACACCAACTCCCTTCTTCCAACCTTCTCGAGGTATATGGCAAGGAGACCCCCTATCACCATATCTATTCATAATATGTATGGAATCATTATCCCACATCATTGAGCACAACATAGACATTTGCCGGTGGAGCCCAATCCGACCAAATAGCAATGCTCAACCCCTTTCACACCTAATATTTTCCGATGACCTCATTCTACTAGCACAAGAAACCACCACTAACACTACTACAATAATTGAAATATTCCATCAACTGAGTGCAAAATCTGGACAAAGAATAAATCTTCAGAAATCAAAACTCTTTTTTCCAGCTAATGTAAACCCATCACTTAGACAAATCATATCCAATTCCTTAAATATCCCCATTACCACAAACCTAGGTAAATACCTAGGAGTTCCAATAACGCACAATCAACCTAAAACATCTGATACTGATACATCATAGATCGATTTAACACAAAACTATCCGGATGGAGATCCAAATTCCTTACCCTAGCGGGAAGGACAACCCTTATTAAATCAGTGCTAAATTCAATTCCCATATATGCAATGCAAATCAATTTGTCACCACCCAAACTAATCCACAAACTAGATCATCTACAATGAAACTTCTTATGGGGATAAACTGACAAAAACGTAAAATACACTTAATAAACTATGACAAAATCACCTCTCCAAAATCACAGGGGGGATTGGGGATACAAAAACTGTTCCCAAAAAATAAAGCTATGCTAACAAGCTTTATTTGGCGATACACTCATTCTAACAACTCTCTTTGGTCAAACATACTAACAGCATGTGATGACCCAAAAGGTCATCTTCTGTTTTAGAATTCGATTCCGTGTTTCGAGGCCTTGAATACCTTATTTTATCTCTCCTCAATTTACATGCACAGTCCAGGTGCATATCCGAAAAGCCCTTATGTGAAAAATTTATGAAATGATGATTTTTGGGTTAAAAAGATGATTTTTGTTGACTTCGTTCAATGTTTTGGGTAAACGGATCCGTACCCCTATACCCATGGTACCGGAGGGTTTGTACTAAAATATGGGACCTGGGTGTATGCGCGGAATCGAATTTCGAGGTCTCTAGCCCGAAAAATAAATTTTCGAAGAAAATTGATAAGATTAAAAATGTAATAAATCAAAAGATTTGATCTTGTTGGTATCGAACCCGTATTTTATTTCCAGAGCTCAATATAGGTTTGTTATGATATTTAAGCCTTATCTATGAAATTTGGTGAGAAACGGAAGTGATTTGATATAATTCGGACCTTTGGTTGAGAAAATAGAAGTTCTGAAACTATCTTGAAAATTTTATGTGTTTTGGTGTTGAATTAATAGTTCTAAGTGTTATTTTAGCGATTTGATCGCACAAGAAAGTTTTTATGATGTTTTAAGACTTGTGTGCATGTTTGGTTTGGAGCCCCGAGGGCTCGGGTGAGTTTTGGATAGGCTACAGAGTGAGTTTGGAACTTAGAAATCTATTGTTGCATCTGGTATATGTAGTAGGCCTCTGATCTTGCAATTGGGAGATCAGGTTTCAGAAATGCAAGCTCAGAAGGCATGGAAATTGTGAGGTCCTTATCGCAATTTTAAAGAAGACCTGGGCCAGTAGTTCGCAAATGTGAACACATCTTTGCATTTGCGAAGTAGTCAGGGAAGGGGGATCATCGCAATTGTGACCAAATGTTCACATTTGCAATAGTAGTAGAAATGTGAAAGGTTCGCATTTGCGATGCCAGTCATGCATTTGCGAAGCTCAGGTTACAAATATGACATCTACAATTGTGCAAAAAGGGACCTAGACGGGATTTTCACCCAATCTTCACATTTTTCAAATCCTAGAACCCTAGAAGCGATTCTCCCAAGACCAAATCTTCCCCAAAACATTGGTAACCGATTCTAACCCATTTTCTTTCACTTTTCCATCACATTTCATGAATTTGCAGCCAAAAACTAAGATTTTATGGTAGAAATTAGGGGTTTGAGTAGAATTAGAAATTTTCATAAATTGGCAATTTAGACCTCGATTTGGGGTCGGATTCCAAAATAATTGTATATCTGGGATCGGGGGTTAATGGATAGCTGGGTTTTTGTCCGAATTTCGAGTTTGGACCAAGCGGGCCCAGTGTCAATTTTTGACGTTTTGGGGAAAATATTGGAAAACCTATAATTATGGATTGGAATTGATTTCTTTAGTATTTATTAATGTTATTAAGTTAATTATGACTAGATACACGTGAATTGGTGGTGGAATCGAGAGGTAAAGTGGTGTTTGAGCTTTGAAATACCCAATGGCTTGAGGTAAATGTTTGGTCTAACTTTGACTTGAAGGATTAGGGATCCCGACTTAATTGCTATGTGAAATTCCATGTGTGTGGCGTATAGGTATGGTGACGAGTACCTATGCGCTACCAAACTATCGTTTTAGCTTGTTCGCTTCCCTATTTCCTATTATATCGTTTCTTGTCTTAACTACTACTTGCTCATAAATGTTTCCATGTCTAATTACTTCATGTTAACTGTTGTTTTCTCCTTTGAAGTATTAATTGTTTCATAGTGTCATTTTATTACCTTGTTGGTTGAAGTTGGTTTGTTGGTGCTTCATGGTACACCTTGGTTGGTCTCGCTGTGTAATAATAACTTTTGAAGTTTCATAATTGTATAGATCTTCTGTGATTATGATTTGAGATATAAATGTTGTGGAGGGTTTGAGCTAAACTGTGAAACACTTGTTCTTATTTTGTGATTGGTACTGAGATGTGGGTTCTGGTTGCACGCCGCAATAGGAGGAATAAGGGTAAATATATTTGTTTGGTGGGATAGGGTTACGCGCTGCAACGAGGAGTTATAAGGGTGGACGAGTGAGATCGGGTTGCACGTCGCAATAGGAGGAATAAGGGTGATATATCGAGGAGTAATAAGGATGGACTGGTGGGATCAGGTTGCACGCCGCAACAAGGAGCAATAAGGGTTAATGTTTATACTGTTAATGATTATATGGTGGGATCGAGATACGCGCCGCATCAAGTGTTATTTATGTATTCTTTTCTACTGAGATTCGTTATTGTGATGTTGAAACTCTCTTAAGGATTGGTTATAGCTGAGTATTGTAGAAATCCTGGGTTCTTTATTTATTTAATGCAAGTTACTATTATACTTCATTCTATAATTCCTTTCTATCTTAGTATAAACTATTGCAGGTTGTATATTGTTATGCCCTGCCGTAGCCTCGTCACTACTTCGTTGAGGGTAGGCTCGGCACTTACCAGTACATGGGGTAAGTTGTACTGATACTGCACTCTATATTTTCTATGCAGATTTCAGATCTAGTAGTGGCTGATCGAGAGGTCGATTGCTGATACTTCAGACAGGAGACTCAAGGTAGTCCTACAGGCATCCGCAGTCCCTGGCATACCCTCCTATCTTTGCTTCATTTCTATTTTACTTTCTTTGAGACAGATGCATTTCTTTCAAACCATTAGTTGTAGTATTCTTAGAATGTTCGTGAGTTGTGACACCCGTTTCTAAGTGGTATTTATTTCGACTTTCGTTAATAGTATATGAGAAATCAGTTAGATTGTGTATTTTCGCTTTTATTTTCGCTGATTTAGTTTGTTAAATTTTAATTATAAAAAAAATAAAGGAAAAAGGTGAAGCATTATTTAGCGTTGGCTTGCTTGGCGAGTGCAATGTTAGGTGCCATAACGGTCCCGAAGGTGGGAAAATTCGGATCGTGACAAGTTGGTATCAGAGCACTAGGTTGCCTAGGTCTCACAATTCACAAATAAGCTTAGTAGAGTCTGAGAGATCGATATGGAGATGTCTGTGCTTATCCCTAGAGGCTATAGAGTTAGGAACAATTTCACTGGTATTCATATCTGTCGTGCGGTTTGATCTATCAATACTAATTGAACTATTTATCCTATTCTTTCGCAGATGACGAGAACACGTACCGCTTCATCAGCTGATCAGCAGTCCGAGCCCCTAGTGGCAGCTCGTACGAGGGGTAGAGGACGAGGCCGAGGCTATGCTAGGGGTCGAGGCAAGGGTAGGGCTCAGCCCAGAGCTTGAGCAACAGCACCAGCGGTAGAGCCTCAAGTAGAGTTTGTTGATGAAGTTCCGGCCCAGACCGTTCTAGCAGGGCCAACTTAAGTTCCATAGGGGTTCATAGCTACCCCAGTACTTCAGGATGCTTTGGTCTGTCTAGTGGGCCTTATGGAGAGTGTTACTCAGGCCGGCCTACTTCCTGTAGCACCAACCGTCTTTTGGGCTGGGGGAGGAGCACAGACTCCCGCTACTCACACCCTAGAGCAGATGGCTCCCCAGTTTTAGACTCTAGCAGCTCAGCTAGTTGGGGTAGTTCCGTTGGGTATTGTAGCACAGACCGGTGATGGATTAGCTATGTCTTCTGATGCTTTGTGGAGATTGGACAGGTTCACCAAGCTTTTCACTACTACCTATTGTGGTACATCTTCAGAGGGTCCCTAGGACTATTTGGATAGTTGTAATGAGGTGTTGTGGAACATGGGGGTAGTAAAGACCAATGGGCTCGACTTTGCTTATTTTCGTCTATAAGGTTCTGCTAAGAAATGGTGGAGGGATTTTTGTTTGGGTATACTAGTTTGGTCACCTACCTTAACTTGGGATTAGTTTTCTCGGCTATTTCTGGAGAAGTTTCTTCCTGTCACTCAGAAAGAGAACAATTAGAGGTAGTTTGAGTGCCTCCAACAGGGTTCTATGACTGTCCCTCAGTACGAGACCAGATTTGTTAACTTAGCCTATCATGCTCTTCTTATACTTCCCACCGAGAGAGAGAGAGAAAGGGTGATGAGGTATATTGAGGGACTTTTTCAGCCTATCAGATTGCAGATGGCTAAGGAGACAGGGAGTGAGATTTCTTTCCAAGATGTAGCCAATATGGCCAGGCGAGTTGAGTTGGTTCTATCATAGGGGAGTGGTCAGGGGTCTGATAAGAGGCCTCGTCAATTCGGTGGATTTAATGGGGCCTCATTAGGAGGCCGGGGTATTTTTGGTAGGGGACATCCACCCAAGCCGTTTCATTCAGCACTTTAGAGAGCTTCAAGGGGTCTTGGTCCTTATGTACCTCATTCAGGGCAGCCAGCTTATAGTGCCCTGCCAGTTCCCATCAGAGCACCTCCCCTTCAGAGTTATTATCACGGTCAACCAACCCGTTAGGGTCAGTCTCAGTTTCCTCAGCCGTAGTATTCAGATGGATATTTTGAGTGTGGTGAGTATGGGCATGTCCGGAGGACCTTTCCGAGATTAGTGGGTGTTCAGTCACAACAGCAGGGTTCCCGTGCCATGATTTTGGCACCGCTTGCCCATCTAGCTAGAGGTAAGGGTCAGGGAGCCCGAGGTAGGGGTCAGCCCGCTAGAGATAGAGGCTAGGCCGTTAGAGGTGG
Source organism: Nicotiana tabacum (assembly GCF_000715075.1). Taxonomy (NCBI): domain Eukaryota; kingdom Viridiplantae; phylum Streptophyta; class Magnoliopsida; order Solanales; family Solanaceae; genus Nicotiana; species Nicotiana tabacum. Next base: position 182,460,466 of record NC_134087.1, on the reverse strand, counting down.
AGGCCATGCCGCCAGATGTGGAGACCAGCTAGTAGGAGGTCATCCCAGGGATATGGTTCAGAGTGGTGGGGCCCATCCCCGATGTTATGCTTTCCCAGCCAGACATGAGGCTGAGTCCTCTAATGTTGTTATTACAGGTACTGTTTTGGTTTGTAGTAGAGATGCTTCAGTTCTGTTTGATGTAGGGTCTACATATGTGTCTTCTTATTTTACTTCATATTTGGTTGTGCCTGGTGATTTTTTGAGTGCTCGCATATATGCGTCCATATCGGTGGGGGATTCTATTATTGTAGATAGTGTCTATCGCTTATGTGTGGTTGTTATTGGGGTCTTGAGACTAGTGTAGATCTCCCCCTTCTCGATATGGTTGATTTCAATGTTATTTTAGAGATGGAATGGCTTTCGCCTTATCATTCTATATTAGATTGTCATGCCAAGACCGTGACCTTAGACTTACTAGGGTTGCCTCGATTAGAGTGGAGAGAGACTCCTGGTCATTCTATCAGCAGGGTTATCTCTTATATGAAGGCTCAACATATGGTCAAGAAGGGGTGTTTGGATCATTTAGCTTATGTTCGTGATTCTAGTACTGAGGTTCCTTCTATGGATTCTGTGCCAGTTGTCCATGAGTTTAGAGGTATTTCCTACAGACCTACCGGGGATGCCACCCGATAGGGATATTGACTTTTGCATTGATTTGGCTCTGGGCACTCAGCCCATTTCTATTCCTCTATGCCATATTGCCCCGCTAGAGTTGAAGGAATTGATGGAGAAATTGCAAGATTTGCTTGATAAGGGATTCGTTAGCCCAGTGTCTCGCCTTGGGGTGCGCCAGTGTTGTTTGTAAATAAAAGGGATGGATCGATGAGGATGTGCATAGACTATCGGCAATTGAAAAAAGTCACCATCAAGAACAAGTATCCATTGCTGAGGATTGATGATTTATTTGATCAACTTCAGGGTTCCAAAGTGTTTTCAAAGATTTATTTGGGATCTAGCTACCATCAGTTGAGGACTAGGGCATCCGATATCCCTAAGACAACTTTCCGGTCTCGATATGGGCATTATTAATTCTTACTGATGTCATTTGGATTGACAAATGACCCAGTTGCGTTTATGAATTTGATGAACCGAGTGTTCAAGCCCTATCTGGATTCCTTTGTGTTTGTTTTCATTAATGATATCTTGATCTACTCCTGCAGCCGAGAGGAGAATGGGGAGCATCTTCAAGTCATTCTCCAGATTCTGAGAGACAGTCAATTATTTTGTAAGTTTTTGGAATGTGAGTTTTGGTTGAGTTCAGTTGCATTCTTGGGTCACGTTGTATCAGCAGAGGGTATTCAGGTGGAGCTTAAGAAGATTGAGGCAGTCAAGGACTGACCTAGACCACATCAGCTACAGAGATCCGGAGTTTCTTGGGTTTGGCGGGTTATTATCATTAGGTTGTGGAGGGATTTTCAACTATAGCATCCCCGATGACCAGGTTGACCTAGAAGGGTGCCCCGTTTAGGTGGTCGGACGAGTGTGAGGCGAGATTTCAGAAGCTCAAGATAGCTTTAACTACGGCGTCCGTGTTGGTGTTGCCCACAGGTTCAGGGCCATATACAGTATATTGTGACGCATCGCGTTTTGGACTTGGTGTGGTGCTGAAGTAGAATGACAAGGTTATTTATATCGCATGTCGTGTGAGGTGTTCACAGATCATAAGAGTTTGCAATATTTGTTAATACAGAAGGAGCTCAATTTGAGGCAGAGAAAGTGGTTGGAGCTATTGAAAGACTATGATATCATCATCTTTTATCATCCTGAGAAGGCCAATGTGGTGGCTAATGCTTTGAGTAGGAAGTCAGCAGTATGGGCAGCCTGGCATATATTCCAGTCGGTAAGAGACCGCTTGCATTAGATGTTCATGCTTTGGCCAATCAGTTCATAAGGTTGGATGTTTCTAAGCCCAATCGTGTTCTAGCTTGTACAGTCGCTCGGTCTTCATTATTTGAGCATATCAGAGATCGGCAGAATGATGACCCTCATTTGCTTGTCCTTAGGGACACAATGCGGCACGATGATGCCAAGCAGGTTACAGTTAGAAATGATGGAGTCTTGAGGATACAAGGTCGTATTTGTGTGCCTAATGTTGATGGACTTCGTGAGCTGATTCTAGAGGAGGCCCACAGTTCCCGATATTTTATTCATCCGGGCATCGCTAACATGTATCAGGACTTGCGGCAACATTATTGGTGGAGGAGGATGAAGAAAGATATTGTTGCATATGTAACTCGGTGTTTGAATTGTCAACAGGTAAAGTACGAGCATTAGAGACTTGGTGGTTTGCTTCAGAAGATTGAGATTCCTGATTGGAAGTGGGAGCGTATCACTATGGATTTTGTTATTGGACTCCCATGGACTCAGAGGAAGTTCGATACAGTATGAGTTATTGTGGATATGCTGACTAAGTCAGCGCATTTCATTCTTGTGGTAGTTTCCTATTCTTAGGAGTAGTTGGAAGAGATTTATATCTGTGAGATCGTTCGTCTTCATGGTGTGCCCGTTTCTATTATTTCTGATCAAGGTACGCAGTTTACCTCGCATTTCTTGAGGGCAGTACAACGAGAGTTGGGTACGCGGGTGTCACAACCCAAACCGATGGGATGCGACGGGTGCCTGAGTCCTACGTGTCAAACACCCCTAAGCATGCATCTAGGATATGCACCTGTATAACATCTGTTAAATTATGAAGATAACATACATGAAGGAAACCTGCCAACAAGGCATATGTACGTATACATGCAGAATACATTGGATGAGCCGGCAATGATGCTATAGCGAACTACATATCCAATAACTGAAAGCTGACAAGGCCACATACAACCCAACTAGACATACTGTCTACAAACCTCCAATAGAAACATAACTGTACAAAGACGGGATTGAGCCATGTCATACCCATATACATATATATATATATATATATACACAAACGTATCATACCAAAATCAAAGCCGCTCCGGATCAGGTGCAGTATGCCAACTCTCACAGATCAGGGATCCTAAGAAGGGGGACCGTCAGCTTGCCTACCTGCACCTGCGAGCATGGAAAGCAGGCCTAGTGAAATTGGGCGTCGGTACGAAAAATGTACTAAGTATGTATGGCATGAAAATTAGTACGTAAAAGACATAGATGAAACATGGAATACAGAAATACCTTTAAATCTGAATAATTTTGTAAATTTTAAAACTTTTATAATGTCATGCACGTGCGTATAAATGTCATGCCATGCATAGGTATGGGTGTACATAATATCATCAAGCCACTGAGGGCATCCCATCATATCGTCTCGGCCATTGTGGGCAACATTATCAATATATACCAGTTGATCAGGTGGTGGTGTGTATATAACGCCGTATCCTTTTCCCATATCCCATATACATATTTTTATATATATACGCGTATATAACGCCATCTAGTCGTGGGTCAATACATATGTATAAATGAGTGAAATGCATGAAAAATATGTTATAATCTCGATATTCTTTCCGGATAAACTTTTCCAACGGCGTATTATTCTGAGACCCATGAACAAAAGATAATAATATTTTTTATGGGGAATCAAAATATAGACACCCCTACTATATCTATGAATAGAGTAATTTATAAAAATTGTATGTTTGTTCGTTTTTTTCAATATAATTTGGACCATGCCAAAAAATGAAGGTAGGGCCATAGCGTACCTGTTCCTTGAATTATTTGATCGAAATAAAGCTTTTGCTTCTGTGAAATACGTTGGAATGAGAGGATGAAGCTTCAGCTTCTGAATTTAAACGAAACCTTGCTATGGATTTGAATATTTGGACGAAATGATTCTGTTTGTAACCTCGGTTTGAAAACCAAATACAGAATGTGTTTTCTTTAATCTAATGAATTCATTACTAACTTTCTAGATACAAGTCTTTTTTGCTAAGACTTAAGTCATGTCTTAGTCATATTTACAATTAGCCATCTGGAAACAATGACTACTTAGTCATTTCCAATGTTGTGGCTTCTTGCCACGTGGGGTGGGGTTGGGATATTAATTTTTTTATCCACTTATTAGTTAACTGGGTAATATCCTGTTAACTGGGTAATGTCCTGTTACCCGGTAATTAATCAATTACCCGCGTAATTTAAAAAAATTACCACAAAAATATTCCATATATACTTTATATATTATACTACCGTGGTCATATGGTACCTTGCATGGTATTAGTTCATAATTATCGGGTATTATCGCTCGACCCGTATTTTATTTCAAATTGTCCACTTTCAATGAAACTCATTTTCTTTAATCCGTGTACCCCTTTATCCTTCATAACACTTATTTATCACTTGTTATAAATAGCGTAAGAACGTTAACTTCAAGATGATCTCATCCCCGAGTCTACATCGGTTAACTAAAAATGAAATTTTAACGTACGAGAACGTGAGATGTAACATCCTTCCCCCTTTAGAAACATTCATCCTCGAATGTTCAACTCCCCGTGATCTATATAACCTTGGCAGGGTCATCTCTGTAACAACACCACTACCAACTCTCCCCGTAGAAGCTTAATAACCCAACGACACACAGGACCATAATTATGAATAACGACAATGGCCTCACATGACCAACAACAATAACCAACACAAGAATTTATACACGTACCTTATGATTATGATGTCTCAGTCGGATCCTTCTCTTGAAGAGGAAATAAGTAGGAATATCTAAACCTCATGTCTTCCTCGACCTCCTAAGTCACATCTTCTACATTATTTTCTCTTCAAAGTACTTTCACCGAAGCTACGTCTTTAGTTTTCGATCTCTGAATCTGTCCGTCTAATATAGCAATGGGAGTTTCTTCGTCTAATGGCTACTCTGTGACCTGAATGTCATCAACTAACACAATTCTGGAACAATCTACGATACATTTACAGAGCATACACACATGAACGACTGGACGTACAAACTCCAAGTGCGAAGACAAGTCTAACTTATATACTACCTGGCTTACTTTGCGTGTAATCCTTATGGCCCTATGTACCGAGGGCTAAATTTTCCTTTCTTTTTGAACCTCATGACATCTTTCATCGGTGATACCTTTTTAGAATAGCCAGTCGTCCACCTGAAATTCCGAGTCTCGTTGTCGATTATCCGCATAAGCATTCTGACGGCTTTGAGCTGCCAATAGCCTTTCCTGTATAAGCTTAATTCTCTCGATTGCCTGCTTTACCAATTCTTGTCCTACTAACGTAGTTTCCCTAACATCGAACCACCATATAGGTGACCTATACTTCCGTCCATAAAGAGCTTCGTATGTAGCCATCTGAATACTGGAATGGTAACTATTATTATATGCGAACTCAATAAGCGGCAGATGATCATCCCAGCTACCTTTGAAGTCTATTACACAAGCTCGTAACATATCCTCTAGTATTTGAATAGTACGCTCAGCCTGCCCGTCTATCTGGGGATGAAATGCTATACTAAGACTTACTTGAGTCCCCAATCCCTTTTGGAAGGACCTCCAGAAGTTAGCTATAAATTGAGCTCCTCTATTCGAGATAATAGATATAGGGACACCATGCAGTCTTACTATCTCCTTGATATAAAGTCTTGCATAATCCTCTAAGGAATATGTAGTCCTAACGGGCAGAAAATGGGATGACTTTGTAAGCCTATCAATAATCACCCTTATCGAATCAAACTTATACTAGGTACGAGGTAAGCCTACAATGAAGTCCATATTGATTACTTCCCATTTCCAAGTCGGAATCTCCATATCTTGCAATAACCACCGGGTTTTTGATGCTCAATTTTAACCTGATGACAATTAGGATACTAAGCAACAAACTCTGCTATATCCTTTTTCATTCCGTCCCATCAATATACTTCCCTGATATCATGATACATCTTTCTTGTTCCTGGATGGATAGAATAACGAGAATAGTGAGTTTCTCCCATAACCTACCGACACAGCCCTGCCACATTAGGCACACACAATCATCTTCGATATCTGAGGACCCCATCTTATGTAATTCCAAACGATGTCTTCTCCTTCTGAAGGGTGGTATCCATATAATGAACTAACACATAATCCTCGTACTGGCGTTCCTTTACTTCAGTTACTAATGAGGATGTTGTCGTATTCTGAAGAGTAATTCCAATGTCATCTGAGTCCAGTATCCGAACTCCAAGACTAGTTAGCTAATGAAACTCATGGGACATTCCCCTCTTTTCTAGCTGTAAATATGATAGGCTACCCATAGATTTACGGTTGAGGGCGTCGGCTACTACGTTCGCATTCCCCGGATGTTATAAAATATAAACATCATAGTCTTTAAGTAGCTCCAACTATCTCCTTTGATGAAGATTCAATTCCTTTTGCTTGAAGATATACTGGAGGCACTTATGGTCCATATTGATATCAATGTTATTGTCATACTAGTGCCTCCACATCTTTAGTGCATGAATCACCGTGGCTAACTCTAAATCGTGGGTCGGATATTTCTTCTTGTGCTTTCTTAGTTGTCTAGAAGCATAAGCCACAACCTTAACATGCTGCATCGGCACACAACCTAATCCAATGCCTGAAGCGTCACAATAGATAACATAACCATCGGTCCCTTCTGGAAGTATTAGAATCAGTGCTGAAGTTAATCTGTCCTCTAAGGCCTAGAAAACTCCGTTCATAAGCATCGGTCCACTGAAACCTAGATCCCTTATGAGTTTACTTACATGGTTATCCTAATCTTGTACAATTCAGGAAATTCCTCTCTTCGAAGGCCCAAACTTCATCTTTTATCACTCACAATTGCGCCCTTATCCCAATATTAGGGCAACATTTCATATATTCTAAACATTACTAGTCTTAGAATCCTTTGAGTTCATTCGGGCTATACTGATCCTTCTATAACTCAGGGAAACCATCAGCTCTTTTATGAACTTATTCCCAAGGACTCATCCATTCTTGTTACCTTTTTACTTATCTTTTCTTATCCTTCCTCCAGTCTTCCTAGAACCTTGTCGCTCTACCATATTGTATCTTGCGACCTACACGTATCTATTTATATTTTTTCGCAACCTTTCTTCAACCTTCTTGCACCATAGATTTCCTTATATTATTCCGGAACATCAAGCAAGACACCACATACCACTTTGGTCAAAGGTGCTTAGAAGAGAAGAAAATTTTGTTACAAGTTTCTTGTAATAATCTTCCAAACGGAGAAGCTACGAACCTTCATCGGTGTTGTAGGTCTAGGAAAAGTCTTCACTGCCTCAGTCTCTTGTGTATCCACTCGGATGTCTTTACCCGAAATAATATGCCCAAGGAAAGCTACAGAGTTCAACCAGAATTCATATTTAGAAAATTTTGCATACAATTTCCCCTCTTGTAGAACTCTGAGCACAATACGCAGATGATCTGCATGCTCAGCCTCTGAACGATAATATACCAATATAACGTCAATAAATACAACTACGAACAGATCTAAAAAAAGGCCTGAACACACGGTTCATTAAATCTATGAATACTGTTGGGGCATTTGACAGACCGAACGACATAACCCAAAACTCAAAGTGCCCATATCTAGTCCTGAATGCTGTCTTCCGAATATCTTCATCCTTAACCCTTACCTGATAGTTTCCGGACCTCAAGTCTATCTTTGAGAAATACTTGGCACCTTGCAACTGACCAAATAAATCATCAATTCTCGGGAGCGGTTACTTATTCTTGATCATCACCTTATTCAGCTTCCTATAATCAATACACATTCGTAAGGAACCATCTTTCTTTCTTACAAACAAAATAGGTGCTCCCCACGGTGACGTACTAGGTATGATAAAACCTTTTTCAAGCAAGTCCCTTAGTTGTTACTTTAATTCTTACAGCCCTGCAAGGGCTATTCTATAGTGGAAATATATATATTGGATGAGTATCTGGTAGTAGGCCAATGACAAACTCAATTTCTCGCTTTGGCAGAAGACTTGGAAGCTCATCGGGAAAAGCATCGGTAAACTCATTATCTACAGGAAATGATTGAATGGTTGGTAATTTTAATTCCATATCCAAAACCCAAACTAAGTGATAAATATAGTCCTTTATTATCATCTTTCTTGCCTTGAGATAGGAAATAAATTTACCTCTTGACGATGCGGTTTTACCTTTCCATTAAAACAGGCTCTCCTAAAAGCTGAAATCAAACCATCTTTTATCTACACTTGATGTTAACATAACAAAAGGACAATCAATCCACACCTATTATAATATCAAGTCTTTCCCAATATACCACGTATCTTATCCTTGTTCATTATCAAATCTATCACGAGCCATTTCGGGTCACATCCATATATATAAGTAACAATATTAAAACATAACTTGCATAACTAATTTACAAAAAGGTTTATATACATAGGGGTCGACTAGGCCGTAGACATGTCATACCCAAAACTATATACAAGATAATGTCTACAAAACCTCTAAGTAGGCATAACCATAATATATACAAGTCGGGACGGGGCTCCCTACGTATTCATAAAACAACCTAACACATTTAGAACCCTGACTTGGTAATATTACGGGAAGAGGTGGAACTCAGCAACCAAAAATTGACACTTGGAGGAAGTATATAGTAGAGGGTCCTTGCCTCGTCCTATATAAGAACATCGATCGGACACACTTCAAAGCAGAATCTTCATGTCCTTATCAGTTACCTTCTTCCTCTTGTCTCGACTACTATCTTCTTCCTCTGCGTATCCCATAACATATACCGATGAACCTTAATTGACGGTCTCCCAAGACTGTGGACTATCTGGAACATCAAAAGAGCTGGTGTCCTCAAATACCTTGACATAGTTTTGAGCCTGAGGGAATCTCAATTGTGCCAATCCATTCACTACTCCCCTCATATCCTTATCAATGGGTTGTAAAACTAAGGGTCTTGGTGTGGTTGGAACTCCACTCACCCCAACTACTGCCAGAGTGGTCGAAACAACTCGAACGTATGACTCATATGATCCTTGGATGGATCCTCCTCAATAAAACCCATGATCTGCGATGGTCTGAATCCATAGTATAACTTATCTCTCTTTCTAACACCTTCATAGCCTTTTGACCTGTGCTAGCGGCTGTAGTCTTTGGATGCATCGCTAAAAATGTAACACATCGTTAGGAACATGAATGCCAATATCGCATGATCTAAGATAAGAAGCGAGGATAACATCTTATATATCCTGTAGCCTCCTGTCTATAAGTATGGTGCATAACACACCCATAAACAAGACTCTAATAGACACAGTCTGTAGACAACCCTAGGACAGAACTGCTCTGATACCACTTTTTTTCACGACCAAAACCGATGAGCCGCGATGGGTGCCTGAGTCCTACCTGTCAAGCACTCCTAAGCATGCGTCTAAGATATGAACCTGTATAACATCTGTTGAATTACAAAGATAACATACATGAAGGAAACCTGCCAACAAGGCATATGTACGTATACATGTAGAATACATTGAACGAGCCGGCAAGGCTGTTATAGCCAACTATACATCCAAAACTGAAAGCCGACAAGGCCAGATACAACCTAACTAGACATACTATCTAAAGACCTCTAACAGAACATAAATGTACAAATACGGGATTGAGACACGTCATACCCATATATATATATATACACACAAACGTATCGTACCAAATCAAAAACAAACATATCATACCAAAATCAAAGCAGCTCCGGATAAAGTGAATCATGCCAACTCTCGCCGATCAGGGATCCTAAGAAGGGGGACCGTCAGCTTGCCTACCTGCACCTGCGGGCATGGAACGCAGGCCCTGTGAAATAGGGTGTCAGTACGAAAAATGCACTGAGTATGCAAGGCATGAAAATTAGCATGTAAAAGACATAGATGAAACATGGAATACAAAAATACCTTTAAATCTGAATAACTTCGTAAATTCTGAAAAGTTTATAATGTTATGCACGTGCGTATAAATGTCGTGCCATTCATACGTATGGGTGGACATAATATCATCAAGTCACTGAGGGTATCTCATCATATCGTCTCGTCCACTATGGGTAACATCATCAATATATATCGGCTGATCAGGTGGTGGTGCGTATATAATGTTGTAACCTTATCCCATATCCCATATACATATATTTACACACACACACACACACACACACACACACACACACACACATATATATATATATATATATATATATATATATATATGTGTGTGTGTGACCATCTGGTTGTAGGTCAATGCACATGTATAAATGAGTGAAATGCATGAAAAATATGTAATAATCTCAATATTCTTTTCGGATAAACTTTTCCAACTGCGTATTATTCTGAGACCCATGAACAAAAGATTATAATATTTTTTATGGGGAATCAAAATATAGACACCCCTACTATTTCTATGAATAGAGTAATTTATGGCAACTGTGTGTTTACTCGTTTCTTCAGTATAATTTGGACCATGCCAAAAAAAGAATGAAGGTCCATAACATACCTGTTACTTGAATTATTTGATCGAAATGAAGCTTCTGCTTCCGTGAAATATGTTGGAACGAGAGGATGAAGCTTCAACTTCTGAATTTGAACGAAACCTTGCTATGGATTTGAATATTTGGATGAAATGATTATATTTCAAACCTCGCTGGTTTGAAAACCAAATACATAATTTGTTTTTTTTTATCTAATGAATTCATTTCTAAGTTTCTAGATACAAGTCTTATTTGCTAAGACTTAAGTCATGTCTTAGTCATATTTACAATTAGCCATTTGGCAACAATGACTGTAACGACCCGACCGGTCATTTTGAACTCTGGCGCATCGTTCAGCAGTTGGGGCCATGAGCAGCTTCACTTCAGGTATAATGACTTGTACGCATGGTCGGAATTGAATTCCAGGAAATTCGGAGTTGATTTGGAAAGGGAATTCTCATTTCGGAAGCTTTAAGTTGAAAGAATTGACTAGGATTGGATTTTAGAATTAACGACCTCAGAATCGAGATATGAAGGTTCCGGTAGGATTGTATGATGATTTCGTACTTGGGCCTATGCTCGGATAAGTTTTTGGATTACCCGGGAGCATTTTGGAGCCTATTGTGGAAGTTAGCATTTTGGAATAAATTTCATAAGTTTGGGTTGAAGTGCATTTCAGTTTTACCGATGCCTGTTTGGGATTCCGAGTATGGAAGTAGCTCCATATGGTGATTTTGGAGTTGGTAGCGTGATCAGAAGTGAATTCGGAGGTCCGTAGTTCATCTTGAAGTCATTTGGCTAAAGATAGAAATTTGAAGGTTTTTGAGAAGTTTGACCGAGAGTTTGACTTTTTGACATCGGGGTCGGATTCCAATTCTGAAAGTTGGAGCAGGTCCATAATTTGAAATATGACTTGTGTGCAAAATATGAGGAAGATCGGACGTGATTTGACGGTTTTCAGCATCGAATGTAGATGTTTGAAATTTTAAAGTTCATTAAGCTTGAATTTGGAGTGCGATTCATGATTTTGACATTGTTTGATGTGATTTGAGGCCTCGAGCGAGTTCGTATCATGTTTTGGGACATGTTTGTATAATTGGTTAAGGTCCCGAGGGCCTCGGGTGGATTTCGGAAGGTTAACGGAATGGATTTCGGACAAAGAAAAGTTGTTGAAATCTGTTGCAGAAGCTGTTCGCTAGAAATATTCTGATGCGAGGAGTCGATTTTGGAAGCTCATATCTTGCAATCTATAAAGAATATAAAAAATTTCAAAACATGAAAGTTGTAACCCTTGCATTCTAGTTGTCAAAAAGATAAAACACTCATCATTTGAATATTTGTACAGAAAGTCATGATCGACTGAATGAAGGCTGGTAAACCTTTTCTGCAATTTCCCCAAAAATTTCTGATGCGAAGAGCCTACTTCAGAAGCTTATATCTCGAAATTTATAAGGAATCTGAAAATTTGCAAAACATAAAAGTTGTTTCCCTTGAATTCTAGTTTCCAGAAAATGAAACAATTCATGATTTGGACATTTTATCATAAAGTTATGATTGATTGAAATTGGCTGGTGGAGCAATTTTTACAGAATTTTCTGATGCATGGAGCCAACTTTAGAAGCTCATATCTCGGAATATATAAAGATTTGTATGGTTTACAACCTATCAAATGAAATATCTTTGAGTCTAGTTTCTAAATCTTTAAACCATTTGTCATTTGCATATTTTCACAAGGAGTTATGGGCATTTTAACAGAAGGTGTACAGCAGGAAAAAATTGTAATAGGATGTACAACCTGCACAATGCAAGGTACAACTCGATGAAGCCTGGGCAGATTGTTTTAAACACGAGTTTTGGCCTATTTCTTCATTTTGGCTTGGACGATTTTGGAGAGCTCAAGGAGGGATTTTCGCCAAGCAACACTAGGTAAGTGATTTCTTCCTATTTTTGAGTTAAATATGTGATCTTACATGGATTTAGACATGAAAAATAGAGCAAATTGTATATTTGAGTGGGTAAAGATATGGGTAAAATTTATCTTTTAGAAATTTCGGAATCCAGGCACGTGGGCCCGAGGGCATTTTGGTCAACTTTTCGAGTGGAGTTGGGAACTTATATAATTTGAATTTTTACAAGTATTAGAGTGAATTTTTATTGGTTTGCCCGTTATTTGAATAGTTTTGGGGTGTTGTGCATCAATTGGAGTCGTTGGAAGGGCTTGGAAGCTGGTTATAGAAATTTCGGAGCGATGTGAGTCTCCTTTCTAACATTGTAATAGGGAATTGTACCCATAGGTGATTTAATTGGTTATGTGATCCTATTTACGGGGGCTACATACGCACGAGGTGACGAGAGTCCGTGCGTAGCTACTATTATGCTTAAGTCCGGGTAGTTTAGAGCGAAAAGCATGCTTTCTTGTAATACTTGCAACCTTGTTGACAAACTTAAAATGCTTAAAAAATATCAAACGTGTAAATGAATTTCTAAAAAAGGCTAGATATCATTTCTTGACTTTTAAAAGAGAAACTTGCCTTTTCATAAACTATTGATTTGATCGTTTGAATGTATTTATCTATTGTGGAACGGGCCAAATGCCTCGGTAGATTAAATAGATGCATCTATGGTTTGCGCCATTCGACCCTCTAGCAGTGGACAATTTAAATATTGTTGGTTCGGGCCGTACGTCCTCAGCATGATTTGTGCATGCTTGCATTGCTTGCCTTGGGATTTATAGATGTTGATATTTGCTGTATAAATGATGAAAAGGATTTTGGGAATTTCCTATAATAGAAAGAATTGTTTACTTGCTTCATTCTATTAAATTACAATCCTGTTATAAAAAATCCTCGATTTATTATATTATGGACATATCATTATTGGACCACTAGTAAGTGTCGAAGTCGACCTCTCCTCTCTACTTATTCGAGATTAGACGGGATACTCATTGGGTACGCGTTATTTTCGTACTCATACTACATGTTGTGCATTTTGTTGCATAGGTTTATGTGTGGCTAGTGGCTTAGTGGCATAGCGGCATGGTTGATATGGAGACTTAGGTGAGTTGTCATTTATCGAGACGACCGTAGCCAGCAGAGTCTCCTTCAGAGTATTGTACTGTATTTTCATTTCTGTCCACTTGTATTTCAGACAGTTACTGTATTTTGTTACATTCTCTAGTAAATGCCCATGCACTTGTGATACCGGGTTTTGGAAGGATTATGGGGTATCTTGTATTAACTTCGTAACATTCATATTTGTTTTGAAACGATTATCTTTTACTGGTGAATTTGAAGGAAAAATCATAGTTTTCAAAATTATTTAAACGAGAATTTAGTTAAGTATTTTGGTTGGCTTGCCTGACAGCGGTTTTCGGTGTCATCACGACCCTTAATGGATTTTAGGTCTTGACAACATGGTATCAGAGCATTAGGTTCCCTTAGGTCTCACGAGTCATGAGCGAGTCTAGTAGAGTCTTGCGGATCAATACAGAGACGTCTGTACTTATCTTCGAGAGGCTGCAGGCCTGTTAGGAGTACTTCCCTTCTTGATTCCTCATCATGTGGTTTGATTCCTTTGAGGCTTATGCCTTTTTTTATTTCCTACTCAATCTTATGCGACGTGAAGCGCTTGTTATAAATCGAGAATTGAAGAATTGTAATGGTACTACAGATGTGGTGTGGGATGTTTCTCCTGGTATAGTTGGTTGGGCTATTGTCATCGCCTTGCAAAAGGATTTTCTATCGTTTCGGCTTGGTAGTTATGCTTCTAAGAGCTTGGAGGCTATGCACAGGTTGTTATGATGCTCGCGATTGGTTATCGCACAATATTGTCTTGATAGTAGGAGACTTGCCTATGTGTTCGGGCGGTGAATGAGTTGAAAGGAAATCTACTCAGTGCACGATTCAGAGATATGATATTTCACTTCCGGCGGAGGAAAAACAATTGGCCTATGAATATCCAGATTTGCGGTAATGGAGTAACGAGACTTGATAATTTTGAGCGTGGTGGAATTTTTATATGCGATGTAGTATCGTCGTCCTCAGTTGTATGTGTTAAGTTCGCCGGTGTTATGGTCTTCTGCAATTTTCCCTTGGGGTAGGATATTGTGAAATAATATTAGAGAAACGACTGTTGGATATCGCGGGGTGCGGTGGTTCAGGATGGAATCTGTGTTTCTAATGTCGACGACTCGAGAAATATGATCTCCGGAAAGGTTTAAAGTTAGTAGTGAGTTGTGGGTTCAAGTGCTACAAAGACAAATTTTATTAAGGCAACAACTAAGCAGCAAAGGATGAGGAAGGACATGTGGGGAGTGTCAGGCGGTGGTTAACATTTCTAGAAGGCCAGGTATAAGAAGCAAAGGTCGAGTGGTCGATTAGAGGGGTGAGTTCTGCCAAAGTGGGAGAGTGGTGGAGATGCATATGGGCTTTGTATCAGGATGACTACGCATCTTAAGGAGAGTTTGGAACGACTTGGGAATTTTAGTGATTGATGATTGGGGTCTACGGATCTAATTTGAAGTATGGTCTATTATGTGGCAGGAGATTTGATATAACTAAAAGGAGCTACTTAAAATGAAGAAGGATACAACATAACTTTGAATTGGAAGGATTTTGCTGCATATTTAATTGATGTCCACAAGGGGTGAATGGACTTGTGTAGCTAGAGGGTGAGCTTGGACTATGGATGGGTTATTGATGTCATAGTGATTGTACCCCGTGAAGCAGCATTGGAAGATGTCGACACGTAAATTCCACAGGTGGGTTATCCCCAGTGAGCAGATTGGCGGTCACATGGTTAGCGAAGCTTCTGCGAAGAATTCTATTGGTTATACGGCAAAGAGATCGGTCATGCGAATGTGGTTAATGATTTAGAGTATAAAAAGGGATTTTACAGAAAGATTCCGAAAATTTTGGCGGTTGATTGTGCAAGGTTATATCAATAATAGATAAGGAATCTTGGTGAATTCCAGAATTATGTAATGGTGGCTTCAAGCTAAGTGGGAGAGTCCCACCGACTATGATCGGGTTGCATGGTTAAATACTTGCGAGGTTTATGGTTATTAGCATATTGATGGGTTCTTTCAGCTATAAGAACAGAACATAAGTGGTAATTTTAGAAAATGAATTGTTAAAGGTGTGCTATGGTTGGCCTAATTGGCTCATGTTCAAACTTGGGGAAGGATTCAGGATTTATGCCTTGTATAGATGTGTGATGACCTTTTGGGTCATCACTTGCTTTAAAATTGAATTCTGTGTTCCGAGGCCTTGAAAACATCATTTAGCATCACCTCAATTTGCGTGTACAGTCCGGGTGCATAGCCGGAAAGCCTAAATATGAAAATCTGATGAAAAATGATAAATTTTGACTATAAAATGAATTAATTTGTCTTTGGTCAAAATTTTAGGTAAACGGACCCAGACCCGTGATTTGACGACTCCGGATGGTCCGTAGGATAATATGGGACTTGGGCATATGCCCAGAATCGAATTCCAAAGCCCCAAGCCCGAGAAATAAATTTTTTAAACAAAATTGTTTCCTAAAATTGTTTAAAGGATTTGAAAATGAATTTTGTTTAAAACTCAAGGGAATCGGGCCCGTATTATGGTTTCGGTGCCTGGTACAAGTCTTATATATGATTTAAGACGATCTTGTGAAATTTGGTGAGAAACGGATATCATTTGACATGATTCGAACCTTAAATGCAAATTTGGTGTTTTAAGAAGTTTGAAATAATTCTTTGATTTTGAGGTTTAATTCGATGTTAATGATGCTATTTTGGCAATTTTATCGCACGGATAAGTTCATATGATATTTTTGAGTTAGTACGTATGTTTGGTTTGGAGCCCCGAGGGCTCGGGTGAGTTTCGGATGTGTTTTGGAAGGCTTTAAACTCTTAAAAAGTTGCAGGTTTTCAGTTGTTGGTATTATGATATTTCCTTCTTCGCGTTCACGGGAGCACCCTCGCGAACGCGATGAGTTAATTGTGCTGAAGGAAAATTCTTTCTACGCGAACGCGAGACCCAGGTCGTGAACGTGAAGCTTTGGGGAGTTTTCCCTTTGCGAACGCGGGCCTGGTATTGCGAATGCGAAGGCTTATGGCATGGTCAGGGGGGAGGGAAACTTATACCTACGCGAACGCGACCACCTGGACGCGAACGCAAAGGCTTGAGGAGTTACTTCTCCACGAACGCGAGCCGTCTTCCGCGAACGTGAAGGTCTATCAGACCTATCTCATCGTGAACGCGATGACCAAATCCGCCTAGTTATTTTAAAAGTCCAGAAACAGAGTGCATTACGGGATTTAACCTATTTTTCACAAACTTCTTCTTCTCCACACCTCTTGGGCGATTTTTGAAGAATTTATTCACCATAACCTCTTTGTTAAATAATCTTTGACTTGTTTTCTTCCATTTTTATCAACACCAACTAGATTTCTAGGCCTAAAACATGTGATTAAGGGTATAAAATTAAGGATTTGGGTAGAGTTAGGGCTTTTTGATTATTTCGGAATTTGACCTTATTTTGGGGTCGGATTTCAAAACAAATTATATATTCGGGCTCGTGGGTGAATGGGTTATCAGGTATAGTCCGAACCTCGTATTTTGACCAAGAGGGCCCGGGGTCAATTTTTGACTTTTTGGAAAAAATGATTAGAAAGTTATAATTAACCATTGGAATTGGATTGTTTAGTGTTTGTTGATGTTATTAAGTCGATTATGTCTAGATACAATTGATTTGGAGCCGAGTTCGAAAGGAAAAGCGGTGTTTGAGGCTTGAGTTGGCCGTGGAAGTTCGAGGTAAGTGTTCGTTCTAATCTTAGTTTGAGGGATTAGGAGTTATGTCCTATTTGCTATTTGCTTCTTGTTGAGTACGACGGATAGGCATGGTGACGAGTATCTATATGTTGGTGTCGAACATGACCGTGAGTCTTAAAATGAGATTTGTTGTGTTCTTAAATGACACTATGGATGCTTTAATTGATGATTCTCGATATTGAGCAAGGATTGAGTTTCTTTTCGTGGAAGTTACTTATGACTGAGTATTGGTGTTAGCTGAGATGAGTAGATGTTGGGTTAGGATTGGTTATAGCTGTTTCTCCATTGCCGGGACGTAATTTCTTTTACTGTTGAATCCCTTGTCGGGATAGAGTAGTTTATTGTTGATCCATTACCGGGACTCGTAGTATAGTTGTTTTTAAAGGTATATAAATATATGGATCGGGTTGCACGCTGCAACAATACTAAATATATGGATCGGGTTGCATGCCGCAACAATGTTATAAATGGATCGGGTTGCACACCGCAACAATGTTATAAATGGATCGGGTTGCATGCCGCAACAATGTTATATATGGATTGGGTTGCATGCCGCAACAATGTTATATATGGATGGGGTGCATGCCACAACAACGTTGTATTAGATCGGGTTGCACGCCGCAACAGTGATATAAATGGATTGGGTTGCACGCCGCAACAGTGTTAAATGATAAGGGATCGGATTGCGCGCCGCAACAGTGTTATTATTGTTTTTTGTAGATTCTGAATCGTTCTCCCCTATTTTCTTAAGTTTCTGCTGGATTTGATATTTTCTCCATAGCATGTACCCCCTCCCATTTAGATTGTTTATTCTTGTTTATTTTCCGCACTATATTATATAACTGCATGTTTATCTGGAGTCTGGTCCTAGCCTCGTCACTACCTCGCCAGGGTTAGGCCAGGCACTTACCAGCACATGGGGTCGGTTGTGCTAATGCTACACTCTGCACTATGTGCAGATACCAGAGCAGTTTTGGACAGTAGCACTCGGGGAGCCAGCCTTCAGTCCAGCCAGAGATCCCGAGGTAGTCCTGCAGGCGTCCGCAGGCCCGACGTTCTCTTCTATTTAATTATGTACTCTGTTTTCATTAGATTTCAAGACATATTGTATTCCTTTTAGACATTGGTTGTAGTAAATCTTAGTCCGTCTGTGAATATTGTGACACCAGGTTCCGGGTAGAGGAGTATATTGGCATTGTAGCATTGGCTTGGTTATTATTAGTTGTTTAAGTCTTCCTCTTATTCTGTTTATCATTAATTTTTAAAGTGTTGATTTCCTGTTAATTCAAGTTGCTAAAAAGGATTAAAATGAAAGAGTTATAATTTCTATATTTCGTAGCTTGCCTAGCTTCTACGAGTAGGCGCCATCACGACTCCCGAGGGTGGGAAATCCGGGTCGTGACAAGTTGGTATCAGAGTTCTAGGTTACATAGGTCTCACAATTAAAGGACAAGCTTAGTAGAGTCTGAGGTATTGGTACAGAGACGTCTGTATTTATCCCCCAAAGGCTACAGAGTCAGGAAAAACTTCACATTTGTTCTTTCTTGTCGTGCGGTTTGGTTTCTCAATGTTAATTGAATTTCTACTCTAGACTTTCGCAAATGGAGAGAACACGCGCTTCCTTATCCGCCGACCAGCAGCCGAGCCCCCAGCAGCAGCTCCTACGAGGGGTAGAGGGCGAGACCGAGGCTGTGCCAGAGGCTAAAGTAGGGGCAGAGCTCAGCCCCGAGTAGCAGTACCAACACCGGTGCCTCAAGTTGATTATGATGATGATGTTCCGGCCCCAGTAGTTCCGGTGGGCCCAGCTCAGGTCCCAAAGGGGTTTATTGCTACCCCAGTTCTTCAGGATGCTCTAGTCCATCTAGTGGGCCTTATGGAGAGTGTCACCCGGGTAGGCTTGCTTCATGTAGCACCAGCCGTCTCTCAGGCTGGAGGAGGATCCCAGACTCCTGCTACTCGCACTCTGGAGTAGGTAGCTCCCCAGATTTAGACTCCAGCAGTTCATCCAGTTGGAGCAGTTCAGCCGGGTATGGTAGCTCAGACCGGTGATGGAGTAGCTATGTCTGCCGATGCCTTGTGGAGGTTGGACAGGTTCACTAAGCTCATCACTACTATATTCAGCGGTGCATCTTCTAAGGATCCCTAGGATTTTTTGGACAGCTGTCATGAGGTTCTCAGGAACATGGGGACCGTGGAAATCAATAGGGTCGATTTTGCTACTTTTTGCTTGTCTAGATCTGCCAAAATTTGGTGGGGGAATTTTTGTTTGGCTAGACCAGCCGGATCGCCAGCTTTGGCTTGGGAGCAGTTTACACATCTATTTTTGGAGAAGTTTCTCCCCATCACTTATGTCACACCTCCTTTTTCCTACACCCGGAAGGGTGTATAAGGGAGTTTTTTCCAACTTAAAGTGACAATCGAAATAGGATTATTTTATTAAAAATTCAGAGTCGCCACTTGGGATAATTTATGGTATCCCAAGTCACCGGTTTAAAATCCCGAATCGAGGAAAGATTGACTTTGTATTACAGTCCGCGAACCAGAAATTCGAGTAAGGAACTCTGTTAACCAGGGAAAAGGTGTTAGGCATTCCTGAGTTCCGTGGTTCTAGCACAGTCGTTCAACTGTTATATTCAGCTTAATTATCTGATTTTAATACATGTTTTAACCTATGGTTCAATTTTAACTCAATCGCTTTTATTCATTTTTAGGAAGATTGCAACGTTATTAAAACACGTCTTGAACCACGTCACATAAATGCACCCGTGGTCTTTGACAGATTTTAACATTGTTGAAATTTGGATTTGGGTCACATAAATGCGCATCCGAATTTAGGAAGGTAATGTTATTAAAATAACGCGCCTAAAGCAACTACGCATTTGCAACTTTGCGAGGGCCATAAAAATTTGCTAAATGGAACGCCTCGAATTCTAAGAACGCACATATTAACTAATTGAGGGCCATTCAATTATCATTTTGTTCGACATGGCACACCTCAAAATAAACTACAGAGATCCGTCAATGAACTGAGACTAAAGAAATTACAACTACTTTTAATCCACGATTGAATTTAGATATGAATCAAAATTGAGGCTAAGTGAGATCCATTTTATTTCGTTTTTAAAATTCGGGCATGGCCTGTCGTGAGGCCCAATGGCCCAAGCCATCACCGAGATGCCAGATTATCAACTCCTTGGCGAATTCCACTCAAACCCAAGCAAAGAGCCCAATTCATATGAGGCATGCACAAGTTGAATACTCAAATATCCACGTATAGAACCCTTACAACAACAGAAACAATCAGATTTTTAACATATGCCGATTAAGATTAAACAGAAAAGCCATTGCAAACTTTGGGCTCGAAATGAAACCCAACAACCCATGCCAAAAGCTTGCTAATTCCTTAATAGCATGGACTAGGCCAAGGAAGCCAAATTTGTGGTAATAATGCAATTCACAATGCCGGGACCCAAGTTCGAGTCCCTGTATTGGCACCAAACGGCCTACACATACATTAGGATTAAAATCGATCTCATGAAGCATACACACAAATCGCTACTTAACTTCTGGATTTAACATGCTTCAGTAGAAAATGGACATATAATCATATGGAAATTCGAAACTAAGTAATTATCACGTAATCATGCTGGAGTCCATTTTTCAAAACTAAATTCAAAAGACCATTTCATAGTGCTTGAAATATTTGCTCGAGCTAGGTGACTGACAAATAATAATTACTCACGACCATTCTTAGCATTTAACAAACTTAAGCAGAAACCATTACAAAACAAAATAGAGTTAACCCTCATCAGGACTCGAATCAGAATTATCAAAAAAGAACAAACAGCTGAAGCGCCAAATAGTTCATAGCTCAACAGAATCACATGGATCAAACCGACCCACATTTGAACTGAACATTCTCAGACTAAACAGCCATTATTTCCAGCAGAACTTAAGCATAAATATATCATTCATGGCCCAACTAAACATTTACTAAAGCAATGTTAAATAGTCCTCAAATCACCTAGAGATCAACTAGGAAATGAAATGAAACTATAACACAGTGTTGTGCAAAGGAAATACAACACTAATTGAAGTTGTGCTCTAAATCCCACTCTTTCATTTCAAGCATCAAATCTGAATTCACATGTTTAGTAGAGCTCAAGATAGAGTACCTGAATATAGCAACAAGACAAGAAAATTAAAGGAGAATGTCAGGATGAATCAGTAGCAGCAAGATTCAGTTCTACTTTCAGCAATGCAATGGTGGATTTAGAAGCCAAACAACTCCAAAAATAAAGTTTGAAAATCCCAAAACTCAAGCCATTTTTCACCCAGATAATTCGGAGATCCTTTGAAGAATCTTAAGGTTTTGCTAACAGTGGAATCCAAGAATAAATCTCAGCAATTTTAACCAAAGGATGCAGATATACCTCTGTAATCTTTAGAGTCTATCCCCTTGAAAATTTCAGGAAATGGGGCTTTTATAGAGAAGTTTAGGGCAGCCAAAATGAGTTCAAACTTTGCTCATTAACCATTTTAAATTTTCGTTTTTGCTATTATGCCCCTAGTGTAAAACTCAGACTTTTAGTTTAATCCACATTCCCCCTTCCTGGAAACTTCTCAATCAGTTACCAAAAGATTCCCCTTACCCAAACTCCCTACCTTACCCCCCTGAACCCTATTTATTACTCTAAGGACCCAACCAGGTTAACTGACCCAGGCTAACGGGTCTATAGACTCAAATTAAATTCCTCCTTCGCCTTTGAATTTTCAGAACATTCTTTTGCCGTTGAAAGCCCAAGTTTCACAAGCCAACCCGCAGAGTCTCAAGGACTCGTGAAATTTTGGTCCCAAACAAAATGAAAAATATTTTCAAATACAGCCTCCGAAGCCATTACTGACTTCACAAGCCTGGAACCAACCACACAAACATAGAAAACGAAGCGAAAATAAAAAAAATTAATATAGGGCTAGACAGACGAGGAGGAGATGTAAGAAAAGATGAACATCAATTACCTGAGTGAAGGAAAATACCATTTCTGAAGACGAAGAATCGAACTCGAAAGCATTCTACCCAATTGAAGGCAATTTGACCGTACCTTGAAAAATCTGAGATGAGTCGAAACTCAAATTAATCAACGGTTGTTGACAAAAGCCATTAGCTAATGTTAATTCTGACTCAAAACATGCCAAAATCAACGAAGAGAATTGAAGAAACGAAGGCTTGACAATTCCAACTATTTTAGATTTGAAATTTGAGGGATTCCGTTGGGTATTTTGGGAAATGGGGGCAGGGATATGATTTACCAAAGTTTGGTGGTTGCCTGGTATGAATTTGAGGCGGTTCGGAGACTCGCCGCCGCCGTTGGGCGATTTCCGGCTATGGCGGATGGTGATGAGAGATGAGAGTGACAGAGACAATATAACCAAGGGTCTTAGGTTATGTATGGTCGTTTGGACAGCTTTATGTGAAGTAGTGGTGCTGTCTATAGCCGTCAGATGGAATGAAATAGAGGTCCAGTATCGACTCGACCCCAGTGAGTTCTAAACGACATAGTACTATCCCATACTACGTCGTTTCATAGGTCTCCAGAACTGGGTCTTGGACCGGGTAAAGCAGGTGGAGCTGGGCTGGGCTTGACCGGGTCTTGGGGAAAAATGACTTGGGCCTGTGCAACTTTAATTTGAAGCAACCCAAATTATCAATCCTCTTTCAATTCCTTTTTCCTTTTCCTTTCAATTTCTTTTTAATTCCTTTTCTTTTTTCTAAAAATTAAAATAAAACAAACTCAACTTAATTCCTAAACCAAATTATCCTAGAAAATTAAATTAATTACCTTAATAATTATTACCCAAATTCAAATCTAAAAATTGAACACTGCAAAATAAACCATTTTTTGTGATTTACCATTTTTATAAAACACTAAATTACTAATTAATTCAAGAATGCAAAATTAGATCCTAAATGCAAATGCAACATATTTTTGTATTTTTCATTAATTAAATAAAGTAAATATGCACAGACAAATGCAAACATTTAATCATAAATATCCACGAAATCCACAAAAATTGCAAATAATGAAAAAAAGTTATTTTGTTTTGAATTTATGGGAGTAATTCATATAGGGCAAAAATCACGTGCTCACAGCTGCCCCTCTTTGCCCAAAAACACGAAGAGTTTTCGTGCAAAGATAAAGTGAGCGGATACGAGCGATTTTTGCCCGTTTGAATACTCCGTGGGAAGCATTTTTGAAAGATTTGACGACACCCTGCTTCCGAGGTTGCCTACATATCTTTGGCTAAAGAGGAATCAAGTCAGTGTAGTTCAGGAAGTTTCGATAGCTGGGACTACCATGAAGCTGTGATTTCACTGTTGCTGCTGCTGCTGCTACTGCTTACTGCATCCCCTTATTACACCATGATAAAATAAAAAGAAGCTAGACTAGACTATGATCTATGCATTACAAAATCCTATCTATATCTTCAAACTTGCTCTTGTGGTTCTTGTTGCCTTGTTGACTTGTATTCTCTCGGTGGAATCCCTTTGTTGCCGCCTAGAATTATAAAATGAGATGTTTTCCTTTTCTCCAAGTGGATGCCTGACTGCCAACTACACTTTGAGATGTTTTCTTTCCTCTAGGTGGATGCTTGACTGCTGAACTTGAATGTATTCCTTGCTCTCCAGGCAGGCTCCTGATTGCCGAACTTGAAATGTATTCCCTACTCTCCAGGAGGGCTCCCAACTTCAACAAAATAGACAAAACAAAGAATATTTTTTGCCCTCGTTTGGGTATCTGGGCACACATGTAAGTGTAAAACGGATCACATTACCAAATGTCAATAAGAACTTGAAAGCTAAAACTTGAATTGTACTCCCTTGTTCTCCAGGCGGGCTCCTGATTGCTAACTTGAAATGTATTCCCTGCTCTTCAGGCGGGTTTCTGACAGCTGAACTTGAAATGTATTCCCTGCTCTCCAGGCGGACTCCTGACTGCTAACTTGAAATGTATTCCCTGCTCTCCAGGAGGACTCCTGACTTCAACAAAAATAGACAAAACAAAGAAACATTTTCTGCCCTAGTTTGGTGGCTGGGCACAGATGTCCATGCGGGCTTCTGACTGCTGACATGAAATGTATTCCCTGCTCTCCAGGCGGGCTCCTGCCTTCAGCGAAATAGATAAAAACAAAGAAAATTTTTCTGCCCCAATTTGGTGGTTGGGCATAGATGTGAGTGTAAAACTACATCATGCTATCAAGTATTACTAAGAATTTGAAATCTATGTCCCATTATCCAGGAGGGTCCTAAAAACTCCTAGCTAAATGATGGCTTTAAAAATCTAAATTATATCTTCTAAAAGTGTGACTCCTGCTAAATCTTGTTATCTAAGAAGGTCTTAAAACTACATCCCATTATCCAGGGGGGTCCTGAAAGTCAAACATCAAGTCTTATCTTAAGAGTGATAACTTTTAGGACTGAAATATACTACCCTGCAGCAGAACTTACGCTAAATGTTATTATCTAATTGAAATCTTAAAATTAAGTCTCATTATTCAGAAGGGTCCTAGAAACTCCTAATTGAATCTTATCTCGAACATGCAAACTTCTAAACCTGTTTATATTCCTTTGGGATACATTTATGCTAGATTACGCTATTTCTGAACTTTACGCTAGGTCCCATTTTCCAGGAGGGTCCTGAAAATCAAAAATCAAACCTGTTTGGTGACTGCCTTTCTCCACGGAGGGTTTCTCCGAAACAACCGAAATTTCCTGCCCCTATTTTAATCAAAGAAAAATTTAGTCAGTTTAAAATGTGGTGGTTAGTTGATGGCATTCTTGCTGAAGGTCTCTTCGCTGCATTGTTTTGTTTCGACTGGCTTCCCTGAACTGACCCTGAACCGCTTGACTTTCTGATTGAATTTCAAACTCCCATGACTTTGGATGACCCAAGTGTTCTATACCCGAACCGTTTTTTCACACCTATGACCCCTTTAACTGAACCTCTGCATCTCCCACGAAATTACTAAATCATTTTGCCGATGAAACTTTTGCTGGCACTTTATCCCACTTTACATCATGCTATCTTTGGTATGCTCTGGCTACACTGTGCTTTGCAATCTTGAAGCTAGTAGTGAGCTTTGAAATTCCTTATTATTTGCTTAAACAAAAATGACATCGGGAACATCTTAGAGAAATAAACCCAAAAGAAATGAAATGCAATGACTTTCAGAGTTAAGGATAAGAAAATCCAAAACTGGAAGACTATTTGAAGAGGAAAAGGAAAAGAGACTTATCTGAGTGGAGCAGCTGGCACCAATGATCATGACATGCATTTTGGATTAATCGAACCGATCTATCCAACCAATCAACTTTTAGTTTCCATACTTTGTTACCCCGAAATTTCCATAACCTGATTTCTTCACCCAAATCCTGACCTTGTTCATCCTGCGGTGCCTTGAAAGGTTTTCACCAGCAGACCTCTCTCATTTGTTCATCTGTCAACTCACTCTCGCCTTAAGGTGCCCGTGAGGGTTTTCACCAATAAGCCTCTCTCATTTTTGATTTCTCTTCTCCCGTCGCCTTACGGTGCCTATGAGAGTTTTCACCAGTAAGACTCTCTCATTTTTATTTCTCTCAGCTCTCGTCGCCTTATGGTGCCCGTGAGGGTTTTCACCAATAAGACACTCTCATTTTTGATTTCTTTTTCCTGTTTGGACCAGAGTGTTGCCCCTGATATGAATCACCTCCACCTGCTCGACTTGGCATTTCTCGAAGACTAATCGGAAGGTCTTTATTTGGACCGTAATGTGGGCTTTTTGATGGGGTTAGAAAGAAAGGGTATAAAAGGCTTAAAACAATTCGAATGGGTTCAAAATTACAACTTTCAGAATCAGATTTCTTACAACAACCGCAACTTCTGCCCCAATTTCTTGTTTGGGGACTTTTGGATTTTTATTTTAGTGGGACCGAACCATGAGGCTACCTAAATATCCTTAAAAGGAATCAGATCGAACGTACTTCAAGTCATAGAAATTACTTTGTTGTTGTGATTTTCTCTTTTCTCTTTCTTTTCTTTCTCTTTTTGCTTTCTTTTTCTCTTTTTGTTGTTTTTCTTCTTCTTTTTTTCTTTTCATTCTTTTCTTTCTCTTTTCTTTTTCTTTCTCTTTTTCTTCTTCCTTTACTCATCTTTCACGCTTCTGTTTCTGATATTCGCTACTGATTCCGAAAGAGGGGTATGAAAGAAAATAAATAAGGCTCAAAGGGGGTAATAAAGGATAAAGTATTTTAGATAGCAGAACAAAATGCCTTCGTTATTCCAAATCTTCAAAGATATGCCAAGTACAAACAAATATAAATTAACCAAAGAGAATCATACATAGTATCTCTTGACTGCATCAGAGTTGATAGTCATTTCTACACATTTGTCTTCTATATCTGTCAAATACAATGCACCATTGGACAACACTCTAGTTACAACGAACAGCCCCTGCTAGTTTGGGGCAAACTTGCATTTTGCTTCAATGTGGAAGGATACGTCTTAACACTTGCTGACCTACTTCAAACATCCATGGATGAATCTTCTTATTATATGCTCTTGCCATTCTTTGTTGATATATATGGCCATGACACACTGCTTCCAATCTTTTCTCGTCGATCAAACTCAATTGTTCCAAGCGGGTTTTGACCCACTCATCATCATCGATCTCAGCCTCCGCAACAATTCGAAGGGATGGAATTTCCACTTCTGCGGGTATCACTGCTTCGGTGCCATACACCAACAAATAAGGAGTTGTCCCTACTAAAGTACGGACAGTAGTGCGATAACCTAGTAACGTATAAGGCATCTTTTCATGCCACTGCCTAGGACTCTCCACCATTTTTCGAAGTATCTTCTTTATGTTCTTGTAAGCTGCCTCGACTGCTCTATTCGCCTTGGGATGATATGGGGTGAAATTGTGGTGCGTAATCTTAAACTATTGACATACCTCTTTCATCAAATGACTGTTGAGATTAACATCGTTATCTGTGATGATTACCTTCGGTATCCCAAACCGGCAAATGATATTTGAGTGCACAAAATCAACCATCGCCTTCTTGGTTACAGACTTGAATGTTTTAGCCTCAAGCCACTTGGTGAAATAATTTATGGCCACCAGAATGAACCTGTGCCCATTCGATGCTGATGGCTCAATTGGCCCAATGAAATCCATGCCCCATGCAACAAAAGGCCACGGTGCAGACATCGTGTGTAATTCAGATGGTGGAGAATGAATCAAATCTCCATGCACTTGGCACTGATGACATTTACGCACAAAACGGATACAATCTCGCTCCATATTGAGCCAATAATAACCTTCCCGGAGAATCTTCTTTGCTAGCACATACCCATTCATGTGCGGTCCACAGACTACATAATGTACTTCAGTCATAATAGTTGTGGCCTGCCTAGCATCTATGCATCTCAATAATCCAAGATCTGGAGTCCTTTTGTACAAAACCCCTCCACTGAAGAAAAAGCCGCTTGCCAATTGCCTAATTGTTCTCTTTTGATCGCCTGTGGCTTGTACTGGATACACCCCCATCCTAATATATTCCTTGATATCATGAAACCAAGGCTCACCATCAAGTTCTTCTTCCACCATATTACAATAAGCATGCTGGTTATGGATCTGAATATGCAACGGGTCAATATAAGCCTTATCTAGATGGTGTAACATTGATGCCAAAGTAGACAAGGCATCAGCGACCTCATTATTAATCCTCGGAATATGCCTAAACTCTATTTATTGGAATCGCTGACAAAGATCATGTAAATATTGTCGATACGGTATGAGTTTTAAATCCCGTGTTTCCCACTCTCCCGGAATCTGGTGCACCAGAAGGTCCGAGTCACCCAAGACCAAGACTTCCTGGACACCCACATCCACAGCCATCCTCAAACCCAAAATGCATGCCTCGTACTTATCCATGTTGCTAGTACAGTAGAACCGAAGCTGAGCCGTAACAGGGTAATGATGCCCTGTTTCATAAACAAGTACCGCTCTTATCCCAATGCCTTTCATGTTAGCAGCCCCATCAAAGAAAAGTTTCCATCCTGGCCTTTCAACCTGTTCCAACTCATCAATGTGCATTACCTCTTCATCAGGGAAATAGGTCTTCAAAGGTTCGTATTTTTCATCCATAGGATTCTCAGCCAAATGGTCGGCCAATGCTTGTGCTTTTATCGCAGTCCGAGTCACGTAGATAATGTCAAATTCTGTGAGCAAGATCTGCCACGCCTTCCCATGGGCATAGGCTTCTGGAAGATATACTTCAGTGGGTCCAAGCGAGAGATGAAGTAAGTAGTATAAGATGACAAATAATGTTTCAATTTCTGGGCTACCCATGTTAAGGCGCAACACGTCCTCTCAAGATGAGTGTACTTAACCTCGTAAGATGTGAACTTCTTGCTGAGATAATAGATGGCTTGCTCCTTCTTGCCAGTGATGTCATGCTGTCCCAACACACATCCAAATGAATTGTCCAAGACCGTCAAATACAGAATCAAAGGTCTCCCTGGTTCTGGCGGGACCAACACAGGTGGGTTTGACAAGTACCCCTTTATCTTATCAAATGCTTCCTGACATTCATTTGTCCACTTAACCGCAATATCTTTCTTTAATAGTTTGAAGATGGGCTCACAAGTTGTCGTGAGCTGAGCAATAAACCGGCTGATGTAATTCAATCTCCCCAATAGACTCATCACCTCAGTCTTGTTCTTTGGGGGTGGCAACTCCTGGATAGCTTTGATCTTTGACGGGTCTAATTCAATACCTCGGCGGCTGACTATGAATCCCAACAACTTCCCATACCGGACACCGAACACGCATTTTGCAGGATTGAGTTTGAGATTGTACCTGCGAAGCCTTTGGAAGAACTTTCTCAGATCTCTGACATGGTCAGACTAGTTTCTAGACTTTACAATCACATCATCCACATAAACCTCGATCTCCTTGTGTATCATGTCGTGGAATATGGTCGTCATTGCCCTCATGTAGGTTGCCCCAGCATTTTTCAGACCGAACGACATGACCCGATAACAGTACATTCCCCATGGTGCTATGAATTTTGTCTTTTCTGCGTCCTCCTCATCCATTAAGATCTGATGGTAGCCCACACAACAATCCACAAAAGAACCAATCTCGTGTTTGGCACAATTATTGATTAATATATAGATGTTCGGCAATGGGAAGTTATCCTTGGGACTTGCCTTGTTGAGATCTCGATAATCAACACACACCCTGGTCTTGCCATCCTTCTTTGGCACATGCACAACATTGGCTAACCAGGTGGGATACCGGGTGACTCGACTAACCTTGGCCTCAAACTATTTTGGTGACTTCTTCCTTAATCTTCACACTCATATCAGTTTTAAATTTCCTTAGCTTCTGCTTGACAGGGGGAAATGCCAGGTTAGTGGGCAATTTGTGAACCACCAAGCCAGTGCTTAGACCCTGCATGTCGTCATAGGACCATGCAAAAACATCTTTATACTCGCACAATGTTTTAATTATCTCTTTTTTGAGTTGTGGTTCAAGATGGACGCTTACTTTAGTTTCCCGGACATTATCTAGGACCCTAAATTGATTGCTTCTATATCACTCAGGTTAGGCTTGGGGTTTTTCTTCAAAATGGCTTAATTCTTTACTAATCTCTTCAAAGGCTTCATCCTCATCATATTCCGATTCATCATCACACTCTATTTCTTGAAATATTATTTCAGAATTAGATTGGCTTTTAAGACTGGGCCAGAGATTCCTCATGCATGTCATATCATTGAAGCCAGCATAAAAAGAACTGTACAAGGAAGAAAAGAAAAACAAAAATAAAACTATCAGGAAGGGAGAAAAAGGGAAATTGCATTTCATTGAAAATAACAAGGTTTATATATCCAAACGGACGGAACATAGAATCTGAATTACAACCCTGGAATAATCCAGATAAACTAAGAGGAAATCAAAGCAAACTACCAAAACTCCTCCATTGTGGGGAGAGGAGTAGCTTCCCAGTTGTTGATCTTTGCACTAGGCCATACAAGTTGCACATCCGCCTCGCTAGGAACCCTCTCCAGCTTCCACCATGTTCACTTCATCGAATATCCTCTCGAACTTTTCCATCAAATCTCCATCCCTATCAACCAGGGAACCATCGTCACTGGGCGCTTCTTGGTACCAGGCCTGACAAATGATCTAGAAAGACGCGGGACTGGCTTTGGAAGGGCCCATGCTCCCTGTTTCATTTTTCTGACTCTTCTCACGTCTTTGACTGTGGGCTTGAACCCCAACCCAAATGTATCCAAGTTTTTAGGAAGTGAAACAGGTCGTACGATACCTTGCAGAGATGCACCCAAACCCTTGCCCGGTACAAAACCATTTTTCAACATTTCAACGACTACCATGACTGATGCAGCAGCTACCCTTGGAGTTGGCACACACTTCCCTTCTGGAATTTTATCTACCGATACCATGTCAAAAACCTGATAAACCCATTGTGAGCACGTGATTTTTGTTTTATGCGACAATCGCTCCAAAAAGAATTAAAAATGTATGTGTCATGCGTAATTTAAACCATGACCCGTTTGTTAGATGGAAAATTACAAAAAATACGCATTTTTTCTTTTGTCCTGATTTGTTGCCGTGTTTAATTTTGCCTACTTTTAACATTTTATCCGCGTGAAATAAATATGTTAAGTGTTAATTAGTGGTGCTTGGTTTTATTTAATTAGTTTGTGTATTTAGGAAATTAGAAATAAAGAAAAAGAAGACAAAATTTGTTATAAAATGAATTTGGGCCGTGCCCATTTCAAAAATCTGGAGCCCAATTGAACAGCCCAAACCCCCAGTCCGAACAGCCCACCCCCAGGACACAAAACGACGTAGTTTAACACCAAAACTACGTCGTTTCAAGGCCGATCCATCTCAACCATTCAAACCAAACTGATCCAACGGCCAAGATCTCACACCCCGTACCCACTAACTAACCCGACCCGTCTTATCCAAACCGACCCCCAAGCTCTGAATGAGAAACGACACCGTTTCCTCATCAAAAGAAAGATCTGAGCCTTCCATCTCGCCTCATCCAACGGCTAAGATCAACCCCTTCCAGCCATATATAAGCCCGTAACATACCCTGCCTCCCCCTATCCTAACCCCAGCCTCCGTCTTCAACCTCATTCCCCATCAAACCCTAGAGCCGCCCCTGTATCCTTCACCATGGAAGCCGGCAGCACGGACGCCGTTGACCTCGCCCCTAACACCGTAGAACCCCCTTGACATCCTGAACCCAAATCTATCAACCACACACCTCGAATCCTATCTCACCTTCTCGAATCTTCATTCGAAGATTCGAGTCGGAACCTAATCTACACCAATCTGCCCTAAATTCATACCAAACACTCCCCAGACCCCCCTCGTGACCAAACCATACTTGGTTTGGTCCGAATCTGACCAGGGGAGTATGAATCCCGGATCTGAGTTTGGAACTTTGTAGTTCTTCATCACTGGCCTATGTCCGTCCAAACCAAAGAGATTAAGGTCTAATGGACCTTAATCGAAGTGTTTCTCATCTGAGAAACACTTCGATTAAAGTCCGTTCACCCTTAAGAAAGTCTGTCCAAGTCCGAGTCAAGGTTTTTGATTTTTCAAGACTTGAGGTGAGTCTTGCTTGCTTTCTTTATTTCTGTTTGGTCCATGTGAGTGATTGAATGGCTGTTCATGTTTTGTTTCAATTTGTATCTTTGAATTTTTACCAACTTCTGTTTGTCCACTTTGCTCGAACCACGGTGTTTGTTTGAACCCCTCCTATTCTGATAAGGCATGTGTACTGGTCGTGTTCCAAATTTGTATTCATTAACTGATTCCTTGAAGTATAATTTTGTTTAGCCAGTACAATTCAAGTCATGTGCCCTATACTTTGAATGTCTGATTTTTTGCTACGATTGTGTATGTTAATGCTAATATAGTCGAGTCGACATGAGTCGTCAATTAGTTTTAACTGCCTGAACAAAATAAATCGATTTGCTTCTGTTGAACATTTGCCTGAATCAATTAAGAACCAAGTTCAGTTACTTATAGTTGTTAATATGATTTCAGAAACCTAAGGCTTGATCTGTAATTGAAATCTGAGTTGATAGCATGTGCACTTGTGCACAGCATGTGCATTGTGCACAGCCTGGTCCCTGTACAAAGGGCTTTTGATTTAGAAATGGTTTGACAGCATATGCTGTCAGATATATTCTACTACCCATGCTTGCTTTTAGTTAATAAAATAGGAAAGGAAAGCCTGCCAGGGAATATTGATGGGGTTATATACTTAAATAACTAATTGGGATCTGAAAAGGTAAAAGACACATGGGAGGGGTACTGTGACATTTGGAAAAGAGGCTGTTAAAAGAGATGGTGTCGAGGCTTATAAAAGGAGACAGAATTAGAGGCAGAGAAAAAGGAGATACATACACTGTGAGAATAAAAAAAATAAAGAGATACAGAGAGAGGATCAGACCTGAAAAGAAAATATACACACACAGTGAGGGGATTGGGAACTTTAAGAGCTGAAAAGGAAAAAAACACAGATAGAGAGAGGTTAAGGGATAGAAGCTATACAACCAACAATCAGAATCTTTTTCCTCCTATTATTACTGGGTTTCAGTTGTTAAACCTGTTTCAAATCAATTCTGATTCTTTGAAATTCCAGTTGTGTCTATTAGTCGAGTGTTTTCATTGGTTTACTACTGGTCTGGTCTGTTTGGATTTCTGTTTCTATTCCACTGGGTGTTGCTGCTATTTGGCTATTACCTTCTATTGGCCATATTTGCATCTCTGCACTCGAGCCTGTTTCTTGCTATTTGTTTTGCCTGCTGCTATTCTGCCCTGTTGCTGTTGGTGCTGTTACTGCTGCTGCATTTGTTCATTGTTACTCTACTGATTGCCCTTTTTCTTCAATTGCAAATATTCCCAGGTACACAACCTTTGAACCTTGTATTGTTGAAAGTTTGAAGTTGAAGCAGAAATAAAGGAATGAACGTCAGTTTATGTTATAGCATTGGTGTAAAAAGATAGTTCGAATGTTGTTTGGGCCTGTATTCTTACTGTGAACTGCAAATATTCTGTAGGAACTAGCATACATTTTGTTTAAGATGAACTGTTAGATAGCATGGCTCAATAGTAATGACAGTATGACATGGACAACATGTTTTGATTTAGTATACATTCAGTTCAAGTATAACACTTGTTTGATTTAGTATGACTGTATAACATAGAGTCATGGTAAGCATTGTATGTATTTTGCCTAGACCACTGAATTGACAAAACTGCGATACTGGGGTCCGGGATAAATGTATCCCCAAACAAACTCCCATACAGTCACACTAAGAGTATGGCTATGAATGCCAGTGCTCTTGTCAGTTCATTCGTTCCAATACAGGTTCGATACTGGTTTTCGTTACAGATTTATATTTCGAAATGATGTAATGATTGTTGAGAAAAACTGATAATCATTTTTGAGTTCAATTAGTAGTAATTTTTCCTAATAAAACAGCCGATTTCTTTATCAATTTCGAATAGGTTAGAGTGTTAAGAATAGAACTTGGAGGTCGTTAAAACATAACTCAATATATGTTGTTAGTTTGTTTGCAATCTCACTTAGCGAATTAATAAGCATATTCACTTGTTGAAGGCAAAGCATGCCGTAGCTCTCACCTCATGAACAATCAATCAAGTAATCAAACAAGTTTAGGTTCGGCAAACATAATAAGGATTCAGTCCGTATTTGTCTAAACCAGCAAAATTCGGCATCATCCTTCCCTTAAAAGATAAATGTAGTAAAATGTAGTTCTTGTAGGGTACCCTTCTAAAATAATGAGACGAGCCTCGCCAAATCAAAAGGCAAATTGCGGGGCCCTCAATAATTGGTCATAATAAATACTTAGAATTTGGGACGGGCTGTTTAGTGAATTCCACTGCCCTCCCCGAAGACAATAACGCGTTAGATTCTTTAGGCGCGACTTAATCAAATCACATTTTTAAATTCGGGTGCGCATTTATGTGACCCAATTTCAAATCTCAACGGAGTCGAAATGTGTTAACAACTACGGGTGCATTGATTGTGACGTGGTTCGAGATACATTTTCACGACGTTGCAATTCTATAAAAGTAAATGATAATAATAAAAGCGGTTAAAACTTAATAAAAGCACATAAGTCACAACATGTATTTAAATCAGATATTTAGCCATTATAACAATTAAGCGACCGTGCTAGAACCACGGGATTCGAGGGTGCCTAACACCTTCCCTCGGGTCAACAGAATTCCTTACTTAGAATTTCTGGTTCGCAGACTTCATTTGGAAAAGTCGAAAATTTCCTCGATTTGGGATTCAAGATAAACCGGTGACTTGGGACACCAAAAGCCAAACCTTTCCCAAGTGGCGACTCTGAATTAAATAAATAATCCCATTTCGAATATTGTCACTTAAATTGGAAAAACTCCACCCGCGCATTTATCCTTCGGGGCGGGGCGCGCAAAAAGGAGGTGTGACAGCTCTGGCGACTCTGCTGGGGATTGTGACCCAGAACCACTGGTTCAGGGTCCAAGAATTCGAGCTTAGAATAATTGTTATATCTGGCTTATTATCTGATCTCTATTACATGTTTTGCATAAAAGTGCTAAATGTTGTCTTTTACCGCTTTTGATATTATCTGAACTGTATATAAACTGTGCCGAAACCCTTCTTTTCTTACCTCCGGGGAGAAGCTCGCTGGTCGAGACTCCCTATTCTGTTAGTGTCAATACTTGAAATAAGAAAGAGGTCGGACAAGTTACAAAGCCGGACGATCTCGCGGGTCCCCGGTACGTAGCCCCCTCCTCGACTCGAGTTGTCCGCTCGGGTACACAGTCTAGGGCAAATACCAAGGTTTAAACCTAGTATAACGAAACTTCATGCCGAATCCCTAGTAGGAACGCTTATTTGCATCATATTGCATTTGACTTAGGGGACTCAACACAGGGGTTGGGTCCGTCTAGGACAGGCAACCTGAAATGGAAAGACCATCATGCTGCATTCCTATCTGTGTTATGCATTTATTTGCTTCGGTTCCGCATGTCGACCGGTTCTTAAAAAAAAGAAGGGAAAATAGCAGCGCAGGGGAGATAATTACTTATTTTTGGAAAATAAAACCAATGTCCAAGTAGTGTCAAAACCTCGCCGGAATTTTTCTAAAAAAAAACTGTTTTGTTTATTGAGAGTTGTTAAAAAAAAAAAAATTTCTTTTATCACTTTCAAAATCAAAAAAAAAGAAAAAGTATTTATTTCAAAAGTAAAAAAATGGAAAATCCATAATTCAAAAAGTGTGTTGTTTCTTTTGTAGTACCCCTTTTATAAATTCAGACTAATGGTCCAAATATTGCAAAAAAAAAATATTTTTCCTTTAGCCTTTATCTTTTTTCAAAATAATAATACTTATTCTTGATTTCTAGGTTTTCTCTATTCATGATATGCCCGAACTACGCCGGTTTGATTCTCACCGGATGTGAGATACGTAGGCAACCCTCGTCGGGTTCAACCCCATTTTTCTAAATAGCCAAAAATCAGTAAATAAATAAATAAAAGATATGTCAAATTTTTAATAGAGTCGTAAATAAGTCAGGTGACATTGTTTTATCATAAATAGCCGAATGTTCCCGAAAGGGACGCCGGAAGGCTGACTTTGCATAAACAGCCACCTTTGGGTCTTGTTTAGCGTTTTTAGACCCGCACAGCCTTAAAATCTTTGTCTCCGAAGTGTTTAAAGGCCGTGGTCAAAGCTTGATCCTCTCTAAAAAAATATATATTTTTTGAGTCAGTCAATTTTGTTAAAATCACCTTAATAAATGTGCAGGATGAGCACGATGCAAAATGAACATTTTTCAATAATGACCAAAATCCCTGTCAAGTTACGGCTATGGTGGAATGATCTAGGTGTTGAAGGACAAAATGAGGTTAAGAAATATTTGAAAGGTCTTGTGGGTCTGTTGGAAATCCAGCCTCGGGGAGATATCATAAGAGCTTTGGTTACCTATTGGGACCCGGCGCACAATGTTTTCCATTTCTCTGATTTTGAGCTCACCCCAACTTTGGAAGAAATGGCCGGATACATCGGGAATACTGAACTTCCGTTGAGGGAAAAATACTTGGTCGCCCCAAGAGTCGTCACGGTACATCGGTTCCTGGATTCATTGAAAATACCTAGAACAGTCCACAACCCGGATCTAGCAGCCGGATTCTGTACTCCATGCTTCATATATGATAGATACGGTCACGAGGGGGATTCAATAATCCAATCAACAAACTGTGCAACAAAGGAGTTCGGCAGAAGTGGGACAAGCACAGACGGGTAGCATTCATGATGATGTTCCTGGGCCTTCTGGTATTTCCCAGGAAAGATGGAAACATTGATTTGAAGATATCTGGGGTCGTCAGCACTTTACTCACGCAAAGTGACAGTACTCTCGCGCCTATGGTGGTATCCGAAATCTTTCGAGCTCTCACAGCTTGTAAAGCTGGGGGAAATTTCTTCGAAGGTTGTAACTTGCTCCTGCAGATATGGATGACCGAGCACCTTTGCCATCATTCCGAAATTTTGAGCCATGGTTCCCCGGAAAAGACCCGCATAGAAGAATCTTACACGAGAGCCAAAGAGATCAGTTTGCCCGAAGGAGTCCTGGCTTGGACCTCGTTCTTTCAAGCTCTTACTGCCAGCCAAATACAATGGAAGTTGGGATGGTTGCCCGTTGATGTGGTCTTATATATGTCGGCGGCTAAAACTCATTTCTTGCTGATGGGGCTTAAGAGCATTCAACCTTACGCACCCTGCCGAGTTTTAAGACAGTTCGGAAGATGCCAAACAGTACCTCATGAGGAAGATCTAAGCACTCAAGCCGTTGAGATAAGTCCTAACGGACAGTTCCCAGAAGCAAAGATTCGCCAAATCTGGAATGAGGGTCAATATTTGAAATCAGATACTTGCTTGCAGGATCAAGCCAAAGGAGAAACGGCGCCAGGTTACCTTGCATGGTACAGAAGGGAACTCGAGCATGAAAGGCCAGCTAAGAGACCCCACATCCGGAATTTTACCGAATCATCACAAAAGCAGTGGGATTGGTTAGTAAAAGAAAGAGGCTATTGCACCGAAATCAGCAAGTTAAAGCAACAAGTGGAAAACTTGAAATATGAACACAACGTGCAAGTTGCTACCGATCTGGGAGAGCGGAACAGGTTAATTCAAGAAAATGAAATGCTCAGAGCCCAGATCAAACAGATAAGGTTGGATGCAGATAGACAACCAAGGCGTCGGTCGGACGAGCAGCTGATAAAAGGGCTAAAAGGTGAAATCAGGGAATGGCGAGATGGTTTGGAGAAATCTGAAAACATCATAGCAGAGCTCAAAGCACAGTGGGATACAAGAACGGATAAGCATCGCAGGTACCTGAATCAATTGGAAAGCGACCATGAGAAGACTGTTGCTAAGATAAAGAGAGAGATGGCTGCACTTGAGATCAAAGCAGCTAATCAGGCCAAGGATTTCCAAATTGAGAGCAGATACTGGTATGACTCAATAGCCCAGATGAAGTTGGAAGTACGACGTCTGAAGCATCAGCATGTACAAGATGCTCAAGTTTTCAAGATATGCAGCGATCAGACAAAACGCCTGCTCGTAGAGAAGAAGCAAACCAGAGATAGGATCAAGGCCATTGCCCATGCCATCACCAGACGATGCCTACGATGTGAGAACATGTCCAGCTCTACCGTCCTCTCGGCAGTAATGGGTTATGTCAAGCAGACTATGCACGAGCTGGAGCAACTTGAGAGGGATCTCACGCCTAGGACCGCGTCGAGGCCGAACGATGCCCCGCGGAAACCAATTTTTGAAACCATAATGCATTCATAGGTCAAATCTGTATTTTAGCATCTTCTGCCTGTTTTTTCATCAAGGTGATTTTCAGTCTATTTTGAGTCTAGGTTCATTTTCCAAGTTTGCTTTTTCTTTTGCAGAATGTAGCTTGTGATAGAACATTTCAACAATGAAGAGGTTGTTTCTTTTACGTCCATTTGTGTTTTTCGAACTACGTAATGATCTGATTCACGTAGGCATCGTGATACGTAGGCAATCCTCATCGGATCCGGTCGCATTACTAAAAAAAAATATATATATATAAAAAAAAAATATATATATATATATATATATAATAAATAAAATAAAAGGAAAACAAAAGAGAAAAGAAAAGAAAAGAAAAAAAGGGAAACACTAATAAGAGAAAAAATGCCGGAACGACGCATGCTCTCGTAGCAAACATATAGTAATCCACTTAACTGTATAGGTGCATCATGCCCAACGTGAGATTAACTATCTATTATTTGCTCCAGAATTAACCGGGCGTTTGTCATTGAGCATTTTTCTCCCAGGGTTTTTGAAAAGACGGTTGGTTTGGTGAAAGTCTGGCCTCGCACTCATACTTCACAAGGTCAAGGAAAGGTGTTCAACTACCTATTGTTGGGACCAGAAGCAGTACTCACACTTACTTCACCAGGTCAAAAGGAAGTGTGGAAATGTCTTCGAAAATTCCATTGCAAACAGTCCCCGTCTCTGAGGAGAGCTCAATCTCAGCCGTCCTCACACCTGAATCCGCAACTGCGGAGGAAAATAGAATCCTACGGCTCCGCATGTTGGAAATGCTGGATGACTGGAACAATGGGAAAGAGCCGCCAAGTGTCATCCCCGGATTCCCTGAATTATTCTCCAGGTCAAGTGGGACTTCTAATGTTCCCATAAATTACCCTGCTACCCCATTTGGGTACCCAGCCACCTCCGCCTTCTCTGCAGGATCACCTTCTGAGCCTCATCCCCGAATGTCGGCCAATGATGCAAGCATGAACATCTTTATTGCATCGCCTTGCCCAGCTACGGCACAGCCTGCCACATACAAGCCAAGCCTTGACTCATCCTCTTTTACATTCCAAGCACCGTCGTTCTCAATGGAACCAAATAGGTTCGCTACCAGTACTAATCCTCTACCGCCTCAGTGCGAGCTTGTACCAGGGCAGGATCAGAACCCCAGAGTTGTAGAACAAAACGAGATGGCCAAAAGGATGAGAAGCCTTGAGCAAAGTCTGAAGAATATGCAAGGATTGAGCGGGCAAAAGAGCATCTCTTACGCCGACCTATGCATGTTTCCTCACATACACCTGCCAACGGGTTTCAAGACCCCCAAGTTTGAGAAGTACGATGGGCACGGTGACCCCATTGCACATCTTAAGAAATACTGCAACCAATTGCGGGGAGCCGGCGGAAAAGAAGAACTGCTAATGGCATACTTTGGGGAAAGTTTAGTAGGGATAGCTTCGGAATGGTATATGGATCAGGAAATGTCCCGATGGCATATATGGGATGATCTCGCCAGAGATTTTGTAAAACAATTCCAGTATAACATCGACATTGCGCCAGACCGAAACTCTCTTTCAAATTTGAAGAAGAAGCCGTTGGAAAGCTTTAGAGAGTATGCTATTAAGTGGCGTGAACAGGCGTCGAGAGTGAAGCCTCCCATGGATGAAGTGGAAATGGTCACTACCTTTCTCCAGGCCCAAGAGTCTGACTATTTCCAGAACATGATGTCGGCCATGGGTAAGCCATTCGCGGAAGCGATCAAGATTGGAGAGATGGTGGAAAATGGTTTGAAAACGGGAAGGATTTTGAGTCAAGCAGCCATAAGGGCAACCTCCCAGGCCGTCCAAAGCGGGTCTGGAGGAACGACAAGGGGGAAGAAGAAGGAAGAAACGGCTATGGCAGCCTCTGAAGCAAGGGAGTATCGTCATCCCAAGTCCCATTTTCTGGAAAGGGCCCCACAATACTACTACCCCCACTCAAATGTGGCATATGCTCATCAACCTTATATGGTCATGAATGCCCAACCTTATAACCATCCACCACAACAAGCCAACCGAGGCCCAGCTCCACCTCCCAGAAATCAGCCTCCTTACCGCAACCACTATAGCCCACAACCCCCGCAGAATAACTACCGCCCCCAGGAGCCACCTCGATGGCGGACTTTCACGCCCATCGGTGAACAATACTCTACATTGTTCCCTAAGCTAGTCCAGTTGGGTTTCTTGCAACCAATTCCCCAAACGAGGCAAAACCCGACATCTCCTTCTTACAAAGCCGGAGTCAGATGCGCCTATCATTCAGGGGCCGAGGGGCATGATACAAACGACTGCTGGTCATTGAAAAGGGTGGTCGAAAATTTGATAGAGCAGGGGAAAATAGTGCTAAGGGACGAAGAGATCCCGAATGTGACTAACAATCCATTGCCCGCTCACAATAATGGGCCGCTGATAGGCATGATTTGTGAAGACAAAGAGTTCGACCCTGCCTTGAAAGCCATAATTGCCATTGTCGACACGGGGAGGAGGCCTGAAATAGACCAGAAATCAGAAAGGGGGGAGAAGGCCAAGGCTGCAGAAAGCAAGCCTGAAAAGAAAGTGGAGAAGAAAGTGGTACCAGCAAAGGGTGGAGTTCTTTACATACCGCGAGGTCAAGCCAAGAAGACGCAGAACTTCGGGATCAAAAAGACAAAACCTATGTACGTGCCAAAAGGGGCCTATGTGGTCCGGGGGACGATTCAACCACCTCGGCTGAATGAGCCAGTGGTTATCGGACGCGTGCCACAAAAGCCAATGACCAACCCGTCCACAGTGCCGTGGAATTATCAAAAGACTTTGGTAACGTACAAAGGTAAGGAGGTCATGGAAGAACTTCCAGAAAATACTTTCGTTGGAGGGTACTCAAATACCCAAGAACTGAACAACGCCACACAAAGGCGCTTCCCTCTAAAGGAGCCCGTGAGTGTTGAAGAAGCGGAAGTGTTCTTCCAACAGATGAAGATGCCGGATTACGAAGTGATAGATCAGTTGCGCAAGCACCCTGAGCAAGTATCCATGCTGTCATTATTAATGAGGTCAACCGAGCATCAAAAGATCCTGCTGAAAACCCTGAATGAAGCATATGTACCGGTCGAAACCTCGGTGGAGCAACTAGAGCGGATGACAGAAAAATTCTTCGCCGTCAACCAAATCTCTTTCAACAAGAACGATTTACCCCCGGAAGGAGCAGCACACAACAAGGCCTTGCACTTAACAGTGAAATGCGAGGACTACCATGTCAAGCGGGTAATGCTGGATGGGGGATCAGGTGTTGACATTTGCCCGCTATCCACGCTACAAAGAATGGAAATTGGGGCAGGAAGAATC
Source organism: Nicotiana tabacum (assembly GCF_000715075.1). Classification (NCBI taxonomy): domain Eukaryota; kingdom Viridiplantae; phylum Streptophyta; class Magnoliopsida; order Solanales; family Solanaceae; genus Nicotiana; species Nicotiana tabacum. Next base: position 182,418,826 of record NC_134087.1, on the reverse strand, counting down.
CGACCCAACAACGTCTGCGTGAGAGCTTTCGACGGCATCAAGAGAGATACCATGGGAGAAATAGACCTGTTGTTGGTCATAGGACCAGTCGAATTTCGAGTGACCTTCCAGGTGATCGACATGGACACATCCTACAATTTCCTCCTTAGCAGACCTTGGATTCATGCGGCAGGAGCCGTGCCTTCCACTCTTCACCAGATGGTGAAATTCGAGTACGAAGACCAAGAAATCGTGGTCCATGGGGAAGACGAACATGCCATTTACCGGGACCCATCCATCCCGTATCTTGAACCGAGAGAAGGGAGCGAACATACGGTCTATCAAGATTTCGAGGTGGTACTGGCAGAGCAGCACGAAGAGGGAGTACCTTGCCCCCAGCCTTTCTTGTCTAGCGCCTCGGTTATGGTGGCCAAAGAGATGATCCGACACGGATTTAGGCCAGGGAAGGGGCTTGGACGAACCCTTCAGGGAATGACGGAACCCATTACTTTACCAGTCATCAAGAAACCTTTTGGACTAGGTTTCAAACCTACTCCAACAGACGAAAAATGGGCAAAGAAAAGGAGAAATGAGGGCTGGAAGTTGCCTCAACCACTGCCGGATTTACATGCGACTTTCGTCAGGCCAAGGTACGCTGAAGAAGAAGATGATGAGGTCTTCACAGCTGAGGAAATCGAGGAAATATGTGGGGCAATAAGGGAAATGCTTTACGAGGTCCACATGGTTCAACCAGGCGAAGGCACGAGCACTGCTGAGATGATGTACATGGGGCCAAATGCCAAACTCCAAAACTAGGAGATCACGCCATTCCCAACTAGACGGAAGTCCGGGTAGATCTATCCTACCACCTTTCCTGTATCACAAGTTATCTCCGGGACATGACTTGAACGTTTTCTTCTTTTCAATTGTTGTTCCTGGTTGTAAACGTTGTTGTCTTCCAAATTTTCCAAAGAAAATATACAAAAAAAAATCATCATTACTTTCCTATTCTTTCTTTGTTCTGATTTTTATTAGTTTTCCTTTCATCTTCCTTTTCAGTCCTAATAATGCGGCTTTAAATATGACATGCTTGCGGACTTCACGCCCAGATCACAATGAGCTATTTAACTGCGAATTAATGAACCCAGAACCAGAATATGATGCGGAAGAGGCTTTTAGGGAGATAAACCGAGAGTTGGAATATTTTGAGAATAAACCTAAGCCGAATCTAAATGACACTGAACCGGTAAATTTAGGAACCCCAGAAGAAATTCGGGAGACCAAGATAAGCATTCACACGGACAAGAAAACGAGAGAGGCGATAATTCAACTTCTTTTCGAATTCAAAGACGTGTTTGCTTGGTCATATGATGACATGCCGGGACTAGGTGTCGATCTAGTGGTTCACAAATTGCCAATTCATCCTGATTGTCCTCCGGTTCAACAAAAGCAACGAAAGTTCAAAACCGAGGTCAGTGACAAAATTAAAGAGGAGATCACCAAGCAACTGAAAACAGGAGTGATCCGGGTAGTCCAATATACAACATGGTTGGCGAATGTGGTTCCAGTACCAAAAAAGGACGGGAAAACTCAGGTATGTGTAGATTACCGAGATCTGAACAGAGCAAGTCCCAAAGATAATTTCCCGCTGCCCAACATCCACATCCTCGTTGATAATTGTGCCAAACACGAGATACAGTCTTTTGTAGATTGTTATAATGGGTATCATCAGGTACCGATGGATGAAGAGGACGCCGAGAAAACCACTTTCACCACGCCTTGGGGCACCTACTGTTATCGAGTCATGCCATTTGGTCTAAAGAATGTTGGGGCTACTTACATGAGGGCCATGACCGCCATTTTCCATGACATGATGCATCAGGAAATAGAGGTGTACGTGGACGATGTAATAGTCAAGTCCAGGACGCAGGATAATCACATCCAAGACTTGAGGAAATTCTTCGAGAGGCTAAGGAAGTATGACTTGAAGCTAAATCCAGCCAAATGCGCTTTCGGAGTTCCGTCGGGTAAACTTTTGGGTTTCATCATAAGCAGGAGAGGTATCGAGCTAGATCCGACTAAGATAAAATCTATCAAAGATCTACCTCCCCCGAGAACGAAGAAAGACGTGATGAGTCGTTTGGGCAGGCTGAACTACATCAGTCGATTTATTGCCCAGCTGACAAGCACGTGTGAGCCCATATTCAAGTTGTTAAGAAAAGATGCGGCGATTAAGTGGACAACGGAATGTCAAGAAGCCTTTGATAAAGTCAAAGAGTACCTTTCGATTCCCCCAGTCTTGGTCCCTCCAGAACCAGGGAGGCCACTTTTCTTGTATCTGATAGTCTTGGAGAACTCTTTTGGCTGCGTCCTCGGGCAACACGACATAACCGGAAAGAAGGAGCAAGCAATCTACTACTTGAGCAAGAAATTCACCGGCTACGAGGCCAAATACACTCTGCTGGAAAGGACATGCTGCGCTCTCACATGGGTTGCACAAAAGCTGAGACATTATCTCCAAGCCCACACTACATTCCTCATAAGCAGGTTGGATCCTTTGAAGTATATATTTCAGAAGCCAATGCCTACTGGGAGACTGGCTAAATGGCAAATCTTGCTTACGGAATTCGACATAGTTTATGTCACTCGCACGGCAATGAAAGCCCAGGCGTTAGCAGATCATTTGGCCGAAAATCCGGTCGATGAGGAATACCAGCCATTGGATACCTACTTCCCAGATGAAAAGGTAAACACCGTAGAAGTGATCTCGGAGGAAGCTCATGTTTGGAAGATGTTCTTTGACGGAGCCGTGAACGCCAAGGGTATAGGGATTGGGGCAATTTTGATCTCACCTGCCGGTCAGCATTATCCCGCCACAGCTAGACTTCGTTTCTTCTGCACAAATAATACAGCTGAATATGAAGCCTGCATTATGGGCATACATATGGCAATCGATCAGGATGTCAAAGACTTACTGATCATGGGAGATTCTGACCTGATCATCCGGCAAGTTCAAGGCGAGTGGGAAACTCGAGATGTCAAGCTTATCCCATACCGACAACATGTAGAGGACCTCAGCAAGCGCTTTACCTCAATAGAGTTCAGGTATATTCCGAGGTGTCACAATGAACTGGCAGATGCACTTGCTACTCTGGCTTCTATGCTACCCTACCAGGGCAACGCCCACGTCGATCCTTTGGAAATCCAAATCAAGGAAAGACACGGTTACTGCAGTGTAATCGAGGCGAGATCAAATACGCAGCCTTGGTACCATGACATCAAGAGGTTCCTGAAGACGCAAGAATACCCCGAGCACGCTACTGGAGATCAAAAGAGGACCATTAGGCGACATGCAAGTGGTTTCTTTCTAAGCGATGAATTGTTATATAAGAGGACCCCAGACCTCAATCTCTTACGATGCGTCGATATTGAGGAGGCAAAAAGGATCATGCACGAAATACACGCAGGTGTGTGTGGACCTCACATGAACGGGTATGTCTTGGCGAAGAAAATCCTTCGAGCAGGTTATTACTGGATGACCATGGAAAAGGATTGCTTTAGTTTTGTTCGGAAGTGTCATCAGTGTCAGGTGCACGGTGATTTGATTCATGCACCCCCCACGGAACTGCATCCCATGTCCGCACCATGGCCATTTGTCGCCTGGGGCATGGACGTCATTGGACCAATTGAACCAAAGGCCTCGAACGGACACAGGTTTATACTAGTGGCCATAGACTACTTTACGAAATGGGTAGATGCTGTCACTCTCAAGTCGGTCACCAAAAAAGCTGTGGTGGATTTTGTACACTTAAATCTTATCTGTCGCTTCGGTATTCCTGCGACTATCATTACAGATAATGCAGCAAACTTGAATAGTCACTTGATGGGAGATGTGTGCGAGCAATTCAAGATAACACACAAGAATTCCACTCCTTATCGGCCAAAAGCCAATGGTGCTGTGGAAGCTGCAAATAAAAACATCAAGAAGATTTTGAGGAAGACAATACAAAGTTCCCGACAGTGGCATGAGCAGTTACCTTTTGCATTATTGGGGTACCGCACTACGGTACGCACATCGGTAGGAGCGACTCCTTATCTTTTGGTTTATGGGACCGAGGCTGTAATACCGGCAGAGGTAGAAATTCCTTCGCTTCGAATCATTGTCGAAGCAGAAATCGAGGACAGCGAGTGGGTTAAGACTCGGTTAGAGCAATTGACGTTGATTAATGAAAAGCGGATGGCTGCAGTTTGTCACGGACAGTTATACCAACAAAGGATGGCCCGTGCTTACAACAAGAAAGTCCGACCCCGGAATTTCGAAGTAGGTCAGCTGGTACTGAGGCGTATTCTGCCGCATCATGAAGAAGCAAAAGGAAAGTTTGCCCCAAATTGGAAAGGCCCATACATCGTAAGGAAAATATTGCCAAGAGGAGCATTGTATTTAGGTGATCTCGAAGGAAATGACCCCGACACAGCAGTAAATGCAGATGCGGTCAAGAGGTACTATGTCTAAATCATACTCCAATAGTCCTGACACGTTGAAAATGGCGAAGGTGTTTATTCCCCACTACTCCCCAAAAAGAAAAACTACCCAATTCTCTCTACCAACTTGTTGAGCCGCTTACAAAACAAAAAAAAGGAGAAAACAAAACAAAACAAAAAAAAAAGAAAAAAAAAGAAAAACAAAACAAAACATTGATTGAGGCCTGAACTACGTTTGACTTGATTCCGAAAGGATACGTAGGCAGCCTCTCCCTGAGGTTCAGTCACACCAACAATAAAATCCCATCCACCCTGAAATTGAAAACCGGGGCACATCGAGTAGTTGAGAAGTTAGTATCACTACCTCTTTTTACCAAGCACGAGCCTTCAAATCAATTACCAAATATGGTGGGGAATCAATAAGCGTCACAAACGAAGACCGTCACACTCTGAATGGAGAGAGATAAAATGAGAGAGTCTCGGCGGTGAAAACCTTCGGGCACCACGAGGCGACGGGAGTAGAGAAACCAAAATGAGAGAGCTTGTTTAGTAAAAACTCGCAAAGAGTGCTATCAAGCGATGACAGGAAGAGAAATGAGAGAGGTCAGCCAGCGAAAACCCGCAAAGGGCGCTGTTGGCCGAAAAGGAATGACGCCACCCCAAGAAGGTCTCGACAAAGTTCCACCGGTTTTGGAATCACAGATCTGTTCTGGTTCAGGAAAACGCAAGTTCATGGAAGGTCGGACGTCCAGTCCAAAGAGCATGTCATGTCATTTAAAGCCAGCGTTATCTTCCTCAGATAAGTCTTTCTCGTCCCGAAAAGGGTATTCCTTTTCTGATTTGTTTCCCCCTTCTTTGTTTCTTTTCGAATCCCTTTTGCATTTTAACCCCGAGTTCAGGACACACCGGAAAGAGCAGGTGGCAGGTTTGTTTGCACGGAATCCCGTCTCATGAAGGAAAGCACCTCATCTCGTTGATATGATTACCCAAGCATGATGAGTCATGACGTCCCGGAGTAGAGGAAAAAGAGAGAAATCTTGAAATCTTCCCCAGCAAGTCCACCTTCGGACAAATCCCCACAGAGTCTCCTCCTGTACAAAACCCCACAGAGTCTCTCTTTTTGTACAATCTCCCACAAAGTATCTCAAGCAAAAAAAAAAAAAAAAAAAAAAATCCCTGCTGGAATTTCATCAGCACATCCCCAGCGAGTTCTTTTGTAAATATTCCCCAACAAGCTTACCCTAACAAACCCTGGGAAACCCGTTTTGAAACCAAAACCCAGCATACCCCATTGTACAGAATCCGCACAAAGAATCCATTTTGTAAATATTTCCCCGCATAGCTTCCTCTTGTACAAGTTCCCACAGAACACCTCCAATAAAATCCCCGTTGAGAACCTTTAATCAAAACGGGACAAAAAGAAAAAAAAAAGGGCCTCACGAGGCAAATCATCACAGAATCCGGAAATACAAGCCTGAGCAGTCTAAAGGTTTCGCCATTCGAATCAAATCAATGGTGGGACTTCGCAACAGAAGTGAAGACGCAACGGAGCAATTGGGAGCGATCAAGGTCACCGAACCAACCGTCATTTCCGAACTAACAATTGTTCTTTGTCTGAGAAATTGAAACAGGTGTTAATCCAAGACAACCGTGCTAGAAGCAGGTGTCGCCCAAAGAAGAAGGTACACGGGTACAAGAAACATTTTGGCAATAAGGAATTCACTCAAAAGGTAAGTTCCCGCAAAACTCCCTTTTTCCTTCTATTAAAACGAGAAAACTCAAAAATAGATCGTGTAGTATTCTCAAGCTTTATCCCCAGCCAATCAGCATTAGGGTTTTTAAACCCTAAACTGAATGTTCCTTTCAAACAGCATTAGGGTTTTAAACCCTAAAACTGAATTTTCCTTTTAATCAGCATTAGGGTTTTAAACCCTAAACTGAATTTTCCTTTTAATCAGCATTAGGGTTTTGAACCCTAAACTGAATTTTCCTTTTAATCAGCATTAGGGTTTTGAACCCTAAACTGAATTTCCCTTTTTAATCAGCATTAGGTTTTTAAACCCTAAACTGAATTTTCCTTTTAATCAGCATTAGGGTTTTGAACCCTAAACTGAATTTCCCTTTTTTAATCAGCATTAGGGTTTTAAACCCTAAACTGAATTTTCCTTTTAATCAACATTAGGGTTTTGAACCCTAAACTGAATTTCCCTTTCAATCAGCATTAGGGTTTTAAACCCTAAACTGAATTTTCCTTTCAGCCAGCATTAGAGTTTTAAACTCTAAACTGAGCTTTTCCATGCAATCAGCATTAGGGTTTTAAACCCTAAACTTAATTTTCCTTTTAATCAACATTAGGGTTTTGAACCCTAAACTGAATTTTCCTTTTAATCAGCATTAGGGTTTTGAACCCTAAACTGAATTTTCCTTTTTAATCAGCATTAGGGTTTTAAACCCTAAACTGAATTTTCCTATTAATCAGCATTAGGGTTTTGAACCCTAAACTGAATTTCCCTTTCAATCAGCATTAGGGTTTTAAACCCTAAACTGAATTTTCCTTTCAATCAGCATTAGGGTTTTAAACCCTAAACTGAATTTTCCTTTCAGCCAGCATTAGAGTTTTAAACTCTAAACTGAGCTTTTCCATGCAATCAGCATTAGGGTTTTAAACCCTAAACTGAATTTTCCTTTCAGCCAGCATTAGAGTTTTAAACTCTAAACTGAGCTTTTCCATGCAATCAGCATTAGGGTTTTAAACCCTAAACTGAATTTTCCTTTCAGCCAGCATTAGAGTTTTAAACTCTAAACTGAGCTTTTCCATGCAATCAGCATTAGGGTTTTAAACCCTAAACTGAATTTTCCTTTCAGCCAGCATTAGAGTTTTAAACTCTAAACTAAGCTTTTCCATGCAATCAGCATTAGGGTTTTAAACCCTAAACTGAATTTTCCTTTCAGCCAGCATTAGTGTTTTAAACTCTAAACTGAGCTTTTCCATGCAATCAGCATTAGGGTTTTAAACCCTAAACTGAATTTTCCTTTCAGCCAGCATTAGAGTTTTAAACTCTAAACTGAGCTTCTCCATGCAATCAGCATTAGGGTTTTAAACCCTAAACTGAATTTTCCTTTCAGCCAGCATTAGAGTTTTAAACTCTAAACTGAGCTTTTCCATGCAATCAGCATTAGGCTTTTAAACCCTAAACTGAATTTTCCTTTTAGTCAGCATTAGGGTTTTAAACCCTAAACTGAACTTTTCCCTTTCAGCCAGCATTAGAGTTTTAAACTCTAAACTGAGCTTTTCCATGAAATCAGCATTAGGGTTTTAAACCCTAAACTGAATTTTCCTTTTAGTCAGCATTAGGGTTTTAAACCCTAAACTGAACTTTTCCCTTTCAGCCAGCATTAGAGTTTTAAACTCTAAACTGAGCTTTTCCATGCAATCAGCATTAGGGTTTTAAACCCTAAACTGAATTTTCCTTTTAGTCAGCATTAGGGTTTTAAACCCTAAACTGAACTTTTCCCTTTCAGCCAGCATTAGAGTTTTAAACTCTAAACTGAGCTTTTCCATGCAATCAGCATTAGGGTTTTAAACCCTAAACTGAATTTTCCTTTTAGTCAGCATTGGGGTTTTAAACCCTAAACTGAACTTTTCCCTTTCAGCCAGCATTAGAGTTTTAAACTCTAAACTGAGCTTTTCCATGCAATCAGCATTAGGGTTTTAAACCCTAAACTGAATTTTCCTTTTAGTCAGCATTGGGGTTTTAAACCCTAAACTGAACTTTTCCCTTTCAGCCAGCATTAGAGTTTTAAACTCTAAACTGAGCTTTTCCATGCAATCAGCATTAGGGTTTTAAACCCTAAACTGAATTTTCCTTTTAGTCAGCATTGGGGTTTTAAACCCTAAACTGAACTTTTCCCTTTCAGCCAGCATTAGAGTTTTAAACTCTAAACTGAGCTTTCCCATGAAATCAGCATTAGGGTTTTAAACCCTAAACTGAACTTTTTCCTTTCAGCCAGCATTAGAGTTTTAAACTCTAAACTGAGCTTTTCCATGAAATCAGCATTAGGGTTTTAAACCCTAAACTGAATTTTCCTTTTAGTCAGCATTAGGGTTTTAAACCCTAAACTGAACTTTTCCCTTTCAGCCAGCATTAGAGTTTTAAACTCTGAACTGAGCTTTTCCATGCAATCAGCATTAGGGTTTTAAACCCTAAACTGAATTTTCCATTTAGTCAGCATTAGGGTTTTAAACCCTAAACTGAACTTTTTCCCTTCAGCCAGCATTAGAGTTTTAAACTCTAAACTGAGCTTTCCCATGAAATCAGCATTAGGGTTTTAAACCCTAAACTGAACTTTTTCCTTTCAGCCAGCATTAGAGTTTTAAACTCTAAACTGAGCTTTTCCATGAAATCAGCATTAGGGTTTTAAACCCTAAACTGAGTTCTTCCTTTGATCGGCGTTAGGATTTTAAACCCCAAACCGAACCTTTCCCCAGCTAGCCGGTGTTAGGGCTCCAACCCTGAACCGAGCATGCATATCCTCTTTCATCAATTTTATGAACTTCCTGGTGAATAATTAACGAAATTTTCCTAGTGAAACTGGGGCAGAAAATTTCGTTCGTTTGTTTGTTTTTTCCCGCAGGTCTAACCTCGAGCCACACGGATCGAAATGACCTACGAGATGAGTCTCAACTCAGAATCAAAGAAGAAAAGACAAAAGAAGACATTCCGAGATATCAGAGTGAATGGAGAGCGGATTGACTCCAACGTTTAATTAAGGGCTTGAACCTTGCCAATCGCGTCTCACTCAGTATCCCAGAGGTTACACAAGTCGCCGCAACTCGCAAGCATCAAGATTCAGATCGGAGTCTACAAGCAGAATCAGCTAAGACCCAAGATCAAGTCGTAAAAGAATCATAGATAGGAATCTTGTAACTAGCAGTTGACATACATATAAGTAGTCAGTTCAGTTTCTAATTTTCGTTTGGTTGTAATAAAGCGGTCAGTGACGTAGCAGTGACAACAACAGCAGCAGTAGCAGCAAGCATTGCAATCCCATGGTAGTCCCAGCTACCAAAACATCCCGAACTACATTGACCTGATTCCTGTTTAGCCCAGGATATGTAGGAAATCTTTGAAGCAAGATTCGGTCAGATCTTTCAAAAAAAAAATGCTTCATACGGAGTAGTCCATAGGCAAAAATCGCTCATACACGCTCACTTTATCTTTGCACGAAAACTCTTCGTGTTTCCGAACAAAGAGGGGCAGCTGTGAGCACGTGATTTTTGTTTTACGCGACAATCGCTCCAAAAAGAATTAAAAATGTATGTGTCATGCGTAATTTAAACCATGACCCGTTTGTTAGATGGAAAATTACAAAAAATACGCATTTTTTCTTTTGTCCTGATTTGTTGCCGTGTTTAATTTTGCCTACTTTTAACATTTTATCCGCGTGAAATAAATATGTTAAGTGTTAATTAGTGGTGTTTGGTTTTATTTAATTAGTTTGTGTATTTAGGAAATTAGAAATAAAGAAAAAGAAGACAAAATTTGTTATAAAATGAATTTGGGCCGTGCCCATTTCAAAAATCTGGAGCCCAATTGAACAGCCCAAACCCCCAGTCCGAACAGCCCACCCCCAGGACACAAAACGACGTAGTTTAACACCAAAACTACGTCGTTTCAAGGCCGATCCATCTCAACCATTCAAACCAAACTGATCCAACGGCCAAGATCTCACACCCCGTACCCACTAACTAACCCGACCCGTCTTATCCAAACCGACCCCCAAGCTCTGAATGAGAAACGACGCCGTTTCCTCATCAAAAGAAAGATCTGAGCCTTCCATCTCGCCTCATCCAACGGCTAAGATCAACCCCTTCCAGCCATATATAAGCCCGTAACATACCCTGCCCCCCTATCCTAACCCCAGCCTCCGTCTTCAACCTCATTCCCCATCAAACCCTAGAACCGCCCCTGTATCCTTCACCATGGAAGCCGGCGGCACGGACGCCGTTGACCTCGCCCCTAACACCGTAGAACCCCCTTGACATCCTGAACCCAAATCTATCAACCACACACCTCGAATCCTATCTCACCTTCTCGAATCTTCATTCGAAGATTCGAGTCGGAACCTAATCTACACCAATCTGCCCTAAATTCATACCAGACACTCCCTAGACCCCCCTCGTGACCAAACCATACTTGGTTTGGTCCGAATCTGACCAGGGGAGTATGAATCCCGGATCTGAGTTTGGAACTTTGTAGTTCTTCATCACTGGCCTATGTCCGTCCAAACCAAAGAGATTAAGGTCTAATGGACCTTAATCGAAGTGTTTCTCATCTGAGAAACACTTCGATTAAAGTCCGTTCACCCTTAAGAAAGTCTGTCCAAGTCCGAGTCAAGGTTTTTGATTTTTCAAGACTTGAGGTGAGTCTTGCTTGCTTTCTTTATTTCTGTTTGGTCCATGTGAGTGATTGAATGGCTGTTCATGTTTTGTTTCAATTTGTATCTTTGAATTTTTACCAACTTCTGTTTGTCCACTTTGCTCGAACCACGGTGTTTATTTGAACCCCTCCTATTCTGATAAGGCATGTGTACTGGTCGTGTTCCAAATTTGTATTTATTAACTGATTCCTTGAAGTATAATTTTGTTTAGCCAGTACAATTCAAGTCATGTGCCCTATACTTTGAATGTCTGATTTTTGGCTACGATTGTGTATGTTAATGCTAATATAGTCGAGTCGACATGAGTCGTCAATTAGTTTCAACTGCCTGAACAAAATAAATTGATTTGCTTCTGTTGAACATTTGCCTGAATCAATTAAGAACCAAGTTCAGTTACTTATAGTTGTTAATATGATTTCAGAAACCTAAGGCTTGATCTGTAATTGAAATCTGAGTTGATAGCATGTGCACTTGTGCACAGCATGTGCATTGTGCACAGCCTGGTCCCTGTACAAAGGGCTTTTGATTTAGAAATGGTTTGACAGCATATGCTGTCAGATATATTCTACTACCCATGCTTGCTTTTAGTTAATAAAATAGGAAAGGAAAGCCTGCCAGGGAATATTGATGGGGTTATATACTTAAATAACTAATTGGGATCTGAAAAGGTAAAAGACACATGGGAGGGGTACTGTGATATTTGGAAAAGAGGCTGTTAAAAGAGATGGTGTCGAGGCTTATAAAAGGAGACAGAATTAGAGGTAGAAGGAGGAGGAGATACATACACTGTGAGAATAAAAAAAAAAAAAAGAGACACAGAGAGAGGATCAGACCTGAAAAGAAAATATACACACACAGTGAGGGGATTGTGAACTTTAAGAGCTGGAAAGGAAAAAAACACAGGTAGAGAGAGGTTAAGGGATAGAAGCTATACAACCAACAATCAGAAGCTTTTTCCTCCTATTATTACTGGGTTTCAGTTGTTAAACCTGTTTCAAATCAATTCTGATTCTTTGAAATTCCAGTTGTGTCTATTAGTCGAGTGTTTTCATTGGTTTACTACTGGTCTGGTCTGTTTGGATTTCTGTTTCTATTCCACTGGGTGTTGCTGTTATTTGGCTATTACCTTCTATTGGCCATATTTGCATCTCTGCACTCGAGCCTGTTTCTTGCTATTTGTTTTGCCTACTGCTATTCTGCCCTGTTGTTGTTGGTGCTGTTACTGCTGCTGCATTTGTTCATTGTTACTCTACTGATTGCCCTTTTTCTTAAATTGCAAATATTCCCAGGTACACAACCTTTGAACCTTGTATTGTTGAAAGTTTGAAGTTGAAGCAGAAATAAAGGAATGAACGCCAGTTTATGTTATAGCATTGGTGTAAAAAGATAGTTCGAATGTTGTTTGGGCCTGTATTCTTACTGTGAACTGCAAATATTCTGTAGGAACTAGCATACATTTTGTTTAAGATGAACTGTTAGATAGCATGGCTCAATAGTAATGACAGTATGACATGGACAGCATGTTTTGATTTAGTATACATTCAGTTCAAGTATAACACTTGTTTGATTTAGTATGACTGTATAACATAGAGTCATGGTAAGCATTGTATGTATTTTGCCTAGACCACTGAATTGACAAAACTGCGATACTGGGGTCCGGGATAAATGTATCCCCAAACAAACTCCCATACAGTCACACTAAGAGTATGGCTATGAATACCAGTTCTCTTGTCAGTTCATTCGTTCCAATACAGGTTCGATACTGGTTTTCGTTACAGATTTTATTTCGAAATGATGTAATCATTGTTGAGAAAAACTGATAATCATTTTTGAGTTCAATTAGTAGTAATTTTTCCTAATAAAACAGCCGATTTCTTTATCAATTTCGAATAGGTTAGAGTGTTAAGAATAGAACTTGGAGGTCGTTAAAACATAACTCAATTTATGTTGTTAGTTTCTTTGCAATCTCACTTAGCGAATTAATAAGCATATTCACTTGTTGAAGACAAAGCATGCCGTAGCTCTCACCTCATGAACAATCAATCAAGTAATCAAACAAGTTTAGGTTCGGCAAACATAATAAGGATTCAGTTCGTATTTGTCTAAACCAGCAAAATTCGGCATCATCCTTCCCTTAAAAGATAAATGTAGTAAAATGTAGTTCTTGTAGGGTACCCGTCTAAAATAATGAGACGAGCCTCGCCAAATCAAAAGGCAAATTGCGGGGCCCTCAATAATTGGTCATACTAAATACTTAGAATTTGGGACGGGCTGTTTAGTGAATTCCACTGCCCTCCCCGAAGACAATAACGCGTAAGATTCTTTAGGCGCGACTTAATCAAATCACATTCTTAAATTCGAGTGCGCATTTATGTGACCCAATTTCAAATCTCAACGGAGTCGAAATGTGTTAACAACTACGGGTGCATTGATTGTGACGTGGTTCGAGATACATTTTCACGACGTTGCAATTCTATAAAAGTAAATGATAATAATAAAAGCGGTTAAAACTTAATAAAAGCACATAAGTCACAACATGTATTTAAATCAGATATTTAGCCATTATAACAATTTAAGCGACCGTGCTAGAACCACGGGATTCGAGGGTGCCTAACACCTTCCCTCGGGTCAACAGAATTCCTTACTTAGAATTTCTGGTTCGCAGACTTCATTTGGAAAAGTCGAAAATTTCCTCGATTTGGGATTCAAGATAAACCGGTGACTTGGGACACCAAAAGCCAAACCTTTCCCAAGTGGCGACTCTGAATTAAATAAATAATCCCATTTCGAATATTGTCACTTAAATTGGAAAAACTCCACCCGCGCATTTATCCTTCAGGGCGGGGCGCGCAAAAAGGAGGTGTGACACCCATGGTCCCTTGTCGTCTTCAACCTCTATGAGCGAAACAATGGCATCACCGGGAACACACAAATTATCTTCGCCGTGCACAACAATTTCCTGTCTATCCCATTCAAATATAACCATTTGATGCAAAGTAGACGGGACCGCTTTGGCAGCATGAATCCAGTGGCGCCCTAGCAAAAGATTATAAGAGACTACCACATCCAACACTTGAAATTCCATAGTGAACTCAATGGGTCCTATAGTTAACTCTAATATTATATCACCCACTGAATCTTTGCCCCCGTCGTCGAACCCCCGAACACAAATGCTGTTCTTTTGAACTCTATCATCGTCCACTTTCAGCTTGTTCAACATGGAGAGATGACAAATGTTCGCACTAGACCCATTGTCAACCAGTACCTGAGTAACCATGGAATCTTTGCATTTTACCGTCAGATAGAGGTCTCTATTGTGCTCAGTACCCTCTACGGGCAACTCATCATCAAAAAAAGTGACTATGTTTACCTCAAATATCTTGTTAGTTATCTTTTCCAAGTGGTTTACTAAGATTTTGTCAGGAACGTGAGCCTCATTCAAGATCTTCATCGAAGCCCGACGGTGCTCGTCTAAATGGATCAATAATGATAATAATGAAATCTGAGCCGGTGTCTTCCTCAACTGATCCACAATGGAATAATCCTGCACTTTCATCTTTCTCAAGAACACCTCTGCTTCTTTCTCAGTCACAACTTTTTTCACCAACACTGGGTTATCTTTGGAGGTCTTAGCTTTTCTCAACTCTTCGGGGGCAAAGCATCTCCCCGATCGAGTCAATCACACACTTCTTCTTTAACCTTTTTCCCCTTGTAAGTCACTGTCACTCGTTCATAATTCCATGGGATTGCCTTGCTGTTGACTATCGGTAATTGAGTTACCGGTTTGATAATGATAGGATCTGTGCGGGCACCCTTCACAATTACCACAGGCTTGTTTGTCACTCCTGGCAAAACCACTTTCGCTTTTTCATGTTTTCCTGCAGCGTAACTTAAGGACCTCTTCTTGACCCCCACAGATGGTTCTTTATTTGCCCCGTTCAACTTGATCACAGACTTCTCACTTGTTGACTTTTCAAATGGCTTGGCTTCACTAACCCAAATCATCATGATAGTTTGCGAAGGCTTCTTAGGCTCCCCTCACTTATGCACTATCTAATCATATTTGTCTCATGATGGGCCGACAACGAGTTCTGGTTGATATTAGGTGTCTCCGGGGCTTGGACCTCAATCTGATTAGTATCAAAGAGCTCTTGAATAATTGTTTTTAATTTCCAGCATTTCTTTTTATCATGACCCGGGGCCCCTGAACAATACTCACAATTCACTGAGCGGTCAAGATTTCTAGGAGGGGGATTTGGCAGTTTAGCCTCGATCGTATTCAACATACCCAATTGTCTCAATCTGTGGAATAGACTAGTATATGATTCTCCCAATGGAGTGAAAGTCTTATGCTTCTGCAACCTCTCATTCTTAAAGGCTTGATTTGGCCGAAAACCTATTCCAGGGGGATTTCTATAGGCTCTTGGGGGTGGATAGGTATTTTGTGGAGCTGGGTATGGATTTTGTGGAGCTGGCACACGCCATTGTGCGTGAGCAAGAGGTTGGGTATAGGTTTGTGCGTGATGGATGGAAAAATGGGGATCTGGCGGTGGGTAGTAGTGTTGTAGTTGGATATATGGAGTGTGGGGGTAAGTTTGATGATAGGGTCGAGGCTTGTTATAGTAACGTGAAGGGTCCCTGGACCCGACCCAAGCTCCCGACTCGATTGTCGCAACATCCTCTTTCTTCTTCTTCCCAAGTACACCCCAATACCGTTTTGAATGGCCTGGGTAGTCGCTTTGATTGCGGAATAACTCATGATCTTGTTGGACTTTGAGTCCCTCATCAACCATGTCTCCCATTTTCACAACCTCATTAAAGGACTTACCCACTGCTGACACCAAGTGACCAAAATAAGTGGGCTCCAAAGCCTGTAAGAAATAATCAACCATCTCACTTTCTTTCATCAGAGGGTCAACCCTCACTGCTTTCTCCTTCCAACGGAATCCATATTCCCTGAAACTCTCACCAGGCTTTTTCTCAATATTTGTCAATGACAGACGGTCTGAGATAATTTCAAGATTGTACTGAAAATGGCAGGCGAAGGCTTGGGCCAAATCATTCTATGTGTACCACCTTCGGTGATCTTGTCTGGTATACCATTCTAATGTCGATCCACTCATACTTTGGCTAAAATATGTCATCAGTAATTCATCTCTTCCGCCTGCCCCTCTCATCTTGCTACAAAATCCTCTTAAGTGTGCTACTGGGTCACCATGCCCATCATACAGATCAAACTTGGGCATCTTGAACCCTACTGGTAACTGAACATCTGAGAACAGACATAAATCCTTATAGGCCACACTTACTTGACCTCCCAGCCCCCTCATATATCTGAACGATTGTTCTAAGCTTTTGACATTTCTGATCATCTCCTCATGCTCGGGAGTTTTAGGTGGCTTCTCGGTCACTGCCGGGAGATCAAGATGAGGGGTGTAAATATATGGTTTCGGAACTTTGAAGGTGGGTTCAGGGGGATAATACTGGTTGTCGTGAGTTTGGAACAGAGGTTCACTGGAAGATCGGTGTAATGCAGCAGGTGGAGGTGCCACAAAAATAGGAGTGACTGGTGGAGGAGGGTATGGGACTTGTTTGGGTGGTAGAGCTTGAGAAGTATGGGAAGTGGTGCCATAACATTGTTGGTAGAGGGGAAAGGCTGGAGATGAGTTCACAGTGGAAGGCTCCTGAGGTTGGGCCGATGGTGGGATATATGCAGGGTTAGCGAGATAAACCGGTGGTGGATGACCCTTTGCCCAGGCCTAGTACATTTCAGCCATTTACTGCTTTAACTTATACATTTCTTCCTTCATCGCATTAACATCCAATTCTTCTGCCTCTTTTGACGGATCAACAATACTTGTCTCCAGTTCTTGGTTGGCCATGTTCAGCTTGTCTTTTGATCGGGTGTTGTAGGAGTGAGTTTCCAGAATGCCAATCAACTAACCACCTGCCTAGACTCAATATATCAACAACAACATAGTTAGCGATTAGGGCTTTAACAGATTGGTAACCGCACATTTGGGGAATGAATGCACCTAAGCAATTAACCGTTCTATTATGGATTTGATCGGATGCTTGCGCCATCCCAGCTTTTCTTTTT
This sequence comes from Nicotiana tabacum, assembly GCF_000715075.1. Lineage (NCBI taxonomy): Eukaryota > Viridiplantae > Streptophyta > Magnoliopsida > Solanales > Solanaceae > Nicotiana > Nicotiana tabacum. The sequence continues at coordinate 182,401,824 of NC_134087.1, read as the reverse complement.
TTTCTTTATTTTCTTTTCGTGTTTTCACTCTTGCCCTTGCTTTCTCTTTGTTTTTATCCTCTCATTTCCCTCTTGTTTTGCTTCTTTCTCTTGATTTTCTTATTCTTCTCTCTTTTCTTTTCTTTTTCTCTCTTGTTTTTCCTCTCTCTTTTTCGTTTTATTCTTTTCTTCTTTTGGTTGTGGTCGAATCCTATGGAGATTGCCTATGTATCATGACCCCGCATGAATCAGACCAAGCGTAGTTCTGGGGCATAAGTGCGAAAGTAAATAATAAAATATTTTGGGATTTTTAATTTTCATAAAAAGCAAATGCTTTAATTACAAAGACTCAAAACTAACAGACTCCAGAGGAAACTAATAGACGCTGATGAAAAGGCGAAATACAGACTCCAAAAATAAACTATCATATTCCAGCAAAAGAAAATACAGACTCGAAAACAATTGACAGACTCCAGTAGAAAGAAAAATGCAAACTCAAAACAACTGACAGACTCTAACGAAAAAGAAAATACAGACTCAAATCAAAAATCATGAATACATTAATGCTCCTGGGGCCCGCGGGGCATCATTCGGTCTCGCCGCGGGCCTATATGAAAGATCCCTTTAAAGTCGGTCCAAGTCACTCATTATCTATTTAACAAATGTCATCACTACCACGAAGAAGGTGGTGCGAGTCATATCCTCACAGACTTGGCACTTCACAACAATGTAATCGGCGATGTTTCTAATTCTCTCTCTTATGACACCTTTTTCTTGTAACAAACGCCCGATCTGCTGGGCCCTAGCTTCCAATGTTTGCTCAGCCACTTGATTCTGCTCCCGAAGTTGTTGCAAATCTATTTCTAATTGTGTCAATGCTGTTTAACAATGTTCCCTTTCAACCTTGAAGTCTTTCGCCTGTTTGATCATTTTGTTTTCCGTGGCGATGACCCTTTTCTTTAACCCTACAACATCATTGTCGTACTTTTCTTTCAACTGCTTAACCAGGCGTGCTCGTTCATCTGCGTTTTTAGCCAATTGCTTTCGAACTCTAGCTAGTTCACTTTCTGTTTTGTTTAAATCAAAACTATAGTCATTCACTTTCCGCCTCAGGTTATTTATGAGTTTTTCATCTTTGGCACTTCGGGCGGGGTTCTCTGCCTCTATTTTCATTTTTTCAATTTGGGCTCGAAGGGTCTCATTTTCTTTGGCTAGCTTTTTCTTTTCACCTTCGTCTGTCGCTACTTGCAAGCTATTCTCGAATTGAAGTTCTTTGACTTGTTTTTCCAACCTTCCTATTGTGGCCCTGTACTCATTCTCCTTAGCCAACCAAGCCCATTGTTCTTGTGATGCCTCGACGAATTCCTGAAGATGGGGTCTTTTGGCCGGCCTCCCAAACTCAATTTCTCTTCTATCCCAAGCAAGGTACCCTGGTGAAACCTCACCTTTGGATCGATCACGTAGACAAGTATTGGCTGTTAAGTATTGACATTCGCACCAAATTTGACGAACTGATGCTTCATGAAACTGACCGTTAAGTCCGATCTCGACTACTTGGGCACTAAGATCTTCATCTCTCGAAACTATCTAGCATCTCCCCATCTGCCTCAAAACCTGATATGGGGCATAAGGCTGGATACTCCTGAGTCCCATCAAGAGGAAATGAGGCCCGGAGACTGTCATGTATATGACCTCATCCACAGGTAGCCATCCAAATGTCCACTCTATTTGGTTTGTAGTGATGGAACAGAGGCGCGCTACCTACTCTATGACCCCCTCTGGCAAGCTAATCCCGTTAGACCTCGTGTAAAATTCTTTTATGCATGTTTTCTCTGTTGACCCATAACTCATAAATTGAGGACGATGGCATAAGTGTTCGATTATCCACATCTGCAACAACACGTTGCACCCCTCGAAAAAGTCTCCTCCGACTTTGCAGGCTATGAGAGCGCTGAAGATTTCACCTACTATCATGGGTGCGATGGTGCTGTTGGCCTGAGTGAGTAAAGTGCTGACAACCCCTGCTACTCATATGTCAATATTCCCATCTTTTCTAGGAAACACCAAAAGTACCAAAAAGACCACCATAAAGGCAAAACACCTTTGTTCTTCCCACTTAAGGCGGTTTCCTTTGCTGCAGATTTTGCTTTTCGGCTTGTTGAACCCCCCTATATGACCATATCTGTTGTATATAAATTGAAAAGTACAAAAACCAGCTGCCAAGTCTGGGTTGTGGACCCCCCTGCTTATTTTCAAAGAGTCTAGGAACCTGTGTACAGCTATGGCCCTTGGAGCAATCAGGTACTGGTGTCTCAGAGGAACTTTGGGAGCCCCAATATATCCGACTATTTCTTCCAATGTTGGGGTAAGTTCAAAATCTGAGAAGTGAAATACGTTGTGGGCCGGGTCCCGGAATGTAACCAATGCCTTTATGATGTCTCCCCTAGGATTAATCTTTAGCAACCCAGTGAGGCCTCCTAGGTATAGATTGACCGTGCCTTGTCCCGATTTACCCAAATCATCCTACCAATTATACAATTCCAAAGGGATCTTGTTCAAGACTGTTATTGGCAAATTCTGACTAGTGCTCATTCTGTACATTTATTAGGGTGGTTAAGCAAAAAATCACGATTCAATTGACTCAAAAACAAAGCTAACACTTTTCAGATTTTTTATTTCAAAAGTAAAAACCCAGCTTTGCAAATTCGGCCTTTCAGCATTTCCGGGGAAAGATTTTAAGGCGGTGCTCGCTAACCGGGTAAAAATTTGAAAAGGACCGAAGGTGGCTGTTCTTGCAACAACAGCCTTCCGGCGTCCTTTTGAGGACATTCGGCTATTTTTGACAAGAATGGCATCACCGTACTTATTTATTATTTAAATAAAATAAGATTTTTGTTCGTTTGGGCTAATTTGCAAAAGGAAAGTTGGACCCGATGGGGGTTGCCTATGTATCCCACATCCGTTGAGAATCAAACTGGCGTAGTTTGGGCAATTTTTTTATTTTTTTATTTTAAAAAAAAATAAACCAACTTCTTTTTTTCTTTTCCAAAAACACCAAAATTTTCCTTCCTTTTTTTTTCTTTCTTTTAAAACCACAAAATTTATCTTTCTTTTTTTTTTCAAAATTTTGGCAGAGTTCCGGTATGTTTTTGGACATTGGTTTTTCAAAACAGGCACTTATCTCTCTCAACCATCTCATTAACCTTTCTAAATTTCCTCATAAGCTGGTCAACATGCAAATCCGAAGCAAATGAAGGCACAAATAGCAAGTAAGATGCATCATAATGGTCTTCACGTTTCGGGTGCACCTGTCCAAGACAGACCCAACCCCTGTGTTGAGTCTCCAAAGTCAAATGTACATGATGCAAACAAACGTGCCTACTAGGGATCCGGCATGAGGCTGAGTTATTCTAGGTTCACAAACCTGGGTATTTGTTCTACACTGTGTACTTGAGCGGACAACTCGAGCCGAGGAGAGGGCTACGTACCGGGAACCAAAAGGCCATCTGGCTTAGTAACTTGTCCGAGCCTCTTTCTTATTTTAAGGTATGACACTAACAGAATAGGGAGTCTCGACCAGTGAGCACATCCCCGAAGATGAGAAGAGAAGGGTTTCGTAGCAATTTATATACAATTCAGATAATATGAAAGCGGTAAAAGCATCATTTAACCCATTAGGCCTAAGCATGTAATCAAATAACAAATAAAGCCTAATACAACAATTCATCTAAGCTCGAATTCTGAACCCTGAACTAGAGATTCTGGGTTCGGTCTCCCCAGCAAAGTCGCTATAGCTTTCACACCTCCTTTTTCCTACACCCAGAAGGGTTATAAGGGAGTTTTTTCCAACTTAAAGTGACAATCGAAACGGGATTATTTTATTAAAAATTCACAGTGACCACTTGGGATAATTTATGGTGTCCCAAGCCACCGGTTTAAAATCCTGAATCGAGGAAAGATTGACTCTGTATTACAGTCCGCAAACCATAAATCCGAGTAAGGAATTCTGTTAACCCGGTAGTAGGTGCTAGGCATTCCCGAGTTCCGTGGTTCTAGCACGGTTGCTCAACTGTTATATTCAGCTTAATTATCTGATTTTAATACATGTTTTAACCTATGGTTCAATTTTAACTCCATCACTTTTATTCATTTTTAGGAAGATCACAACGTTATTAAAACACGTTTTGAACCACGTCACATAAATACACCCGTGGTCTTTGACATATTTTAACATTGTTGAGATTTGGATTTGGGTCACATAAATGCGCACCAGAATTTAGGAAGGTAATGTTATTAAAATAACGCGCCTAAAATAACTACGCGTTTGCAACTTTGTGAGGGCCATAAAAATTTGCTAAATGGCATGCCTAGAATTCTAAGAACTCACATATTAACTAAGCAAGGGCCATTCAATTGTCATTTTGTTTGACATGGCATACCTCAAAATCAACTACAGAGATCCGTCAATGGACTGAGGCTAAAGAAATTACAACTACTTTTAATCCACGATTGAATTCAGATATGAATCAAAATTGAGGCTAAGTGAGAGCCATTTTATTTCGTTATCAAAATTCGGGCCTGGCCTGTCGTGAGGCCCAAAGGCCCAAGCCATTACCGAGATGCCAGATTATCAACTCTTTGGCGAATTCCACTCAAACCCAAGCAAAGAGCATGAGGCATGCACAAGTTGAATACTCAAATATCCACGTATCGAACCCTTACAACAACAGAAACAATCAGATTTTTAACACATGCCGATTAAAATTAAATAGAAAAGCCATTGCAAACTTTGGGCTCGAAGTGAAACCCAACAGCCCATGACAAAAGCTTGCTAATTCCTTAATAGCATGGACTAGGCCAAGGAAGCCAAATTTGTGGTCATAATGCAATTCACAATGCGGGGACCCAAGTTCGAGTCCCTGCAGTGGCACAAAACGGCGTACACATACATTTGGATTAAAATCGATCTCATGAAGCATACACACAAATCACTACTTAACTTCCGGATTTAACATGCTTCAGCAAAAAATGGACATATAATCATACGGAAATCCGAAACTAAGTAATTATCACGTAATCATGCTGGAGTCCATTTTTCAAAACTAATTTCAAAAGACCATTTCATACTACTTGAAATATTTGCTCGAGCTAGGTGACTGACAAATAATAATTACTCTCGACCATTCTTAGCATTTAACAAACTTAAGCAGAAACCATTACAAAACAAAACAGAGTTAACCCTCATCAGGACTCGAACCAAAATTATCAAAAAAGAACAAACAGCTAAAGCCATAAATAGTTCATAGCTCAACAGAATCACATGGATCAAACCGACCCACATTTGAACTGAACATTCTCAGACTAAACACCCATTATTTCCCGCAGAACTTAAGCATAAATATATCATTCATGGCCCGACTAAACTTTTACTAAAGCAATGTTAAACAGTCCTCAAATCACCTAGAGATCAACTAGGAAATGAAATGAAACTATAACACAGTGCTGTGCAAACGAAATACAACACTAATTGAAGCTGTGCTCTAAATCCCACTCTTTCATTTCAAGCATCAAATCTGAATTCACATGTTTAGTAGAGCTCAAGATAGAGTACCTGAATATAGAAACAAGACAAGAAAATCAAAGGAGAGTGCCAGGATGAATCAGTACCAGCAAGATTCAGTTCTGGTTTCAACAATGCAACAGTGGATTCAGAAGCCAAACAACTCCAAAAATAAAGTTTGAAAATCCCAAGACTCAAGCCATTTTTCACCTGGATAATTCGGAGATCCTTTGAAAAATCTTAAGTTCTTGCTAACAATGGAATCCAAGAATAAATCTCAGCAATTTTAACCAAAGGATGCAGATATACCTCTGTAATCTTTAGAGTCTATCCCCTTGAAAATTTCAGGAAATGGGGCTTTTTAGGGAAGTTTAGGGCAGCCAAAATGAGTTCAAACTTTGCTCATTAACCCTTTTTCAATTTTCGTTTTTGCTATTGTGGCCCTAGTGCAAAACTCGGACTTTTAGTTTAATCCCCATTCCCCCTTCCTGGAAACTTCTCAATCAGTTACCAAAAGATTCCCCTTAACCAAACTCCCTACCTTACCCCCCTGAACCCTGTTTATTACTCTAAGGACCCAACCGGGTTAACTAACCCAGGCTAATGGGTCTATAGACTAAAATTAAATTCCTCCTGGGCCTTTTAATTTTCAGAACCTTCTTTTGCCATTGAAAGCCCAAGTTTCACAGGCCAACCCGCAAAGTCTCAAGGTCTCGTGAAATTTGGGTCCCAAATAAAATGAAAAATATTTTCAAATACAGCCTCCGAAGCCATTACTGACTTCACAAGCCTGGAACCAACCACGCAAACATAGAAAATGAAGCAAAAATAAAAAAAAAATAAAAATAAATAAAGGGCTAGACAGATGAGGAGGAGATGTAAGAAAAGATGAACATCAACGACCTGAGTGAAGGAAAATACCATTTCTGAAGACGAAGAATCGAACTCGAAATCACTCTACCCAATTGAAGGCAATTTGACCTGACCTCGACAAATCCGAGATGAGTCGAAACTCAAATTACTCAACGGCTCTTGACAAAAGCCATTAACTAATGTTAATTTCGACTCAAAACATGCCAAAAATGAAGAGAATTGAAGAAATTAAGGCTTGACAATTCCGGCTATTTTAGATTTTAAATTTGAGGGATTCTGTTGCGTATTTTGGGAAACAGGGGTAGAGATATGATTTAGCAAAGTTTGGTGGTTGCCTTGTATGAGTTTGAGGTGGTTCAGAGACTCTCCGCCGACATGGGGCGATTTCCGGCGGTGGCGGATGGTGGTGAGAGATGAGAGTGACAGAGACGATATAACCAAGGGTCTTAGGTTATGTTTGGTCGTTTGGACAACTTTATGTGAAGTAGGGGTGCTGTCTATAGCCGTCAGATGGAATGAAATAGAGGGCAAGGATCGACTCGACCCCAACGAGCTCTAAACGACGTAGTACTATCCCCATACTACATCGTTTCATGGGTCTCCAGAACTGGGGCTTGGACCGGGTAAGCAGGTGGAGCTGGGCTGGGTTTGACTGGGTCTTAGGGAAAAATGACTTGGGCCTATGCAACTTTAATTTGAAGCAGCCCAAATTATCAATCCGCTTTCAATTCCTTTTTCCTTTTCCTTTCAATTTTCTTTTTAATTCCTTTTCTTTTTTCTAAAAATGAAAATAAAACAAACCAAACTTAATTCCTAAACCAAATTATCCTAGAAAATTTAATTAATTACCCTAATAATTATTACCCAAATTCAAATCTAAAAATTGAACAATGCAAAATAAACCTTTTTTTGTGATTTTTCATTTTTATAAAACACTAAATTACTAATTAATTCAAGAATGCAAAATTAGATCCAAAATGCAAATGCAACATATTTTTGTATTTTTCATTAATGAAATAATGTAAATATGCACAGAAAAATGCAAACATTTAATCATAAAATGCCACGAAATCCACAAAAATTGCAAATAATGAAAAAAATTTATTTTGTTTTTAATTTATGGGAGTAATTCATATAGGGAAAAAATCATGTGCTCACAACTTAGAGAGAGGCCTATCGGAGGCAGTTTGAGCGTCTTTAGTAGGGGTCTAAGAATGTTACCCAGAATGAGACCAGATTCATCGACTTGGCTTGTGATGTTCTTGTCATACTTCCTACCAAGAGAGAGAGGGTGAGGAGGTTTACTGACGGTCTTATTCAGCCGATTCGTCTTCAGATGGCTAGAGAGTCTGGGGTTGAGATTACTTTCTAGGAGGCGGCCAATGTGGCCAGGAGAGTGGAGATGGTTCTATCACAAGGAGGTGGTCATGGGTCGGATAAGAGGCCCCATCATTCAGGCAGATTCAGTGGTGCCTCGTCTAGAGGCAGGGATTCGTATGGTAGAGGCTATCCTCAAGTTTCTCACGGTGCTTCAGGCGGTCGTGGTTCTCACATATAGTATTCTGATCAACAGTCCTACAGTGCACCACCAGCTCCTATCAGTGTACCACCACTCCAGAGTTTCGGGGTGGTCATTCAGGTCGCCAAGGTCAGTCTCAGTTTCCTCAGCCGCAGCACTCAGGTGGGTGCTATGAGTGTGGTGAGTATGGTCATATCTGGAGGGCTTGTCCGAGGTTGGTGGGTACTCAATCGCAGCAGCAGGTTTCCCGTGCCATGGTTCACGCACCAGGTGTTCCATAGACCACCTAGCCAGCTAGAGGTGGAGGTAGAGGTGCTAGAGGTGGAGCTCAGACCGCTAGAGGTGGAGGCCAGCCAGCTGTAGGCCATCCCAAAGATGTAGTCTAGGGTAGTGGGGCCCAGCCCCGATGTTATGCCCTTCTAACCAAGCATGAGGCTGAGGCTTCTGATGCAGTTATCACAAACACTGTTCTGGTTTGTGATAGAGATGCTTCACTGTTATTTGATCCATGGTCTACATACTCGTATGCGTCATCTTATTATGCACTGTATCTGGTCATGCCTAGTGATTCGTTGAGCGCTCCTATTTATGTGTCTACACCGGTGGGTGATTCTATTGTGGTAAATCGAGTCCATCATTCTTGTATAGTTGTGATTAGGGGTCTTGAGGCTCGTGTAGATTTGTTGCTTCTATCGATTTCGATGTCATATTGGGGATGGACCGGTTATCAATTTACCATGCTATCTTGGATTGTCATGCCAAGAATGTGACTTTAGCATTACTGGGTTTGCCCCGTTTAAAGTGGAGAGGAACTACTGGTCATTCTACCCGTAGTGTTATCTCATATATAAAGGCTCGGTGTATGGTCGAGAAGGGGTGTTTGGCTTATTTGGCATATGTTCGTGATTCTAGTGTCGAGGTTCCTTCTATTGATTATGTGCCCATTGTTCGTGAGTTTCCTGAGGTATTCCTTCAGACCTGCCAGGTATGCCACTCGACAGGGATATTGATTTTTGCATTGATCTGGCTCCGAGCACTCAATCCATTTCTATTCCGCCGTATCGAATGGCCCCGCTTGAGTTGAAAGAGTTAAAGGAGCAGTTGCAAGACTTGCTTGAGAAGGGTTTCAATAAACCCAGTGTTTTGCTTTAGGGTGAGTCGGTGCTGTTTGTTAAGAAGAAGGATGGATCGATAAGGTTGTGTACTGATTATCGGTAGTTGAACAAGGTTACAATTAAAATTAAGTATCTGTTACTGAGGATTGATGATTTGTTTGATCAGCTTCAGGGTGCCAAGGTATTTTCAAAGATTGACTTGAGATCTGGCTACCATCACTTGAGGATCAGGGCATCCAATGTCCCTAAACAGCTTTCCGCACTTGGTACGGGCATTATGAGTTCTTGGTGCTGTCATTCGGGTTAACAAATGTCCTAGCAGCTTTTATGGATTTGACGAACCAAGTGTTTAGGCCTTATTTGAATTCGTTCTTGATAGTCTTCATTGATGATAGGAGCATGAGCAGCATCATATAGTGGTTCTTCAGACCTTGAGGGATAGTCCGTTATATGCTAAGTTCTCGAAGTGTGAGTTTTGGTTGAGTTCAGTTGCATTTCTGGGTTATGTTGTATTAGCAAAGGGTATCCAAGTTGATCCGAATAAGATTGAGACAGTCAAGAACTGTCCTTGACCAGCATCAGCTATAGAGATTCGGAGTTTCTTGGGATTGGCAGGCTACTATCGTCGGTTCGTGGAGAGGTTTTCATCTATCGCAACCTCGATGACCAGGTTGACCCAGAAGGGTGCCTAGTTCATATGGTCTGATGAGTGTGAGGCGAGCTTTCAGAAGCTCAAGACAGCTCTAACTATGGCACCGGTATTGGTTTTGCCCATAGGTTCAGGCTTATACAATTTATTGTGATGCATCTCGTATTGGACTAGGTGTAGTGTTAATGCAGGATGGCAAAGTCATTGCCTATGCTTCGCGGCAGTTGAACATTCCTGAGAAAAACTACCCGGTTCATGATTTAGAGTTGGCAGCCATTGTTCATGCATTGAAGATTTGGAGGCATTATTTGTATGGCGTTGCATGTGAGGTGTTCACGGATCATAAAAGTCTGTATTTGTTCAAGCAAAAGGAGTTGAATTTGAGGCAGAGGAGGTGGTTGGAATTGTTAAAAGACTATGATATCACCATCTTATATCATCTGGGAAAGGCCAATGTGGTGGCCGATGCTTTGAGTAGGAAGTCAGCTAGTATGGGCAGTCATGCTTATATCCCGGTCGGTGAGAGATCGCTTCCTTTAGATATTCAAGCTTTTGCCAATTAATTCGTGAGGTTGGATGTTTCTGAGCACAACCGTGTGTTAGCTTTCATAGTCACTCATTCTTTGTTATTCGAGCGTATCCGTGAGCGGCAGTGTGATGATCCCCATTTATGTGTCCTTATAGACACGGTGTTGCACGGAGGTGCCAAGCAGGTTACCTCAGGTGATGATGGAGTTTTGAGATTGTAGGGTTGAGTTTGTGTGCCTAATGTGGATGGTCTTCGAGAGTTGATTTTAGAGGAGGCCCATAGCTCCTGGTACTCTATTCATCTGGGCGCCGCGAAGATGTATCACGATTTGCAGAAGCATTATTGGTGGCAGAGAATGAAGAATGATATCATTGCATATGTGGCTCGGTGTTTGCATTGTCAGCAGGTTAAGTATGAGCATTAGAGGCCTGGTGGTTTGTTCCAGAAAATTGAGATTCCTGAGTGGAAGTGGGAGCGGATCACTATGGACTTCGTTGTGGGACTCCCACAGACTCAGAGGAAGTTCGATGCTGTGTGGGTTATTGTCGATAGGCTGACTAAGTCAGCGCATTTCATTCCTGTGGCAGTCTCCTATTCTTCCAAGAGGTTAGCTGAGATCTGTATCTGGGAGATTATTTGTGTTCATGGTGTGCCCGAGTCTATCATTTTGGACCGAGGTACGCTGTTTACCTAGCATTTCTAGAGAGCAGTTCGGCGAGAGTTGGGCACACGGGTTGAGTTGAGCATTGCATTTCATCCTCAGACTGACGGGCAGTCTGACCGAACTATTCAGATTTTGGAGGTTATGCTCCGATCTTGTGTCATTGACTTTGGAGGCTCGTGGGATCTATTTTTTCCTTTAGCAAAGTTTTCCTACAACAACAGATACCACTCGAGTATCCAGATGGCTCATTAGAAGGCTTTATATGGAAGGCGGTGTCGGTCTCCGGTTTGATGGTTTGAGCCGGGAGAAGGTCGGTAATTAGGTACGGATCTGGTTCAGTATGCCTTGGACAAGGTCAAGATTATTCAGGATAGGCTTCATACAGCTCAGTCCAGGCAAAAGAGTTATGCCGACCGCAAGGTTCGAGATTTGGCTTTCATGGTCGCTGAGCGGGTATTGCTTCGAGTGTCGCCTATGAAGGGCGTGATGAGATTTGGGAAGAAGGGCAAGCTTAGCCCTAGGTTCATTGGTCCATTTGAGATTCTTGATCGAGTGGGGGAGGTGGCTTATAGACTTGCATTGTTGTTGAGCTTATCAGCCGTGCATCCAGTGTTTCATATGTCCATGCTTCGAAAATATCACGGCGATCCATCCCACGTGTTAGATTTCAGCAATGTCCAGTTGGACAAGGACTTGTCTTATGAGGAGGAGCCGGTAGCCATTCTAGGCTGGCAGGTTCGTCAGTTGAGTCGAAGAGTTTTCCTTCTGTTCATGTTTAGTGGAGGGGTCAGCCTCCTGAGGCATCGACCTAGGAGTCCGAGACCGATATTCGGAGCCATTATCCCCACGTTTTCCCCGACTCAGGTACTTCCTTCTTATGTCCGTTTGAGGACGAACAATTATTTTAGAGGTGGAGAATGTGATGACCTAAAAGGTATTCGCTTGCTTTAAAATTGAATTCTGTGTTCCGAGGCCTTGAAAACCTCATTTAGCATCACCTCGATTTGCGTGCACAGCCCGGGCATGTAGCCGGAAAGCCTAAATATGAAAAACTGATGAAAATGATAAATTTTGACTATTAAAATGAATTAATTTAACATCGTTCAACGTTTTGGGTAAATGGATCCAGACCCATGATTTGACGGTCTCGGAGGGTCCGTAGGAAAATATGGGACTTGGGCGTATGCCCGGAATTGAATTTCGAGGTCCCAAGCCCGAGAAATAAATGTTTTAAAGAAAATTGTTTCCTAAAATTGTTTAAAGGATTGGGAAATGAATTTTGATTAAAACTCAAGGGTATCGGGCTTGTATTTTGGTTTCGGCGCACGATACATGTCTTATATATGATTTAAGACGATCCTGTGAAATTTGGTGAGAAACGGATGTCATTTGACGTGATTCGAACCTTAAATACAAATTTGGTGTTTTAAGAAATTTTGAAATAATTCTTTTATATTGAGGTGTAATTCGATGTTAATGATGTTAGTTTGGCGATTTGATCGCACAGAAAAGTTCATATGATGTTTTTGAGTTAGTATGTATGTTTGGTTTGGATCCCCAAGGGATCAGGTGAGTTTCGGATGTGTTTCGGAAGGTTTTAAACTCTTAAAAAGTTGCAGGTTTTCAGTTGCTGGTATTCTGATATTTCATTCTTCGTGTTCGCAGGAGGACCCTCGCGAACGCGATGAGTTAATTGTGCTGAAGGAAAATTCCTTCTACACGAACATGAGTCCCAGGTCACGAACGCGAAGCTTTGGGGGGGTTTTCCCTTCGCAAACGCGGGCCTGGTATCGCGAACATGAAGGCTTATGGCCTGGTCAGGGAGGAGGGAAACTTATACCTACGCGAACACGACCACCTGAACGCGAACGTGAAGGCTCGAGGAGTTACTTCTCTACGAACGCGAGCCGTCTTCCATGAATGTGAGGTCTATCAGACCTAACTCATCGCGAATGCGATGAACTTGTCCCGAACGTGATGACCAAATCCGCCCAGTTATTTTAAAAGTCCAAAAACAAAATGCATTACGGGATTTAACCCATTTTTCACAAACTTCTTCTTCTCCACATCTCTTGGGCAATTTTTGAAGAACTTCTTCACTATAACCTCTTTGGTAAGTAATCTTTGACTTGTTTTCTTCCATTTTTATCAACACCCACTAGATATTTAGGCCTAAAACATGTGATTAAGGGTAGAAAATTAGGAATTTGGGTAGAGTTAGGGCTTTTTGATTATTTGAGAATTTGACCTCATTTTGGGGTCGGATTTTAAAACAAATTATAAATTCAGGCTCGTGGGTGAATGGGTGATCGGGTATTGGTTTGAACCTCGTGTTTTGACCAAGCGGGCCCCGGGGTCAAATTTTTACTTTTTGGGAAGAATGATTAGAATTCTATAACTAAGCATTGGAATTGGATTGTTTAGCATTTGTTGATGTTATTAAGTCGATTATGTCTAGATACAATTGATTTGGAGCCGAGATTGAAAGAAAAAGTGGTGTTTGAGGCTTGAGTTGGCCGTGGAAGTTCGAGGTAAGTGTTCGGTCTAACCTTAGCTTGAGAGATTAGGAGTTCTGTCCTATTTGCTATTTGCTTCTTGTTGAGTACGACATATAGGCATGGTGACGAGTATCTATACGTTGGTGTCGAGAATGACCGTGAGTCTTAAATTGAAATTTGTTTTGTTTTTAAATAATACTACTGATACTTTAATTGATGATTCTCGATATTGAGCGAGGATTGAGTTTTTTTTGTGAAGTTACTTATGACTGATTATTGGTGTTAGCTAAGATGAGTAAATGTTGGGTTAGGATTGGTTATAGCAGTTTCACCCTTGCCGGGACGCAATTTCTTTTATTGTTGAATCCCTTATTGGGATAGAGTAGTTTATTGTTGATCCCTTGCAGGGACTTGTGGTATGGTTGTTATTAAAGGTATACAAATATATGGATCGGGTTGCACACCGCAATAATACTAAATACGGATCGGGTTGCACGCCGCAACAATTTTATAAATGGATCGGGTTGCACGCCTCAACAATGTTATAAATGGATCGTGTTGCACGCCTCAACAATGTTATAAATGGATCGGATTCCACGCCGCAACAATGTTATATATGGATCAAGTTGTACGCCGCAACATTATTATATATGGATCGGGTTGCACGCCGCAATAGTGATATAAATGGATCGGGTTGCACGCCGCAACAGTGTTAAATGATAAGGGATCGGGTTGCGCGCCGCAATAGTGTTATTATTGTTTTTTTGTAGATTCTGAATCGTTCTCCCCTATTTTCTTAAGTTTCTGCTGGATTTGATATTTTCTCCGTAGCATGTGCCCCCTCCCATTTAGATTGTTTATTCCTGTTTATTTTCCGCTCTATATTATATAACTGCAGGTTTATCTGGAGTCTGGTCCTAGCCTCGTCACTACCTCGCCGGGGTTAGGCCAGGCACTTACCAGCACATGGGGTCGGTTGTGCTGATTCTACACTCTGCACTATGTGCAGATACCGAAGCAGCTTTTGGACAGTAGCACTCGGGGAGACAGCCTTCAGTCCAGCCAGAGATCCCGAGGTAGTCCTGCAGGCGTCCGCAGGCCCGGCGTTCTCTTCTATTTCATTATGTACTCTGTTTTCATTAGATTTCGAGATAGATTGTATTCCTTTTAGACATTGGTTGTAGTAAATCTTAGTCTGTCCGTGAATATTGTGACATCAGGTTCTCGGTAGAGGAGTATATTGGCATTGTAGTACTGGCTTGGTTATTTTAGCTGTTTAAGTATTCCGCTTATTCTGTTTATCGTTAATTCTTAAAGTGTTGATTTCATGTTAATTCAAGTTGTTAAAAAGGATTAAAATAAAAGAGTTAGAATTTCTATATTTCGTGGCTTGCCTAGTTTCTACGAGTAGGTGCTATCACGACTCCCGAGGGTGGAAAATTCGGGTCGTGACAAACTGCGAGTTTTAAGGGAAGTGATTTTGTCGGGTGCTTCGTCAAGAGGGTATTCATGTGCTAGAAAATTCATGGAGTTGATTATATTCGGGGCCAAGTTAGAGCGGGTGGCTCTCAACAACGGTCCTAATGGATTTAAAGGGGCAAAGTGTAGTGCCTAATGATTGCGAGCCTATAGGTACTGTGAACACCTAATTTTTGACCACACCCCAATTCCTATACTATTTCAGTCTAAATATTTCTTTTAGGTCTAATCTTAATATTTAAAACGTTTATCTTACTCTTAATAGGTTTTATTAAAAAAAAATACACACACACACACACATATATATATATATATATATATATATATGTGTGTGTGTGTGTGTGTATATATATATGTATGTATATGCACATATACATATGTATGTATTTTACCTTTATTTATTTATTTTCAACTGGAATATTTCTCTTCATACTCTAACGAAATACTAGTAAGAAGAGTAAAACTGAAAGTATACAAAAAATACTTTCTAACTCCCCCCACCTTTCACGTCTTGCACTCACATTGCACACACACACTCACATGTTCACTAGTACACTCCCTAACTTTCACGTCTCTCACCCCACACACAAAACATGCACATGAACTCATTAGCATCTATATAAGTAAAGGCACAATCTGCTAAAAAAGAAAAAAGAGAAAGAATCGTGCAAAGAAGAAAGAAAGAGAGGTGAGGAAAGCAATCTAAGAAAAGTTTGGTTTTGAGGGGAAAAAGTTTATTGAAAAATAATTTCTTTCCGTGTTAGTTTGAGAGTCCTATTAATTCTTCAAAATTAATTAAAAGAATCAAGATAGAGTTTATGAGGATGGAGTTTAAGTTAAAGTCAATGTCTTATTCGGCAAGGTTTTTAGTCGAGTTTCTGATTCGTAGCAACGACATTACTGTGATGACCCAAAAGGTCATCACTTGTGTTGCAAATGCATTTAGTGTTTCGAGGCCTAAAAACCTGCCTTTTATCCCACCTTGATTTGTGTGCGTGGTCCGGACCTATATCCGGAAAGTCGTCTATGTGAAGATATGAGAAATAGAAATTTTAGTGTTAAATTTTTTTTATTATGGTTGGTTTTGGTGAACATTTTTAGCAAACGGACCCGGATCCGTGTTCCGACGATCCCGGAAGGTCCGCAGTAAAATATGGGACTTGGACATATGCCCGGAAATGAATTTCGAGGTCCCAAGCCTTAGAAATCAATTTTTGAAAGAAATTGCTTTACTGAATTATCTAAGAAATAAAGAAAAGAATTAATGTTTGAAACCATTGTTATCGGGCCCGTATTTTGGTTCCGGAGACCGATACAAACTTGACATAGTATTTGAAAGATAACTGTAAAGTTTGGTGAAAACGGAGTTTATTTGATGTGAGTTGGACTTTCGGTGGGAGAGTTATGAACTTTGAGAGTTCTTGATGAAAATATTGAGTTTTGAGGTTTAATTCATGATGCTGCATGTTAGTTTGAAGATGTGATCGTACGAATAAGTCCGTGGGATGTTTTTGAGGTTGTGTGTATGCTTGGTTTGGAGTTCCGTGGGCTTGGGTGAGTTTCGGGTAGGTTCCAGGATGTCTCAGGCTTAAAACCAGATGTTGCAGGTTCAGAGAAGTTGCAGGTCTCTGAACCCGCCATTATGGTCCACAAAAAAACGTGTGTGACCACGGAAGGGGCCAGTGCGGTCCGCGGTCGGCCTCGTGCGATGCGTGGTGGAAGGTTGTACGGCCGCAGTCGACTTTGTGCGGTCCAAACAGGGGCACTGGACTGTAGTATCCTCAGGAAGGACTATGCGGCCGCAGTCTATTTAGTGTGGTCCGCACAGGGGGTCTGAGAGGGGTATAAATAGACGAGATTTTCAATTATTTTTATTTTACAAAAACCCAAAAAAAAAACGTAAGAGGCGATTTTTCAAACAACCTTTATTCTCCAATTGGTAAGTGATTTCTAACTCATTTTCTTCACTCCTTAACATCTTTTGACAAGATTTCAACTTCAAATCAATAATTTTCGAAGGGGAAATTGGGTGTTTTGGGTAGAACCTAGGTTTTCAAAAATTAGGGATTTGGACCTCAATTTGAGGTCCGATTTCAAAATAAATTATATATTTGGGTTCATGGGGGAACGGGTAATCGGGTTTTAGTTTGAACCTCGAGTTTTGATGATGTGGGCCCGGGGGAAATTTTTGACTTTTTAGGTAAAACTTTAGAAAATTCATTTTCATGCATTGGGGTTGATTCATTTAGTGTTTATTGACGTAATTAAGTAACTTGTGACTAGATACGAGCGAATTGGTGGTGGAATCAAGGGGTAAAGCTATAGTTGAATCGTGAATTGTGTTCGTGGAATCGAGGTAAGTGTTTGGTCTAACCTTTGCTTGAGAGATTAAGAGTTGTGTCTTATTTTCTACATGTTAATTGCGGAGTACGATTTATAGGCATGGTGACAAGTATCTATACGTTGGTGTCAAGCATGCCCGTGAGTCTTGTATTGTAATTGTTATGACTCCGTTGTGGTTTATTGTGCTTCATATGTTATTATCACCATTGTTCCCTTGCCGGGAAGTTGTTATATTACTCATGTTCCCTTGTCGAGATTCCTTGTGATTATTGTTGGCTTGTAACTGGGAGCGGGTGGTACACCTACCATAAGATATGATGAAATAGGAGCGAGTGGTACGCCTACCACAAGATTGATGAAATGGGAGCGGGTGGTACGTCTACCACAAGATATAATGAAATGGGAGCGGGTGGTACGCCTACCACAAGATATAATGAAATGTGTAAGCACGTGATTTTTGCCCTATGAGATATAATAAAATGGAAGTGGGTAGTACGCCTACCACGAGATATAATGAAATGGGATCGGGTTGCACGCCTGCAATAAGATGTGAAAAGAAAGTGAAATCTGCCTTGTTTTCCTTATTCTTGTTAGTAGTTGGATTTTGATTCCTTTATAGTTCTCTTGATATTCTATTTTACATGTTTTCCCCCGAAGCATGTTTCCCCTTCCCATCTGTATTTGTTTATTCTGGTTTACTTTCCGTTGTACATTGTATAATTGTACATGTTTATTTGGTAGTCTGGTCCTAGCCTCGTCACTACCTCACTGGGGTTAGGCTAGACACTTACCACCACATGGGGTCGGTTGTGCTGATACTACACTCTGCACTATGTGCAGATCGCAAAGCAGTTTTTGGACCGTAGTGTGGAGGCTACCTTCAGTCCACGCGGAGATACAAGGTAGACTTGTAGGCGTCCGCAGGCCCTGACGTCTCTTCTATTCCTATTTCCTGTTTCATTTCTTTTTATTCAGAAACAGTGTATTGTCATTTTCTTCAGACTTTGTATGTAATAAATCTTAGACCGTCTGTGACACTGTGACACCAGGTTTTGGGTGCTTAGGATTTTTAGAGGTGTAATAGATGCAGATTCCAGATATTTAACTGTTATCTTCCGCTTAAATATTTAAAGTTCCGCTATTTTCATGTTATTTTCTTATATTTGTCAAACAGAAATAATTGGTTAATGAAGTAATTAGATTAAAGGTTTGGCTTGATTAACTCACACTAGTAGGCGCCATTACGACTCCCGATGGTGGAAAATCCGGGTCGTAACAAGTTGGTATCAGAGCTCTAGGTTACATAGGTCTCACAATTCACGGACAAGCTTAGTAGAGTCTGAGGGATCATTACGGAGACGTCTATATTTATCCCCCAAAGGCTAAAAAGTTAGGAAAAACTTCACATTTGTTCTTTCTTGTCCGGCGGTTTGGTTTCTCAATGCTAATTGAATTTCTACTCTAGTCTTTCGCAGATGGCGAGAACACGAGATTTCTCATCCACCGACCAGCAGCCCGAGCCCCCAACAGTAGCTTCCATGAGGGGCAGAGGGCGAGGCCGAGGCCGTGCTAGAGGCCGAGGTTGGGGCAGAGCTCAGCCCCGAGCAGTAACAACAGCGGCGGAGCCCAGGTTGACTTTGATGATGAGGTTCCGGCCCCAGCAGTTTCGGTGGGCCCAGCTCAGGTCCCAAAGGGGTTTATTTCTACTCTAGTTCTTCAGAATACTCTGGTCCGTCTAGTGGGCCTCATGGAGAGTGTCATTCGAGCAGGCTTGCTTCCTGTAGATTCAGCCAGTTGCACTTCGGAGCAGGTAGCTTCCCAGATTCAGACTCCAGTGATTCAGCCAGTTGGAGCAGTTCAGCCGGGTGTGGTAGCTCAGACTAGTGATGGAGCAGCTATGGCTGCCGATGCTTTGTGGAGGTTGGATAGGTTCACCAAGCTCTTCACTACTACTTTCAGCGGTGCCTCTACTGAGGATCCCCAGGATTATCTAGACAGTTGTCACGAGATTCTTAGGAACATGGGGATAGTTGAGACCAGTGGGGTTGATTTTGCTACTTTTCGCTTGTCTGGATCTACCAAAATATGGTGGAGAGATTATTGATTAGCTAGAATAGCCGGATCGCCAGCCTTGACTTGGGAGCAGTTTACTCAGCTATTTCTGGAGAAGTTCCTCCCCATTACTCAGAGAGAGGCCTATCGGAGGCAGTTTGAGCGCCTCCAATAGGGTTCTATGACTGTTACCCACTATGATACTAGGTTCAACGACTTGGCTCGTCATGCCCTTATCATACTTCCCACCAAGAGAGCAAGGGTGAGGAGGTTTATTGACGGTGTTATTCAGCCAATTCATCTTCAGATGTCTAGGGAGGCTGGGAGTGAGATTTCTTTTCAGTCGGCGGCCAATGTGGCCCGTAGAGTGGAGAATGTTCTGTCATAGGGAGGTGGTCATGGGTCGGACAAGAGGCCCCGTCATTCAGGCTGATTTAGTGTTACCTCGTCTGGAGGTAGGGATTCATATGGTAGAGGTCATCCTCCAAGGCCTTTTCAGTCAGCACTTCAGGTTTCTCATAGTATTCCAGGTAGCTATGGTCCTCAGATGCAGTATTCCGATTAGCAGTCCTATAGTCCACCACAAGCTCCTATCAGTGCACCGCCGCTTCAGAGTTTCCAGGGTCATCAGCCCCAGCAGCCGAGGGCTTGTTTTACTTGTGGCTACATGAGGCACATTGCTAGGTATTGCCCTCGAGCATCGAGCAGTTCTCCGCATCAGGGTTCCTGTGCCATGGTTCAGGAACCAGGTGTTCCACAGCCCGCCCAGTCAGCTAGAGGTGGGATATAGGTGCTAGAGGTGGAGGTAGAGGTATTAGAGGTGGAGCTCAGGCTGCTAGAGGTGGAGGCCAGCCAGCAGCAGGCCGTCCCAAAGATGTAGTATAGTGTGGTGAGGCCCAGCCCCGATGTTATGCTCTTCCAACCAGGCCAGAGGTTGAGGCTTCCAATGCAGTTATTACAGGTACGGTTCTGGTTTGTTATAGAGATGCTTCAGTGTTATTTGATTCAGGGTCTATGTACTCGTATGTGTCCTCTTATTTTTCACCATATCTGGTTATGCCTAGTGATTCTTTGAGTGATCCCGTTTATGTGTCTATGCCGGTGGGTGATTCTATTGTGGTAGATCGAGTCCATCGTTCATGTATAGTTGTGATTGGGGGTCTTGAGACTCATGTAGAATTGTTGCTTCTAGATATGGTTGATTTCGATGTTATATTGGGAATGGACTAGTTATCACCTTACCATGCTATCTTGGACTGTCATGCCAAGACTATGACCTTAGCTTTACCGGGTTTGCCTTGTTTAAAGTGGAGAGGGACTCCTGGTCATTCTACACGTAGTGTTATCTCTTATCTGAAGGCTAGGTGTATGGTCGAGAAAGGGTGTTTGGCCTATTTCGCATATGTTCGTGATTCTAGTGCGGAGGTTCCTTCTATTGATTCTATGCCCATTTTCGTGAGTTTCCTGAGGTTTACCCTTCAGACCTGCCAGATATGCCACCCGATAGGGATATTGACTTTTGCATTAATTTAGCTCCGGGCACTCAGCCCATTTCTATCTTGTTGTATCGTATGGCCCCGCTTGAGTTGAAGAGTTAAAGGAGAAGTTGCAAGACTTGCTTGAGAAGGGTTTCATTAGGCTGAGTGTTCCGCCATGGGGTGCACCAGTGTTGTTTGTTAAGAAGAAGGACAGATCGATGAGAATGTGTATTGATTACCGTTAGTTGAACAAGGTTACAATCAAGAATAAGTATCCGTTGCCGAGGATTGATGACTTGTTTGATTAGTTTCAGGGTGCCAAGGTATTTTCGAAGATTGACTTGGGATATAGCTACCATTAGTTGAGGATTAGGGAATCTGATGTCCCTAAGATAGCTTTTCTCACTCGGTACGGGCATTATGAGTTCTTGGTGATGTCATTTGGGTTGACGAATGCCCCAACAACTTTTATGGATTTGATAAACTGAGTGTTCAGGCCTTATTTGGATTCGTTCGTGATAGTCTTCATTGATGATATTTAGATATATTCCTATAGCCGGGAGGAGCACGAGCATCATCTTAGAGTGGTTCTTAAGACCTTGAGGGATAGTCAGTTATATGCTAAGTTCTCAAAGTATGAGTTCTGGTTGAGTTCAGTTTCATTCCTGGGTCATGTAGTATCAGGAGAGGGTATTCAGATTGATCCGAAGAAGATTGAGGTAGTCAAGAACTGGCCTAGACCAGCATCAGTTACAGAGATTTGGAGTTTCTTGGGATTGGTGGGCTACTATCATCGGTTCATAGAGGGGTTCTCATCTATCGCAACCCCGATGACCAGGTAGACCCAGAAGGGTGCCCAGTTCAGATGGTCGGATGAGTGTGAGGCGAGCTTTCAGAAGCTCAAGACAGCTCTGACTAGGGCACCTGTGTTGGTTTTGCCCACAGGTTCAGGGCCTTATACAGTCTATTGTGATGCATCTCGTATTGGACTCAGTGCAGTGTTGATACAGGATGGCAAGGTCATTGCCAATGCTTCGCGGCAGTTGAAGATTCGTGAGAAGAACTATCCGGTTCATGATTTGGAGTTGGCAGCCATTGTTCACGCATTGAAGATTTGGAGGCATAATCTGTATGGCGTGGCATGTGAGGTGTTCACGGATCACAAGAATCTTCATTATTTGTTCAAACAAAAGGAGTTGAATTTGAGACAGAGGAGGTAGTTGGAGTTGTTACAAGATTATGATATCGCCATCTTATATCATCCGGGAAAGGCGAATGTGTTGGGCGATACTTTAAGTAGGAAGTCAGCCAGTATGGACAGTCTCGCTTATATTCCGGTCAGCGAGGGACCGCTTGCTTTGGATGTTCAGGCTTTGGCCAATCAGTTTATGAGGTTGGATGTTTCTAAGACCAGTCGTGTGTTAGCTTGCACGGTTGCTCATTCTTCTTTATTGAAGTGTATCCGTGATCGACAGTATGATGATCTCCATTTGTGTGTCCTTAGAGACACGGTGCAGCACGGAGGTGCCAAGTAGGTTACCTTAGGTGATGATAGAGTTTTGAGATTGCAGGGTCGAGTTTGTGTGCCTAATGTGTATGGGCTCTGAGAATTGATTTTATAGGAGGCCCATAGTTCCCAGTACTCTATTCATCCGGGCGCCCCTAAGATGTATCAGGATTAGAGGCAGCATTATTGGTGGCGGAGAATTAAGAAGGTTATCGTCGCATATGTGGCTCGGTGTTTGAATTGTCAGCAGGTTAAGTACTAGCATCAGAGGCCTGGTAGTTTATTTCAGAGGATTGAGCTTCCCGAGTGGAAGTGGGAGCGGGTCACTATGGATTTCGTTGTTGGACTCCCGTAGACTCGAAGGAACTTCGACGCAGTATGGGTCATTCTTGATAGGCTGACCAAGTCATCGCATTTCATTCCTATGGCAGTCTCCTATTCATCCGAGAGATTGGCTGAGATCTATATCCGGGAGATTGTTCGTCTTTATGGTGTGCCTGTGTCCATCATTTCGGACCAAGGTATGCAGTTTACCTCGCATTTCTGGAGAGCAGTTCGGCAAAAGTTGGGCACGCTGGTTCAGTTGAGTATAGCATTTCATCCTCAAACGGACGGGCAGTCCGAGCGGACTATTCAGATTTTGGAGGATATGCTCCGAGCTTGTGTCATTGACTTTGGAGGCTCGTGGGATCAGTTTTTGCCTTTATCAGAGTTTGCCTACAATAATATCTATCAGTCGAGTATTTAGATGGCCCCTTATGAGGCTTTATATGGTAGGCGGTGTCGGTCTCCGGTTGGATGGTTTGAGCTGGGAGAGGCTCAGTTGTTGGGTACGGATCTGGTTCAGGATTCCTTGGACAAGGTCAGGATTATTCAGGATAGGCTTCGTACAGCTCAGTCCAGGCAAAAGAGTTATGCCGACCGCAAGGTTTGAGATTTGGCATTCATAGTCTATGAGCGGGTATTGCTTCGAGTGTACCCTATGAAGGGCGTGATGAGATTTGGGAAGAAGGGCAAGCTTAGCCCTAGGTTCATTGGCCCGTTTGAGATTCTTGATCGAGTGGGAGAGGTGGCTTATAGACTTGCGTTGCCGCCGAGTTTATCAGTCGTGCATCCAGTGTTTCATATGTCCATGCTTCGGTAGTATCACGACGATTCATCCCACGTGTTAGATTTCAGCACTGTCCAGTTGGACAAGGACTTGTCTTATGAGGAGGAGCCGGTAGTTATTCTAGACCGGCAGATTCGTCAGTTGAGGTCGAAGAGTTTTTCTTCTGTTCGTGTTTAATGGAGAGGTTAGCCTGCTAAGGCATCGACTTGGGAGTCCGAGTCCGATATGCGTAGCCGTTATCCCTATCTTTTTCCTGACTCAGGTACTTCCTTCTTATGTCCGTTCGAGGACGAATGGTTGTTTTAGAGGTGGAGAATATGATGACCCAAAAGGTAATCACTTGTGTTGCAAGTGCATTCAGTGTTCTGAGGCCTAAAAACCTCCCTTTCACCCCAACTTGATTTGAGTACATGGTCCGGACCTATATCCGGAATGTCGTCTATGTGAAAATATGAGAAATAGAAATTTTAGAGATAAATATTTTTAATTATAGTTGACTTTGGTCAACGTTTTTAGCAAACGAACCTGGATCCGTGTTTCGACGATCCCAGGAGATCCGCAGTAAAATATGGGACTTGGGCGCATGCCCGGATATGAATTCCGAGGTCCCAAGCCTTAGAAATCAATTTTTGAAAGAAATTATTTTACTGAATTATCTAAGAAATAAAGAAAAGAATTAATGTTTGAAACCATTATTATCGGGCCCGTATTTTGGTTCCAGAGCCTAGTACAAACTTGTTATAGTATTTGAAAGATAAATGTAAAGTTTGGTGAAAAACGGAGTTTATTTGACGTGAGTTGGACTTCCGGTGGGAGAGTTATGAACTTTGAGAGTTCTTGATGAAAATGTTGAGTTTTGAGGTTTAATTCTTGATGTTGCATGTTAGTTTGATGATGCAATCGTACGAATAAGTCTGTGGGATATTTTTGAGGTTGTGTGTATACTTGGTTTGGTGTTCCGAGGGCTCGGGTGAGTTTTGGGTAGGTTCCGGGATGTCTCAGGCTGAAAACCAGATGTTGTAGGTTCAGAGAAGTTGCAGGTCTCTGAACCCGCCAGTGTGGTCCGCAAGAAAAAGTGTGCGCCCGCGGAAGGGGCCAGTGCGGTCCGCGGTTGGCCTTGTGCGGTGCGCAGTGGAGGACTGTGCAGCCGCAGTCGACTTTGTGTGGTGCGCACAAGGGCACTGGACTGTAGTATCCTCAGAAGGACTGTGCGGCCGTAGTCCATTTTGTACAGTCCGCACAGGGGGTCTGCGAGGGGTATAAATAGATGGGATATTCAGTTATTTTCATTTTTCAAAACCCAAAAAAAAAACGTAAGAGGCGATTTTCAAACAACATTTCTTCTCCAAAACATTGGTAAGTGATTTATAACTCATTTTCTTCACTCCTTAACATCTTTTGACATGATTTCAACTTCAAATCAATGATTTTCATGGGGGAAATTGGGTGTTTTGGGTAGAACCTAGGTTTTCAAAAATTAGGGATTTGGACCTCGATTTGAGGTCCGATTTCAAAACAAATTATATATTTGGGTTCGTGGGGTAATGGGTAATCGGGATTTTGGTTCAAACCTTGGGTTTTGACCATGTGGGCCCAAGAGCGATTTTTGACTTTTTGGGTAAAACTTTAGAAAATTTATTTTCATGCATTGGGGTTGATTCATCTAGTGTTTATTGACGTAATTAAGTAACTTGTGACTAGATACGAGCGAATTAGTGGTAGAATCAAGGGGTAAAGCTATAGTTGAATCGTGAATTTAGTTCGTGTTATCGAGGTAAGTGTTTGGTCTAACCTTAACTTGAGGGATTAGGAGTTGTGTCTTATTTGCTACATGTTAATTGCGGAGTACGACGTATAGGCATGGAAACGAGTATCTATATGTTGGTGTCAAGCATGCCCGTGAGTCTTGTATTATAATTGTTATGACTCTGTTGTGGTTTGTTGCGCTTCATATGTTATTATCACCATTGTTCCCTTGTCAGGATGTTTGTTTGATAGTATTGTTCCCTTGCCGGGAAGTTGTTATATTACTCTTGTTCCCTTGCCGGGATTCCTTGTGATTATTGTTGGCTTGTAACTGGGAGCGGGTAGTACGCCTCCCACAAGATATGATGAAATGGGAGCAGGTGGTACGCCTACCACAAGATACAATGAAATATGAGTGAGTGGTACGCCTACCACAAGATATGATGAAATGGGAGCGGGTGGTACGCCTACCATAAGATATAATGAAATGGGAACGGGTGGTACGCCTACCACAAGATATGATGAAATGGGAGTGGGTGGTACGCCTACCACAAGATATGATGAAATGGGAGCGGGTGGTACGCCTTCCACAAGATATAATAAAATGGGAGCGGGTGGTACACCTACCACAAGATATAATGAAATGGGATCGGGTTGCACGCCTATAATAAGATGTGAAAAGAAAGTGAAATCTGCCTTTGTTTTTCTTATTCTTGTTAGTGGTTGGATTTTGATTCCTTTATAGTTCTCTTGATATTCTATTTTACCTGTTTCCCCCCGAAGCATGCTTCCCCTTCCCATCTGCATTTGTTTATTTTGTTTTACTTTCCGCTGTATATTGTATGACTGCACAGGTTTATTTGGTAGTCTGGTCCTAGCCTCGTCACTACTTCGTCGAGGTTAGGCTAGACACTTACCACAACATGGGGTCGGTTGTGCTGATACTACACTCTGCACTATGTACAGATCCCTAAGCAGCTTTTGGACTGTAGTGTGGAGGCTACCTTCAGTCCACACGAAGATCCAAGGTAGACCTGCAGGCGCGCGCAGGCTCTGGCGCCTCCTCTACTCATATTTCCTGTTTCATTTTTCTTTTATTCAGAAATAGTGTATTGTCATTTTCTTTAGACTTTGTATGTAGTAAATCTTAGATCGTCTGTGACACTATGACACCAGGTTTTGGGCGCTTAGGGTTTTTAGAGTTGTAATAGATGCGGATTCCAGATATTTAATTGTTATCTTCCGCTTAAATATTTAAAGTTCCACTATTTTCATGTTATCGTCTTATATTTGTCAAACAGAAATAATTAGTTAATGAAGTAATTAGATTAAA
Source organism: Nicotiana tabacum (assembly GCF_000715075.1). Classification (NCBI taxonomy): domain Eukaryota; kingdom Viridiplantae; phylum Streptophyta; class Magnoliopsida; order Solanales; family Solanaceae; genus Nicotiana; species Nicotiana tabacum. The sequence goes on along the minus strand of NC_134087.1, from coordinate 182,375,389 downwards.
GATTTAGCTTGCCTAGCTCACACTAGTAGGCGCCATCACGACTCCCGATGATGGAAAATCTGGGTCGTAACAATTATAGTCTAAAGGTCATTGCTCTATTTAATCCGATTGAATTGCAAATTTTCAGCTTTATTCATCAATATAAAGGTCCTCTTCTTATTTTATATGTGTTTTACTTCTCTTATTTGATACAAGAATATTTTATGGTGAGGTGATCTTTCGATAAAAGTTGTAATCAGTTTGGATGTTTGTTGATACTTATTTGTTCGAATTAAATGATTTATCTTGTTAAAATGTAGAATATAATTAAGCAATTGACGTGGGTTAAGGAGAAGACCTGATGTACTTTGATTTTCTTGGTTTAATTTATGGCATCATTTGAAAGAGAATCACAGTATACTCTTTTCATTCCATTTTCCTCAACATTGGTAAAGAATATATGTCCAGATGTTCCCATTAGTCTTTTAAAACTATCAACTTTGCATAAAAAAAATCTTCAATGTAAAAATTCACGCAAAACTTTGCATAATAATTTTTGTGCAAATTGCAAGCTTTAGTCAAAGATGAAGTATTAACTAGTATATAGTTGTGGTGAATTCCTTCAAGTATGATAAATTGAATATTCTGTATATGCTTTTTAACTTTAAGAGCAAATAGTTCGTTTTATTTCTTTGTTCAATTTTTACTTTTACAATCGTTAGAAAATAATAAAAACATAAAATAAATGTCTTGAATCGAAAAATAATTGAAATACTCTAAAACACTAGAAAAACTTTAGATGTACTTTAAATATTATCCCATGGATTGATATGCTCAAATAATAAAAGGGTCATGTACGCATCCCGCGTCTCGACGCCTTTAAATTAAAAATAATTGTATTATAACCATGTGTACATTCCGTACCTTGGTTTAACATTTAATTTCAAAGAAGTATCTTGTGTGCATACCGCATCTAGGGCAAAGTAATTAATAAAATATAATAATTAATTAAGCGGTAATAAATAAGCCATAATTAATAAAATACAAGAAATAGCTAAAATTTTATTTAAGCCTTACATCAGTCAATAAAGCGACCATTCTAGAACCATGGGACTCGAGGGGTGCCTTACACCTTTCCCTCGGTCAACAGAATTCCTTACTCAGTCTTCTGTTTTCGTAGACCATGAAATAAGAGTCAACCTTCCTTTTGAAAGGGGATTCAAATAAAAGGTGACTTGGAACACCAAAACTCATTTTCAAGTGGCGACTCTAAATAATAAATAATCCCTTTTAAAAACATCACTTTAATTAGAAAAACTCTTCTAACTCAACCTCGTAATAGGGTTCTGTGGAGAAAAAGAGGTGTGACAAGTACGGTTAAGAATCAAGCTTTGTAGTAGCTTATGAGAAGAGGCACAAAATGCTCTGTGATGTTTTGACTTGTAGTGTAGCATTTGGGAGGTATGAAATGGTTCGTGGTTTGAGACATCATGGTCTCGTGATTCAAGATGACTCGAGATGAGTGCGGATGGAGTGTGTTATGTGTTGAATGGAACTATTATTATTCCTAAGGCAATTGAGGTTAAGTTAGAAGAAGTAGATTGGGTAACCATGATTGAATTGGCATGATGATGGCAGTGACTAGTTCCCTTAGTGTGATTAAGTTATGCAAGTGATTTGTGATGGTACGGGTGAGGCCTGTCAGCCGCCGTAATTGATGCTATTCAGAAGTATTCCACAGTTATGTCCTGTTATGTGTAGGCGGATCCCGGAAGGGCTATAGTATCTTAGACCACTACTTAGAGATTTGCATATTCTACAGTTATGAGAATTCACTTTTGTGTTGCTATGATTCTTCTGAAGTGAGTTAAGTGAAAAGTTTTATGTGATGAAGTGTTAATCTATTAGTGGTTACGGAGTTATGACGAAAATCGTGTTCTATCGTGTATTGGCATATTAGGTGCAGTGAGTGGTATGGAATTTGAAGTGAGGATCAAGGTTGCAGTTCGGTGTTGACAAGGATGTCACGAGCTCGGATGAGCAGTAAAGGAGTTTCAATGTTTAAAGTAAGTGGGTATTGTCTTTAGCGTCACCTGAGATCGGTGTTTTGTGAAAAAGGCTTTGCATCCTGGTTAAGGATTCTTGATCGCTTTTCAGCATTAGTATGGCTAGTGATTTGGATGTACAAACTTGTTATCTGTTAAGGAAGATTGTGGGAACATGCCCCACAGAAAGGTTGTATAAGTGTGGCATGTAGCCACTTGATTGATTGAAGAGTTAAACTAAGTATGAAGATTGTAGTGATGTCATTAAATTGAGAATTGATGCCTGGAGGGCACTCGGTTTATTGGGGTGTGGACTGTGGAGAATTACTCCGATTATGATGGTTGTTCTTGTGTGTTATGAGAAAAGGGGAGTTATTATGGACCTTTGAAAGGTTATTAGCCTAGTTCGGTGCGACCAGAATCAACTTGAGGTCTGTGGATGGATTTAAATGTGAATATGGGATCTATATCAGGCCTGATGTATGCGCTCCTTATGGAAGAGTAGTCGGGGTGTTATTTCGTCGTCAGCTATTTCATGTAATGATATATTGCGTCATATGAGTTGTGAGATGGCTTGGTGAATTTCTTATGTATTGAGGTTCCGCATAGAGATGATGTTATATGAGCAGAATGGCGCTTGAGATTCAGATCGTATATTGCACCTCAGTGTGCTTGAGTTTATAGCTTATAGCGCTATATTTCTTCCCATGGATGGTATTATGCACTTAGCGGGATGGTATTATGCACTTAGCGTGCTGTGATCGATATTTGGTATTTTTTTGTAATGAGCAATCTAGCTCGGTGTGTATCTCCTTGTGTGAATTTTACGTGCGAATCGGGTGGCACGCCGCCACGGGTATGTTATTTGGATCGGGTTGCACGCCGCAACAGTGTGATGTTGAGTACAGATTCCTATATCTGTTTTTATGTGTTTTGTTTCCTATGTTTCTAAGGAAAACTCATATTAGATGTGTGCCCGCGTCGCATGTATGACTCGCGAACGGGGTGTTTGTTTAATTATGTGGACCGCGTTGCATCTATGATTCGCGAGTGGGGTAATCAGATTTCCTTCCAGAGTTCATTTTCCTTTTGTCACGTTCGAGTTCATAGCCTATTAGCAAATTTTGGCATCATATGACACTTTTGATCATGTTCGGGGTGGCTTATTCCCTGAGCTGTTTGTACTAGGTGAGACGAGATTATTGGATTTAGGATCAGTGCAATCTGATTATATGAAGTATATTAAGGAGCAAAGACCATTATTCGGTTCAGAATGAGGTGATGGTTCCTGAAAGGAGTATAGACCCAATGAATTGTTGATTCGGTAGTTAGTTATGAATTTCTACACATCTCTTCCGTTGTGGCGATATTGTAAGAATTAGAGCAAGACCTATGTATGTCATGAATGCAATGGGAGCATCAGAGTCATGAAATTTTGACTAAATTGATCGGAGAATGTTATTTTGGTCTTGCGAGTAAAGTGGTACAAGGTGTGAATTCAGCTAAGGTATGTAGTAATGTTTTGGTACTGCGTGTAGTTATTGATTCGATGAGCGTATGTTGGAATTGGGCTCTAAGGCTTATTTGCCTAAGTGAAAAAGGGTATGTTTAGATTGATCGAGCTAGGGTGCCCAGCTGAGTTGTGGTAGCACGGGTAGGTGCTCGAGGTGTTAAATAGTGATTTCGAACAACCCCAACACACTTCTTAGCACGTTCAAGGACGAACGTATTTTTAAGTGGGAGAGAATGTAATGATCCGACCGGTCATTTTGAGCTCTAGTGTGTCGTTCAGCAGTTGGGGCCATGAGCATCTTCACTTCAGGTATTATGACTTGTACGCATGGTTGGAATTGAATTCCGGGGAATTCGTAGTTGATTTGGAAAGGAAATTCTCATTTCAGAAGCTTTAAGTTGAAAGAATTGACTAAGACTGGACTTAGAGTAAATGACCTCGGAATCGGGATCTGAAGGTTCCAATAGGATCATATGATGATTTCTGAATTGGGCGTATACCCGGATCGATTTTTGGATTACCCGAGAGCATTTTGGCGCTTATTGTGGAAGTTAGTATTTTGGAAGAAATTTCATAAGTTTGGGTTGAAGTATATTTTAGTGTTATCGATGTTCATTTGGGATTTTGAGTCTGGGAGTAGCTCCGTATGGTTATTCTACAGTTGGGAGCGCGATCGGAAGTGAATTCGGAGGTCCGTAGGTCATCTTGAAGTTATTTGGCTAAAGATAGAAATTTAAAGGTTTTTGAGAAGTTTGACCGAGAGTTTGACTTTTTGATATCAGGGTCGAATTCCAATTTCGAAAGTTGGAGCAGGTCTGTAATGTCAAATATGACTTGTGTACAAAATTTAAGGTAAATCGGACGTGATTTGATGGGTTTCGGCATCGAATGTAGAAGTTTGAAATTTTAAAGTTCATTAAGCTTGAATTTGGAGTGCGATTCATGATTTCGACGTTGTTTGATGTGATTTGAGGCCTTGAGCGAGTTTGTATCATGTTTTGGGACATGTTGGTATATTTGGTTAAGGTCCCGAGGGCCTCGGGTGGATTTCAGAAGGTTAACGGAATGGATTTCAGAAAAAGAAAAGCTGCTGAAATCTGTTACAGAAGTTGTTCGGCAGAAAAATTCTGATGCGAGGAGTCGATTTTGGAAGTTCATATCTTGCAATCTATAAAGAATTTGAAACTATACAAAACAAGAAGTTGTAGCCTTTGAATTCTAGTTTTCAGAAAGATAAACCACTCATCATTTGGATATTTGTACAGAAAGTTATGATCGACTGAATAAAGGCTAGTAAAGTTGTTCTGCTATTTCCCCAGAAATTTCTGATGAGAAGAGCCTACTGTGGAAGATTATATCTCGAAATTTATAAGGAATCTAAAAATTTGCAAAACATAAAAGTTGTTTCTCTTACATTCTAGTTTCTGGAAAGTTAAACCATTCATGATTTGGACATTTTATCAGAAAGTTATAATCGATTGAAGATGGCTAGTGGAGCAGTTTTGACAAAATTTTCTGATGCATGGAGCCGACTTTAGAAGCTCATATCTCGGAATTTATAAAGAGTTATATGGTGTACAACCTATCAAATGAAATATCGTCGAGTCTAGTTTCTAAAACATCAAACCGTTTGTCATTTGGATATATCTACGAGGTGTTATGGGAGTTTAAACAGAAGGTGTATAGCATGGGAAAATTGTAATAGGATGTACAACATGCACAGCGCAAGGTACAACTCGATGAAGCCTGGGAAGATTGTTTTAAACACGAGTTTTGGCTCATTTCTTTAATTTCTTTCATTTGGCTTGGACGATTTTGGAGAGCTCAAGGAGGGATTTTCACCAAACAACACTAGGTAAGTGATTTCTTCCTATTTTTGAGTTAAATATATGATCTTACATGGATTTAGACATGAAAAATTAGTATAAATTTGAGATTTTTGGGGAAGACCGGGAATTTGGAATTTTGGACTTTACCTTGAATTTGAGCATGAAAATTAGAGCAAATTGTATATTTGAGTTGGTAAAGCTATAGGTAGAATTTATCTTTGAGAAATTTCGGAATCCGGGCACGTGGGCCCGAGGGCGTTTTGGTTAACTTTTCGAGCGGAGTTGGGAACTTATATAATTTAAATTATTACAAGTATTAGAGTGAATTTTTATTGGTTTGCCCGTTATCTGAATAGTTTTGGGGTGTTGTACATCAATTGGAGTCGTTGGAAGGGCTTAGAAGACGGTTATGGAAATTTCGAAGCGAGGTGAGTCTCCTTTCTAACCTTGTAAGAGGGAATTGTCCCCATAGGTGAGTTAATTGGTTATGTGCTCCTATTTGTGGGAGCTACGTACGCATGAGGTGACGAGAGTCCGTGCGTAGCTACTATTATGCTTAAGTCCGGGTAGTTTAGGGCCCAAAAGCATGCTTTCTTGTAATACTTGCAACCTTGTTGACAAACTTAAAATGCTTAAAACATATCGAGCGTGTAAATAAATTTCTAAAAAGGCTAGATATCATTTCTTGACTTTTAAAAGAGAAACTTGCCTTTTCCTGAATATTTGCTCCTTGATGAACTATTGATTTGGTTGTTTGAATGTGTTTATCTATTGTGGAATGGACCTAACGCCTCAGTAGATTAAATAGATGCATCTATGGTTCGCGCCATTCGACCCTCTGGTAGTGCATAGTTTAAATATAGTTGGATCGGGTCGTACGTCCTCGGCATGATTTGCTCATGCTTGCATTGCTTGCCTTGGGATTTATAGATGTTGATATTTGCTCTCCCTGACTTGAGAATAAATATATAAATGATGAAAAGGATTTTGGAATTTCCTATTAAAGAAAGAATTGTTTACTTGCTTCATTCTATTGAATTACAATCCTGTTATAAAAATCCTCGATTTATTATATTATGGACGTATCATTATTGGACCACTAGTAAGTGTCGAAGTCGACCTCTCATCTCTACTTTTACGAGATTAGATGGGATACTCATTGGGTACGCGTTGTTTTCGTACTCATACTACACTTGTTGTGCATTTTTGTTGCACAAGTTTATGTGTGGCTGGTGGCTTAGTGGCATAGCGGCATGGTTGATATGGACTCTTAGGTGAGTTGCATTTATCGAGACGACCGTGGCCAGAAGAGTCTCCTTCTGAGTATTGTACCGTATTTTTATTTCTGTCCACTTGTATTTCGGAAAGTTACTGTATTTTATTGCATTCTCTAGTGTATGCTCATGTACTTGTGACACCGGGTGTAACAACTAAATTTCGCTCCTGAAAATAATGATCAAGACAAGAAATATAGAGACAAATATTATATTCAATTTCAAGTGATGTGGTTACAATATGTAAAATATCTCTAAATCTAAAGAGATGTAGTCCTCTGATTCTTCTCCTCACGGATGATGGTTCAAGAGCTTGAAAGCTTGATTTTGAACTTGACGGATTTCAGATTTGTAGTACGTCACGAACAATTTGAAGCTCGTCACGAACCAGGATTTGATGTTGGGTTATCACAAATGGAAGATTTGAAGCCGCCCACCTATGACTTGAGTTCGCCTTTGGAATTTGACCACAGACGACGATTGCAGATATGGATGAAGACCTTAATGCTATTCTTCAGAGCTTCTTTAGCCTTTCCTTCTGCTTACTTGCTTGTGTTTTAGCCTTCTCCTTGACCCCTTTATATAGGTGTGGGGTGGAGTAATTTTCAAGAAAACCCCAGTGGATCATTGAGCTTGAGGCTTATGGGCCAACCCATTTGATAGAAGACCAATTGACGGGCTAGCCCAATAATATATTGGACCTTTATTTCAATCAATTTAATTGGATTTAAATAATTGACCCGATCATACTAGCTCATAATATTTACTTTGACTAGTATGTATTTAATTTATGATAAAATCCAAATTTCTTATGGATTTAAATTTAGTAAAATTTTAATTGTCTACAAATGCCCCCTGCTTCAGGACTTATCGCGGTGTAGGCTTGTCGAAATCAAAGAGAAGACCTGAAGCACCACATAAGACAATGTCCTTTTATGAATCACTTAACCAAACAGTCTGATATACCAAAGTGAACAATCTTGATTTTCCCTCCATCTCAGAGAAGAATTTATTTGCATCAATTTCCGTCGGTAATAACTAAATACCATGATAACCACGATGCCTCTTGACTGCTAACTTGCGATGTGAATTAGCCATCAATGTGAAGCTACGCAGTAGTATTACCAAACTCCTAAAATAACTCAGTTTTCGCATAAATAATTTTAGTCCAATACAAACTCGGACGACTTTCTTTTTATGAAAATAAAGGGATGAACTTAAATTTATTAAGTCAAAATCCATTTTATGTAGGACCAAGTAAAGACTAGCAAATTTGGTAGGAATTCTCCTGCACTTTTTGAACCAAGATCACTTTCCTTTTAACTTTCCCGATTCATAATTGCCTCAGATTTATTTTTATTACTTTGCAAGGCTTCCCAAATCTTGATCAACAAGGAATTATTCTTTCCTTGAAAGGAAAATTCTTGTAGGTCAAGAAAATACAACCTCCTTGAAAAAGCTATAAATAGAGTTGTTCCCTGGTTTGCATTGCCATACGCAGAGCAGGTTTTCCCTGGTTTCAAACTTGTCCATGTACAAACCGGACATGGTATTTCCTTATTTACATATGTCAGTAGCTTGAAAACCAAGAATTTCCTTAGCTTCTTCCCTTGCTTGTTCCTATAAATTCGCCACTTTCTCCTTGTATCATTGCTATAGCAGCAGTCCTCCACTTTTGATGAAAGCAGAGGTACTCTTCAATATTTGGCATTACGCAATCCTCGTCGCTCGATTCTCCTGAGAGCAGACTAACGTTTTTTTCTTTTTGCTGCAGCTGCTGCCAGGAATTATCAGCTTTGTGCGTCTTAACCAAAAATATTATATCTCGATGTAGGAGCATCAAAATCACGAGCGGTTTACGGCTACATAAACTAGACTCGGAGTACTAAAACATATCAAAAATTTGGATTTAAATTCATATTGTATCATCCCAGGTGAGCTTTATAATCTTGGTTCAAGTTCTGTCACGCTCGACATTTCAGTTTTGCGCGTCTTAACCAAAAAAATCATATCTTGGTGTAGGAATGCCGAAATCACGAGCGATTTGCGGCAACAGAAGCTAGACTTCTGGAGCTACTACATAGGTAAAAATAATAATCAGAATATGCTGATATATTCCCAGATATTTTCTCGAATTTAGGTAACGTATTATGACATGCTGCCCCATTCTGTCTTGCTGTTTTTTTTCCATAGATTCTTCCCCCTTTTTTTTTCGCAGACTCTCAGAGCAGCACATAGGGCTGTGAATTCCATTAGTAAGGATGCGTTTCATCGACCATGATACACCATACCCACACCTTGAGATTATTAGCGACAAGCAGAATCTGCGCGCCCAAGTTCTAACTTTAAAAGTTCATCCTCCGGTGATAGGTGTTTTCCCGCTCGCTAGAAAGCCGCTTGACGCCTCCCTTGATCTTGAGAAATGGTCGACTAGAGAGACAAAGGATGCATTGGACAGATTTTCGGGCAAAGCGACCAACATAAAGGTCCTACTTTTGAAGTCCTCCACCCATCAAAAGGTCGCGTCTGCTAGTCCTCCTCATCGTGATTACGATGGACGTCTCGCCACTTGGAGTGTTCCTCCTTCCGGATTTGGTGAAGTTCTCTATACGTCCAAATATTTGGAGTGGGTAGAAGATGTTCTTGCCCGCAACAAGTTGACTCTAGACGGCATCAAGGTCTATGACGCCATCTTTGCTTCGTTGTTCACATATGACTACAGTGAGAATGTCCTCTGTGCCTTTTGTGAGCTTTGGCGTCCATCTGCCAACACAATTTCTACCTCCATTGGTGAACTCTCCATCTCTTTGTGGGATTTGCGAGCAATCGGAGGCCTTCCGGTGCATGGGTCTTTCTACAACGAAGTTATCCCCTCGGCTAAGGAGTTGACAAAAGAAGACGATCAAGGAAAACCTTTCCTCCCAAGAAGTTGTCTGCACCTGTTCTCGGCAAAACATTTATATAATCCAAATAGTTCTGTCCTATTTATCTCTCATTTTAATTGGGGTTCTGTGTATGATCCTGAATAATATCTACAATGGTGTTCAATCTTTTCATTATCATATTTATATTTTAGAACTCCTCCGTAGCTGTGGTCACTAGAATCAGTTTCTACTATGTATGTGAACTGTCTTTTTTCATCTGGAAAATATAGTTTTGGTAAGTTTTTACACATATTTTTGATCTTCTTTATATGTATTTTATCTTTTTCGTCAAAACGGTATTCTACATCCTTTTTTAATTTTTTCTGTAATGGTTTTAAGTTTTCTGCTAATTTAGGGATATATTTTCTTACTTGGTTAACTAATCCTAAAAATGACATTTTGTAAGAGATGTCCATTTTGTATAAGAGAGTACCCCCTTTGTTTTTTATAGGCTAAAGGTTTTTTCATAATATTTTGCGGCTAGCGGAATTAACCTTGTAATTTCTTTTATATTTTCTCGTTTTCTATCTATTTCTTCGTTTTCTTTTGTTATTCTAACCATTGCGGTTAAACTATCTTCTAGTTTTACCGTTTGTTTTTCTAACATTAAGTTTAGGTTATTTCCTATTTTCTTGTATCTTCTTCCTAAGTTGGAAAATATTATTGTTATTTTTAATCCTTCTGGATTTTCATATGTTTTCTCTTCTAGTGCGAACTCTTCTTTATTTATCTTTTATTTTGAAGATAGTAAACATATTTGTATTCTGTTTTAAATATTGTATCAATTAATCCAGATAGCCTAGCTTTGTCTATTTTTGTAATTAACTCATTGTTTATGGATATTTTTTGCGGATTTGTACTATCAGTTTCAGTGTTATATTCCATGGTTTTACTTATTTGAGTAAATGTTTAGTAATTGTCTTACTTTTGTTAGCTCTGATACCATTTTGTAAGAGAGGTCCATTTTGTATAAGAGAGTACCCCCTTTGTTTTTTTATAGGCTAAAGGTTTTTTCATAATATTTTGCGGCTAGCGGAATTAACCTTGTAATTTCTTTTATATTTTCTACCGTGTATTCTAAGTATTGGATATCTTGAGTTTTTTTATATTCTTCTACATTTTATTTTAATAATTTTTCTAATAAATTTATATTTTCTAAAGTTCGTAACCAGTACTGGAGATATTCGTAGTTGATCATTAATCTGAATATAAATCTAGTTCATATAAATCTAATTTGTCTATTTCCACTGATAGAATTAGTTCTGTATATCCTTGTTCCATTATGTTTATTATTTCAAAATTAACCAAAGTATCGTAGATTTTTCTTCTAATATCGTTATTAAGTTGGTTAAAAGTATATAATATGAGTATTTTGTAATCATTATTGTCATCTAGTAGATATGTATGGTTGCTCATTAGATCTATATTTATTCTTATCACGTGTTTCCTAAACATATTCCCTCTAACCTCTTTGTTTATCATAGAGTTTATCATTTTTTAATAAGTTATACTGAACAATCTTTTCTGGTCACTACCATGTTTTTCTTGCTTCAATCATTTACCCTAACAGCGCCTCAACTCTGTCTACTCCCCTAAACGGCTTCCTTGCCTACCGGTTTCGACCTTAGGATGGCATAATCTGGGCTTAACTACTCTCAGCATTATTAGATATGACAAACTTTCTCAAGATGTTCTTTATAACAGTACTATAACATGATAAACAATTATGATATTCAAGAGATTATAAGGAATATAAAAGTTTAGTTAGACATGATTATGAATAAACTTACCTGATCTTGTAACTTGTTTGAATGTTCCATAGTTGTTAAAGAGACTTGTATATAACTCAAATATTTCTTATAAGAGAGAGAAGGTGAGGGTGTGTCCTCTCTTCCTCGGATTTACAAACTATATATAGAAAGCTTTAAACGACTCTTACTGTTTACAAACGACTCTTCATGAACGACCTTTACTGTTCATGAATATGACTCGTACTATTTACTTTATGACTTTTTACATACTTAAATAACTCTTACTATTCACAAACGACTCTTCATGAATGACCTTTACTGTTCATGGATATGACTCATACTATTTACTTTACGACTTTTTACATTGTCTGCTTGCAATAGCTGTCTTCCTCCTTTGTCTTTTTAGGCTGATATCTTCATTCCAGTTGTACTTCTGGTACATGATTATCTTCTCCGTTGCATTTCGAACATATATGATCTGGGTATTTGTGCCCTACTAATTTGCAGTATCTTGTCAATAATTCATTGGAAATAAATCCTTTCTTTAGTGCTCTTGTAGTTGGTTGTATCTCTGGTTTTAGTAATGATGAAATCCATTTTTGGACTTCATCCATATCTCCTTGTCGTAGTTCTCTTGAATTCGCATATATCATTAGCTGATCTCTTGAGTAGTAGCTCCAAATAGCATTTTCTTGTAAATAGTTATTGGCTAGTTCTTGGATAATAGTTGCTATTCCAATTATTCTTTTGTTGGCGTAAAAACCTGGTATCTCGATTTTTGGTATTTCTGGTTGTTGTTCTATTTCTTCTGGTATTATCATATCTCGTGTCAATCCTATTTTTACAACCTGTATAATAGGTTTTATTTCATCGTATAGTATCTCAGCTGGTGCTGTATAGAATTTTATAAAAAATAGGTTTCCTTTTGTAATTCTTTTAAATGTAATAAATGCTTTATATAGTTCTGGTATTCCACTTATCTCTTCTCCATCATAGGTATATACCGTGCTAAGTAATCCGTAATTGTAACATGGTTTTACCAAATTGGCTCTAGTTTTTGGGTGTGCAATAAGTCTATTATATCCTTGGAGTTTTTGGGTTATATAGTCCTGTGTTGGATCTGTTGTAGTAGTTGCTCTTGGGTTAAGGTTTAGAAATGTTTGGATTTTGTATATATTTTCAATATAGGTCTGGGTAATATGGTTGTATATTTTTTTATTTTTGTGTAGGCTGTTGGCATAGGTTGAGGTTTGTGGTGTCGTAACTATTGTTTCTTTTGGCCTTTTCGGAGTAATCGGTTTATCAAATATGTTATTTAAATTGACATTGGTATGTGGCTTCTTGTTAACTTGTTTATTTGTACCTGCAGTTGTATATAAACAAACTTTGTTATGGATTTTTTGGAGTTTCCCAACGTCTCCTTCTAACTTTGGAAGTTTTGATTCTTCCGATCGACTTAGCTCCGCATCTTTATAGTCATGTTGCTAACTTGGCTGGCTTTTCTCTAGCTGTTGTAATCTTTTTCCCATACCATCCATCTGTAAAGATAGAGTAGTAAGGATTGCAAATAAATGTTTTGTTTCTTGGCTTTCATCAGTTTGGGCATCTTTGTCTTGATAGGTAGTCTGCAATAACATTTTTGTCAGTCCTTATTACTTCAATTGTAAATGTAAAATTTTGTATATTTAATACAAGCATACTTATTTCCTTCGTAGTTACTGAATCTTGTACTTTCCGTGTTATCCACCATTTTACTTGTGTATTATCTGTTCTTACAATAAACTTGTTATAAACAATATATGGCTCAAATGCTAACAAACATTTATATAATCCAAATAGTTCTTTCCTATTTATCTCCCATTTAATTTGTGGTTCCGTGTATGATCCTGAATAATATCTACAATGGTGTTCAATCTTTTCATTATCATATTTATATTTTAGAACTCCTCCGTAGCTGTGGTCACTAGAATCAGTTTCTACTATGTATGTGAACTGTCTTTTTTCATCTGGAAAATATAGTTTTGGAAATTTTTTACACATATTTTTGATCTTCTTTATATGTATTTTATCTTTTTCATCAAAATGGTATTCTACATCCTTTTTTAATTTTTTCTGTAATGGTTTTAAGTTTTCTGCTAATTTAGGGATATATTCTCTTACTTGGTTAACTAATCCTAAAAATGATTGTAACTTCTTTTTCGTATCAAGTGTTTCGTTTAAGTTAATTATTTTTTGTACTATATGAGTTTGCATTTTTATTCCATTTTTGTCTATTTGTATACCCAAGAATTCTATTTGATTTTTCATTACTTCTGCTTTCTTTTTACTTAAACTAATTCCTGATATTTCTACAATGTGTATGAATTTTTCTAGTAGTTTTATATGTTCATTCTCTGTTCTAGAATATAATAGTATATCATCTATATATATATATATTATGCAGTTTTCTAATTGGTTGAAGTAATTATCCATAAAATGTTGGTATCTACCTGGTGCATTTTTATATCCAAATGGTAATACATTCCATTCGTAAAATCCTTTGTGGTACCTTAAATGCTGTTAACTTTTTAGATTCGTCTTCTAGTTTTAAATGGTAAAATCCTAATTTACAGTCAAATTTACTAAAATAGTTATATCCTTGTATTTGTCTGATTTTTAGTATTTTATTTGGTATCGGATAATTATATGTTTTCGTTTTTGCATTTAAATTTCTATAATCTACAACCATTCGACTTTTTCCTCGTTTTTGTTCACTATGTTTATTCACTATAAATGCTGGGCTGGTGTGTTTACTATTACTTTCTTGTATGTACTTATTGTCTAATAATTCTTGTATATGTATTTTAAATTCTGTTAGATCATTAAAATTGTATTTTAAAGGTTTTTGTGTTATTATACTATTTTCATCTATTAGTTCAATTTTTATTTTTGTTTTATGTTTTTCCCATCCATGTAGGGGATTATCATTATATAGTAGTTCTAATTTATCTTGGAGTAGTTTTATCTTGTTTATTGAGAAAATGATTATTTCTATATTATGGTTGCTTTGTGTCATATTTTCTAATTTCTGGGTAATTTTCTCACTTCCCTTAATCTAGGGTGTTGTTTTTCTCAATTTATTATTTACTCTTTTTGCTCCTATCCTTTGCTTACACGGGGTAGTAAACCACCAATGTGTTTTTGTTATAGTATGTGGGAATAACTTATCTAAAAATGACATTCCTAATAATATATCTTTATTTGTGAATTCATAACTATATATTTCTTCTGTGGTTAATATTTTATCCCATATTTGTATTTTTAGATTCCTTGCTTTGTATGTTATCATACTTCCCTCATTGTTAAATCCTGTTACTACTAGGGGGTTCTTAGCTTTTCCCATTTATTTTCTGGTAGACAATTATGTTTACACATGTTAGCTTCTGCTCCTGTATCCATCATAGGTGTATAATATCTATTATAATATCCTTCTACTATTATCTTGGCAAGTATATATATTTTTGGCATTATATTAAGGTTCTTTTGATTATTATCTTTTTGTTTTCATAACTTATTGTTAATTGCCTATCTTCTAAGTTATATGGTTTGACTTTTTCTAACCATTTTATTCCTAGTGTAATGTTTTTATCTCCTTGATATATTTTAAAATTTATTAATATTGGTATTCCTCCAATAATTAATTCTTTTTCAGTTGTCTCTTCATTTTTTCTTAGAGCTTTTGGTAATTCTGAACACTGCTGTTCTATTGTTACTATCTCTTTTTCTAGTATTAATTCTCTTATAACATAATTCTCTTCTTGTCCTGTATTTATTAATATTAAATATTTTTGTTGGTCCATTATTCCTGTTATATAATAATGATGTGGATTTATTTCTTCTATTTTTTGTGCTATTATTTTTTGTGGAGTTATGTAATATTCTTCTTGATGTACTTATTCTTGATGATATCTCTGGTATTTCATTACTTGTTCGTTTTGACGTGCTTAATCTTTCTTTTACTATTTCTAAATCTTCTTCTATATCCATTTCCTTATAACTATAATCATTGTTGTCTATAACTGATATTATTCTTTCGAACGGATTTTCTATTTTAATTTTATTTATTTTATTTTTAGTTGTTATCTTATGTTTTGTTGTTAAGACATATAGATTTTTACATCTTGTTGTGAATATCTTACTTCCTGGTGCTAGTTCTATTCCAGACATTTTCCAGTATAGAACTAAAGATTTATCTATATTTTTATCATCTATTGCTACTGAATAGTTGACACTTATTATGAATTTAAATTTTTGGTATATTAAGTTACCTCTTACTGCACTTATTATACTTTTTTCTATAGGTTGTACAATTCTATCGTCTGCTAAATATATTTCTATAGGGGTATCTATCCCCTCTCTAAAACATGCTTTTATTAGTATCTCTGTTCCTCCTAAATGTACGTATTTTATTGGGTTTTTTGCTTTTATATCTTGTATTTCTTTATTTAATAGTTTTTTATTTAATATTGGTATTCTTGCTTTACCTTTAATGTATTTACAGTCTATTATATGTTCTCTTTGGCTTACTACATAGTATTCTTCTTTTTGTCTTTTAAACCAATTCTTTATTGTTGGTACTTCTAGTATTTTGTCTATGCTTAGATCCAATTCTTTTCCTTTTATTTGTTCAAATATGGTGGTGTCAAATATTATTTTTTGTTCTGAAGATTGTTCATCTTGGTGTTCTTCTTGTTGTATGATTTGTATATCCTTTTCTGTCATAATTCTCTTCGTCTGATTCTTCTATTATATTATTATTTATATCCTTTTCATTTTCTGATAATTCATATATACTGTCTTCACTTCCTAATTCATAATCTATATATTCCATTTGTGTATATTTATCATTGTCTATTATTATTTCGGTAATTTGTTTCTTCTTTGGGTTTTTTGGTAATTTGCAATCTTTAGCTAAATGTCCTAGCTTTCCACAATTGGAACAAGTACATTCTGTTAGTTTCTTCTTTTTTCTATATGGTTTTTTATGTTTGTAATTTTTTACATAATATCTTCCTCTTGGTTTCTTATACTTATATTTGGATTATATCTTTTTCTCTTTCCTTCTTTTTTGTAATATTTATCTGTGCAGCCAAATTGGGGTGTTATTCTATTTTTGCAACATGCCAAATTTTTTACTAATATTTTATCCATTTTGATATTTTCTTTATATTTTTCACATAATTCTATAAACCAGTTTTGTAGAAATTTTATCCGAGCTCCTAGAGTATCTACTAGTTCTGCTTCATTCCAATTTTTTATTATTTTTGAGCTAAAAGGTTCTGGTAATTTGGTAAAATATAATTTTCTTATTTCTTTACTTTCATCCGGACTATATATTCCTTTATAATAATAGTTTCTGAATGCACAAGTATATTCGTCTATATAACACATATTACATATTGCTAATTTTGTCATTAAATTTCTATTTGTAGTTTTTTCTTTATTTTGTTCTTCTACTTCTGTTGTCATACTACTAAATTCATTTCTTATCGCTATTTCATATTTATTCAATATTTCTGTAACTGTTGTTGCAACTGTACCATCAAGTTTTTTATTACTTCTTAATGTATCTAATCTTTCACTTGTTAAATTTTGTAACCATAGTTTTATTGTTCCTATGAGTGTTCTTTCTATATATCCTGGTGTTTCAGCTATTACTTTTTTATTATCTATTAGTTGTTTTGAGATATATCCTATCCACAATTGGATTGTTTTATTTATATCTGCTACACAATCTAGATCTAAAAAATTACATTGTTCAGTTATCTGTCTTGGGGTCCATTTCCTATTTAACCTTTTATCCCATAATGTTTTGTTCCTATCATATGAATCATAACTTACTCTGTAATAGGTTGGGTTTATTGCCTTGGATTTTTTATTCCTGATGTGCTTGGTTTATCCTCTGTCATATCTCCTGTATTTATTTTTGGATTTGTTTTTATCTTTTCTGTTTTTTCTATAAGTTCTGTGTACGCCTCACTTGTTTCTGAATAGTCTTCTCCTAGATCTTTGTCGTTATCACTTTGGTCATTTATTTCGTTTATGCTTATATTTGGTGGATTATCCTGTACCTCTTCTAACTGTAATTTAAATTTTTCTATTTCATTTGTCAGTCTTAGCTGTTGTTCTTCTTCTTTACGTTTTTCTTTTTCTTTTAGTTTATTTGTATATAGCTGTTTTAGCATTTCTAATTCTTTTTCAAATTCTATTATTTTAGTATTCTTTACTTCCTCTATCTGTTGTATTTTTTCTTTAGCTTGCTCAGATACCATTTTGTAAGAGAGGTCCATTTTGTATAAGAGAGTACCCCCTTTGTTTTTTATAGGCTAAATGTTTTTTCATAATATTTTGCGGCTAGTGGAATTAACCTTGTAATTTCTTTTATATTTTCTCTCGTGTATTCTAAGTATTGGATATCTTGAGTTTTTTGATATTCTTCTACATTTTATTTTAATAATTTTTCTAATAAATTTATATTTTCTAAAGTTCGTAACCAGTACTGGAGATATTCGTAGTTGATCATTAATCTGAATATAAATCTAGTTCATATAAATCTAATTTGTCTATTTCCTCTGTTAGAATTAGTTTTGTATATCCTTGTTCCATTATGTTTATTATTTCAAAAGTAACCAAAATATCGTAGATTTTTCTTCTAATATCGTTATTAAGTTGGTTAAAAGTATATAATATGAGTATTTTGTAATCATTATTGTCATTTAGTAGATATGTATGGTTGCTCATTAGATCTATATTTATTCTTATCATGTGTTTCCTAAACATATTCCCTCTAACCTCTTTGTTTATCATAGAGTTTATCATTTTTTAATAAGTTATACTGAACAATCTTTTCTGGTCACTACCATGTGTTTCTTGCTTCAATCATTTACCCTAACAGCGCCTCAACTCTGTCTACTCCCCTAAACGGCTTCCTTGCCTACCGGTTTAAAAAACTACAAACAGAAATTTAATGACAAAATTAGCAATATGTAATATGTGTTATATAGACGAATATACTTGTGCATTCAGAAACTATTATTATAAAGGAACATATAGTCCGGATGAAAGTAAAGAAATAAGAAAATTATATTTTACCAAATTACCAGAACCTTTTAGCTCAAAAATAATAAAAAATTGGAATGAAGCAGAACTAGCAGATACTCTAGGAGCTCGGATAAAATTTCTACAAAACTGGTTTATAGAATTATGTGAAAAATATAAAGAAAATATCAAAATGGATAAAATATTAGTAAAAAATTTGGCATGTTGCAAAAATAGAATAGCACCCCATTTTGGCTGCACAGATAAATATTACAAAAAAGAAGGAAAGAGAAAAAGATATAAATCCAAATATAAGTATAAGAAACCAAGAGAAGAATATCAAAAAACTCAAGATATCCAATACTTAGAATACACGGGAGAAAATATAAAAGAAATTACAAGGTTAATTCCGCTAGCAGCAAAATATTATGAAAAAACCGTTAGCCTATAAAAAACAAAGGGGGTACTCTCTTATACAAAATGGACCTCTCAAACATGTCCACGAGGTCTCCATTCGTGATTGGGTGGAGTTTTGGTTTCGAGGCCCGAGTAGGTATGCCAAGCCTCCGCAAAAGTCATCAAGGAATCGGACTACAAGGCCGAAGTTGAATCATAATCCTTCTGGGAATATTGACGCGAGCTTCCTACCACGAACCGATGATGAGAATGCCCCCTTTATTGAGCTTGGCGTGGAGGAGTCACTTAGAGCTGAGACTTATTTGGCGGCTTTCCTTGCATGTTGGCTTTGCAAATTTGTGTTTCCCAACAAGAAGATCGACTACATTCGTGCTAGTGTCTTCAAAATCGCGAGTCTGATGGCTCATGGAGAGAAGTTTTCCTTGGCGGTTCCCGTCCTTGCAAGTATTTATCATGGCTTGAAGGAGGTCTCCACTTCTCAAGATTTGGGTGCCTGCAAAGCACTCTTTCCTATTCATTACGTATATGGATGAATAGGAGCATATTTTGACACCTACTATCGTGTTAAGCGTCCACAACGAGGTCCGCAAATGTGCAAGGTTTCTGGCGAGAAGATGGCCAAGCATTTTGACCTTAGTAATGCCCGTGAGTTGTTTCAACAAGTTAGTGTGCGACAGCTTCACCATTTGGCTATGCTACAAGGGAGGGAATTGCATGTTACCGATCGTGACGAACAATTGAATTCTTGGAGTGACTTTTTTATAAGTCTTCGCTCAAGCTTCATCACCCATAGGCATGACGACATTCATATTGTGGAATCTTATAGCCCGCATAGGTTTAGTCGTCAATTCGTCTTTTGTCAAGATGTTCCTGGCAACCTCATAGAGCGACCCTATAACGGCTCACTGAGAATGCTAGTGCAATTCTGGGACTCCTGTGTTCGTCTTGGAGGTTCATCAAAGGTTATTGTCCCTACGCGTCCATCAGAAGAGGGACCTCTAATGACTCGTGAGTATGCAGATTGGTGGTCAGCTCGTCGAGTGCACTCTTCCCGACAAAGTACTCATATCATTTTGAAATTTCCAAGGAAAGATGATATTCCTTTATCCTCCAAAGATGATCAACGTCAAAAGAACACTCACGAATGGTCTTCCAAGTCCGAGTTAAGATCGAAAGATCCTTCGCCAAGCACCAAGGTCTTACCCAAGTCTACCCCTTCGATGGGCGGGGAAGCCCATGTGGACAAAGGAGCTAAACATGTTTTGTTGACTTCCAAGACAACTACTGCCACTGTAGAGGTGACGAATAATCCTTACAAAAGGAAAGCGCCTCCTACTTTACCAAACAAAAACATTGCGAAGACAGCTAACGTCGTGCCAACAAACGAGAAAAGGACTCAAGCTTCTGCTTTGCCCAATGAGATTTTGAATGTTAGTGCCACTTCCAGTTCGAACAAGAGTGATGTTAGTCACGACATACATTGGATTCATTCAAAGAAGAAGGCTAAGGACACGAGCCATAGTGAATTTGCTGCCTTGGATGCTCTTAGTATCGATACTGTATTTTTCGTAGAGGGTGACCCTAGCTCAACGATGCCGTTGTCTGAACTGGAGAAACGAGTAAATATTATTTCCTTAAAATTTACTCCCTTTTTTTGAACACTAAAGTTTGCTTTTTTTTTTTGCAGTTGGGCGTCAATGAGTTGTATGATGACGTACTTGGTGAAGACACGGTGGAAGACTGTGTTACAAGCCCAAATTCCCTCGGTGTGGCCACAAAAAGTCCTCACACTTTATTTGATGGTGTTGAACATCATGTTGCAAACAATGTTTCGTCGACAGATTTGAGTCTACCCAAAGAGCCGCACCTCGTTCTTCCAGAAGATATTGTGCTTTCCAAGCCAGCTATGACGAGTAAGATGGAGGTTGCCGCAAGTCAAGCAAAACGTCTAAAAACCTTCGAACCTACTCCATGGCCGTTGCATCTTGATTCTCCAAACTTTAAGCCACAAGAGACTATTTCCCGTATTAAACTTTCTTTTGTTAACACAATGTGGCATACCTTGTGTGAATGGATCGAAGAGTTCTCTCTTGATTCTCTGGATAGCTTCAAAAAGTTGGAGGAAAGTATTTCTTTGAGTCTTGAGGAAATTAAGAAAGAAAATGTTATTGATACTTCTACCTTAGAGGCTCTTGTCGAGGCTTTTTTTCAAGACGTACGCAGATTACGATGCTTTAAGATCATCCAAGATGACTAGAGAATTTCACCAAGAGTCACTTTCTGATGGACGACGACGCCTCGATGATGCAAAACATGAATATGAAAAAGTGAGTGAGTCCGTAGAAAAACTTCAAGCCAGTCTTGCGAATGTTGAACAACAACTAGCTTCCTTGGCTTCCAGAAAGAAGAAGATCGTCGCACTCTTGGACAAACAACAGGTGAAGTTGGCTAAAAGTCAAGAGAACGTTGACGTTAGTGAAGGGGAGATTTATACCATTGAAGCCAATCATCCATTATCTGACGATGAAGCAGAGAAATTATCCCTCCTGAAAGGGGCAGTTGAGACAAGCCGCCAGCAAATCCTTAGCTTCAAACCTTTTCCATGATTTTAGTGTTTTTTTTTTCTCTTTTTTTTTTGCTTAGGATTCTCGACTTGCGATTTTTTTTATAACTAATATCATGTAATGGAGTACTTATGTCTTGGAGCAATAAAAGTATCTTTATTTTTTTTTTAATATGTGATATTTCTCTTTGAGACCTGGATTCCCTCTGTTACTCCCAATTATTTCCTTATTAATTTTCAGCATATGTCTTGTATGTTGGTTTTGTTGTTTCGCGAAAAAGAATTCATATTTTGCTGTAGGAGACTTCAAATCATAGGCCGTTTGCTTCAACCGAAACTAGACTCATAGGACTAAAACATATCAAAAAATTAGCACGAATTTCCTTTTGTATCAGCTGGAATTAATCTTCAAAGTCGATCCACACGTCAGGCTCGTGTTTAGCTCATAGCTTTGCGCACTCTACGCAAAATAAATCACATCTCGAGATAGGAGCATCCAAATCACAAGCCATTTGCGATGTCACAAAATAGACTCGGAGATCTAAAACTCATATAAATTTCGTAACAAAACTCTTTTCGGACTGTGAACAGAAAATTCACGAAGTCGACTCAACTGCAATGAATTTTCAGATTTGCGTACCTTCGGCGAAAATAATTGTATCTTGAGATTGGAGTGTCAGAATTGCAATCTGTCTATACCGTTAGAAAGAAGGTTCGGAGATCTAAAACTCATATAAATTTCATAATAGAACTCTTTTCGAACTGTGAACAGAAAATTCACGAAGTCGAATCAACTGCAGTGAATATTCAGATTTCCATACCTTCGGCGAAAATAATTGTATCTTGAGCTTCGAGTGTCGGAATTGCAATCCATCCATGCCGTTAGAAAGCAAACTCAGAGACCTGAAGTACCTATGGATTTGATGGAAGAACTTTTTCGGTCTACCAACAGAAAATTCGCGAAGTTGACGCGACTGCAGTGAACTTCCAGATTCGCATGCATATAGGAGTCTTTGCGGCATAAGACCTTATGGATTAGTCAAAGTTCCAGATCATGTATTCCACACATTCTTTTTTGAAGCTTATGCGACTGAACTTAGAATAAAACTCTAAGCTGCCTACGTACCTCGGTGAAAAGGATCAAGTCATAACATAGTTCAAACTAGGTGAGTTTTATTTTTATGTCCTAACTTTTGCCTAGGCCGCCTCTTTCGAGGTTTTCGACCTAGCGGACTCCTTTTTTTTTTTGGGTGTCGTTCGCAGTTTAGGCTCATAAGGGCCAGGAGCATTGTAACATGCAGTTTAGATTCTTGTGTCAAGGAGCGTAGCAGCATGCAGTTTAGGCTCGTGCATTAAGGAGCTTCATGATTTGCAGTTTAGGCTCGTGCGTCGAGGAGCGTTTATTCTTCAAGGATAGTACCTCTTCAAAAATTTCCCATTGATAGGGCCAATTCTCATGCCATCTGCATCAACTAACTTGTAAGCTCCACTTGAATAGGCTTCTTGCACAACATATGGACCATCCCACTTTGAAGTGAATTTGCCCCCAGATTTGCGAGAGGTGATAATAGGTCTTCTTACTGCAAGAACTTGATCGCCAACTTGGAAGGGCCTCAAGCGAACCTTTTTGTTGAAAGCACGAGAAAGACGAGCTTGATAACATTCAAGACTTTGTTGAGCTTCTAGACTTTTTTCATCAAGGGATTCAAGTTCTTCATGGCGTAGGCGAGCATTTTCTTCCTCAGTAAGACCTTCTTGGATAGTGAGTCGCAAGGACGGTATTTGACGCTCAAGAGGAAGAACTGCTTCGACTCCATAAATAAGAGAATAAGGAGTTGTTTGTGTCGGCGTGCGATGAGTCGTACGATATGCCCACAAAGCTTCTTCCATTATGTCATGCCAATCTCTTTTAGACTTGGAGACGGCCTTCTTTAACAAGTTGCAAAGCGTCTTGTTAAATGCTTTGGCTAGTCCATTTGCAGCAGCATAATACATTGACGAATTACGTTGCTTAAAGCCAAAAAGTTCACAGATCTTGGCCATCAATTTGTTATCGAACGGTTTGCCATTATCTGTTATTATATAACTAGGAATGCCGAAACGATATATGATGTTCACTCGAATGAAGTTTGCAACATTCTCTTTCTTCACTTCCTTGAGAGCGATGACCTTTGCCCATTTTGAGAAATAATCAGTTGCGGCCAAGATGTATAGATGTCCTCCAAAAGATTTTGGAAGTGGTCCAACAATATCTAATCCCCAAGCATCAAATGTCCAAGATGCAACAGTAGGGTGTAACATTTCAGGATGTTGGTGTATAAAATTTGCGTGAAACTGGCAAGCCTTGCATCTCCGAGCATAATCTAAGCAATCTTTCACCATTGTCGGCCAGTAGTAACCCATCCTCTTATTGTGGAAGTGGAGCTTAGGCCCGGATTGATGTGATCCACAAACTCCAGAGTGTGCCTCTTGCATAGCTTGAGTTGCTTCATCTTCCCCTAAACAATGCAAGAGAACTCCCTCAAATGATCTTCGATACAAAGTGTCTTTTTAGTAAAGGAGGCGAGGGGCACACCGACGAATTTCGGTCTTTCTTCTTGGATCTTCTGGAAGTATCCCATAACATAAGTAGTCGATCATGGTTTGTCGCCAATAAACCTTCACAGCTTCAGCGACGGCTACCAAACGCTCGAGCTCGCTTTCTTCATCCTTGTTCTAATTTGGCGGCACTATCCATTTTTGGCAGATAGTGATTTGTGTCTGGCCGGGCAGAGTCAATGTTGAAGCTAGAGTAGCTAGGGCATCAGCCTTCTTATTTTCCTTCCTTGGCACATGCTGAAGAGTTACATTGCCAAGCCATCCAATCAATTTCTACGCATAATTATAATAACGGTGCAATTATGGCTTTTTGACCTTCTAGCTACCTAGCAATTGATTGATCACTAACTCAGAGTCTCCAAAAATATGTAATTGGAGTTGTCTCATATCAACGGCCATCTCAAGCCCAAGTATGAGTGCTTGATATTCTTCAACGTTGTTGGTGCAATGTTGTGTTAAGGTGAAGGAATATGGCAAGACTTCCCCTTGAGAAGTGACAAACACAACACCTGCACCAGCTCCCTCACGATGTGCGGCACCATCAAAATACATTTTCCACGGTGGTTGCACTTCGATGACCATCGCATCCTCATCAGGTAGTTCATCAGTCAACTTCCAATCATCAGGAATTGGATGATCTGCCAAGAAATCTGCCAAAGCTTGTCCTTTCACAGCTTTTTGTGGGATATACACAATCTTGAATTGTTGAAATTGGAGATACCACCTTGCTAATCGATCATTGAGGATGGGTTTTGACATAACAAACTTGATCGGGTTTTCCCTTGAGACGAGACGGATGACATGAGCTTGAAAGTAGTGCTTTAACTTTTGAATTGCGAAAACCAACGCCAAACACATCTTTTCGATCGGAGAATACTTTAGCTCATTTGGGGTCATCATCCTACTCAAGTAGTAGAGGGAATTTTCTTTATTTTCAACATTTTCCTGGGCCAAAAGGGCTCCCACTGACCTTTCTTGGGCTGCAATATATAGAATCAATGGTTTCCTGGTATAGGGGCTGCCAGAACTGGAGGTTTCATCAAGTAGGATTTGATGCTTTGGAATGCATTGCTACAAGCTTGGTCCCATTCAAAAGGTATACCCTTCTTCATGAGCCGGCTAAATAGGTTGGCACTTCCCTGCTAGATTTGAGATGAATCTGCTAAGGTACGCCAATTTTCCTTGTAGACTTTTCAGTTCATGTATATTTTTGGGCTCGAGCATCTTCAAGATGGCGTCAACTTTGGCTTGATCTATATCAATCCCTCGATGTCGAACAATGAAGCCAAGGAATTTTCCAGAAGTAACTCCAAAGGCACATTTCAACAGGTTCATTCTGAGTTGATATCGCCGGAGTCGTTCGAACACCATTCTTAAGTCTTGTAAGTGGTCTCCTATCTTTCTTGATTTCACCACTAAATCATCCACATAGCATTCCACATTCTTGTGGAGGATGTCGTCAAAGATATTCTACGTTGCCCTTTGATATGTGGCGCCAGCATTATTCAAGCCAAAAGGCATTACTTTGTAGCAATAAATGCCTTTAGGAGTGCGAAACGCAGTAAGCTCTTCATCTTTTGGTGACATACGTATTTGATTGTAGCCAGATGATCCATCCATGAAAGACATCGCCTCGTATCCGGTGGTGGCATCAATAAGCTCTGGAATGGGGAGCGGAAATTCGTCCTTAGGGCATGCATTATTGAGGTCTCTAAAATCGACACAAACTCGAATTTGGCCATTCTTCTTCTTCACAGGAACAATGCTTGAAATCCATGAAGGATATTTAACCTCCCGAATGAAACTAGCTTCGATGCGTTTATTGACCTCGGCTTCGATTGATGGGATCAATTCTGGCCTGAAGCGTCTTTGGGCTTGCTTAACAAGACGAGCTCCTTTCTTGACTGCGAGATGATGAACTACTACCTTAGGATCTAAACCAGGCTTCTCTTTGTAGCTCCAAGCAAAGACATCTGTATATTCTTTGAGTAGCTCCACATAAGTGTTTTCATCATCTATGGTTAATAGGGCACTTACATAGGTGGGCATGGAGTCTTCTGCAGTGCCAAGGTTGACTTCTTTCAATGCATCAACAGTCATTTTAATTCCTTCTTCCAGTTCCGCAGGAGCGTCCTCGACATCTTCGTCTTTTTGAGGATTACCATCATTAAAAGATATATGGCCACACCAAGAGGCATCTCCCAAATATTCGTCAAATTTCCTTAGGGATGAAGTGTATTGCTCCTCATTCGCAGTAATGTGATATGAAGATCCTACACTTTTTTCATCTTCGTCATGCTCTCTAGTGTGGACCACTGTGCGAGTCTTCACTTTGAGTACCTCTCCGCATGAAATCAAAAGTTCTGATTTGTCGCCTCATTCTGGAAGGGACCAGGCTTTGACACTCTTTGGAGATACTTTGGACTCTAGATGGCAAAGGTCTTCTTATTTTTTCATAATTTCTTTGGGACTTGTTCTTCTTCCTCTTCAATGGCCCCAACCTCTCAAATACAGAAGTTCTTGTAGTTGGTTCTCCAAGTAGATCAAAGACAGAAGGCCTTTTTTTAGGATCAGCGGGTTCATCTTCCGTTGTGATATAGTTAATACTTGCTCTTCTAATGGAGATGCGAATTGGTGGGGGTTGTTTGTAACCTAGACCCTCACGTGATTGCTTCACCACATGCTCATTATCCTTCATCGTCTTTGCTTTCCTAGTAGATTCAGGTGGGAGCTTCCCTAACTTAGATGGTTCATTGGGATCATATCCAGCCTTTGCGAACAACCTGTATGCATTCGGATCAAAACCTTCATTTGTGTGTCTCGTAGGGAGTGCCTTATTTTGAGGCACGTTAGAGGCCACAAAATTTTCCAGTAGCTTTGAAGATAACTTTGTGGTATCAATGTGCTTGATAGGAAGGGTTAATTCTCTTAGTGCACCTTTTTGGAGGCTTGATGATTCTCCTTCATCTTTCTTCACTTTTGGGACATAACGAAATAAAGGAGCTATTTTCTTGCCTTTGGCCTTCGTGATGTCATTAACTTTTACTCCCTTCATGATGTGGTTCTTCAAGTAGAACTTTGCATCAGCGAAGTATGCCTCGGCTTCAGAAAACGGCTTGTCATCAACAACTATCTTATTTTCGACTCCATCTTTATTATATTTCAAACATTGGTAGTAAGTTGATGGGACAACTTTGTTATCCTGTATCCACGGCCTACCAAGCAACAAATTGTATGAAGTCTTTGCATCGATCACATGCATCCATGCAGTTGATTGCATATCTCCCATGGCGATTTCCAGCTTGATAGCTCCTATGGCCCTTTGTCCTCCTTGATTGAATCCTTGAATCATCAGTCGGCTTTCAGAAAGTTCTTCAGTTGAGATATCGAGTTCTTTCATTATGCGAATGGGAAGAATGTTAACTACAGATCCGTCACCTATCAAGATTCTATTTATCCTCCTCTCGAGCACATAACCTACCATAAACAAAGGACGATTGTGTGGGGTCTCACCAAGTAGGAGGTCATCTTCAGTGAAGGTGATTTTTGTATTACAGACATCTGCTTCTTAGAAGGAGGACTCAACAAGACTATTAGACAGTGATGGTGAGAGTGTTGACTTGACTTCATTCTTTTCCTCTTCTTCTTTATCAGCATTATAGCATAAGGCCTTATCATCATCGTCAGAAATCCTCATGCGAAACCAACTTAGCAAAAATTCTCCCAAAGTCACCGGGTGGCGTGGCTTTTGGTGATGGTGTGTCTCTATCTCCACCTTCTTTGGATTCTTAACAATTTGTAGCTTCTTTAGTCTTCTCACCATCTTATTCCTCGTAGGTTGCTTCGTTGATCCTTTTTGCAGACTCAATTTACGGCGTCTTCGACGAGTCACCAGGGTCCATCCTTCTTCATCAGGTTGATCAACTCGGACTTTGTCATCCTTCAACAATTCTTCATCTTCATTCCCTTCACTGGTGCATATCTCAATCGGATCGAATGAGCCAAAGGTAATGGACACATGGTTTGTGCTTGCTTTTTCGACTTCGAGCTCGATCTTCATTTGACAAGCCAAATCCATAACTTTGTCCTTGAAAACAAAACACTTCTCAAGAGGGTAACCTACAAGCCGATGGTATTTGCAGTAATTCGGGTCATTGCTTTTCCAGCTTCATCTGGTCGCTTCATCTCTGGCAGCTCTATAAGCTTTAACTCGAGGAGTTCTTCAAATATTGCAGGCACATCAGAGTCTAGAAATGGGTACTCCTTTTCTTGCATCTCTTTGAGAGTCAACTTCCGATTTGCATTGTCTTGAGAGGAAGTTATTTTTATACTCTGTTTCTTGCTCGCCTTGGTAGTAAACTTCAAAGGAAAGACATTGACATTCATGGATTCTTTGCTTTCATTTTTGGGTACGAACTTGCTCCATTTCTTGACTTCTTGCTTATCTCTTCCCTTTCGAGGTTCGTAGATGGGCAGCCCTTCGTTTCCCGCAGAAGCCATGCTCAACTCCATATCATGAGCACGGGTGGCAAGTTCTTCAAATGTCCTGGGTTTAATTCCTTGCAAGATGTAATGAAGCCCCCAATGCATTCCTTGGATGTACATCTCTATGCCAGAAGCTTCGCTTAGCCTATCTTTGCAATTAAGGCTTGCATTCCTTCATCGATTTATAAAGTCAATAACTGGTTCATCTTTTCGTTGGCGAGTGTTTATAAGTTCCACCATGCTCACAATACGCCTTGTGCTATAAAAGCGATTAAGAAACTCTTGCTCCAATTGGTCCCAACTATCAATGGATCCAGCCTCGAGGTTGGTGGACCAATCAAAAGCATTCCCCTTTAGTGAGCGGACGAACTGCTTGACAAGGTAATCTCCATAAGTCCCTGCATTGTTGCATGTCTCAACAAAGTGCGCAACATGTTGTTTTGGATTTCCCTTGCCGTCGAACTGTTCAAATTTGGGAGGTTGATAGCCGCCAGGCATCTTCAGGCTATCGATTCTTGCAATATACGGCTTTGCGTACGTGAGAGAAGACTTTGAAACGACCTCATACTTATCCTTGATAGTTCCCATAATGAATTCCTTCAATTGTTCTATGGGAATTGATCCTTCAGAGGAGACATGAAGTTCTTTGGCGGATGACACTTGTTTTGTTGGAGGATCAGCCTTCTCGTGGACTTTAGGAATTTTTCTAGGTGCATGACTTGATTCTCCATCCATCATGCTTTCAACTATGCATGTCAATTTTGCGATACGGACATCTTGATCTTGAGCATACTTTGTTAACCCATCGATCGCCTTTGTCAGGTTTGCAAGTTGCTCCTCCATTGTCGAAGTGTTAGTCATCATAGCCTCCATGATTATTGCAGATGATGAAGAATAACCGAGACATTCCCACAGATTGAACTCAGTTTAGAACATGTCATGTGGTGAGATTGGCGTAGAGCCAACATATAAGACTTCATCATCAGGTTGGGTAAGCTGACTCTTGGTATTGTATAAAGTAAGTTGAGCAAGAGCTTTCTCTACAACTTCTGCAATATTATCTCCTCTCTCTGACTTGCTAGAAGAGGACCTTTCTACTTCGAATGATTAAGATCTCAAAGCATGCATTGGTGCACACGACACTTGGAGTGCTTGTTTCCCCAAGACGCTCGCCTTGCTCCGGGTGATTGGCCCAACCCCATAGTAACGTTCAGGATACTTTCAACGTCAGAAGAAAACTTGGAGTCAGCTACTTCGATCTTCTTTGAAACCATCTTAGTGATCTTGAATGTTGAGAGTTGAGAAGAGATGAGAGGTAGAGATGGTCCCACTGGGCGTGCCAAAATTTGTAACAACTAAATTTCGCTCCTGAAAAATATTGATCAAGACAAGAAATATAGCGACAAATATTATATACAATTTCAAGTGATGGGGTTACAATCTCTAAAATATCTCTAAATCTAAAGAGATGTAGTCCTCTGATTCTTCTCCTCACGGATGATGGTTGTCGCACCTCCTTTTTACATACCCCGCGGGGCGCGTGGAGAGTTTTCTCCAATTAAAGGACAGTCGAAACGAGATTTATTTAATTATTTCAGAGTCGCCACCTGGGAATTTTAAGGCGTCCCAAGTCACCAATTTTAATCCCTGAATCGAGGAGAATATGACTCTGTTTATTATTCTGCGAACTAGAAATCCTGAGTAAGGAATTCTGTTAATCCGGAAGAAGGTGTTAGGCATTTCCGAATTCCGTGGTTCTAGCACGGTCGCTTAACTGTTTTTATCATTGGCTTAATTATCTTGATTTTACTAAATACGTTTTTATTGCATGATTTTATTACCGCTTTTTACTTATTGTTTACGATTATAGGGACGAATTACGCGCACGTATATTCGTATTATATACTTTTTATAATTACCGAGGATCGTGCCACGCGTACGTGTACACAATAAATTTGTCCATGTTATAGTTTTTATAAAATATATATTCGAAAATAAAAAAATAAAATCAGGAACATCATCGCCCCTTTTGTTTAGATAATGAACTGCACACCTCGGGTTATATGAAATTATTTAACACCTTTGGAAAAATCCTTTTCTTCAATATTCGCTCGAAATTGCGCGTACGCATAATCCGAGTTTGCTTTTTAAAATATAATCAGGGTACGCGAACGCATCCCTAATTGCGCAAAATACTTGTAATGGTATTATGGATTTTTCACAAATTATTTATTATATTCATACATTTTTTATGTGAAAATCATGGGAACTCCCATTTTAGAGGCCTTTGAATTCTTTGAAAAGAATTCACAATCTATTAAAGGTTGCCCGTCGATAATTTCAGAGGATAAATTATATTCATTCCAACTATTCAAATTCAAAGAACAGAATAAAAATATGATTAATGCTATTTTTTGACAAATATAACATATATATGCCAAAGAATGAATTGTATATGAAACTGAAAATGAATTATAAAGGAAAGAATATTTTTCAAGAACTTTTATTATTATTAATTAGTGCAATTTCTATTCCTAATTACCATTGATATAAAGTTTTGCAATTTGTGTTCGCACATCTCATCTTATTCTCATATACTTGTTTTGATCCAATAGGCGAAATTCATTTAATTAATTATGCCTATGATTGAGTTATATACATAATCAAACCCATTTGATTCTAAATCTATGTGAATTATTACAACTATTAACTTTCACATCGTATAAGTTCCTAAACCCTTTTATTATTAAGAAAGAGAACAAGTCTAGTTGACTTAATAAAATGATATTGCATGCAATATTACTTACCATATTTGACATCGTGAACATAACTGATTATACTAACTCGTCTTTCAACTATAGATTAGGAACACAACCAATGTCATGCCAAAAGATAGCTAATTGCAACCAATCATCATCTAGCTTTAAACAACAACTAATTAACTAACAAAATAAACTAATAGCATATTCTCTTTGATATTTCCATATTATGCTATACCTATCTAATAATACCGTAAAGTGTAAATAAAGCCAACTTTCTGTCATGCTTCCTATTTACATTATTACAAATTTCAGCATGGATAACATTATTACAAAGTGAAAAAATAAGACAATCAACTTGCAACCATCAAGTCGAACTCACTACTGGCTATCCAACATGAAATCAAAGTTGAAACTTAAATGTTTAAACTTAAACGATAGGAGGCAATATTACAATTTAAAATTTCATTTATTTGTCATGTTGAATCTCTTTCCAATATAAAGTTTAAGAGATATGTACCTGAAAATGAAGGTAGAAGGAGTAAATTTCAGCAGTTGCAGCAGTAATAAATTCAGCAGAATATGCCAAATAATTCAGCAGATTTGAGCAACAAACAGGATCCGGGGAACCCAAATGAACAGTGACGATATTTTTAAAAGACACTGCAGATTTTAACTGAACAATGGAATCAAATAAAGTTGAACAGATTCAACAAAAGAACAATATTTCAGATTTCAGTTTCTTTTCAGTTTCAAATTCCCATTTTTCTGATTTTTCTGTTTCTGCTGCTGTATCTGTGTGTGTGTGTGTGACTGTTCTCTTTGTTTCTTTTCTGTTTCTTCTTCCTCTTCAGATTCCGAAAGGAATTTGATTTTTCTGCTTGATTTTCCACACTCAAATTTGACTTTTCTTAAAATCTGCTAAGTCAGATTTTCTTTTGAACTACTGATTTTCTCTCTTTCCTTTCTTTTCTGTCTGAAAAGGTTCCAAAATCAGATTTTTTCTTCTTCTCCTCTCCTAAAATCTCTCAAACTCTCTTCAAGTCCCCCCTATTAAGCTGTCCAGCTCCTGTATTTATACAGGGCTGGTCCTATACTTTTTAAGTGCTTCTTGGACCCCTTTCTTTTTTTTAAATCAGAAAGTTTCCATTAAAACTGCTTTTGAATAATTTTAAACTAAGTGCTCTTATCAGCAGCCCCATTATCCCTTGTTTCCCATTAGTTTCTTAAATTATAGCCAACCAACATTCCATTGAAAGCACACTATCACATTACCCTACTGTTTCATTTCAAAATAAACCTGAAATCCTTCTGTAATTACAGCCTTTAAACTAAAATCAGAATATGTTGCAAAACATATTTTAAAGTCTGCTTTAACTGTTATAACCAGTCCTAGGATTAAATTCCTAGTACAATTGTATTTAACTAACACTTGTAAACTTGAATTCAAACTTAACATCACAATCAATTATACTGAATTTAACATAGCAATCAAACTGAATTTCAACATTGGACTAAAGTTAAACAAATACAGGGGCATTGTTAGTATACTGACAATGCCCTGTTCAGAAAATGATATATACAGCACACATTTGAATTCACTGATTCGCAAACAAACATGATTTAATTGACGAGTATTAATCAGTTGATTACTTATAACATTTGTCCATAATTAGTCTAAAACAATAAAAACAGACTGTTTCAATTAGCATTATCATAAATGAGAATTCATAATATAACTAATCGACGAACTTAATCGAGTCGATTACTTACATTGTGAATAATCACAACCAACAGAAATAGTTTCATATTTTGATCATATAGGCGGGCATGAGACAAAGATGACAGAATTTAATCAAAACAAAAATATGAAAAATCAACGAGTTATTAAAAAAAACAAAAATACATACAGAATATACAAACAGAAATAGAAAAGTACCTCTGAATTTTAATCAGACTCGAACTCAACTCGGCTTCGAATTTTGTTTGAAATCAAACAGACCTTAGTCGAAGTATTTTCCACTGAAAATACTTCGACTAAGGTCGATTAAACCTCAATCTTTATTCAATCTGAACAGAATCCAAAAGTTTGGTATTTTTAGGGTTTTTGAAAGTTCGATTTGGGACTTAACCATTTCTGGTCAGATTCGAGGAGAACCAAATATGATACAAGGGTGAGTGTAGCCTAGGGGTCATTTGGTGTCAGCTTAAAACGGATCTGAGTTTGTTCTTGTTTGGTCCGAATCTTCAAAAGAAGATTCGAGAAGCTCGGAACTGATTCGAGCCAAACAAACTTCAGATCCATAACAAGGCATGCTAGGGGGTACTATGGTGTTATTTTGGAAGCCATTGGAAAGGTTGGAGTTTTCAGACCCACCTTCGATTTAATATTCGAAGAGTTGGGGTCTGATTCGAAGGAAACTAAGGTTGCATCTGTGTAGAGGATGTTCAGGGGATTCTAGGGTGTTATTTTGGTGACCGGTGGCGTTGATGCCGCCGAGTTTCAGGCGGTGGGATCCTAGGGCGGCTAGGGTTAGTGGGGGTTTGGGGACGATGATGAATAGTAAGGAAGGGGGGGTGTTTAGTTAGGGGGCCGGGGTAGGGGTCTGGAACTTATATAGGGGAGGGGTGGATTGATCTTGTCCGTCCGATCAAGTAAGATTCACGGTCAGGATCATCTCACTTAATCAAACGACGTCGTTTGGTTTATCGTTGGGGTCGGACTGAATCGGGTCAATGGGTCGGGTTACGGGTTACGGGTAAGGGGATGAGATCTTAACCGTTGGTTGGATTTGATCCAACGGTTCCTGAGAAGCCACGACCAAACGCTGTCGTTTTGGTTCGTCTGGTTTGGACCGGACCTGGGCTAAAGGGGGTAATTTGGTTTGGGCCTGGATTTAAATCCAGGTCCGATTATTTTTTATATTTTTTTTATTTCTTTTTCAACCATTTCATTTTTCTAATTTAAATTTCTAATTTTAATTATAAAACAATTTTAACTTCACAAAAATATATTAATTACTCTATAACAATTACTTAACACATAGACAAGACATCAATCACACAGTGGAGTATTTAAAATAGAACTATTGCATATTTTTTGTGATTTTGTTTAAATTATCTTAAATGCATAATTAAATCCTATATGCATGCAATATGTATTTTATTTTATTTTTTCATTTTATTATGACAAAGTAAATACTTACGGACATAACACAAGTATTTAACACCACGCAAATTCAAAAATTACACAGTAAAAGAAATTTATTTTATTTTTTGATTTATTTTGGAGTAATTTTCGTAAGGCAAAAATCACATGCTCACAGCTGCCCCTCTTTGTGCGGAAACTCGAAGAGTTTTCGTGCAAAGATAAAGTGAGCGGATACGAGTGATTTTAGCCCGTTCGAATACTCCGTGGGAAGCATTTTTTTGAAAGATTTGACCGAACCTCTGCTTCAAAGGTTTCCTACATATCCTTGGCTATAAAGGAATCAGGTCAATGTAGTTCGGAAAGTTTTGGGTCGCTGGGACTACCGTGGGACTGTGATGTTACTGTTGCTTCGTGCTGTTTTTACTGCTTGCTGACCTCCTTATTACACCTTACTTTAAAGGAAATACAAAAAGCTAAACTAGACTATGGTACATGAATTATAAAAAAAATCTTATCTAGGTCATGCCCTTGCGTTTCTTGTTGTCTTGATATCTTGGTGACTCTTGGGCATTTGGCTTATTCCGTATTCCTTTTCATTGTGTCCCGTATTTTCTTTTGGGACTCTTGTTGTTTCTTGCCGGGGATTTTGTTGTACTCCTCTGCTTTATTTATTCTAAGTGTGCTCCTTTTTCATATGAGCGGGCTTTTGATTTCAACACTTCAATTGCATTCCCTCGTTCTTCAGGTGGGTGCCTTGACTGCTTCTTTTCTTTCTTCATCCTCATTCTCCAGGTGGACGCCTGACTTCTTTTTTTCTTCATCCTCATTCTCCAGGTGGACGCCTGACTTCTTTAATTCTCATCCTCATTATCCAGGTGGACGCCTGACTTCTTTAATTCTCATCCTCATTCTCCAGGTGGACGCCTGACTTCTTCTTTTCTTCATCCTCATTCTCCAGGTGGACGCCTGACTTCTTCTTTTCTCATCCTCATTCTCCAGGTGGACGCCTGACTTCTTCTCTCCTTCATCCTCATTCTCCAGGTGGACGCCTGATTTCTTCTTTCCTTCATCCTCATTCTCCAGGTGGACGCCTGACTTCTTCTTTTTTTCTCATCCTCATTCTCCAGGTGGACGCCTGACTTATTTTTCCCTTTGTCCTCATTCTCCAGGTGGACGCCTGACTTCTTCTTTTCTTCATCCTCATTCTCCAGGTGGACGCCTGACTTCTTCTTTTCTCATCCTCATTCTCCAGGTGGACGCCCGACTTCTTCTCTCCTTCATCCTCGTTCTCCAGGTGGACGCCTGATTTCTTCTTTCCTTCATCCTCATTCTCCAGGTGGACGCCTGACTTCTTTTTTTTTCTCATCCTCATTCTCCAGGTGGACGCCTGACTTCTTTAATTCTTTAGCAGGTATTTCCTGACACAAATATTGTATTTGCCCCTGTTTTCAAAGAAAACTTCGTTAGTTTAAAGCAGGGTGGTTGACTGGGGTATTCTTGCCGATTGTGATGCTTCTCTTCGTCTCTCTTTATTGCCTTAGAATGGTTGAAAAGACTGTTTTGTCCTTGTAATTGATTCTTGACTATAGGATTCCCCTCTATATGTTTTCCTTCAAAACCTTTTAACTGTAATCATATGTCCCTTCTGACTTTGCTGATCCACTTTTGATTTCACCTTTCTTACACCCATATTTTTATCTCCCACCTTTCGTGGCTGTATTTTGTAACCTTGAATCTTGGTAGTATACCTTGACATTCATTCTTATTTGTTTGGAATAAAACTTATCTCAAAGCTTTTAGAAAGTAAGATTATTAGTAACGAAATATGCTGATTTCGACAATTATAGAATGAAAAGAAAAATCCAAATTTTGGATGACTGTTGGAAAAGGAATAAAGGACTTATCTGATTGGAATTACTGGCACCAATGATCAGGGTATTCATTTCAGATTTAATCAACCCAGTCTTTTAATCAATCTCCTTTCAATTGTCTCAAGGAGTTTTCATCGATAAACTTTCCTCATTTTTCACTTCTTCACTTCCTTTTCGCCTTATGGTGCCTACGAAGGTTTTCACCAATAAGACTCTCTCATTTTACTTTTCTCTCAACTTCCGTCGCCTCATGGTGCCCATGTGGGTTTTCACCTATAAGACTCTCTCATTTTTACTTTCTTTTCTTGTTTGTACCAGAGTATTATGAACCATCTTCATTTGCTTGTCTCAGCATTTTTCTAAGATTGATCGAAAGGTCTTTTGGTATGGGGTTAGAAATGGAAAAGGTATTAAAAGCTAAACAGTTCTTGGTATGGGTTAAAAATTACAACTCTTGGAATCTTTCTCTTATTTGCAATACAGTTTCTCTGCCCCAGTTTTTGATTGGGGTTGCTTGACATAACTTTTTGTGCACATTATGTATATTGTGCACCCTATGACCGAGCCGTGAGGCGCCTACGTATCCTTCTTTGAGGAATCAGGTCAAACGTAGTTCACTAATGATAGTGATTTTTTTTTTATTACATACTTGATTTTCATTACTAAATGATAGTGATTTTTTTTTATATTTTTTTTTATTGCTTCCAAGAGGGGGTAGGAAAGAAACAAGTATGGCTCAAAGGGGGGAAACAAAGGGTATAGTGTTTGGATAGCAGAATAAATGGCCTTTGTCATTCCAATCTTCGAAATAATGCTAAATACAAACATTCAAAAAAATTATGCATAATATCTCTTTACCGCGTCAGAATTGATCGCCATATCTATGCATTTGCCTTAAATATCTTTTAAACATAGTGCACCATTCGATAATACTCTGGTCACAATGAATGGTCCTTGCCAATTAGGGGCAAATTTGCCTTTTGCCTCGACCTGATGTGGAAGAATACGTTTCAGCACATGCTGACCTACTTCAAACTTCCGGGGACGCACCTTTTTATTGTATGCTCTTGCTATTCTTCTTTGATATAATTTACCATGACATACTGCGGCCAATCGTTTTTCATCAATTAAGTTTAACTGTTCCAGACGGGTTTTGACCCATTCATCATCATCAATCTTTGCTTCAGCGATGATCCGAAGGGAAGGAATCTCAACTTCTGCAGGAATTACTGCTTCAGTGCCATATACCAACAAATAAGGAGTTGCTCCTACTGAAGTGCGAACAGTAGTGCGGTATTCCAATAATTCAAATGGTAATTTTTCATGCCATTGTTTTGAACCTTTTACCATTTTCCGAAGTATCTTCTTTATGTTTTTGTTGGCTGCTTCTACTGCTCCATTCGCCTTGGGCCGATATGGGGTAGAGTTGCGATGCGTAATCTTAAACTGTTGACATACTTCCTTCATTAAGTTGCTGTTAAGATTAGCACTGTTATCTGTGATGATCACCTTCGGGATTCCGAATCGACATATGATATTTGAGTGGACAAAATCGACCACAGCTTTCTTGGTCACTGATTTGAATGCCTTGGCCTCAAACCATTTGGTAAAATAATCAATAGCCACCAGAATGAACTTGTGCCCATTGGATGCTGCCGGCTCAATTGGTCCAATCACATCCATGCCCCAGGCAACGAATGGCCATGGTGCCGACATTGTGTGCAACTCGGATGGTGGAGAATGAATCAAATCTCCGTGTATTTGGCATTGATGACACTTGCGCACAAAACTGATACAATCTCGCTCCATGGTAAGCCAATAGTAACCAGCTCGGAGGATTTTCTTTGCCAACACATATCCACTCATGTGGGGTCCGCAAACTCCTGAATGTACTTCAGACATGACAGCTGTAGCTTGTCTGGCATCTATGCATCTTAATAATCCAAGATCTGGTGTTCTTTTATACAAAACTCCTCCGCTTAAGAAGAATCCATTTGCTAATCGCCTAATGGTCCTCTTTTGATCTCTTGTGGCTTGTGCGGGATATATCCCCATCTTGATATACTCCTTGATGTCGTGGAACCATGGTTCACCATCAAATTCTTCTTCAACCATATTGCAATAAGCGTGCTGATCGTTGACTTGAATATGTATCGGATCTACATAAGCTTTGTCCGGATGGTGCAACATTGATGCTAGGGTAGCCAATGCATCAGCAACCTCATTATGGATTCTTGGAATATGTTGGAATTCCACTGATTGAAACAGCTGACAAAGATTATGTAGACATTGTCGGTATGGGATGAGCTTCAAGTCTCGGGTTTCCCATTCTCCTTTAATTTGATGTACCAAAAGATCCGAATCTCCAATGACTAAGATTTCTCGGATACCCATGTCGGCGGCTAGCCTTAACCCCAAAATGCAAGTTTCATATTCAGCCATATTATTGGTGCAATAAAATCGTAATTGAGCCGTAACAAGATAATGATGCCCTGTTTCAGAAATGATTACAGCTCCTATCCCGACTCCTTTCATGTTAGCGGCTCCATCAAAGAAAAGTTTCCAGCCAAGTTTTTCAATTCGCTCCACCTCGTCGATATGCATTGTTTCTTCATCAGGAAAATAAGTTTTCAATGGCTCATATTCCTCATCGACCGGGTTTTCGGCCAAATGATCGGCCAGTGCTTGGGCTTTCATCGCAGTCCGAGTTACATAGATGATGTCAAACTCTGTGAGCAATATCTGCCACTTTGCAAGTCTTCCTGTTGGCATAGGCTTTTGAAAAATGTATTTCAATGGATCCAACCGAGAAATGAGGTAAGTAGTGTAGGATGACAAATAGTGTTTCAATTTTTGAGCTACCCATGTTAGGGCGCAACATGTCTTTTCCAGATGAGTATACTTAACCTCATAAGCTGTGAACTTCTTGCTAAGGTAGTAGATGGCCTGCTCTTTTCTGCCAGTGAGGTCATGTTGCCCCAATATGCAACCAAATGAATTTTCCAAACCCGTCAAGTAAAGAATCAAAGGTCTTCCTAGCTCTTGCGGGACCAACACGGGTGGGTTCGACAAGTACCCTTTTATTTTATCGAACGCTTCTTGACACTCATCGGTCCATTTGACCGCAGAATCCTTTTTTAACAATTTGAAAATTGGCTCACAGGTTGTTGTGAGCTGAGAAATAAACCTGCTGATGTAATTTAACCTCCCCAACAAACTCATTACTTCAGTTTTGTTTCTTGGAGGTGGCAGTTCTTGGATGGCTTTGATCTTTGAGGGGTCTAGCTCGATGCCTCGTCGACTGACTATGAATCCCAGCAACTTTCCAGATGGAACTCCAAATGCGCACTTGGCAGGGTTAAGCTTGAGGTTGTACCTGCGAAGTCTTAAGAAGAACTTCCTCAAATCCCCAACGTGGTCTGCCTGATGCTTTGATTTTATGATCACGTCGTCCACGTATACCTCAATCTCCTTATGTATCATATCATGAAACACTGTGGTCATTGCTCTCATATAGGTTGCTCCGGCGTTCTTTAAACCGAATGGCATTACCCGGTAGCAATAAGTTCCCCATGGTGTGATGAATGCCGTCTTTTCTGCATCTTCTTCATCCATTAGAATTTGATGATACCCGGCATAACAATCCACGAAAGACCCTATATCATGCTTGGCACAATTGTCGATCAAAATATGGATATTGGGTAATGGGAAATTATCCTTTGGACTTGCTTTGTTGAGATTGCGATAGTCGACGCATACTCTAATTTTGCCGTCTTTCTTTGGCACAGGAACGACATTAGCTAACCAAACAGGATATCGAGTGACTCGAATGACCTTTGCTTCCAATTGTTTGGTGATTTCTTCCTTAATTCTCACACTCATGTCGGGCTTGAATTTTCTCAACCTCTGCTTGACAGGAGGCACCGTTGGATCGGTGGGCAATTTGTGAACCACTAAATCAGTGCTCAGTCCCGGCATGTCGTCATACGACCATGCAAAAACATCTTTGAATTCTATGAGTGCTTTAATTAACTCCTCTCGGATCTTGGGTTCCAGATGGACACTTATTTTAGTTTCTCGGATATTACTCGTGTCCCCTATATTGATGTCCTCGGTATCACTTAAGTTAGGTTTGATTTTTTCCTCAAAGTGAATTAACTCTTTACTAATCTCTTCAAAACCCTCATCTTCATCATATTCTGATTCATAATCACAATATATTTCTTGAATTAATATTTCGGAACCAGATTGATTTTTAAGACTGGGCTGAGGATTCCTCATGCATGTCATATCACTAGAGCCAGCGTAAAAGGAACTGTACAGGAAAGAAGAAAAAGAAAAGAAAACTATCAGAAATGATAATAAAAAGGAAACTGCTTTTTATTGGATGATAAAAGATAACAAGGTTTTGCACACTTCAAACAAACTGTAAGATAAGCTTTGGGATTACAACCCTGAAGTAACCCAAACAAACTGAAAGAAAATCAAAATAAACTACCAAGACTCCTTTCGAATTGGGAGAGGAGTGGCTTTCCAATTATTAAGCTTTGTTTCTGGCCCAACGAATTGAACTTCTGCGTTGTTACACCCTTCTCCGCTTTCCAACATATTCACATCACTAAACAATTTCTCGAACCTTTCAATTAATTCTTCCTCAGGATTGACCCGGGATTTAGGAATTGTTGTTATCGGGCGATTTTTAGCACCGGTCTTGACAAAAGACTTTGACAGATGTGGGACTGGTTTTGGAAGAACCCATGCTTGGTGTTTCAGCTTCCTAGCCCTTATCACGTCATTGGCAGTGGGTATGAACCCCAAACCGAATGTTCCCAGTTCTCGGGGAGAGATACTGGTTGTATAATTCCTTGCAAAGATAAACCCAGACATTTGCCGGGTATAAAGCCATTCTTTAACATTTCATAAGCTACCATGACTGATGCAGAGGATATCTCTGGATTCGGAAGGTATTTCCCCTCTGGAATTTTCTCTATTGACACTGTGTCGGACACTTGGTATACCCATGGTCCCTGGTCAATTTCTGTTCCCTCGATCGGTACAATGGTACTGCTGTGAGCATTTAAACTTTCTTCTCCATGCACGACTATTTCTTGATGATCCCATTCAAACTTGACAGCCTGATGTAGTGTTGACGGGACTGCTTTAGCAGCATGGATCCATGGTCGACCCAACAACAAGTTGTAAGAAATAGTTATGTCCAACACTTGGAATTCCATTGTGAATTCAACTGGCCCTATAGTTAGTTCCAACACTATGTCGCCAAATGAATCTCTGCTTCCACCGTCAAACCCTCGTACGCAGATACTATTCTTCTGGATCCTCTCCTCTTTAATTTTTAATTTGCTTAAAGTGGAGAGAGGGCATATGTTTGCACTTGACCCATTATCAACCAATACCTGGGTTACTACGGAGTTTTCACATTTCACTGTGAGGTAAAGAGCTCTGTTGTGCTCGGTACCTTCCACAGGTAATTCATCATCAGCAAATGTAATTTTGTTTGTCTCAAAGATTCTGTTGGCTATCTTTCCCAAATGATTTACAGAGATCTTTTCAGGAACATGAGCCTCAATCAGGATTTTCATCAAAGCCAGACGGTGCTCCTCTGAATGGATCAGTAATGACAACAATGAAATTTGAGCGGGGATCTTCTTTAATTGATCCACAACAGAATAATCATGGAGTTTCATTTTTCTTAAAAACTCTTCCGCCTCTTCTTCCGTCACAGCTCTCTTTGTTGGCGTTGGATTATTTTTAGTTTTTCTTAACTCTTCGGGAGTAAAACATCTTCCCGAACGAGTCAAGCCTTGCACCTCACACACTTCTTCCTTGATTTCTTTTCCCTTGTACATTACAGTCACCCGTTCATAATTCCATGGGATGGCTTTGTTGTTGATGACCGGCAGCTGGATTACAGGTGCGATAATAACCCGATCTGTACGGGCTCCTTCCACGAATACAATGGGTTTGTTAGCAACCCCTGGTACTATTATTTTCGGCCTTTCTTGTTTTGCGGCAACTTTGCTCGATGATCCCTCATCGACTATCATAGATAGTTCATCACCATTTTTGTTTTGCTTAGACACCGGCTTCTCCTCTATCAACTGCTTATCTGGCTTGGTTTCATGAGACTTGATCATCATGACAGTTTGTGACGGCTTCTTTGTCTCCCCATCAGCTTGTATGATTTCTATCATATTAGCCTCTTGATGGGCTGGCATTGGATTTCTATTGATATTTGGGGCTTCAGGGGTTTGAACCTCGATTTTATTAGTATCAATCAGCTCTTGTA
This sequence comes from Nicotiana tabacum, assembly GCF_000715075.1. Taxonomy (NCBI): domain Eukaryota; kingdom Viridiplantae; phylum Streptophyta; class Magnoliopsida; order Solanales; family Solanaceae; genus Nicotiana; species Nicotiana tabacum. The sequence continues at coordinate 182,332,846 of NC_134087.1, read as the reverse complement.
TGGCATTTTTCAAATGCCAGCATTTCTCCGTATCATGGCTTGGTGCACCGGAGCAATATTCACAGCTAATGGTGTAATCCAGATTCTTTGGAGGAGGATTGGGTAGCTTGGATTGTATTGGTCTCAGCATGTCTAGCTGTCTCAGCCTGTGGAACAGACTGGTGTAAGACTCTCCCAATAGAGTGTAAGTTTTCTTTTTCTGTTCCCTTTCTCCCCTGAATGCTGGCCTAGGCCTGAAACCTGGTCCGGGATAGGCTCGTGGGTAAGTATTTGGTGTGACTGGAGCTCGCCAATTGGTGTGAACAGGTGGCTGACTGTATGCTTGAGCATGGTTAATGGAAAAATGAGGCTCTGAAGGGTGATAGTAGTGTTGGGATGAATCATGGTGGTAAGCTGATTGGCGAGGTCGTTGTTGATTATAGTAAAGCGGTGAACCTCTGGGTCCCGGCCAAATTCCTGAATCAACTACTGCTGCTTCCTCCCTCTTCTTTCTTCCGATTCCTCCTACCCCGCCTTGAATAGCTTGAGTAGTTGCCTTAATTGCTGAATAGCTCATGATTTTATTTGTCTTGAGGCCTTCTTCCACCATACCTCCCATCTTTACTACTTCGTTGAATGATTTCCCAACCGCTGAAACCAAATGGGCATAGTAAGTCAGTTCCAAGGCTTGGAGGAAGTAGTCTACCATTTCGCTCTCCTTCATAAGAGGATCCACTCTTGCTGCCTGTTCTCTCCACCGAAAACCATACTCTCTGAAACTTTCATTATGTTTCTTCTCAAATTTTGTCAAAGATAATCGATCTGGGATGATTTCCAGATTTTATTGGAAATGGTATGCGAATGCCTGTGCCAAGTCATCCCAGGTGTACCATCTCCCATGGTCCTGGCGTGTATACCACTCCAAAGCTGATCCGCTTAAACTTTGACTGAAGTTAGCCATCAATAATTCATCCTTTCCCCCAGCTCCTCGCATCTTGCTACAAAAACCCCTTAAGTGGGCTACTGGGTCGCCGTGCTCGCTGTATAGGTCAAATTTGGGCATCTTGAAGCCAACTGGCAATTGTACATTGGGGAATAAGCATAAATCTTTGTATGCTACACTGACTTTCCCGCCTAATCCTCGCATGTCTCTAAACGATTGTTCTAGACTCTTGACCTTCCTGAACATCTCTTCTTGTTCAACATTTTTAGTTGGCTTGTCAATTTCGGTTGGGAGATCAAAACGAGGAGTAGCTGAATGAATTTCGGAATCTTTAAGGGTGGGTTCCGGGGTGCAATATTGGTTGTCTTGGGCCTGGAATGTAGGCTCACTAGGAGATTTGTGGAATGTAGCAAGGGGAGGTGCTACGAAAACAGGAGTCATAGGTGGAGGAAAATATGGAACGGGTTTCGGAGGTGGAGACTGCGGTGTCTGAGAGGTGGTGCCTCGGTAGTGCTGGTAAATGGGGAAGTTTGGGGATAATTCAGTGGTGATATTATCCTGAGTTTGGGTCATTGATGGAGCATGGTTATTTGGGTAAGATGGGGGTAGCTGTCCTGTAGACCATGCTTGGTACATCTCAGCCATTTGCTGCTTGAGCTTAAACATCTCTTCTTTCATTTTCCCGGCATCCATCTCCTTTAGCTCCATACCTGTGTCAACATCTGGGATAGACATACTTTCGGGTATTGGTCCTTTTGATCTTGTGTGATAGTGATAATATGCCAGTATACTCTTTAGAGAAACTAACTGCTTGAATTCTGAAAATGAACAAACTTGTTAGTTTTGAGAGTTTAACACATATATAATCACACGTTGAGATGTAAGGCTCCTAGACAAATAATCCCTTTCTATTATGCATTTGCTCGGCTGCTTGTGTCGTCCCAACTTTCTTGAAATTTTTATTGTTATTCACTTTTATTTATTATATATATCTTTTATCGTGGTGGTCGAATCTTAGAGATTGCCTACGTATCATGCCTCACATGAATCAGACCTTGCGTAGTTCGGACTAAAGGCAATCACTTTTATTCATTACACAAAGATGGAATTACATTTGAAAACTTTAGAAAATGGCTTGAAACACACACACTTAAATAAAAATAAAAGATACAATTCTTAACATCTCACAACGTGCCCCACTTTCCACTTGTGTTGTATATTATTAGACTATTTGTTCAATGTGGAGCTTGACCTGGATGACCTCCCAGCGTGCGATACATCCTTTCCAACTCCATTGCTAGATGACGAGCAAAAGTGGGCGCATGCTCTGTAAACCTTTCATAATCCATTCCTTGGCAGTTTACATAACTTTGAGATGTGAAGACTGCCAGGTCGTGGATTTTTGCCCTGAAACCTTGGAGACGTTAGTCTTGGTCTTGCAATTGCTGCTGACGAGTGGTGGCTATATCTCTGACACGATTTTCCCGATCTAGAGCTGATTCTAATAGAGCTCGGAGTCTAGCCTGCTCTAATCTTGCTTGCGCTCTTTCCCTGTCGAGGTCTGCTTGTTGATGTTCTCTATTGCATCTTCTTGCCTCTTCTAGTTGTGAACGAAGCTGGTCTTCTGATCGCATCCAATAGTCTTTTTCCTTCTTGAATTGTGCCTTGTCTTTTTTGGATTGCCTATCCTGGCGTTCCTTGTTAGATCTGGCTTCTTCGTTTAATTGTTGAATCCTTTCTTTTGCTTTGCTCAATGCCCTTTCGTTTTCCGCAAGAATGGAATCATAATCTTGCATTCTTTCAAAGAGGTTGGCGATGGTTTTTTGATCCTTCCAGCTCCTCTTTGGCGTTTCAGAAACTCTTTTCATTTTTTGGAATCGGGCATGAAAACTTTCATTTTCACAAGCTAGACTCTTCTTCTCGCCTTTGGCTTCTTGTGTTTGCAGATCTTTCTCCAAACTGAGGCTTCTTAGATTTTCTTTTAGGGCATGGATAATTGCTTTGTACCCTTTTTCCTTTTCTCCCCAGATCAACCGTTCTTGGATTTTATCATTAAAGTTTTGAACATGGGGTCTTTTTGTTGGCCTTCTTAGCTCAGGTTCTGGTACATCATCCATGCGAGACCGTTTTTTGAACCACCTTGCATATCCAGGATTTATCTCACCCTTTGTAGTGTCTGGGACTTGAGTATCACTTTTCAAGTATCGACATCCATTCCACGTCTGCTGAAGTAGAGCTTTGGTAATAGTGGCTTCTGGATGTAATTCGATTACTTGCATACTCAAATCTTCATCATCATGAACTATTTGATATCTCCCTAGTTGCCTTAGGACTCTTAGTGGTGCATACGGCTGAATGCTTCTTAATCCCAATAGTAGTAGATAACTATTTGAGGTTGACATATGTATTACTCCCCTCATCGGGAGCCATCCCAGGGTCCATTCAATTTGATTTGCCGTTAAAGCCTTTAGATGAGATACCCATGCTTCTATTCCTTCTGGAGCTTGATAATTTTTTGTTCTTTCCTCATAGCTCTCGATGCAATTATCATTGTTTAACCCATACTGTATGATCTTGGGCTGTTGTTGGAGATGCTCCATCACCCACATTTGCAACAAAATTTTGCATCCTTCAAAGACTTTTGCTCCTGATTTGCATAAAGTCAAAGCCCGATAAATGTCTGATAGAATGATGGGGACAAGGGTGTGATTTTCTTTGGTGGTAAGGATTTGCACAACTTTTGCGGTGCGAATATCAATTGTTCGCTCTTTGTTTGGGAAGACCATGACTCCTAGAAATGCCACCATGAAAGCAAAGCGACGGTGAATCTGCCAAGTGTCTTTGTTTTACTTATTGGTAAGGCCTTTCTCATGAATTTCGAACCCATCTGACTTTCCGAACCTTGAATACAAAAAGTTGAAGGAACAACATCCATTGATGACATTGCTTTTCCTGATTTGACTGCTGATGTTCAGAAGACCGAAGAATCGATGTACCGAAGGAGCCTTTGTGAATATCAAGCTTTGATTTCTTAGACTTCCGTCAAAACCAGCATAGCCAGCTATCTCCTCTAATGTAGGAGTAAGCTCGAAGTCAGAGAAACGAAAACATTGTGAACAGGGTCCCAGAAAGTTACTAACGCCGCAATCAGATCATCACGGGGTTTAACTTTCATAATGTCCGTGAGATTTCCCAAATGCTTGACGACCCATTTTTGACTGTCTTCGCCTAAATCATACCACCACATTTGAAGTTGAAATAGAAATTCCTCTGTACTCGTGGATGAGGGGCTTTGTGTGGTGCTCATTTTGTATCTGAAATTTAATTTTAATAAAGTCAAAATTCATTTTGAAAATTTATACTAAAAAAATCATTTTTGAAAATTTTTTATTTATTAAATACCTTTATTTCAAAAATTTAAAACTAATTTTTTTTTAAAATTTTTTTAAAACAACCCTTTTTATTCCTTTCTTCTCACCATGATTTCATTTAAGCTGGTCAACAAGCATGTTCGAGGTAAATGAATGAACAAGTAGCAAGTAGGATGCATCATGATGGTCTTTTTATTTCGGGTTCACCTGTCCTAGACAGACCCAACCCCTGTGTTGAGTCTCCAAGGCCAAATGTACTTGATGCAAATATACGTTCCTACTAGGGATCCGGTACATGGCTGAGTTATTCTAAGTGTAAAACCTGAAGTTGATTGCTCTAAACCTGGCTTACCCAAACGGACAGTTTGAGCCGAAGCGGGGGCAACGTACCGGGAGCACGAAAGTCTGCCCGGCTTAGTTACTTGTCCCAACTCCGTCTTATTTGGTATGACTTTAACAGAAAGGTGGGTCACGCGCACGTGTACACCATAAATTCAGAAGACTCAGAAAGAAGGGGGTTTCGTAGCAGTTGTATATATTCACAATTCAAATAGTATTGAAGCGGTAAAAAGCAACATTTAGCATATTAGCATATAAACAGTTGAAAATCATATAATAAATAAAGCCAATTATTGCAGTTATCTTAAGCTCGAATTCTTTAAACCCTGAACCAGTGGTTCTGGGTTACAACTTTCGTCCCCAGCAGAGTCGCCAGAGCTGTCGCACCTCCTTTTTACATACCCCGCGGGGCGCGTGGGGAGTTTTCTCCAATTAAAGGATAGTCGAAACGGGATTTATTTAATTATTTCAGAGTCGCCACCTGGGAATTTTAAGGCGTCCCAAGTCACCAATTTTAATCCCTGAATCGAGGAGAATATGACTCTGTTTATTATTCTGCGAACCAGAAATCCTGAGTAAGGAATTCTGTTAATCCGGAAGAAGGTGTTAGGCATTTCCGAATTCCGTGGTTTTAGCACAGTCGCTTAACTGTTTTTATTATTGGCTTAATTATCTTGATTTTACTAAATACGTTTTTATTGCATGATTTTATTACCGCTTTTTACTTATTGTTTACGATTATAGGGACGAATTACGTGTACGTATATTCGTATTATATACTTTTTATAATTACCGAGGATCGTGCCACGCTTACGTGTACACAATAAATTTGTCCATGTTATAGTTTTTATAAAATATATATTCGAAAATAAAAAAATAAAATCAGGAACATCATCACCCCTTTTGTTTAGATAATGAAATGCACACCTCGGGTTATATGAAATTATTTAACACCTTTGGAAAAATCCTTTTCTTCAATATTCGCTCGAAATTGCGCGTACGCATAATCCGAGTTTGCTTTTTAAAATATAATCAGGGTACGCGAACGCATCCCTAATTGTGCAAAATACTTGTAATGGTATTATGGATTTTTCACAAATTGTTTATTATATTCATACATTTTTTATGTGAAAATCATGAGAACTCCCATTTTGGAGGCCTTTGAATTCTTTGAAAAGAATTCACAATCTATTAAAGGTTGCCCGTCGATAATTTTCGAGTATAAATTATATTCATTCCAACTATTCAAATTCAAAGAACAGAATAAAAATATGATTAATGCTATTTTTTGACAAATATAACATATATATGCCAAAGAATGAATTATATATGAAACTGAAAATGAATTATAAAGGAAAGAATATTTTTCAAGAACTTTTATTATTATTAATTAGTGCAAGTTCTATTCCTAATTACCATTGATATAAAGTTTTGCAATTTGTGTTCGCACATCTCATCTTATTCTCATATACTTGTTTTGATCCAATAGGCGAAATTAATTTAATTAATTATGCCTATGATTGAGTTATATACATAATCAAACCCATTTGATTCTAAATCTATGTGAATTATTACAACTATTAACTTTCACATCGTATAAGTTCCTAAACCCTTTTATTATTAAGAAAGAGAACAAGTCTAATTGACTTAATAAAATGATATTGCATGCAATATTACTTACCATATTTGACATCGTGAACATAACGGATTATACTAACTCGTCTTTCAACTATAGATTAGGAACACAACCAATGTTATGCCAAAAGATAGCTAATTGCAACCAATCATCATCTAGCTTTAAACAACAACTAATTAACTAACAAAATAAACTAATAGCATATTCTCTTTGATATTTCCATATTATGCTATACCTATCTAATAATACCGTAAAGTGTAAATAAAGCCAACTTTCTGCCATGCTTCCTATTTACATTATTACAAATTTCAGTATGGATAACATTATTACAAAGTGAAAAAATAAGACAATCAACTTGCAGCCATCAAGTCGAACTCACTACTGGCTATCCAACATGAAATCAAAGTTGAAACTTAAATGTTTAAATTTAAACGATAGGAGGCAATATTACAATTTAAAATTTCATTTATTTGTCATGTTGAATCTCTTTCCAATATAAAGTTTAAGAGATATGTGCCTGAAAATGAAGGTAGAAGGAGTAAATTTCAGCAGTTGCAGCAGTAATAAATTCAGCAGAATATGCCAAATAATTCAGCAGATTTGAGCAACAAACAGGATCCGGGGAACCCAAATGAACAGTGACGATATTTTTAGAAGACACTGCAGATTTTAACTGAACAATGGAATCAAATAAAGTTGAACAGATTCAACAAAAGAACAATATTTCAGATTTCAGTTTCTTTTCAGTTTCAAATTCCCATTTTTCTGATTTTTCTGTTTCTGCTGCTGTATCTGTGTGTGTGTGTGTGACTGTTCTCTTTGTTTCTTTTCTGTTTCTTCTTCCTCTTCAGATTCCGAAAGGAATTTGATTTTTCTGCTTGATTTTCCACACTCAAATTTGACTTTTCTTAAAATCTGCTAAGTCAGATTTTCTTTTGAACTACTGATTTTCTCTCTTTCCTTTCTTTTCTGTCTGAAAAGGTTCCAAAATCAGATTTTTTCTTCTTCTCCTCTCCTAAAATCTCTCAAACTCTGTTCAAGTCCCCCCTATTAAGCTGTCCAGCTTCTGTATTTATACAGGGCTGGTCCTATACTTTTTAAGTGCTTCTTGGACCCCTTTCTTTTTTTTAAATCAGAAAGTTTCCATTAAAACTGCTTTTGAATAATTTTAAACTAAGTGCTCTTATCAGCAGCCCCATTATCCCTTGTTTCCCATTAGTTTCTTAAATTATAGCCAACCAACATTCCATTGAAAGCACACTATCACATTACCCTACTGTTTCATTTCAAAATAAACCTGAAATCCTTCTGTAATTACAGCCTTTAAACTAAAATCAGAATATGTTGCAAAACATATTTTAAAGTCTGCTTTAACTGTTATAACCAGTCCTAGGATTAAATTCCTAGTACAATTGTATTTAACTAACACTTGTAAACTTGAATTCAAACTTAACATCACAATCAATTATACTGAATTTAACATAGCAATCAAACTGAATTTCAACATTGGACTAAAGTTAAACAAATACAGGGGCATTGTTAGTATACTGACAATGCCCTGTTCAGAAAATGATATATACAGCACACATTTGAATTCACTGATTCGCAAACAAACATGATTTAATTGACGAGTATTAATCAGTTGATTACTTATAACATTTGTCCATAATTAGTCTAAAACAATAAAAACAGACTGTTTCAATTAGCATTATCATAAATGAGAATTCATAATATAACTAATCGACGAACTTAATCGAGTCGATTACTTACATTGTGAATAATCACAACCAACAGAAATAGTTTCATATTTTGATCATATAGGCGGGCATGAGACAAAGATGACAGAATTTAATCAAAACAAAAATATGAAAAATTAACGAGTTATTAAAACAAACAAAAATACATACAGAATATACAAACAGAAATAGAAAAGTACCTCTGAATTTTAATCAGACTCGAACTCAACTCGGCTTCGGATTTTGTTTGAAATCAAACAGACCTTAGTCGAAGTATTTTCCACTGAAAATACTTCGACTAAGGTCGATTAAACCTCAATCTTTATTCAATCTGAACAGAATCCAAAAGTTTGGTATTTTTAGGGTTCTTGAAAGTTCGATTTGGGACTTAACCATTTCTGGTCAGATTCGAGGAGAACCAAATATGATACAAGGGTGAGGGTAGCCTAGGGGTCATTTGGTGTCAGCTTAAAACGGATCTGAGCTTGTTCTTGTTTGGTCCGAATCTTCAAAAGAAGATTCGAGAAGCTCGGAACTGATTCGAGCCAAACAAACTTCAGATCCATAACAAGGCATGCTAGGGGGTACTATGGTGTTATTTTGGAAGCCATTGGAAAGGTTGGAGTTTTCAGACCCACCTTCGATTTAATATTCGAAGAGTTGGGGTCTGATTCGAAGGAAACTAAGGTTGGATCTGTGTAGAGGATGTTCAGGGGATTCTAGGGTGTTATTTTGGTGACCGGCGGCGTTGATGCCGCCGGGTTTCAGGCGGTGGGATCCTAGGGCAGCTAGGGTTAGGGGGGGTCTGAGGAAGGTGATGATGAACAGTAGAGAGGGGGGGTTTAGTTAGGGGGCTGGGGTAGGGGTCTGGAACTTATATAGGGGAGGGGTGGATTGATCTTGTCCGTCCGATCAAGTAAGATTCACGGTCAGGATCATCTCACTTAATCAAACGACGTCGTTTGGTATATCGTTGGGGTCGGACTGAATCGGGTCAATGGGTCGGGTTACGGGTTACGGGTAAGGGGATGAGATCTTAACCGTTGGTTGGATTTGATCCAACGGTTCCTGAGAAGCCACGACCAAACGCTGTCGTTTTGGTTCGTCTGGTTTGGACCGGACCTGGGATAAAGGGGTAATTTGGTTTGGGCCTGGATTTAAATCCAGGTCCGATTATTTTTTATATTTTTTTTATTTCTTTTTCAACCATTTCATTTTTCTAATTTAAATTTCTAATTTTAATTATAAAACAATTTTAACTTCACAAAAATATATTAATTACTCTATAACAATTACTTAACACATAGACAAGACATCAATCACACAGTGGAATATTTAAAATAGAACTATTGCATATTTTTTGTGATTTTATTTAAATTATCTTTTAAATGCATAATTAAATCCTATATGCATGCAATATGTATTTTATTTTATTTTTTCATTTTATTATGACAAAGTAAACACTTACGGACATAACACAAGTATTTAACACCACGCAAATTCAAAAATTACACAGTAAAAGAAATTTATTTTATTTTTTGATTTATTTTGGAGTAATTTTCGTAAGGCAAAAATCACGTGCTCACAGCTGCCCCTCTTTGTGCGGAAACTCGAAGAGTTTTCGTGCAAAGATAAAGTGAGCGGATACGAGTGATTTTAGCCCGTTCGAATACTCCGTGGGAAGCATTTTTTGAAAGATTTGACCGAACCTCTGCTTCAAAGGTTTCCTACATATCCTTGGCTATAAAGGAATCAGGTCAATGTAGTTCGGAAAGTTTTGGGTCGCTGGGACTATCGTGGGACTGTGATGTTACTGTTGCTTCGTGCTGTTTTTACTGCTTGCTGACCTCCTTATTACACCTTACTTTAAAGGAAATACAAAAAGCTAAACTAGACTATGGTACATGAATTATAAAAAAAATCTTATCTAGGTCATGCCCTTGCGTTTCTTGTTGTCTTGATATCTTGGTGACTCTTGGGCATTTGGCTTATTCCGTATTCCTTTTCATTGTGTCCCGTATTTTCTTTTGGGACTCTTGTTGTTTCTTGCCGAGGATTTTGTTGGACTCCTCTGCTTTATTGATTCTAAGTGTGCTCGTTTTTCATATGAGCGGGCTTTTGATTTCAACACTTCAATTGCATTCCCTCGTTCTTCAGGTGGGTGCCTTGACTGCTTCTTTTCTTTCTTCATCCTCATTCTCCAGGTGGACGCCTGACTTCTTCTTTTCTTCATCCTCATTCTCCAGGTGGACGCCTGACTTCTTCTTTTCTTCATCCTCATTCTCCAGGTGGACGCCTGACTTCTTCTTTTCTCATCCTCATTCTCCAGGTGGACGCCTGACTTCTTCTCTCCTTCATCCTCATTCTCCAGGTGGACGCCTGATTTCTTCTTTCCTTCATCCTCATTCTCCAGGTGGACGCCTGACTTCTTTTTTTCTCATCCTCATTCTCCAGGTGGACGCCTGACTTCTTTAATTCTTCATCCTCATTCTCCAAGTGGATGCCTGACTTCTTCTTTTCTCATCCTCATTCTCCAGGTGGACGCCTGACTTCTTTAATTTCTTTATCCTCATTCTCCAGGTGGACGCCTGACTTCTTTTTCTCATCCTCATTCTCCAGGTGGACGCCTGACTTCTTTTTCTCATCCTCATTCTCCAGGTGGACGCCTGACTTCTTTGATTCTCATCCTCATTCTCCAGGTGGACGCCTGACTTCTTTAATTTTTATCCTCATTCTCCAGGTGGACGCCTGACTTCTTTAATTCTTCATCCTCATTCTCCAGGTGGACGCCTGACTTCTTTTTCTCATCCTCATTCTCCAGGTGGACGCCTGACTTCTTTAATTCTTCATCCTCGTTCTCCAGGTGGACGCCTAATTTCTTCAATTCTTCATCCTCAATCTCCAGGTGGACGCCTGACTTCTTCTTTTCTCATCCTCATTCTCCAGGTGGACGCCTGACTTCTTTGATTCTCATCCTCATTCTCCAGGTGGACGCCTGACTTCTTTTTCTCATCCTCATTCTCCAGGTGGACGCCTGACTTCTTTTTTCTCATCCTCATTCTCCAGGTGGACGCCTGACTTATTTTTCCCTTTGTCCTCATTCTCCAGGTGGACGCCTGACTTCTTCTTTTCTTCATCCTCATTCTCCAGGTGGACGCCTGACTTCTTCTTTTCTCATCCTCATTCTCCAGGTGGACGCCTGACTTCTTCTCTCCTTCATCCTCATTCTCCAGGTGGACGCCTGATTTCTTCTTTCCTTCATCCTCATTCTCCATATGGACGCCTGACTTCTTTTTTTTTCTCATCCTCATTCTCCAGGTGGACGCCTGACTTCTTTAATTCTTTACCAGGTATTTCCTAACACAAATATTGTATTTGCCCCTGTTTTCAAAGAAAACTTCGTTAGTTTAAAGCAGGGTGGTTGACTGGGGTATTCTTGCCGATGGTGATGCTTCTCTTCGTCTCTCTTTATTGCCTTAGAATGGTTGAAAAGACTGTTTTGTCCTTGTAATTGATTCTTGACTATAGTATTCCCCTCTGTATGTTTTCCTTCAAAACCTTTTAACTGTAATCATATGTCCCTTCTGACTTTGCTGATCCACTTTTGATTTCACCTTTCTTACACCCATATTTTTATCTCCCACCTTTCGTGGCTGTATTTTGTAACCTTGAATCTTGGTAGTATACCTTGACATTCCTTCTTATTTGTTTGGAATAAAACTTATCTCAAAGCTTTTAGAAAGTAAGATTATTAGTAACGAAATATGCTGATTTCGACAATTATAGAATGAAAAGAAAAATCCAAATTTTGGATGACTGTTGGAAAAGGAATAAAGGACTTATCTGATTGGAATTACTGGCACCAATGATCAGGGTATGCATTTCGGATTTAATCAACCCAGTCTTTTAATCAATCTCCTTTCAATTGTCTCAAGGAGTTTTCATCGATAAACTTTCCTCATTTTTCACTTCTTCACTTCCTTTTCGCCTTATGGTGCCTACGAAGGTTTTCACTAATAAGACTCTCTCATTTTACTTTTCTCTCAACTTCCGTCGCCTCATGGTGCCCGTGTGGGTTTTCACCTATAAGACTCTCTCATTTTTACTTTCTTTTCTTGTTTGTACCAGAGTATTATGAACCATCTTCATTTGCTTGTCTTAGCATTTTTCTAAGATTGATCGAAAGGTCTTTTGGTATGGGGTTAGAAATGGAAAAGGTATTAAAAGCTAAACAGTTCGTGGTATGGGTTAAAAATTACAACTCTTGGAATCTTTCTCTTATTTGCAATACAGTTTCTCTGCCCCAGTTTTTTGATTGGGGTTGCTTGACATAACTTTTTGTGCACATTATGTATATTGTGCACCCTATGACCGAGCCGTGAGGCGCCTACGTATCCTTCTTTGAGGAATCAGGTCAAACGTAGTTCACTACAATAATAGTGGTTTGATTTTTATTTTTTATTTTTTTTTTCATATTTGATTTTCATTGATTATATATATATATATATATTTTTATTGCTTCCAAGAGGGGGTAGGAAAGAAACAAGTATGGCTCAAAGGGGGGAAACAAAGGGTATAGTGTTTGGATAGCAGAATAAATGGCCTTTGTCATTCCAATCTTCGAAAAAATGCTAAATACAAACATTCAAAAATTTTATGCATAATATCTCTTTACCGCGTCAGAATTGATCGCCATATCTATGCATTTGCCTTCAATATCTTTTAAACATAGTGCACCATTCGATAATACTCTGGTCACAATGAATGGTCCTTGCCAATTAGGGGCAAATTTGCCTTTTGCCTCGACCTGATGTGGAAGAATACGTTTCAGCACATGCTGACCTACTTCAAACTTCCGGGGACGCACCTTTTTATTGTATGCTCTTGCTATTCTTCTTTGATATAATTGACCATGACATACTGCGGCCAATCATTTTTCATCAATTAAGTTTAACTGTTCCAGACGGGTTTTGACCCATTCATCATCATCAATCTTTGCTTCAGCGATGATCCGAAGGGAATGAATCTCAACTTCTGCAGGAATTACTGCTTCAGTGCCATATACCAACAAATAAGGAGTTGCTCCTACTGAAGTGCGAACAGTAGTGCGGTATCCCAATAATGCAAATGGTAATTTTTCATGCCATTGTTTTGAACCTTCTACCATTTTCCGAAGTATCTTCTTTATGTTTTTGTTGGCTGCTTCTACTGCTCCATTCGCCTTGGGCCGATATGGGGTAGAGTTGCGATGCGTAATCTTAAACTGTTGACATACTTCCTTCATTAAGTTGCTGTTAAGATTAGCACTGTTATCTGTGATGATCACCTTCGGGATTCCGAATCGACATATGATATTTGAGTGGACAAAATCGACCACAGCTTTCTTGGTCACTGATTTGAATGTCTTGGCCTCAACCCATTTGGTAAAATAATCAATAGCCACCAGAATGAACCTGTGCCCATTGGATGCTGCCGGCTCAATTGGTCCAATCACATCCATGCCCCAGGCAACGAATGGCCATGGTGCCGACATTGTGTGCAACTCGGATGGTGGAGAATGAATCAAATCTCCGTGTATTTGGCATTGATGACACTTGCGCACAAAACTGATACAATCTCGCTCCATGGTAAGCCAATAGTAACCAGCTCGGAGGATTTTCTTTGCCAACACATATCCACTCATGTGGGGTCCGCAAACTCCTGAATGTACTTCAGACATGACAGCTGTAGCTTGTCTGGCATCTATGCATCTTAATAATCCAAGATCTGGTGTTCTTTTATACAAAACTCCTCCGCTTAAGAAGAATCCATTTGCTAATCGCCTAATGGTCCTCTTTTGATCTCCTGTGGCTTGTGCGGGATATATCCCCATCCTGATATACTCCTTGATGTCGTGGAACCATGGTTCACCATCAAATTCTTCTTCAACCATATTGCAATAAGCGTGCTGATCGTAGACTTGAATATGTATCGGATCTACATAAGCTTTGTCCGGATGGTGCAACATTGATGCTAGGGTAGCCAATGCATCAGCAACCTCATTATGGATTCTTGGAATATGTTGGAATTCCACTGATTGAAACCACTGACAAAGATTATGTAGACATTGTCGGTATGGGATGAGCTTCAAGTCTCGGGTTTCCCATTCTCCTTGAATTTGATGTACCAAAAGATCTGAATCTCCCATGACTAAGATTTCTCGGATACCCATGTCGGCGGCTAGCCTTAACCCCAAAATGCAAGCTTCATATTCAGCCATATTATTGGTGCAATAAAATCGTAATTGAGCCGTAACAGGATAATGATGCCCTGTTTCAGAAATGATTACAGCTCCTATCCCGACTCCTTTCATGTTAGCGGCTCCATCAAAGAAAAGTTTCCAGCCAAGTTTTTCAATTCGCTCCACCTCGTCGATATGCATTGTTTCTTCATCAGGAAAATAAGTTTTCAATGGCTCATATTCCTCATCGACCGGGTTTTCGGCCAAATGATCGGCCAGTGCTTGGGCTTTCATCGCAGTCCGAGTTACATAGATGATGTCAAACTCTGTGAGCAATATCTGCCACTTTGCAAGTCTTCCTGTTGGCATAGGCTTTTGAAAAATGTATTTCAATGGATCCAATCGAGAAATGAGGTAAGTAGTGTAGGATGACAAATAGTGTTTCAATTTTTGAGCTACCCATGTTAGGGCGCAACATGTCTTTTCCAGATGAGTATACTTAACCTCATAAGCTGTGAACTTCTTCCTAAGTTAGTAGATGGCCTGCTCTTTTCTGCCAGTGAGGTCATGTTGCCCCAATACGCAACCAAATGAATTTTCCAAAACCATCAAGTAAAGAATCAAAGGTCTTCCTGGCTCTGGCGGGACCAATACGGGTGGGTTCGACAAGTACCCTTTTATTTTATCGAACGCTTCTTGACACTCATCGGTCCATTTGACCGTAGCATCCTTTTTTAACAATTTGAAAATTGGCTCACAGGTTGTTGTGAGCTGAGCAATAAACCTGCTGATGTAATTTAACCTCCCCAAAAAACTCATTACTTCAGTTTTGTTTCTTGGAGGTGGCAGTTCTTGGATGGCTTTGATCTTTGAGGGGTCTAGCTCGATGCCTCGTCGACTGACTATGAATCCCAGCAACTTTCCAGATGGAACTCCAAATGCACACTTGGCAGGGTTAAGCTTGAGGTTGTACCTGCGAAGTCTTAAGAAGAACTTCCTCAAATCCCCAACGTGGTCTGCCTGATGCTTTGATTTTATGATCACGTCGACCACGTATACCTCAATCTCCTTATGTATCATATCATGAAACACTGTGGTCATTGCTCTCATATAGGTTGCTCCGGCGTTCTTTAAACCGAATGGCATTACCCGGTAGCAATAAGTTCCCCATGGTGTGATGAATGCCGTCTTTTCTGCATCTTCTTCATCCATTAGAATTTGATGATACCCGGCATAACAATCCACGAAAGACCCTATATCATGCTTGGCACAATTGTCGATCAAAATACGGATATTGGGTAATGGGAAATTATCCTTTGGACTTGCTTTGTTGAGATTGCGATAGTCGACGCATACTCTAATTTTGCCGTCTTTCTTTGGCACAGGAACGACATTAGCTAACCAAACAGGATATCGAGTGACTCGAATGACCTTTGCTTCCAATTGTTTGGTGATTTCTTCCTTAATGCTCACACTCATGTCGGGATTGAATTTTCTCAACCTCTGCTTGACAGGAGGCACCGTTGGATCAGTGGGCAATTTGTGAACCACTAAATCAGTGCTCAGTCCCGGCATGTCGTCATACGACCATGCAAAAACATCTTTGAATTCTATGAGTGCTTTAATTAACTCCTCTCGGATCTTGGGTTCCAGATGGACACTTATTTTAGTTTCTCGGATATTACTCGTGTCCCCTATATTGATGTCCTCGGTATCACTTAAGTTAGGTTTGATTTTTTCCTCAAAGTGAATTAACTCTTTACTAATCTCTTCAAAACCCTCATCTTCATCATATTCTGATTCATAATCACAATATATTTCTTGAATTAATATTTCGGAACCAGATTGATTTTTAAGACTGGGCTGAGGATTCCTCATGCATGTCATATCACTAGAGCCAGCGTAAAAGGAACTGTACAGGAAAGAAGAAAAAGAAAAGAAAACTATCAGAAATGATAATAAAAAGGAAACTGCTTTTTATTGGATGATGAAAGATAACAAGGTTTTGCACACTTCAAACAAACTGTAAGATAAGCTTTGGGATTACAACCCTGAAGTAACCCAAACAAACTGAAAGAAAATCAAAATAAACTACCAAGACTCCTTTCGAATTGGGAGAGGAGTGGCTTTCCAATTATTAAGCTTTGTTTCTGGCCCAACGAATTGAACTTCTGCGTTGTTACACCCTTCTCCGCTTTCCAACATATTCACATCACTAAACAATTTCTCGAACCTTTCAATTAATTCTTCCTCAGGATTGACCCGGGATTTAGGAATTGTTGTTATCGGGCGATTTTTAGCACCGGTCTTGACAAAAGACTTTGACAGATGTGGGACTGGTTTTGGAAGAACCCATGCTTGGTGTTTCAGCTTCCTATCCCTTATCACGTCATTGGCAGTGGGTATGAACCCCAAACCGAATGTTCCCCAGTTCTCGGGGAGAGATACTGGTTGTATAATTCCTTGCAAAGATAAACCCAGACCTTTGCCGGGTATAAAGCCATTCTTTAACATATCATAAGCTACCATGACTGATGCAGAGGATATCTCTGGATTCGGAAGGTATTTCCCCTCTGGAATTTTCTCTATTGACACTGTGTCGGACACTTGGTATACCCATGGTCCCTGGTCAATTTCTGTTCCCTCGATCGGTACAATGGTACTGCTGTGAGCATTTAAACTTTCTTCTCCATGCACGACTATTTCTTGATGATCCCATTCAAACTTGACAGCCTGATGTAGTGTTGACAGGACTGCTTTAGCAGCATGGATCTATGGTCGACCCAACAACAAGTTGTAAGAAATAGTTATGTCCAACACTTGGAATTCCATTGTGAATTCAACTGGCCCTATAGTTAGTTCCAACACTATGTCGCCAAATGAATCTCTGCTTCCACCGTCAAACCTTCGTACGCAGATACTATTCTTCTGGATCCTCTCCTCTTTAATTTTTAATTTGCTTAAAGTGGAGAGAGGGCATATGTTTGCACTTGACCCATTGTCAACCAATACCCGGGTTACTACGGAGTTTTCACATTTCACTGTGAGGTAAAGAGCTCTGTTGTGCTCGGTACCTTCCACAGGTAATTCATCATCAGCAAATGTAATTCTGTTTGTCTCAAAGATTCTGTTGGCTATCTTTCCCAAATGATTTACAGAGATCTTTTCAGGAACATGAGCCTCAATCAGGATTTTCATCAAAGTCAGACGGTGCTCCTCTGAATGGATCAGTAATGAAAATAATGAAATTTGAGCGGGGATCTTCTTTAATTGATCCACAACAGAATAATCATGGAGTTTCATTTTTCTTAAAAACTCTTCTGCCTCTTCTTCCGTCACAGCTCTCTTTGTTGGCGTTGGATTATTTTTAGTTTTTCTTAACTCTTCGGGAGTAAAACATCTTCCCGAACGAGTCAAGCCTTGCACCTCACACACTTCTTCCTTGATTTCTTTTCCCTTGTACATTACAGTCACCCGTTCATAATTCCATGGGATGGCTTTGTTGTTGATGATCGGCAGCTGGATTACAGGTGCGATAATAACCCGATCTGTACGGGCTCCTTCCACGAATACAATGGGTTTGTTAGAAACCCCTGGTACTATTATTTTCGGCCTTTCTTGTTTTGCGGCAACTTTGCTCGATGATCCCTCATCGACTATCATAGATAGTTCATCACCATTTTTGTTTTGCTTAGACACCGGCTTCTCCTCTATCAACTGCTTATCTGGCTTGGTTTCATGAGACTTGATCATCATGACAGTTTGTGACGGCTTCTTTGTCTCCCCATCAGCTTGTATGATTTCTATCATATTAGCCTCTTGATGGGCTGGCATTGGATTTCTATTGATATTTGGGGCTTCAGGGGTTTGAACCTCGATTTTATTAGTATCAATCAGCTCTTGTATGGCATTTTTCAAATGCCAGCATTTCTCCGTATCATGGCCTGGTGCACCGGAGCAATATTCACAGCTAATGGTGTAATCCAGATTCTTTGGAGGAGGATTGGGTAGCTTGGATTGTATTGGTCTCAGCATGTCTAGCTGTCTCAGCCTGTGGAATAGACTGGTGTAAGACTCTCCCAATGGAGTGTAAGTTTTCTTTTTCTGTTCCCTTTCTCCCCTGAATGCTGGCCTAGGCCTGAAACCTGGTCCGGGATAGGCTCGTGGGTAAGTATTTGGTGTGACTGGAGCACGCCAATTGGTGTGAACAGGTGGCTGACTGTATGCTTGAGCATGGTTAATGGAAAAATGAGGCTCTGAACGGTGATAGTAGTGTTGGGATGAATCATGGTGGTAAGCTGATTGGCGAGGTCGTTGTTGATTATAGTAAAGCGGTGAACCTCTGGGTCCCGACCAAATTCCTGAATCAACTACGGCTGCTTCCTCCCTCTTCTTTCTTCCGATTCCTCCTACCCCGCCTTGAATAGCTTGAGTAGTTGCCTTAATTGCTAAATAGCTCATGATTTTATTTGTCTTGAGGCCTTCTTCCACCATACCTCCCATCTTCACTACTTCGTTGAATGATTTCCCAACCGCTGAAACCAAATGGGCATAGTAAGTCGGTTCCAAGGCTTGGAGGAAGTAGTCTAACATTTCGCTCTCCTTCATAGGAGGATCCACTCTTGCTGCCTGTTCTCTCCACCGAAAACCATACTCTCTGAAACTTTCATTATGTTTCTTCTCAAATTTTGTCAAAGATAATCGATCTGGGATGATTTCCAGATTGTATTGGAAATGGTATGCGAATGCCTGTGCCAAGTCATCCCAGGTGTACCATCTCCCATGGTCCTGGCGTGTATACCACTCCAAAGCTGATCCGCTTAAACTTTGACTGAAGTAAGCCATCAATAATTCATCCTTTCCCCCAGCTCCTCGCATCTTGCTACAAAAACCCCTTAAGTGGGCTACTGGGTCGCCGTGCCCGCTGTATAGGTCAAATTTGGGCATCTTGAAGCCAACTGGCAATTATACATTGGGGAATAAGCATAAATCTTTGTATGCTACACTGACTTGCCCGCCTAATCCTCGCATGTCTCTGAACGATTGTTCTAGACTCTTGACCTTCCTGAACATCTCTTCTTGTTCAACATTTTTAGTTGGCTTGTCAATTTCGGTTGGGAGATCAAAACGAGGAGTAGCTGAATGAATTTCGGAAGCTTTGAGGGTGGGTTCCGGGGGGCAATATTGGTTGTCTTGGGCCTGGAATGTAGGCTCACTAGGAGATTTGTGGAATGTAGCAAGGGGAGGTGCTACGAAAACAGGAGTCATAGGTGGAGGAAAATATGGAACGGGTTTCGGAGGTGGAGACTGCGGTGTCTGAGAGGTGGTGCCTCGGTAGTGCTGGTAAATGGGGAAGTTTGGGGATAATTCAGTGGTGATATTATCCTGAGTTTGGGTCATTGATGGAGCAGGGTTATTTGGGTAAGATGGGGGTAGCTGTCCTGTAGACCATGCTTGGTACATCTCAGCCATTTGCTGCTTGAGCTTAAACATCTCTTCTTTCATTTTCCCGGCATCCATCTCCTTTAGCTCCATACCTGTGTCAACATCTGGGATAGACATACTTTCGGGTATTGGTCCTTTTGATCTTGTGTGATAGTGATAATATGCCAGTATACTCTTTAGAGAAACTAACTGCTTGAATTCTGAAAATGAACAAACTTGTTAGTTTTGAGAGTTTAACACATATATAATCACACGTTGAGATGCAATGCTCCTAGACAAATAATCCCTTTCTATTATGCATTTCCTCGGCTGCTTATGTCGTCCCAGCTTTCTTGAAATTTTTATTGTTATTCACTTTTATTTATTATATATATCTTTTATCGTGGTGGTCGAATCTTAGAGATTGCCTACGTATCATGCCTCACATGAATCAGACCTTGCATAGTTCGGACTAAAGGCAATCACTTTTATTCATTACACAAAGATGGAAATACATTTGAAAACTTTAAAAAATGGCTTGAAACACACACACTTAAATAAAAATAAAAGATACAATTCTTAACATCTCACAACGTGCCCCACTTTCCACTTGTGTTGTATATTATTAGACTATTTGTTCAATGTGGAGCTTGACCTGGATGACCTCCCAGCGTGCGATACATCCTTTCCAACTCCACTGCTAGATGACGAGCAAAAGTGGGCGCATGCTCTGTAAACCTTTCATAATCCATTCCTTGGCAGTTTACATAACTTTGAGATGTGAAGACTGCCAGGTCGTGGATTTTTGCCCTGAAACCTTAGAGACGTTAGTCTTGGTCTTGCAATTGCTGCTGACGAGTGGTGGCTATATCTCTGACACGATTTTCCCGATCTAGAGCTGATTCTAATAGAGCTCGGAGTCTAGCCTGCTCTAATCTTGCTTGCGCTCTTTCCCTGTCGAGGTCTGCTTGTTGATGTTCTCTATTGCATCTTCTTGCCTCTTCTAGTTGTGAACGAAGCTGGTCTTCTGATCGCATCCAATAGTCTTTTTCCTTCTTGAATTGTGCCTTGTCTTTTTCGGATTGCCTATCCTGGCGTTCCTTGTTAGATCTGGCTTCTTCGTTTAATTGTTGAATCCTTTCTTTTGCTTTGCTCAATGCCCTTTCGTTTTCCGCAAGAATGGAATCATAATCTTGCATTCTTTCAAAGAGGTTGGCGATGGTTTTTTGATCCTTCCAGCTCCTCTTTGGCGTTTCAGAAACTCTTTTCATTTTTTGGAATCGGGCATGAAGACTTTCATTTTCACAAGCTAGACTCTTCTTCTCGCCTTCGGCTTCTTGTGTTTGCAGATCTTTCTCCAAACTGAGGCTTCTTAGATTTTCTTTTAGGGCATGGATAATTGCTTTGTACCCTTTTTCCTTTTCTCCCCAGATCAACCGTTCTTGGATTTTATCATTAAAGTTTTGAACATGGGGTCTTTTTGTTGGCCTTCTTAGCTCAGGTTCTGGTACATCATCCATGCGAGACCGTTTTTCGAACCACCTTGCATATCCAGGATTTATCTCACCCTTTGTAGTGTCTGGGACTTGAGTATCACTTTTCAAGTATCGACATCCATTCCACGTCTGCTGAAGTAGAGCTTCGGGAATAGTGGCTTCTGGATGTAATTCGATTACTTGCATACTCAAATCTTCATCATCAGGAACTATTTGATATCTCCCTAGTTGCCTTAGGACTCTTAGTGGTGCATACGGCTGAATGCTTCTTAATCCCAATAGTAGTAGATAACTATTTGAGTTTGACATATGTATTACTTCCCTCATCGGGAGCCATCCCAGGGTCCATTCAATTTGATTTGCCGTTAAAGCCTTTAGATGAGATACCCATGCTTCTATTCCTTCTGGAGCTTGATAATTTTTTGTTCTTTCCTCATAGCTCTCGATGCAATTATCATTGTTTGACCCATACTGTATGATCTTGGGCTGTTGTTGGAGATGCTCCATCACCCACATTTGCAACAAAATTTTGCATCCTTCAAAGACTTTTGCTCCTGATTTGCATAAAGTCAAAGCCCGATAAATGTCTGATAGAATGATGGGGACAAGGGTGTGATTTTCTTTGGTGGTAAGGATTTGCACAACTTTTGCGGTGCGAATATCAATTGTTCGCTCTTTGTTTGGGAAGACCATGACTCCTAGAAAAGCCACCATGAAAGCAAAGCGACGGTGAATCTGCCAAGTGTCTTTGTTTTGCTTATTGGTAAGGCCTTTCTCATGAATTTCGAACCCATGTGACTTTCCGAACCTTGAATACAAAAAGTTGAAGGAACAACATCCATTGATGACATTGCTTTTCCTGATTTGACTGCTGATGTTCAGAAGACCGAAGAATCGATGTACCGAAGGAGCCTTTGTGAATATCAAGCTTTGATTTCTTAGACTTCCGTCAAAACCAGCATAGCCAGCTATCTCCTCTAATGTAGGAGTAAGCTCGAAGTCAGAGAAACGAAAAACATTGTGAACAGGGTCCCAGAAAGTTACTAACGCCGCAATCAGATCATCACGGGGTTTAACTTTCATAATGTCCGTGAGATTTCCCAAATGCTTGACGACCCATTTTTGACTGTCTTCGCCTAAATCATACCACCACATTTGAAGTTGAAATAGAAATTCCTCTGTACTCGTGGATGAGGGGCTTTGTGTGGTGCTCATTTTGTATCTGAAATTTAATTTTAATAAAGTCAAAATTCATTTTGAAAATTTATACTAAAAAAAATCATTTTTGAAATTTTTTTATTTATTAAATACCTTTATTTCAAAAATTTAAAACTATTTTTTTTTTTTGAAATTTTTAAAACAACCCTTTTTATTCCTTTCTTCTCACCATGATTTCATTTAAGCTGGTCAACAAGCATGTTCGAGGTAAATGAATGCACAAGTAGCAAGTAGGATGCATCATGATGGTCTTTTTATTTCGGGTTCACCTGTCCTAGACAGACCCAACCCCTGTATTGAGTCTCCAAGGCCAAATATACATGATGCAAATATACGTTCCTACTAGGGATCCGGTACATGGCTGAGTTATTCTAAGTGTAAAACCTGAGGTTGATTGCTCTAAACCTGGCTTACCCAAACGGACAGTTTGAGCCGAAGCGGGGGCAACGTACCGGGAGCACGAAAGTCTGCCCGGCTTAGTTACTTGTCCCAACTCCGTCTTATTTGGTATGACTTTAACAGAAAGGTGGGTCACGCGCACGTGTACACCATAAATTCAGAAGACTTAGAAAGAAGGGGGTTTCGTAGCAGTTGTATATATTCACAATTCAAATAGTATTGAAGCGGTAAAAAGCAACATTTAGCATATTAGAATATAAACAGTTGAAAATCATATAATAAATAAAGCCAATTATTGCAGTTATCTTAAGCTCGAATTCTTTAAACCCTGAACCAGTGGTTCTGGGTTACAACTTTCGTCCCCAGCAGAGTCGCCAGAGCTGTCGCACCTCCTTTTTACATACCCCGCGGGGCGCGTGGGGAGTTTTCTCCAATTAAAGGATAGTCGAAACGGGATTTATTTAATTATTTCAGAGTCGCCACCTGGGAATTTTAAGGCGTCCCAAGTCACCAATTTTAATCCCTGAATCGAGGAGAATATGACTCTGTTTATTATTCTGCGAACCAGAAATCCTGAGTAAGGAATTCTGTTAATCCGGAAGAAGGTGTTAGGCATTTCCGAATTCCGTGGTTTTAGCACAGTTGCTTAACTGTTTTTATTATTGGCTTAATTATCTTGATTTTACTAAATACGTTTTTATTGCATGATTTTATTACCGCTTTTTACTTATTGTTTACGATTATAGGGACGAATTACGCGCACGTATATTCGTATTATATACTTTTTATAATTACCGAGGATCGTGCCACGCGTACGTGTACACAATAAATTTGTCCATGTTATAGTTTTTATAAAATATATATTCGAAAATAAAAAAATAAAATCAGGAACATCATCACCCCTTTTGTTTAGATAATGAACTGCACACCTCGGGTTATATGAAATTATTTAACACCTTTGGAAAAATCCTTTTCTTCAATATTCGCTCGAAATTGCGCGTACGCATAATCCGAGTTTGCTTTTTAAAATATAATCAGGGTACGCGAACGCATCCCTAATTGCGCAAAATACTTGTAATGGTATTATGGATTTTTCACAAATTGTTTATTATATTCATACATTTTTTATGTGAAAATCATGAGAACTACCATTTTGGAGGCCTTTGAATTCTTTGAAAAGAATTCACAATCTATTAAAGGTTGCCCGTCGATAATTTTCGAGTATAAATTATATTCATTCCAACTATTCAAATTCAAAGAACAGAATAAAAATATGATTAATGCTATTTTTTGACAAATATAACATATATATGCCAAAGAATGAATTGTATATGAAACTGAAAATGAATTATAAAGGAAAGAATATTTTTCAAGAACTTTTATTATTATTAATTAGTGCAAGTTCTATTCCTAATTACCATTGATATAAAGTTTTGCAATTTGTGTTCGCACATCTCATCTTATTCTCATATACTTGTTTTGATCCAATAGGCGAAATTAATTTAATTAATTATGCCTATGATTGAGTTATATATATAATCAAACCCATTTGATTCTAAATCTATGTGAATTATTACAACTATTAACTTTCACATCGTATAAGTTCCTAAACCCTTTTATTATTAAGAAAGAGAACAAGTCTAATTGACTTAATAAAATGATATTGCATGCAATATTACTTACCATATTTGACATCGTGAACATAACGGATTATACTAACTCGTCTTTCAACTATAGATTAGGAACACAACCAATGTTATGCCAAAAGATAGCTAATTGCAACCAATCATCATCTAGCTTTAAACAACAACTAATTAACTAACAAAATAAACTAATAGCATATTCTCTTTGATATTTCCATATTATGCTATACCTATCTAATAATACCGTAAAGTGTAAATAAAGCCAACTTTCTGCCATGCTTCCTATTTACATTATTACAAATTTCAGCATGGATAACATTATTACAAAGTGAAAAAATAAGACAATCAACTTGCAGCCATCAAGTCGAACTCACTACTGGCTATCCAACATGAAATCAAAGTTGAAACTTAAATGTTTAAACTTAAACGATAGGAGGCAATATTACAATTTAAAATTTTATTTATTTGTCATGTTGAATCTCTTTCCAATATAAAGTTTAAGAGATATGTACCTGAAAATGAAGGTAGAAGGAGTAAATTTCAACAGTTGCAGCAGTAATAAATTCAGCAGAATATGCCAAATAATTCAGCAGATTTGAGCAACAAACAGGATCCGGGGAACCCAAATGAACAGTGACGATATTTTTAAAAGACACTGCAGATTTTAACTGAACAATGGAATCAAATAAAGTTGAACAGATTCAACAAAAGAACAATATTTCAGATTTCAGTTTCTTTTCAGTTTCAAATTCCCATTTTTCTGATTTTTCTGTTTCTGCTGCTGTATCTGTGTGTGTGTGTGTGTGACTGTTCTCTTTGTTTCTTTTCTGTTTCTTCTTCCTCTTCAGATTCCGAAAGGAATTTGATTTTTCTTCTTGATTTTCCACACTCAAATCTGACTTTTCACTCTCTTAAAATCTGCTAAGTCAGATTTTCTTTTGAACTACTGATTTTCTCTCTTTCCTTTCTTTTCTGTCTGAAAAGGTTCCTAAATCAGATTTTTTCTTCTTCTCCTCTCCTAAAATCTCTCAAACTCTCTTCAAGTCCCCCTTATTAAGCTGTCCAGCTTCTGTATTTATACAGGGCTGGTCCTATACTTTTTAAGTGCTTCTTGGACCCCTTTCTTTTTTTTTAAATCAGAAAGTTTCCATTAAAACTGCTTTTGAATAATTTAAAACTAAGTGCTCTTATCAACAGCCCCATTATCCCTTGTTTCCCATTAGTTTCTTAAATTATAGCCAACCAACATTCCATTGAAAGCACACTATCACATTACCCTACTGTTTCATTTCAAAATAAACCTGAAATCCTTCTGTAATTACAGCCTTTAAACTAAAATCAGAATATGTTGCAAAACAGATTTTAAAGTCTGCTTTAACAGTTATAACCAGTCCTAGGATTAAATTCCTAGTACAATTGTATTTAACTAACACTTGTAAACTTGAATTCAAACTTAACATCACAATCAATTATACTGAATTTAACATAGCAATCAAACTGAATTTCAACATTGGACTAAAGTTAAACAAATACAGGGGCATTGTTAGTATACTGACAATGCCCTGTTCTGAAAATGATATATACAGCACACATTTGAATTCACTGATTCGCAAACAAACATGATTTAATTGACGAGTATTAATCAGTTGATTACTTATGACATTTGTCCATAATTAGTCTAAAACAATAAAAACAGACTGTTTCAATTAGCATTATCATAAATGAGAATTCATAATATAACTAATCGACGAACTTAATCGAGTCGATTACTTACATTGTGAATAATCACAACCAACAGAAATAGTTTCATATTTTGATCATATAGGCGGGCATGAGACAAAGATGACAGAATTTAATCAAAACAAAAATATGAAAAATCAACGAGTTATTAAAACAAACAAAAATACATACAGAATATACAAACAGAAATAGAAAAGTACCTCTGAATTTTAATCAGACTCGAACTCAACTCGGCTTCGGATTTTGTTTGAAATCAAACAGACCTTAGTCGAAGTATTTTCCACTGAAAATACTTCGACTAAGGTCGATTAAACCTCAATCTTTATTCAATCTGAACAGAATCCAAAAGTTTGGTATTTTTAGGGTTCTTGAAAGTTCGATTTGGGACTTAACCATTTCTGGTCAGATTCGAGGAGAACCAAATATGATACAAGGGTGAGGGTAGCCTAGGGGTCATTTGGTGTCAGCTTAAAACGGATCTGAGCTTGTTCTTGTTTGGTCCGAATCTTCAAAAGAAGATTCGAGAAGCTCGGAACTGATTCGAGCCAAACAAACTTCAGATCCATAACAAGGCATGCTAGGGGGTACTATGGTGTTATTTTGGAAGCCATTGGAAAGGTTGGAGTTTTCAGACCCACCTTCGATTTAATATTCGAAGAGTTGGGGTCTGATTCGAAGGAAACTAAGGTTGGATCTGTGTAGACGATGTTCAGGGGATTCTAGGGTGTTATTTTGGTGACCGGCGGCGTTGATGCCGCCGGGTTTCAGTCGGTGGGATCCTAGGGTGGCTAGGGTTAGGAGTGGGGGTTTGGGGACGATGATGAATAGTAAGGAAGGGGGGGTGTTTAGTTAGGGGGCCGGGGTAGGGGTCTGGAACTTATATAGGGGAGGGGTGGATTGATCTTGTCCGTCCGATCAAGTAAGATTCACGGTCAGGATCATCTCACTTAATCAAACGACGTCGTTTGGTTTATCGTTGGGGTCGGACTGAATCGGGTCAATGGGTCGGGTTACGGGTTACGGGTAAGGGGATGAGATCTTAACCGTTGGTTGGATTTGATCCAACGGTTCCTGAGAAGCCACGACCAAACGCTGTCGTTTTGGTTCGTCTGGTTTGGACCGGACCTGGGCTAAAGGGGTAATTTGGTTTGGGCCTGGATTTAAATCCAGGTCTAATTATTTTTTATATTTTTTTTTATTTCTTTTTCAACCATTTCATTTTTCTAATTTTAATTATAAAACAATTTTAACTTCACAAAAATATATTAAATACTCTATAACAATTACTTAACACATAGACAAGACATCAATCACACAGTGGAATATTTAAAATAGAACTATTGCATATTTTTTGTGATTTTATTTAAATTATCTTTTAAATGCATAATTAAATCCTATATGCATGCAATATGTATTTTATTTTATTTTTTCATTTTATTATGACAAAGTAAACACTTACGGACATAACACAAGTATTTAACACCACGCAAATTCAAAAATTACACAGTAAAAGAAATTTATTTTATTTTTTGATTTATTTTGGAGTAATTTTCGTAAGGCAAAAATCACGTGCTCACAATGGTTCAAGAGCTTCAAAGCTTGATTTTGAACTTGACGGATTTCATATTTGTAGTACGTCACGAACAATTTGAAGCTCGTCACGAACCAGGATTTTATGTTGGGTTATCACAAACGGAAAATTTGAAGCCGCCTGCCTATGACTTGAGTTCGCTTTTGGAATTTGACCACAGACGACGATTGCAGATTTGGATGAAGACCTTGATGCTATTCTTCAGAGCTTCTTTAGCCTTTTCTTATGCTTACTTGCTTGTGTCTTAGCCTTCTCCTTTGACCCCTTTATATAGGTGTGGGGTGGAGTAATCTTCAAGAAAACCCTAGTGGATCATTGGGCTTGAGGCTTATGGGCCGACCCATTTGATAGAAGACCAATTGACGGGCTAGCCCAATAATATATTGGACCTGTATTTAAATCAATTTAATTGGATTTAAATAATTGACACAATCATACTAGCTCATAATATTTACTTTGACTAGTATGTATTTAATTTATGATAAAATCCAAATTTCTTATGGATTTAAATTTAGTAAAATTTTAATTGTCTACACCGGGTTCTGGGAAGATTATTGGGTATCTTGTATTAACTTCTTAATATTCATATTTTATTTGAGATAATTATCTTTTACCGGTGAAATTGAAGGAAAAATAATAGTTTTCAAAATTATTTAAACGAGAATTTAGTTAAGTATTTTGGTTGGCTTGCCTAACAGCGGTGTCCGGCGTCATCACGACCCTTAGTGGATTTTTGGTCGTGACAATGACTACTTAGTCATTTCCAATGTTGCGGTTTCTTACCATGTGGGGTGGGGTGGGATATTAATTTTTTTATCTACTTATTAGTTAACTGGGTAATGTTCTGTTACCCGATAATTAATTAATTACCCGTATAATTTATAAAAATTACCACAAATTACTTAAAATTCTATTTATTATTAAAATAATCTATGTATAATTTATATATTATACTACCGTGGTCATATGGTACCTTGCATGGTACTAGTTCATAATTATCCTGTATTATTGCTCGACCCGCATTTTATTTTAAATTGTTCACTTTCAACGAAACTCGTTTTCTTTAATCCGTGTACACCTTTATCCTTCATAACACTTATTTACGCTTGTTATAAGTAGTGTAAGTACGTTAACATTAAGATGATCTCATCCCCGAGTCTACGTCAGTTAATTGAAAACAAAATTTTAACGTACGAAAATGCGAGATGTAATAGTGGGTCGAGTTGAGCACAACCTTTCATCCTCAGACGGACGGACAGTCCGAGCGTACTATTTAGATTTTGGAGGATATGCTCCGCGCCTCTGTTATTGACTTTGGAGTTTCTTGAGATCAGTTCTTGCCCTTAGCGGAGTTTGCCTACAACAACAGTTATCAGCCGAGCATCTAGATGGCTCCCTATGAGGCATTATATGGTAGATGGTGTCGATCACTGGTTGGTGGTTTGAGCTGGGAGAGGCTCGGTTATTGGGTACAGACTAAGTGCAGGATGTCTTGGATAAGGTTAAGATCATTCAGGATAGGCTTCGTACAGCTCAGTCCAGACAGAAGTCGACCTTAAGGTTCGTGATGTGGCATTCATGGTCGGAGAGCGAGTTTTGCTTCGAATGTCGCCCATGAAGGGCGTGATGAGATTTGGGAAGAAAGGAAAGCTAAGCCCTATGTTCATCGGACCTTTTGAGATCCTCGATCGAGTGGGAGAGGTGGCTTATAGACTTGTGTTGCCTCTAAGTTTATCAGCCGTGCATCCAGTGTTTCATGTGTCCATGCTTTGGAAGTATCACGGCGATCCATCCCACGTGTTAGATTTCAGCACTGTCCAGTTGGACAAGGATTTGACCTATGAGGAGGAGCCAGTAGCTATTCTAGACCAGCAAGTTTGTTAGTTGAGATTGAAGAATTATCCTTCGGTTCTGTGCAGTGGGGAGTTCATCCTATTGAGGCAGCTACTTGGGAGTCCGAGTCAGATATGTGGAGCCGATATCCCCATCTTTTCACCTACTCGGGTACTTTTCTATGTCCGTTCAAGGATGAACGGTCGTTTTAGAGGCGTAGAATGTGATGACCCAAAAGGTCATCTTCTGTTTTAGAATCCGATTCCATGTTCTGAGGCCTTGAAAACCTTATTTTATCTCTCCTCGATTTGTGTGCGCAGTCTAGGTGCGTATTCGAAAAGCCCTTAAGTGAAAAATTTAAGAAATGATGATTTGTGGCTTAAAAAGATGATTTTTGTTGACTTCGATCAACATTTTGGGTAAACGGACCCGGACCCATGTTCCGACGGTCTCGAATGGTCCGTAATAAAATATGGGACCTGAGCATATGCCCGAAATCGAATTCTGAGGTCCATATCCCGAGAAATAAATTTTTGAAGCAAATTGATAAGACTGAAAATGTAATAAATCAAAATATTTGATCTTGTTGGTATTGGCCCTGTATTTTGGTTCCAGAGCCTGGTACAGGTCCGTTATGATATTTAAGCCTTATCCGTAAAATTTGGTGAAAACGGAAGTGATTTGATGTAATTCGGACCTTTGTGTCACGACCCGAATTTCTCACCCTCGGGAGTCGTGATGGCGCCTACTAATGTGAGCTAGGCAAGCCAAACCTTCAAACTAATTACTTCATTAACCAATTATTTCTTTTTTAACAAATATTGGGTGATAACGTATAAATAGCGGAATTTTAAATTTAAGTGGAAGACAACTAAAAAAATATCTAAAATCTATGTCTATTACAATTAATCAAGCCTTAACCATCCAAAATTTGGTGTCACAGACGGTCTAAGACTGCTACATACAAAGTTCGAAAAAATAATAGCACATTGTTTCTGAAGTAAGGAAAATGAAATATGGAATAGAAGATAGAGGAGACGCCAGTGCCTGCGGACGCCTGCATGTCTACCTTGGATCTCCACGTGGACTGAAGGTAGCCTCCATCTATGGTCAGATACTGCTCCGGGATCTACACATAGTGCAAAATGTAGTATCAGTACAACCGACCCCATGTGTTGGTAAGTGTCTAGTCTAACCTCAGGGAAGTAGTGAGGAGGCTAAGACTAGACTACCAAATAAACCTGTGCAGTTATATATAATATACAGTGAAAAGTAAAGCAGAATAAACCATTAAAGATGGGAGGGAGAAACATGCTTCAGGGAATAATAGGTAAATATAGAATATCAGAAGAATTATAGGGAACCAAAGTCCAACTACTAACAAGGATAAGGAAAACAAAGGCAGATTTCAGTTTCATTTCACATCTTGTTGCAGGCGTGCAATCCGATCACATTTGTCATATCTTGTGGTAGGTGTGACACCCGCTCCCATTTCATGTATCTCGTGGCAGGCATGCCACCCGCTCCCATTTCCCTTATCTCGTGGTAGGCATACCACCTGCTCCCATTTCATTTATCTTGTGGTAGGCGTACCACCCGCTCCCATTTCATTATATCTTGTGGTAGGCGTACCACCCGCTCCCATTTCATTATATCTTGTGGTAGGCATACCACCCGCTCCCATTTCATTATATCTTGTGGTAGGCGTACCACCCGCTCCCATTTCATTATATCTTTTGGTAGGTGTACTACCCACTCCCAGTTACAAGCCAACAATAATCACAAGAAATCCCTGCAAGGGAACAATAATATCAACAAACATCTCGGCATTAGAACAATGATATCTCAACAATATCCCTACAAGGGAACAATAATATCAACAAGCATCCCGGCAAGGAAACAATGATATCTCGACAATATCCCAGGTAGGCGTACCACCCGCTCACAGTTACAAGCCAACAATAATCACAAGGAATCCCGGCAAGGGAACAATAATATCAAGCAAACATCCCGGCAAGGGAACAATGATGATAATAACATGTGAGGCACAATAAACCACAACGGAGTCATAACAATTTATAACACAAGATTTACAGGCATGCTTGACACCGACATATAGATACTCGTCACCATTCTTATACGTCGTACTCCACAATTAACGAGTAGCAAATAGAAACAACTCCTAATCCCTCAAGCTAAGGTTAGACAAAATAATTACCTCGATGCCACGAACACAATTCACGATTCAACTATAGGTTTACCCCTTCATTCTACCACCAATTCGCTTGTATCTAGTCACAAGTTACTTAATTACATCAATAAACGTTAAATGAATCAACCCCAATGCATGAAAATGAGTTTTCTAAAGTTTTACCCAAAAAAGACAAAAATCGCCCCCGGGCCCACAAGGTCAAAACCCGATGTTCGAACCAAAATCCGATTACCCATTCCCCCACGAACCCAAATATATGATTTGTTTTGAAATCGGACTTCAAATCGAGGTCCAAATCCCCAATTTTCGAAAAACCTAGGTTCAACCTAAAACATGCAAACTTCCCCATGAAAATCATTGATTTTAAGTTGAAATCATGTTAAAATATGTTAATAATTGAAGAAAACTAGATAAAAATAACTTACAATTGATTTGGAGAAGAAGAAGCCTTTGAAAAATTGCCCTAGTGTGTTTATATTTTGAGAGGATATGAAAAATGGGTTAAAATTCGTCAAAGTATAAAAGTTGCAGGTCTCAGATGTGGGAATTGCGAACAGGGGTTCGTGACCTCTGCTAAGTTGAGAAATGCGAAACAGGGCTCGCATTTGCGAACCCTTCAAAAATGCTAGACTTTCGCATTTGCGAACAAAATGTTGCATTTGCGACATATAGGTCGCATTTGCGATCACTGGCCAAATGGGAAACTTCGCATTTGCGAAGATAATCTCGCATTTGTGAGATGGAGCTGGCTTGGGCTTCTTTCGCAATTGCGACATGCCGCTCGCATTTGCGAGCCAGGCTTCGCAAATGCGAAGCCTGCTATGCACAGCTGAAAAACCTAGAATTTTCTAAGTTCAAAATGCAACCCGTGGCCTATCCAAAATTCACTCGAGCCCTCGGGGCTCCAAACCAAATATACACACAACCTCAAAAACATCCCACAGACTTATTCGTGTACTGATATCACCAAAATAACATAAGAAACATCGAATTAAATCGCAATATCAATGAAATTTCTCAAAACTTCTTTAACATCAAATTTTGCAGCTTAGGTCCGAATCACGTCAAACGGATTCCGTTTCTTACCAAACTTCACAGAATTATCTGAAATCATATATAAGAACTGTATCAGACACCGGATCCAAAATACGGGCCCAATACTATCAAGTTTTAATCAAAATACATTTCCAAACATTATAAAAAATTTCAGAAAATAATTTTTTTCAAAAATTCATTTCTCTGGCTTGGGACCTAGGAATTCGATTCCGTGCATAAGCCCAAGCCCATATTTTCCTACGGACCCTTCGGGACCATCAAATCACAGGTCCGGGTCTGTTTACCTAAAACATTGACCGAAGTCAAATTAACTCATTTTATAGCCACAATTTATCATTTTCCATAGATTTTCACATATAAGCTTTCCGGCTATGCGCCCGGATTGCACACGCAAATCGAGGTGATGCTAAAAGAGGTTTTTAAGGCCTCGAAATGCCAAATTTCATTTTAAAACAAGTGATGACCTTTTGGGTCATCACATTCTCTACCTCTAAAGCAATCGTTCATCCTCAAATGGATAGAAGAAGGAAGTACCTGAGTCGGGGAAAAGACGGGGATAAGGGGACTGCATATCGGACTTGGACTCCCAGATTGATGCCTCAGGAGGCTGACCTCTCCACTGAACACGAACAGAAGAAAAACTCTTCGATCTTAACTGACGAACCTGTCAGTCTAGGATAGCTACCGGCTCCTCCTCATACGACAAGTCCTTGTCCAACTGGATAGTGCTGAAATCTAAACACGTGTGATGGATCGCCGTGATACTTCCAAAGCATGGACACATGAAACACTGGATGCACGGCTGACAAGCTCGGCGGCAATGCAAGCCTATAAGCCACCTCTCCCACTCGATCAAGAATCTCAAATGGGCCAATGAACCTAGGGCTAAGCTTGCCCTTCTTCCCAAATCTCATCACGCCCTTCATAGGCGATACTCGAAGCAATACCCTCTCACCGACCATGAATGCCAAATCATGAACCTTGCGGTTGGCATAACTCTTTTGCCTGGACTGAGCTGTACGAAGCCTATCCTGAATGATCTTGACCTTGTCCAAGGCCTCCTGAACCAGATCCGTACCCAACAACCGAGCCTCTCCCGGCTTAAACCATCCAACCGGCGACTGACACCGCCTACCATACAACGCCTCATAAGGAGCCATCTGGATACTCGATTGGTAGTTGTTGTTGTAGGCAAACTCCGCTAAAGGCAAAACTTGATCCCACGAGCCTCCAAAGTCAATGACACAAGCTCAGAGCATATCCTCCAAAATCTGAATAGTCTGCTCGGACTGCCCAAATTTCCCAACCTCAGGAGTCGTGATGGCGCTTACTAATGTGAGCTAGGCAAGCCAAACCTTTAAACTAATTACTTCATTAACCAATTATTTCCTTTTTAACAAATATAAGGCGATAACGTATAAGCAGCGGAACTTTAAATTTAAGCAGAAGACAACAAAAAAATATCTGAAATCTATGTCTATTACAATTACTCAAGCCTTAACAACCCAAAATCTGGTGTCACAGTGTCATAAACGGTCTAAGACTACTACATACAAAGTCTGAAGAAATAACAGCACAATGTTTCTGAAGTAAGGAAAATGAAACAAGGAATAGAAGATAGAGGAGATACCAAGGCCTGCGGACGCCTATAGGTCTACCTTGGATCTCTACGAGGACTGAAGGTAGCCTCAAACTATGGTCCGATAGTTGCTCCGAATTCGGCACAAAGTGCAAAGTGTAGTTCAGCATAACTGACCCCATGTGCTGGTAAGTGTCTAGCCTAACCTCGGCGAAGTAGTGACGAGGCTAGGACCAGACTACCAAATAAACCTGTGTAGTTATATATAATATACAACGAAAAGTAAAGCAGAAAAAACCATTAAAGATGGGAGGGGGAAACATGCTTCGGGGAATAAGAGGTAAACACGGAATATCAAAAGAATTATAGGGAACCAAAGTCCAACTACAAACACGGATAAGGAAAATAAATGCAGATTTCACTTTCATTTCACATCTTGTTGCAGGCGTGCAACCCGATCCCATTTCTCATATCTTGTGGCAGGCGTGCCACCCGCTCCCATTTTTGTATCTCGTGGCAAGCGTGCCACCCGCTCCCGTTTAACTTATCTCGTGATAGACGTACTACCTGCTCCCATTTCATTAATCTTGTGGTAGGCATTCCACCCGCTCCCATTTCATTATATCTTATAGTAGACGTAACACCCGCTCCCATTTCATTATATCTTGTGGTAGGCATACCACCCGCTCCCATTTCATTATATCTTGTGGTAGGCGTACCACCCGCTCCCATTTCATTATCTTTTGGTAGGCGTACCACCCGCTCCCAGTTACAAGCCAACAATAATCACAAGGAATCTTGGCAAGGGAATAATAATATCAACAAACATCCCGGCAAGAGAACAATGATATCTCAACAATATCCCAGCAAGGAAACAATAATATCAATAAACATCCCGGCAAGGGAAAAATGATATCTCAACAATATCCCGGCAAGAGAACAATAATATCAAACAAACATCCCGGCAAGGGAACAATGATGATAATAACATGTGAGGCATAATAAGCCACAACAGAGTCATAACAATTTATAACACAAGACTCACGGACATGCTTGACACCGACGTATAGATACTCGTCACCCTACCTATACGGCGTACTCCACAATTAACACGTAGCAAATAGACACAACTCCTAATCCCTCAAGCTAAGGTTAGACCAAACACTTACCTCGATGCCACAAACACAATTCACGATTCAACTATAGCTTTACCCCTTGATTCTACCACCAATTCACTCGTATCTAGTCACAAGTTACTTAATTACATCAATAAACGCTAAATTAATCAACTCTAATGCATGAAAATGAGTTTTGTAAAGTTTTACCCAAAAGGTCAAAAATTGCCCCGGCCCACATGGTCAGGTTCGAACCAAAACCCAATTACCCATTCCCCCACGAACCCAAATATATGATTTGTTCTGAAATCGGACCTCAAATCGAGGTCCAAATCCCCAATTTTTGAAAAACCTAGGTTCTACCCAAAACACCCAATTTCTCCCATGAAAATCATTGATTTTAAGTCGAAATCATGTTAAAAGATGTTAATGATTGAAGAAAACTAGTTTAAAATGACTTATAACTGATTTGGAGAAGAAGAAGCCTTTGAAAAATCGCCCTAGTGTGTTTATGTTTTGAGAGGATATGAAAAATGGGTTAAAATTCGTCTAAGTATAAAAGTTGCAGGTCTCAGATGTGGCAATTGCTAACAGGGGTTCGCAATTGCGAACCCTGACCTCTGCTAAGTTGAAAAATGCGAAACAGGGCTTGCATTTGCAAACCCTTCAGAAATGCTAAACTTTCACATTTGCGAACAAAATGTCGCATTTGCGACTTCACATTTGCGACTCATAGGTCGCATTTGCGATCACTGGTCAATGGGAAACTTCGCATTTGCGAAGATAATCTCGCATTTGCGAGAGGGAGCTGGCATGGTCTTCTTTCGCAATTGCGACAAGCCGCTCGCATTTGCGATATTGCATTTGCGAGCCAGGCTTCGCATTAGGCCTGCTATGCACAGCTGAAAAAACCTACAATTTTCTAAGTTCAAAATGCACCCCGTGGCCTATCCAAAACTCACCTGAACCTTCGGGGATCCAAACCAAATATACACACAACCTCAAAAATATCCCACGGACTTATTCGTGTACTCATATCACCAAAATAACATCAGAAACATCGAATTAAACCTCAATATTAATGAAATTTCTCAAAACTTCTTGAACATCAAATTTTGCATTTTAGGTCCGAATCACATCAAACCGATTTCGTTTCTTACCAAACTTCACAAAATTATTTTAAATCATATATAAGACCTGTACCGGGCACCAGAACAAAAATACGGGCCCGATACTATCAATTTTTAATCAAAATTCATTTCCAAACCTTATAAATAATTTCAGAAAATAATTTTTTTCAAAAATTCATTTCTCGGGCATGGGGCCTCGGAATTCTATTCCGGGCATACACCCAAGTTCCATATTTTCCTACGGACCCTTCGGGACTATCAAATCGCGGGTCCGGGTCCGTTTACCCAAACCATTGATCGAAGTCAAATTAACTAATTTTATAGCCAAAATTTATCATTTTTCTACAAATTTTTACATATAAGCTTTCTAGCTACGCTCCTGGACTGTGCACGCAAATCGAGGTGATGCTAAAAGAGGGTTGTAATGCCTCAGTACGGCGAATTTCATTTTAAAACAAGTGATGACCTTTTGGTTGAGAAAATAGAAGTTTTGAAACTATCTTGAAAATTTTATGTGTTTTGGTGTTGAATTCGTAGTTCTAGGTGTTATTTTGGCGATTTTATCATGTGGGCAAGTTTATATGATGTTTTAAGACTTGTGTGCATGTTTGGTTTGGAGCCCTGAGGGCTCGGGTGAGTTTTAGATAGGCTATAGAGTGAGTTTGGAACTTAGAAATCTACTGTTGCATCTGGTATCTGTAGTAGGCCTCTAATCTCGCAATTGCAAGATCAGGCTTCGCAAATGCGAGCTTAGCAGGCATGGAAATTGCGAGGTCCTTATTGCAATTACGAAGAAGACCTGGGCCAGCAGAGTTCGCAAATGCGAACACATCTTCGTATTTGCAAAGTAGTCAGGGAAGGGGGATTATCGCAAATGCGACAGGTTCATTTGCGATGCCAGTCTCGCAATTGCGAAGCTCAAGTCGCAAATGCGACATCTGCAACTATGCAAAAAGGGACTTAAACGGGATTTTCACCTATTCTTCACATTTTTCAAATTCTAGAACCCTAGAGGCAATTCGCCCAAGACCAAATCTTCCCCAAAACTTTGGCAAGTGATCCTAACCCACTTTCTTTCACTTTCCCATCACATTTCATGAATTTTCAACCAAAAATTTAAGATTTCTATGGTAGAAATATGGGGTTTGGGTAGAATTAGGGATTTTTATAAATTGGGGATTTATACCTTGATTTGGGGTAGGATTCCAAAACCAATTGTATATCGGGGCTCGGGGGTGAATGGGTAATCGGTTTTGGTTCGAATTTTGAGTTTGGACCAAGCGGGCCCGGGGCCGATTTTTGACTTTTGGAGAAAATGTTGGAAAACATATAATTATGCATTGGAATTGATTTCTTTAGCATTTATTAATGTTATTAAGTTAATTATGACTAGATGCGAGTGAATTGGTGGTGGAATCGAGAGGTAAAGCGGTGTTTGAGCTTTAAAATACATGTTGGCTTGAGGTAAGTGTTGTGTCTACCTTTGACTTGAGACATTAGGGATCCCCGACTTAATTGCTATGTGAAATTTCATGTGTGTGGCGTATAAGTATGGAGACAAGTACCTATGCGCCACCAAATTATCGTTTTAGCATGTTCCCTTTCCCGTTTCCTATTATATTATTTCTTGTCTTAACTCCTACTTGCTCATAAATATTTCCATGTCTAATTGCTTCATGTTAACTGTTGTTTTTTCTATTGAAATATTAATTGTTTCGTAGTTTCATTTTATTACCTTGTTGGTTGAAGCTGGTTTGTTGGTGCTTTATGGTACACCTTGGTTGGTCTCGCTGTGCAGTAATAACTGTTGAAGTTTCACAATTGTATAGATCTTCCGTGATTATAATTTGAGGTATAAATGTTGTGGAGGGTTTGAGCTAAATTGTGAAACACTTATTTTTATTTTATGTTTGGTACTGAAATGTGGGATCGGGTTGCACGTCGCAACATGAGTAACAAGGGTGCTAAGTTTTTAAAGTAAAAAAAAAACGGAATTTAACCACATAATTACAACATCTTATATAAAGTATGACCAAAAGAAACTTGAGAAGACAAGATTTTGGACACAAAGCTCCAAAGAAAATGAATTATCAACAATGTTCTAGGTAATTACTCTTTCTTTTATTCTTGAATAGAAACATATATAAATTTAAGATCATATAACAAGATCTGTAAATGGTGCAAGACTCTAAGGTGTTCACCTCGTGTTTACTTTTTTCATTTTAAAATTATATTGAGTGTAAGTACTTGCTTTTTAATAAATATGTTTAGTATTATTAACGATATACATGAATAATTATGAAAACAAATAACGTAAATAAGATATTGTTGCACAAACGTTAATATTAAGAGTTATTTTTTATCTCCAATTAATATTTTCGTTTACATTTTTTGATTGTCAAATGACAATTATCCATGTTTAAAAAAAAAACTAAAACAAAAGAAAAATCAAGAGATTAAAAGAAGTAATATAGTTATCAATT
Source organism: Nicotiana tabacum (assembly GCF_000715075.1). Lineage (NCBI taxonomy): Eukaryota > Viridiplantae > Streptophyta > Magnoliopsida > Solanales > Solanaceae > Nicotiana > Nicotiana tabacum. The sequence goes on along the minus strand of NC_134087.1, from coordinate 182,293,703 downwards.
GAAACAGAGAAAGAAACACATATATCGAAAAATAATATTAGAAGTCTAAGTATACTATAATAGATTAATTGCTAATGGATTAAAAGTTTATGTCATAAAGATCAATTTAGGAGAGCAGTAAATAAGGTGGGACGATCGGTTCATGTAACTACTTGGATTCAATAAGTGTATATGGATGATTAATTTGTTATTAGAAATATTAGTTTATTCATGTTTAATATGTAATTAAATAAAGAATGTCTACGAAAACAGCAAAGAGTCTTGCTACTGGGCTATGTTTTTTAAGTGACAAACTAACTTTTAATCAATCAAATACAATATCCTATTTAAATTATGATTCAGAAGTAAATTTGAGAGGACAAAATTTTGGAGATATAAACTCCCCAAACAAATTGGATTACAAGCAACGTATAGGTGATTACTTGTTTTATTCTTGAAAAAAACATATATGTATTTTAGATCATCTAACAACATATGTAAATGATGTATATATCACGACTCTTAAGGTATTTTCCTCAGGTTTACTTTGTGCAATAGTTTTTATTATACTAAGGTATCCAAGTATATTTTTGTAATAAATATCTTTCTGCAATTATACCGAGAGTCATACCGTCGCTTTTCGAGACTTTGAAAACATGAAATGTAATAAACTTTATAAAACATTCATTACATAACGTATTAGTGAGTAACTCTTTTTTAAAAGGCAGAATTGGGACTCACTCGGTGCTCGCCCTAGGGCGGAGCACTCGTAAAACACCTGGGCTTATGTGTGAGGCTTAATTTTATGAGACTTATGCCTCGGCCATCGGGGCTTACGCCCCGGATACACCCAATGCCCAGCGTACCGAGCTCGCCTAATAGAACTTTATGCAATTGTATGTAATTGATCTTGTAAATCTTTAAATTTTCTTAATAAATCGTTGACTACTCAAAATTACTTTTTTCCTAAGTATAAATTATTAAGTTGAGAGTATTGTCATAATTAAAATAAAAATTATTGTACGTTATCCACTAAGACTGCTATGATAGTTAATTTTAAATAAATCTTTCATTTAAAAAGTATTTATTTATTAACTATTATTGTGTCTTTACAATATAATGGAGTAGTACAAAAAAAATTATAATTATTTTTCTTTTCACGTTTACGAGATACAATATTTATTAATTTAATAGCTCAATATTAGCTAGTAACTATGTACAAATAATTAGTTATCATGGTATTGTATGGTGAATTATGTGTAACTTTATTAACTTGTTGAAACTTAAAAATGAATGATGCTTGAGAATCATATTTAAATTGTGAATTGTGTTTTTATAAAAATTCTCTTTCAAATAGAAAGCATATTAAATAAAAGGGGTATTTTAAGAAAAATATTAAATTATAATATCGAAATTCTTTCAAAATTCATTACTCCTTAAGAGATACATATAAGATTTCGTATCGAATACTCTACTTTTAATGATTGAGTTGTAACGACATTGCAACTATTTGCACATTATGATATATGTTATACTTTTCGTATTATTGATAATTGAATTATAATTTTTTAATATTTTAAATATATTATTTGTTATAATTTTGTAATTTTAATGTAATTTTTATAATTATTTTATATTTTATGCTATCTTAAAATTCTTGAAATTAGTAAAATTTAATGATCCGTGGGAAAAATCGCCCCATGTCTCAGAGCTTACGCCTTGCCTCACGCCATTGCCTTTTAAAACATTGGTGAGTAAACATTATATTAGTTTTCTAATATTAGACTAATATGAAAAAGTTTTAGACAATCTATTATTTCACTCCACATTTATCTTGATATTAATATTCATATTTAATTTTTATACACACTACAAAGTATTTGAATACTAATACTTTGAGCTCCATTTTATAATTCAACTAAATAAATGTAGAATAGATAAGATCACGTGCTTTCACGTGCAAAGCACGTGTAGAGATATTAGTTAGGAAAATGACTGGACTATTCTACCCTTATTTATGTCTTAAGATATATTATCTCTTCATTGAATATTTATTCTATTTATGTGTTATCTCTATCTTCTAGAATAATTATTACTAAGGGTAGAAAAGGAAAAAACAATCAATTTTGTCTTAAACTTCTAAAATAATAAATAATTTGAGATAACTATTTTTAGTAACCACAATTGTTCATGTGTATCAAAGATTGGATCGTCAAAGTCAAATTACATGATGTTCTTTTCCAGAAATAACATTATCAAGACATTGTGGAACTCCTAAAATATTTCTTACATTCATTAACATTTGAGTTCGATAATCTTAAGAAAATACTAATAACAAGTTTGGCGTCAAATTAAATAATATCTGGTTATGATTCCAAACCTTTAGAGATTTTTAACAACACAAATAGCAAAGACAATATGATTGGTCGTGAATTATTATCATGTCCCGAAATTCCCACCCTCGGATGTTATGATGGCGCCTACTATGAGAGTTAGGCAAGCCAATCATTCCAAATATTTTATCTTTTTTATTTTTAACCCATTAACAACTGTGAATTAACATTATATAAACAATGAAAGCAATAAAGCGGAAGAATGAAATGTAACAACTTAAAATAATACTGATACAATTCCATAAACATAAGCTACCCAGAACTGGTGTCACAATCTCACAGACTGTCTAGGAATAGTACAAGTAGGGGTCCTAAAGATAAATACAAAGTTGTTTCTGAAGTACATAGAAGAAACAGTATGGAAAGATTGAAGGAGACGCCAAGGCTTGCGGACGCCTGCAAGACTACCTCGGGTCGCCTGATGGACTGAAGGCAACAACCTCATTGCGGTCCAAAAGCTACAACACCTGGATCTGCACACAATACAGAGTGTAGTACCAGCACAACCAACTCCATGTGTTGGTAAGTGTCTAGCCTAACCTCAGTGAAGTAGTGACGAGGCTAGGACAAGACTGCCAAATAAACCTGTGCAGTTAAATCATATACAACGGAAAAAATAAAGGCAGAAATTTATAGTTAAAATAGGAAGGGGGGAGACATGCTGCGGGGAAAAACAAGTAACAACAGAAAACCAACCAATAAATGTAAAGAACACCATAATTTAATTATCAGCAAGAATCGAAAATCAAAGACAAGTGCACGGCATCGCTCTTCGTGCTTTTACTCTCGTCCCCACCATAAGAATCAATATAATTGGCAAGGTATCACCCTTCGTGCTTTTACCTTACATATCATGGAAAGACATTATATATCGTGCGGCACAACATCACCCTTCGTTCTTTTACCTCATAATATTGGCACGGCATCACCCTTCGTGCATTAACACTCTCAAAATTATGCATGACATCACCCTTCGTGCTTTACACTCTTCCTCACCCAAGCAACAATCACAAAGCAATTTGGGCAAGGGAATCAATAATATCACAATAAAATTACGGCAAAGGAACAATAGCATAACAACAATATCCCCACAAGGGAAAATAATATTATGAGTAATAACATCCCGGCAAGGGAAATAATATCAAAAACAATAAGATCCCGGCAAGGGAGACAATATCATAAACCTCTTCCCTTTTCCACATTTACTTCACAACTCAATTCTTAACTTTAGCCAACTCTCTACAATGTCAATTACCAATAATACTTCCACAAGCCTTGTTCAATAATAGAAATCATCATATAAAGCATGGACAATACGAAACGAAGTCACATTAATCATAGTATAAGACTCACGGGCGTGCTTGACACCAACGTATAGATACTCGTCACCATGCCTATAAGTCGTACATAACAATTAACACATAGCAAATAAGACACAAATCCTAATCCCTCAAGCTAATGTTAGACCAAACACTTACCTCAACGCCACGAACACAATTCAAGCCTCAACTACCGTTTTACCTCTTGTTTCCACCACCAATTCACTTGTATCTAGCCACAATTTACTTAACGATATCAATAAATGCTAAATGAATCAATTATAATGCATGAAAATAGATTTTCTAAAAAATTTCTCAAAAAGTCAAAAATCGACCCGACTCATATGGTCAAAACCCGAGGTTCGAATCAAAACTCGATTACTCATTCACGCATGAACTCAAATATATAATTTATTTTTAAATCGGACCTCAAATCAAGGTCCAAACCCCCAAAATTTGAAAATCCTAAGGTCTACCCAAAACACCCAATTTTCCCATGAAAACCCTTGATTTAGAATTGAAATCATGTGAAAAGAAATTATAGATTAAAGAAAATGAGTTAGAAACTACTTACACTCGATTTAGAGAAGAACCTTTCTTTGGAAAATCGTCCAAGAGAGCTTAGGGTTTGAGAGAGTTTGAAAAATGAAGAAAAATGCGTCTAAGTCCTAATTCACTGGTCGCAAATGTCGTAATTGCGAACATGATTTGCAATTGCGAACCCCTTCAGGACCTGTTGTCTTTGCAAATGTGAAGAATCTGTCGCATTTGCGACCAAGGGAAAATCCGGTCACCTTCGCATTTGCAAAGGACTAGTCGCATTTGCGACATTGCATTTGCGAGAAATGGTCGCATTTGCGACCAAGACCTGCCCAGGCTTTGTTCGCATTAGCGACACTGGGGTCGTAATTACCAAACCTGTCCTCTTCACAATCGCGAAGCCGAGATCAGAGGCCTGGGCAAAAATACCAGATACCAGCACTTGCTCCTAAGTCCAATTTCACTATGTGGCCTATCCAACACTCACCCGAGCTGGGCCTCCAAACCAAACATGCACGCAAGTCCAAAAATATCATATGGACTTGCTCGTGAGATCAAATCATCAAAATAACATCAATAACTATGAATTAAACCTCAAAATCATGAAATCACTCAAGAAAATAAAAAATTACTATTTTCTCAACTATAGGTCCGTTTAATACCAAACCAACTCTGATCTTTACCAAATTTTACATATTTATCTTAATTATTATTTTGAACTTGTACCGGGATCCAGAATCAAGATACGGGCCCGATACCATCAAGAAAATGCATCAATTCACTTCTAAAAACTTTTATTTTTTCCAGATAACAATTTTTTTTCAAAATTCATTTATTGGGCTTGGGACCTCGGAATTCGATTCCGGGCATATGCCCAAGTTCCAAATTTTACTATGGACCCTATGAGACCGTCGGATCACAGGTCTGGGTCTGTTTACCAAGAATGTTGACCCAAGTCAACTTTATTTAATTTTAAATTCCAATTTCCTTATTTTACTTAGTTTTCACATAAAAGCTTTCCGAAAATGCACTCGGACTGCGCACACAAATCGAGGTGATATAAAAACAGGTTTTAAGGCCTCGGAATATAGAATTTACTTGCAACACAAGTAAAAGGTCATCACATTCTCCACCTCTAAAACAACCGTTCGTCGTCGAACGGACATCGAAAAGAAGTACCTGAGCCGGAGAAAAGATGGGGATATTGGCTCCGCATATTGGACTCAGACTCCTAGGTCACTGCCTCAACAGGCTGACCTCTCCACTAAACACGAACAGAATGGAAACTCTTCGATCTCAACTGACGAACCTGCCGGTCTAGAATAGCTACCGGCTCCTCCTCACAGGACAAGTCCTTTTCCAACTGGACAGTGTTGAAGTCTAACACGTAGGATTGATCGTCGTGATACTTCCGAAGCATAGACACATGAAACACTAGATGTACGGTTGATAAAGTCGGCGGCAATGCAAGTTTGTAAGCCACATCTCCCACTCGATCAAGAATCTCAAATGGGCCAATGAATCTAGGGCTAAGCTTGCCCCTCTTCCCAACTCTCATCACGCCTTTCATAGGCGACACCCGAAGCAACACTCACTCGTCGATCATGAATGCCACATCACGAACCTTATGGTCGGCATTACTCTTTTTCTTGGACAGAGTTGTATGAAACCTATCTTGAATGATCCTGACCTTGTCCAAGGAATCTTGTACTAGATCCGTACCCAACAACCGAGCTTCTCCAGGCTCAAACCATCCAATCGGCGACCGACACCACCTACCGTATAAAGCCTCATAAGGAGCCATCTGGATGCTCGACTGGTAGTTGTTGTTGTAGGCAAACTCCGCTAAAGGGAAGAAATGATCCCACGAGCCTCCAAAGTCAATGACACAAGCTCAAAGCATAACATATACTCCAAAATCTGAATAGTACGCTCGAACTGCCCGTCTGTCTGAGGATGAAATGTTATGCTCAACTCGACCCGTGTGCCGAACTCACACTAAACTGCTCTCCAGAAATGGGAAGTAAACTGCGTACCTCAGTCTGAAATGATAGACACAGGCACACCATGAATATGTGCAATCTCTCGGCTATAGATCTCAGCTAACCTCTCGAAAGAATAGGAGACTGCCACAAGAATGAAACGTGCTGACTTGGTCAGCCTATCAACAATAACCCACACTGCATCGAACTTTCTCTGAATCCGTGAGAGTCCAACAACGAAGTCCATAGTGATACACTCCCACTTCCACATGAATCTCAATCTTCTGGAACAAACCACCAGCTCTCTAATACTCGTACTTTACTTGCTGACAATTCAAACACCGAGCCACATATGCAACAACATCCTTCTTCATCCTCCTCCACCAATAATAATGTCGCAAATCCTGATACATCTTAGTGGCACCCGAATAAATAGAGTACCGGGATCTATGGGCCTCCTCTAAAATCAACTCTCGAAGTCCATCCACATTAGGCACACAAATACGACCATGCATCCTCGAAAATCCATCATCTCCAACTGTAACATGTTTGGCACCTCCGTGCCGCACTGTGTTTCTAAAGACAAGCAAATGAGGATCATCATACTACCTATCTAGAATACACTAAAATAATGAAGAACGAGCGATTGTGCAAGCTAACACACAGTTAGGCTCAGAAACATCCAACCTCACGAAGTGATTGGCCAAAGCCTGAACATCCAAAGCAAGCGGTATCTCACCGACCGGAATATACGCAAGACTTCCCATACTGGCTGACTTTCTACCCAAGGCATCGGCCACCACATTGGCCTTTCCCTGGTGATATAAGATGGTGATATCATAGTCTTTAAATAGCTCCAACCACCTTCTCTGCCTCCAGTTTAGCTCCTTCTGCTTGAACAAATATTGTAGACTCTTGTGATCCGTGAACATCTCACATGACACGCCATACAGATAATGCCTCCAAATCTTCAATGCGTGAACAGTGGATGCTAACTCCAAATTATGAACTAGATAATTCTTCTCATGAATCTTCAACTGTCGCGATGCATAAGTAATGACCTTGCCATCCTGTATCAACACCGCACCAAGTCCAATACGAGATGCATCACAATAAACTATATATGGCCCTGAACCTGTGGGCAAAACCAACACTGGCGCCATAGTCAAAGTTGTCTTGAGCTTCTGAAAGCTCGCCTCACACTCGTCCGACCACCTAAACTGGGCACCCTTATGGGTCAACCTGGTCATTGGGGCTGCGATAGATGAAAACCCCTCTACAAACTGACGGTAATAGCCTTCCAAACCCAAGAAACTACGGGTCTCTGTAGCTGACAAGGGTCTAGGCCAGTTCTTGACTACCTTTATCTTCTTCAGATCAACCTGAATACCCTCTGCTGATACAACATGACCCAAGAATGCAACTGAATTCAACAAGAACTCACACCTCTAAAACTTAGCATACAACTGACTATCTCTCAAAGTCTGAAGATCAAATCTCAGATGCTGCTCATGCTCCTCCCGGCTGCGGGAATAGATCAAAATATCATCTATGACAACTATCACGAATGAATCCAAGTAAGGTTTGAACACTCGGTTCATCAAATTCATAAAAGTTGGTGGGGCATTTGTCAACCCAAATGACATCACCAAGAACTCATAATGCCCGTACCGAGTGCGAAAGGCTGTCTTAGGGACATCGGATGCCCTAATCCTCAACTGATGGTAGCCACATCTCAAGTCAATCTTCGAAAATACCTTGGCACCCTGAAGCTGATCAAACAAATCATCAATCCTCGGTAATGGATACTTATTCTTGATTGTAACCTTATTCAACTGCCGGTAATCAATACACATCCTCATCGATCTGTGCTTCTTCTTAACAAACAACACTGGTGCACCCCAAGGCGAGATACTAGGTCTAATATAGCCCTTATCAAGCAAGTCTTGCAACTGCTCCTTCAATTCTTTCAACTGAGGCGGGGCCATACGATACGACAGAATAGAAATGGGCTAAGTGCCTGGAGCCAAATCAATGCAGAAGTCAATATCCCTGTCGGGTGGCATACTCAGCAGGTCTGAAGGAAATACCTCAGGAAACTTACGAACAACAGGCAAAGAATCCATAGAAGGAACCTCAGCACTAGAATCACGAACATATACCAAATAGGCCAAACACCTTTTATTGACCATACGCCGAGCCTTCATATATGAGATATCCCTACGGGTAGAATGACTAGGAGTCCCTCTCCACTCTAATCGAGGTAAACCCGGTAAGTCTAAGCTCACAGTCTTGGCATGACAGTCCAAGATATAGTGGTAAGGTGATAACCAGTTCATCCCCAATATGACATCAAAATCAACCATGTCCAAAAGTAACAAATCTACTCGAGTCTCAAGACCCCCAATCACAACTATACATGAATTATGGATAGGGTCTACCACAATAGAATCACCAACCGGTGTAGACACATATATATAAGCACTCAAGGAATCATTAGGCATGACCAGATACGGTGCAAAATAAGATGACACATAGGAGTATGTAGATCTTGGATCAAATATAGCGGAAGCATCTCTACTACAAACCAGAACAGTACCTGTGATAACTGCATCGGAAGCCTCAGCCTCAGGCCTGGCTACAAGAGCATAACATCGGGGCTGGGCCCCACCACTCTGAACTACATCTCTGGGACGACCTCCTACTGGCTGGCCTCCACCTCTAGCGGCCTGACCTCCACCTCTAATACCTCTACCTCCACCTCTAGAACCTCTATCTCCACCTCTAACTGGCTGAGCGGGTGGTGGAACACTCGTGCCTGAACCATGGCACAGGAACCCTGATGCTGAGAACCGCTTGGTGCTCGAGGGCAAAACCAAGCAATATGCCATATATCATCATAAGTATAACAAGCCCTGGTTGCTGAGACTTCTGACCCTGACGGCCTGAATAACCACTCCAAAAACTCTGGAACGGTGGTGCACTGATAGGAGTTGGCGATGCATTGTAGGGCAACTAATCTGAATACTTCATATGAGAACCACGGCCAGATAGAGCATCGTGAGAATCTTGAAGTATTGAATGAAATGGCCTGGAAGAATTGCCCCTACCAAAAGAATCCCTACCTCCAGATGAGGAACCACTGAACCTGCCCGAATAACGAGGCCTCTTGTCAGATCCCTGACCACTCCTCTATGATAGAATCATCTCAACTCTCCTGGCCACATTGGCCACATCCTGAAAAGAAATCTCGCTCCTCGTCTCCTTAGCATCTGTAATCGAATAGGCTGAACGAGTCCCTCAATGAACCTCATCACTCTCTATTTTAGTGGGAAGTATAAGAAGATCATGACGGGACAAGTTAATGAATATGGTCTCGTACTGAGTAACAGTCATAGAACCTTGCTAGAGATGCTCAAACTGCCTCCGATAGTTTTCCCTCTAAGTAATAGGAAGAAACTTCTCCAGAAATAGCTGAGAGAATTGATCCCAAGTCAAAGCTGGTAACCCAGCTAGTCTAGCCAAACAATAATCTCTCCAATAAGTCTTGGCGGATCCAGACAAACGAAAAGCGGGAAATTCAACCCCATTGGTCTCCACTATCCCCATATTTCGAAGAACCTCATGACAGTTGTCCAAATAATCCTGCAGATCCTCAGAAGATGTACTACCAAAAGTAGTAGTGAAGAGCTTGATAAACCTGTCCAATCTCCACAAGGAATCAACAGACATAACTGACCCCTCTCTGATCTGTGCCATAATACCAGGCTGAACTAACCCAACTGGTTGAGCTGTTGGAGTTTGAAACTGGGGAGCCATTTACTCCAGAGTGCGAGTAGTAGGAGTCTAGGCTCCTCCTCCAGCCTAGAGCTACAGGAAATGTGTCGGCCTGTGCCACACTCTCCATGAGGCTCACTAGACGGACCAAAGCATCTTGAAGTACCGGGGTGGCGATGAACCCCTCTAGGACCTGAGTTGGTCCTGCGGGAATTGTATGGGCTGGAACCTCATCGTCAAACTCAACCTAGGACTCCGCCGTTGGTGCTGCTACTCGAGCTCTAGGCTGAGCTTTGCCTCGGGCCCTAGCATGGCCTCGACCTCTGCCCCTCATAGGAGCTGCTGCTGGGGGCTCGGCTGTTGGTCAGCTGATAAAGCGGTACGTGTTCTCATCATCTTCGAAAGAACAGAGTGGAAGTTCAATTAGCATTGAGAATCAAGTCGCACAACAGGAAAGTATAGATATGAAGTTTTTTCCTAATTCTATAGCCTCTGGGGGATAAATACAGACGTCTTTATACCGATTCCTCAGACTCTACTAAGCTTGTCCGTAAATTGTGAGACCTAAGCAACCTATTGCTCCGATACCAACTTGTCACGACTCGAAATTCCCACCCTCGAGTGTCGTAATGGCGCCTACTAGTGAGAGCTAGGAAAGCCAATTATTCCAAATATTTTACCTTTTCCATTTTTAACCCATTAATAGTCGCAAATTAATATTATATAAACAGCGGAAACAATAAAGCGGAAGAATGAAATGTAACAACTTAAGATAATATCGATACAATTCCATAAATATAAGCTAACTAGAACTGGTGTCATAATCTCACAGACTGTCTAGGAATACTACAAATAGGGGTCCAAAAGATAAATACAAAGTTGTTTCTGAAATACATAAAAGAAACAGTATGGAAAGATAGAAGGAGACGCCAAGGCATGCGGACGAATGCAGGACTACCTCGGGTCACCTGATGGACTAAAGGCAGCAACCTCACTGTGGTCCAAAAGCTGCACACCGGGATTTGCACACAGTGCAGAGTGTAGTATCAGCACAATCAACCCCATGTGCTAGTAAGTGCCTAGCCTAACCTCGGCGAAGTAGTGACGAGGCTAGGACAAGACTACCAAATAAACATTTGCAGTTAAATCATATACAACTGAAAAATAAAGGCAGAAATTTACAGTTAAAGATAGGAGGGGGGAGACATGTTGTGGGGAACAACAACTAGCAACAGAAAACTACCAGATAAATGTAAAAAACACCATAATTCAATTATCAGCAAGAATCAAAAATCAAATACATGTGCACGGCATCATCCTTCGTGCTTTTACTCTCGTCCTCACCATAAGAATCAATATAATCGGCACGACATCACCCTTCGTGCTTTTACCTCACATATAATGGCATGGAATTATCCGTCATTCATTATCACTCATATCATGGCACGACATTGTACATCGTGCGGCACAACATCACCTTTCGTGCTTTTACCTCACAATATTGGCTCGACATCACCCTTCGTGCATTAACACTCTCAAAATCATGCACGTCATCACCCTTCGTGATTTACACTCTTCCTCACCCAAGCAACAATCACAAAGCAATTTGGGCAAGCGAATCAATAATATCACAATAAAATCCAGGCAATGGAATAATAGCATAACAACAATATCCTGGCAAGGGAAAACAATATCATGAGTAATAACATCCCGCCAAAGGAGATAATATCAAAAACAATAACATCCAGGCAAGGGAGACAATATCATAAACCTCTTCTCTTTTCCACATTTACTTCACAACTAAATTCTCAACTTGAGCCAACGCTCTACAATGTTCAATTACCAATAGTACTTCTACAAGCCTTGTTCAACAATAGAAATCATCATATAAAGCATGAACAATATGAAATAGAGTCACATTAATCATAGTATAAGACTCACGGGCATGCTTGACACCAACGTATAGATACTCATCACCATGCCTATACGCCGTACTCAACAATTAACACATAGTAAATAAGACACAACTCCTAATCTCTCAAGCTAAGGTTAGACCAAACACTTACCTCAGTGCCACGAACACAATTCAAGCCTCAATTATCGCTTTAGCTCTTGTTTCCACCACCATTCTCTTGTATCTAGCCACAATTTATATAACGATATCAAGAAATGCTAAATGAATCAATTCTAATGCATGAAAATAGGTTTTCTAAAGATTTCCCTAAAAAGTCAAATATTGACCCCGGGCCCACATGGTCAAAACCCAAGGTTCAAACCAAAACTCAATTACCCATTCACCCATAAAATCAAATATATAATTTGTTTTGAAATCGGACCTCAAATCAAGGTCCAATTCCCCAAAATTTGAAAATTCTAAGTTCTACCTAAAACACCCAATTTCCCCCACGAAAACTCTTGATTTTGAAATAAAATAATGTGAAAAGATGTTATAGATTAAAGAAAATGAGTTAGAAATGACTTACAATTGATTTGGAGAATAACTTTTCTTTGGAAAATCTCCCAACAGAGCTTAGGGTTTGAGAGAGTTTGGAAAATGAAGAAAAAGTGTCTAAGTCCTAATTCACTGGTCGCAGATGTCACAATTACGACCAGGGTTTGCAATTGTGAACCCCTTCAGGACCTGCTGTCTTCGCAAATGCGAAGAATTTGTCGCATTTGTGACCAAGGGAAATCCGGTCACCTTCGCATTTGCGAGGGACTAGTCGCATTTTCGACATCCCATTTGTGACATCGCATTTGCGATAAATGGTGGCATATGTGATCAAGGCCTTCCAGGGCTTGGTTTGTATTTGTGACACTGGGGTCGAAATTACAAAGTCTATCCTCTTCGCAATTGCATAGCCTGATCTCACAATTGCGAGATCAGAGGCCTAGGCAAAAATACCAGATACCAGCACTTGCTCCTAAGTCCAATTTTACTCCGTAGCCTATCCAAAACTTACCCGAGCCCTCGGAGCTCCAAGCCAAACATGCACGCAAGTCAAAAAATATCATACGGACTTACTCATGCAATCAAATCATCAAAATAACATGAACAACTATGAATTAAACCTCAAATTTATGAAATCACTCAAGAACATCAAAAATTACTATTTTTTCAACTATAGGTCCATTTTATACCAGACCAACTCCGATCTTGACCAAATTTTACAGATTCATCTTAATTATTATTTAAAACTTGTACTGGGCTCCGGAACTAAGACACAGGCCCGATACCATCAAGAAAATACATCAATTCAATTCTAAAAACCTTTATATTTTCCAGAAAATAATTTTCTTTAAAATTCATTTCTCGGGCTTGGGACCACGAAATTCGATTTCGAGCATATACTCGGATCACGGGTCTGGGTCCGTTTGCCAAGAATGTTGACCCATGTCAACTTTATTCAATTTTAAAAGTCAATTTCCTTATTTTACTTAGTTTTCTCATAAAAGATTTTCGAAACAGCGCCCGCACTACGCCCGCAAATCGAGGCGAGACAAAAATAGGTTTTAAGGCCTCTGAAAATAGAATTTACTTGCAACACAAGTGATGACCACAATTATGTTTAACTTAATTAACCAATTAAACCACAAAAGAACATTCAAGTGAAATATTTATAAAAGATTATAAACTCATCTTATATAGTAGTACACTAAAGCAATAAAATTCTGCATTCATTTAAGGATTCATAATTCTATTGTATCCCATTTCATCTCTAGATTACCATTCTAAAAAGTTCAGTATTTTTCCCTATTGAATGTGATAACCTGAAAGGTCATCTTATGTTTTAGAACTCGATTCTGCACTCTTAAGCCTTAAAAATCTCATTTTTACCCACCTCGAATTGTGTGCATAGTCCGGTTGTGTTTCCGGAAAGCTTTTATGTTGAAAGTTGATAAAAATATGAATTTTTGTCTTAAAAGTTAATTTTAGTTGACTACGGTCAATATTTTGAGTAAATGCAACCGAACCTGTGTTTGGACGGTCCCGATGGGTCCGTGATAAAATATAGGACCTGAGAGTATGCCCGGAATCGAATTCCGAGGTCCCTAGCTCGAGTTATGAATTTTTGTTGAAAATTAAAAGTTTGAAAGTCTAATAGTTTTAAACAATTGATTGATGCTTGGCCTTGTTGATACCGGGTCAGTATTTTACTTTCAGAGCCTGGTACAGGTCCAATATAAAATTTTTAACTTATCTATGAAATTTAGTGAGAAACAGAATTGGCTTGACATGATTCGGACGTCTGGTTGTGAAGTTAGAAATTTTAAAGCTTTCTTGAAAATTTCATTCGGTTTGGTGTTCAATTCGTTGTTCCAGGTGTTAGTTCGGAGAAATGATCGCTCGAGCAAGTTCGTATGATGTTTTAGGACTTGTGTGCATGTTTGATTCAGAGCCTTGAGGGCTCAGGTGAGTTTCGAATAGGCTAGGGGATGTTTTGGACTTAGAAAATCTGGTTTTTCTGTATTTTAGGTGCCTTTTGGTTTCCTTCTTTGTGTTCGCGAAGGTACTCTCGCGAATGCAAAGTAGAAACTGGGATGGCTTGGTTTTTGTTCTTCGCGAACGTGAAGGCATGGTTTCGAATGCGGAGCGTTGAGGGCCTTACCCTTCGCGAACGCCACCAGCTCAACGCGAACGCAAAGCATATGGGACCTAGGGAAGGGGTCAGTCATTCCTTCATCGCGAACGCGAGCAAGGGCTCGCGAACACTAAGGCCAGGGGGAGTGGCCTTTGCAAACGCGATGTGGAACTGAGAGTAAAAGCACGAAGGGTGATGCTCGTGCATTTTCCTTTACCATTTCTACTTGTTCTAACTGTTTAAGGCATAATGATTGATCAAGTCTTTATCACTGCTTTGTTTCTTTACCTTATAATCCCCTCAGCATGTCCCCCTCGCAGTATTGCTTGTCTTGTTCTTCCTTTACTACTATTATTGGTATATGTATAGTTATACTGCACAAGTTGTTTATGGGTGTCTTGTCTTAGCCTCGTCACTACTTCACCGATATTAGGCTCGACACTTACTAGTACATGGGGTTGGTTGTACTGATACTGCAATCTGCACTTTTTGTGTAGATTTTGGTGTCGGTCCGAGCTGATCTTAAGACTAGTTGCTCACTTCATTCCATAAGAGACCCAAAGTAGATCTGCCGGCATCCGCAGACCCTGGAGTCTCCTTTCAACTGTTTCAGTTTATTGTTTCTTTTAATTCAAAAATAGTTGTACTTTCTTTCAACATGTAATTTTTAGTTAATCTTAGAAATTCGTGAATTATGCACCAGATTCTGAGTAGTTGTGTATAATATTAAGGTTGTTATGGATTCCGCACTTTATAACTTGTTATAGTTTAATTGTTGTTAATCACTAAATAGTTTAAAATTTTAGCGCGATAAGCTCTAACGTTGGCTTGCCTAGCAAGTGAAATATTAGGCGCCATCACGGTCCAGACGGTGGAAATTCCTAGTGGTCACAAGTTGGTACCAGATCACTAGGTTGCCTAGGTCTCGCAATTCACGAACATGCTTAGTAGAGTTTGGGGGATCGGTACGGAGACGTGTGTACTTATCTCCTAGAGGCTACAGAATTTAGGAACATTTTCACTTCTATTCTTCTCCATCGTACAATGTTGTTCCCTCTATGCTAATTGAACTCTTCTACTCTTGTTCTTTCGCAGATAGCGAGAACACGCACCACATCTTTAGCTGAGCAGTAGTTAGAGCCCCTAGTGGCAGCTCCTACGAGGGGCAAGGGTAGGGCTCAGCCTAGAGCTCGAGCAGCAGCAACAACAGTGGAGCATCAGGTAAAGTTTGATGAGGAGGCTCCAGCCTAGACTGTTCTAGCAGGGCCAGCTTAGGTCCCAGAGGGGTTCATCGCTACCCCGGTACTTTAGGATGATTTGGTCCATCTAGTGGGCCTCATGGAGAGTATGGCTCAGGCCGGCATATTTCTTGTAGCACCAGCTATCTCTCATGATGGGGGAGGAGCAGAGACTCCCGCTACCCACACTCCGGAGTAGATGGCTCCTCAGTTTCAGACACCAGTAGCTTAGCCCGCTGAGGTAGTTCAGCCGGGTATTGCAGCATAGACCATTGATGGATCGGCTATGTCTTCTCAGGCTTTGTGGAGATTGGATAAGTTTACCAAGCTTTTCACACTTCACTTCAGCGGCACATCTTCAGAGGATCCCCATGACTATCTGGACAGTTGTCATGAGTTGTTACGAAACATGGAGATAGTGGAGACCAATGGGGTCGACTTTGCTACTTTTCATTTGTCGGGTTCCGCCAAAAAATGGTGGAGGGATTATATGTTGGCCAGACCAGCTGG
Organism: Nicotiana tabacum; assembly: GCF_000715075.1. NCBI lineage: Eukaryota > Viridiplantae > Streptophyta > Magnoliopsida > Solanales > Solanaceae > Nicotiana > Nicotiana tabacum. The sequence goes on along the minus strand of NC_134087.1, from coordinate 182,277,382 downwards.
GTAGCTGGCTCTGACTTGGGACCAGTTCGCTCAGCTATTCCTTGAGAAGTTTATTCTTATCACTCAGAGAAGGACTATCTGAGGCAGTTCAAGTGTCTGCAGCAGGGTTCTATGATTGTCATTCAGTACGAGACTCAATTTTTGGATATGGCCATGCTATTCTTATTCTTCCTACCGAGAGAGAGAGGGTGAGGAAGTTAATTTAGGGACTTGCTCAGCCTATCAGATTGCAGATGGATAAGGAGACTCGAAGCGAGATTTCTTTCTAGGCGACAACCAATGTTGCCAGGCGAATCGAGATGGTTTTAGCTCGGGGGAGTGGTCTGGGGTCTGACAAGAGGCCGCGCCACTCCGGTAGATTCAGTGGGGCCTCATCTGGAGGCCGAGTTACTTTGGTAGAGGCCATCTTTCCAGGTTATTTCATTCAGCACTCCAGGCATCCTATGGTGCTTCAGGTGGTCGTGGTCCTCATATGCATTATTCTGATAAGCTAGCCTACAGTACACCACCATCTCCTATTAGTGCACCTCCACTCGAGAGTTTTCAGGATGGTTATTCAGGCCGTTAGGATCAGTTTCTGGGTCATTAGCCATAGCAGCCGAGATCTTGTCATACTTGTGACGATCCGAGACACATTGTTAGGTTTGCCCTCGAGCATCAGGGTTCTCGTGCCATGGTTCTAGCACTATGTGCTTCACCGCCTACTCAGCCAGCTACAGGTAGGGGTCAGACAGCTAAAGGTGGAGGTCAAGGCATTAAAGGTGGAGGTCAGGCCGCTAGAGATGGAGGCCAGCCAGACAAGGCCCGTCCTCGAGATGTAGTTTAAAATGGTGATGCCCAGCCGTGATGTTATGCTTTTCCAGCCAGGCATGAGGCTGAGTCATCTGACATGGTTATAAGAGGTACGATTTCAATTTGCAGTAGGGATGCCTGTATACTATTTGATCCGGGTTCTACTTATTCGTATGTGTCATCCTATTTTGCTTCATATTTGGTTGTGCCTCGTGATTCTTTGAGTGTTCCCATGTATGTGTCCACCCCTGTAGGAGATGCTATTATTGTAGATCATGTTTATCGTTCGTGTGTGGTTACCACTAGGAGTCTTCAGACTCGTGTAGATCTCCTACTTCTCGATATGGTCTATTTTAATGTCATTTTGTGGATGGATTGGTTGTCACCTTATCATGTTATATTGAACTATCACGCCAAGATAGTTACCTTAGCCTTGGTTGGGTTTCCTCGATTAGAGTAGAGAGGGACTCACGGGCATTCTACTAATAGGGTTATCTCTTATATGAAGGCTCAGCATATGGTCGAGAAGGGGTATCTAACTTATTTGACTTATGTCCGCAATTCTAGTGTGGAGGTTCCTTCCATGGATTCTATACCAATTGTTCGAGAGTTTCTGGAGGTATTTCCTGCAGACCTACCGGGAATGCCACCCGACAGGGATATTGACTTTTGTATTGACTTGGTTCCGGGCACTCAACCCATTTCTATTCCGCCATACTGCATGGCCCTGCCAGAGTTGAAAAAATTGAAAGAATAGTAGCAAGACTTGCTTGATAAGGGCTTCATTAGGCCTAGTGTCTCACCCTGGGTGTGCTAGTGTTATTTGTGAAGAAGAAAGATGGGTCGATTAGGATGTGCATAGACTATCGGCAGTTGAACAAAGTCACTATCAAGAACAAGTATCCATTGCCGAGGATTGATGACTTATTCGATCAGCTTCAGGGTGCCAAGGTGTTTTCAAAGATCAATTTGAGGTTTTGCTACCATTAGTTCAGGATTAGGCATCTGATGTCCCTAAACCAGATTTTCAAACTCGATATGGGCATTATGAGTTTCCAGTGATGTCATTTTGCTTGACAAATTCCCCAGCAACATTTATGGATTTGATGAACTGGGTGTTCAAGCCTTACCTGGATTCCTTTGTGATTGTGTTCGTTGATGATATCGTGATCTACTCCCGCAAGCGAGAAGAGCACGAGCAGCGTCTTCGAATCATACTTCAAACTCTGAGAGACAGCCAGTTATATGCTAAGTTTTAAAAGTTCTCGGTCGCCTTCTTGGGGAATGTCGTATCAGCAGAGGGTATTCAGGTAGATTCTAAGAAGACTGAGTCCATTCAGAATTGGCCTAGTCCTACTTCAGCCATAGAGATCTGTAGTTTATTGGGATTGGCAGGTGATTACCGTTGGTTTGTGGAGGGGTTTTCATCTATGGCATCCCCACTGACCAGGTTGACCCAGAAGGGTGCCCCGTTTAGATGGTCAGACGAGTGAGAGGCGAGCTTTCAGAAGCACAAGATAGTTTTGACTATGGCGCCGGTGTTGGTGTTGCCCACAAGTTCGGGACCTTATATAGTATATTGTGACGTATCTAGTATTGGACTTGGTGCAATATTGATGTAGGGTGGCAAGGTTATTGCATATGCTTCACGATAGCTGAAGGTTTACGAGAAGAATTACCCTGTTCATGACTTGGAGCTGGCAGCCATTGTTCACGCGCTAGAGATTTGGAGGCACTATTTTTATGGCGTGTCGTGTGAGGTGTTCATGGATCATTGGAGTTTGTAGTATTTATTCGAGCAAAAGGAGATAAATTTGAGGCAAAGGAGGTGGTTGAAGCTATTGAAAGACTATGATATCACCATCTTGTATCATCTAGGGAAGGTCAATGTGTTGGCCGATGTTTTGAGTAGGAAGTGAGCTAGTATGGGCAGCCTTGCGTACATTCCAGTCGGTGAGAGATGGCTTGCATTAGATGTTCAGGCCTTAGCCAATTAGTTCGTGAGGTTGGATGTTTCTGAGCCCAGTCATGTTTTAGCTTGTACAATTGCTCGGTCTTCTTTGTTTGAGCGCATCAGGGAGTGGCAGTATGATGACCCTCATTTGTTTGTCCTTAGGGACATAGTGGGTCACAGTGATGCAAAGCAGGTTACGGTTGGAGATGATGGAGTTTTGAGGATGCAGGGTCGTATTTTTGTACCAAACGTGGATGGACTTCGTGAGTTGATTCTAGAGGAGTCTCATAGTTCCCGGTATTCTATTCATTCGGGCGTCGCCAAGATGTATCAAGACTTGCGGCATCATTATTGGTGGAGGATGATGAATAAAGATATGTTGCACATATAGCTCGGTGTCTAAATTGTCAGCAAGTAAAGTACGAGCATCAGAGACCTGATGGTTTGCTTTAGAAGATAGAGATTCCTGAGTTGAAGTGATAGCGTATCGCTATGGATTTCGTTGTTGGACTCACACAGACTCAGAGAAAGTTCAATGCAGTTTGGGTTATTATGGATAGACTGATCAAGTCAGCGCATTTCATTCATGTGGCAGTTACATATTCTTTAGAGCGGTTGGTAGAGATTTATATCCGCGAGATCGTTCGTCTTCACGGTGTGCCCGTGTCTATCATACGCAGTTTACCTCGCATTTTTGGAGGGCAGTGCAGCGTGAGTTGGGCACGCGGGTTGAGCTAAGTACAACATTTCATCCTCAAACGAACGGGCAGTCCGAGCACACTATTCAGATATTGGAGGATATGCTCTGCACATGTGTTATTGACTTCGGAGGTTTGTGGGATCAGTTCTTGCCGCTAGCGGAGTTTGCCTACAACAATAGCTATCAGTAAAGCATCTAGATGGCTCCCTATGAGTCATTATATGGTAGACAGTATTGATCACCAGTTAGTTGGTTTGAGCCGGGGGATGCTCAGTTATTGGGTACAGATTTGGTATAGGATGCCTTGGATAAGGTTGAGATCATTCAGGATAGACTTCGCACAGCTCTGTCCAGCAGAAGCGTTACGCCGACAGTAAGGTCCTGACGTTGCATTTATGGTCGGGGAGAAAGTGTTACTCCGTGTGTCACCCATAAAAGGTGTAATGAGGTTTAGAAAGAAGGGCAAGTTGAATCCCAAATACATCGGTCCTTTTGAGATTCTTGAGCGAGTGGGAGAGGTGGCTTACAGACTTGCGTTGCCACCTGGTTTATCAGCGATCCATCCAGTGTTCCATGTGTCCATGCTTCAGAAGTATCACGACGATCCATCCCACGTGTTAGACTTCAGCACTGTCCAACTGGACAAGGATTTGACCTACGAGGAGGAACTGGTAGCTATTCTAGGCCGGCAGGTTCGTCAGTTGAGATCGAAGAATTATCCTTCAGTTCGAGTGCAGTGGAGAAGTCATCCTGTTGAGTCAGCTACATGGGAGTCCGAGTCTGATATGCGGAGTAGATACCCCCACCTTTTCACCAGCTCAAGTACTTTTTTATGTTCGTTCGAGGACGAACGGTTGTTATATTTAATATTTTGATATTAATATTCATATTTAATTTTTATACACACTACAAACTATTTGAATACTAATATTTTGAGCTCCATTTTATAATTAAACTAAATAAATTTAGAATAGATAAGATCATGTGCTTTCACGTACAAAGCACGTGTAGAGATACTAGTTAGGAAAAGAATTGGACTATTCTATCCTTATTTATGTCTTAAGATATATTATCTCTTCATTGAATATTTATTCTATTTATATGTTATCTCCATCTTCAAGAAAAATTATTACTAAGGGTAGAAAAAAAAATAATCATTTTTGTCTTGAGCTTCTAAAATGATAAATAATTTGAGACAACTATTTTTAATAACCATAACTGTTAATATGTATCAAAGATTGGATCGTTAAAGTCAAATTACATGATGTTCTTTTCCAGAAATAACATTATCAAGACATTATGGAACCCCTAAAACATTTCTTACATTCATTAACATTTCAGTTCGATAATCTTAAGAAAATGCTAATAACAAGTTTGGCGTCAAATTAAATAATAACTGGTTATGATTCCAAACCTTTAGAGATTTTTAACAACACAAATAGCAGAGACAATATGATTGGTCGTGAATTATGTTTAACTTAATTAACCAGTTAAACCACAAAAGAACATTCAAGTAAAATATTTATTAAGGATTATAAACTCATCTTATATAGTAGTACGCTAATGCAATAAAAGTCTGCATTCAGTTAAGGATTTGTAATTCTGTTGTATCCAATTGCATCTCTAGATTACCATTCTAAAAAAGTTCAATATTTTTTCCCCATTGAATGTGATGACCCGAAAGATCATCTTATGTTTAGAACTCGATTCTGCGCTCTTAAGCCTTAAAAATCTAATTTTTACCCTCCTTGATTTTCATGCGCAGTCCGGATATATTTCCGGAAAGCTTTTATGTTGAAAGTCGATAAAAATAAGAATTTTTACCTAAAAAGTTGAATTTAGTTAATTTCGGTCAATGTTTTAAGTAAACGGATCTAGACGCGTGTTTGAACGGTCCCGGTGGGTCCGTGATAAAATATGGGCCTGGGGGTATGCCCGGAATCGAATTCCGAGGTCCCTATCTCGAGTTATGAATTTTTGTGGAAAATTAAAAGTCCGAAAATCTAATAGTTTTAAAGAATTGATTGATGCTTGGCCTTGTTGATACCGGATCCGTAGTTTGGTTCCGGAGTTCCGTACAGGTCTAATATAATATTTTTAACTTATCTGTGAAATTTGGTGAGAAACAGAATTGGTTTGACGTGATTCGGACGTCCAGTTGTGAAGTTAGAAGTTTTAAAGCTTTCTTGAAAATTTCATTCGATTTGGTGTTCAATTCGTAGTTCTAAGTGTTATTTTGGCAATTCGATCACGCGAGCAAGTTCGTATGATATTTTAGGACTTGTGTACATTTTTGGAGCCCCGAGGGCTCAGGTGAGTTTCGGATAGGCTACGAGATGTTTTGGACTTAGAAAATCTTGTTTTTTCTGTTGTTTCAGGTGCCTTCTGGTTTCCTTCTTCGCGTTCCCGATGGCACTCTTGCGAACGGGAAGTAGTGTAGAAACTGAGATGGCTGGGTTTTTCTTCTACGCGAACGTGAGGTCTTGGTCGCGAACACGGAGCGTTGGGGGCCTTACCTTTCGCAAACGCGACCAGCTCAACGCGAACACAAAGTATATGGGACCTGGGGGAGGGGTCAATCATTCCTTCATTGCGAATGCGAGCAAGGCTTGCGAACGTGAAGGCCAGGAGGGAGTAGCCTTCGCGAATGCGATGTGGGACTCGCGATCGCGAAAGTTTGGCAAGCTCTGCTCTTCGCGAACGTGACAGTGTCCTCGCGGGCGCTATGAACAATGTCCCCCAGCTATTAAACAGTCCCATTATGGGACTTAAGCCATTCCTTCAAATTTTCAAAAGCTAGACGGCCTAGAGGCAATTCTCCCAAGCTAGTTTCTTCCCTAAAGTGGTGGTAAGTGATTCTAAACCACTTTCTTTCAATTACCCATTGCATTTCATGAATTTTCAACCTAAAATCTAGAGTGTTCATGGTAGAATTGAGGGTTTTGGGGTACAAACTAGGAATTTGGGAAATTGGGGATTTAGACCTCGAATTGAGGTCGGATTCCAAAACCAATAATATATCCGAGCTCGGGGTAAATGGGTAATGGATTTTGGTCCGAACCTCGGATTTTGACAAAGCGGGCCCGAGGTCGATTTTTGACTTTTTGGAGAAAAGTTTGATAAATCTAAAGTTATGCATTGTAATTGATTCCTTTAGCAATATTTAATATTATTAAGTTAATTGTGGCTTGATACGAGTGGTTTGGAAATGGATTCTATAGGAAAAGCAGTAATTGAGCATTGAGTTAGCCGTTGGAGCGAGGTAAGTGCCGTGGTTAACCTTGGCTTGAGGGATTAAGTCTTATTTGCCTATTTGTGACGTGTTTGAATGTTAGGTACAACATATAGGTGAGGTGACGAGTACCTATGCGTTGTTATCAAGTCAAAGCATGCGAGTGGGTCATATTCTTGTGATTTTTGCTTTCTTTGATCATGTTATTCTTGTTTAGACTAGTTACTTGTTATGTTGAGCACTCCTATCATGTGTATGAACTTTGGAATTGATTGGGTATTGACTTAAAGATGAGGTTGATATTGTGGAATCAAATGTCGAAATAAGATTTGTTATTGTCATTTCTATTTCCCTATTATTATTGTTACTTGTTCTTGGTGAGGGAGAGTGTAAAAGCATGAAGGGTGATGACGTGCCCTGTTTTGTGAGTGATAATGCACGAAGGGTGATGTCGTGTCATATTGTGAGTGTTAATGTACGAAGGGTGATGTCGTGCCATGTTATGAGAGAGCTAATGCATGAAAGGTGATGTCGTACCGTTTCTATTGTTTCATATGGTGAGATTAAGAGTAAAAGCACGAAGGGTGATGCTCGTGCAGTTTCCTTTACCATTTCAACTTGTTCTACTTGTTTAAGGCATAATGATTCATCAAGTCTTTATCACTGCTTTGTTTCTTTACCTTGTGATCCCCCTCAGCATGTCACCCTCCCAATAATGTGTGTCTTGTTCTTCCTTTACTGCTGTTATTGGTATATGTATAGTTATACTGCACATGTTGCTTGTAGGTGTCTTGTCTTAGCCTCATTACTACTTCGCCAAGGTTAGGCTCGACACTTACCAATACATGGGGTCGGTTGTACTGATACTGCACTCTACACGTTCTGTGTAGATTTTGATGTCGGTCCGAGCTGATCTTGAGACTAGTTGCTGACTTTATTCCATAGGAGGCCCAAGGTAGATTTGCCGGCGTCCGCAGTCCCTGGAGTCCCCTTCTAGCTGTTTCAGTTTACTATTTCTTTTAATTCAAAAATAGTTGTACTTTCTTTCAGCCAGTTATTTGTAGTTAATCTTAGAAGTTCGTGAATTATGATACCAGATTCTGGGTTGTTGTGTATAATATTAAGGTTGTTATGGATTCCGCACTTTATAACTTGTTATAGTTAAATTGTTGTTAATCACTGAATAGTTTAAGAATTTGGCGTGATAATCTCTAACGTTGGTTTGCCTAGCAAATGAAATGTTAGGTTCTATCACGATCCCGACGGTGGTAATTTCGGGTCGTGACATTAAATCCATTAATAATAAAACTGAAAAGAATGGAGAGAGTTCATCAGATTTCTCATATGCCTAAAAGAGTAAATCATGAAATATCCAATTAAAGTGCATAGAACAGAAGTACCGCGTCTGTGCTACCAAACTCTTAACTCCAAAAGCCAAATTGATAAGTGAGATGCAGTTGCATAATGGCCCGAGTGTCACTCTTCGCTGGAGTAAGTTATTAGCAAGTTAAACATGCGTGCTTCTCTTTCAAAAAAGGGTTATGAAGCATTGGCTTCTGTTCGCACGCGTTAGTTTTTTTTCCTGTTAATTAAATAGGGTATTTAAATTACTTTTGTTCAAAACAAGTTTATAAAGTTTTGGCTTTTGTTTGTATGCATTAGTTATTTTTCCTAATAATTAAATAGGATATTTAAATTTCTAAGAAGGGCAATATGGTAATTTAACTTTACACTTAGGTGCTTCCCGCTTAATATAGTATAGATAGATAGATAGATAGATAGTTAGATAATAAGAAATGAATTGAAACCTTAAACCACTTTAATGAATTATAACTTGCTAGTTGTAGAAAACTGTTGGAACTTTTTTCATTTTCATAACTGTTTATCCGTAAAATGGTACAGTTAAATTTGTTACGTAGTTTATAGACAAGCAACTTGATTTGATCCAAAAATAATAAAGAGAAAGAACTAAAATTAAAATTTAACGATTTAAATTTAATAAGATAACAAGCCTGGCTCCGATCTCAGCGTCTTCGAGAGAAGAAGTGAAAATAATGACAAAATGAAAGAAAGGTGTTAATTTGAGAGCAAAATAGTAAAATATAGCTTTTTGTTTTCATACCCTTACAATGGAGACTTTGTTCTCAACGGAGAACAACACTGAAAGTACGGGGGGGGGGGGGGATGAATTGCCGATTTTTTCTTTTTATGTCTAAGTAGTTGACTAGTTTATCAAATAGTCGACTAAAAGTCAAGGCAGGATAAACCTAAAGACTGAAGTAAAGTGCAAGAATTAAAGACACCTAGAATTTTTATACTGGTTCAGATTCAATGTGAATCCTACTCTAGTCACTTTCGGTTGCAAAGGTGTTATCACTTCAAAGCACCTTGAATAACGTCGTACAATTGTATTGATGTTATCTCCGAATAGCAACTCATTTTTTATTCTAAGTACACTCATAATAATTGTGATACAATGTCTCACCAAAGTTTTTCTCCTTTCTTCTCTTTACTGATAACACAGTAAACTACACTTAGATAACAATACTTGTTTATAGTAGAACAAAGAGTATGAAGTTGGTTTAATCAAAGTATGTAATTCTTCCCTGATGATCTGCAATATATACTCGAACTTTGATTTGACTGATTTTAGCAGATCATTGAGAGATTTGCGATCTGAAGGGAATTGATCCTTAGAGTTGAATCAGTTATGATTCGTTCCAAGAATAAGTGCTGACCTTCCTTAGTTTGAATCTTGATTGCCAATCTTTCCTTTTTGAGAGTGAATCTCCTCATGCGAATGGTCCTTAGATTGTTCCTTGATCTAAACGATTGATAACTTTCCTTTGGAACGCATATCTTCAGTAATCTGAGTAGACGCAATTTCAGTAACCTAGATCTCATCAAATCTTGGTCCTTCCTTCTTTATTCTCCGTTATCTGGGTTGTCGTATCTTTTACAAATCTCTTTAAACTTGGACCTTCTTTTCTTGTTTTTGTTGACAAATCATTGCATTCTTCCTTTCTTTTACTCCTTCTTTTCTTGTCTTCTTTCGTACATCATTGACAGACTTGCTTGCATCCTCCTTTGCATCTGGAATGATCCTACAAATAAAGATATGTTATTTTTCATCATTGAAATCTAGATCTTACAATCTCCCTCTTTTTGATGATGACAAAATAACATAAAAGCAATTTACTTCCCTATTTAGTCGACTCTTTTCTTGTTGTAGTTGACTCCTCCTTGACTGAGCATCATGTGGTAGTTGACTCCCCTTCATTAGAACAACCATAAAGATGTGTATACTTGCAGATACTCGTAGTAGTCGACTCCCTCTCAACAGGACAATCATAAAAAATTGATGATACATGTATCTGTAAACTTATTTCTCCCCCTTTGGGCAACAACAAAAAGCATTATAACAAGGCGCAATACATAAGTGGCATCTTTAAGCTATCCACAATGATCAAACAGCCTCCTCAATAGACCCATTTACTATTTAGACACTTCAATCTACTATTAAGTGTATCAAGTAAACACCCGAGTGCAACAGACCACATGCGTGAGTTATAATTGCCATTGACCTGTCAAATGAGCCAATTAAAGTATAATACGTGTAATTTATAATTAAAAAATGACACATATAATTAACAAAAATAGAAAATACATCTAAAGAAGAAAAATAAACCCATTTCCTTTACTTTTATCGAAACTAGTGATATCCCCCTCTCTCTTCTTCCCCCCTCCCTTTCATCTTCTTCTTTGCTCCCATTCCCGTCCTCCATCCCCTGTCTTTGGCAAATCCGCCCAACAAATTAAAACAACATACAAATATGAAATAAAATAGATTAGCCAAATAGAGAAACCATTAAGGGATCATTAATAGACCTCGCCAGAAAAGCTCCTCTTATGCGATCTCTATCGCCGGAAAATTCGTTCTCCAAGCAAAGCTAAAAAAATATAATTGTATTCGAATCTTCAGTCTTCTCTGTCCATTATTTTTTTGATTAAGAATTTGGGCTTATATTAATTATTTCTCTAATTTATTATTTTTGATGTAAAATTATCTTTAAAATTGTCCGCCGATGAAGATGAAAGAGGGTGGAGAAATCTGAGAAAAAAATTGTGGTTTTTCGCAGCAACAACATTTTGCTGCTTCCTTCAGCTGGGTTTGGGACTGATTTTAGGCCGATGGAACTAGGCGGAGCTGTGAAGGTTACGGGCAATAGAGTTTTGTGGTGAAAGGTGGATTCTGGTAATTTACGGCGCTTAGTTCGAGCTTTAATGGCTGATTTTTCTCGCCTCTATGTTGGTTTCACGGTGGGGTCAAGATGGTTAAGTTCAGAAGAAAGGAGGAAGAGAGGCTTAATTACAGCTGCTTTAGCTAGATACTATGGTGCTCTAAGGTTTCTTGGTTCTTTTTCAAAGAAAAATAAAATTAGGCTGAAAAAAGACTCAACGCGCTCAAAATTTTGTTGCAAACACGCATATGCCTCATCAGGAACATGTGTTTACTTGATACACTTAATAGTTACTTGAAGTGTCTAAATTATAAATGGGTCAGTTGAGGAGGTTGTTTGATCGTTGTGGATAACTTAAATGGGTCGTTTATGTATTTCGCCTTATAACAATATATAAACAGAAATAAACACTGCAAACAAAAAAATTCCAAGAAACTAAGCAGCAGCGCAGAGATAGTCATAATGGTGCAGTGATTGTCCTACCAAAACAGTCGAAGACTGGTGAACCGGCCCAAAACAACAAAAAGACATAACAGAAAGAAAATATTGTCTTAAACATCCACCCATTCACAAACTAACGATGCAGAAAATAAGTGAGAGTATTGCAGATAGCCTCCTTCAGACGATCAAAGCTAGCATTCACTGTAAAAGGTACCCCATTGATAATGTCGTCCACTTCCTTGAAAGCTTTGACTGCATTCTCTGCTAATTTGAGAATCTTGACCCTAATCTTTGATACTTCTGAACCTGTCTCCTTTGAGATGTCATGAATATCCCCAATGGTTGATTCAGTCGAGATAAGAAGATCCTTCGGCATCATTCAATTTCTTCACAAGTTCAGGATCACACACACTAGGATGGGAACCAGACGCTCTTGCTTTGGATTTAGCCTGAATAACTTTAATCTTCCATTCTTGCTACTTTACCCAAGTACCTTTCGCACAAACATACCACATACAGGAAAAGGCTCTAGAGTTGTAAGATCTGGTGACAAAGACAAAGGGGTAAATGAAATAGAGATGTTATGGGCTTCTAGTAGATGAGTGATAACCATACCATAGGGAAGACTAGTAGGATTATCAGCACTTTCAATCATGAAATTTATGACCCAAGAGGACAATTTGATTTTATGCTTGGTCACTAGATAATAAATAAGAAAGTATCCCATTGAGAAAAGGTGAAAAATGAACCAGTGCGAGGGAGAAGGGTTGTTGCTACAATATATGCGAGGACCCAGGTTTCAAAGCTAATATTACAGGGGCCTAACTAGTTAGGAAGGAAATTAGAGCGAGACTCAGCTATGCTACGCTTTGCTTGATCAAAGGCAATTTCAAGATCTTCAAGCCAGGTATTTTTGAATAGCATAGAGAAACTAGAACATTTACACTGAAAAATTAAGTTAAACAGGGCACAATCTAGAACCATGCACTTCCCTAGAACTAGAGACTCTAACTTACCAGGCTTTGGAGAATGGAGATCAGCATAAAATATCCTAACTAGGGGTTCATAAACTTTTGGAGGTGATAGAGAGAGGAAGTTTGACCAACTTTGGAAATCGAAAAGTTCTTTTACCTTGTAGTTGAGGGCTTCTATATCATTCAAATCAACCACTCTATCATGAGCTATAGGCTTGTCTTTGAAGGCAATGAAGGTATCTCTATTTAGAGTATTCTAGAAGTTGATATCAAGCTCTAAAGAACTCAAAAGGTCTACTTTGAGTTTCTTTGCGGTGAAACATTCATTTCTATACTTGAAACAAACATTGGGGCACGTTAAATTTGCAATATCCAGAAATGAAGAAGGTTGCTGTTTTCTATTGTATTCTTGTAATAATTCTCATGTTGTCAATGGATGAGTGGTGCCTATAAAGCCAAGCCAGGATCTTGGACTTGTCTCCTATCGAATCTCAAGGTAAATGTTAGTTGAAGTGTACTACCAACTTATCTAAAAGCTTAAACTTTAAGAAAGAGTTTATTTTTATCTATTTAATTATATTTTCAATAATATTTATTCCTATATATGCCAGAAGAAGATAGGAATGATTTAGTTAGATGTCGCAGTAACAGGGTCACTTGGAGCAATGTCAATCCTTCACCTTATCCAAATATGAGAAGTCATTACTATAGTTCTAAGAGACCCTTAATTTACTGATTTCATTAATTTTTCTTTCTTCTTCTTTTATTTTATTCCTGAAAAATAACTTCCTTTATGTGCACGCAACGGATGTGGTGACAATTGCATGGAAAATACTTCAGGAAATTTGGGATGAGATGGAACAAAATGGCATCTACTGGCTGTTTGGGTTGTGTGTTCATGTATTGTATTATATTTTATTATTATTTTAAATAAGATATTTTATGACTGTTACTTAAAAAATAAATGTTGTATTGTTAAATTCATTGATCTGTAGCCATAAAAAGATTCATATGTAACAGAATTATTGTGTTAGTTCACTATTTTTTTTTATTTTGCAATTACTATATATTATTGAATAATTTTGTTTTACCATTTACCCTATTTTTGTTTTTAACTTCTTTACCTAAGTTTGTCTTCATCATATTTTAGGTCACTCCCTTCGTCAGTATTACTCCATCTTGTCACTATACATGTACTCTTTTGTCACGACCCACACTAACACTGTTTTGATGGCGCTTATCGTGGTACTAGGCAAGCCGACACATTACCAAAACGAACTGATATTTCTCATTTCAAAGATAGTTTCAAAGCTATTTAACATAAAACCTTCATAAGGAATTCAAATCAAAAAGTAAAAGTGCGGAAAAGAAAGCCCGACATCGGGGTGTCACTAGTCATGAACATCTACTACCACCGTCTAACAATATCAAGACTAACATAGTCTGGAAATAACTGAACACACTAAGGGAAGATAAATAGGGAGGAAAGCAGGACTGCGATCGCCAGGCAGCTACCTTGCTAACTCCGATGGATCTACAACTGAATAATCAACACCCGCTACCTGGTCCAGAAATGCCTGGATCTGCACACAAGGTGCAGGGAGTAACGTGAGTACGTCAACTCAGTAAGTAACAATAGTAAATAAAGGCTAAGCAATAGTGACGAGCAATAAAGCATTTAAATTTCATATCATGAAATCTCAGTAAAATACAACATGCTTTTAAAATCAGGGTTTGCATCAAATCATCTCGTTTAAACTCAATTATAGTAAAAATCATTTAAAGATATTTCTCGACAGTTTTCAAACAAAGGCTCAATGCAAAGGTGAGCAAGAATGATGAAATCATAAACAGCCCCTCGGGAAAATATCACTCGTATATATCCCCTCGTGCAAACATCACTTATATACAGTCCCTCAGGCAAACATTACTCATATACAGCCCCTAGGGTAAACCTCACAGTCACTCGTATACAGCCCCACGGGCATACCTCACAATCACTCGTAAACAGCCCCTCAGGCATACCTCACCATCACCCATGCCTCCCAGTCACTCAGCACTCGGCACTCAGCACTCGCCACTCGCACTCAATAGGTACATGTGCTCACTGGGGGTGCGCAGACTCCGAAGGGGCTCCTTCAGCCCAAGCGATATAACAAGCAAATCATGGCATAAATCAATTAGGACCTCGATCTCACTCAGTCAAGAATCAGTAAACCATGTTGCGGCGTGCAGCCCGATTCCATATATGTCCTCACAAATCAGGCCCTCGGCCTCACTTAGTCATAAATCAGTAAAACATGTTTCGGCGTGCAGCCCGATCCCATAAACATCCTCACGAATCAGGCTCTCATCCTCACTCAACCATAAACCTCTCAAGTCACTCGGGCTCTCAGCAAAGATAGGGTACTCAGCCCAAAACAACATTTATAACCATGACTGAGTATAGAGTTTCAATTAAAAACATTGAGAGGATAGTAAGAAAAATGCCCCTAAGGGTCCAAACAGCTCTGGCACAAGGCCTAAACATGGCATTCAGCCCAATTTACAGAAACTCTTTCTAAAACACATAAGTATCATATAGTTTCAACCAAATACGCAACTTTACAGTTGCTACGGAACAGACTAAGTCACGATCCCCAATGGTGCACGCCCACATGTCTGTCACCTTGCATGTGCGTCACCTCAAAATAGTAAAACGACATAAAATCCGGGGTTTCATACCCTCATGACTAGATTTACAATCATTAATTACCTCAACTCAGTCAAATCTCTACTTTACAATGCTCTTGTCTCTCGACTCGGCCTCCAAATGCTCAGAATCTATTCACAATCAGTACAATACCATCAATATATGCTAATGAAATGACTTCCACAAGAAAAACTATTAATTTAGACCAAAATCCTAAAATTCACTCAAACTTGGTCCTCGGGCCCACGTCTCGACATCCAACAAAAATTACAAAAGTTGAAAGTCCATTCACTCACGAATCTATCCATACCAAATTCATCAAAATCCGACATTAAATGGTCCTTCAAATCCTCAAATCAAACTCTCCAAAATTCCAAGCCCTAATCCCTCATTTTCACCCTTAATTCCACTAATTAATTAATAAAACAACGAGAAAACACCATAGATAGGAGTATTAGAGCTCAAGAAACATACCTCACCGAAAACCCCTTGATTCTCCCTTCAAAATCTCTCCAAAAGCTCCAAAAACCGACTTGAAAATGGTGGAAATGAACCAAAATTTGCAAAGTGTGCTATTTATACTTTCTACCCAAGCCTTCCGCACATGCGGCTAAATAAGCGCACTTGCGGTGTAGCTTCTGCGCAAAAACCTCCGCATCTGTGGCTAATTAGTTAAATTCCATGGGCCGCTTCTGCGCTTCAAGATCGCATCTGTGATCATTGCAGGAGCGGAACCAACATCGCACCTGACCATCACATGCACCTGCGCCCTTTATTCTGCTTCTGCGACCATCGTAGGTGCAACAAACCCCTCGCACCTACGGAATCTAACACCCCCTATCACGACCCCGGTTTGCTCTCCGTGAACCATCATGACGGCACCTAGTCACTACGGCTAGGTAAGCCTAACAAATGCGGACAATAACAAAACTTGCGGAAGAAATAATTAAAAGCCAAAATAACCGAATGAAATAGTATTTTAAATGTCGCTCGGCATATACAATACAACTTCTCGAAAACTAACAACATTTCCCAAAACCCGGAATCTCATAAAACCACAGACCTTGGAATGCCTACCAGTGTCTAACTCCAGAATATCTAACAAGGAAAAGAAAATACATAAGGGCTAATACAATAGGGAGAGTAGAAAGGGACTCCTCGGTCTGCAGATGCGGCAGATATACCTCTAAGTCTCTGGAACAGTCGCCTCGCCTCAAGGGTGATAGGACTGAGTCAAAGTACCTGGATCTACACATGAAAAATATGCGTAGAAAGGGCATGAGTACACCACATCAGTACTTAGTAAGTGCCAAGCCTAACCTCGGTCGGGTAGTGACGAGAAAGTTCGACAGTGTAGAACAGATCAATATAAATAAGTACAATAGTAAAAGTAACATAAGATATAAAAGGGCAACAATAACTATTACAGAGGCAAGGTAAATACAGAAAGAAATAAGGCTCAGTACCAAAATAACAATCGGAGATCTCCCAGGATACCGTTCTGTAGTCTCAATTATACATATCTAATGGATCTCCCAGGATCGTGTCCCGTAGTCCAACGCATAGTGCACGGGGATCTACCAAAATCCCATTCTGTAGTCCCAAATGTAAATACCCAGTACTGGGGGAATCTACCAGGTGTAATCCCGTAGTTCCATATAACTGTGCAGGGGGGTCTACCGGAATCCCACATCCGTAGTCCCAAATAAACAGACAAGGGGGAGCTACCGGAATCCCATATCCGTAGTCCCAAATAAACAACAAGGGGGAGCTACCAGAATCCCACATCCGTAGTCCCAAATGTAATTACACAGCAGCATCAGGAAAAATATTCAGAAATGTCAATTTCATATCAAGGCAAACAAGTAATTCTAGCCTAGCATGCTGCACAAAATTCAGGTAAAGTAGTTTGAGCTAATAAGGCAATTAAAACACTTATACATGCTTTTCTAAGCTAACAACAAGCTTTAAATGCATGTAATATAAACAAGAAAAGAAACATACTAGTAATTACTTAATAAAAATCAGATTTTCAATATTTAGCACAAGTACGCACTCGTCACCTCACGTACAAGGTTTTTCAATTAACAGTAATAACAAATCCTAAGGGGAAGGTCCCCCACACAAGGTTAGGCACTCCACTTACCTCGAACTACCTCAAATCACTCTGAAACCACGCTCTTGCCACGAGTACTCAACTCTAAATGGCCCAGATCTATTCAATTCAATTTCATAATGTAAATAGCACTTCAAGTATCTGATTCTACAAAAAAACTCTAAGCTAATACGCAAAATTAGGTAAAATGACCAAAACACCCCTCGGGCCCACGTCTTGGAATCGGGTAAAATTTACATTTCCAGAATCCTCACACTCTCATGAGTTCAGTCCTACCAAAAGTACCAAAATCGGACCTCAAAAGGTCCCTCAAATCATCACTCAAATGTCTCTAATTAGTCAAACCCTAACCACCAATTTACCACTGATTTTCCTTAATTTTTCATGCTTAAATTGATAAAAATCATTCCAATAACGAGTTTAGGGACCAAAGACCTTACCCCAATGAACTCCTCTGAAAATCCCTCTTGAAAAGTGCTCCCCAAGCTTCTTCCCGTTTGAAAAGAGGTGAAAAAATGGCTAAAATTTGCGAAGGCAAGTATTTATATGTTCTGCCCAGCGATTTTTGCATCTGCGGCCCTGGGACCGCATCTGCGACAATCACTAACTCAGCCTTATTCTGCATCTGCGACTCCACGGATTCCCCATCCGCAGATGCGGTACCGCTCCTACAAAAATTATACTGTTTCTGCGGCTCCTACTAAACCTCCCCATTTCCGCTTCTGCGATGCCAAATGCCGCTTCTACGGCTCCGCACCTGCAGTCCCATACTCACAGGTGCGGTTATGACAGAATCCTGAGGCCCCCGGGATCTCAACCATCCAAAATCCTTCTGTCAACCTCAACTCCAAACTCCAAAATCCTTTTGTCAACCATCCAAAATCATCCCGAGGCCCCGGGGACCTCAACCAAAGGCACCAACCAGTCTAATACCACTGTCCAAACTTATACAAATCCTTGAAACACCTAAAACAACATCGAAATGACGAATCAATCACGGATTCAAGCCTAAAAATTCCAAAACTCTAAAAATATACTTCCGATCAAAAAGTCTATCAAACCTCATCCGAATGACCTGAAATTTTGCACACGCCACATTCAAACCTACGGAGCTACTCCAACTTCCGGAATTCCATTCCGTCCATCAGATCAAAATCTCACTATCAAACCGGAAACTTCAAAATTTTACTTTCGGCATTTCAAGCCTAAATTAGATACGGACCTTTAAAACACCATCCGAACATGCTCCTAAACTCAAAATCACCCAACGGAGCTAACAGAACCATCGAAATTCCATTCCAAAGTTGTTTTCACACTATTCCGACTACGATCAAATTTCCAACACTTAAGCTCTCATGTACGGGACTAAGTGTCCTAAAACTCTCTGAAACTTAAAACCGAACATCCCGGCAAATCAAAATAGCAGAAATAAACACATGGAAAGAAGTTAATAGGGGATCGAGGCATTAATTCTTAAGACGACCGGCTGGGTCGTCACACCCCCTCTTCCTTTCACTTCTGTGGTCATCTTCCCACTTCGCAGGTGCGGTTATGACTGCAGAGTTCCAAACTTCAGCCATTCTCCAACCTCAAACTTGATCCGTTAACCACCCGAAATCAACCTGAGGCCCTCGAGACCTCAACCAAACATACCAACACATCTCATAACGTCATACAAACTTAGTCAAACGTTCGAATCACTCAAAACAATATCAAATCATCAAATTACCCTTGGATTCAAGCCTAAGAACTTCTATAATTCCACAAACAACGCCGAAACCTATCAAATTACATCCGAATAACTGTCAAAAATGACACTATGAACCTACTCCAACTTTCAGAATCCCATTCTGATCCCGATATCAAATTTTCCACTGCCGACCAATTCAGCTTCCGCCAATTCAGGCCTAATTCTACCACGGACCTCCAAATCACATTTTGGACATGCTCCTAAGTCTAGAATCACTCAACGGAGTAAACATAATCATAAGAAATCCAATTTAAGGTCAAATACTGAAAGTCAAACTTGGTCAAACCTTTCAATTTAAAGCTTTTAGTTGAGAATAATTCTTCTAACTCAATTCCAAAAAACCTAAAAAACAAAACCGACAAGTCACATAAGTCATAATACTTCATACGAGCTACTCATTCCCTCAAACAACCGAGCGAAGTGCAATTGCTCAAAACAATCGGTCTGGTTGTTACATCTTTCGAGGTACTTTTTAGTATGTAAAGCATCTTTTTTTCCTTTTTAGTTTTGAAATGTTACGTTTACTATAAATTGGAAAAGGATAATGTTTAATTACCCCTTTATTACGAGACAATGTTTCAATATAACCTCTGTCTGAGTAGTCGATTATAAATTGCCTTACCGTTACACATTTGAATAAATTTATCCTTCAGTCGTGAAGAGATTCAAATCAACTAATTAAGTGTACACGTGGAGGGTTTTAAATGCATTTCAAATACTCGAATAATTTAATTAGCCAAACTCAACACATAAAATAACCCATACCCAATCCTTTTGAATACTACTCTTTGCCGCTATATATAGTTGCTCCTTGTTCTAACCACATATAACGGCATGCACATGCATACTATTATATGGAGCTTTCCTGAGATTTCTTGGAAGATCGACGTATGGCTAAGCAACCGATGTCCGTGCGGTTACTATCTGCCATGATAAGTTATGTGTCTTTGTATTTTGATGATTTAACAAACTTCATGTGAGAACCAGATAGGGAACCTGATACAAAGCCTCTCCATGCTCAGAACAACAAGTCACATGTTTGGCATTAGTTCCAATGATATCGGTTAAGGGAACAACAGAGGGAACAAATGGCTATCAGTTCCTCTGATCGCAATACAAGTCAACTCTTTGTAGTTGTTAAAGCTGCTGCACTACAAATGCAACAATGTAGTAGTCAATATCAAAGCATGTTGTGTACCAGACCCTTGCTTTCATCATCCTAGTAACCTCACTTATATTTTAGCAATATGAGGCAATGGATTAGATACACTTGCAAACCCTAAAACATAATTTACTCTCAAGTGTTCAGCTGCCTTCATTTACTCCAAGGCATTGAAGAACAAAGTAGCAATAGAACGAAGGACCAGAAACCAGCATTGACTATATCGAGTATCCTTAGTATTGTTGTATCTTTGTTAATGTTATTTACTTGTAATTCCTACTCAGCTTAGTTAGAAGCATCTTGTAAGACATCTTTGTAAACCATAAACCTTTGTGTTTATGTTTGACTAGATTTAGTCAAAGTGGTGACTTTGTAATAGAGTTATTACAAAGATGCTTGCAATATAGTTATTGCAAGTAGGTGAGGGATTAAGAGTTTAATTCTTAGATTACAATAGTTGTATTCTAAAGTTGCGCTGTTAGTGAAGTTAAAATCCTACGAGTGTAGGTCATGATTTTTAATTCTATGAGTTGGGAGTTTTCACATAAAATATTGTTGTGTTATTTACTTAGCATTTTGTGTGTGTATTCTGTGGGAACTGATAGAGAATCAGGTTCTCTATAGTGTTTGGTGAACTCTTAGTTTACATTAGTTAGTATCAGAGCAAGTTCATTCTATAAAGCTAACACATAGAAAGGATCTACATGGTTGCTCCACCAAACTTTGAAGAAGGTCAATTAACCTAAAGACCACCAAGATTCAATGGACAATACAATGGCTGGTGGAAGACAAAAATACATGATTTTATCATGACTAAAGATTTGGTGCTTTGGGATGTCATCTGTGATGGACCCTTCATCCCTATGAAGACCATTGGCGAGACAACAGTCACAATTCCAAAGACAAGGAAGGATTATAATGATGTTGATCGCAAAGCTATCAAGAAAAACTTTCGAGCAAAGAAGATCCTCGTCTGTGGTATTGGACCAGACAAGAACAACATAATCTTAGCTTTTCAATCTGCCAAGCAGATCTAAGGGGCTCTTTAAACCGCACATGAAGGTACAACTCAAGTCAAGCAGTCAAAAATTGACGTGCTCACTATTGAGTATGAACTCTTCAAGATGAAGGATGATGAGTCCATTCAGGACATGCATACTCGCTTCACTTCTATCATCAATGAGATCCATTCTCTAGGAGAGATTATTCCAAGAACAAACTGGTAAGAAAAATACTTAGTGTGTTATCTGGTTCTTGGAAGAGCAAAGTCAATGCTATCATGGAGGCAAAATATCCGCAAAAGCTGACGATTGGTGAACTCATTGGAAATCTGAAGACCTACAAAAAGAAGAACAAGAAGGATCATGAAAGAAGAGAACCCACCTGGTTCTCAAAGCAGACAATAGTGACTCAAGTGGTGATGATTCTAACATGGCCTATTTGACACGAAGGTTTCAAAAAATGGTTCGTAGTAATGGAGGTATTCCAAAAAAGTGCAGCTCTAGCATAACAAAAGGCTATGGTTGCTATCACAAATGCAGGAAGCTAGGAAATTTCATTAAAGATTATCCTCTCCACAAGTAGGAATATTACAAGCACAACACAGATAAGACAGCCAAGAGGAACCTGGTTCCAGACAGGAAATTCAAGAGAAAAGATGTCACTGATAATGTTGTGAAACAAGCTCTTCCTGCATGGGGATTCCTCTAGTGAATATGAGGGCGATGATGAATAAGGCGATACCTCCATGATGGACGCTGAAAGCGTAGTAGTAGAATTGACTCCATATTTTCCCTGATGGAAAAATCTGATGAGGATAAAGATGATGATGATGATGAGGTAAACTTTCTAAACATTCAAAGAAATTTGAAGTCTTACTCTCAAAAGAAGCTGGTATCTCTAGCTAATGTCTTCATTGATGCTTACCATAATCTTATCAATGATAAAAATATTTTAACTGAGAAATTAGGAGAGGTAGATCATGAGAGAGATAATTTACTGGTCGTAGTTGTTGATTTGAAAGAAACCATAGAGGATTTTAAGAAAGAAAAGTATGTTATAATTGAGAAAATTGAAAAGGTAGAACATGGGAGAGATGACTTGTTGGTAGTAGTTGTGGATATAAAGAATATAATTGAAGATTTAAAAAAGGACAATAATTCTATAAAAGCTTCAATAGAAAATTGCATAAACTCTTCAAAAGGAAAAGAATTGGCAACTAAGGCACACATTAAGCTTGAAAATAAACTCAAAAGGGTATAATTGAGTCTTTTTGCTAAACTTGAAAGAAAATAGACAACTTCAGGAAGATCTAAACATGGTTAAAAATGACCTAGATAAATCTTTTAAGTGGATCTAGTCCTCTGATACAACCACCTCAATGCATAAAAGTAATGGGCGAACATGCAGGGAATTTGGTTCCAAAAGGAAAAGGCTCCTTACAATCCACATAGCAAGTATGTTACTGTACTTGATAACTGACTTTGCACTCACAGTGGTAACACTATTCGCCCATTTCCTCATTACAAGGGACCCAAACTTGTTTGGGTTCCTAAGTCTAATCTCTGATTTTCTTATGTAGGGAGTAGTAAAAGGAAGCAATCAAAGATGGAACATGAGTAATAGCTTTTGTAAACACATGACTAGAAGTACCGACTATTTACTTTCACTCAAGGACATGCAAAGTGGGAGTGTGTCCTTTGGTAATGGCAAACAGGGATACATTCTGGAAGTTGTAATAATTAGGAAGACATTCACTCATTCAATTGAGAGTGTGTATTATGTGAATGGCCTGAAATAAAGCCTATTGAGTGTCTCTCAAATCTGCAACAAAGGAAACAAAGTGAAGTTCTTATCAAATTCTTACGCAGTAACCAATCTTGTAACTGGTGAAGTGGTTCTGGTAGCAAAAAGATTCAAAAACATTTATGTTGCTGACTTTAAGTCTCTGAACAGTAGGGACCTTACATATTTGAGTGTTGTTAACGATGATGCTGAACTGTGGCACAGAAGACTAGGACATGCAAACTTTCCTTGTTGAACAATCTAGTTAAGAAGGACCTAGTTCGTGGGTTGCTGAAGTCAAAGTTTAAGGATCACAAGGTGTGTGATGCATGTGTGAAAGGGAAGCAAGTCAGGTCTTCCTTCAAGTCAAAGAAGGAAGTAAGTACCTCAAAGACACTGGATCTATCCATATGGATCTCTGTGGACCTTTGAGGATGCCCAGTACAAAAGGAAAGAAGTACATCTTTGTTATTATAGATGACTACTCCACATTCACATGGACCTTGTTCCTCAGCAGCAAGGATGTAACCTTTCCCATCTTTACTGCCTTTGTGAAGCAGATTCAAGTTTTGGTGAGCCATAATGTTGTAAGCATAAGATCTGATCATGGTACCGATTTTGACAATGCAAATTTTATGAATTCTATGTTGAAAATGATATAAGTCATAATTTTTAGCTCCTAGAACACTCCAACAAAATTGTATGGTGGAGAAGAAAAATAGGACTCTTAAAGATATGGTAAGGAAGATACTAATTGGCAGTGGTGTACCAAAAAGATTTTGGGTTGAGGCAGTGAACATTGCATGCTATCTGATAATCATATACATGATCAGGTCCCGCATAGACAAGACCCCGTATGAATTGCTAAACGGGAGAAAACCTAAGCTGACTTACCTAAGAACATTTGGTTGCAAATGTTTTGTTCTCAATAATGGTAAGGAAGCTCTAGGAAAATTTGATGGCAAGAGTGATGAAGGGATATTTCTTGGATATTCTTCACAAAACAAAGCATACAATGTCTACAACAAAAGAACTCAATGTGTAGAAGATAGCATACATGTAATCTTTGATGAATCACACCACTCAAGTGGGAATTATTAACATGATAACAATGATCAAGACGAAAAGCATTCAAAGGTTCCTGGAGAAGTTATTTATATGGCAAACGGGAAAGCAGATTTGATGAGTAAGTTCAAGGAATCTAGTGAAGAAGATACAATAGAACCTCCAACTGGTTCAGAGGAACCTGGTCCCTCTATTGCAATAATTGAAGTAGAAAACAGAGTTGTTGATGATGTACAAGGTACCCTTGATGCTTAGCAAAGAAGTGGCATTTACACTTCTATGGATGATAATGCTGAATCCCACATGGCGGAACATGGTTCTTCTCACCATGAGACTCAAGTGTCTAACTGGAAGCACAAAATATCACATCCTCTCCAGAATGTAATCATTCCTCTGGATTTAGAAATTCAGACTAGATCAAACACAAGAAGCATGTTTGCTTTCTTAGCTTTTCTAATTGAGCCTAAAAATATTAAGGAAGCACTGAAAGATGCTGACTGGATTGTTGCTATGCAAGAATAACTCCATCAAGTAGAGAGAAACAATATGTGGCACCTAGTTTCCTGACCTTCAAATAGAACAGTTATTGGAACCAAGTGGGTGTTCAGAAAAAAACTTGATGAGTTTGGAAATACAATAAGAAATAAGGCCAGGTTGGTAGTTCAAAGCTATAATCAAGAGGAAGGAATTGATTATGATGAAACTTTTGCTCCAGTTGCAAGGATGGAAGCCATCAGAATTCTCATTTCTTTTGCATCTCATATGAAATTCAAATTATTCCAAATTGACATCAAGAGTGCATTTCTAACTGGATATTTGAAGGAAGAAGTCATTGTCTAATAACCACCTGGTTTTGAATGCCATGAACATACTGAAAATGTATTCAAGCTCGACAATGCCCTATATGGATTAAAACAAGACCCTCGTGCATGGTATGAAAGGCAGTCCAAGTTCCTTCTGAAAAATAATTTTACTAGAGGGAAAATTGACAACACACTTTTTTTGAAGAAAAAAGGGAGGAACCTGCTAATTGTGTAGATCTATGTTGATGACATAATCTTTGGTGCAATAAATGATTTCTTGTGTTATGAGTTTGCCAAGCTTATGGGAAGTGAGTTTGAAATGAACATGATGGGAGAACTGAACTTCTTCCTAGGTCTGCATGTTAAGCAAACCTCTAAGGGAAAGATGATAAGTCAGCAGAAATACATTAAGGAGCTTCTGAATATGGTTGAGATGGAAAGTTCAAAGACCGTTAATACTCTTATTTCCATAGCCACTCGACTAGACATGGACGAACATGGTTCCCCTGTGAATGAAACCATGTATCAGGGCATTATTGGTTCACTCTTGTATATAACATCCATCAGACCTAACATTATATTTAGTGTGGGATTATGTTCTAGATTCCAATCAAGTCGTAACGAATCTCATTTGAAAGTTGTCAAAAGAATTCTGACGTATCTTAAAGGAACGCAATACCCGGTCCTCTGTTATCCCTCAACAGATAATTTTGACTTAATTGGGCATGTTGATGCTGATTATGCTGGTTATTTGGTGGATAAAAAGAGTACATCTTGTATGGCACATCTTTTGGGGTCATACTTGATTTTATGAGGTACAAAGAAACAAAACTCTGTAGCTCTCACTACTGCAGAAGCTGAATATATGGCAGCCACTTTCTGTTGTGCCTAACTGCTATGGGTCAAGCAATAATTAGAAGATCTTAGTGTGTTTTCTTATTATATGCCACTAATGTGTGACAAAACAAGTTCCCTCAACATGGCAAAGATCTGGTTCAGCATAAGAGGACAAAGCACTTTGATGTGTGACATCATTTCCTCACGGACAATGTTGAAAAGGGTCTCATATGTATGAAGTTTTACATAATAGAGGACCATGTAGCTGATATCTTCACCAAAGCATTAAGCAGAGAGCCTTTTGAATAAAATCGACTAAAGTTGGGACTGAGCAAATTGAACTGAGAACCTAGTCCCTCAATGACTGGCTATGAAGGAATGATAAGGTAAACTACTAAAACGTAATTTCTGGCAACCTCTAACTCAATTATATACCATCATAGGTAAACACGCATGGCAATTACAAGGAAAATAAGAAGCTAATGCCCTTGACTCGGGTCAATAGTTCCTCTTACGCTCAAATGCATTTTGAACTACTAAATGTGCCACATCATTAAATGTGTCCTCCCTATTTCCCATACCTTTTAATCCCAAATGTCACACCCATTTCAAACCGACCTGTCTACCCAGTCTGTTGCGTCCAACTGTAACCGGTCTCTTCTTCCCTCTAAATAAACCCAAAAGACATGTCTCTCTTATAACTGTCTATATCAAAGCCATTAAAATCTCTTCTTCTCTCTAAAACCCTCTCTTTCGTGTCTTTACTCTAAAAAAATCACCATGTCTTCTAAGAAATTAGAGTCTCCTAAATCCACCATAAATATCCCTACTGTGTCTTTGTCTCATGAAGCACAACAATCTGAATCAGAGTCTCAACCTTCACCCACAAAAACCCCCATCTCCAACCAACCACCACTCACTGTCTCTTTCCTGACTCCATCAAGTTCTGTTCCTATCATAGCCGAAAAAATCAAACACCCAAGAAGTTTGTCGCTTCAACCACTCCCTATGTTATGCTGAAAAAAATTAAAGAAGAAGGACTGGTGGAAGGGGAAGAAGGAGCAGAGGTCTCAATTCAGCGAGTTGAGGAAGAAATTGTAGACAAAGAGGATGTTGCTAGTCTTAGTGAAGTATCTGGTGCATCTAACACCCCCTCTACTCCAACTATAACCATCAGGTAATACTTCTCTAGTTTCTACGGATTCTTCATTATTAGAAGATTTGGGTGAAAAAGAAGCCATAGAAAATATGTTGTTTATTGCTGCTGAAGGGAGTCTAGTTGGGGAGTATGTGTCTGATGATATGAGTGCTGGGCCTCAGGGGGGAAGAAAAGGGGAATGGGATGGAAATGGGGACGTAGCACCTTAACGTGACTTAATACTAGTTAGTACTACATGGGAGCCAACTGAGGGACCTGCTCCCTCTTCCTAAAAGGTGCGCTATGCTACTACTTGGGATGAAACTTCATGCTCCACTAGAAAGCCCCTAGATAGTACTGGCCCTCTTCCTTCCCCTCATCTTGATGCAATCCCATTAGATTTAGTGATTCCTGAGATGAAACCTCTGCGTGAAGAAGAACGAAGATGATGAAAGTGAGGAGGATTATGATGATGTATCTGTAGCCAGTTTATCGCTGGTAGAAGAGACGAAATAGCCTCTAAAGAGCCTGTTCTAAAAAGACCCACTACTAGGCAGAAGAAGAAAGAAGCCTTGAAAATGCTTTGAAGAAGAATAAGGAGAAAAAGAAGAGAAGAAGATTGGTGAAGGCGAAAAAATTAGTGAATGAGGAGGATCTGCCTCCGCCCAATGTTGTGGATGTTGAGGACGTAGAGGTGAATGAGGAACCTACTTCCCTTGTTCGTAAATCCTCTAAGAAGTTTGTGTTTGTGAAGTCCAAGAAAGTGTCGTCTATGAAAACTGTTGAAATTGATGGAGAGAAAAGTGTTGAAAAGAAGGAGTCTAGTGAGAAAGCTAAGCCTGGTAGGAAGGAGAAAGGTGTTGAGAAGAAGAAATCTCATAAGAAAAACAAGTGACAGTGAGGAACCCGGTTCTTCAAAAAGAACTAGAGTTGAAGTGTCTAAAGATGACAGAAAAAAATTACTAAAGAAGCAAAAACTGCAGTAGGGTAGAGTGTTTGATGCTGCCATTCTTGACATGTTAGGCATGAGACAGCTAGTTGAAATTTTGATTTTCAGATGTGGACTCATCTCTTTACTGTTCTATAAAGAGGAAGTTCACAGTTTCTATGTTGATCTGTTCATTGTGGAGGATGACAATATCTGCCTAAAGGTCAATGGGGTGGATTTTGTGATGGATGAAGCTATACTGGGGGGTATTCTTGATGTACCTACTGAGGGGCTCTCATTTATTGAAGGGACATATTCCTCAAATTTTAGGAAAGTTATTCTAAAGCATCAAGCTGTTCAGCAAGGGGAACAGGTGCACAAGAAGGCCCTGCTTCCAGGATACTAGCTCATGTTTGAGATGGTGAACAAGGTCCTGCTGCCTCTAGCTGAAAAACATTCCATTGCATCATTAATGGACCTGATCTCCTAGAGGCATTGGACAGATACACTATCATCAACCTGCCTGGAATCCTGATTGAACATATAAAGAAAGTGGTAGACTGCAAGGATGGGAACCATGGATTGCCATACGGGTTCCTACTCACCAAAGTTTTAGAACATAATAAAGCTCCCTGGGGAAGAGCATCTATAGGAACTCGTAAGCAAATATTCTCAATGACTACCTTGGAGGATTGTATTGATAAGAAGGGGGGAGTGGGCAACAGCTCTACAATTTCTTAGTTAATTGATGCTCATAGTGCTGCCAATAAGGAGATAAGGAGGATGAAAGCTAGGAATGCCATTCTTGAGCGGCAGATCAGTCAAGCCAGAGAGGAACCTGGTTCTAGTAGTGCTCAGGGTGCAGAGGTTGCCCGCTTGACTGCTGGGAATGCAGAGTTGAGGAAACAAGTTGAGAACCTGAAGGAGCAGCTGATTAATGAGCAGTGGTCTGCAAATACTTAAGTGGATGTTCTTCTCAAAGCCCTTGCCCCTTCATCATTCCCTCCCTCTTCCAGTGCCCCCCAAATCGTCCCCTTGTGAGTGTCCAGCTTATCATTCCTTGTCTTAGTCCAATGTCCTGTTTTTATATCTTGTCCTTATGGCTCTGGTACTTTAGTTTGTATATTTTGTGGATGTTTTGTAAGAATGGTACTACTGCTTATGTTTTCTTCTCTTTATAATTAATGAGCATCTCATTCCTTTCTCTATGCATGTTATACTCTTGTGTTCTGTTTTTAGCTATGTTGTGTGAACACAAGTGGCATGAGTTATTTTTGCTGGACTTATTTTTGCTTTTAATTGAAAAAAATATTTTTATGGTGCCAAAAGGGGGAAGAAAAATTGAAGGGGAGAAACAAGTTATCAGGGGGAAATATGGCTAATCTGCAGGTGGAACAATATGGAGATCTGGTTCTCAGGGGAACTTCAATTCTAAGTTTTTCATCATCAAAAAGAGGAAATTGAAAAGTTATGTGTTTTGTGTTTTGATGATTTAACAAACTTCATATGAGAACCAGATTGGGAACCTGATACAAAGCCTCTCCATGCTCAGAACGACAAGTCACATGTATGGCACAAGTTCCAATAATATCAGTTAAGGGAAAAGTAGAGGGAAACGATGGCTATCAGTTCCTCTGGTCACAGTATAAGTCAACTCTTTACAGCTATTAAAGTTGCTACACTGCAGACGCAATAGTGCAGTAGACACTGTTGAAGCATGTTGTGTACCGGACACTTGCTTGCATAATCCTAGTGACCTCACTTATATATTACCAACATGAAGCAAGGAATAACACACACTTGCAAACCCTAAAACATAGTTTACTCTCAAGTGTGTAGCCACATTCATTTAATCCAAGGCTTGATGAACAAAGTAGCAACAGAACAAAGGACCGGATCCTAGCATTGAGTACATCGGGTGTCCTTAGTATTGTTGTATCTTTGTTAATGTTATTTACTTATATTTCCTGCCCAGCTTAGTTAGAAGTATCTTGTAGGACATCTTTGTAAGCCATAAACCTTGTGTTTATGTTTGACTAGAGTTAGTCAAAGTGGTGAGCTTTGTAATAGATTTATTACAAAGAGGCTTGCAATATAGTTATTGCAAGTAGGTGAGGGATTAAGAATTTAATTCGTAGGTTACAATTGTTTGTAATCTAAATTTTTCAGTTAGTGAAGATGAAATCCTACGAGTGTAGGTCGTGGTTTTTAATCTCCTAAGCTGGGAGTTTTCCACGTAAAATACTGTTGTGTTATTTACTTGTCGATGTGTGTGTGTGTTCTATAGGAACTGATAGAGGACCAGTTTCTCTATACAGTTTGGTGGACTCTTAGTTTACATCACGCCAATTGGGGTCCCCTCCGTACGGTAGACGAGTCTGACAGTGATGTACTAGAAAATCAATGTCAATAGCAATTGAGAGAACAAAAAAAAAGAATGAGAATGAAAGAAAGCTTGATTGCATTAATGAAAGCTATTATTGATAGGCAACATAGTGTTGAGGGGGGAGGGGAGAGACACCAATATAGAAAATTGTTTGCTTGCTTGAGAGTTTGATTACTTGATCCCCCCTAATAATGCTTAAAAACAACAAACCAAAGTTACAGGACTTGACATAACTAAGCTAGAGAGACATAATGGAAATACAGGAAGTAAAACTACATTATTTACAATAAAAGGGACTCAGATTCCTAAGGTAGAAGCAGGTTTGTTGGCGGAAATCTTGTCTTTAGCATCAGAGTCTGTGCACGTGGCACTGTTGGCATCTGCCTGCGACTAGGCGATAGGGAGGACTATTGATAGGGTGACATAGGCACATGCGGAATTATCACTTGGTGCGGCAAAGACAACGGGGCCGTCCATGCTGCTAGGCGTTGGAAGGCTTGTCAGGGCGCCGTGGGGAGCATCCAAGGGGTCATGGGGCATGGCTGAAAAGTCGCCCATGACATTCTCTCCCACGTGAGTTGGTGACGTCCCCGACGTCTTACTTGCAAGATAATCATCGATCAGGCTCTTATAGGCTTTAAAGTTTGTTCCCCTCTCCCAAGTATTCTCCTCTGTATCATGACCCTGCCATTTCACCAATAACTCTTGGTGATCTTTCCTTGAAGCATGAATCACTCGATCATCGAGAATAGCTTCTGCACGTCTTTTTCTAGTTAAATTAGGTCCTGAAATATCGCGTATTTTGAGTTGGCTGAAGGATCCTCCATGTATTCCCAAAAAGGTAGCAGAAGGTTGACATGGAAGACTGATGAATCTTGCACTAGGCTGGGTATCCACCCGGTATGCAACTTTCCTAGTGTGTTTCTCAATGGACAAGGGTCCAATGTACTTTTGCAATAGGCGGGAGTCATGGACCCCTACAAACAAGTACCACTTTGGGATTTTCACCATCACCTTATCTCCTACTTGGTATCCAACAAAGTGACGATTTTGATCAGCATGCTTTTTCATAACTTTTGGGGTTTGACAAGATAGCCTCGCACTATCTCTAAATTTCGCTTTCATTCCTTCGAGAATCTAGCAGTTCGAGGAGATGTCGACATGTTCGAGGCATTCACAGTGTGTGGGAGTAGCATTTACTGTCCAATAATAATTTCAAAAGTTCTTTTGCTTGAACTAGAGCTCTTTTGTGAATTGAAACACAATTGAGCAGCATCTAGAAGCTTTACCCAATTTTTCTGCGATCCGGTAACAAAATGGAGGAGGTATTTCTCCAGCATACCATTGGTCCTCTCCATCTGGACATTAGATTATGGATGGAAACTTGAACTATGGCTCAACTTGGATCTGAGGCACTTAAAGAGCTGAGTCCAAAAGTTTCTACTAAAACGAGAGTCGCTATCACTAACGATATCTTAGGCAGGCCCCAATATTTGAAAACAAAAGAGAAGAAGAGTTGATTTGTATCTTCTGCTGATATATATTTTCGGGCTGCTATAAATGTGGAGTATTTAGAAAACTGATCTATCACAACCAAGATAGTTGTAAGATCTCCGACCTTGGGCAATTCGGTGATGAAATCTAGTGACACGCTTTCCCAAGGTCTCTTTGGAACAGGCAATGACTCCAAAATTCCCTCTTGTGTCAAGAGGTCTGAATTGTCTTTCTGGAATACTAAACAAGTCTTTATATAATAAGCAACAACATCAGCCATTTGAGGCAATAATATGCATGTCACAACAATGCCATAGTGTGTTCTTCACCTCGGTGGCTGGCCTATAAAGTATCATGGCATTCCATCAGAAGAGTCATTCGCAGATCTCCTCCTTTAGGAAAATAAAGTCGGTTCCCTTTTACCTTCAGGAACCTATCTTCTATGTCGAATCAGTGAGTCTTGCCATGTCCTACCAAATTGACCAAATACTGTGCACTAGGATCCTTAGTGAGTAGATCTTGTATCTGGTCTTTTATAGAGGTAGTCACACCGATGCTAGGTCAGCCCTCCAACGAAGCGCACCAGCAACTTGGTTGGTCTTCCCACTTCATTAATCCGAGTTGAAGTGAAATTCCACTAGGATTTCCTACCACCTAGCCCGTCGGCCATTCGTCTTTGGTTGGATCATGAAATAACTAATAGTCGTGTTGTCCGTCTTGACCACGAATGAGGTTCATGCAAAAGCGTAAGTAGTGGACGACAACCAATAATTAATTTTCATGGGCGCCGTAGAGCCATTTTGCATCCTTAAACTTCCGGCTCTCGTACGCAAATGGGTGCCCTCTCATAGCAAGACTCCGCCCAGAGCATAGTTAGAGGCATCCGTTTGTACTTTGAACGGCTTGGCCAAATTAGGAAGGGCCAAGATGGGGATACTAGACATAGCCGCTTTCAATGCGTTAGTTTTGAGGATTTATATTGTGTATGTCGAGCGGTACTTTTAAACGTTGTTATATCACTCTATTTCTGTTATAAAGTGTTTTCTTCCGCAAATTGGTTTATCTTCCGCATTGTTAGGCTTACCTAGTCGTAGAGACTCGGTGCCGTCACGATGGTTCACGGAGGTCGAACCGGGGTCGTGAAAAAGTCATAATTGACATTATGGACCTACTCCAACTTCCGAAATCGAAATCCAACCCCGATATCAGAAATTCCACCCCCGTCAAACATCCCAAAAATCTTCCAAATTTTAACTTTCGCCAAATAACTCCAAAATGACCTATAGACCTCCAAATCCACATTTGAGCGCGCTCCTAAGATCAAAATTACCATACAAAGCTATTGGAATCGACGAAACTCCATTCTGGAGTTGTCTCCCCACAATTCAAGTTACGGTCAATTTTCTTGAACTTAAGCTTCCATTTTAGGGACTAAGTGTCCCATTTTACTCCGAAACCAAAACCAAATCCTCCTGGCACGTCACATAACCAAAAAATGAAAAAGAGGGAGCAATAAATAGGTATTCGGGGCTAATACTCTCAAAATGACCGACTTGGTCGTCACAATTATCCTTTGATATGAACTTTTTCGCGTATGGTCAAATTAGTAAATGTTGGTCCCCACGATGACAATAGGCATTCACATACTAAAAGCCTAACACTATAAAAAAGTATAAATGAATTTCTTTATTTTTCTTTTTATGCTGAAGATAAATAAATGTCTGAACTTGATTAATAATGTGAATAATACTATCTCTAAAATGGAGGCATGAATTTTGGGAGAAAATAATTTTAGTTCATTTTTTATCATCCTGTTGAATTTTGACAATATAGGAGACAAAATGCTGTTAGATAGCAAAACTGACTACTTGAATTTTTTATTTTTACTTTATATAATGATATGTTAATGACTTGATGTTTAATTCCAAAATGAATTTAGTTTTCTACTCAAATTAAAATGAGAATATTTTTGGAATCACAAGAAATTACTAATGAAGGTATGTAGATAACAGTCAGAGGTGGATTGATCCAAAACCAACAAGCTACCTTGTAGAATCAAATTCATAAACTTAAAATTATGAATCCGCTTTTAATAACAGTCATAACTTTGTCATCATCTTCAACGTCCTTGTTTTGATTAATGGTTGGATGAACTGATATGTTCTCTTCAAAAACACTTTGATCTAGGTTTAAAATATATCACACTAAAATATATTTCATTACATATCCATGTGGTTTTATATATGATTTGTAGAAACTAATCTAATGTTACATATCATAAATGTATGTAAAGCATCTAAGATATGAGACTCCTTAAATGGTAATATATATTGGTCCTATATATGAAACCATCAAATTGTAATGTATAAGTCTTACTTATACAACAAAAATTGAAAAATAACCTTAAAATATTATGTAAAACTCCATTGAAACTTCTATACTCACATTTGAATGCTTGGGTTGCCATTGAATTGTTCAATTAACATATCAAATAATAGTACGTAGAATATATTGAATCATTAAACGACATATTCATTATTTAGTGGGAATACATCTAACTTCCTTATTTAAACACTGAATCACAATGGAAACATTGATGAGTTGTTTATATATGCAAGCATAAAGTTGACGAGTCTTTGTATAATGTGAAGAAGATACCTTTTAATGATCAACAACTTAAGTAGAAATTAAGGTAAAATAATTTATTTAACATCAGATAACTTTATTGTATGTTTTTCAAACTAAAAATATGTGTTCTTCATATGAAGATGAAATTATTTGCAGTTGTGCAACATCCTAGGGTGTATGCTATTATCAGGTAATGTATATCTATCTTTTTCTATCTATGTAGATATACGATATGGCCAAAACTTTTATTTGAGACTGGCATCTTATGGCCTTACCCACGGGACGAACTCTATATTGTTAACAACAAAATTAGTTGTATCCACAACAACTAATCATAACAATCCTCAAGAATGAGATGAAGAACCTACATAAGTCAACTTTTAGCATAGGTCTCAATTCAAAACCAAGTCGGCTTAATTATATGTTTTAAAGACGAGGAAATTTCAAATAAATGCTACACTAGTTAAATAGTATTTCTTTACATATATGTTTGAACTACGTAAAGAATAGATAGAGACTAATGAAATATAAGGATTAATTATTTGTCACAAAAGAAATTTTTAAATTAAGGATAGGAGTGATTTTGAAGAAAAATCACTTTCATATTGTTCTTGTAGCTTTGAAAGGCCGAACAAGATGGTGTTTTATGCATTACTTAATGATAGCATCAAAATAAGAGTGAACACGACTGACTTTTATTCGAATTTTAGTATTTTACTTTATAATAATTCTTCTTATTTTTCAGCAAATATCATTTCTGTATAAGAAAAATATGAAGAAAAAAAAAGAGAAAGAAGAGAAAGAAACCAAAATGCAAAGGAAATTTCATGAAAGAGAGCTAGAACTGATATAAGAAAAAGAAGAATTCTTTTGCTACAACAAATTACAAATACATAACCCTTGAAATAAAATTTGCAAGTGGTTGTTTGGTTTAGTTCCTTTCTAGAATATTTGGTGTAAGTAAATTTCTGGATCACCACAATTAACTTTTTTTTTCTCATTCTTAGTGTTGGATAGAAGATGGAGTCCCAATGATGATCTTTATCATCAGACAAAGAGATGGTAGCTGATGCATTAAAAGACCCCTTTTTTTTGGCAATGAAGTTTTGTCCAAGGTTTGTAAAGTTAAGTTAAACTAGTTTCAAACTATTTTTTAAGCTAAAAGTTGTTTCTCATTTTTTTGCTATCTATTATTTTTAGCATCATACATGCCAAGCTATAAAAAGGTATACTAAAACAAAGAGGCGTTTGTGACGGAGGTGATTTTGTACATCTTTGAGGGGCAGCTGAATGGCTTTACATTTATCCATGAAAGTGGAGTGATCCATGGAGACATATTTAGAGATAATATCTTCATGGATGGACATGATTAAGCCAAGATCGGTGATTTTAGCTTGGGTGAGTTTGTTATTTCCTTGGTAGTATTTTTTTTTTAATAAATGCTTTGTTTGAACTTTCAATTTTATCATTTTGATTTAGCTCAATTGAGTGGAGATGACAAGATTGATGTTCGAAGCACAATACTTGATAATGAAATGTACTAAAGTCAATACTTTTTACGATGCATGGGTGCACCAGTTAAGGTGAAGCTAGTGACTAGGAGGAAAAAGAAAGAGAAAAAGATTTTAAAAAGAAAAATTAGAATTCTTCACGCACTATGCTACATCACCATGTTGTGTCTAAACGACACATGTAAAATGTAGTTAAAGTGTTTAAATGGAACGGACTTAAAATAGCGTATTAAGTGAAAAATGCAGACAACTATAAGAGGTTTTGATGTATTTTGCTGAAAGAAAATCTACTAAGAAAAGAGTATAGAGCCAAAGGGAAAACAAGGTCGAGAAGCTTTGTAAGAGATCTTTTTGTTAAATAAATTTCTGTAGTGTTTGACTTTCAATTTATAAATAATTTTAAACAATTTTTAAATAATAAATTACTTTTAAGATAAACTATTTGTTTTTACACAAATTTTAAGTGTTATTTATTAAGAAATTTTTAGATTAAAAAAGAGATTCAAATAGACTAATATGGTCGCCGTTTAATTTCGAAGAACGAATAGCCATATAAAAATTAATCCAGGGATTTGTACTTGTGAACTTCACTACACGTTGAACATCCATGGGCACTAAGCTACTTCTCTCAATCGTATTAAGGCCGTTCAAAAAATAATGTAAAATAATATAAATTGGTATTTGATATATATACACAATATAAATTTTCACTGAAGGGTGTTTGCTTGATCACCCTTGGTGCCACGTAGCTACGCCACTGTCTGTTCTTCTATGCAGAGGCGAATTCAGGATTTAAGTTCTATGAGATTCAATCTCTAAGGTTCATAGTATTTAACATGTTGTATTTTTAAAATTATAGGCTCATATATATAATTTTTTATAATTTAATTGATTTTTTATACATAAAATTATGCTCCCCGATCAAAAATACTGAATTTAGATGAATATGATATTTATACATTGCATCCGCCTTTGGCTTCACGCCTCTTTTTCTCTTGATAATTACGAAGGAATTCTAGTTGGAGAATCATTCCACTGATGGGGTACGCATCAATCATTATGGTGGTTTTATCAAATAAAGCTAATGAATTACTTCATTTCAGTTGTGGATGGCAAATTTATGAATTAGCTCACAGTCTATATTCTCTGTTTCAATAATATTAATATGTTGTGTGTTACTTCACTACTTTAAAGTTGTTCATTTACTTTAGCTCGTAACACAAGTATGGGCATCAAGAAAAAATAACCATTATACAATCCGGTCAAAATATATAACTTGCATACAATTACATCATTATATGTCGTTTGTATTGTCATGGGCGGCTTTCCAGCCATGTCCCACGACCCCTTGGACACGCCTCATGGTGTCTTGGCAGACCTTCCAACGCCTAGCACCATGGACAACCCCGTGGTCTTGGCCACCCAAGTGACAAGCGCACATGTGCCTATATCGCTCAATCGATAGCCCTCGCCAGCACCCAGTCGCAGGCAGATGCCAACAGCGTCGTACGCGCAGACTCTGATGCTAAAGACAAGGTTTCCACCAACAGGCTTGCTTCTACCTTGTAGGAATCTAAGTCTTTTTTTTATTCTAAACATAGACTAGCTTTAATTCCTGTATTTTCATTATGTCTCTTTAGCTTAGTTATGTCAAGTCCTATACCTATAATTATTTTTTTAAACATTATTATGGGGGATCAAGTAGTCAAACTTTTAAGCAAGAAAATAATTCTCTATATTAGTGTCTCTTCCCCTCGATATTGTGTTGCTTTTATGTAATAGCTTTCATTAATGCAATCAAGCTTTCTTTCATTCTCATTCTCTTTTCTATTTTCTCTATTGCTCTTGACATTCATTTTTATGTACGACACTGATAGTCTCGTCTAGCGTACCCAGGGGACCCTAGTTGGCGGATACTAATCGCACGGACATTAGTTTCTTAGTCTTACGTCGCCCTTCCAATAAATCTCAGGAAGACGCCTCGTAACAGTTTGTATCAGAGCCTGGGCTCGATAGTGGATGAGGAAACACATTGCCATTGCCACCATTTCTGACCATGGTGAATCATAGGGACAGTATTACGGCCCTTGAAGAGATGGTAGTATTACAACCCATCGCGAGTACGGTGCCTGATATAAGAACCAGTCTAGTGCAAGGTTGGACGACCTGGACTATAGGATGCGGCGGGCCGAAGAAGACATAACAAATATCAGCCGCAACTCTGAAGGAGACCTACAAACGGCAGCCATAAAGGTAACCAAAATTTTTAATAAATTCAAGGGTTTCCAATAGGAATGAACCGAGGATTTAGTGTGATGACCCGGCAAGTCGTCTCATGAATTACCGCTCCGTTTTTTCCATTTTTGCTTTTTATTGCTTTGTCTATCGGTTCTATATGTGATCAGGTTGGTTGACTCGGGTTCGGAAAGGATTTGGTAAGGTTTGAGACACTTAGTCATTTTTGAGGAAGCTTAAGTTGGAAAAGTCAACTAGATGTTGACTTATGTGTTAGAGGGCTCGGATGTGAGTTCTGATGGTTCGGATAGCTCCGGGAGGGGATTTGGGACTTAAGAGCGTGATCCGAATAAGTTTTAGAGGTTTGGAGAAATTTAGGCTTGAATTGGCGAAATTGGATTTTTGGCATTTTCCAGTTGATAGGTGAGATTTTGATATAGGGGTCGTAATGGAATTCCGAGAGTTGCAGTAGTTCGGTTGTGTCATTTGGGATGTATGTGCAAAATTTCAGGTCATTCGGACGTGGTCTGTTTGGGTTTTTGATCAAAAGCGGAATTCGGAAGTTATTTGGAAACTTAGGCTTGAATCAATGTTCATTGGTTGATTCGATATTGTTTGAGGTGTTTTGAAGGTTGATATAAGTTTGAATAAGGTTATGGGGTGTGTTTGTGTTTTTGGTTGAGGTCCCAGGAGCCTTGGGGTGATTTTGGATGGTTGACGGAGAAGTTTGGAATTTTGGTGAAGCTGCAGATTTGCTGCTTCTGTTGTTTCCGCACCTGTGGATTGGCGACCGTAGGTGCGACGCCGTATATGCGGATGACTGGTCGCAGAAAGGGAGATAGGCTGGAAAGGTTGTGACCGCAGAAGCGGTTGGTGAGCCGCACCTGCAATGGCGTAGGTGCGGCTAGTGCATCGCAGATGCGATATTGGTAACTCAAGTGAAAACCGCAGAAGTGGTTCGTTGACCGCAAATGCGGTACTGCAGAAGTGGAAATTGGGCCGCATATGCGAAATCCCTAGGCCAAAACAAATAAATTGTTTCCTTCGTGATTTTTTGAGCTATTCCACCATTTCTAAGTTGGCTTTGGAACTTTTTGGACGATTTTGAAGAAGGGTTTCAAGGGAACTTCATTAAGGTAAGGATTTTGGACCTAAAACTCGTTCCTATGGTATTATTTCACAGATTAGAGCTATAGTTAATGGAATTTAAGGGTTAAAATTGGGGGAACTAGGGCTTGGTATTAGAGACCTAGACTTCAGGATTTGAGGGACCATTTATGGTCGGATTTTGGTACTTTTGATATGTATGAACTCGTGGGGAGATAAGGAACCTATTGATGTAAATTTTATCGAATTTTAAGACGTAGGCCCGAGGGTCAGGTTTTGGTAATTTTGGGATTTAAGTTGTAAATTGATTATTTTCACTTGGGCTTCGTTCCCTTAGCATATTTTCATGTCTTGATTCTGATTTTGTGTAGATTCGACACAGTGGAGGCCGATTCGAGGGGCAAAGGCATCGCGGGCTAGAGATTTGACCGGATTGAGGTGAGTAATGATTGTAAATGATGTCCTGAGGGTTTGGTACCTTGGATTGCACATCGTTGTGCTATATTGAGGTGACGCACACGCTAGATGACGAGCGTGGAGTCGTGCACTATTGAGGATTGTGACTTAGTCCATCCCGAATGACTGTTTTACCGCATGTTTGACTTAAAACTATTTGTTATCATCATGTTTGGGTTGAATGCCATATTTGGGCTTCGTGCCAACTATTTGAACCCATAGGGGATTTTTATTGATATTTCCTCACTGTTTTGACTTATACTTGAACTCAGTCATGCTATATTCTACTGTTTTTCATGACTCAGCCATGTTTACTCTGCTTTAACACTTAAATGATATATTAAATGATATTTTGGGCTGAGTACTATATTTTACTGTTGCCCAAGTGGCTGTGATATTCTAATTGAGTAAGGCCGAGGGCCTATGTTGTGAGGAAACACTCATTATGAGGTCGAGGGCCTGAGATTTGTACGCCATGAGGTGGCTTGTTGATATGAGGCCGAGAGTCTAGTGATGATGCTACGAGATGGCTTGATATTATGCTTGGGTCGTAAGGGGCCCCTCCAGGAGTCAGCACACCCCCAGTGAGCGCGGGTACCCATTGTGATGTGAGATATAGACCGAGGGGCAGATTTGTTGATATTGTGTCTGAGGGCGAACCTTTATGTGTCTATCTTTCTTATTACCTGTCATTTTCCTGCTTAATTGTTGAAAAGGCATTTCATGAAGTTTAACTGAACTTAAATGATTTTTACATATCTTTACTGATTAATTGTCTACTGGCTTTTATTGTTTCATTATAGCTTGTAATGTGCCTTACGTGATTGCCTACTTTCAGTCTTTATTTATGATTATTACTCACTGAGTTGGAGTACTCATTTTACACCCTGCACCCGGTGTGCAGATTCAGGCATTGTTGATCCTGCTAGCGAGAGTTGAGAGCTCCCGGCAGACTTCGGAGTTCACGAGGTAATTGCTTGGCGTCCGCATTCCCGTGTTTCTCCCCCCTTATCTCATTTCTATTCAAATTGTTCGGTTAACTGCTTACCTTTGGGCTATTTATTATGTTTTAGACTTAATTCTTATTGTTTAATTTCTTAAAATTGGAATGGGAAAGTGTCGGCTGGCCTTGTCTTCATGAGAGGCGACATCACAATTGGGTCCGGGTTTAGGGTCGTGAAATTTTCCTATAGGGCATAGGAGGCGGACAGGGTGATTGCCATACAGCAAACCATAGACAACTTGACGGGCTAGCTCAATGTTGTCAACGCTGCATTATAAGGCCTATTCTGAGGAGGCTAACACATCATCGGGGATGATGTGAACCACACCCCTGCACCACAAAAGCTGAAGATTCCTAATCCAAAGACCTACAATGGGGCTCGGAATGCCAAGGAAGTGGAGAATTTCATCTTTGACATTGAATAGTACTTCGATACCATAAGGGAGTTAGAAGAAGCAAAAAAGGTAGAAATTGTTGTCATGTATCTTCAGGGTGATGCTAAACTTTAGTGGGGGTGAAATACAAAGCCATCAGGGCCGGTGAAGATACTATTGAGACATAGGGAGACCTGAAGGCAGCCTTATGCCTACAAATCTTTTCCAAAAATAATGAGTATAATGTGCGGAGAAAGATCTAGGAACTCCACCAGACCAAGTCAGTTTGGGATTACGTGCAGGAATTCTTCGCACTCATGTTGAACATACGGGATATGGGGAGACAAAGACAAACTATTTACATACCTGGAAGGTTTGAAACATAATGCCCATATGGATCTACAAAGACAAGGGGTAGATACTTTACACATAGCTATCCAAGCAGCGGAATGCCTTAGAGATTACCAAGTTCAAGCTCGAAAGGGGTAACGACCTGTCCACTCGTTTTGAAAATTAATATCATGTTGGCAGCAAAAGGTCCTAAGCATCTTCATATTGTGTGCTATGACTTTCGTGCATGGTCGAGTTCAGTTATCGGATGATTCAGAGTCAATTTGGAAGAAGGATTCTAGTTTTGGAAGCTTAAGCGGTAAGAGTTGACTGAAATTTTACCTTTGTGAAAACAACTCTGGAATAGAGTTTTGATGATTTCAATAGCTTAGTATGGTAATTTTGGACTTAGGAGAACGTATGGATTTGTATTTGGAGGTTCGTAGGATAATTTGAAGCATTCGGCGAAAGTTGGAAAAGTCGAAGCTTGGAAGGTTGAGAGGTTTGACCAAGAGTTGAATTTTGAGATATCAAGGTCGAAATATGAACCCGAGAGTTGGAACAGCTACATTATGTCATTTGGGACTTGCATGTACTATCCGAGAAAGGCCAATATGGTGGCCGATGCCTTGAGTCATCGGGCAGAGAGTTTGGGGAGTTTGGCTTATTTACCAGCATCGGAGAGACCTATGGCGATGGATGTTCAGGCCCTAGCCAGCCAGTTTGTTAGATTGGATTTTTCGGAGCCCAGTTGGGTTCTATTTTGCGTGGTTTCTCGATCTTACTTATTTGATCGTATGAGGGAGCGGTAGCATGAT
This sequence comes from Nicotiana tabacum, assembly GCF_000715075.1. Taxonomy (NCBI): domain Eukaryota; kingdom Viridiplantae; phylum Streptophyta; class Magnoliopsida; order Solanales; family Solanaceae; genus Nicotiana; species Nicotiana tabacum. Next base: position 182,235,431 of record NC_134087.1, on the reverse strand, counting down.
GACCCTTATTTGCTTGTCCTCAAGGACAAGGTTCAGCACGGTGATGCCAGATATGTGACTATTGGTGATGATGGGGTATTGAGGATGCAGGGTTGGATTTGTGTACCCAATGTTGATGGGCTTCGAGAGTTGATTCTGGAGGAGGCCCATAGCTCGCGGTATTCCATTCATCCGGGTGTCGCAAAGATGTACCAGGATTTGAGGTAGCATTATTGGTGGAGTAGAATGAAGAAAGACAATGTGGTATTTGTAGCTCGGTGTCTCAATTGTCAGCGGATGAAATATGAGCATCAGAGATCGGGTGGCTTGCTTCAGCGGATAGATATTCCAGAGTGGAAGTTGGAGCAGATCACTATGGACTTTGTAGTTGGACTCTTACCAACTTTGAAGAAGTTCGATTCTATTTGGGTGATTGTGGATCGGTTGACCAAGTCTGTGCACTTCATTCCTGTGTGTACTACCTATTCTTTAGAGCAGTTGGCAGAAATCTATATCCGGGAGATTGTTCGTTTGCATGGTGTCCCAGTTTTCATCATTTCGGATAGGGGCACTCAGCTTACTTTGCAGTTTTGGAGGTTTGTGCAGCGAGAGTTGGGTACTCAGGTTGAGTTGAGCACAACTTCTCACCCTCAAACGGACGGGAAGTCCGAGCGCACTATTCAGATATTGGAGGACATGTTGAGTGCTTGTGTCATTGATTTTGGAGGGTCCTAGGATCCGTTTCTACTGCTTGTAGAGTTTTCTTATAGCAACAGCTACCAGTCGAGTATTTAAATGGCTCCATATGAGGCTTTGTATGAGAGGCGGTGTAGATCTCCAGTTGGTTGGTTTGAGCCAGGTGAGGCTAGGCTATTGGGGAAAGACTTGGTGCAGTATGCTTTAGACAAGGTGAAGGTGATTCAGGAGAGACTTCGTACAGCGCAGTCGAGGCAAAAGAGTTATGCTGACAGGAAGGTTCGGGATGTGTCCTACAAGGTTGGCGAGTAGGTTCTGTTGAAGGTTTCACCCATAAAGGGTGTTATGAGGTTTGGTAAGAAGGGTAAATTGAGTCCTCGGTTCATTGGACCTTTTGAGGTGCTTCGGAGGATTGGGGAGGTGGATTATGAGCTGGCTTTGCCACCCAGCTTGTCGAGTGTGCATCCAGTATTTCATGTTTCCATGCTTCGGAAGTATATTGGCGATCTGTCTTATGTTCAGGATTTTAGCACGGTTCAGTTGGATGGTGATTTGACTTATGATGTGGAGCCAGCAGCTATTTTGGAGCGTCGGGTTTGAAAGTTGAGGTCAAAGGATATAGATTCAGTGAAAGTGCAGTAGAGAGATCGACCCATGGATGAGGCTACAGGTGAGACTGAGCGGGAGATGCGGAGTAGATAGCCTCACATGTTTGAGCCTTCAGGTATGTTTCTTAACTCATTCAAAGACGAACGTTAGTTTAATAGGGGGAGGATGTGATGATCCGGCCAGTCGTCTCATGACTTACCGCTCTGTTTTCCCCATTTCTGCTTCTTATAACTTTGTCTATCGGTTCTATATGTGATCGAGTTGGTTGACTCGGGTTCGAAAAGGATTTGGTAAGTTTTGAGACACTTAGTCTCTTTTGAGGACGCTTAAGTTGAAAAAGTCAACCGGATGTTGATTTATGTGTTAGAGGGCTTGGATATGAGTTCTGATAGTTTGGATAGCTCCGCGAGGGGATTTGGGACTTAGGAGCGTGATTAGAATGAGTTTTGGAGGTTTGGAGTAGATTTAGGCTTGAATTGGCAAAATTGGATTTTTGGCATTTTCCAGTTGATCGGTGTGATTTTGATATAGGGGTCGGAATGGAATTCCTAGAGTTGCAGTAGTTCCGTTGTGTTATTTTGGATGTGTGTGCAAAATTTTAGGTCATTCAGACGTGGTTAGTTGGGTTTTTGATCAAGAGCGAAATTCTGAAGATTTTTTGAAACTTAGGCTTGAATCCGATGTGTTTTGTTTGATTCGATGTTGTTGGGTATGTTTGTGTTTTTGGTTGAGGTCCTGGAGGCCTCGGGGTGATTTCGGATGGTTAACGGAGAAGTTTGGAATTTTGATGAAGCTGTAGATTTGCTGCTTCTATTGTTTCCGCACATGCGGATTGGGGACCGCAGGTGCGACGCCGTATATGCGGACGATTGGTCGCAGAAGCGGAGATATGCTGGAAAGTTGTGACCGCAGAAGCGATTGGTGAACCGCACCTGCGATGGCGCAGGTGCGGCTGGTGCATCGCAGATGCCATATTGGTAACTTAAGTGAAAACCGCAGAAGTGGTTCGTTGACCGCAAATGCAGTACCGTAGAAGCAGGAATTTGGCCGCAGATGCGAAATCCCTGGGCAAGAACATATAAATTGTTTCCTTCGCGATTTTTGAGCTATTCCACCATTTCTAAGTCGGTTGTGGAACTCTTTGGACGATTTTGAATAAAGGTTTCAAGGGATTTTCATTAAGGTAAGAATTTTGGACCTAAAACTCGTTCCTATGGTATTATTCCACGGATTAGAGCTATAGTTAATGGAATTTAAGGGTTAAAATTGGGGAAACTAGGGCTTTGTATTGGAGACATAGACTTGAGGATTTGAGGGACCATTTGTGGTCGGATTTTGGTACTTTTGATATGTATGAACTCGTGGGGAGATAATGAACTTATTGATGTGAATTTTATCAAATTCTAAGACGTGGGCCTGGGGTCGGGTTTTTGTAATTTCGAGATTTAAGTTGTAAATTGATTGTTTTCACTTGGGCTTCATTCCCTTAGCATATTTTAACGTCGTGATTCTGATTTTGGATAGATTCGACATGAGTGGGGGCTGATTCGAGGGGCAAAGGCATCGTGGACTAGAGATTTGACCGGATTGAGGTGATTAATGATTGTAAATGATGTCATGAGGGTATGAAACTCCGGATTGCACATAATTGTGCTATATTGAGGTGACGCACACACTAGATGACGAGTGTGGGGTTGTGCACTATTGAGAATTGTGACTTAGTCCATCCCGAATGACTGTTTTACCGCTTGTTTGACTGAAAACTATTTGCTATCATCATGTTTTGGGCTGAATGCCTATTTGGGATGAATGCCAACTATTTGAACCCTTAGGGATTTTTTATTGATATTTCCTCACCGTTTTGACTTTATACTTGAACTCAGTCATGCTATATTCTACTGTTTTTCATGACTCAGCCATGTTTACTCTGCTTTAACACTTCAATGATATTTTAAATGATATTTTGGGCTGAGTACTATGTTTTACTGTTGCCCGAGTGGCTATGAGATTCTGATTGAGTAAGGCCGAGGGCCTATGTTGTGAGGAAACATTGATTATGAGGCCGAGGGACTGAGATTTGTACGCCACGAGGTGTCTTGTTGATATGAGGCCGATAGCCTAGTGATGATGCCACGAGATGGCTTGATATTGTGCTTGGGTCGTAAGGGGCCCCTCCAGGAGTCGGCACACCCCCAGTGAGCGCGGGTACCCATTGTGATGTGAGATATAGCCTGAGGGGCGGATTTGTTGATATTATGCCCGAGGGGCGAACCTTTATGTGTCTATCTTTCTTATTGCCTGTCATTTTCCTGCTTAATTGTTGAAAAGGCATTTCATGAAGTTTAACTGAACTTAAATGATTTTTACATATCTTTACTGATTCATTGTCTACTGGCTTTTACTGCTTCATTATAGCTTGTAATGTGCCTTACGGCATTGCCTACTTTCAGTCTTTATTTATGATTATTACTCACTGAGTTGGAGTACTCACTTTACACCCTGCACCCGGTGTGCAGATTCAGGCATTGTTGATCCTGCTAGCAAGAGTTGAGAGCTCCCTGCTGCCTTCACTTTGTGGGAGACTTTTGAGAGGCGTAGGCCTGTTGGTGCAGCACCCCTTACCTAGAAGCAGTTCTCTATTCTATTTCTGGAAAAGTATGTGCCATAGTCTCGCAAAGAGGAGTTGCGTAGGCATTTTGAGTGGTTGCATCAGGGAGAGATGACTGTGATGCAGTATGAGATGAGGTTCTCCGAGTTAGCTTGTCATGATATTTGGTTGGTTCCAACAGATAGAGAGAGGATTAGGAGGTTTGTTGATGGCCTCACTTATCAGCTTCGTATTCTCATGACCAGGGAGAGGGTGATTGGTGCTACCTTTAAGGAGGTTGTAGACATTGCTCGGAAGATTGAGTCTGTTCGGCGCCAGGAGCGAGAGGAAAGGGAGGCCAAGAGGCCTCGAGGATCTGGTAGTTATAGTGATGCTCCTTCGCAAGGTCAGTTTCAGCACGCAGAGGTCGTCCATTCACGCATGCTCAGCCAGCTCGCCCAAGTTATCGTAGGGCATTATCGGGTCATGGTTCTCACAATTTTCATCAGGGCCAGTCATCACTTAGTGCCCTTCCAGCTCAGAGTTCATCCCGTGCTCCATCAGTTCAGGGCTCTTCTATGCCAGGTGCATCAGCTAGTCACTCCGGTGCTAGGGGTTCCCTTCAGTCCCCTTCTCTAGCACCTGGGAGTTGTTATGAGTATGGAGAGATGGGTCATATATGGAGGCAGTGCCCTCATTGTCTTGCGAGTTCATCTCAGCAGAGGAGTCAACCATCGGCTTCAGCACCAGTTACTTTACTACCACCCACCCAGCTAGGGGTCACCCTAAAGGGGGAGGTCGCTCAGGTGGCAGTCAGGCCCGTTTCTATGCACTTCTGGCTAGACCCGATGTTATTGCTTCCGATGTTGTAATTTTAGGTATTGTTTCAGTCTGCCACAGAGATGCCTCTGTATTATTTTATCTCGATTCCACCTTTTCTTACGTGTCATCATACTTTGCTCATTATTTGGGTACCCCAGTGAGTCTCTTACTTCACCTATTCATGTATCTACCCCGGTGGGCAATACTGTTGTTGTCGACCGTGTGTACCGGTCGTGTGTGGTGACTATTAGGGGTTTGGAGACCCGAGTGGATCTTTTATTATTGTGTATGGCGGATTTTGATGTCATTTTGGGCATGGATTGGCTATCTCCATGTCGTGCTATTCTGGACTATCATGCCAAGACAGTGACATTGGCTATATCGGGAGTGCCACAAATTGAGTGGCGAGGTTTGACTAATTATGTTCCCAGTAGAGTAATCTCATTCTTGAAAGCCTAGTGTATGGTTGGGAATGTTGTCTTTCGTTTCTAGCCTTTGTGAGGGATATCAGTGCAGAGACTCCCAGTAGTAATTTTGTTCCAATTGTGAGGGATTTTCCCAATGTGTTTCCTGTAGACCTGCCAGACATGCCACCGGACAAGGATGTTGATTTTGGTATTGACCTGGTGCCGGGCACTCAACCCATTTCTATTCTGCCATATCGTATGGTACTACCGGAGTTGAAGGAGTTAAAAGAGCAGCTTCAGGAACTCCTTGATAAGGGGTTCATTAGGTCTGGTGTGTCACCTTGGGGTGTGCCGGTTCTATTTGTGAAGAAGAAGGATAGCACTATGAGAATGTGCATTGATTATAGGCAGTCGAACAAAGTAACAGTTAAGAACAAGTATCCTTTGCCTCGTATTGATGATTTATTGACCAGCTTCAGGGAGCGAGAGTGTTCTCCAAGATTGATCTCCATTTAGGTTACCACCAGTTGAAGATCAGGGACTCGGATATCCTAAAGACAGCTTTCAGGACTCGATATGGTCATTATGAGTTCTTTGTGATGTCTTTTGGGCTGAACAACGCCCCAACAACATTTATGCATTTGATTGAACAGTGTGTTCCAGACTTATCTCGACTTGTTTGTCATAGTCTTTATTGATGATATTATGTTGTATTTGCGTAGTCAGGAGGAGCACGTAGAGCATTTGAGAGTTGTGTTGCAAAGATTGAGGGAGGAGAAGCTTTATGCAAAATTCTCCAAGTGTGAGTTTTGGCTCAGTTCAGTGGCTTTCTTGGGGCACGTAGTATCCAGCGAGGGTATTCAGGTTGATCTGAAGAAGATGGAGGCGGTTCAAAGCCCAGATCGTCCTTAGCTATAGAGATTTGCAGCTTTCTTGGTTTGGCGGGTTATTATCGCCGGCTTGTTCAGGGATTTATCCATCGCATCGCCCTTGAAAAAGTTGACTCAGAAGGGTGGTTCATTTGTATGGTCGGATGAGTGTGAGGAGAGCTTTCAGAAGCTCAAGACAGTCTTGACCACAACTTCAGTGTTAGTTTTTCCATCAGCTTCAGGTTCATATACCGTGTATTGTGATGCTTCGAGAGTTGGTATTGGGTGTGTGTTGATGCAGGAAGGTAGAGTTATTGCTTATGCTTCACGTCAGTTGAAGCTCCATGATAAGAACTACCCCGTTCATGATTTGGAGTTGGCTTCCATAGTTCACGCGTTGAAGATTTGGAGGCATTACTTGTATGGTGTGTCTTGTGAGGTGTTTACTAATCATTGTAGCCTCCATCACTTGTTCAAGCAGAAGGATCTTAATTTGAGGTAGCTGAGGTGGTTGGAGTTACTAAAGGATTATGATATCACTATATTGTATCATCCGGGAAAGGCCAATATGGTGGTCGATGCCTTGAGTCGTTGGGCAGAAAGTTTGGAGAGTTTGGCTTATTTACAGCATCGGAGAGACCTATGGCGATGGATGTTCAAGCCCTAGCCAGCCAGTTTGTTAGATTGGATCTTTCGGAGCCCAATTGGGTTCTATCATGCGTGGTTTCTCGATCTTCCTTATTTGATCGTATCAGGGAGCGGTAGTATGATGACCCTTATTTGCTTGTCCTCGAGGACAAGGTTCAGCACGGTGATGCCAGATATGTGACTATTGGTGATGATGGGGTATTGAGGATGCAGGGTCGGATTTGTGTACCCAATATGGATGGGCTTCGGGAGTTGATTTTGGAGGAGGCCCATAGCTTGCGGTATTCCATTCATCTGGGTGCTGCGAAAATGTACCAGGATTTGAGGCAGCATTATTGGTGGAGGAGAATGAAGAAAGACATTGTGGGATTTGTAGCTCGGTATCTCAATTGTCAGCAGATGAAATATGAGCATCAGAGATCAAGTGGCTTGCTTCAGCGGATAGATATTCCAGAGTGGAAGTTGGAGCAGATCACTATGGACTTTGTAGTTGGACTCTCATGGACTTTGAAGAAGTTCGATTCTATTTGGGTGATTGTGGATCGGTTGACCAAGTCCGTGTACTTCATTTCTGTGTGTACTACATATTCTTTAGAGCAGTTGGCAGAAATCTATATTCGGGAGATTGTTCGTTTGCATGGTGTCCCAGTTTCCATCATTTTAGATAGGGGCACTCAGCTTACTTTGCAGTTTTGGAGGTCTGTGCAGCAAGAGTTGGGTACTCAGGTTGAGTTGAGCACAACTTTTCACCCTCAAACGGACGGGCAGTCCGAGCGCACTATTCAAATATTGGAGGACATGTTGCGTGCTTGTGTCATTGATTTTGGAGGGTCCGGGGATCCGTTTCTACTGCTTGCAGAGTTTGCTTATAACAATAGCTACCAGTCGAGTATTCTGATGGCTCCATATGAGGGTTTGTATGGGAGGTGGTGTAGATCTCCAGTTGGTTAGTTTGAGCCAGGTGAGGCTAGGCTATTGGGGAAAGACTTGGTGCAGTATGCTTTAGACAAGGTGAAGGTGATTCAGGAGAGACTTCGTACAGCGCAGTCGAGGCAAAAGAGTTATGCTGACAGGAAGGTTCGGGATGTGTCCTACAAGGTTGGCGAGTAGGTTCTGTTGAAGGTTTCACCCATAAAGGGTGTTATGAGGTTTGGGAAGAAGGGTAAATTGAGTCCTCGGTTCATTGGACCTTTTGAGGTGCTTCGGAGGATTGGGGAAGTGACTTATGAGCTTGATTTGCCACCCAGCTTGTCGAGTGTGCATCCGGTATTTCATGTTTCCATGCTTCGGAAGTATATTGGCGATCTGTCTTATTTCTGGATTTTATCACGGTTCAGTTGGATGGTGATTTGACTTATGATGTGGAGCCAGCAGCTATTTTGGTGCGTCAAGTTCGAAAGTTGAGGTCAAAGGATATAGCTTCAGTGAAAGTGCAGTAGAGAGATCGGCCCGTGGATGAGGCTATAGGTGAGACTGAGCGGGAGATGCGGAGCAGATAGCCTCACCTGTTTGAGGCTTCAGGTATGTTTCTTAACTCGTTCGAAGACGAACATTTTTTAAGACGGGGAGGATGTGACGACCCGGCCAGTCGTCTCATGAATTACCGCTCTATTTTCCCCATTTTTGTTTCTTATAACTTTGTCTATCGGTTCTATATGTGATCGAATTGGTTGACTCGGGTTCAAAAAGGATTTGGTAAGGTTTGAGATACTTAGTCTCTTTTGAGGAAGCTTAAGTTGAAAAAGTCAACCGGATGTTGACTTATGTGTTAGAGGGATTGGATAAGAGTTTCGATGGTTTGGATAGCTCCGGGAGGGGATTTGGTACTTAGGAGCGTGATTAGAATGAGTTTTTGAGGTTTGGAGTAGATTTAGGCTTGAATTGGCAAAATTGGATTTTTAGCATTTTCCAGTTGATAGATGAGATTTTGATATAAGGGTCGGAATGGAATTCCTAGAGTTGCAGTAGTTTCGTTGTGTCATTTGGGATGTGTGTGCAAAATTTTAGGTCATTCGGACGTGGTTAGTTGGGTTTTCGATCAAGAGCGAAATTCGGAAGATTTTTGGAAACTTAGGCTTGAATCCGATGTGTTTTAATTGATTAGATGTTGTTTGAGGTGTTTTGAAGGTTGGTATAAATTTGAATAAGGTTATGGGGTATGTTTGTGTTTTTGGTTGAGGTCCTGGGGGCCTCGGGGTGATTTCACATGGTTGACGGAGAAGTTTAGAATTTTGATAAAGCTGTAGATTTGCTGCTTCTGTTGTTTCCACACATGCGGATTGGGGACCGCAGGTGCGACGCCGTATATGCGGACGATTGGTCGCAGAAGCGGAGATATGCTGGAAAGGTTGTGACCGCAGAAGCGGTTGGTGAACCGCACCTGCGATGGTGCAGGTGCGGCTGGTGCATCGCAGATGCCATATTGGTAACTTAAGTGAAAACCACAGAAGCGGTTCGTTGACCGCAAATGCAGTACCGAAGAAGCAGGAATTTGGCCGCATATGCGAAATCCCTGGGCAAGAACATATAAATTGTTTCCTTCACGATTTTTGAGCTATTCCACCATTTCTAAGTCGGCTGTGGAACTTTTTGGACGATTTTGAAGAAAGGTTTCAAGGGATTTTCATTAAGGTAAGGATTTTGGACCTAAAACTTGTTCCTATGGTATTATTCCACGGATTAGAGCTATAGTTAATGGAATTTAAGGGTTAAAATTGGGGAAACTAGGGCTTTGTATTGGAGACATAGACTTGAGGATTTGAGGGACCATTTGTGGTCGGATTTTGGTACTTTTGATATGTATGAACTCGTGGGGAGATAATGAACCTATTGATGTGAATTTTATCAAATTCTGAGACGTGGGCCTAGGGGTCGGGTTTTTGTAATTTTGGGATTTAAGTTGTAAATTGATTGTTTTCACTTGGGCTTTATTCCCTTAGCATATTTTAACGTCGTGATTCTGATTTTGGATAGATTTGACGATAGTGGAGGCCGATTCGAGGGGCAAATTCATCATGGACTAGAGATTTGACCGGATTGAGATGAGTAATGATTGTAAATGATGTCATGAGGGTATGAAACCCCGTATTGCACATCATTGTGCTATATTGAGGTGACGCACACACTAGATGACGAGTGTGGGGTCGTGCACTATTGGGGATTGTGACTTAGTCCATCCCGAATGACTGTTTTACCGCGTGTTTGACTGAAAACTATTTGCTATCATCATGTTTTGGTGTGAATGCCTATTTGGGCTGAATGCCAACTATTTGAACCCTTAGGGGATTTTTTATTGATATTTCCTCACTGTTTTGACTTTATACTTGAACTCAGTCATGCTATATTCTACTGTTTTTCATGACTCAGCCATGTTTACTCTGCTTTAACACTTAAATGATATTTTAAATGATATTTTGGGTTGAGTACTATGTTTTACTGTTGCCCGAGTGGCTATGAGATTCTGATTGAGTAAGGCCGAGGGCCTATGTTGTGAGGAAACATTGATTATGAGGCCGAGGGACTGAGATTTGTACGCCACGAGGTGTCTTGTTGATATGAGGCCGATAGCCTAGTGATGATGCCACGAGATGGCTTGATATTGTGCTTGGGTCGTAAGGGGCCCCTCCAGGAGTCGGCACACCCCCAGTGAGCGTGGGTACCCATTATGATGTCAGATATAGCCCGAGGGGCGGATTTGTTGATATTGTGCTCGAGGGCGAACCTTTAGGTGTCTATATTTCTTGTTGCCTATCATTTTCCTGCTTAATTGTTGAAAAGGCATTTCATGAAGTTTAACTGAACTTAAATGATTTTTACATATCTTTACTGATTCATTTTCTACTGGCTTTTACTGCTTCATTATAGCTTGTAATGTGCCTTACGTGATTGCTTACTTTCAGTCTTTATTTATGATTATTACTCACTGAGTTGGAGTACTCACTTTACACCGTGCACCTGGTGTGCAGATTCAGGCATTGCTGATCCTGCTAGCGAGAGTTGAGAGCTCCCGGCAGACTTTGGAGTTCACGCGGTAAATGCTTTTCGTCCGCAGTCCCGTGTTTCTCCCCCCTTATCACATTTCTTTTCCCTTATTAGTGGCTTTGTAATAGCTTTGTAGACTTTTCAGACTTTTGTTAGAATTGGTAGATGCTCGTGACTAGTGACACCCTGGTATCGAGCTGTGTTGGGTTTATTTTTCACAAATTGTTCAGTTAACTGCTTACCTTTGGGTTATTTATTATGTTTTAGACTTAATTCTTATTGTTTAATTGCTTAAAACTGGAATGGGAAAGTTTCGGTTGGCCTTGTCATCATGAGAGACGCCATCACGATCGGGTCCAAATTTAGGGTTGTGACAAATTGGTATTAGAGCCTAGGTTACATAGGTCTCACGAGTCATGAGCAGGTTTAGTAGAGTCTCGCGGATCGGTACAAAGATGTCTGTATTTATCCTTGAGAGGTTGTAGAACCATTAGGAAAATCTTGATATTCTTGAAATTCTTATCGTGCGAATTGGTTGATACGAGTACTAAACTTCTATTAATCTATTCTCTCACAGATTGTAAGAACATGCGCTACCGGTTAGGATGGACGACCACCAGTACCACCAGTTGTGGCCACTAGAGGCCGAGGATCCGAACGTGGTCGCGGTAGGGGCAGAGGTGTGGCCCGCACAGCAGCTAGGGCAGCACCTGCAGATCTACTAGCCGCCCCAGTTCAGGATCAGGTCCTAGTTGTGGACGCTCCAGCAGCACCAGCTCAGGCACTTGCTGTGCCCATTGTGATTCCGGGCCTTCTGGAGGCCTTGGCTCAGATTCTATTAGTTTGCACTGGCCTAGCTCAGGAGGTTTCAGTCACTGCATCCGCAGCTACTTCTCAGGCTGGGGGAGGCAATCTGACTCCCGCTGCTCGCACACCTGAGCAGGTCGTGCAGCCGGTTGCAGTCGCTCGGGACTATGTAGTTCCTGCTATGCCAGAGGATGAGCAGCGTAGGTTGGAGGTGCCATCACAATTGGTTCCGGGTTTAGGGTCGTGACATTTAGCCTATAGGGCACAGGAGGCAGACAGGGTGATTGCCATACAGCAAACCATAGAAAACTTGACGGGCCAGCTCAATATTTTCAACGTTGCATTATAAGGCCTATTCCGAGGAGGCAGACACATCATCGGGGATGATGTGAACCACGCCCCTGCACCACAAAAGCTGAAGATTCCTAATCCAAAGCCCTACAATGGGGCTCGGAATGCCAAGGAAGTGGAGAATTTCATCTTTGACATTGAACAATACTTTGATACCATAGGGGATTTAGAAGAAGCAAAAAAGGTAGAAACTGTTGTCATGTATCTTTAGGGTGATGCTAAACTTTAGTGAGGGTGAAATACAAAGCCATCAGGGCCGGTAAAGATACTATTGAGACATAGGGAGACCTGAAGGAAGCCATATGCCTACAAATATTTCCCAAAAATAATGAGTATAATGTGCAGAGAAAGATCTAGGAGCTCCACCAGACCAAGTCAGTTTGGGATTACGTGCAGGAATTCTCCGCACTCATGCTGAACAAACGTGATATAGGGAGACAAAGACAAACTCTTTGCATACCTGGAAGGTTTGAAACTGTATGCTCATATGGAGCAACAAAGACAAAGGGTAGATACTTTACACATGGCTATCCAAGCAGCGGAATGCCTTAGGGATTACCAAGTTCAAGCTCGAAAGGGGTAACGACCTGTCCGTTCGTTTTGAAAATTAATATCCTGTTGGAAGCAAAAGGTCCTGAGCATCTTCATATTGTGTGCTATGACTTTCTTGCATGGTCGAGTTCAGTTATCGAATGATTCAGAGTCAATTTGGAAGAAGGATTCTAGTTTTGGAAGCTTAAGCGGTAAGAGTTGACTGAAATATGACCTTCGTGAAAACAAATCTGAATAGGGTTTTGATGATTCAATAGCTTAGTATGGTAATTTTGGACTTAGGAGCACGTCTGGATTTGTATTTGGAGGTTCGTAGGATAATTTGAAGCATTTCGGCGAAAGTTGAAAAAGTCGAAGCTTGGAAGGTTGAGAGGTTTGACCAAGAGTTGAATTTGGATATATTAGGGTTGAAATATGAACCCGAGAGTTGGAACAGCTACATTATGTCATTTGGGACTTGCCTGTGAAATTTGACGTCATTCCGGTTTGATTTGATAGGTTTTGGTGCGAGTTTTAAAAGTTGGAAGATTTGAAAGTTCATAAGTTTGATTCATGGTGCGATTCGTAGTTTCGATGTTGTTTGATGTGATTTGAGACCTAGAGTGAGTCTGTGTTAGGTTATGGAACTTGTTGGTGTGTTTAGACAGGGTCCCGAGGGCCTCGGGTGTGTTTCGGAGGGGCTACAGGCCATTTCCTTATATGTTTGGACTGCTGAATTGCTGGTGTTTGGTTTTCTTAATCGCGTTCTCGTCATTTCCTCCACGTTCACATAGTGTAATTTTGGAGGATGAATTATTTGTTCTTCGCGTTCTCATGACTCCATTTACAATCGCGAAAGTCTGCCTTTCCCTTATACGCATTCGCAGCTGCCTCTTCGCACTCGCGTAGTAGAAACTAGGAGCTGGGCGTTGGTGATCATTTCCTCTACGTGTATGCAATCTTTTGTCTGTGAATGCGTAAGTGTGCTTTTCCCTCCTTCGTTTTCACATGCTGCTTTATGCGTTCGCGTAGCTCAGTTCTTGGGCAGAATATATAGTACTCTATTCCGAGGGTTAGCCATTTTCACCTTTTTTGGAGTTCTAGAGCTCATTTTTGAGCGATTCCTTGTGGGTTTTTCAAGCAAATCGATTGGGTAAGTGTTCTTCACCTAGAATTTATTATATTCCATGATTATATCTTTATTTTTATCATTAAATTAGTATTTTGAGTTGAGGAAAAATGGGGATTTTGAAGAAAACTTTCAAAATGTAAAATGATGATTTGAGGGACGAATTGGTATCGGAATTTGATAAATTTAGTATGGTTGAACTGGTTTCGGAATTGGTGTTTGGATTTTGTAAAAAGTTTTAGGTTCCGAGGTGTGGACCCAGGGGTCGACTTTTGGGTTGATTTTTAGTTTTTGATAAAGATTGAGGCTTTATGATTCGGAATAATTTCTTATGAGTTTGTTTTATGCTTTGAAGTTATTTTAGCTAGATTTGAGCCGTCCGGAGGTTATTTCACCCAAGACGTTCATTTTAGAGTAACGGTCTATCTTCTTTGAGGTAAGTATCTTGCCTAACTTCGTGTGGGAGGAACTATCCCTTAGGATTCGAGTCTTGTGTGATAATTGTATCATGTAATGTCCGTGTACGCAAGGTGACGAGTACATGCGCGGGCTTATTTGTGGAAAATTAACCTTTTAGGGATCGTAGGTTCTTATGTTCATTAGATATGAAGTTGTTTTATTATGTTAAGTCTTTCCCATTTACTAGTTTCACCTCTATGTATTTTATTTGAAATTAATTGCTTCATGTTCCACTCTTATTGTTTATTTGGCTCTTGTGTGCCTTAACTGAAGTTGTTGCCTCTTCGATTGCCATGCTATCCTGTCCTAACTACTTATATTAATTTGAAAATTATTACTCTCTTTTCTGTAATTGTTTATCCTTTTTTGAGGCCATAATTATCCTTTCCGTTACTTATCCTTAATTGTAATTGTTGTGCCTCCTTCGTGAGTGCTAAATCCTAAATGAAGTTAGTTATCTTTTATTATACTTTCCTTATCCTTATTTGGAATTATCCACTCGTGATATCTCCCTTGTTGTTGAATTTCACTTATGTGGAGGTCATTGCTACACAATATCTCTTCCTTGTTGAGCTATTGCTAGGTGGTATCGCTATTTTCTATTGTGTCTTTCCTTGTGAGTTCGTTTCTTCCTTTTCTTTAAGTTCTGGAATTTCTAAGTTGATGTATTTGTCGTACTCTTGTGTTATTATCATTGTTGCTATTGTACTTGTTATTGTGATGCATGAGATTTCTGCCGTGCGGTTGTTATTGTGATGCACGGGGTTTTTGCCGTGTAGATATTATTGTGATGCACGAGGTTTCTGTTGTGCGGATGTTATTGTGATGCAAGAGGTTTTTGCCGTGCGGATGTTATGGTATTTCACGAGGTTTCTGCCGTGCTATTGTTATTACTGATATTTGCACATACGGTCAAGGCGGGCTATATACGAGGGTTGCGCATGTGGCTCGACAACGTGGGAACATTATTATGCACATGTGGCGCGACAAGGCAGACATTTATGTTATTATTTCGCATGTGGTGAGACAAGGTGGGAATATTATTTGCTCGTGTGGCGAGACAAGGCGGGCATTTATGTAATTATTGAGCACGTGGCGAGACAAGGTGGCTATGTCAGGGATTGATTATGATGACTTGTGATGGCCTAGGAGCATTGTTATTGTTGTTATTTGTGTAGTGGTGTGCCTACCCTGTGCGGGTCAAACCATGTTCAATTCGTGGTGGTCGTTTCTTGTGTGTCATTCGTTGTTTGTAGTGGTGTGTTCACCCTATGTGGGTCAAATCGTGTTCAATTCGTGGTGGTCGTTTCTCATGTGTCATTCATTGTTTCTATTCTTATTAGTTGTCCTGAACTGTGATAGAACACTAGCACAAGCATATACGTAACTAATCACCGCTAACGATTTAAGAAAATGGATCCTGATGCTGTTGATCATTTCTATACACCATTCTCTATTTGCCTCTACGTGAGAAGGGTTCTATTGGCATGTGTGTCGTCCGTGCAGTTATTGGTTGTAATGAAGGCACAAGATGCCAAGTGTTTAGGGTTCACAAATTGAGACTCTTGAATTATGAATATTTTGAGGTTCAGTGCCTCATGGAGATTATTGAATAAAACCTAATGTGAAAGTGCTTATTTTCATCTAGTTATTACCAACATTTCTTTTAATTGTGTTCACTGGATTTAGACTATGTTCAGCTTACTCTACTGTGTTATTACTTGTTGTGTTTTGCTGCCAATTGTTATTTCTATTTCTTATTGCAAGTACCATATTATCATTGTCATTATGTGTAGCTTTATAGAGATAGCATATTCTGTTAGATCTACACTTATACTTGCTCAGGTTATTTAGTCCAATAGGTGTCTTGACTATTCCTCATCACTACTTCATTGAGGTTAGTCTTGATACTTGTTGGGTGCCGTTGTGGTGTTCTCATACTACACTTCTGCACATTTTTGTGTAGATTCAGGTATTTTGATGTCAGTCACTCGTTAGCTAACTGTGCGGATTTTGATGTGGAAACTCAAGGTACATGTTGATGCGTTCGTAGGCTTCAGAATCATCTTCTAATGTTGTTTTTACACTATTTATCCTTATTTTGAAATAGTTGTACTTAGAGGTTTCTAGCAAACTCTGTAGAGCTTGTGAGTTGTACTACCGGCTTTGGAATTATAAATCTGTATAGATATTTCTACTTTGAAATTGTTAGATGCGAGTTAAATATTGTTGTTATTTCAGTTAATGTTAGACTTACCTAGTCCCTAAGACTAGGTGCCATCACGACACCCAATGGAGGGAAATTGGGGTTGTGATAGTTTGGTATCAGAGCCCTATGTTCATAGGTGCTACGAATCATAAGCAAGTTTAGTAGAGTCTTGCAGATCGGGACGGAAATGTCTGTATTTATCTTCAAGAGGCTACAGGACTATTAGGACAGTTTCACTTCTTTTATTCCTATCATGCGAGTTTATTGATCTCAGAGTTTAAGCTTTTACCATTCTATTCTCTCATAGATGGTGAGGATACGAGCTGCCATTATCAATAATGTTGCTCCCGGATTATGTATCACTATGGGAAGAGGTAGAGGCCGATGAGGAGCACGTACCGCAGCTAGAGCATCTACCAGAGCAGCAGTTGAGGAACTACCAGTAGCTCCAGTTAGGGGACAGGTACGGGGGGCGCCTGCTAATACCCCAAGACTTTAGGAGAATTTAGCACAGTTCCTTAGCTTGTTTGGTATATTGGCTCAGGCGGGGTTGATTCTGGTTGCACCAGCTATTTCAAAGATTGGGGAAGGGACTCAGACTCCTGCTTCATGTACTTAGAGCAGCAAGTTCATGATGGCCAGTTCCATGTGTCATAGCGACACATCCTGTGGTTCCAGTTTAGCCTGTGGTTAGGGCACTAGCATCTGAGGAAGAGCAGCTTAGACTTGCAAGGTTCAAGAAATATGACCCTCCTACTTTCAGTGGTTTGGCTTCAAAGGGTGCTTAGGGTTTTCTAGAGGAGTTCCATCACATTCTATACGCTATGGGTATTGTGGAGACGAGTGGGGTTTCTTTTACTACGTTCTAGCTTAAGGGAGCAACTTATTAGTAGTGGCAGGAGTATGAGTTGGGTAGCTCGGCTGATGCAGCTTCACTTACATGGGCTCAGTTTTTAGAGATGTTCCTAACAGAGTTTGTACCTCAGTCCCCTCGGGATGCATGGCAGCTACGCCAGGGCACTATGTCAGTGTCAGAGTATGCTATTAGATTCAGTGATTTGGCTAGAAATTCCCCTGCTTTGGTCGTTACAGTTAGAGAGCGTGTCCGTAGATTCATTGACGGACTCGGGCTTGATATTCAGTTTAGCATGGCTCGGGAGTTGGAGTCAGATGATTCATTTAAGCAGGCGGTAGGGATCGCTTGCCGATTGGAGGTCATGTGGGACTAGGATAGAGAGGACACGCGGGGCCAGGAGAGAGAGGGCAGGCAAGGTCAAAAGAGAGAAGACAGGGAGACTAGGAGGCCTCATAGACCGGAGAGGTCTATTGGTCTTTATTTTGGAGGTAGGGTACGACATGGAAGAGGTTTTGTGGGTCAACCAGTTCAGTTTACACTTCAGGCTTCGCATGCCGTTCCAGGTACTCATAGGTCTCAAAGCACCTGTACCGCATAGTTCCCACAACCGCATCAGCAGAGAGGTTGCTTTGCGTCTGGTGATACCAGCCATATGGTGAGAGATTGTCATAGACTCCAGATCGTGACATCACAGCGAGGTATTTAGGCGAGTAGAGGGCGCCCAAGAGGGGGAGGCCCGGCCCGTTGATGTGTTTCATACAGTAGGTCTGAGGCCGCTGCGCCAGACGATATCATACAGGTATGCTTTCGATTTGTTATAGAGGAGCACCATTCGTATCATTTTTCGGTTCTGCTTATCGGGGTGAGTTCCCCTATTTGTTTTTCCACCTATGGGTGAGTTCACGATTTAGCATTATGCTTATATGTTTGCTCCTGTTGGGAGATTCTATGAGTGGTAGCCCATGTTTATTGTTTGTTTTATTCATTATTAAGAGTTACGAGACTAGAATTGAATTCCTGTTATCTATTACGGTAGGTTTTGATGTGACTCCTAAGTAATTTGGTTACGATCTATGATTTAGATGCTCCTCCAGTGTGGGAGCCAGTACTTGTTGTAATTTTGTTTACGGAATTGAACTAGTGGAAGGTTTCAGTTGGTTTTATGTGTATTCTACCTGTGATTCAGAGTTGAGGGTGGGACCCTTACGATTTCATGTGAATTGATGTATTTGAACCGGGTTGTGTGCTGGAGTAGGAGTTATATCAGGATAAGATCCTTGTGATTTGTTCATTTACTTTGATTCTTCCTTGTTAAATTGATCTGTAAAATACTGATAGAGAGTTGTGCCTGTCGGGCTTGTTGATAGTTCTCTTATGTGTTTCTCCTAACATATTCAGTCATTTTCGTTCTGTGATTCTTGAGCTTTAGCTTGTAGGGTGTGTTCCTAGTGGCGTTAGATGTGACTTGTTGAACCAGGTGTATAGTTATGAGGTCTTTGTGTTCCTTGCATCATTGTCAACGTTGTGGAGGTTTGAATCAGGGCTATAATGGATATGAGGCTAATTGTTAGTGTTGGAGTTGATTACGGGCAACTATTGTGATCAGAAATGCTATAATGGGTCTATGTATGGTGTGTCACATTGCGTGGGTGTACCTTGTGGGTGTAGGCATACGTTGTTGCAGCTGGTTGAGACTGATACTGGGTGTGGATTAAAAATCGGGTCTTTTGCAGATGAACAGAAGGTGAGAATTTTGACTCTAAAGCTTATTGGTATTGGTGGAAGAGGTAAATTACTGTTGAGATAATGTTGTCAGGCTTATGTGGATAGGGGTGATGTGGGGTCACCCGCAGGTGTATGTTGGATGTGTGCATTTAGTGATTTGATAACTTCGGGACGGTTTTTAGCACGTTCGAGGACGAACATTTGTTTAAGAGGGGGGGATGTAATGATCCAGCCGGTCTTTTTGAATATTAACATCCCGTTTGGCAGCATAAGGTCCTGAGCAGATTCGTATGGTGTGCTATGACTTGCATGCATGGTCGATTTCAGTTATTAATTGATTCAGAGTCAATTTGAAAGAAGAATTCTAGTTTTGAAAGCTTAAGGGGTAAGAGTTGACTGAAATTTGACCTTTGGGTAAATGACTGCGGAATGGGGTTCTGATGATTTCAACATCATCGTATGATGATTTTGGACTTATGCGCGTGTCCGAATTTGGATTTGGAGGTCCTTAGGGTAATTGGAAGCATTTCTGCGAAAGTTGGAAAAGTCAAAGCTTGGAAGGTTTAGAGGTTTGACTAAGAGTTGACTTTGGTGATATCAGGGCCGGAATGCGAATCCGAGAGTTGTAACAGCTCTGTTATGTAATTAGGACTTGCCTACAAAATTTGACATTATTTCGGGTTGATTTGATAGGTTTTGGCGCGAGTTTTAGAAGTTGGAAGATTTGAAAGTTCATAAGTTCGATTTATGGTGTGATTCATAGTTTCGACGTTGTTTGATGTGATTTGAGACCTCGAGCGAGTCCGTGTTAGGATATGGAACTTGTTGGTGTGCTTAGACGGGGTCCTGGGGGCCTCAGGTATCTTTCGGATGGGCTATAGGTCATTTCCTTCTATGTTTGGACTGTTGAACTGCACGTGTCTGGTTTCTTTAATTGTGTTCACGTCATTTCCTCCGTGTTTGAATAGTGTAATTTTGGAGGATGAATTATTTGTTCTTCGTGTTCGCATGACACCATTCGTGATCGCAGAAGTTTGTCTTTCCCTTCTTCACATTCGCAACTGCCTTTTCGCGTTCGTGTAGTAGAAACTAGGAGTTGGGTGCTGGTGATCATTTCCTCTACAAGTTCGCATTCTTCTGTCCACGAACGTGTAAGTGTGTTTTTCCCTCCTTCGCGTTCGCGTGCTACTTCATGCGTTCGTGTAGCTCAGTTCCCGTGCCATTAATTTTCCTTCTTTGTGATAGCAAATGTTTGTTCGCGATCATGCAACACTAATTCACGTGTGTAGCCATTTCCTCTTTGCGATCACAACTCCTTTTTCGCGATCGCGATGTACAATACTTGGGCAGAATATATAGTACTCTATTCCGAGGGTTTTTCATTTTCACCATTTTTGGAGTTCTAAAGCTTGGTTTTGAGTGATTCCTTGTGGGCTTTTCAAGCAAATCTATTGGGTAAGTGTTCTTCACCTAGAATTTATTATATTCCATGATTATATTTTTATTTTTATCATCAAATTAGTGTTTTGAGTTGAGGAAAATGGGGATTTTGAAGAAAACTTTCCAAAATGTAAAATGATGATTTGAGGGACGAATTGGTATCGAAATTTGATAAATTTATTATGGTTGAACTCGTATCGGAATGGGTGTTCGGATTTGTTCCGAGGTGCGGACTTTTGGGTTGATTTTTAGTTTTTGATAAAGATTGATGCTTTATGATCCGGAACAGTTTCGTATGAGTTTTTATTTATGCTTTGAAGTTATTTTTCCTAGATTTGAGCCATCTGGAGGTTATTTCACCCGAGAAGTTCATTTTAGACTAACGACCTATCTTCTTTGAGGTAAGTATCTTGCCTAACTTCGTGTGAGGGAACTACCCCATAGGATTCGAGTCTTATATGCTAATTGTATCATGTAAAGTACATCTACGCGAGGTGGCGAGTATGTGCGCCGGCTTATTTGTGGAAAATTGACCTTTTAGGGATTGTAGGTTCTTATGTTTATTCGATATGAAGTTGTTTTATTATGTTAAGTTTTTTCCCATTTACTAGTTTCACCTCTACGTATTTTATATGGAATTAATTGCTTCATGTTCCATACTTATTGCCTATTTGAATCTTGTGTGCCTTAACTGAAGTTGTTGCCTCTTCGATTGCCATGCTATCATGTCCTAACTGCTTATCTTTATCTGAAATTATTATTATCTCTTCTGTAATTGTTTATCCTTAATTGAGGCCATGATTATCCTTTTCGTTGCTTATCCTTAATTGTAATTATTGTGCCTTCTTCGTGAGTGCTAAATCCTAAATGAAGTTAGTTATCCTTTATTATTGTTGCCTTATCCTTATTTGGAATTATCGACTCGTGATATCTATCTTGTTGTTGAATTTCACTTTAGTGGAGGTCATTGCTACACAGTATCTCTTCCTTGTTGAGCTATTTTAGTGCTATTGCTATTTTCTGTTGTGTCTTTCCTTGTGAGTTCGTCTCTTCCATTTCTTTGATCTCTAGAATTTTTGAGTTGATGTATTTTCCATACTCCTGTGTTATTGTCATTGTTGTTGTTTTACTTGTTGTGATGCAGAAGGTTTCTGTCGTGTGGTTGTTATTGTGATACACGAGGTTTCTGCCGTGCAGATGTTACTGTGATGCACGAGGTTTTTGTCATACGGATGTTATTGTGATGCATGAGGTTTCTGTTGTGCGAATGTTATGGTGTTGCACGAGGTTTCTACAGTGCTATTATTACTATTGATATTTGCACATGCGGCGTGACAAGACGAGCTATATATGTAGGTTGCACATATGATGAGACAAGGTGAGAACATTATTATGCACGCGTGGCGAGACAAGGCGAGCATTTACGTTATTATAGCGCATATGGCGAGACAAGGTAGGAACATTGTTATGCACATGTGGCGAGACAAAGCGGGCATTTACGTTATTATTAAGCACGTGGCGAGACAAGTGAGCTATGTCGGGGATTGATTGTGATGACTTGTGATGTCCTGGGAACTGTTATTGTTGTTATTTGTGTAGTGGTGTGCCTACCCTATGTGGGTCGTGTTCAATTCGTGGTGGTAGTTTCTTATATGTCATTCATTGTTTCTATTCTTATTAGTTGTCTTGAACTGTGCTAGAACACTGGCAGAAGCATACACATAGTTAATCATCCCTAACAATTTAAGAAAATGGATTATGATGTTATTGATCATTTCTATACACCCTCTTCTATTTGCCTCTACGTGAGAAGGGTTCTATTGGCACGTGCGTTGTCCGTGCAGTTATTGAGTGTAATGAAGGCACAAGATGCCAAGTGTTTAAGGTTCGCAAATTGGGACCCGTAAATTATGAATATTTTAAGGTTCAGTACCTTATGGAGATTATTGGATAAAACCTGATGTGAAATTGGTTATTTTCATCTAGTTGTTACCTACCCTTCTTTTAAATTTGTTCACCGAATTTAGACTGTGTTCAACTTACTCTACTGTGTGATTACTTGTTGTGTTCTATTGCCAATTGTTGTTTCTATTTCTTATTGGAAGTACCATATTATCGTTGTAATTATGTGTAGCTTTATAGAGATAGTGTTTTCTGTTAGTTCTACACTTCCACTTGCTCAGGTTATTTAGTCATGTATGTGTCTTCACTGTTCCTTGTCACTACTCCACTGAGGTTAGTCTTGATACTTGCTGAGTACCGCTGTGGTGTACTCATACTACACTTCTGAACATTTTTGTGCAGATCCAGGTATTTCGAAGTCAGTCGCGCTCATTAGCTAACTGTGTGGATTTTGTTATGGAGACTCAAGGTAAACCTGTTGTTGCGTTCGTAGGCTTCGGAGTCACCTTCTGATGTTGTTTTTACATTGTTTATCCTTATTTCAAAACAGTTGTACTTAGAGGTTTCTAGCAAACTTTGTAGAGCTTATGACTTGTACTACCGGTTTTGGAATTGTAAATTTGCATAGAGATTTCTATTTCAAAATTGTTAGATGTTAGTTAAATATTGTTGTTATTTCAGTTAATATTAGGCTTACCTAGCCCCTAAGACTAGATGTCATCACGACACTCAACGGAGGGAAATTTTAGACGTGACAGAAGGATAGGCCTCAACCATTTGTCCGAGGAGGATACAAATGGGGCCAGCCTAGCAATAGTGGCGCTAGTAGAAGCGGAGGATATTAGAGTGCAACCAAATCTAAGACTCCTTCCTCAAGCCGCAATAGTGCTACGTCTCACAACAATAATCGAGGGTGGAAGCCCCTTTCAGGATGTCGTCATTAAGGTAGGCTGCATTGGAATAATGAATGCCCATAGGCACAAATGAACTCCCATAAATCATTTGATGATGGGACGAATGATGACACAGACGATGCTGACCAGATAAAACCAGTAGGTGCCTTCAATGCACTTGTTTCTTCTATTTGTGAGGCCTTAGAGGGAACCGGTGCTGGCATCTGTAGAAGAAGGACCCATGCCGAACTACTAAGAAAAGAAAAATGAAGGGGGATGAGGTGCCTTCTCTTAACCAAGAGAAAACCCTAATGTTTCCCGAATTGAAAATTAATGGCATGCCCATTCAGACAATGATAAACATGGGCGCTACTGACAATTACTTAGCCTCAACTCAGGTAGAGCGCCTTGGTCTTGTATGGGAAAGAGCAAAGGTCGTGTCAAGGATATCAACTCCCCGCCTCAGCTAGTGGGTGGAATAGACAAAGGAGTGCCAGTGAATCTTGGTCCTTATGCAGGAAAATTCAACTTGCGTGTGGTGATCATAGATGACTTTGAGCTGATAGTTGGATTGGAATTCATGAGGAAAACCAACATCATTCATGTACCTTATGAATACATGCCCTTGATGATCGGAGCAAACGGGGCCAAGCCCTGCATTATCCCATGCATAACCATAAATATGGATGTGGAAAACATTTCGACCTTGCAATTAAAGAAGGGAGTCTATAGACATGAACCTACTTTCCTGGCTACCCTATGTATTGATATTGAATGCTCTTCAGGTCCTATTCATGCACCCATAAAGGATGTGCTAAAGGAGTTTGAAGACGTCATGCCACATGACATGGGAAAGCGACTCCTACCTAGGTGCACTATGGACCATGAGATTGAGTTTGTGCCGAGTGCGAAGGCACCCGCCTGGGCGCCTTACAAAATGTCACAACCCAAACTCACCGAGCTTCGGAGACAATTGATGAAAATGCTAGACACTGGGATCATTGTGCCCTCCAAGTCCCTTTATGGGTCCCATATGCTATTCTTAAAGAACATGATGGCACCCTACGACTCTGTGTGGATTATCGGGACCTAAGAAAAATCACTGTGAAGAACAAGTGCCCTATCCCGCTAACGGCAGACCTTTTCGATAGACTAGGTGGTGCTACAGTGTTCACCAAAATAGACTTGAAGACAGGTTACTGGCAAGTCCAGATTGCTAGGGAGATGAACACAAGACAACCTGTGTGACAAGATATGGGTCGTACGACTTCCTGGTCATGCCATTCAGCTTGACTATTGCTCCAGCCATATTTTGCAATTTGATGAACCACGTCTCTTACAATTATTTAAATTCATAGTGGTGAACAATGGCCACACCTGTGACCTTTCACTTAAAACCAGTTTCCGCATCTGCAACTCCCCATCCGCAGATGCGGACTGCTACTGCGGAAATTCTACCGCTTCCGTGGCTCCTGCTGAACCTCCCTATTTCTGCTTCTGTGACAACAGAGCCGCTTCAGTGGTGCCGCACCTGCAGTCCCACACTAGCAGGTGCGTTTATGACAGAAACCAGCAGCTGAAGCTGCAACTCCAACTCCAAAATCCTTCCATAAACCATCTGATACCAAAAGCACCAACAAGTCTAATACCACTGTCCAAACTTATACGAATCCCTAAATCACCTAAAACAACATCAAAACGATGAATCAACCACGGATTCAAGCCTAAGAACTCTAAAACTCTAGAAATATGCTTTCGATCAAAAAGTCTATCAAACCTCGTCCGAATGACCTAAAATTTTGCACACACGTCACATTCAACTCTACAGAGCTACTCCAACTTCCAGAATTCCATAATGACACTCAGATCAAAACCTCACTATCGGACCGGAAACTTCAAAATTCGACCTTTTGTCATTTCAAGCCTAAATTAGCTACGAACCTCCAAAACACAATCTGAACACGCCCCTAAGCCCAAAATCACCCAACGGAGCTAACGGAACCATCGAATTTCCATTTCTAGGCCATCTTCACCTGCTTCAACTACGATCAAATTTCCAATACTTAAGCTCTCATTTACGGACTAAGTGTCCCAAAACTCTCCGAAACTCAAAATCGAATATCCCGGCAAATCAAAATAGCAGAAATAAACACGGGAAAAGCATTTAATAGGGCATCATGGCGTAAATTCATAAGACAATGTCACAGACTTGTGTACAAAATTTGAGGTCAATCGGACTTGATTTGATAGGTTTCGGCGTTGAATGTAGAAGTTTGAAGTTTTAAAGTTCATTAGACTTGAATCGATACGCAATTCATGTTTTTAGCATTGTTTGATGTTATTTGAGGGATCGACTAAGTTCGTATGATATTTTAGGACTCGTTGGTATAATTGGTTGAGGTCCCGAGGGCCTCGGATGTGTTCAGACCATGTTCGGTGCATTTCGAAACTTTGAAGAAATTCTGAAGTTGCTGGTTTTTCCAAGTTCTAGTGTCCATCTACACATTCACGATGGTTCTCCCGCATTTGTGTAGAGGAGTCTATGTGTTGCTGAAAGATTACATTTCGCGTTCGCGAAGGAGGTCCCGCATTCACGAAGGGGCAGAGCCTTGGTGCTACATGATCACGAATAGGGTTACGCGTTCGCGATGAAAAAGGCACCTTAGGTGAATCTCACGTGTGGCCTAAGAGTTTGCGAGAATAACTTCGCAATCGTGAAGCTTGTGAACCTTTGGTCACCGCATTCGCGAGTGGCCGCTCGCATAGGAGGAATTTATCCAATAAAATTTTTGTGCTTCGCGAACACGTGACAATTTTTGCGTTCGTGAAGAAGGGATACCTGGGCAGCAGATTTAAATCACAAAATCAAGGGTTTATGTCATTTTTTCGCTATTTGGACTTGAGAGCTCGGATTAAGGTGATAATTTGAGGGATTTTCAGAGGGATTGTTGGGGTAAGTGTTCCTAACTCGTTGTTGATTAATTTTCACTAATCTATCTTCGATTTCTTCATTAATTAAGGTTTAGGTTGAAAAATTTGGGGAAAAGGTGTAAAGTTCTTAGACCAAATATTGAGGTTTTGATCAGAATTTTGGTATCGCAGTAGAGTAATTTTGGTATGGGCAAACTCGTGGTTGAACAGGTATTCAGATTTTGTGACTTTTACCCGATCTTGAGACGTGGGCTGGGGTTAACTCTTTGGGGCGATTATCTAAATTCTTGTTAAAGCCGTGATTTCTTTATTTAGATTAGTTTCTTATAGCTATTTAGATTATTTAGAAAGTCAAGGAGAATGTGTTCTTATTGACTGATTGAGCTTGATTTGAGGTAAGTAACTTGTTTAACTTCGTGTGGGGGAAATTCCCCTTAGGTTTTTGGTACTGTTGTGATATTTGAAATACGTGAAGTCCGTGTATACGAGGTGATGAGTGCATACATGGGGTTATATGTTGAAAAATCTGGTTCTTGCTGAGTAGTTCTCTTTTAATTCCTTAACTGAATTTCTCTGGCCTTTGTAGTCATCATGTTTAGCCTAATATCGCATGCCTACTTATTTCAAAATCTTACTTGCTATTTGTGCAACATGCTTAATTGAATTACTTGTTTCCTTGATTTGTATTCGGTCTTTAATTGTAGGATTTCTTGTTGTAAATTCATTGCTCCTTAAGTTATGAGTTGTGTGTTTACTTTTGGGACTACGAGGCGGTACCTCGATAGATCCCCTGTCGCATATTTACTTTTGGGTGTACGAGGCGGTACCTCGGAAGATCCCCTATTACATATTTACTTTTGGGATTATGAGGTGGTACCTCAAGAGATCCCATGTTGTGTATTTACTTTTGGGACTGCGAGGCGATACCTCGGGAGCGCCCCTATTATTTACTCATATTTGTTGTGTTGTTTCCTTATGAAATTTCTTATTGTCAAATTCTCAGTCTTTCATTATATTATATTATATCTCTGCCTTGTTTCCTTTTTATTCCAGTGGGCCTTGACCTGACCTCGTCACTACTCTACCGAGGTTAGGCTTGACACTTATTGGGTACCGTTGTGGTGTACTTATGTTATTCTTCTGCACATCGTTTTGTGCAAATCCAGGCACCTCCTACCAGACCCGCTATCGGTGAGACAGTGAGCACATGGAGACTTCAAGGTATATCTGCCAGCATCCGCAGACCTCGGAGTCCTCTCCATTATCCTACTATGTTGTTTTCCCTTATTTTCCATAGACTTTGATGTATAGAGACACTTAGCATTTCTCTTAGAATCTTATGACTTATTTCTACCTGGTTTTGAAAATTATAATCATTTTGAATTGCAGTTTTGTTCCAGATATTGAGATTTCAGTTTCAGCTTAATATTCAGTTATTTGGTATAATTGTTAGGTTTACCTAGTCTTAGAGACTAAGTTCCGTCACGACATCCTATGGAGGGAAAATGCGGTCATGACAAGTTGGTATCGGAGCTCTAGGTTCATAGGTCTTATGAGTCACAGTAGGTTTAGTAGAGTCTCGCGGATCGGTATGGATACATTTGTACTTATCTTTGGGAGGCTATGGAACTATTAAGAAAAGTTTCACTTCTTTGATTCCTTATCGTGCGAGATTTTTAATTCGGGTTCTAAATTTCTGTCTTTCTATTCTCTCACAGATGGTGAGGACATGTACAACTAGATCAGATGAACAAACAACCGCGCCCCCTACTAGAGCCGCGAGAGGTCGGTCCGGGGCCGGGGTAGAAGCCGAGGACGTCTACATGGTGCATCTAGAGCACCCGCATGAGCTACTACAGAGAAGCCACCAGTGGATCTAGTTGGATCGCAGGCACCTGAGATGCCTATTATTGCACCAGCTCTTCAGGAGACTCTAGCCCAGTTTCTGAGCATGTTCAGCATTTTATCTCAGACAGGGTTGATCCCATTTTCTCCTGCCATATCTCAGGCCAAGGGAGGAGAACATACTCCCGCCGCCCGTACTCTATAGCAGCAGGTCCAGGTCGACCAGGTTCTAGAGGTCATACCGATGCAGCAAGTAGCTCCAGTTCAGCCCGAGGTTAGGACAGTAGTTTTTTAGGTGGAGTAGCTCAGGCTCAAAAGGTATAAGAAGCACAACCCTCCTACTTTCAGTGTCTTGGCATTAGAGGATGCTCAGGGTTTTCTTAAGGAGTGCTGCCATATCTATCCTCTGCACTATGGGTGTTGTGGAGTCTAGTGGTGGCGAGCATATGAGTTGGATAGTCCGACTGAAGCAGCTTCACTCACTTGGACTCAGTTCTCAGATATGTTCTTGAGGGAGTATGTTCCCCAGAGTCTCAGAGATGCTTGGTGCGTAGAGTTTGAGCAATTGCGCTATGGTCCTATTACCATATCAGAGTATGCGGTCCGATTCAATGATTTGGCTAGGCATGCACCAGCCTTGGTTTCTACTGTTCGAGAGCGGGTTCGTCGATTCATTGAGGGGCTAAATCCCAGTATCAGATTTAGCATGGTCCGAAAGTTAGAGATACATTGCATACCAGCAGGTAGTGGGGATTGCTAGGAGATTGGAGGGTATACTGATTCAAGAAAGAGAGGAGAGAGAGGCCAAGAGGTCTCGAGAGTCTGGCACATATAGTGGTACTCGTGCCCAAGCTGTAGCTCATCATGGTAGGGTCTATGTGGTTCGCCTCTTTCATTCAGCACTTCCAGCCGCCAGCAGTGCTCCTACCACTCATAGGCCCTAGTCTCCTTATTATGCACCGCCAATGTCTAGCGCACCTCCTGCATAGGGTGCTTATAGCGGTCAGTCCAGTCGATCAGGCCTGAGCTAGTCACAGTAGCTACACCCTCTGGGAGCATATTTTGAGTATGGTGACACTCGTCATGTGGTGAGGAATTTCCCCAGACTAGAGATGGGTGCACCTCCACATGCTATTAAGACTCTGTGTATTCCACTGGGTCCTCAGACTTCTCAGTCCATAGTTGTAGCCCCAGCTGCCACTCCACCTGCATAGCTAGCTAGAGGTGGAGTAGGTAGAGGTCACCCTAGAAGGGGAGGCCAGGCCAGATATTATGCCCCTTCTTGCTAGGAGGAGGTAGTTGCATTCAACTCTGTTATCATAGGTATTGTTTCGATTTGTCATAGAGATGCATCAGTCTTATTTGATCTAGGCTCCACTTATTCCTATGTGCCATCTTAATTTGCTCCATATTTGGGCGTATCCCATGGTTCTTTGAGTTCTTCCTATCTATATGTCAGATTCTATTATTGTTAGTCGTGTATCGTTCGTGTTTGGTTGTTATCAGTAGCTTTGAGACCAGAGCTAATTTACTATTGCTCAGTATGGTAGACTTTGATATTATTTTAGGCATGGACTAGTTGTCACCCCATTATGTTATTCTTGATTGTCACGCCAAGATTGTGATGCTGGATATGCTAGGATTACCATGGTTAGAGTGGAGAGGTACCTTAGATTATGTTCCTAGCAGAGTTATTTCATTTCTAAAGGCTGAGTGGATGGTTGAGAAGGGGTGTGGCGAGTATCTAGGTTATGTGAGAGATGTTAGTTTTAATACTCCTACCGTTGAGTCAGGTCCAGTACTAAGGGACTTTCTAGATGTATTTCCAGTGGATCTTCCGGGCATGCCGCCCGACAGGGATATCGATGTTGGCATTGATTTGTTACCGGGTACTCAGCCCATCTCTTTTCCCCCATATTGTATGGCTGCTCCTGAGTTGAAGGAGCAGTTACAAGAGTTACTTGATAAGGGCTTCATTCGGCCTAGTGTGTTGTCTTGGGATGCTCCAGTCTTGTTTGTAAAGAAGAAGGATGGTTCCATGCGCATGTGTATTGATTACCGCCAGTTGAACAAAGTTACAGTGAAGAACAAGTATTTGTTGCCTCGTATTGATGACCTATTTGATCAGTTACAGGGTGCTAGAGTGTTTTCCAAGATTGACTTGCGTTCAGGCTATCATCAGTTGAAGATTCGGGATCCAGATATCCCAAAGACTGCTTTCAGGACTCGGTATGGTCACTATGAGTTCCTTGTGATGTCATTTGGGCTGACCAATGCCCCAGTAGCATTTATTCACTTGATACACAGTGTATTACGGCCCTACCTTTACTCTTTCATCATTGTATTTATTCACGAAATTCTGGAGAACTCCCAGAGTCTGGAGGATCATGAGCAACACCTGAGGACTGTGCTCCAAACTTTGAGGGAGAAGAAGTTTTATGCAAAATTTTCAAAGTGTGAGTTCTAGCCAGATTCAGTGGCATTCTTGGGTCATATATTATCTAGTGAGGGGATCAAGGTAGATTCGAAGAAGATTGAAGCAGTGCAAAATTTGCCCAGATCGTCCTCAACTATGGAGATACAGAGTTTTATTTTCTTGGTGGGGTATTACAGTCAATTTATGGAGTGTTTCTAGTCTATTGCAGCACCTATGACCGCATTGACTGATCACGCCCAATTATGCCTTATAATAAGGACTAAGCGGTCGTTGCAAATATAATCTGGTTTACAAGTCCGGAGTCGAATCCCACAGAGAACTAAGGCTTAGCTACAGTTGTTCAATATCTCTAAGAAACACAAATCCAAACAATTTCCTAATTATAAAGATTATAATATTTATTTTTATCTAATTAACTAACAAATACTAGAAAGCAGTAAAACTATGAATTAACAAGGATTAGGATTGGAGACAATATTAAGGAGGTCTAGAGTTATGATTTCCCCTATTGTCGGAATCCTTTCCGCTACATTTTTCTATAATTTCGCCTAAGTTTTCTCTACCGATCATGAGCGCTCTGAGTGTCGTAACTCTCTCCTGAGTAATTACCACAATTTACTAGACATATTCTCTCAAATTATGCTAGATGGCATTAAGTACAGCTCACTCAGATCGCACCACAACTTTTAAACCCATCATATTGATCCCTCATATATGTTAGGAGTGATGTTGTTCAACAACTACCTACATATGCCCTCTCTCCCGAGTAATACATACTAAATAGGCACAGTCGATTGAGGTCCCTTCAATCAACAACAATAATAACGTAGTTGAACAAATAGAGAAAATACTACATCAAATATATATTAGCATAACAGGAAAATTATCCTCCAATAGGTTCCATCAAAACTCTAGATAACAAACTAGTTATTCATAATAGTATGCATAACTACAATACTAGAATTCATAACCAATAATAAAAATAGGAAGAAGGAAGTGAAAAACTCATAGAAGAATTCTCCGGCTTGCTCCTAGTATGTTATTGCCTCCTTAGGTCGAATCCCCAGTCTCCTTAGCCTCCTTAGGTCTAAATTGTGTCAAGAGTCCACAAAATAACATTTTTCCATGTATATATACCAAGTAGGGTCGGGTCCAGATAAAAACACCTTCTCTCGCGTGAAATAGGACAATTACTCTGTAAAATTTGTATAGGCGTGCCGTATGGGGCGACGCACTGTGCGGCGTGGCAGTGGGGAAGTTCAGAGAGCTATTACCTGACAGACTGTTGGAAAATTGTACATATACGGCGCACACTACGGTGCATTGTGCGGCGCGGTATTAGGAATTCTCAAAAATGCAAAACATAAAAGTTGTAGCCCTTCGAATAGCTTTCCAATGATATATTGTGGAGCCCAAACGGAGTTCTGAGCGAAACGTTATGTGCATTATACTAGACAATGCACCGTATGCCGCTCGATTCTTTGTTTCGTTCTTAACTATCATCTGTTGATCCTCGAACACGATCCTGGCTTGCTTCCATCGGCTTTTACTCAAATTTCAAAGCTCCAAATCACTTGAATTCATTCCATAATATCTACATAGCTCGGAATCACTCCTACAAGGCATAAAATACACAATTTAGTGCAAAACACTAGCGATAAAGCTCAAACTCAATTAAAGTGCAATACATTAGAGTGTAATAAGCGACTAAAATACGTAATTATAGCCTATCATCAACACCTCACACTTAAACCATTACTCGTCCTCGAGCAGTCAAACTACACTTTATATAGACACGACCTTTTTAAGCAATTTTCCTAACTCATCACACCAAGAATATTTAAAATACAATAAGCACAAAAGTGTAACATCTTCACCTCAAGATTTTACTCACAAGTACCACGCATTATTCACAACTCACACACTTACTCTAACATAGAGGTCACTGAAATTACCCTTCTCTTTTGTATCAAGTGCCCTCAC
Organism: Nicotiana tabacum; assembly: GCF_000715075.1. Taxonomy (NCBI): domain Eukaryota; kingdom Viridiplantae; phylum Streptophyta; class Magnoliopsida; order Solanales; family Solanaceae; genus Nicotiana; species Nicotiana tabacum. The sequence continues at coordinate 182,203,335 of NC_134087.1, read as the reverse complement.
AATACAAAAGAGAATAGTTCCACACACACAATAAAATTTAAGAACAATTAGGAACTCAAGATAGAAACAATTCACTCCCTATTAGAAATAACATTCATATGCCATAAACGATGCATCATAAGCTTTCCCGTAGTGTACTACTCTACTAATCAAGCTCATTCAGTCTAGGATCAAGTAGGACTTTATTTGATTGTAATGTAGGCTGAGGGACGGGTAGGATACATTTAGATATAAGAGTGACTACACCTCCCTAAGCACTTTAATACATACATTTTAACATTTAAAACCCCAATTATATTAAACCAAAACTCCATCTTCACATCAATATATATTAACTCCATACTTCTTTAAGCACAATTACATCAAAAGTCACCACTTATGAAGGAATATTTTTTCACAGCAATACAACTATTTTTTTTCTTTCTTTTCTTTTTCTGTTCCAATTCAAGTGGCTCTTACTTTTCCAAAACAGTGCACCTTTCTTCTTATTTCACTAGCTCCACTCAAAAGCCAAACCAACCACCTCACACTTTAACTTTTACAAAGTTCATAACAATTCAAGTGCTCATGAGAGGTTAAAAGGTTCAAATAGATGGTTAATTCAAATAAATGGGTAAGGCTTGTAATGTGGTTACCAAAGAAATAGGATTACAGGCTCAAAGAGGTTAACTATTATACATAACAATTAGGCGGGTAAAATACATATATGGCTCAACAAAGAAACGCATATATCACTTCCAAGACTGAACAAAACTACTATTTCGCTTTGCAAACACATGGGGCAAGTTCTATACATCAAATACAATGCACAGAATACATCAAACCTCACATGAACATGGCACATGGCTCACTCAAGATTGGATCATCAAGTCAAAGCAGTTGAGCAAAGTTAATAACATACAATTTAAGGTACTTATACAAGAGTCAAAAACTGAGTCTAAGCGTCACAACCAAAGGACTCACTATTCTCAAGGCATAACAAAGTCAAGAGATATTTCTTCAATTCAAAACAAAATACAATGGCTCCTACTCCCAAAACAAAACTAACTACATCCAGTTCAAACAAAACCCTTGGAAAAGAACTGCGGCACAAAGAAAAACCAAGGGGGAATTACTACACTACCTACAAAGAAAACTTTTTTATCCTTGTTTTCGGACTTAAATCCCTCAAAATAATTGTCTAGGATATCCATCGTCAGGAAAAGTCCAATCTTTTTTTTCTAACAAAAATTATTCAATTAAACTAACACAACTAAAACAGCATAGAAAGTCACCCAAACAAAATCCTCACCCCACACTTACAATTGTGCATTGTCCCCAATGCACACCATAACTAAAAAGAGGGTAAAAGAAACTCCATGGTAGGCTAAAGGCTGGCTGAAGCACTATCAGCTCATGGGGTACTCAGACTTCTCCCAGGCTTGGTCCTTCGTGCGGGTACCCCACACTTAGTTCCAACCATACTACTTCGCTGTTGCATCCTTTCAATAGCTTTTCTTTCCATGCTCCTAGAAAATAAAAAATCGATACTACAGAAATAATACAATTAAAAAAACAAAACAAAAAGCAGTAAAGCTGGGTTGCCTCCCAACAAGCGCTTGATTTAATGTCGCAGCACGACGTGAATCACGTTTTGCCTCCACCTCAAGCTTATGAATTGGACCCCAACTTTTGATTCTGCTCTATGATCATGCTCTTGGGGTGGTGGAACGAATCTGACTGGCCCAATAAAAGAATGTAGTATTCTACACTTCTTGGCCTTTAGATGAGGTGTGTAATCCCGACTTTTTGGCACGAAGAATTCCAGAATGTAGGCATCTTGTTCCTTACTCCTTGACTCATCAATTGGCTCGGACGACTCTATTTCTATATCATCATCCAAACACAATGTAGAAAAATACTTTTGAGTGTGCACCAATGAGCTCAACTACATAAATACTGAGATTGTCAACATCCTTAACACTAATGACAATAGAGTCAACTAAATATGTATCTTCAATATCCTTGGTTGACTCTAGTATCTCTTCTACGACATCGACATCCTCAAAATCTAGTTCGATTGATTGTTGGTCTTTTACTCTGGCCTTCTCCTCTAGCTCCTCAATTTCTGTATCTAATTCACGCTCTTCTTGGATACTATTCACAATATTGGCTTGTTGAGCATTAAAATATTCAACCAGTTGACTCACTTGAACTTTCACGTTGTGAATACTTTCCTCTTGCCTTTCTATCTGCAGCTGTATTTTACTATGTTGTTCCAAAAGGCACTTTAACATATCTTCGATCTTCTTTAGGTCAGCTTCCCTAGGTTCTTTGTTCCTATTAACTTCACCAGAAAAAGAAGAACCATCAAAGTAAGGGGTTGGGGGAGGATAAGACATATCAGCACAACCATGAAAGTGACCATCTTGACCACCACACATATCACACACATTCCACACATAAGACTGAGTTGGTGCATATAACTCACTCTCGGGAATATTTTGATAATTTTGCCCTGGGTGGTTTCCTCCACAATATGCATGAGGATCAAAAGTAGAATTACCAACATCAAAACTCTCATTATTCCAAGATGTCATGTTCTTCTTTTTTTTTAAAATTAACAAGTAAAACAAAAATAAATAATAAAGAAAATACAAGAAAGCAAAAATAAAAGTTCAAACATGTAACCTAGCAATATATACACCTACAGCTAAACTGTTAGTTCCCTAGAAACGGTACCAAAATTTAATCACGCCCGACTCTGCCTTATTAAAATTACTAAGCGATTGTTGCAAATATAATCCGATTTACAAGTTCGGAGTCGAATCCCACAGAGAACTAAGGCTTAGCTACAGTTGTTCAATATCACTAAGAAACACAAGTCCAAATAATTTCCTAATTATAAAGATTATAATGTTTACTTTTATCTAATTAACTAACAAATACTAGAAAGCAGTAAAACTATGAATTAACAAGGATAAGGATTGGAGACAAGATTAAGGAGGTTTAGAGTTATGATTTCCTCTATTGACGGAATCGTTTCTGCTACATTTTCTATAAATTCGCCTAAGTATTCTCTACCGACCATGAGCGCTCTGAGTGTCGTAACTCTCTCCCGAGTAATTACCATAATTTACTAGATATATTCTCCCAAATTATGCTAGCTGGCATTAAGTACGGCTCACTCGGATCGCACCCAAGGTTTCGATATCCCTAATCCCACCTTTAAACCCTTCGTATTGATCCCTCATATACGTTAGGAGTGATGTTGATCAACAACTACCTAAATATGCACTCTCTCCCGAGTAATACATATTAAATAGGCACAGTCGATTGAGGGCCCTTCAATCAACAACAATAATAACGTAGTTGAACAAATAGAGAAAATAGTACATCAAATCTATATTAACATAACAGGAAAATCATCCTCCAATTATTCCATCAAAGGCCTAGATAACAAAATAGTTATCCATAATAGTATGCATAACTACAATACTAGAATTCTTAACCAATAATAAAAATATGAAGAAGGAAGTGAAAACCTCGTAGAAGAATTCTCCAGCTTTCACCTAGTGTGTTCTTGCCTCCTTCGGTCGAATCCCCGCTCTCCTTAGCCTTCTTAGGTCTAAATTGTGTCAAGAGTTCATAAAATAACATTTTTCCGTGTATATATACCAAGTAGGGTCGGGTCCAGACGAAAATACCTTCTCCCACACGAAATAGGACAATCACTCTATAAAATTTGTACAGGCGCACCGCATGGGGCAACGCACTATACGGTGCGGCAGTGGGGAAGTTCAGAGAACTGTTACCTGACAGACTGTTGGAAAATTGTAAAAATGCGGCGCACGCTGTGGAGCGGTTGTAAGAATTCGCAAAAATGCAAAACTTGAAAGTTGAAGCCCTTTCGAATAGCTTTCCAACGATATATTGTGGATCCCAAATGGAGTTCTGAGAGAAACATTATGTGCATTTTACTATACAATGCACCGTATGCTTGCTCGATTCATCGTTTCGTTCTTAACTATCATCCGATGATCCTCGAAACGATCCTGACTTGATTCCTTGGGCTTTTAATCTGACTTCAAAGCTCCAAATCACTTGAATTCATTCCATAATATCTACATAGCTCGGAATCACTCCTACAAGGCATAAAATACACAATTTAGTGCAAAACACTAGCGATAAAGCTCAAACTCAATTAAAGTGCAATACATTAGAGTGTAATAAGCGACTAAAATACATAATTATGGCCTATCATCATTGACCTAGAAGGGTGCTCTATTCAGGTGGACCGAGGAGTGTGAGGAGAGCTTTCAAAAGCTCAAGACACTATTGTTCATGCCTTGAAGATATGGCAGCACTATTTGTACGGTGTTCCTTGTGAGGTCTTCACCAATCACCATAGTCTACAACATTTGTTTAAACAAAAGGATCTTAACTTGCGGCAGTAGATATGGTTAGAGTTGCTTAAGGATTATGACATCACCATTCGTTATCATTCTGGGAAGGCCAATGTTGTGGCCGATGCCTTGAGTCGCAAGGCGGAGAGTTTGGGGAGCTTAGCATATCTACCAGTAGCAGAGAGGCCTTTAGCCTTTGATGTTTAGGCCTTGGCCAACCAGCTTGTCAAATTGGATGTTTCTGAGCCGAGCCGAGTATTGGCTTTTGTGGTTTCTCAGTTTTCTTTTTATGATCGTATCAGAGAGAGTCAGTATGATGAGCCCCATCTTCATGTCCTTAGGACACGGTTTAGCACGGCGATGCCAAGGAGGTCACTATTGGAGAGAATGGTGTATTACGGATGTAGTATAGGCTATGTGTGCCCAATATATATGGCTTGCGTGAGTTAATTCTCCAGGAAGCTCACAGTTCGTGGTACTCCATTCATCTGGGTGCCGCAAAGATGTATCACGACTTGAGTTAGCACTATTGGTGGAGGCGGATGAAGAATGACATAGTAAAGTATGTAGCTTAGTGCCAAAATTGTCAGAATATGAAGTATGACCATCAGAGGTCAGGTGGATTACTTCAGAAGTTAGAGATTCTAGAGTGGAAATGGGAGCGGATTACTATAAAGTTGTTGTTGGGCTCCCATAGACTCGGAGGAAGTTTGATGGAGTATGGGTGATTGTGGATAGATTGACTAAGACAGATCATTTCATTCCTGTGGTTACTACTTATTTCTCAGAGCAGCTGGCTCAGGTTTACATTCGTGAGATTGTCAAGATTCATGGCGTGTCGGTATCTCTCATCTCTGACCAGGGTACACAGTTTACATCACGGTTCTGGAGAGACATACAGCGACCTCGGGTGGAGTTGAGTACATCATTTCACCCTTAAACGGACAGACAGTCTGAGCGCACTATTTACATAATAGAGGATATTCTTTGTGCGTGTGTGATGGATTTTGGGGGTTCTTGGGATCAGTTCTTGCCACTTGCGGAGTTTCCTACAACAACAGTTATTAGTCGAGCATTCAGATGGCGCCGTATGAGGATTTGTATAGTAGATAGTGTTGGTCTCAATACGTTGGTTTGATCCATGTGAGACTAGACTATTGGGTACAGATTTGGTTCAGGATGCGTTGGAGAAGGTTAAATTAATTCAGGATCGACTTCGTACAGCCCTGTCCAAATAGAAGAGTTATGTAGATCGGAAGGCTCACGACGTTGGATTCATGGTTGGAGAGCGGTCTTGCTCCGGGTTTTGCCCATGAAGGGTGTTATGAGGTTCGGAAAGAAGAACAAGTTGAGCCCTAAGTATATCGGGCCTTTTAAGATTCTTGAGAGGGTTGGAGAGGTGGCTTACAAACTTGTACTACCACCTAGTCTCTCTGCAGTTCATCCAGTGTGTCATGTTTCTATGCTCCGGAAGTATCACGGTGATCCGTCTCATGTGTTAGACTTCAGCTCAATCCAGTTGGACAAGGATCTATCTTATGTTGAGGAGCCAGTGGCCACCTTGGATAGGCAGGTTCAAAAGTTGAGGTCGAAGAACATCGCTTCAGTGAAGGTTCAGTGGAGGGGTCATCCGGTCGAGTAGGCGACTTGGGAGACCGAGCATGATATGTGTAGCTGTTACCCTTATCTTTTCACCACTTCAGGTATGTCTCTATACTCGTTCGAGGACGAACGTTTGTTTTAAGATGGGGAGGATGTGACAACCCGGTCGATCGTTTTGAGAGTATTAGCCCTAAACCCCTATTTATTTCTCCCTCTATTTTATTTTGTGGTTATGTGACGTGCCAGGATGATGTTTTTTTTTCGGAGTGAAATGCGACACTTAGCCCCTGAAATGGAAGCTTAAGTTCTAGAAAATTGACTATAGCATGAATTGTGCAAAGACGACTCTGGAATGGAGTTTCATTGATTCCAATAGCTTCGTAGGGTGATTTTTGTCTTAGGAGCGCATCCGGATTTGGATTTGGAGGTTTGTAGGTCATTTTGGAGTGATTTGGCGAAAGTTGGAATTTGGAAGATTTTTTAGATGTTTGACCGGAGGTGGACTTTTTGATATCGGGGCAAATTTTGATTCTGAAAATTAGAGTAGACCCATAATGTCAATTATGAATTGAGTGAAAAATTTGAGGTCAATCGGATTTGATTTGATAGGTTTCGGCGTCAAATGTAGAAGTTTGAAGTTTTAAAGTTCAGTAGGCTTGAATCGATGCGCAATTTGTATTTTTAGCGTTGTTTATGTGATTTGACGGCTCGACTAATTTTGTATGATATTTTAGGACTTGCTGGTATAATTGGTTGAGGTCGTGGGAGCCTAGGGTGTGTTTCGGACCATGTTTGTACATTTCGAAACTTTGAAGAAATTCTGAAGTTGCTGGTTTTTCCCAATTTTGGTGTCCTTCTACACGTTCGTGATGGTTCTCCCGTGTTTGCGTAGAGGAGTACGTGTGTTTCTCAAAAAATTCCCTACGTGCTCGTTAATGAGATCCCGCATTCGCGAAGGGGCAGAGCCTTGGTGCTATGCGATCACGAACAGGGTTACGCATTCGCAATGAGGAAGGCAGCCTGGGTGAATCTCACACGTGGCCTACGCATTCGCAAGAAGAACTTCGCGATCGTAAAGCTTGTGAACCTTTGGTCACTGCGTTCGCGTAAGAGGAATTTTGGCAGTAACATTTTTGTGCACCGTGAAAGCGAGGCAATTTCCGCGTTCGTGAAGAAGGGATACCTAGGCAGCAAATTTAAATCCCAAAATTGAGGGTTTATGTCAAAACCTCACTATTTGGACTTGAGAGCTTGAATTAAGGCGATAATCTGAGGTATTTTCAGAGGGATTGTTAGAGGAAATGTTCCTAACTCATTTTTGATTAATTTTCACTAATCTATCTTCTATTTCTTTATTTAATTAAGGATTTGGGTTGAAAAATTTGGAGAAAAAGGTATAAAGTTCTTAGACCAAATTTTAAGGTTTTGATCGAAATTTTTGTATAGAATTTGAGTAATTTGGTATGAGCAAACTCGTGGTTGAACGGGTGTTCGGCTTTTGTGACTTTTATCCGATTCCGAGACATGGGCCCGGGTCGACCTTTTGGGGTGATTTTCTAAATTATTGTTAAACTCATGATTTCTTTATTTGTATTAGTTTCTTATAGCTATATTTATAGTATGTAATTGCTTTTGGCTAGATTTGGGCCATTCGGAGTCGGAAAGTTGAGGAAAAGGCGTTCTTATTGACTGATTGAGCTTGATTTGAGGTAAGTGACTTGTCTAACCTAGTGTGAGTGAAATTCCTCTTAGGTTTTGGCACTATTGTGATATTTGAAATACGTGAATGCCGTGTATGCGAGAGGATGAATGCGTACATGAGTTATATTTTTAAGAATTTGGTTCTCGCTGAGCAGTTCTCTTTTAATTCCTTAACTGAATTGCCCTAACCTGTGTAATCATCATGTTTAGCCTAATGTCACATGCTTACTTGTTTTAAAATATTACTTGTATTTGTGCAACATGCTTAATTGAATTACTTGTTTCTTTGATTTGTATTCAGTCTTTAAGTGTAGGATTTCTTGCTGTAAATTCGTTGCTCTTTAAGTTGTGAGTTGTGTGTTTACTTTTGGACCACGAGGCGGTACCTCGAGAGATCTTCTGTTGTATATTTACTTTTGGGACCACGAGGTGGTACCTCGGGATATCCCCTGTTACGTATTTAATTTTGGGACTACGAAGCGATACCTCGGAAGTGCCCCTATTATTTACTCCTATTTGATGTGTTGTTTCCTTCCGGAATGTATCATTGTTAAATTCTCAGTCTTTCATTATATTATATTATATCTTCTGCCTCGTTTCCTTTTTGTTCCAGTGGGGCCCTGTCCTGAACTCGTCACTACTCTACCGAGGTTAGGCTTGACACTTATTGGGTACCGTTGTGGTATACTCATGCTACTCTTCTGCACTTTTTTTGTGCAGATCCAGGTACCTCCTACCAGACCCGCTATTAGTGAACCAGTGAGCACGTAGAGACATCAAGGTATATATGCCAGCGTCCGCAGACCTCGGAATCCCCCCTCTATCCTACTATGTTGTTTTTCCTTGTTTTCCGTAGACTCTGATGTATATAGACAATTAGCATTTCTCTAAGAAGCTTGTGACTTATTTCTACCGAGTTTTGGGAATTGTAATAATTTTGAATTGCAGTTTTATTTATTATAATGAGATTTGAGTATCAGCTTAATATTCAGTTATTTGGTATAATTGTTAGGCTTACCTAGTCTTAGAGATTTGGTGCCGTCATGACATCCTACGGAAGGAAATTGGAGTCGTGACAATAATGCATTGGCCGTTGAGAAAGTTTTATTAAATAGAAATAATGCTACTCATATATATATGCGCGCGCTCACCTTAATCTTTTGGCATTTAAAGAGTAACGTTAACTTCCAAATATATTAATGTTGTCATCTGAGATAAAATTTTCATTGTTTGTTCGTAGTTTCTCTTTTATACACTCTTAATTGATCTTTTGTGCAATTTATTTTCTGACATTTTCTTAGAGATAAAAACCTTATAAAATACATAGCCATACATGAATTCATTTCTCCTAAAAAAGTTGGTTTATTTACTAAATATAAGAAGAAGAAGAAGAAAAAACTCATTTACAAATGACTTGAAGAATCTCTACAATCCAAATTAGAAAAATTTTAGGGTTTGTTATATAAATAATCGATCAGATTTAAGTTTAAGAAATTAGGTGGGCAGCTATTTGGGTTAAATCTTCAATTTTTCTTAAAGAAGATTGTGTCCAGGCCCAATTTTAACATCCTTTTCTAGCAAACTCCAACTGCGTTCTCCAGCCGAATTCAAAAATAATGAAAATTTTACCTCCTATAAAAAAGATTGATACCTTATAAATAAATACCCTTTTAAAAAATTATCTCATATAGCTACCTTTTAATTTTTATAGCAAAATATCTATTTATAGTCACTTCCTATTTTTAAGTCATTAAATACGCTGTGTATTATTTTTCTCTCTCCTTCTTTCTTTTTTTTCTCTTACAAAATTACCGTATAGGAAGTAAACGTCTCTCTCCACGATCTCTCCCTCTCCAATTTCTCTCCAGCACAGCGCCATTCTCTTCCCTATTCTCTCTATCAACGATTCTCCACTGATTCATCTCCATTATCTCTCAATTTTCAACTTTTTTTGCTCCAAAGAGTTGTGGTAAGTAGAAACAAAGATGTGAAAAAAAAAAAGATAAAGGAGAAACTACCTGGACGACTTAGAGGGCGCCGGTACCGACGGCGACGCCCCACATGACGGCGGTCTGGATATCGGTGGATTGGGGATGGAGTTTAGGGTTGAGAAATTTGAAGAATCTGTTACCTTTTTTCATTGTATTTTAATGTATCTCGTTGTATTTCATGTATTTCATTGTATTCACTCTGGATATCGGTGGATTGGGGACGGAGTTTGGGGCTGAAGAACTTGAAGAGTCTATTACCTTTTTTTCGTTGTATTTCAATGTATCTCGTTGTATTCCATGTATTTCGTTGTATTCACTATCTTTAGTTTTTTCTACTTTTTTAGTATATTCACTGTATTTGAATGTATTTAATGTAATTATATAATTTCAAAGCTTCAAATTGTTTCACTATTTTGTCCAGCAGTATATATTCAGCAGTATGTATTCAAATGTATCTGCAGTATGTATTCATATGTTTTTGCACTATAGATGACCTGCTATACTTCATGTATTCAATATATTTTTATGTATTTAACTGTATTCAATGTAATTATTTAATTTCAATATATAAATCTATTTTAGCAAAGATACCACTAAAAAAAGAAAAGATGGATTGAATCTCTGAAGATTGCTCTGTTTTTGGGGTATTTTTCAGTTGAGAATCTTTTCTATAACTGGAAATACAAATTTTGTGTGTTATAATTGAGTTTGTTGAGTTATATTAGGAGTCTATCACGTTAATTGATTCACTTACCATTTTTAAACAGTTTGAAGACCTTTTTTTTGCAAATTTCGTTACTGTATTCACGAATACAGCTCACGAATACATATGAATACAGTCTATATGTTAGCTGTAATTCTCTTTTTTCCGCCGACTTTTCTTATTGTATTCATGAATACATTAGCTTAAATACATCAAATACACTCTATAACAAGTTAAAACATAACTATAGAAAATAATTTAGTAAATGGTAGCTATAGCAAGCTAATAATCACTAAAACATAGTGATTTCTGAAAGTTTCTGTTCAAAAATCCCCAACTATTCTGCCCCTCAGACCGCTTACCCAAAATTCCTTCATTTAATGTATCGCGAGAATGGAATTTGTGTTTTAAATATCATTAGAAATGTTTGAAGGATCAAGATGTGTATAAATATTATTTTGATCAATGTTATTTTGGGCCTCAATACTCGTCCAACGTACTACTAAAATTGAGATCTTTACAGAAATAGCATATTCAATTTATTATTTATTTTTTCTAGCCGATATTAATAGATTATACACTAATTATATACAGTTATACATATATTATATATTAAAAAAGATATATATATCCATTGGCTATTTATAATTTAAACAGTTGCATGAGTGACTATTTAAAATAATTCTTCGTTAAAAAAGTTGATTGGTTCATCAAAAGGCAGCTAGTAGTAGCCGGTGGTAGTATAGTTGAAAAGTCATGAAGCTTTTTCAAATTTAAGCTTTTAGAGATAGCTTAAGTTGGTAAAAAAACAGTCATATGAAATTAATTAACAATATCGCTAAAGTTCAATGTAACCCATTCGTATTTGGTGAGCAGGTGAATCCATAATCCACATTCGGTCCGATTTTCTTTTGTCCATATATTTTGAATATTTGAAAAGAAAAAAAAACGATAAGCATTTGTTTTGCGCGGGTGGAGTTTTTCCAATTTAAGTGACAATATTCGAAATGGGATTATTTATTTAATTCAGAGTCGCCACTTGGGAAAGGTTTGGTTTTTGGTGTCCCAAGTCACCGGTTTATCTTGAATCCCAAATCGAGGAAATTTTCGACTTTTCCAAATGAAGTCTGCGAACCAGAAATTCTAAGTAAGGAATTCTGTTGACCCGAGGGAAGGTGTTAGGCACCCTCGAATCCCGTGGTTCTAGCACGGTCGCTTAAATTGTTATAATGGCTAAATATCTGATTAATACATGTTGTGACTTATGTGCTTTTATTAAGTTTAAACCGCTTTTATTATTATCATTTATTTTTATAGAATTGCAACGTCGTGAAAATGCATCTTGAACCACGTCACAAACAATGCACCCGTAGTTGTTAAAACATTTCGACTCTGTTGAGATTTGGATTCGGGTCACATCAATGTGCACCCAAGTTTAAGAGTGTAATTCATTAAGGGCGCCTAAGAGGGTCTAGCGCGTTATTATATGTAGAAGGCCATGAAATTTTTTAAATGGCCTATCCTGAATTCTAGATAATTATCATGGTTATTTATTGAGGGCCCCGCGATTTACATCTCATTTGGCGAGGCTCGTCTCATTATTTTAGAAGGAACATCCTAAAGCGACTACATTTCTAATGTGTTTATCTCTTAAAAATAGAAGAAAAGATGCGTGCTATTTTAACTATGTGTTTGGCCAAATCCAAATTTTAGCTAATCGCCCGATTAATTATTTACGGAATGAAGAAACATTGTACCTCATGAAAACATGCTTTGAACTTGATAAGAGAAATGTATATGAGATTGGTGAAATGCTACGACTGTTACAAGAGCTCCCTAACTTCAACTTATTCAGACAAGATTAATTAAAATTGCTTATTAGGAAATGCGACTAATGACATTTGAAACTCATCCTATAAACTGCTTCATGAAAACTGAAACTCAAGAGTTTGAAACTGTATTGTCTTTAGCTAGATCTAAACAATTATTTGTCCTTACATATTCGAAACATGCTGAAAGAGCGAGTTTGAGTTAGCAATTGTATTAAATGGCTGCATATTTCACGGATTGTATTTACATCTTGTGTACTCCTAAACGAATAAAATGTCACAGTTTCCAATTGGCATAAGCTTTAATTAAGTACAACCTTACTAATCTGTCTCCATTAGGCTAACAGACCAAGAAACTGCATATCTTAACAACATTGGAAAAAAAAATCATAAGCAATACAACAGGTGATTATAACTCCTTCAGATCTTTTGATTCATGCTTTCATTGTTACATCAAATGCGAGTCTTAGTATGTACCTGGATATTGGATACAACAGAAGAAGCGAGGGGTCAGTAGGGCAATAGAAGCGATACCAAACAGCAGCAGTAACAGCAGGTACCAATAGAACAGAAATCCCAGTGCAAGAGGCCAATAAGCCAATGGAGAAAAGGCAGAATGAGACAAATTCCCAATAGTATGGAGTCGGAGAATCAGGCAATCCAATTCCAGGAGAAGCAAACCACACAAATCCAAACAATAGACTTAACTGACACTTGAAGGAAAACAGGACTAACTTGGACAGTTTGAACAAAATGAGAATCGAACAAACAGTAAGAAAAAGACAATTCCTGATTTTGTGATATCCCTTTCCCTATCTCCTCTCTTTTCAAGTTCTAATGTCAGACCTCAATTTGAAGTCTATTTGGGTTATCAAAGAGAAATCTTTTCTAGTTTCTGTTTTCAGAATTTGAAACTCTCAGATGTTCCCTCTCAGTGTCTCTCTCTATTTCTGTATGCTTTTTCTGTGTATCTCTATCAGCTCTCTCTTTCAAAACTCCTCACAGTGTCTGTATTTTTCTTTCTCTATTTTTTCAGATCCTTTTTATCTCTGTATGTCCTCCCTTTTATAAGACTTCATATTACCCCTTTTACAGCCTGATAGATTATCACCAATACCCCTCCCATGTTCCTTCCATTTTCAATTCCAACTTTAGCTAATTAAGTATTAAACCCCATCAACATTCCCTGGCAGATTTAACTTTTAAAAGGTTTAATACTTCTTTAAACTAAAGCAAAGTATGGGCAGTAGAATGTATCTGACAGCATATGCTGTCAAACCATTTTTTAAAATCAAAAGCCTTTTTATGCAGGGAAACAGGCTGTGCACAAGGCACATGAGGTGCACCAATGCACATGCTGTGCACGAGTGCTCATGCCCTCCAATTCCGCATTTAAACCAAACATCCTCAACAGCTATAAGTAAACAAAACTGGTTCTTAATTGATTTCAACAAATGCTTAGCAGAAGTAAGTCGATTTGTTATTGTTCGGACAGTTGAAACTAATTGACGACACATGTCGACTCGACTATATTAGCATTAACATACTCAATCGTAGCCAAAAATCAGACATTTAAACAGTATCGATACATGGTTCGAATTATACTGACTAAGCAGAAATGCACTCGAGGAGTCAACTAGTCAGTACAAATTTGGAATACAACCAATACACATGTCTTATCAGAATAGGAGGGGTTCAAACAAACACAGTGGTTCAGGCAAAGTGGACAAACAGAAGTTGGTAAAATTAAAACAAATATGAACAGACTTTTAAAAACAAATCACACGGACTAAAACAAAAATAAAGAAAAGAAAACAAGACTCACCTCAAATCTTTAAAAAATCAAAACCTTGACTCGGATTTGGACAGACCTTTCTTAAGGCTGAATGGACTTTAATCGAAGTGTTTCTCAGATGAGAAACACTTTGATTAAAGTCCATTAGACCTTAATCTCTTTGGTTGAACCGGTATGAACCAGTGACGAAGAGCTACAAAAATTTCCAAAACTCAGATCCGGGATTCATGCTTCCCTGGTCAGATTCGGACCAAACCAAGTATGGTTTGGTCACGAGGAGGGTCTGGGGAGTGTCTGGTGTGAAGCTGGGGTTGGCTGGTGTAGATCGGGTTTTGACTCGAATCTTCAAATGAAGATTCGAGAAGGTGAGGAGGGATTCGAACTACATGGTTAACAGATCCATGTTCAGGATGGCAAGGGGGTTCTAGGGTGTTAAGGGGAAGGTCACCGGCGTCCATGCCGTCGGCTTTCATGGCGAAAGTATACAGGGGCGGCTAGGGTTTAGGGGCCTGGTCTGTGGAGACGAAGGCTGGGGTATTGGATAGGGGGCAGGGTAAGGTTATGAACTTATATAGTTAGTGGGTGGACGGATCTCGACCGTTAGATCAATTTAGATCTACGGTCTGGATCTGATGGTTAAGTGGAACGGTGTCGTTTCAAGTGTTGAGGGTTTGGGTTCGGTCCGGGTGTAAACGGGTCGGGTTCCTCAGTGGGTTGTGGGGAAGTGATCTTGGCCGTTGATCAATCTGAGATCAACGGCCCAGATCGCACTGGACTAAAACGTCGTCGTTTGGACGTCCTGGGTATCAGGTGGTGTTGGACCGGGCAGGCCTGGGTTTTGGGCTGTTTGTTTGGGCCAATTTTAACAAATTGGCCCAAGTCCGGAAGGGAAGGGACCTTTTCTTATTTATTTTTTTCTTTTTCTTTTATTATAAAAATACAAAAATAAGTAAAATCAAATTAAAAATAAACACCTAGTACAATTATTTGCACACCATTAAAATAATTCAAAACATGTAAAATTAAACAAAACAAAATCACGGACAAAGATGCTTGTTTATGCTTTTCTTTTTTTTTTAACGACCGGATTACGGTTCGAATTACGCCTGACACACATTTTGTATTTTAAATAAATAACTAAGAAAAAATAAAAATGGGCAAAAGTCACAAATAAATCAACAAAGTGCCGCACAGAAATCTGAAAATTGTACAGCAGGGCCAACTATTATTTTTTATTTCTTTTTGGAGCGATTGTCGTGCGAAACAAAAATCACGTGCTCACAGCTGCCCCTCTTTGTTCGGAAACACGAAGAGTTTTCGTGCAAAGATAAAGTGAGCGTGTATGAGCGGTTTTTGCCTATGGACCACTCCGTATGAAGCATGTTTTTTTTGAAAGATCTGACCGAATCTTGCTTCAAAGATTTCCTACATATCCTGGGCTAAACAAGAATCAGGTCAATGTATTTCGAGAAGTTTTGGCAGCTGGGACTACCATGGGATTGCAATGCTTGCTGCTACTGCTGTTGCTGTTGTCACTGCTGCGTCACTGACCGCCTTATTACAACCAAACGAAAATCGGAAACTGGGCTAACTACTTATATGTATGTCAACTGCTAGTTACAAGATTCCTATCTATGATTCTTTTACGACTTGATCTTGGGCCTTAGCTGATTCTGCTTGTAGACTCCGATCTGAATCTTGATGCTTGTGAGTTGCGGCGACCTGTTTAATCTCTGGGATACTGAGTGAGACGCGATTGGCAGGGTTCAGGCCCTTAATCAAATGTTGGAGTCAATCCGCCTTCCATTTACTCCGAATCTTGGGACATTTTTTTTCTTTTTTTTTTCTTCTTTGATTCCGAATTGGGACTCTTCTCGTGGGTCATTTCGATCCATGTGGCTCGAGGTCAGACCTGCGGGCGAAAACAAACGAACGAAATTTTCTGCCCCAGTTTCACTAGGAAAATTTCGTTAATTATTCGCCAGGAAGTTCATAAAATTGATGAAAGAGGATATGCATGCTCAGTTCAGGGGTTGGAGCCCTAATACCGACTAGCTGGGGAAGGGTTCAGTTTAGGGTTTAAAAACTCTAACGCCGAACAAAGGAAGAATTCAGTTTAGGGTTTAAAACCCTAATGCTGACTGGAAGCAAAAGCTCAGTTTAGGGTTTAAAACCCTAATGCTGGCTAAAGGAAAAAGTTCAGTTTAGGGTTTAAAACCCTAATGCTGATTGCATGAAAAAGCTCAGTTTAGAGTTTAAAACTCTAATGCTGGCTGAAAGGGAAAAGTTCAGTTTAGGGTTTAAAACCCTAATGCTGACTAAAAGGAAAATTCAGTTTAGGGTTTAAAACCCTAATGCTGATTGCATGATAAAGCACAGTTTAGAGTTTAAAACTCTAATGCTGGCTGAAAGGAAAAAGTTCAGTTTAGGGTTTAAAACCCTAATGCTGACTAAAAGGAAAATTCAGTTTAGGGTTTAAAACCCTAATGCTGATTGCATGAAAAAGCTCAGTTTAGAGTTTAAAACTCTAATGCTGGCTGAAAGGGAAAAGTTCAGTTTAGGGTTTAAAACCCTAATGCTGACTAAAAGGAAAATTCAGTTTAGGGTTTAAAACCCTAATGCTGATTGCATGAAAAAGCTCAGTTTAGAGTTTAAAACTCTAATGCTGGCTGAAAGGAAAAAGTTCAGTTTAGGGTTTAAAACCCTAATGCTGACTAAAAGGAAAATTCAGTTTAGGGTTTAAAACCCTAATGCTGATTGCATGGAAAAGCTCAGTTTAGGGTTTAAAACCCTAATGCTGGCTGAAAGGAAAAAGTTCAGTTTAGGGTTTAAAACCCTAATACTGACTAAAAGGAAAAAGTTCAATTTAGGGTTTAAAACCGTAATGCTGACTAAAAGGAAAATTCAGTTTAGGGTTTAAAACCCTAATGCTGACTAAAAGGAAAATTCAGTTTAGGGTTTAAAACCCTAATGCTGATCGGCTGGGGATAAAATTTCGAGAATACTACACGATCTATTTTTGAGTTTTCTTGTTTTAATAGAAGATAAAAGGGAGTTTTGGGGGAACTTACCTTTTGAGTGAATTCCTTATTGCCAAAACGTTTCTTGTACCCGTGTACCTTCTTCTTTGGGCGACACCTGCTTCTTTCACGGTTGTCTTGGATTATACCTGTTTCAACTTTTCAGACAAAGAACAATTGTTAGTTCGGAAATGACGGTCGGTTCGGTGACCTTGATCGTTCCCAATTGCTTTGTTGCGTTTCTTTTTCTGTTGCGAAGTCCCGCCATTGATTTGATTCGAATGGCGAAACCTTTAGACTGCTCAGGCTTGTATTTCCGGATTCTGTGATGACTTGCTTCGTAAGGCTCTTTTTTTCTTTTTTTTTTTTTGTGTCCCATTTTTCTTGGAGGTTCTCAACGGGGATTTTATTGGAGGTATTTTGTGGGAATTTGTACAAAAAGGAAGCCCTGTGGGGAATATTTACAAAGTGGATTCTTTGTGTGGATTTTTGTACAATGGGGCATGCTGGGGATTTATTTCAAAGCTGGATTTCTAGGATTTGTTGGGGTAAGCTTGCTGGGGAATTTTTACAAAAGGACTCGCTGGGATGTGCTGGGGAGATTCCATTTTTTTTTTATTATTTTTTTTTTTTTTTGTATATTGGGGAGACTCTGTGGGAGATTGTACAATAGAGTCTCTGTGGGGATTTGTACAGGGGGAGACTCTGTGGGGATTTGTCCGAAGGCGGGCTTGCTGGGGAAGATTTCAAGATTTCTCACTTTCCTCTTTACTCTGAAACACCATCAAACGTCATGATTCATCATGCTTGGGCAATCATACCCACGAGATGAGGCGCTTTCCTTCATGAGACGGGATTCCGTGCAAACAAACCATGCCACATGTCCTTTCCGGTGTGTCTTGAACTCGGGGTTAAAATGCAAAAGGGATTCGAAAAGAAACAAAGAAAGGGGAAAACAAATCAGAAAAGGAATACCCTTTTCGGGACGAGGAAGACTTATCTGAGGAAGATAACGCTGGCTTTAAATGACATGACATGCTCTTTGGGCTGGACGCCTGACCTTCTAAGAGCTTGCGTTTTCCTGAACCAGAACGGATCTGTGATTCCAAACTGGTGGCATTCTGCCGAAACTTTCTTGGGGTGGCGTCATTCTTTTTCGGCCAACAACGCCCTTTGCGGGTTTTCACTGGCTGACCTCTCTCATTTCTCTTCATGTCATTGCTTGAAAGCACTCTTTGCGAGTTTTTACTAAACAAGCTCTCTCATTTTGGTTTCTCTACTCCTGTCGCCTCGTGGTGCCCGAAGGTTTTCACCGCCGAGACTCTCTCATTTTATCTTTCTCAATTCAGAGTGTGCTGGTCTCCATTTGTGACGCTTATTGGTCCCCCACCATATTTGGTAATTGATCTGAAGGCTTGTGCTTGGTAAAAAAGAGGTAGATGATACCAACTTCTCAACTGCTCGATGTGCCCCGGTTTCAATTTCAGGGTGGATGGGATTTTATTGTTGGTGTGACTGAACCTCAGGAAGAGGCTGCCTACGTATCCTTTCGGAATCAAGTCAAACGTAGTTCAGGCCTCAATCAATGTTTTGTTGTTTTTTTTTTTTTGTAAGCGGCTCAAAAGTTGGTAGAGAGAAATGGGTAGTGTTTGGGGAGTAGTGGGGAATAAAACCTTCGCCATTTTCAAACGTGTCAGGACCACTGGAGTATGATTTAGATGTAGTATCTCTTGACTGCATCTGCATTTACTGCTGTGTCGGGGTCATTTCCTTCGATATCACCCAAATACAGTGCTCCTCTCGGCAATATCTTCCTTACGATGTATTGGCCTTTCAAATTTGGGGCAAACTTTCCTTTTGCTTCTTCATGATGCGGCAGAATACGCCTTAGTACCAGCTGACCTACTTCGAAATTCCGGGGTCGGACTTTCTTGTTGTAAGCACGGGCCATCCTTTGTTGGTATAACTGTCCGTGACAAACTGCGGCCATTCGCTTTTCATCAATCAACGTCAATTGCTCCAGTCGAGCCTTAACCCACTCGCTGTCTTCGATTTCTGCTTCGACAATGATTCGAAGCGAAGGAATTTCTACCTCTGCCGGTATTACAGCCTCGGTCCCATAGACCAAAAGATAGGGAGTCGCTCCCACCGATGTGCGTACCGTAGTGCGGTACCCCAATAATGCAAAAGGTAACTGCTCATGCCACTGTCGGGAACTTTGGATTGTTTTTCTCAAAATCTTCTTGATGTTTTTATTTGCAGCTTCCACAGCACCATTGGCTTTCGGCCGATAAGGAGTAGAATTCCTATGCGTTATCTTGAACTGTTCGCATACATCTCCCATCAAGTGACTGTTCAAGTTTGCTGTAATGATAGTCGCAGGAATGCCGAAGCGACAGATAAGATTTGAGTGTACAAAATCCACCACAGCTTTCTTAGTGACCGACTTGAGAGTGACGGCCTCTACCCATTTTGTGAAGTAATCTATGGCAACCAGTATAAACCTGTGTCCATTCGAGGCTTTTGGTTCAATTGGTCCAATGACGTCCATGCCCCAGGCGACAAATGGCCAAGGCGCAGACATGGGATGCAGTTCCGTGGGAGGTGCGTGAATCAAATTACCGTGCACCTGACACTGATGACATTTCCGAACGAAGCTAAAGCAATCATTTTCCATGGTCATCCAGTAATAACCTGCTCGAAGGATTTTCTTCGCTAAGACATACCCGTTCATGTGAGGTCCGCACACACCTGCGTGTACTTCGTGCATGATCTTTCTCGATTCCTCGCTATCGACACATCTTAGGAGATTGAGGTCCGGGGTCCTCTTGTATAACAATTCACTGCTCAAAAAGAAACCACTTGCATGTCGCCTGATGGTCCTCTTTTGATCTCCAGTAGCGTGCTCGGGGTATTCTTGCGTATTCAGGAACCTCTTGATGTCATGGTACCAAGGCTGCGTATTTGATCCCGCCTCGATTACACTGTAGTAACCGTGTCTTTCCTTGATTTGGATTTCCAAAGGATCGACGTGGGCGTTGCCCGGGTAGGGTAGCATTGAAGCCAAAGTAGCAAGTGCGTCTGCCAATTCATTGTGACACCTCGGAATGTACCTGAATTCTATTGATGTAAAGCGCTTGCTGAGGTCCTCCACATGTTGTCGGTATGGGATAAGTTTGACATCCCGAGTTTCCCATTCGCCTTGAGCTTGCCGGATGATCAGGTCAGAATCTCCCATAATCAATAAGTTTTCGACATCCTGATCGATTGCCATATGCATGCCCATAATGCAGGCTTCGTACTCAGCTGTATTATTTGTGCAAAAGAAACGAAGTCTAGCTGTGGCGGGATAATGCTGACCAGAAGGCGAGATCAAAATTGCCCCAATCCCTACACCCTTGGCGTTCACGGCTCCGTCAAAGAACATCTTCCAAACATGAGCTTCCTCCGAGATCACTTCTACGGTGTTTACCTCTTCATCTGGGAAGTAGGTATCCAATGGCTGGTATTCCTCATCGACCGGATTTTCGGCCAAATGATCTGCTAATGCCTGGGCTTTCATTGCCGTGCGAGTGACATAAACTATGTCGAATTCCGTAAGCAAGATTTTCCATTTAGCCAGTCTCCCAGTAGGCATTGGTTTCTGAAATATATACTTCAAAGGATCCAACCTGCTTATGAGGAACGTAGTGTGGGCTTGGAGATAATGTCTTAGCTTTTGAGCAACCCATGTGAGAGCGCAACATGTCCTTTCCAACAGTGTGTATTTGGCCTCGTAGCCAGTGAATTTCTTGCTCAAGTAGTAGATCGCTTGCTCCTTCTTTCCGGTTACGTCGTGTTGCCCGAGGACGCAGCCGAAAGAGTTCTCCAAGACTGTCAGATACAAGAAAAGTGGCCTCCCTGGTTCTGGAGGGACCAAGACTGGGGGATTCGAAAGGTATTCTTTGACTTTATCAAAGGCTTCTTGACACTCAGGTGTCCATTTGATCGCTGCATCTTTCCTTAACAGCTTGAATATGGGCTCACACGTGTTTGTCAGCTGGGCAATAAACCGACTGATGTAGTTCAACCTGCCCAAAAGACTCATCACGTCTTTCTTTGTTTTTGGGGGAGGCAGATCTCTGATGGATTTTATCTTAGTTGGATCTAGCTCGATTCCTCTCCTGCTTACGATGAAACCCAAAAGTTTGCCCGACGGAACTCCGAAAGCACATTTGGCTGGGTTCAGCTTCAAGTCATACTTCCTTAGCCTCTCGAAGAACTTCCTCAAGTCTTGGATGTGATTATCCTGCGTCCTAGACTTGACTATCACGTCATCCACGTACACCTCTATTTCCTGGTGCATCATGTCATGGAAAATGGCAGTCATGGCCCTCATGTAAGTAGCCCCAGCATTCTTCAGACCAAATGGCATGACCCGGTAGCAGTAGGTGCCCCAAGGCGTGGTGAAGGCAGTTTTCTCGGCGTCCTCTTCATCCATCAGTACCTGATGATACCCAGCATAACAATCTACAAAAGACTGTATCTCGTGTTTGGCACAATTATCAACGAGGATGTGGATGTTGGGCAGTGGGAAATTATCTTTAGGACTTGCTCTGTTCAGATCTCGGTAATCTACGGATACCCGAGTTTTCCCGTCCTTTTTTGGTACTGGAACCACATTCGCCAACCATGTTGTATATTGGACTACCCGGATCACTCCTGTTTTCAGTTGCTTGGTGATCTCCTCTTTAATCTTGTCACTGACCTCCATTTTGAACTTTCGTTGCTTTTGTTGAACTGGAGGACAATCAGGATGAATCGGCAATTTAAGAACCACTAGATCAACACCTAGTCCCGGCATGTCATCATATAACCAAGCAAACACGTCTTTGAATTCAAAAAGAAGTTGAATTATCGCCTCTCGCATTTTCTTGTCCGTGTGAATGCTTATCTTGGTCTCTCGGATTTCTTCCGGGGTTCCTAAATTTACCGGTTCAGTGTCATTCAGATTCGGCTTAGGTTTATTCTCGAAATATTCCAACTCTCGGTTTATCTCCCTAAAAGCCTCTTCCGCATCATATTCTGGTTCTGGGTTCATTAATTCGCAGTTAAATAACTCATTGTGATCCGGGCGTGAAGTCCGCAAGCATGTCATATTTAAAGCCGCATTATTAGGACTGAAAAGGAAAATAAAAGGAAAAATGATAAAAATCAGAACAAAAGAAAGAATAGGAAAGCAATGATGATTTTTTTTTTATATTTTCTTTGGAAAGTTGGAAGACAACAATGTTTACAACTAGGAATTCAAAGCAACAATTGAAAAGAAGAAAACGTTCAAGTTATGTCCTGGAGATAACTTGTGACACAGGAAAGGTGGCGGGACAGGTCTACCCGGACTTCCGTCTAGTCGGGAATGGCGTGGCCTCCCAGTTTTGAAGTTGGGCGCTCGGCCCCATGTACAGCATCTCAGCAGTGCTTGTGCCTTCACCTGGTTGAACCATGTGGACCTCGTAGAGCATCTCTCTCATTGCCCCACATATCTCCTCAATTTCCTCAGCTGTGAAGACCTCATCATCTTCTTCTTCAATGTACCTCGGACTGATGAAAGTTGCATATAAATCTGGCAGTGGTTGTGGTAACTTCCAACCCTCATTTTTCCTTTTCTTTGCCCACTCTTCGTCTGCTGGAGAAGGTTTGAAACCTAGTCCAAAAGGTTTCTTGATGATTGGCAAAGTAATGGGTTCTGTTATTCCCTGAAGCGTTCGTCCAAGTCCCTTCCCTGGCCTAAATCCGTGCCGGATCATCTCTTTGGCCACCATAAATGAGGCGTTAGACAGGAAAGGCTGGGGGCAGGGCATTCCCTCTTCGTGCTGCTCTGCCAGTACAATCTCGAAAGCTTGATAGACCGTATGTTCGCTTCCTTCTCTCGGTTCAAGGTACGGGATGGATGGGTCTCGATAAATGGCATGCTCATCTTCCCCATGGACCACGATCTCTCGGTCTTCGTACTCGAACTTCACCATCTGGTGAAGAGTGGAAGGAACGGCTCCTGCCGCATGGATCCAAGGTCTGCCAAGGAGAAAATTGTAGGATGTGTCCATGTCGATCACCTGGAAGGTTACTCGAAATTCGACTGGTCCTATGACCAACATCAGGTCTATTTCTCCCATGGTATCTCTTTTGATGTCGTCGAAAGCTCTTACGCAGACATTGTTGGGTCGGATTCTTCCGGTCCCAATTTCCATCCTTTGTAGCGTGGAGAGCGGGCAAATGTCAACGCCTGAGCCTCCATCCAACATTACCCGCTTGACATAGTAGTCCTCGCATTTAATTGTTAAATGCAAGGCCTTGTTGTGTGCTGCTCCTTCCGGGGGTAAATCGTTTTTGCTGAAAGAGATTTGGTTGACAGCGAAGAATCTTTCTGTCATTCGCTCTAGTTGCTCCACCTAGGTTTCAACTGGTACATATGCTTCATTCAGGGTTTTCAGCAGGATCTTTTGATGCTCGGTTGACTTCATCAATAATGACAGCATGGATACTTGCTCAGGGCACTTGCGCAGCTGATCTATCACTTCGTAATCCGGCATTTTCATTTGTTGGAAGAACATTTCCGCTTCTTCAACACTCACGGGCTTCTTTGAAGGGAAGCGCCTTTGCGTGGCGTTGTTTAATTCTTGGGTATTTGAATACCTTCCAACAGTATTTTCTGGAAGTTCTCCCATGACCTCTTTACCTTTGTACATTACCAAAGTCTTTTGATAATTCCACGGCACTGTGGACGGGTTGGTCATTGGCTTTTGTGGCACGCGTCCGATAACCACTGGCTCATTCAGCCGAGGTGGTTGAATCGTCCCCCGGACCACATAGGCCCCTTTTGGCACGTACATAGGTTTTGTCTTTTTGATCCCGAAGTTCTGCGCCTTCTCAGCTCGACCTCGCGGTATGTAAAGAACTTCATTTTTTACAGGTACCACTTTCTTCTCTACCTTCTTTTCAGGCTTGTTCTTTATATCCTTGACCTCTTCCCCCTTTTCTGATTTCTGGTTTATTTCTGGCCTCTTCCCCGTGTCAACAATGGCAATTATGGCTTTCAAAATAGGGTCGAACTCTTTGTCTTCACAAATCATGCCGATCAGCGGCCCATTATTGTGAGCGGGCAATGGATTGTTAGTCACATTTGGGATCTCTTCGTCCCTTAGCACTATTTTCCCCTGCTCTATCAAATTCTCGACCACTCTTTTCAATGACCAGCAGTCGTTTGTATCATGTCCCTCGGCTCCTGAATGATAGGCGCATCTGACTCCGGCTTTGTAAGAAGGCGATGTTGGGTTTTGCCTCGTTTGGGGAATTGGTTGCAAGAAACCCAACTGGACTAGCTTAGAGAACAAAGTAGAGTATTGTTCACCGATGGGCGTAAAAGTCCGCCATCGAGGTGGCTCCTGGGGGCGGTAGTTATTCTGCGGGGGTTGTGGGTTATAGTGGTTGCGGTAAGGAGGCTGATTTCTGGGAGGTGGAGCTGGGCCTCGGTTGGCTTGTTGTGGTGGATGGTTGTAAGGTTGGGCATTCATGACCATATAAGGTTGATGAACATATGCCAAATTTGAGTGGGGGTAGTAGTGTTGTGGGGCTCTTTCCGGAAAATGGGGCCTGGGATGACGATACTCCCTTGCTTCAGAGGCTGCCATAGTCATTTCTTCCTTCTTCTTCCCCCTTGTCATTCCTCCAGACCCGCTTTGGACGGCCTGAGAGGTTGCCCTTATGGCTGCTTGACTCAAAATCCTTCCCGTTTTCAACCCATTTTCCACCATCTCTCCAATCTTGATCGCTTCCGCGAATGGCTTACCCATGGCCGACATCATGTTTTGGAAATAGTCAGACTCTTGAGCCTGGAGAAAGTTAGTGACCATTTCCACTTCATCCATGGGAGGCTTCACTCTCGATGCCTGTTCACGCCATTTAATAGCATACTCTCTAAAGCTTTCCGAAGGCTTCTTCTTCAAATTCGACAGAGAGTTTCGGTCTGGCGCAATGTCGATGTTATACTGGAATTGTTTTACAAAATCTCTGGCGAGATCATCCCATATATGCCATCGGGACATTTCCTGATCCATATACCATTCCGAAGCTATCCCTACTAGACTTTCCCCAAAGTATGCCATTAGCAGTTCTTCTTTTCCGCCAGCTCCCCGCAATTGGTTGCAGTATTTCTTAAGATGTGCAATGGGGTCACCGTGCCCATCGTATTTCTCAAACTTGGGGGTCTTGAAACCCGTTGGCAGGTGCACGTGAGGGAACATGCACAGGTCGGCATAAGAGACGCTCTTTTCTCCGCTCAATCCTTGCATATTCTTCAGACTTTGTTCAAGGCTTCTCATCCTCTTGGCAATCTCATTTTGTTCTGCAATTCTGGGGTTCTGATCCTGCCCAGGTGCAAGCTCGCACTGAGGCGGTAGAGGATTGGTACTGGTAGCGAACCTAGTTGGTTCCATTGAGAACGATGGTGCTTGGAATGTAAAAGAGGATGAGTCAAAGCTTGGCTTGTACGTGGTGGGCTGTGCCGTAACCGGGCAAGGCGATGCAGCAAAGATGTTCATGCTTGCATCAGTGGCCGACATTCGGGGATGAGGCTCAGAAGGTGATCCAGCAGAGAAGGCGGAGGTGGCTGGGTACCCGAATGGGGTAGCAGGATAATTTATGGGGACATTAGAAGTCCCGCTTGACCTGGAGAATAATTCAGGGAATCCGGGGACGACACTTGGCGGCTCTTTCCCATTATTCCAGTCGTCCAGCATTTCCAACATGCAGAGCCGTAGGATTCTATTTTCTTCCGCAGTTGCGGATTCAGGTGTGAGGACGGCTGAGATCGAGCTTTCCTCGGAAACAGGGATTGTTTGCAATGGACTTTCTGAAGACATTTCCACCCTTCCTTTTGACCTGGTGAAGTAAGTGTGAGTACTACTTCTGGCTCTAACAACAGGTAGTTGAACACTTCTCCTTGACCTCGTGAAATATGAGTGCGAGGCCAGACTTTCACCAAACCAACCGTCTTTTCAAAAAACCCTGGAAATGCTCAATGACAAACGCACGGTTAATTTGCAGCAAATAACAGATAGTTAATCTCACGTTGGGCATGATGCACCTATACAGTTAAGTGGATTACTATATGTTTGCTATGAGAGCATGCGTCATTCCGGCATTCTTATTAGTTTCTTCTTCTTCTTTTTTTCTTTTTTTTTCTTTTCTTTTCTTTTCTCTTTTGTTTTTCTTTTATTTATTTTATTTATTTTGCAGTAAAAGAAATGCGACCGGATCCGATGAGGATTGCCTACGTATCACGATGCCTACGTGAATCAGATCATTACGTAGTTCGAAAAACACAAATGAGCGTAAAAGAAACAACCTTTTTATTGTTGAAACGTTCTATTACAAGCTACATTTTGCAAAAGAGCAAACTTTGAAAATAAACCTAGACTCAAAATAGACTGAAAATCACCCTGATGGAAAAACAGGCAGAAGATGCTAAGATACAGATTCGACCTATGAATGCATTATGGTTTTAAGAATTGGTCTCCGCGGGGCATCGTTCGGCCTCGCCGCGGTTCTAGGCGTGAGGTCCCTCTCAAGTTGCTCTAGATCGTGCATAGTCTGCTTGACATAAACCATTACTGCCGAGAGGAAGGTAACACTGGACATGTTCTCACATCGTAGACATCGTCTGGTGATGGCATGGGCAATGGCCTTGATCCTATCTTTGGTTTGCTTCTTCTCTACAAACAGGCGTTTTATTTGATTGCTGCATATCTTGAAGACTTGAGCATCTTGTACATGCTGATGCTTCAGTTGCCGTACTTCCAACTTCATCTGGGCTATTGAGTCGTACCAGTATCTGCTCTCGATTTGGAAATCCTTGGCCTGATTAGCTGCTTTGATCTCAAGTGCAGCCATCTCTTTCTTTATTTTAGCAATAGTTTTTTCGTGGTCGTCTTCCAATTGATTCAGGTATCGACGATGCTTTTCTGCTCTTGTATCCCATTGTGCTTTGAGCTCTGCTATGACGTTTTCAGATTTCTCCAAACCATCTTGCCATTCTCTGATCTCGCTTTTTAGCCTTTTTATCAGGTGCTCGTCTGATCGACGCCTTGGCTGTTTATCTGTATTCAACCTTATCTGTTTGATCTGGGCTCTGAGCATTTCATTTTCTTGAATTAACCCGTTCCGCTCTCCCAGATCGGTGGCAATTTGCACGTTGTGCTCGTATCTCATGCCTTCTACTTGTTGCTTTAACCTGCTGATTTTGGCACAATAGCCTCTTTCCTTTGCTAACCAATCCCAATGCCTTTGCGATGACTCGGTGAAATTCCGGATGTGGGGTCTTTTAGCTGGCCTTTCATGCTCGAGTTCCCTTCTATACCATGCAAGGTAACCTGGCGCCGTTTCTCCTTTGGCTCGATCCCGCACGCAAGTATCTGATT
The DNA here is from genome assembly GCF_000715075.1 of Nicotiana tabacum. Taxonomy (NCBI): domain Eukaryota; kingdom Viridiplantae; phylum Streptophyta; class Magnoliopsida; order Solanales; family Solanaceae; genus Nicotiana; species Nicotiana tabacum. Next base: position 182,175,855 of record NC_134087.1, on the reverse strand, counting down.
TCAGATATTGACCCTCATTCCAGATTTGGCGAATCTTTGCTTCTGGGAACTGTCCGTTAGGACTTATCTCGACTGCTTGAGTGCTAAGATCTTCCTCATGAGGTACTGTCTGGCATCTTCCGAACTGTCTCAAAACTCGGCCGGGTGCGTAAGGTTGAATGCTCTTAAGCCCCATCAGCAAGAAATGAGTTTTAGCCGCCGACATATATAAGATCTCATCAACAGGCAACCATCCCAACGTCCATTGTATTTGGCTGGCAGTAAGAGCTTGCAAGAACGAGGTCCATGCCAGGACTCCTTTGGGCCAAATGATCTCTCTGGTTCTCGTGTAAGATTCTTCTATGCGGGTCTTTTCCGGGGAACCATGGCTCAAAATCTCGGAATGATGGCAGAGGTGCTCGGTCATCCATATCTGTAGGAGCAAGTTACAACCTTCGAAGAAATTTCCCCCAGCTTTACAAGCTGTGAGAGCTCGAAAGATGTCAGATACCACCATTGGCGCGAGAGTACTGTCACTTTGCGTGAGTAAAGTGCTGACGACCCCAGATATCTTCAAATCAATGTTTCCATCTTTCCTCGGAAATACCAGAAGACCCAGGAACATTATCATGAACGCTACCCGTCTGTGCTCGTCCCACTTCTGACGAACTCCTTTGCTGCACAGTTTGTTGATTGGATTATTGAATCCCCCTCGTGACCGTACCTATCATATATGAAGCATGGAGTACAGAATCCGGCTGCTAGATCCGGGTTGTGGACTGTTCTAGGTATTTTCAATGAATCCAGGAACCGATGTACCGTGACGACTCTCGGGGCGACCAAGTATTTTTCCCTCAAAGGAAGTTCAGTATTCCCGATGTATCCGGCCATTTCTTCCAAAGTCGGGGTGAGCTCAAAATCAGAGAAATGAAAAACATTGTGCGCCGGGTCCCAATAGGTAACCAAGGCTCTTATGATATCTCCCCGAGGCTGGATTTCCAACAAACCCACAAGACCTTTCAGATATTTCTTAACCTCATTTTGTCCTTCAACACCTAGATCATTCCACCATAGCCGTAACTTGGCAGGGATTTTGGTCATTATTGAAAAATGTTCATTTTGCATCGTGCTCATCCTGCACATTTATTAAGGTGATTTTAACAAAAATGACTTGACCCAAAATATTTTACAGAAAGGATCAAGTTTTGAACACGGCCTTTAAACACCTCGGGGACGAAGATTTTAAGGCTGTGTGGGTCTACTGGACAAGATGCTAAACAAGACCCAAAGGTGGCTATTTATGCAAAATCAGCCTTCCGGCGTCCCTTTCGGGAACATTCGGCTATTTATGACAAAACAGCGTCACCCGATTTATTTACGACTCTTTTTGAAACGCATTTTTTTTATTCAGTAATTTTGGCTATTTTAGCAAAAAATGGGGGTTGAACCCGACGAGGGATGCCTACGTATCTCACATCCGGTGAGAATCAAACCGGCGTAGTTCGGGCATATCATGAATAGAGAAAACCAAATAAATCTAGAAATCAAGAATACGTATTTTTTGTTATTTTTGAAAAAAGATAAAGATTAAAGAAAATATTTATCAAAAAAAAATTTTTTTTTTTTTGGAAATATTTGGACTATTAGCCTGAATTTATAAAAAGGGGTACTACAAAAGAAACAAATTTTGCTTTTATTCTTTTTTAGCCTGAATTGATTTTGGAAATGATGAAAGAAAATTTTTGTATATTTCTTTTTTAATAATTCAAACTAAGAAAACAAATTTTGCTTTTATTCTTTTTTTCTTTTTTTTTTTAGAAAAATTCCGGCGAGGTTTTGACACTACTTGGACATTGGTTTTATTTTTTCAAAATAAGTAATTATCTCCCTACGCTGCTATTTTCCTCTTTTTTTTTAGAAACCGGTCAGCATGCGGAACTGAAGCAAATAAATGCGCAAAACAAAAGGATGCAGCAGGGTGGTCTTTTCATTTCAGGTTGCCTGTCCTAGACGGACCCAACCCCTGTGTTGAGTCCCCTAAGTCAAATGCAACATGATGCAAATAAGCGTTCCTACTAGGGATCCGGCATGAAGTCAAGTTATTCTAGGTTCGTAACCTGGGTATTTGTTCTAGACCGTGTACCCGAGCGGACAGCTCGAGTCGAGAAGGGGGCTACGTACCGGGGACCCGCGAGATCGTCCGGCTTTGTAACTTGTCCGACCTCTTTCTTATTTCAGGTATTGACACTAACAGAATAGGGAGTCTCGACCAGCGAGCTTCTCCCCGGAGGTAAGAAGAGAAGGGTTTCGGCACAGTTTATATACAGTTCAGATAATATCAAAGCGGTAAAAGACAACATTTAGCACGTTATGCAAAAACATGTAATAAAGATCATATAATAAAGCCAAATATAACAATTATTCTAAGCTCTAATTCTTGAACCCTGAACCAGTGATTCTGGGTTAACCTTCCCCAGCGGAGTCGCCAGAGCTGTCACACCTCCTTTTTGCGCGCCCGGCCCCAGGGTTAAATGCGCGGGTGGAGTTTTTCCAATTTAAGTGACAATATTCGAAATGGGATTATTTATTTAATTCAGAGTCGCCACTTGGGAAAGGTTTGGTTTTTGGTGTCCCAAGTCACCGGTTTATCTTGAATCCCAAATCGAGGAAATTTTCGACTTTTCCAAATGAAGTCTGCGAACCAGAAATTCTAAGTAAGGAATTCTGTTGACCCGAGGGAAGGTGTTAGGCACCCTCGAATCCCGTGGTTCTAGCACGGTCGCTTAAATTGTTATAATGGCTAAATATCTGATTTAAATACATGTTGTGACTTATGTGCTTTTATTATGTTTAAACCGCTTTTATTATTATCATTTATTTTTATAGAATTGCAACGTCGTGAAAATGCATCTTGAACCACGTCACAATCAATGCACCCGTAGTTGTTAACACATTTCGACTCCGTTGAGATTTGGATTCGGGTCACATCAATGTGCACCCAAGTTTAAGAGTGTAATTCATTAAGGGCGCCTAAGGGGGTCTAGCGCGTTATTATTTGTAGAAGGCCATGAAATTTATTAAATGGCCTATCCTGAATTCTAGATAATTATCATGGTTATTTATTGAGGGCCCCGCGATTTACATCTCATTTGGCGAGGCTCGTCTCATTATTTTAGAAGGAACATCCTAAAGCGACTACATTTCTAATGTGTTTATCTCTTAAAAATAGAAGAAAAGATGCGTGCTATTTTAACTATGTGTTTGGCCAAATCCATATTTTAGCTAATCGCCCGATTAATTATTTACGGAATGAAGAAACATTGTACCTCATGAAAACATGCTTTGAACTTGATAAGAGAAATGTATATGAGATTGGTGAAATGCTACGACTGTTACAAGAGCTCCCTAACTTCAACTTATTCAGACAAGATTAATTAAAATTGCTTATTAGGAAATGCGACTAATGACATTTGAAACTCATCCTATAAACTGCTTCATGAAAACTGAAACTCAAGAGTTTGAAACTGTATTGTCTTTAGCTAGATCTAAACAATTATTTGTCCTTACATATTCGAAACATGCTGAAAGAGCGAGTTTGAGTTAGCAATTGTATTAAATGGCTGCATATTTCACGGATTGTATTTACATCTTGTGTACTCCTAAACGAATAAAATGTCACAGTTTCCAATTGGCATAAGCTTTAATTAAGTACAACCTTACTAATCTGTCTCCATTAGGCTAACAGACCAAGAAACTGCATATCTTAACAACATTGAAAAAAAAATCGTAAGCAATACAACAGGTGATTATAACTCCTTCAAATCTTTTGATTCATGCTTTCATTGTTACATCAAATGCGAGTCTTAGTATGTACCTGGATATTGGATACAACAGAAGAAGCGAGGGGTCAGTAGGGCAATAGAAGCGATACCAAACAGCAGCAGTAACAGCAGGTACCAATAGAACAGAAATCCCAGTGCAAGAGGCCAATAAGCCAATGGAGAAAAGGCAGAATGAGACAAATTCCCAATAGTATGGAGTCGGAGAATCAGGCAATCCAATTCCAGGAGAAGCAAACCACACAAATCCAAACAATAGACTTAACTGACACTTGAAGGAAAACCGGACTAACTTGGACAGTTTGAACAAAATGAGAATCGAACAAACAGTAAGAAAAAGACAATTCCTGATTTTGTGATATCCCTTTCCCTATCTCCTCTCTTTTCAAGTTCTAATGTCAGTCCTCAATTTGAAGTCTATTTGGGTTATCAAAGAGAAATCTTTTCTAGTTTTTGTTTTCAGAATTTGAAACTCTCAGATGTTCCCTCTCAGTGTCTCTCTCTATTTCTGTATGCTTTTTCTGTGTATCTCTATCAGCTCTCTCTTTCAAAACTCCTCACAGTGTCTGTATTTTTCTTTCTCTATTTTTTCAGATCCTTTTTATCTCTGTATGTCCTCCCTTTTATAAGCCTTCATATTACCCCTTTTACAGCCTGATAGATTATCACCAATACCCCTCCCATGTGCCTTCCATTTTCAATTCCAACTTTAGCTAATTAAGTATTAAACCCCATCAACATTCCCTGGCAGATTTAACTTTTAAAAGGTTTAATACTTCTTTAAACTAAAGCAAAGTATGGGCAGTAGAATGTATCTGACAGCATATGCTGTCAAACCATTTTTTAAAATCAAAAGCCTTTTTATGCAGGGAAACAGGCTGTGCACAAGGCACATGAGGTGCACCAATGCACATGCTGTGCACGAGTGCTCATGCCCTCCAATTCCGCATTTAAACCAAACATCCTCAACAGCTATAAGTAAACAAAACTGGTTCTTAATTGATTCAACAAATGCTTAGCAGAAGTAAGTCGATTTGTTATTGTTCGGACAGTTGAAACTAATTGACGACACATGTCGACTCGACTATATTAGCATTAACATACTCAATCGTAGCCAAAAATCAGACATTTAAACAGTATCGATACATGGTTCGAATTATACTGACTAAGTAGAAATGCACTCGAGGAGTCAACTAGTCAGTACAAATTTGGAATACAACCAATACACATGTCTTATCAGAATAGGAGGGGTTCAAACAAACACAGTGGTTCAGGCAATGTGGACAAACAGAAGTTGGTAAAATTAAAACAAATATGAACAGACTTTTAAAAACAAATCACACGGACTGAAACAAAAATAAAGAAAAGAAAACAAGACTCACCTCAAATCTTTAAAAAATCAAAACCTTGACTCGGATTTGGACAGACCTTTCTTAAGGCTGAATGGACTTTAATCGAAGTGTTTCTCAGATGAGAAACACTTTGATTAAAGTCCATTAGACCTTAATCTCTTTGGTTGAACCGGTATGAACCAGTGACGAAGAGCTACAAAAATTTCCAAAACTCAGATCCGGGATTCATGCTTCCCTGGTCAGATTCGGACCAAACCAAGTATGGTTTGGTCACGAGGGGGTCTGGGGAGTGTCTGGTGTGAAGCTGGGGTTAAACTGTGTAGATCGAGTTTTGACTCGAATCTTCAAATGAAGATTCGAGAAGGTGAGGAGGGATTCGAACTACATGGTTAACAGATCCATGTTCAGGATGGCAAGGGGGTTCTAGGGTGTTAAGGGGAAGGTCACCGGCGTCCATGCCGCCGGCTTTCATGGCGAAAGTATACAAGGGCGGCTAGGGTTTAGGGGCCTGGTCTGTGGAGACGAAGGCTGGGGTATTGGATAGGGGGGCAGGGTAAGGTTATGAACTTATATAGTTAGTGGGTGGACGGATCTCGACCGTTAGATCAATTTAGATCTACGGTCTGGATCTGATGGTTAAGTGGAACGGTGTCGTTTCAAGTGTTGAGGGTTTGGGTTCGGTCCGGGTGTAAACGGGTCGGGTTCCTCAGTGGGTTGTGGGGAAGTGATCTTGGCCGTTGATCAATCTGAGATCAACGGCCCAGATCACACTGGACTAAAACGTCGTCGTTTGGACGTCCTGGGTATCAGGTGGTGTTGGACCGGGCAGGCCTGGGTTTTGGGCTGTTTGTTTGGGCCAATTTTAACAAATTGGCCCAAGTCCGGAAGGGAAGGGACCTTTTCTTATTTTTTTATTTTTTTTCTTTTTCTTTTATTATAAAAATACAAAAATAAGTAAAATCAAATTAAAAATAAACACCTAGTACAATTATTTGCACACCATTAAAATAATTCAAAACAGGTAAAATTAAACAAAACAAAATCACGGACAAAGATGCTTGTTTATGCTTTTCTTTTTTTTTAACGACCGGATTACGGTTCGAATTACGCCTGACACACATTTTGTATTTTAAATAAATAACTAAGAAAAAATAAAAATGGGCAAAAGTCACAAATAAATCAACAAAGTGCCGCACAGAAATCTGAAAATTGTACAGCAAGGCCAATTATTATTTTTTATTTCTTTTTGGAGCGATTGTCGTGCGAAACAAAAATCACGTGCTCACATGGCCCATTACTAATAGAAAATATGAAGTTTTAAGTGCTAATTCGAAGATTATTTCAATCGAAATAATGATTTTCACTTACAAAACTTACTTCTTCCGTCCACTTTAATTTATTTTTTGGTTGTTTTTACACATATAAAGGAATTCACCTTTTAACGTTAATTAACAATGAAATTGACCATATTAACCTTAATTTGTTCATTGAAAATACAATAAATCTTTTAGGCACTCCAAGGATAACTTTGAAAAATGAAATTCATTCTTTCTTGATATCTGAAAAAATTAAATATTATCGATCATATGAAAATGGCCAAAAAATCAATCAAAATAGATAGGAGGGAGTAACATTTTTCAAGTTAAATTCATGTTCCAATATTGCGCAAAACGCCTAATAATAAATCCATAGTCCACAATCCACATGGTGAAACTTTGATTTTTTCAATTGTTTAAACATTGGGTTCAGATGTCGGAAGTTGTTAAGTCTGCCTTCCACATTTGAGAAACGTTTTTAGTTCTATGTTCACATTTCAGTTCTTTGACTGGAAATCTCCATTCAATACAGTATGTAAAAGTTGTCGAGATTTGACTCAAGTTGTGGGTGGCAAGTGGGAACGAAATGGGTATTTTAAGAGATTAATTGCATGTGTATTTCTTCCTCACAAACACAAAGACACCCATTTTTGAACTTAACACACAAGCATTGTGACAGCTCAAGAAATGAAGAATATTGCTGCGTTCAACATATATGTAATTTTTCTTATTTTATCGATGGATACATTGTGCTTGCGAGGCGAATCCAGGATCTTAGAGTTAGAGTACTTGTCCCCTGTTAAATTCGAAGAGAATATGAGTCATGTCCGAGGTCGGAGTAACAGGGCGCTGCTCAAACCTAATCCTTCACCTATGCCAAATTCTCGTAATCAACAGATCGGATCCAGTCCACCACCCATTATGAAATAACTACTTCTGATTTTGCAGTGCTTTTAAAGTTTCAAAATGTTCAAAAATTGTGAAAATTTGTACAATTGAAACAAATGGTCAAATGATTTGATAAGCCTCGCGGGAAATTTGTTCTCCCAGTATGTATGGATATTATTCAAGGCTTGTAATTATTATGGCCAGTTGATCATTCATTTATTTTATGAATAAATATTTTTGTTTGGTTTTTTCCTTCTAACTGCTTACTTCCTTAGATCTGTATTTCAATAAATAATAAGAAATGAATTGAAACCTTAAACCTCTTTAATGAATAACTTGTTACTTGTAGAGAACCGCTGGAACTTCATTCGTTTTGATTATCAATCTTATCCATTGTCTATCAACCAAACAAGGAAAGCTATTAAAGAAAGATGAAATAGATCAGCTTGCAGATTTGTAGTGTAGCGTTGATCCCGGTAATTTCTAGCAAATAGGATAGGTATTTATTGAAGATTCAACAAGGTAACAAATATGTTGTTCCAAGAATGGATGCACGGTTTAAAATTTGAATTACCTTCTGAATAAATACCAACACTGTTGCATAGGGCAGCAAGTTATATAGTATACATAATTTGTATTAATATAAAAAATTTAGATTATATATACGTAAGATCTTTTACAATGTGATTTAATTTTTTATTTGTTACAGCGTATATACTAGTTAGCAATTAATGTTTATCAGTAAAATTATACGTGCCTATAATTATCTTATATGTGATGATTGTCGAAATATTTATACCAGTCAATACATTGATATCAAAGCCATTTCACTTGGCCATTCATTGCATTATGTCGTCACTTTACTAACAACAAAAATGCTAACGGGAGTGGTCGCATCAATCAGCAAAATCAAGGGCGTAGCTCCAATCAAAATCGCATTATTCTTGTCCCTCGACTAAATAAGGAAAAAAACTTATTCACACCGGGTTTTTACACCAAACCAATAGATATATGACATGTGTCTTGCATATGGACTTCAATCATTTAACTATGATAAATTATGTGCATTCTGATCTAATTAAATTAATTAATCATAGTGAGTTAATATAGTTTGGTGTAAACACTCGGTGTGGGTAAGTATTTACCATAAATAAGATTTTGTTATCAATCCATCCTCTTTGCACCGACAATAATTGTTTTACTCAATTCACTAATTCTCCCTCTTCTACTAAAGAAAATTTTGTCTTCAATTCTCTGACTTTTTCTTTTTTTCTTTTTTCTTTTTTCTTTTTTCTTCCTTTCTTTGACTGAGGATTTTATTCAAACATATTTTTATTAACTTTTAACATAAAAGCTATTCGGAAACACGTCCGGATTACGCACGCAAATCAAGAAGGGTTAAATGAGGTTTTTAAGGCTTCGAAGCGCAGGATTAAGTTAAAAAACATAAGATGACCTATCCGGTTATCACACTCTTCATCTTCTACTAAAGAAAAGAAAATTTTGTCATCAATGCTCTTCTCTCTTTCTTTTTTCTTTTCTCTCTGCTTTTTATTTTTTCTTCCTTTCGAGGATTTTATTCAAACATATTTTTATCAACTTTTAACATAAAAGCTTTTTGAAAACACGTCCGGACTACGCATGCAAATTGAAGAGGGTTAAAACGAGGTTTTTAAGGCTTCAAAGCGCAGAAATATGTTCAAAAACATAAAATGACCTATCGGTCATCACACTCTTCCTCTTCTACTAAAGAAAAGAAAATTTTGTCATCACTGCTCTGCTCTCTCTTTTCCCCCCTTTCTTTGACTGGAGATTTCCATTCAAACATATATTTTTTTCATTCATTAATGAGTTACGTTGTAGAGGTTTGACTCAAAGTTATGGTTGGCAAGTACAAACGCGTATTGCAACGAGTATTTTAAGAGATTAATTCACTTTGTGGGTTTCTTCCTTACAACTAGAAGCATATATCACAAAAGACATATCCATTTCTCTTAACTTACTTAACGCACAAACATTATGACAAGTCAAGAAAGGAAGAATATTTCTGCTTTCTACATTCTTGTTATTTTTCTTATTTTATCAATGAATACATTGCGTCTACAAAGCGAATCCAGGATCTTAGACATATCCACTGTAAAATTCAAAGACATTAGTTTAATCAGAGGTCGCAGTAACAGGCAGATTCCTATCAAACCTAATCCATCGCCAACCGCAAATACTCGTGGTCATTTGTACGGATCTAAGAGACCTTTCACTGCTGCCTTTTTTAACACTGTTTTCTGAAAGATTTCTAACAATAAATTTTCTTGTTGCACGCAGTGACTATAGTCCACCACCGATGAGCATGAAATAAGGAAGCTCTCAACGATCTAGGATCCTAAAGTTGATGTTTCGGCCTAAGATATTTAGTACTAAACTGATTGTACTGATTGTTTTTCAAAGCTCCCAATTTTGGCTTCATTTTCTCAAAGAAAATTAAAAATATTGTTTGTTTATGAAATATAATCATGATTTGGGAAAAAACTTCAAAAAATTTCTAAGTTCTCAAAAACTTTTAGGTGAAATTTTTTCTTTCACTCACAAAATTTCAATTTTTTCTTCAAATAAAATATATGTCCAAACACAACTTCAACTTTCAAGAATTATTTTTCAACACAACTTCAAAAAAAAAAATCAAGTTTCAATCAAATCTAAGTCCAATGCTAGCTTAATATTTGTTATAATTTTAATAATTTTCTCATATAAATACTCTCTGTCCAGGATACTGATTTCGCACGAACTCGACCTCTGGAGGCACCGTATAAAACGTATTGATTTGCAATGCTTTTATGTAATTTCAAAATATGTAACTTCAATTATTAAAAAATTAGTGAAATTGACACCTTCAATTGAAATAAAAAGTCAGATGCTTTGATATGCTATTTTAAACTTTACCGTTCCTTTCTAGAACAAAAAGAGTGTTATTATTAGAAAATAAATAGGAGTAAATTATTGTTATGAACTCAATAAAACGATGCCTTGATTAAACTTCCAAATAAACAGATTACAATAGAGATGCAAAGGATATAGTTATAAACTAAGAAAATAGTAACAGAAAGAAAGGAGATGAGGAGACAGAGCCAGAGAAAAATAGACGAGGGGGAGAGACAAGAAGAGAGAATTTTTCCAAATAACAATTCGCATAACCCTTCTTGCTAACCGCTAGCTCCTTTTAATCATTCCTAATTGTACCTCATGGGCCTGGATCCCAAATTAACCTTTTTGAAGACCTTCTGGCCCTCTGGCTTCTTCTCGGCCCAATAGCTCTTCTCAGTCCAATATTGGATTGGAGCTGATTCATAACAATACTCTGATCTTCAATAAGAACCTTGTCCTCAAGGTTGAAGTAAGGCAACATTGACGAGGAAAGATGGCTGCTACTGTTTATACTGCTTGAAGATAAGGAGTTTTGACTCTCTGCCTTTCTTTTCGAACTTTGCCAACCATAGAGCACCCCGTTAATGTCACATGAAGATTGTTGAGCCCAACTAGTCAATGATGACAGCAATCGAGCAGTAGAAAGATCGAAATGAAATCCTAACTCATCATTATACCGAGCCACAAGTAATAAGCAAGCCATAGGTGCAATGAACAACGAGATCTGAGACCGAACATCTAGCTGAAAACCAAGAAACTTATGCATTGGAAAATCTGATAAACAGTGATTGAGGAATTACTGCAGCCATGGAACTTATTTTCAATAATTCAACATTTCCTTTGAGTAAGTTTAAATGTTGCTTCACAGACAAATTTTCAGCAATAAGTTTTTGTGCATATGCCACCATTGGAGATGCCTCTATGGCGGTGACATGCTTTGCACTGTCAAACCCTCATTTTTCACCTCATTACCCTTTTAAATAAATAAAGTGATTTTGTGAAGCTCAAAAGGGTTTCAATTATGAAAAGTGATTTCTATGATTTGGTTAGCTCCGTTAGGTGATTTGGGACTTAGGAGAGTGGTCGGATTGTGTTTTGAAGGTCCGGAATAGAGTTAGGCTTGAATTGGCGAAATTGGAATTTTGGCGTTTTCCGGTTGATAGGTGAGATTTTGATATAGGGGTCGGAATGGAATTCCGGAAGTTGGAATAGGTCCGTTGTGTCATTTGTGACGTGTGTGCAAAATTTCAGGTCATTCGGACGAAGTTTGGTAAACTTTTTGATTGAAAGTGGAATTTGGAAGTTCTTGGAATTCTTAGGCTTGAATCCGATGTGATTTTGGTGTTTTGATATTGTTTTGGGCGTTCTGAAGGTTAGAACAAGTTTGAATGAGGTTACGGGATATATTGGCATGTTTGGTTGAGGTCCCGAGAACCTCGGGTGACTTTCGGGTGGTTAAATAGATCAAATTCTTGTTTTGAAAGTTGCAGATTTCTTCAAATCAGTGTTGCAGAGATTTGCTCTTCGCGTTCGCAAAGAGATGTTGAGTGAGGCAGGCCAGTTGCCCTTCATGTTCGCGATGTTGGTTCCGCATTCGCGAAGGTTGAGTCTGATTGAGCATCGCGTTCGCGACTGAGGTAACGCGTTCGCGTAGGCTAAGATAAGTAATGCATAGCGTTCGCGAGGGTGTGAATTTTTTGTGCTTCGTGAACGCGAGACTTTGACCGCGTTCACCAAGAAGGAATTTCTGGCCTGGGCAGAATATTTAAATAGCCATTGTCCGCAATTTTGGGTCTAACTTTCACCATTTTTGAGAGATTTTGGAGCTTTTTGAGAAGAATTGAAGAGGGAATCAAAGGGAAACACTTGGAGGTAAGATTTTTGAACTAAATACTCTATCCTATGTTGATTCTTACCTGTTTAAATACGAAATATATGGAAATTAAAGCCTAAAATTGGGGAATTAGGGCTTGAATTTGGAGAGTGTAAATTGGGAATTTGAGGGGTCATTTGAGGTCTGATTTTGATGTTCTTGGTATGTATAGACTCGTGGGAGGATGAAGATTCTATTGATGTAATTTTTATCAGATTCTGAGACATGGGCAAGGGGCCGGGTTTGGCCAATTTCGGGATTTTTGAGTTAATTCGATTATTTTCGCTTGGGATTTGTTCCTTTAGCGTGTATTAATGATGTGGAACTAATTTTGGTTAGATTCGGAGCAATTGGAGACTGATTCAAGAGGCAAAGGCACCTCGGGCTAGAGGTTGGACCAGATAGAGGTAAGTAATGATTGTAAATGTTTTCGTGAGAGTACGAAACCCCGAATTTCACATCTTTGTGTTATATTGAGGTGACGCACACGCTAGATGACGAGCGTGGGGTCGTGCACTGTTGGGGACTGAGACTTAGTCCATCCTGAATGACTGTTTTACTGCGTATTTGATTAAAAACTGGTTGTTATCATCATGTTTTGGACTGAATGCCATATTCGGGCCTCATGCCAACTATTTAGACCCTTAGGAGATTTTACTGTTATTCCCCACTATTTTGACTTTATACTTGTACTCAATCATGCTATAATCTACTGTTTTCATAACGCAAGCATTTGTACTCCGTTTTTGACATTTTAAATGATATTTTGGGCTGAGCATCATGTGTTACTGTTGCCCGAGTGGCTTGAGAGATTTTTTACTGAGTGAGGCCGAGGGACTGTGTTGTGAGGATATTATGGGATCGGGCTGCACGGCGCAGTAGTGTGGTACCAATTTATGATTATAAGGCTGAGGGCCTGATTTGTTACGCCATGAGGTGGATTGATATGAGACCGAGAGCCTGTTTGATTATGCCACGAGATGGCTTGATATTGCGTTTGGGCCGTAAGGGGCCCCTCTCGGAGTCTGTACACCCCTAGTGAGCGCGGGTACCCTGAGTGAATGATATATTGATTATGCCACGAGATGGCTTGATATTGCGCTTGTGCCATAAAGGGCCCCTCCCGGAGTCTGTACAACCCCAGTGAGCGCGAGTACCTAGTGTGATATGTGATATAGCCCGAGGGGCTGATGGTGTTTCATATTATTGCCCGAGGGGCGGTTCTTAATTTATGTTATGCTCGAGGGACTGATTACCAGTGATTGTGAGGTAGCCCGAGGGGCTGGTTCCTTTGATATTATGCCCGAAGGGCGATTTATGATACATGTTTTGCCCGAGGGGCTGTTTACGTTTTTATCATGTTTACTCACTGATTTATGATACTGTTTTATCACTCGTTTGAAACTATTAAAAATTTGTTTTAAAAGGTTTTTTTTACCGGAATTGAGCACGATTTACGAAGTAAATGATTTTTGTTCTGTGTTGGAGCTATCTTGCCTTTGTTGTAGCATTTTGACGTGGTTTGCGTGTTTTCTTACTGCTCAACTTTCATTTACCTTTATTACTTACTGAGTTTGAGTATTCACATTACTCCCTACACCTTGTGTGCAGATTCAGGTATTTCTGAACCCGGTAGCGGGTGTTAATTGCTCAGAAGCAAAGTCATCGGAGTTTAGCAAGGTAGCTGCCCGACATTTGCAGCATTGCTTTTCTCCCTCTTGTTTTCATTAGACTGTATTTAGAACATTTTCAGACTTTTTGTTGTATTCAGACCTTAGTAGGTGCTTGTGATTTGTGACACCCCGATGTCGGGCTTGTATATTATTTCCATACGGTTCATTTAGACTTATATTATGAAATATTTGTTTAATTAAAGGCCTAAAGATGATTCTTGTTGATTAATGGTTAATTTGAGAGTTGTGTCGGCTGACCTAGTTTCACGATAGGAGCCATCACGACCGGGTCGGTTTTAGGGTCGTGACACCTATTCTCCAGGCAGGGCACCTGAACTTTAGGAAAACTAGAGATTAGTAACTTGAGGAAAATAAAAACTGACCCTATTTTCTAGGCGGGACTCCTGAATTTTGAGATTAACAACTTAAGACAGCTAAATCTGACCTTATTCTCCAGGCGGGACCCCCGAACTTAAAGAATGCTAAAGATTAATAATTTAAGGAAACTAAAACCAACCCTATTCTGCAGGCCGGACCCCTAAACATAAGTAAAACTAAAGATTAATAATTTAAGAAAACTAAAACCAACCCTATTTTGCAGGCAGGACCCCTAAACTTAAGGAAAACTAAAAACTCTTCTGACTTGAGAGAATGCTTAGGAGGTACGGTCCTTCTCAACTAGGGAAAATGCCTAGAAGGTAATGGTCATCTCAACTTGGGAAATATATGGGAGGTAAAAACCTTCTCAACTAGGGGAATGCCTAGCAAGTAAAAACCTTCTCAAATAGCCTTTCTGTTGACAAAATTTGGGCACGGCACTTCAAAAATTCAAGCTTCCAAGCTTTGATTTGGACATAATCTTCGTCCCTGTTGAAAAAAAAAAGAAAACTTGTGAGTTTAAACATGGTGGTTGGTTTGTGGCCTTGACTTTGAGGGCGATTGCTCCTTCACTTTCCATGATAACTTTGATTTCAACTTGGAAGACCTTGCTTGTTATTGACTAACCACTTTTCTGTCAACCCTTATCACACAAAACCACTCCGATCCATTCAAGCTCAATACCCTCTATCTGTTGCATTTTGCTCATGAGTTGACATTTACTTGAACCTTTGAATTTCACATGAATCCCAAAGCATGTTAATTATCGCCCACTTAGCACGTATATTGCTCTTTCCTGACTTATGCCGTTTAGATGTGCTAGCTTTGTGCAATTGGAAAGCTGGTAGCAAATTTTGAAGTCATTTCTTACTTGTTCTGACCAAACAGACCCAAAAAGAGGACTTGAACTAAGTAAGAGGAATAGAGAAAGGGGACAATGGAAATAGATGACATCTAACAAGAGAATTACCAAGTAGAAACTTCTCAGATGCGGACACCAACTATAATGACCATGACATGTATTTTGGATTAAGTGGCTTAATCTGTCAAGCAAGTCTAATGTTCAACTCTTGTTGTATCTCTAAGATGTGAAACTGGGCTTCAATACTTTGATTATCCTATCTGATTCATGGTCCTTATTCGACTTGTAGTGCCCGAAGTATCTTCACCATCAAGCCTCTCTCATTTTGTTTTTTCTCTCAACCCACTGTCGCCTTATGGTGCATGTGAAGGTTTTCACCAATAAGAGTCTCTCATTTTATTTTTATTTTCTTATTTCCTCTGATTCTGTAGATGACAAAGCATTAACCATGGTAAAAATATCATATGCTCCTGGCATGGCTAACTCACTACTCTCAAAGATTATTTGGGAGGTCTTTTTCTGGACTGTAATGTGGTTTTTGGATAGGGTTAGAAAGAAAGGATATCATAAAGGCTCAAAATAACTAAGATAACGGGGTTAATTCATTTACAACTTTTGGTATCCATTTTAAAGCTTTGCCCAATTTCTAAAACAAGAGAATTTGATTCTCTGTTCTCTCTCTCTCTCTCTCTCTCTCTCTCTCTCTCTCTCTCTCTCTCTCTCTCTCTCTCTTTTAAGAAAATGATTTTAAGAAAAACTGCCCCTACTCTTGGCTTCATGGGATTATGAAATATTTTATTTGGTGCGCCCAAACCGTAAGGCTGCGTACGTATCTTGTGGTGACAAGAATCAGGTCGAACGTAGTTCACACCTGACCTAACTATTTTTCATCTTTCTTTCTGTTTCTTTTTTTTTTCTCTTCTCTTTTTTTCTTTTTTTTCTTTGTTTTTTTCTTTTGAATTTTTTTTTGGGATGAACTTTCTAAAACAAACCTATGGGGACATGAACTTTTTTTTTGACTCTAACTTGATTCCAAAAGAGGGGAGGTCAAAGAAATCAACACATGCTCAAAAGGGTACCAAAAGATATAAAATATTTGGGTAGCTGAAAGAAGCCCTCCCAATCTCTGAAAATGCCAAGTACAACACTTACAACTTGAGGATGAAAATTGAAGATCATGCACAATATTTCATTTGCAGCTTCGACATTGATATCACTGATATGCCTTTACTTTAGTGCCTTGTCAAGTACAACACTCTCGTTGGGTGATTTCTTCTTCATAATGGATACCCTCCAAACTCTCTTGGCTTTGCCTTGTAACTTGAGATGCACTTGAACTCAAAGTTGCTTGCTTCAAATTGTCTGGGACACGCTCCCTTGTAACAAATTCTTGTTGTCCTATTAACTTCTCAAACTATCTTCCCTAGTTTCGCACAACTCAGGCTTTAAGTGATCTCAAAATGTCCAAATATTTACTTATTTCCCTGAAATATCCCTGTCATCTTCAAACCTTATTCCATTGTTTCATGATTAGACTAACTTTTAATACCAGGCTGAGAATTCTGCGTGCAAGTCATGTCACTAGAGTCACCATGAAAAGAACTATAAAAGAAAACGAGAACTAAACAAAACATGCAAGAAATAACAAAAAACAGGAGATTGCGTTAAACTGATGGTGAAAAAGTGTAAACAACAAAAGAAGCAAGAAAAACTTGGGTTACAACCCTGGAACAAAACTAGATAACACTAACAAATTACTACGACTAAACAAACTAGGCAAAATAAAAGGATAGAAGCGTTTGAGTCACAAGACAATATCCGGATTACAACCCTGAAATAACCCGGACAATAGAAATGACAACAAAATAAACCACCAAGACTCCCCTGGCTAGCCAAGAAAGGAACGTCTTTCCGATTACCAAACTCTACATCTTAGGCTCTGAGTTCCACATTAATATTACCTAGACCATTACCAACTTCAATCATATTGGCCCCAGCAAATAGCTTTTGGGTCCCTTTTGCCGGCTTATTCTTAAGATCAACTTCTGGAACCGAGACTGATAGCGCTGAAAGCATTGCGGAAAGTTGCCCTCAAGGAGCTCAGAAGAGTTCCCATATTCTTTTTCAACACAAATCATGCCTACCATATGCGTCTCATTATTAACATGCAATGGCTTTTGGCTAGTATCCGCTACATCTAGATTTTGCACGGTAATGTCACCTACATCAATAACCTTCTGGACTACTCTTTTCAGATGCCAACACTTTTCTATACTGTGCCCCGGGGCATTAGAGCAATATGTGCACCTTTGAGAATAATCAAAATTCTTTCAAAGGGGGTTCAACATTTTTATCTGAATCGGCTTCAACATGTCCAATTGCCTCAATCTTTGGAACAAACTGGCATATGATTCTCCAATAGGAGTGAAAGACTTTTCTCTTTGTTGCTGACTTTAAATTTGTACTCCGGCCTTGATTGGAACCTCTTGCGAGTAGGTGGCTGATATGCTTGAGGAGGTGGGAAAGACATTTGTTGAGGTGGTAGAGGTCATTGTGGGTCTTGTAGATGTGGAGCATATGGCGGTGAATTGTTGGTACAGTATTGGGAAAGTGGAGTATGACTTTGAGTATTTTGTGGAGAGAAGTAGCATTGGGGAGGATTATCTGGAGTACGCGGATATTCATGGGGTCAATGCTGAGGCTAAAATCGTTGAGCACGAACGCCTACTGGATCTTGTCATTGCCGGGGCTCAACAACATCTTTTCTATTTCTCTTTCTTTTACCCCAAATTTACTGAGATGTTCTGAATGTCTTCTGTAGCATCTTTCAATGCAGAATAACTCATGATTTTGCCTGACTTGATTCCTCCTTCTACCATCTCCCCCGTTTCTTTTCCATCTTAGATAGGGAGGAGCGGTCTGGGATAATGTCCATATTGTACTGAAAGTGTTGAACAAAATCTTGAGCCATGTCATCCCATGCATACCACTTGCTGACATCTTGACGAGTATACCATTCCAAGGCTGCCCCACTCAAGCTTTCACTGAAATACGCCATCAACAACTCATCTTTCCCGCCAACACATCTCATTTCACTGCAATAACCCCTCAGATGGGCTACTAGATCTCCACGCCCATCATATAAGTTAAACTTTGGCATTTTTAACCCTGTGGGCAGATAAATATCGGGAAACATACACATGTCATTGTAAGACATGTTAATCTGATTTCTTATCCCTTTCATGTTCTTTAAGGATTGTTTTATGCCTTTCAGCTTCCTGGATATCTCATCTCGCTCTTCTCTCCTTGTGGACTTTTAATTTTCAACATGAGGCTCATTCTGAGGGCTATGATTATATGAGTATGGGACATGGTGGGCCAACTCTTAGGGATAGTTTTGGGTATCATGAGATTTGAATTGGTATTCACTATTGGACCTGAGGAGAGGTTGTTGAGAAGTTGTGATCGTGGAGGTAGTGGATATGACAGGAGGGATATTTTTGGGAAAGGTAGTTGGATGAAAAATGATGGAGCCACTAGGGAGGTTGGGAAAGCTATGATAAGCGGGAAACTCTAGAGAGTATGGTGGATGATCTGACACTATATCTGGAGCTTGGGTAAGGGTAGCATCTAGGATGTTAGGTGGTGGCGGGGGTGGTGCCTTCCCAGCCATCCAAGCTTGATACATGTCCACTATATGTTGTCTTAACATCCTTACCTCTTCAACCAACCCAATGTCATATTCAACCAACTGCTTTCGGGTATCAATATCGACTAACTCAACTATGTTGTCGTCTGTCATTGCCTTTCAACTTTATATTGTAGGAAAGAGTTACCAGTTTAAGAACCACAAATCAACCACCCTTCTGCTATAATGAAGATAACAAAGAGGAACAAAATGAAGTCATCACATTAGCGTTAGGGCATTTAACATAAGATAATCTCACATTATGTGCAATGCACCTAGTCACAGTTCTCGGTTCGAAATTGACATCGTGGGTACGAAGGTCATATGACATCATCCCAATTTCACTCTTCTTGCCCCGTTTCCTTCTTTATTTTCCTTTCTAGCACCCCTTAGTTTTTCATTTTCTTTCCTCTTGTTTTCTTTCTAATTATCACTCTTTTCTTTCCTCTCACTTCTCACATCCCACATTTTCTTCTTATTAAAATTAAATGATTCGATCGAACCCTATGTAGGTTGCCTAAGTATCATGTCCCTCATGAATCAGATCAAGCGTAGTTCTGGAAAAGTAATAAAAAAATAAACTAAAAACAAAAATCTTTTGGATTTTTCATTTATATTTTTTTTTTGGTTTTTCAAATACAAAATAGTAAGTACGATAACAAAAGACTCAACAAAGTCAACTAGACTATGATAGACTCTGACATCACCCAAAAGACGCAATGCTACTGGACAAGACTACAAGGTTAAAGACCAACATAAAAACAGACTCAGAACATAAAAAGGCTCCTTAAGCAACTCCTAATGCAGTTGTCTTGGGGTGTTTGTCATGCTCGAGCCCTAATACATGTATCCATACCTGAATGAGAAAAATAATATCAAATAGAGTTAGCGACTCGAGACACTATGCGACGCCACGACACCTTCTATTGGACACATGCAAGACATGATTAAGGCTATATTTTGCACAATGACCTATGTGGCCAAGGATGGCTAGAAGTGCAAACCCAACAAGGGTGACCACTCAGATATGAAAAAAAATCTCAAAAGGCCTATATGGCTTTAAACTCCCAATAATCATGGCCCTAGAAATTACTTTGCAAAAGTGACCCATTTTGCAAAAATGGTCGATGTGGCCAAACGCGGCTAGAGGTGAAAATTCAACATGGACGGGCCTTAAAGTAATATGCCACCTAGTAGTGGACTCAAGATTCTAATATCATGGGTCATTGATCCACTTTTGCGAAAATGACCCCATTTTGCAAGAATGCCCAATGTGGCCAAAAGTGGCTAGACATACAAATTCAACAGGAATGGACCTTAAAACTGAGAGGACACCTTGTTGTGGACCTAGGGTTCTAAGACATAGGATAACAAACTACTTTGAGAAAATAGCGCTATTTTGCAAAAAAAAAGGCCGATGTGGCCAAATTTGGCTAAACATGCAAGATTTTGCTACGACCCCCGAAGCCAAGAACCTAAGACTGACTAGGAAGACCGGACCCTGTGTGGGTTGCCTACATATCCCTCCCCGAAATACGAGAATCAGGTTCGCGTAATTTAGGAAGATTGGATAAGGGAGAAAGTTTTAAAAAATGCAACTAATTTGGAAAAACTATATTTTTTGTCTTTTTGAAAAATGATGAAAAATGTAAAACTCTTTTGGATTTTCTTTTTTTGATTTTTTTGATTTTTTTTTGGAAAATGATGAGAAATTGCAAAAAAAAATCGATTTTTCATTTTCAATTTTTTTTTTAAAAAAAGTTGTGAAAGAAAAATGTAATTGGACCCTACTTGCTTAATCTTATATTTCACTTTCTTTTCTTTTTTATTTGCCCTCAACTATCATTGGTCCGTCAAATAACTCTTTTACCCTTAAAGATTGCAACATGCGGCACAGAGGGATGATTAAATGTCTTTTTGGACCACGTGCTCATTTTGACATAATTTGGATAGGCTTCCTACAACGGGACACGGTGCTTGGGATCGAGCTCTGCTAGGTTTAAATGATATGACGCAAATAAGCATGACCTAAAGGTTGACCTAAGTTTGGGGTTCACTAGACAAGGCAATTCGGGGCGACACGTGGTCGATGGCGGTTGCTCTAGCTGTCAGCCCACTCCACGCTCCCACGACACCCCCCTAAAAATACAGGTGACTCACAAAAGGCTGTGTACGCTCAAACATACTCCGGGAGACTTGTTGTAGAAAGAATACTCATGGTTATGCAAATGATGACAATTTATAAAGCAGTAACACATAAGGAAAAGCGATAAACAAACAACAAAAAAACAGGGAAATAAGACAAACAAAGCAAATAAAGAAAACAAACACTTCAACCGAATATCCTAAAAGCCAACAAGATCAAGTACCAGCTCGAACCTGCAACTCTCCAGCAGAGTCGTCGGAGCTGTCACACCCCTTTTTTCACCTCATTACCCCTTTTAAATAAACAAAGTGATTTTTTGAAGCTCAAAAGGGTTTCAATTATGAAAAGTGACAAAAATTTGTGTTCAAAAGGATTAACTCAGAGTAGTCACCTGACATTGGTTTCGGTGTGTCAGGTCACCGTTTTTAGAAATAATTTTTCCTTTTGACACACCTTAGACTCCAAAACTAAGTCTGCACTAGAGATTCAGGTAAGGGGGTTCATTTGACTCGGAAAGAAGGTGTTAGGTACTCCCCAAGTCCCGTGAAAGTCACTGTTGCGTACTTGATCTAGTTGGCTTTTAAAATATTCAAATTGAGGTAAAAAAACTGACAAAGGAAAATAAACACACAAGAGGCTCGAGGTCATCCTCACCTAAACGAAAGAAAATAAAAATAAGAAAATTAAAGTAAAATCCTAAATACTAATATATACTATACTTTTCCACAAAGTTCGTCATGGCCTCCAAATACATGATACTATGGGGCATAACTTTGTTGATACCCAATTTTTCCCTATATATTTTTAATATGCATAAATACTTTCAAAATAGTATATATATATATATATATATATATATATATATATATATATATATATATATATAAGCACGCACAAGGTTTTTATAATTTTAAAGATTTTAAATTGATTTATTTCCTCCCCTTTTACTCATAAAATCCCCGATAATTACCGCTCAAATTATTATTGTGGTCATTTAGTCATATAAATTCTATATTTATGCCAAAATATCGTTGAAATATTTTTAATGCATTTTTATAATTGTATTTGTGCATTTTTAAAGCTAATATGCATATAATTTCAATATTAGCCTTATTAATGTACAATTATGTTTTATATGCATAAAATTGGTCTTCTATATTTTAAATGTTAAATATATATATTTTAAATCATTTTAGTATATGAAATTATTTTCTAGGAATTATCTGTTATTTATTATAAATTATATGAGGATAAATTGGCTATTTAAAATCTAGCCAGATTGCATTTCAATTTTAGCCTCAATTTTAACCCAACCCCAAACCAATTTCAGATTAATAACCCAAGCCAGGCCCTAATTACATGTCAAGACCCTGGTTTGCCCTCCGTGAACCATCGTGACGGCACCTAGTCTCTACGACTAGGTAAGCCTAATTTGCGGAAGAAAAAACAATTTTTAATAGAAATAAAGTAGTAACAGTGTTTAAATGTGCCTCTCGGCTTGCACCATGTTTAACTCTCAATACTAATACATAAATCCAAGACCCAGAAACCCACAAATCACAAGCTAAGATCAATACTACATAGATCTAACTCCGGAATGTCTAATTAGAACAGAAAAATACAGAAGGGCTAAATACTAAAAGCAAGAATAGAAAGGGACTTCTCGGTCTACAGATGCGGCAGATATACCTCGAAGTCTCTAGAGCAGTCGCCTCCTCAAGGATGATAGGCCTGAGTATCGGTACCTAGATCTGCACATGAAAAACATGCGCAAAAGAGATATGAGTACACCACAACGGTACTCAGTAAGTGCCAAGCCTAACCTCGGTTGGGTAGTGACGAGGAATGTCAGGGCCCTACTGAGATTAAATAAGTATAAAGATGACAGGATAAGATAAGCAGTACAATTGAGAATCTACAGTAAGAATCTACACAGGATAATAAGAATACAATAACGGAAATAGAGATGAAGGCAAACCACAAGGAAGTACCACTCATAACAAGGATGATAATCGGGGATCTCCTGGTATCCCGAGGATCTCTTGGTTTCCTTAATATATGCTAGGGATCTCTTGGTATCCCGAGGATTTCTTGGTATCCTCAATATATGTTAGGGATCTCTCGGTATCCCGAGAATCTCTTGGTATCCTCAATATATGTTAGGGATCTCTCGGTATCCCGAGGATCTCTTGGTATCCTCAATATATGCTAGGGATCTCTTGGTATCCCGAGGATCTCTTGGTATCCTCAATATACGTGCCAGGGATCTCTTGGTATCCCGCACCTCAGTTCAGATCATAAATACGTACAGGGGATCTCCCGGGATGTCGTCTCATAGTCCCAAAGTAAAAACACACAACAACAACACAAGAATACCCAATTAAGCTAAATTTCGTACCAAGTAAACAGTTAATTCTAGCCTAATATGCTTCACGTAATGCAATTAAAACAGTTTAAGCAAATAGGCAATTAAGTCAACTAAACATGCTTTCCTAAACTAGCAACAGGCTAAATTCACAAGTAGAATAAAACAGGAAAAAAGAACTCAATTGAAATACTTAAGGAAAAATCGGATTTTCAATAATTAGCTCAAGTATGCGCTCGCCACCTTACGTACAAGGCATTTCAATAATCAAATATATCATATCCTAAGGGGAAGGTCTCCCACACAAGGTTAGACAAGCCACTTACCTCGAACCGGCTCAAAATCAACCCGAAACCACGGTTTTGCCACGAGTACTCGACTCCAAATGGCCTGAATCTATTCAATTTAATTGCATAATGTAAATAACACTTCAAGTAACTGATTCTACAATTAAATTCTAAGCTAATACGCGAAATTATGTAAAACGACCAAAACGCCCCTCGGTCCCACGTCTCAGAATCAGTAAAATTTATATTTTCAGAAACCTCGCACTCTCACTAGTTCAATCATATCAAGAGTACCAAAATTGGACCTCAATTTGTCTCTCAAATCATCACTCAAAGGTCTCCAATTATACAAGCCCTAATCCCCCCAATTACCACTGATTTTCCTTAATTTTTCATGCTTAAATTGATAAAAATTACTCCAATAACGAGTTTAGGGACCAAAGACCTTACCCCAATGATCTCCTCTGAAAATCCCTCTTGAAAAGTGCTCCCCAAGCTTCTTTCCATTTTGAAAAGATGAAAAAAAATGGCTAAATTTTGCAAAGGCAAGAATGTATATGTTCTGCCCAGCGATTTCCGCATTTGCGGCCCTGGGACCGCATCTGCAGTCCCGCTTTTGCGGAGCTAAGGTCGTATCTGCGACTTCTCATTAAATGGCCAATTTCCGCATCTACGATTCCCAATCCGCAGATGCGGTACCGCTTCTGCGGAACTACCACCGCTTCTACGGTTCCTGAAGAAGTTCCCAATTTCCGCTTCTGCGGCCACTAAGCCGCTTCCGTGGCGCCGCACCTGCGGAACCCAAACCGCAGGGGCAGTTATGACAGAACCAGCAGCTAAAGCTGTAACTTAAATTTCATATCTTTCCATCAACCATCCGAAATCATCCCGAGGCCTCCGGGACCTCAACCAAAGGCACCAACAAGTCACAACCCAATATCCTAACTTGTACAAATCCTTAAAACACCTAAAACAACATCGAAATATCAAATTAACCATGGATTTAAGCCTAAGAACTCCAAAATTCTCAAAATACGCTTTCGATCAAAAAGTCTATCAAACCTCGTCCGAATGACCTGAAATTTTGCACACACGTCACATTCAACACTACGGAACTACTACAACTTCCAAAATTCCATTTTCACCCTCGGATCAAAATCTCACTATCGGACCGGAACTTCAAAAATTCGACTTTTGGCATTTCAAGCCTAATTTAGCTACGGACCTCCAAAACACAATCCGAACACACCCCTAAGCCCGAAATCACCTAACGGAGCTAACGAAACCATCGGATTTCCATTCCAAGGCCGTCTTCACACTGTTCTGACTACGGTCAACTTTCCAACACTTAAGCTCTCATTTAGGGACTAAGCGTTCCAAAAGTCCCCGAAACTCAAAGCCGAACATCCCGGCAAATCAAAATAGCAAAAATAAACTTGGGAAAAGCAGTTAATAGGGGATCGGGGTGTTAATTCTTAAGACGACCGGTCGGGTCATCACATTACCCCTACCCGACCCAAAACCTATCAAATCGTGGCCATTGATCTAAAAGATCAACGGCCCTCGTTCGTTCTTGCCTTTTTTTATTCCAAACGACCCCCCAACCCTAATAGTTTTTCCAAATACGCCGCCCTAAGTTCCTATCTTCTCTCAGTAACTCTCAACCAAACCTTAGCCCTTCAACCGCCGACCTCTCATCTCTGGTCATCTCCGGTGACCTCTCATCGTCTCCTAAGCCTCCAATGGCTTCTCTCATGCCATGTCTGCCTTCTCTAAGGTCTTCAAGGGCCCAGGGCCATGCCGAATTGCATCTAGGGTTTGTCACTTGTCTGTTCTTGGTTACTCTAGTATGATTTCGAGCAAAATCATGATGTATTTGTTACGATCCTTGGGATTCTAGACAGGTTCTTTCATCTCTCTATGGGTTTCTTCTGAAACCCTAGTTTCTTCCTATATCCTTTAGATCTGTATAGATCTAAGATGATTTGAGTTTATTTCTTTAATGTTTTACACTATCCTTGGAACTCTTTTGCAAGAATCATTGATTTCAAGTGTTTTTCACCTTCTTCAAAAAAATTAGGGTTTCGGAACTTCTTTTAAAAAAAATTTAACCGATTCTTTGTGTTTAAACTTCCATTTCTTGCATGTATTTGACTGATTCTATGATTTTACAACCCCTTTAACTCGTCTATGTTGAAAGCCCTAATTTTCTAGATTTCTTCGTTTGATTTTGCAGCTAACCGGTCCTTGTTTGAGTTTCTGTGACTATCTTGCCTCGAATATGTTTCTACTGAGTTTCTTAGCCTAACTTACATTAGCTCTATGTGCTTGTGTTCATCTTGACTGTTCAAGATTTGCCTCTTTGCTTGCTATGTCTGGTTATTCTTATCTTACTTTATTTATATGCTAAAACATTGACTCATGACTCTCTCTTTGATTGATTCTGAGTTTCCTGTCTCTTGGCTTGATTTGAAAACTTTCCTTTGGACCTTTGATTCTTCCTGTTTGAATTTGGTTTATTTGCTTATTCATGGGAACCTCTGTTATTCTCCTTAAATCAGTAATTTCGAGTCTTTGATTCACTGATTTACTATATGATGATTCTCGATTATTTTCATATTCTGCAACCTTATTTTATTTTCTTACCTTATTTGGTTAACCGAGTATTTAACGGATTCTTCACTAACTATTTCCTTAATTTAACCCTTATGTATTTACCCCTAATTGTCTATTTTGTACATAATGTTTTACTTGATTTCTTTCCTTAAACATTTTCTGCCCATTACCGTTGGTTGATTATCCCTTAATTAAAGGAGTACTTGCATTGATTTGATTCTAATTAGTACTTGGTTCCATAATTACTATACTATTGTGATTCTTGCCTTATTTTACCTAGTTCCGAACTACTATATATACTTACTTTCTCATTGACACAAACACGAAGACATTGGTTCAAAAACTCTCTTTCATACTAAAAGTTTTTTGCTCTCTTTTGTGTTACTTACTACTGTCTAAAGTCAGTCGGCTGCAAGCCAAGGCTAACTACTGATTTCTCTTTCACTTTGTGCTTATTATCTCCTTAATGGTATGTTCCAATTTTAATTCAAGTCCCAAAACAATATGCTTCTCCTATTACTTTAATTTGTCATGTTTCTATTATGCTTCTATCTATGGTTTTGTTGTTCAACCTGCAATTAACATGTATACTTCACTATCTTCTTTGTTGCATGATATATACCCCTTAGGATCCCCCTTCTAGTATGAGCCAATGTGACTATGTTTCTCTGATCCCTGGCATGCACTTTCTTGTATGAAGTAATTGGCTATCCTAAGCCTATTGATTCTGTATTAACTCTATAGTTCATGCTATACTTTAAAAGTCTTGACCCCTTTTAAGGCTCCTCTGATTCTATACCTATGTGCATTTGTGCTTACTTTGTGCCCTATTCTTACCCCAAATCCCCATTACCCCTAAGTGGATGTATGCACCTATTTGACTCCATGTATTGAAGTGCTGATGAACCTCTCTCTAGTTCTGTATTTGGTTTGACTGATTGTTAGTCAGCTTACCTTTTTAAAATGTCTTATTTAGTAACTCCCTATGTGTTTTCTTACAAAACTATTTCAAGTCAATCTCTTTTTAACACTGTTTTCCTACTAAAACCTTTCAAACTGTGTCAAGCACTCCTACTCTACTCCTAAGTCACCAGATTCTGACCCCTCCAGTGTGTGTACTGCCTTGGGATCTTTTTGAGAACCCTCTGAACTCTGGTACACTGAGGCTGGCCCTTCTACATTGCACTTACTTATTTGGTTACAAAGTCTAGGTGTGAGCACTACCCGGGATCCTTGAGATCCTTAGGGAACTCTGACGCACCTAGACAATGATATTGTCTATGAAATTGGCATTTGAGGTTATTGGAGGTCTTGGGAAATCACTTGGGCCTGCTTTAGGCTCCCTATAGTGTAACTTCTTCTTTTCTTTCTATCTATTTATGTAATTCATTCATCTGGTTTGTAATAATTTATAAACGGATATTGGGATGACTAGTGAAAAAGGGTGGATAGTTACATATTTGTGGGGTAACATGAGTAGAAACTATGCCTTAGGATGTTATATTTGCTATGTTTGCCTTACCATGTTAGAAATTATGCCTATAAGTTTCAAGTGGTTCCAATAATAGAAATTATATTTATAGTTCTTAAAATCAACTTCACAAGTAGATACCATGCCTATAGGATATGGTCTAGTTCAACTTTTGTTATAACGAGTGTTTACATGTGTTTTCATTTGTTATCATGCCTACAAGTTTCTAACATCAGCTCTTAAACAATTAGATGTCATTCCTATAGCAAACAACGTTAAAAATTCTGCCTATAGATCTAAAATCAGTTTGGTTTAAATAAGTGAATCCAGTTCACGATTAGTTTACTTCGAAACTGGTCTAATCAGTGGTTTGTTTTCCCTGAAATGAATTCTTTCAAAAACTGCCCTAATCTATCACTAGACAGCATGCCTATAGGAACTCAAGAGTTTCTTTTAAAATCTGCCCATTATTTTACTCTATCAAACGTAGTATCATGATCTTAGGATGCCACTATCCAGCATTTAGGCAAGCCTATAAGGTAAGTTTAAATTCTGCAACTCTGAAACTGTTTTCGCTACTTGATGTTATTCTGATTTTAACAAGCTTAAAATCAGTAGGCAAACGGATAGGGCCATCACTTCTGGGTTAATAAAACAAAAAGTGCATATCTCATGTGTTCTGATATTCGCCTAGACATCATGTCTTAGGATACTGTTTAACAATATTGCCCTTATTTGTGTTTGAGTCATAATGCTTACATGCATTATCTGTGGAGGTGAACTTGAGCCACTAATTGCTTCTCTTCTGCCTTATGTGCTAAGGTCCTATTTATTCTTGCCTGTCGCCTTAGAATTTTCTCCTAAGTACCTTAAGAGTCGTCTAGAACTGCACAGATTTAGAGGTCCTAAAATACCTCTAGGGCCACAAGGAAGGGACGGGTAGTGCATGCATAGGCATCGTTAAGTTTACTAGCACGCTTTAGGCTATGACCACGGGGTGGGAAGGGTAGATATGATGACTATGCGCTAATGTCACGTGTAGCTCATCATTGAGGAGTGTTTACCAGACATTGTGTGGGATGATCCTGTAGGCTAACCAACCCTCCTTTCCCAAATCCCTTCTGTTTAAAAATTTGTTTTATATACAACTTGTTCAAAACCTTTGTCTTATTATTTGAGTTATACAACGTCCAACGTGTTTTACTTGCAAATTATTTGATTCAACTATTTATTTGTTAATGGACTAATTCATGAATATAAGTTCGGCCGGATCCACCATTGTGGACCGAGAGGGGTGCCTAACACCTTCCCCTCAAGGTTATTTCGAGCCCTTACCATAATCTCTGGTAATGCAAACTAGTCTAAGAGTTAATCGCTCTAGGTGCCCTAACGCACCATAATCCGTTAGGTGGCGACTCTTCAAATACCCAATTCCCAAAAGTAAATGAGTTATTACCCCCATGAATATCGAAACTCGGACTTTCTCCGCGGAAAAAAAAGGGGCGCGACATACCCCAGATAAAAATATATACAAAATCTATGGGGCATTCCCCGAATAAATTTAACTAAAGGGGGTGACCTCTAACCTCAAAAGAAACTAAAACACGAACGCGCTAACGATTTGTCTACCCAAATGATGATGGCCTAATATACTCCTAACGGGTTCTAATACAAAGTATAACAATAAACTAAAGTGGTGAAACATTTAAATCTCAATTTCTCCTTAGTTTCAGTTAAAATATGTATCCCACATCCCAACTTTAACAATTTTCTTAAGGAACCAATGATTCCAATGTCGAACCTCGACTCACTATTGTATTCAATGTAAAAATTCACAGACAAAGAATCAGACTCAATGCAATCAAGTGATTTGAAAAAACTTTAACTCTGACTAATTACAATTAAAGAGAAATATGACACCACTGAAGCTCAAACATATTAGCTCTAAAGTTAACTCTAAATTCCACAAAGTAATCTATGGAACTTACGAAGCAGACACAATTAATTCCTATTCAATTGTTTCCATTATATATGTGACTGAACTAATATTTTATACTTTAGCGCCAATTGACAGCAAAATATTACTTATAGTGAAGCCTTAAGTATAAATATTAATAGTGAAGCCTTAAGTATTTTAAAGATTCTTCAAGTCATTAAACCAACAAAACTTTGTATGAGCTAATAATATATATATATATATATATATATATATATATATAATAGGATGGCAAAGAAATGTTAAGATGACAAGCAATAAAACATTAATCCAAACATTCCACAAAATAGAGAAACGACAGATTAATGGAAGCACTCTATGAAGCAAAACAGTCAAATAAAGAGGGAAATGGACCTGAGTGCACAAAGCCTTTGATTAACTTTTCTAGGAATCAAATATAGAATGATCCATCAATGTAATTTTGATGTGACATCAACTAAGAGGAAGAAGCCGCGAACAAATCGGAACCCCGAACTTATGCGGCGGACAGAATCGAACTCACATTCCAATGCCGAACCTCAAACGATCTCCATTTTTTGCAATCAGGAATTATAATTCAAAAATCAAAAAAAAAAACATAACTATTTTTTATACTTTTCTGATTTCTGGAACTTAAACCAAGAGCAAATTGAAGAAGAGAAACCGTCCCTTTTTTGGGCAACTACATGTTTATTTCTTGCTATTGTTCTTGAGTGAATATGTGTGTGGGTATTTTCGGAAGGTTGTAGTGAAGGGAAAAAGGGAGCACCAATGGGTGTTGGACTTCTGGCGAGTTTCGGTGGAGGGGTGATGAAAAATTCTTGTGTGGGGGTGCCGGCGAGTTTGAGAAGTGACGGCCACTGATTTCTCTTAGGGTTTTGCCATTTTTGGGTTGAAGATGGAGGGGTATGGGCGGCTGGAGGGGGTTGCTGTGTGCGTGCGTGGTCGCCAGAGTTATAGTGGAGGACCGGTGGTCTGGTTGAGAGTGACGTCTATTTTTGCATGGAGGAGATGAGGGATCCTAAGGTGTGTTAGGTTGAAGAAGATGAAGGTCTTAGGGTTGGGTGTGTAGATGATCAAAAATAGTTGAAGGGTCTTCTAGGTTTTTATTTTATGGGATTAAGGTATTGGGCCTTAAAATTGGGTCATCTCTTGGACCTTTTGAATTAAGACCAAATAAAACTAGCCTCAAATTTCATACTCTTTCTTCTAAAAATGATATAAAATTTATAATATAAAATATAAAACTAATTCTAATTAATTAAAATAAATAATATTATATTGTAAAACTATTTTGGTATTTTTCAAGATTATATAAAATTAAAAATCCTATTAAAATAGTATGACTACAAAACATTAATAAAACTATTTTTTTGTAATTTTTGTTTTTGTGATAAAATAAAGTAAAAGAGTCAAACCTAGTTAAAATAGCAATATTTGACCTAAACTAAATATTTAAACGCTAAAAAGTGTAAAATCTCGGGGAGGGTCAAAAATTACATGTCTACAGATGCCCCTCTTTGCTTGGAAACACGAAGAGTTTTCAAACAAAGAATCACGAGACAGGTTTTTGACCCGACCCTTATTTAGAGAGACAAAAAACTAAAAGAGAGGAAGGAATGCGACCGAGCCCCGGTATCTAAGCTGCCTACATATCCTTGAAAAGGAATCAGGCCACATGTAGTTCAAAAGTAGGAAAAGAGATGAAGTACCGAGGTGGAGAGCCGATTGAGGTGTCGTCGAGGTTTCGGTCCGCGGTTCCTGCCATTACATCAAAAATAAAAGAAAAATTTACAACAAAAATAATAGAAAAATACAAAATCCTAAATATTTCTTGTCTCGAATCTTCTTTGAATCTCCACTTGCTCCTTCAACATGAAACTAAAAATTCACCCTATTCTTCAGGTGGGCATCCTGCTGACTTGAATTTGAAGAAAATTGGAAGTTGACCCTATTCTTCAGTCGGACATCCTATTGCTTGCACTTGAAATGAACTTGAACTTGGAGAAGACTTGATCTTGAAAACATTGTTCCTCAGACGACTCATGCTACTTTTGATTTGAATTAAAAATTTCCCCTATTCTCCAGGCGGGATCCTGCTGTCTTTGACTTGAATCTTGAAAACTTGTCTTTCAGGTGGCTCGTGCTACTTCTTATTTGAACTAAAAATTGCCTCAATTCTTCAGGCGGGATCCTGCTGTCTTTGGCTTGAATCCTGAAAACAAAAAGTTGGCCCTCTTCTTCAGGTGGACTCGTGTAATCTTTGACTTGAATCTTGAAAACTGAATGTTGATCATGTTCTTCAGGCGGGATTCTCCTACTGCCTTTGACTTGAAATTTGAATGTTGACCCTGTTCTTCAGGCGGGCTCATGAGGCCTCTCCGACTTGAACTTGAAAACTGAATGTTGACCATGTTCTTCAGGCAGGATCCTGATGCCTCTGACTTGAACTTGAAGACTGAAAGTTGACCTTGTTCTTAATGCGGGCTCCGGATGCTTCTTGAACTTGAAAATTGAAAGTTGACCCTGTTCTTCAAGCGGGCTCCTGATGCCTCTCTGACATGAAATTGTAAACTGAAAGTTGACTCTGTTCTTCAGGCGGGATTCTCTTGCTTCCTCTTGAACTTGAAATTGAAAGTTGACCATGTTCTTCATGTGGGTGCCTGCAACCACAATAAAATAGATAAAACAAAGAAAATTTTCTGCCCCAGTTTGTACCGGAAACATTTGTGAGTGTTAGTTGAATCCCATTTTCCAGGAGGGTCCTGAAAACTTAAATCAAATCTCATTATCCAGGAGGGTCCTGGGAACTTAAAACTAATCTCATTATCCAGGAGGGTCCTGAAAACCTAAAACCCAAATCTCATTATCCAAGAGGGTCCTGAAAACTGAAAATGAACTTACCTGAGTCATGCTCTCTTCCTGGAAGATCCCTGTAGAAAGAACAAATTCCTTGACTCTGAACCATACTTTTATGGCATTAGTTTAAAAATGTGGTGGTTAGTTTATTGCATTATTGCTGAAGGTGTCCTTTTCTGCCACTGTCATGCTTCGTTCTGATTAGCTGCTTCGGGCTAACAAGGAATTGTTTGACCTTCTGATGAATCTTGACCACAAAAACCCCTAAATGACCCAAATTAGGAAGTGTGCCTCCTAGAGATGAACTCAAACTACTCAAACCAGGAAGTGTCTCCTAGGGATAAACTTAAATGATCCAAACTAGGAAGTGTGTCTCCTAGGGGTAAAATAGACTAGGAAAACTATAAACTAAGCTTGACTAAAGTAAAAACTGACCATATTCTCCAGGCTGGACCCCTGAACTCAAGAAAAACTAGAGATAAAACTTAAAGAAACTAAAAACTGACCTTATTTTCCAGACGAGACCCCTGAACTTAAGAAAACACTAAAAATTTACAACTTGAGGAAACTAAAAACCGACCCTATTCTCCAGGCGGGACCCCTAAACTTAAGGAAAACTAATGATTAATAACTTGAGGAAACTAAAAACTGACTCTATTTTCCCGGCGAGACCCCTGAACTTAAGGAAAATTAAAATTAATAACTTGAGGAAACTAAAAACTGACCCTATTCTCCAGGCGGGGCCCCTGAACTTAAAGAAAAGCTAAAGATTAACAACTTGAGGAAACTAAAAACTGACCTTATTCTCCAAGCAGGACCCCTGAATTTAAGGAAAACTAAAGATTAGTAACTTGAGGAAACTAAAACTAACCCTATTCTCTAGGCGGGACCCCTGAACTTAAGGAAAACTAAAGATTAGTAACTTGAGGAAACAAAAAACTGACCCTATTTTCCAGGCGGGACCCCTGAATTTTGAGATTAACAACTTAAGATAACTAAATCTAACCGTATTCACCAGGCGAGACCCTTGAACTTAAGGAAAACTAAAGATTAATAATTTAAGGAAACTAAAACCAACCCTATTCTGCAGGCGGGACCCCTGAACTTAAGGAAAACTAAAGATTAATAATTTAAGGAAACTAAAACCAACCCTATTCTGCAGGCGGGACCCCTAAACTTAAGGAAAACTAAAAACTCATCTAACTAGGGAGAATGCCTAGGAGGTACAGTTCTTCTCAACTAGGGAAAATGCCTAGGAGGTAATGGTCATCTCAACTAGGGGAATATATACGAGGTAAAATCCTTCTCAACTAGGGGAATTCCTAGCAAGTAAAAACCTTCTCAAACAGACTTTCTGCTGACAAAATTTCGGCACGACACTTCAAAAATTCAAGCTTCCAAGCTTTGATTTGGACATAGTCTTCATCCCTATTTCAAACAAAGAAAACTTGTGAGTTTAAACATGGTGGTTGGTTTGTGGCCTTGACTTTGAGGGCGATTGCTCCATCACTTGCCATGATAACTTTGATTTCAACTTGGAAGACCTTGCTTGTTATTGACTCACCAATTTTCTGTCAACCCTTATCACAGAAAACCACTCCGATCCATTCAAGCCCAATACCCTCTATCTGCTGCATTTTGCTTTTGCTTATGAGTTGACATTTACTTGAACCTTTGCATTTCACATGAATCCCAAAACATGTTAATTATCGCCCACTTAGTGCGCATATTGCTCTTTCCTGACTTATGCCGCTTTGATGTGCTAGCTTTGTGCGATTGGAAAGCTGGTAGAAAATTTGAAGTCATTTCTCACTTGTTCTGACCAATCAGACCCAAAAAGAGGACTTGAACTAAGCAAAAGGAATAGAGAAAGGGGACAATGAAAAGAGATGACATATAACAAGAGAATTACCAAGTAAAAACTTATCAGATGCGGACACCAACTACAATGACCATGACATGCATTTTGGATTAAGTGGCCTAATCTGTCAAGAAATTCTAATGTTCAACTCTTGTTGTATCTCTAAGCTGTGAAACTAGGCTTCAATGCTCCGATTATCCTATTTTATTCACGGTCCTTATTCGACTTGTAGTGCCCGAAGGGTCTTCACCATCAAGCCTCTCTCATTTTATTTTTTCTCTCAACTCACCGTCGCCTTATGGTGCCTCTGAAGGTTTTCACCAATAAGAGTCTCTCATTTTGTTCTTTTGTTCTTATTTCCTTTGATTCTGCAAATGACAAGGTATTAACCTTGGTAAAAATATCATATGCTCTTGGCATGGATAACTCAGCACTCTCAAAGATTATCTGGGAGGTCTTTTTTTGTACTGTAATGTGGCTTTTGGATAGAGGTAGAAAGAAAGGATATCATAAAGGCTCAAAATAACTAAGATAATAAGGTTAATTCATTTACAACTTTTGGAATTAATTTTAAAACTTTGCCCCAATTTCTAAAACAAGAGAATTTGATTCTCTCTCTCTCTCTCCCTCTCTCTCTCTCTCTTTTAAGAAAATGATTCGAAGAAAAACTGCCCACTCTTGACTTCGTGGGATTATGAAATATTTTATTTGGTACGACCGAACCGTAAGGCTGCCTATGTATCTTGTGGTGACAAAAATTAGGTCTAACATAGTTCACACTTGACCTAACTATTTTTTATCTTTCTTTCTATTTCTTTTTTTTTCTCTTCTCTTTTTTTTTCTTTTTTTTCCTTTCTTTTTTACTTTTGAATTTTCTTTTGGGATGAACTTTCTAAAACAAACCTATGGGGACATGAACTTTTGTTTTTTTTTTACTCTAACTTGATTCAAAAGAGAAGAGGTTAAAGAAATCAAAACAGGCTCAAAAAAGTACCAAAGGGTATAAAGTGTTTGGGTAGCTGAAAAAAGACCTCCCAATCTCTGAAAATGCTGAGTACAACACTTACAACTTGAGGATACAAATTGACGATCATGCACCACATTTTTTTTGTAGCTTCGACATTGATATCACTGATATGCCTTCCATTTTCTTTAGTGTCTTGTCAAGTACAGAACTCTCGTTGGGTGATTTCTTCTTCACAATGGATACCCTCCAAACTCTCTAGGCTTTGCCTTGTAACATGAGATGCACTTGAACTCAAAGTTGTTTGCTTCAAATTGTCTAGGACACGCTCCCTTGTAACAAATTCTTATCATCCTATTAACTTCTCAAACTATTTTTCCCAGTTTTACACAATTCGGCTTTAAGTGATCTCAAAATGTCCAAATCTTTACTTATTTCCCTGAAATATCCCTGTCGTCTTCAAACCTTATTCCATTGTTTCATGATTAGACTAACTTTTAAGACTAGCCTGTGAATTCTGCGTGCACGTCATGTCACTAGAGTCAGCATGAAAAGAACTATAAAAGAAAAAGAGAATTAAACAAAACATACAAGAAATAACAGAAAACAGGAGATTACGTTAAACTGATGGTGAAAAAGTGTGAACAACAAAAACAAGCAAGAAAAACTTGGGTTACAACCCTGAAACAAACCTAGATAACACTAACGAATTACTATGACTAAACGAACTAGGCAAAATAAAAGGATAGAAGGATTTGAGTCACAAGATAATATCTGGATTACAACCCTAAAATAACCCGAATAACAGAAATGATAACAAAATAAACCACCAAGACTCCCCTAGCTAGCCAAGAAAGGAGCGTCTTTCTAATTACCAAGCTCAAAATCTTAGCCACTGAGTTCCACATCAATATCACCAAGACCATTACCAAATTCAATCACATTGGCCCCAACAAATAGCTTTTGGGTCCCTTTTGCGAGCTTGTTCTTAAGATCAACTTCTAGAACCGAGATTGATAGTGTTGAAAGCACTACGGAAAGTGGCCCTCCAAGGAGCTCATAAGAGTTTCCATACTCCTTTTCAACACAAATCATGCCCACCATATGCGTCTCATTATGAACATGCAATGGCTTTTGGCTAGTATCCGCTGCATCTGGATTTTGCCCGGTAATGTCACCTACATCAATAAGCTTCTGGACTGCTCTTTTCAGATGCCAACACTTTTCTATATTATGTCACGGGGCATTAGAGCAATATGCGCACCTTTGAGATAATCAAAATTATTTCAAAGGGGGTTCGACATTTTTATTTGAATCGACTTCAACAAGTCCAATTGCCTCAATCTTTGTAACAAACTGGCATATGATTCTCCAATAGGAGTGAAAGACTTTTCTCTTTGTTGCTGTCTTTTCATTTTGTACTCCCACCTTGGTTGGAACCTCTTGCGAGTAGGTGGTTGATATGCTTGAGGAGGTGGGAAAGACATTTGTAGAGTTGGTGGAGGTCATTGCGGGTCTTGTGGATGTGGAGCATATGGCGGTGAATTGTGGGTAGAGTATTGGGAAAGTGGAGTATGACTTTGGGGATTTTGTGGAGAGAAGTAGCATTGGGAAAGATTATTTGGAGTATGCAGGTATTCATGGGGTCGATGTTGAGGCTGAAACCATTGAGCACGAACGCCCACTGGATCTTGTCGTTGGCGGGGCTCAACAACATCTTTTCTATTTCTCTTTCTTTTACCCCAAATTTACTGAGATTTTCTAAATGTCTTCTGTAGTATCTTTCAATGCAAAATAACTCATGATTTTTCCTGACTTGATTCCTCCTTCTACCATCTCCCCCATTTTTACCACATCATAGAAAGGGAGGAGCGGTTTGGGATAATGTTTATATTATACTGAAAGTGTCGAACAAAATCTTGAGTCATGTCATCCCATGCATACCACTTACTAACATCTTGATGCGTATGTCATTCCAAGGCTGTCCCACTCAAGCTTTCATTGAAATACGCCATCAACAACTCATCTTTCTCGCCAACACTTCCCATTTCACTGCAATAAACCCTCAGATGGGCTATTGGTTCTCCACGCCCATCATACAAGTTAAACTTTGGCATTTTAAACCCCGCGGGTAGATGAATATCGGAAAACATACACAAGTCATTGTAAGACATGTTAATCTGATTTCTCATCCCTTTCATGTTCTTTAAGGATTGTTCTATGCCTTTCAGCTTCCTGAATTTCTCATCTTGCTCTTCGCTCCTTGTGGTCTTTTTATTTTTAACATGAAGCTCATTCTGCGGGCTATGATTGTATGAGTCTGAGACCTGGTGGGCAAACCCTTGGGGATAGTATTGGGTATCATGAGGTTTGAACTGGTGTTCACTGTTGGACCTAAAAAGAGGTTGTTGAGTAGTTGTGATAGTGGAGGTAGTGGATATGACCGGAGGGCTATTTTTTGGAAAGATAGTTGGAGGACGAATGATGGAGCTACTAGGGAGGTTGGAAAAGCTATGGTAAGCGGGAAAATCTTGAGAGTATGGTGGATGATCTAACACTATGTTTGGAGCTTGAGCAAGGGTAACATCTGGGGTGCTAGCTGGTGGCGGGGGTGGTGCCTTCCCAGCCATCCAACTCAATTATTTTTGGGTACCAGTATCATCCAACTTATCTCCGTTGTCATCTGCCATTGCCTTTCGACTTTATGTTGTAGGAAAGAGTTACTAGTTTAAGAATCACAAATCAACCACCCTTCTGCTATAATGAAGATAACAAAAAGGAACAAAATGAAGTCATCACGTTAGCGTTAGGGCATTTAACATAAGATAATCTCACATTATGTGCAATGCACCTAGTCACAGTTATCGGTTCTAAATTGACATCGAGGGTACGAAGGTCATATGGCATCATCCCAATTTCACTCTTCTTGCCGCGTTTCCTTCTTCATTTTCCTTTCTAGCACCCCTTAGTTTTTCATTTTCTTTCCTCTGATTATCACTCTTTTCTTTCCTCTCACTTCTCACATCCCACATTTTTTTTTAAATTAAATGATTCGATCGAACCCTATGTAGGTTGCCTACATATCATGTTCCTCATGAATAAGATCAAGCGTAGTTCTTGAAAAGTAATGGAAAAAATAAACTACAAACAAAAACCTTTTGGATTTTTCATTTATAATTTTTTTTGGTTTTTCAAATACAAATAGTAAGTACGATAACAAAAGACTCAACAAACTCAACTAGACTATGGTAAACTCTGACATCACCTAAAAGACACAATACTACTGGACAAGACTACAAGGTGAAAGACCAACATAAAAACAGACTCAGAACATAAAAAGGCTCCTTAAGCAGCTCCTAAATGCAGTTGTCCTGGGTGCTTGTCATGCTCGAGCCCTGATAAATGTATCCATACCTAAATGAGAAAAATAAGACCAAATAGAATTAGTGACCCGAGACACTATGCGACGCCACGATACCTTCTATTGGACACATGCAAGACATGATTGAGGCTATATTTTGCATAATGACCTATGTGGCCAAGGATGGCTACAAGTGCAAACCCAACAAGGGTGACCACTCAGATATGAAAAAAAAAAACTCAAAAGGCCTATATGGCTTCAAACTCCCAATTATCATGGCCCTAGAAATTACTTTGCAAAAGTAACCCATTTTTGCAAAAATGACCGATGTGGCCAAACGTGGCTAGAGATGCAAATTCAACATAGACAGGCCTTAAAGTAATATGACACCTAGTTGTAGACTCAAGATTCTAATAACATGGTTCATTGATCCACTTTTGCGAAAATGAACCCATTTCGCAAGAATGACCAATTTGGCCAAAAGTGGCTAGACATGCAAATTCAACAGGAATGGACCTTAAAACTGAGAGGACACCTTGTTGTGGACCTAGGGTTCTAAGACATGGGATAACAAACTACTTTGAGAAAATAGCCCTATTTTGCAAAAACGGCCGATGTGAACAAATGTGGCTAAAAATGCAACTAATTTGGAAAAACTATATTTTTTGCCTTTTTGAAAAATGATGGAAAATGTAAAATTCTTTTGGATTTTTTCTCTCTTTTTTTTTTGGAAAATGATGAGAAATTGCAAAAAAAAATTGGATTTTTCAATTTCAATTTTTTTTGGAAAAAGTTACGAAAGAAAATTATAATTGGGCCTTACTTGTTAAATCTTATATTTCACCCTCTTTTCTTTTTTATTTGCCCTCAACTATCATTGGTCCGCCAAATGACTCTTTTACCCTTAAAGAATATAGCATGCGGCACAGAGGAATGATTAAATGTCTTTTTGGACCATGGGCCCATTTTGACATAATTTGGATAGGCTTCTTACAACGGGACACGGTACTTGGGACCGAGCCCTGCTAGGTTTAAATAATATGATGCAAATAAGCATGACCTAAAGGCTGACCTAAGTTTGGGGTTCACTAGACAAGGCAATTCGGGGCAGCACGTTGTTGATGGAGGTTGCTCTAGCTGCCCGCCCACTCCACGCTCCCACACCACCCACCAAATGATACGGGTGACTCACAAAAAGTCGTGTACGCTCAAATGTACTCCGGAAGACTTGTTGCGGAAAGAAGACCCATGGTGATGCAAATGATGACAATTTATAAAGCTGTAACACATAAGGAAAAGTGATAAACAAACAACCAACAAAACAGGGAAATAAGACAAACAAAACAAATAAACAAAACAAATACCTCAACCGAATATCCTAGAAGCCAACAAGATCAAGTACCAGCTCGAACCTGCAACTCCCCAGCAGAGTCGACAGAGCTTTCACACCTTTTTTTTCCACCACATTACCCCTTTTAAATAAATAAAGTGATTTTGTGAAGCTCAAAAGGGTTTCAATTATAAAAAGTGATAAAAATTTGTGTTCAAAAGAATTAACTCAAAGTAGCCACCTGACATTGATTTCGGTGTGCCAGGTAACCGTTTTTAGAAATATTTTTTCCTTTTACAACACCTTAGACTCCAAAACTCAGTCTGCACCAGAGATTCAGGTAAGAGGGTTCATTTGACTCGGAGAGAAGGTGTTAGGCACTCCCCAAGTCCCGTAAAAGTCACGGTTGCGTACTTGATCTAGTCGACTTTTAAAATATTCAAATTGAGGTTAAAAAAATAGACAAAGGAAAATAAACATACAAGAGGCTCGAAGTCATCCCCACCTAAACGAAAGAAATTAAAAATAAGAAAATTAAAGTAAAATCCTAAATACTATTATATACTATACTTTTCCACAAAGTTCGTCATGGCCTCCAAATACATGATACTATGGGGCATAATCCGGATAAAAAATATATACAAAATCTAGGGGGCATTCCCCGAATAAATTTAACTAAAGGGGGTGACCTCTCACCTCAAAAGAAACTAAAACACGAACGCCCTAAAAATTTGTCTACCCAAATGATGATGGCCTAATATACTCCTAACGGGTTCTAATACAAAGTATAACAATAAACTAAAGTGGTGAAACATTTAAATCTCAATTTCTCCTTAGTTTAAGTTAAACTCTGTATCCCACATCCCAACTTTAGTAATTTTCTTATGGAACCTATGATTCCAACGCCGAACCTCCACTCACTAATGTATTCAATGTAAAAATTTACAGACAAAGAATCAGCTTCAATGCAATCAAGTGATTTGAGTAAACTTTAACTCTGACTAATGACAATTAAAGAGAAATATGACACCACTGAAACTCAAACATATTAGCTCTAAAGTTAACTATAAATTCCACAAAGTAATCTATGGAACTTACGAAGGAGACACAATTAATTCCTATTCAATTATTTCCATTATATATGTGACTGAACTAATATTTATACCTTAACGCCAATTGATAGCAAAATATTAATAGTGAAGCCTTAAGTATTTTAAAGATTCTTCAAGTCATTAAACCAACAAAACTTTGTATGAGCTAATAATAATATATATAAAATAGGATGGCAAATACTAACACATCCTCATCACAGCAATAAAACATTAATCCAAACATTCCACAAAATAGAGAAACGACAGATTAATGGAAGCACTCTATGAAGCAAAACAGTCAAATAAAGAGGGAAATGGACCTGAGTGCACAAAGCCTTTGATTAACTTTTCTAGGAATCAAATATAGAATGATCCATCAATGTAATTTTGACGTGACAGCAACTAAGAGGAAGAAGCTGCGAACCAAATCGGAACCACGAACCTTAAGCGGCGGACGGAATCGAACTCACAATCCAACACAGAACCTCAAACGATCTCCATATTTTGCAATCAGGAATTACAATTCGAAAATCAAGAAAAAAACAGAACTATTTTTTATACTTTTCTGATTTCTGGAACTTAAACCAAGAGAAAATTGAAGACGAGGAACTGTCCCTTTTTTTGGGAAACTACATGTTTATTTCTTGGTATTGTTCTCGAGTGAATGCGTGTGTGGGTATTTCCGGCAGGTTGTAGTGAAGGGAAGAAGGGGACAGCGATGGGTGTTAGAGTTCCGGCGATTTCGGTGGAGGGGTGATGACATTCTTGTGTGGGGGTGCCAGCGAGTTTGAGAAGTGACGGCCACTAATTTCTCTTAAGGTTCCGTCATTTTTGGGTTGAAGATGGAGGGGTGTGGGCGGCTGGAGGGGGTTGCTGTGTGCGTGTGTGGTTGCCGGAGTTATGGTGGTGGACCGGTGGTCTGGTTGAGAGTGACGGCTGTTTTTGTGTGGAGGAGATGAGGGGTCCTAAGGTATGTTAGGTTGAAGAAGATGAAGGTCTTAGGTTGGGGTGTGTAGATGATAAAAAACGGCCGAAAGGTCTTCTAGGCTCCTAGGTTTTTTTATGGGTTTAAGAGTATTGGGCTTTAAAACTGGGTCATCTCTTGGACCTCTTGAATTAAGACCAAATAAAACTGCCCTCAAATTTTATACTTTTTCTTCTAAAAATGATATAAAATTTATAATATAAAATATAAAACTAATTCTAATTAATTAAAATAAATAATATTATATTGTAAAACTATTTTGGTATTTTTCAAGATTATATAAAAATAAAAATCCTAGTAAAATAGTATTACTACAAAACATTAATGAAACTGTTTTTTGTAATTTTGTTTTTGTAATAAAATAAAATAAAAGAGTCAAACCTAATTAAAATAGTGATATTAGACCTAAACTAAATATTTAAAAGCTAAAAAGTGTAAAATCTCAGGGAGAGTAAAAAATTACATATCTACATGCACCAGCCTGAACTACCATTAAGGATAATATGCCGTTACCAACACCAACAAAAAACATTACCAAACTATGTAATGAAATATGGTTCTCAATCTTTGCAACACAATAGGTTCCTGTTCTTACAAAATCCTGCAGCATTGTCTATAGATGCATTAGGCTACGTAGTGAAACAATTGCTCCGGATATACAAAGGTCAAAATTGGGTATCCTTGCTTTGTTACCCATGAACTCCAAAAATTCAACATCCCTTTCAGTACAACCATTGGGAGTATAAGCATCAATTATATTACACCTTAGTGGAATTTCCGTTAAAAATTAACCAAGCACCCCGCATGCTAAACATATCAGATATGGCACAAGACAAAAAAATATTATTTCCTTCTTGCAAGCCACCCGAGGCATAATATTTCAGAAAAACATTTCCACTAACTTTTCCACTAGATAATGTCATCTTGACCCTACCCGTAATAGCTCTAGGGATATAAGATCCAAAGGAGCTTTTTGTTCTAAATCATTGGCAATATTGTCAAGATCAGAAGGTGAATGTGGATCTGAATCATCCGCAAATATCTTCTCCGCCACACTTTTTCCAAGACTTCTAATGCCCACTGTATTGGTGTAGTTGGCCTTGTTTGTAGCCTCGATCATGTGCATAGTTTTAGCCGTGAGCTCAAGCTTCCCAAAAGGTGCTACAATGTTACTCATAAGCATGAGGAGCTCACTATTTGCTACAGCAATCATCATAGGCCTATAGAAGATCATACCAATTCCATAATCCTTCCCCCAACGAGGAAAAACTCAAGACCCTTCCATCGCCTAGCTTTCTCAAGCTCAAAAGTATAGACACGTTCTAGATCAATTTCTTCGAGTGGCGCATTCGATCGCCTCATCCACATATGTCGCACTAGACTAACTGGACTGAGTGCTAAGAAAACATATTTGCGCATTCTGTTTGTACGTCTGAACTGAAGTTCCAAAGGTGAAATGCAAGAATTCCACATGGTTAATGTCATAAACTTATCATAGTTCAATATGCTCAAAGCACCACAATATATATCATTTCTTATAGTTCCCAGGAATGTGGTAAACAAATTAGAACCAGGATCAAAGGGAAAGCATAATTTAAATTGATCAGGTGGACATCAATGCAATGGTAATATAAGTTTAGCATGACCAAGAAAACTTAAGTAATCAAATGCACCTCTGTCGATAAGTTGATCGTGAACGCAAGCTTGAAGCATACAAGGCCGTGCTAGTGGATTATGAAACATGACAGGGTCAAGGTAAGAACACTTTACTGGGGAAACGGTTTGAAACATTTCATCAAACACTTGGGTTTCAGGCTTTACTGAATCAGTTTTCAGCGAATCTTCGACTTTCATGTCAATTTTCTTATCGGGTATTTTAGCAAACACCATGCTATCATAGTTTTTTGAATTTTTCTCCTCGTTAATTTCAGTTTCCACCATCTCAATAAGTATGGCTAGAGCGTCTTTTATCCAAATTAGAATCAATCTCTGCTGCTGAGAACTGATCTGATTCGTACTTATCGTCCAAAGACACAACCACATATGTGTACTCTGGAGCTTCAGGGATCGTCTTGGAAGAGGCAGACAACTTGTTCTCCATTTTCTCGAGTAGTTTGAGCATACGAGAGTTATTATCTATTATCGCCATCATCAAATTATGGATGACGTTAAGGAGATAGTTGACAACGGTAGAAGAGTAAAGATCCATGGAGTCCAAATCAATGAAAGCACC
The DNA here is from genome assembly GCF_000715075.1 of Nicotiana tabacum. NCBI lineage: Eukaryota > Viridiplantae > Streptophyta > Magnoliopsida > Solanales > Solanaceae > Nicotiana > Nicotiana tabacum. Next base: position 182,131,544 of record NC_134087.1, on the reverse strand, counting down.
AATGTTATGAACTCAACAAAACGATACCTTGATTAAACTTCCAAATAAACTGATTACAATAGAAATACAAAGGATATAGTCATAAACTAAGAAAATAGTAACAGAAAGAAAGGAGATGAGGAGACAGAGTCACATAGAGAAATAGACGAGGGAGAGAGACCAGGAGAGAGGAGTTTTCTAAATAACAATTCGCATAACCCTTCTTGCTAACCGCTATCCCCTTTTAACCATTCCTAATTGTACCTCATGGGCCGGGATCCCAAATTAACGTAAAAATAGCATGATATAGCCAGTTTTCGGGCTGGTCATTCAAAAATAGCCAGCGTTTACGAAGTCAATGAAAAATAGCCATTATTTTGCTGCAACAGAGACCGGTCCAGCATAATATACTGGAGTTCGGTGCACCTGTATATGAACTCCAGCATATTATGCTAGACCGGTATACTTTGCTGACTCCAGTATATTATACTGGAGACTGGAGCACCGGTGCTCCAAACTCCAGTATATTATACTGGACAATTATACTTGTTGGAACTCCAGTATATTATGCTGGAGTTCTAGTGTACTTATGCTGGAACTCCATCATATTATGTTGGAGTTGCAGCATACTTATCTTGGAACTCTAGTATAATATGCTGGAGTTCAAGCATACTTATGCTGGAACTCCAGTATAATATACTGGAGTTCAAGCATACTTATGCTGGAACTCCAGTATAATATACTGGCGTATTTTTCGGATTTCGAACAGTGTTTTCGCTCAGATTTATCTTTACAGAAAAGTGGCTGATTTTTGAACGACCAGTTGTAAATTTGGCTATTTTTGAATTTCTCCCCCAAATTAACCTTTTTAAAGACCTTCTGGCCCTCTGGTTTCTTCTCAGCCCAATAGCTCTTCTCAGCCCAATATTGGATTGGAGCTTATTCATACTACCGAAGCTAGTATCACAGGCTGGTTATGTGGAGGTGTTCAGGTGGTAGTCTACATTGTTGGTGAACTGGTCTTGTATAACAGTCTGGTTTCAGATGTTAATTAGTTAGCTGTTAGTGGCCATTAAAATTAGTTGTTAACTACAGACTAAGATTTTAATTAGTTTGTTGGCATACTCACTTATATAAATTGCCATATGCAAGTAATGAAATATGAGCGGTTATCATTTTCACTCATAACATTTTTTCTCTTTTCTTCTTTGCAGGTTTCCTCCATTGGAGAGCTTTGAATCCGTCATTGTTATATTCTCTCTATTTTATTTCATGGTATCAAAGCCAACAATAGAATTAGGGTATTGAGAAAAAGCCAAAACCTGCTTGTATAAGGAGCCTTATGAAAATGGTGTCCGCAAAACTTCTCAGTGGGATCACCTACGCCTCGAACACTCATCTTATTTGGGAAGACGTGAAGGAACGATTTTATAAATTAATATAGAAAATTTAAGTTATACATACGTAAATGTTTTTTACAATATGATTTAATTTTTATTTGTTACAACATATATACTAGTTATCTTACTTCCCGGTCTAGTAATTAATGTTTATCAAAAAAATTTATATAATTATCTTATAAGTAATCTGATTATCGAAATATTTGTAAGTCGTGAATACATAGTGAAGTAACACGTTAAATTTAGCGTGTAAATCGTAAACGAGAACTTACTTGTTCTTGTAGCGAAAGCGAATGGAACGGACGAACAGCGGCTGGAATTACTAGTCGGCGGTGGTTGTCACAGTGTATTGGATCAACCCCCAATTTCACAGTCTAAACCCTTCTTTGGATTGAGGGAGAGCGTGGAAAAATACTGCTTAGAGTTATTTTTAGTGTACATATCAAATGTACTTATATAGAGAATATTAGAGTTAACTAATAACCCTATTTGGCCTAAAAGCAACCCTTATGGTTGGACAACATCTCTCACTCACACATAATGGGAGTGCTCATCTAATTTGAGAAATATATTCTCATCTCCTCAACCATTCATACATGGAAGTAGACCGTGTGACCAACATACCGTGGGAGCTAAGTGTTATACATCTGTTAGGAGTATATAGCCTCTCGTTGAGCCAAACCTGCAAGTAAATCATAAAGTACGCAGTACCCTAGATCATATAAATCACATTTGATATTGTCTAAAAATCTCATATATCATTATTTCTTGTAGTCACAATCATAACTCATAAATTATAATTAGTGCACCAGTGAATACAAATAAATGAGATTCCATCAATGATCTTCCTCTTCTTACGATCCCGTTACCATTAGTATGACTGCTTTTCTAGATATGTTCTGCTAGACCGAATCTATGTACATGGTCTTTTAGAAACACACTAAGATAGCTAACATCACACTAAGTCTCAAGTATCTGATTAGAGTCTCTGAGGGTACAAAATCTTGAGCCATCATAAAAGCTCTGGGTCTCACACAACAATAAGTTGAGAATAGACTTATGTTAACCCAATTGGTCGACATTAGCACACATGGTATGAAACATGTGCTACAACATTTTCACCTTTTTTTCCAAGGAGCGTATGTCTTTATCTCATATAGAATATTGTACAAATGATATTTAGACACCATAAGTATCTAAATTTGAATTTCTTGATCTACAAAATCATATTTAACTTACATATGTCTCACAAAGTACACTAGGTGAACAATTTTCACCTTAATGACCTTATGTCATTGTTTAAACGACATTCTAATTTTAAGCGAATAGCTCTCATATTATCGTTCTGATAATTTTGCTTAAAATCAAGTATCATCTCCTCACATCACTAAGATAAGGAGGCGGTTGCTTGTATGAGAAGGCCAATCTCTTGTCTACCTGACATACTTATAAAAAAATAAAGAATGCACATAACATTCAACAATAAAAATATTATCACTACCCAAAATCTACTAGTCGTGATGGCACCTAACCCAACCCGCTAGGTAAGCCAACTTATAACTATCCAATCTCCAGTACTGTTAATTAAATAATTAAACAAATAAATTATCTGGTTCTATTACATTCCCCAAGGACTGGTAGTACAAATCATTAACTTCTAAGAATAGAGTTTACAAGGATGAGATGAAGAAAGTAAATCATCTGTTTGACAAATACATAAAGAAAATTTAAAGTTCTAAGGCTACCACAAACAAGAGGCAGCTACAGCAGGGACGCAGGTACATCTTCCAAATTAGTTCCTAACGAACACAACAATGTTGGCATCCGAAGTCTGCACGCAATATGCAGGAAGCGTAGTATGAGTACAACTGACCTCATGTACTCAATAAGTAACAAACAAAAACTTAGGTTGAAAGCAGTGACGAACTGGAACATAGGTCGGGTCCAACACCAATATCCAATAACAGTTCATAACAATGTAAAGCATATAAATAAGGAAGCAACTCAGAGATAAAGTGTTTCGCCTTTCAAGAATATCAGTGAAAACCCAATTTTTTACCAAAAACGTCATGAAATATGAGATAGTTTGAAACTATGTATTTCATTTTTTTTCAGAAAAAAAAATTCTTTCCACAATAAATAAGATGTTTTATTTTTTTCTTTCCAGAAAGCAAGTGTGAGATACCTCTTTATGACCACATATCAATATGTATAAAATATCAGGTATGATGTGATACCGTACAACATGAGGAAAATGTGTCTCGATGCATGTATGTCATATATGCATGCCAATGCCATGTATCTCAGAGATGAATCATGTACTCACACTCTCAGAGTACTCAACCTCACAATATCACACCTTCCATTCCTCATAATCAACCATTCGGTATTGTATATGGCCTATACGGCCCAGGAAAGATCCATCCCGAAATATATACAACACTGACTATAAGTCACCCAACACCGAGGAAAGGCCATTCCGGCGCCATGGAGAAGATCCATCTCCAGGTATATATACAACTGCTCAACCACTCGGTACTGTATATGGCTCATACGGCTTAGGGAAGATCCATCCCAGAATATATACATCACTGACCATCAATCTCCAATACTGAGGAAACATGCCAATCCAGCCTCATGGAGAAAATCCATCTCCATACCAAGGGAAGATCCATCCTTGAATATAATCAACCGCGCTCACTAAGTGTGTGCAGACTCGGGAGGGGATCCTTAAGCCCAAGCACTATAACAAGCCAATCATGGCATAAATCAATCAGGCCTTCGGTCTCAATCAGTCATAAATCAATAATACTTGTTGCGGTGTGCAGCCCAATCCCATAACTGTCACTCATAATCAAGCCCCCGGTCTCAATCAGTCATCACTCTCCAGTCTCACCCACAGGCTCACAATGTCATGAAACTAACCTGGAACAATGATATGATATGCCAATCAATAACAAATGGCACTGAGACATGATATGAAATGCATGAATATGACTGAATACAGAATATCAATAAAATCAATGAGATGACAGCAAGAAACGACCACTATGGGTCCCAACAATATCAGCATAAAGCCTAAACAGGCTATCTAGCATGATGTACAGCTCAATTATTTAATCACATGGTGAAAACATAGATATCAACAAAGTAGGGCCACTTTACAATGCTAGAAAAACAACAAGATCACAATTCACCGGGTGCAAGCCTGTCACCTAACATGTGCGTCACCTCAACACCAATCACATAGCACATAAGTTCGGGTTTCATACCCTTAGCACTAAGTTTAAAAGAATTATTTATCTCAAACAAGCCAATTCTGATACCGAGCAAGCCAAGCGATGCTCAAAGAATCCCATCACGCGTGTTCGGACCTCCGAATGATTTAAAACTAATCAAAAACAACTCAAATACATCAAACAATGCTAAAGGAACCAATCCCAATCGAAAAAGGTCGAATCTTTAATCAAAATCCCAAAATTGGCCAAAAAGCCCAACCCGGGCCCGCACTGCGGAACCCGACAAAACTCACAAAATCCGTTAACCCATTCAATTACAAGTTCAACCATACTAGTTTCACTCAAATCCGACTCCGAATCGGTGTTCAAAACTCGAAAAGTCATATTATGAAACTTTAGGCCAAAACCCTCAATTTATTCTTTAAATCCATCAACCAAAAGCTAAAATCGAAGATAGATTAATGAAATATAAACAAAATCAAGTATAGAAAACTTACCCTAATTCATATGCTGAAAAGCACCTCGAAAAACTTACCCTAATTCACATTAGACATTATGGACCTGCTCCAACTTTCGGAATCGAAATCCAACCCCGATATCAAAAAGTCTGCTCTCGGTCCAACTTTTCAAAATTTTAATTTTTGCCATTTCAAGCCAAATTCTACTACAGACCTCCAAATCACAATCCGGACACGCTCCTAAGTCCAAAATCACTCAAAGGAGCTAACGCAACCATCAGAAATCCAATCCAAGGTTAAATACTAAAAGTCAAAACTTGGTCAAACCTTTCAAATTTAAAGCTTTAAGCTGAGAATCATTCTTCCAAATCAATTCTGAATAACCTGAAAAACCAAAACCGATGATTCACATAAGTCATAATACATCAAACAGAGCTACTCATGCCCTCAAACAACCGGGCGAAGTGCAACTGCTCAAAACGACCAGTTGGGTCATTACAAATTTATATGTATGTATGTATGTAAATCAACTTTATTGATAATCAAATAAAATTAGTTTTGTGAACATGAAAAAATGAATAACAAAATAAAGTATCTCAGAGTCTACGCAAGCCTTGATACCTAGTGTGTCTCGCAAATGCATCTCCAGACAAAGGCTTGTTCAATGGATCTGCTAACATATCTTTTATAGACACATACTTCACATTCACTACCTTACGTCTAGCCATGTCTTTCGCATAGTTATACTTGATATCTATATATTTGGTTTTACAATGAAACTTAGGGTCCTTGGTGGAGGATATTGTAGCCTCATTGTCACCGTAGACTAACAATGGTTCAGTATTTTCAGCCATATCCAACAAGTGTTTCAAGAACTTTTTTAACCAAACAGCTTCTTGTAATGCTGATGCGAGAGCCACGTATTCGGCTTCCATTGTAGATAGTGATACACATTATTGTTTGTTACTACTCCATGATATGGTGCCATCAATGAGTAAGAAAACATATACTGAGGTAGACTTCCTCTCGTCTAGATCTCCTCCATGGTTAGCATCACTGTATCCAACTAATTGCAGATCATTGTCGCCTTGATAACAAAGGGCATAATCAGCAGCTCCCTTCAGATATCTCATGATCCTCTTTACTGTTTGCCAAAGTGCTAAACCTGGGTCGTTTGATATCTACTTACCAAGCCGTTTCAGGTCTAGTGTACACCATAGCGTACATTAGACTTCCGACTATGCTCCTATAAGGAACTCGGCTCATTCTTTCTATCTCTTCAGGAGTCTTAGGACACATCTGACTTCCCAAGGTATGCTTTTACTAATAGGAGTTTCAAGTGGGCTACTATTTTGCATATTGAATCATTCAAGAACTTTTCTAATGTAATTCTATTTGAGAGATACAATAGTTTCTTTGGGCGATCTCTTAAAACCTTAACTCCAAGAATATATGCAACTTCACCCATATCATTCATCTCAAATTGAGATGACAACCATGACTTTATCTCGGTTATAAATTCCTTATCATTTTCAGCTATTAGTATGCCATCCATATACAATGTTAAAATCATAAGCTTGTTCCTTGATCTTTTGGTATAAGTGCAATGGAATTCATCCATCATGGTAAAACTATTGGATACAACAACATTCTGAAAGCGTATGTACCATTGCCTTGAATATTGTTTGACGCCATAAATAGCCTCAAAGGTCTACAAACCTTTTGTTTGTTGCCCTTTTTAATGAAACACTTATGTTGTTCCATATAGATTTCTTCATGTAGTTATCCATTGAGAAAGACAATCTTTACATCCATCTGATGTAATTCAAGATCCAAGCTTGCAACAATAGCTAGAACCAAGCGAACTGAGGTAAATCATACAGTAGGCGAGAAAGTCTCCTCATAGTCTATTCCTTTCTGCTGTATATACCCTTTCGCCACCAGTCGAGCCTTATATCTCTCAACTGTGCCATCAGCCTTAAGCTTAATTTTGATAACCCATTTGCTCCCAATTGCTTTGCGTCCTTCAGGGAGATCAACTAGTTCCCAAACTTTGTTGACACCCATAGATTCCAATTCATCTTCAATTGCTTTTGTCTATTTATCCTTAGAAGGGCATGAGAGAGCCTCTTTTACATTTTTAAGCTCGTTTTCTTCTTGTAGCAGCATCATAAATAGTTCGCTTCCTTCAACATCAAATTGTCGGCGAGGAATCTTTTTACGAGAACTACATTTTATTTATGATTCATCATTGTTCTGAATTGGATCAATATTGCACACACTCGGATCAAGATCATTCATCCTGTTCCCACTTGAAACAAGATCTGTGACCATCTCGCTCCCACTGGGAACAAGATCCATTTGTTCACTTCCACTAAATGTAGAAGGATTACTTTCATTCGCATCTAATGATGAAGGAGGTCTTTGATGAGAAACTAATTCATATCTGCTAAAATTCTCCCACTCGAATAAAGTAATCCTTGTACTTCTTGATCCATTATCTCAAATAAGGTTAGGTCTTGGCCTAACGCTCCCTTGTTAGGGAACTCATCCTCTAAGAATATGACATCTCGTGATTCAAACTCAGTTACACTCCCACTGTATTGCTGACCTATAAACACATAATCCTTTTAGGTTTAAGAGTATCTTATAAAGATACTTTTCTTTCCCTTCGGGCCCAATTTGCCATATTTGTGAGAGGAATCAAGTGTATAGGCAGCACAACCGCAAGGTCTTAATACACTCAGGTCGAGTTGTCTTCCAGTCCATAATTCATATGGAGTAGTAGTAACTGATTTTGTAGGCACTCGGTTAAGCACAAAGGTGGTAGTAAGTAATGTATCAGCCCAGTAACTAATTGGGAGGTTAGCTTGTGCCATCATTGACCTAACCATTTCTAGGAGCATTCTATTTCTGCTATCTGCAACACCATTTTGTTGTGGAGTATTTGGGATAGTCAAATGATGAACTATTCCCTTTTCATCACATAAATTATTAAACTGGGTTGATAAGTATTCACGACCACGGTCAGTTTGAGCTTGTATCTTCTTGTCTAATTGATTTTCTACTAAGCTCATACAGCGTTTGAAGCAACTTATTGCTTCTGATTTGTGGGAAATTAAATAGAGATAACTAAAATGGGTAAAGTCATCAATCAATGTGATGAATTAACTTGATCCATGCCTAGCCCTAACATTCATAGGCCCACAGATGTTCGAATGGACTAATTGCAAAGGATATTCGGCTCTAGTCGCCTGACCAAAAGGTTTTCTTGCAGATTTTCCAGCTAGACAATTTTTACAAGTGGACAATTCCACATGTTCAATGCTGGAAAGAAAATCTTGTTTGCTAACCTTTGCATTCTTTGTTGGCCAATATGACCAAGTGTAGGATGTCATATATTTACATCACTATCATATTTATGTGAAGAAACAAACATAGAAAAACTAGCATTATTATTAAATGAATCATAATCCAAATTCATAATAATTAAACCTCTGGTCACATGACCAAAGCCAAATAAAGTTGAACCAAAAAGTCAACTTGGCAGAATTGCCATGACAAAATAAGTCAAATCCTAGCTTAAGCAAAACTGAACTAAAATAACATTCCGGGGAATTGTTGGTGCAAAGAGAACATCATGTAGTATTAGGTCTCGACCACCACGTAGGACTAACTTGTATGAACCAATCCCTTCAACGACAACTTTATTGTTGTTGCCCACATATATCCACTTTGCTCCACATGAAACTCGCCGAAATTTAATAAAGGCACTGCGTTCCCAGGTTGTATGGTCCGTTGTTCCTAATTCTACAATCCATAAAGGATTAGATTCAGTTAGAAAAATAGAACTAGAAACACAAAGTTCACTAATTCGAGCATCGTGAAATACCTTTCTTGAAGGCTCAGAGCAATCTTTGGCATAGTGACCCGTCTTGTCACAATTATAGCATTTCACTTTAGCAACTTTGACACATTTGGTACGTCTGTTCTTGCCTTTTTCAGTCTTTGCTCTTTTAGCAGGCTGAGTTTGAGATGTCCCTCTCTTCTTTCCCCAGTTCCTTTTCTTTGAATCACTCTTGGTTTTGGAGGTTGTTGCCATGTGCAACTCAGCTCTTGGCTTTGCATCCTCAAGTCATTCCTCCTCTAACTCAAGATGCCTTCGGACATCTTCTAGAGTTGTGATTCACTCATTATGGGTCCAATGCATTTTCATATGATCCCAAGAACTAGGTAAAGAGTGTATGACAGCTTGAATTTATTGTTCATCAGTCAACACATGACCAACATCTTTCAACTCCCTGATCATATTTGTCATTTGTCTTAGATGTGTTTTCATTAAATGTTCTGGGCATTTCTTATATGAATCAAATTTGATTGTTAAGGATCACAACCTTACAGTGGAACAAGTACCAAACGTTTTCCTCAAAGCATTCCAAAGATCCATAACTCTTTGGTGATCCTTAAACTCCCTTAGGATGTCATCATCCAAGGTGCTCAATAACGTAATGCAAGCAATAGCGTTCTTTTTCTTCCAACTATCATAGGCTTCATGCTCATGCCTATGCTAAGCAGTGTTGCCTTCCTCAGGCTCATTCATGACATTGTTAATGGCCTCCATAGCTGTCACGACCCAAAATCCACCAGTCGCGATGGCACCTAACCTAACCCTCTAGGTAAGCCAACTAAAGCTATCCCATTTCAATAATCTTATTAAGTTAATTAAACAAAAATAAATTTACTGAATTCTATATACATCCCAAGGAATGGTAGTATAAATCATGAGCTTCTAAGAATAGAGTTTACAAATCATAACTGAAAGAAATACATAGTCTGTTTGAAAAGTACATAAACAGAGTTTTATAAGCTAAGGCTACCCCGAACAAAGGAGGCAGCTACAACAGGGACGGCGGTACATCTTCAAGTCCCGCAACCATCGAGCACAGTAACAATAGCAACCGACATCTACATGCAATGTGCAGAAGTGTAGTATCAGTACAACCGATCCCATGTACTGAGTAAGTAATAGACCTAATCTTATGTTGAAAGCAGTGACGAGCTAACACAGGATCGGATCCAATGCCAATATTTTCCACAATAATTCATAAAAACATAAATACAATTATAAAAGAGATATCTCAAAAGTAAAATACTCAGCTCGTTCACAATTCCAGAAAATGGTCATGCTTTTCAAATATTTCAGTGCAAGAAAATCCCAAATCTCTTACCGAAAATGCCAAAAGTACGAGTAAGTTTGAAAACTGTAATTTTTCAAATATCCTTTTCGCAATAAATAAAATATTTCATTGTCTTTCCAAATAACAAGTATAAAGTTCATCTCCATACCCACATATCAATGTATATAATAAGTCATGAATGACTTGATACTATATATCATGAGGAAAAATGCATCTCTATATCTGTATGTCATGTATGCATGTAGATGCCATGTATTTCAGAGCTGAAACATGTACTCTCACTCTCAGAGTACTCAATATCATTGCCTCGCATCCTCTCTCACGAAGCTCAATACTCAGCATACTAAATCACTCAGCGGTGTATAATAACTGTTGCGGCGTGTAGCCCAATCCATATATATATAATCAATATATTGCTACAGGGTGCAACTCGATCCCATAAAGTATAATAGATATAATATGATGCGGCGTGCAGTGCGATCCAAAAAAAATGTCACTCTCACTCACGCCCTCGGCCTCACTCAGTCATCAATCTCTCTAGCCTCACTCACAGGCACACAATGTCATGAATCTAGCCCGACAACAATGATATGATGTATCAATAACAACAACTGAGATTGAGATATGATAGGAATGTATGAATGTGACTGAGTACAAAAATACCAATGGAAATCAGTGAGATGACAACCAGAAATAACCATTATGAGTACAAACAATATCATCATGAAGGCTAAACATGATGTTTAGCATGATTGACAGCTCAATTACTTTATCACATGGTGAAAACACAAATATCAATAAAATAGGGCCACTATACAGGGCCATGGGACAACAGAGTCCCAATTCACAGGGTGCACGCCCACACGCCCATCACCTAGCATGTGCGTCACCTCAATACCAATCACATAACACGTATTGTGGGGATTTATACCCTCGACAATAAGTTTAGAAGAGTTACTTACCTCGAACAAGCCAATTCTAATATCGGGCAAGTCAAACGATGCTCCAAAAATGCCATCCCGCGCATTCCGACCTTCTAACGGCTCGAAACTAACAAAAAATAACTCAAATACATCAAACAATGCTAAAGAAACTAATCCCAATAAAAAAAGGTCGAATCTTTAACCAAAAGCCCAAAATCGACCAAAAAGCCCAACCCGAGCCCGCGCCTCAAAATCCGACAAAACTCATAAAATTCGACAACCAATTCAATTACGAGTTCAACTATACTAGTTTCAGTCAAATCTAACTCTGAATCGGTGTTCAAAACTCAAAAATTCATATTATGAAACTTTAGGCTAGAACCCTCAATTTCTTCTTTAAAATTCATCAACCAAAAGCTAAAATCGAAGATAAATTCATAAAGTATAACCAAAATCGAGTAGAGAACACTTACCCCAATACATATGCTGAAAATTGCCCAATTCTAAGCTCCCCAACTCAAAATATGTTAAATGAACAAAACCCTCATTTTTACATTGTTCTGGCTTGTTTCTTATGCCAAAAGATCTCGAAACTCATTGTTGATGCCTACAATGGATTCCTTGTGAAATTCTAGTCAAGTTAGGCTCTTGAATCACTCAATTTGATCTTATATTGAAGGAGATATGTTGATTTAAATATTTAAAAATAATGTAGATTTTTAAATACGCAGCAGTGACAATTTTGTAATTAATCTGAAAAAATCTAGCAACACAATTCTTAGTAAAATGACCATAAAATCCTCATACGATGTCCAAATTTGAAGATTCTTTTTTCTATGGCTCCGTAATTACGATACAGATCTAATGCTTCAATCAAAACAGAAATCGGAGCTCATTTGTTCAATGTGGTACCATTTATACTTGAAGAAACGACATCGGAACATAAGAAAAACGAGCGCAGCACAGCCCAAACCTATCCGAAACTCACCCGAGCCCCTCGTCACCCCGTACAAATATATCAACAAGTCCCATAATATAATACGGACCTACTCGAGGCCTCAAACCATGTATAACAACATCGAAATGATGAAACGCACCTCAAATCGAACTTAATAAACTTTCAAACTTTCGACTTCCAAAACTCACGCCGAAATATACCAAATCAACTCGAAATAAACTCAAATTTTGCAATCAAGTTCTAATATATCATACGGAGCTACTCGTTCCCCAAACTACCGAGCAAAGTGCAAATGTTCAAAATGACCGATCGGGGCGTTACAATAGCCTGTTGCTCCTCTAGCACATACTAAACTTTCAAGCTCTAGGTTTCGTGGTTGTTAACATTGAGTGTCAACCCTTTATTGAGCTCAACAATAATATTTTTCGAAGCAGTAGTCTTTTTTTAACAAAATAAAAAATATTATGAGGATCATGTAAAAATAAAAAATAACGCAAGGCACGATGTTCAACATACATATATATTATAATACTAAACAATAATTGATTAAATTAATAAATACATATATTAATCATGGAGTCGAAAGTTCACTATGTTCCCAATCATCGTCTAAAAATTAAAATATTATGAAAATTAACCTAGTCAATTATCTAGCTAAGCGTCATAATCATGTTTAAGATAATATAATTATCTAATCATGATCTTACAATTCTATGTGGATTATAAGTTAACAAATAACTTATATTAGCATGCAAATAAAACTAATGTCAAACTAATTAACATTTATTACATGCTATACAAATTAACATAATTTTTTTAAATTAAACTAATTAACATATTAAACAAATTAACAAGTATTGCTTATATTAAGCTAATTAATATTTATATCATGCTCAATAAATTAACATAAATCATGTGTTAAACTAATTATAAAATTAATGTTAAACAATTAATATTTCAAGCATGTTAAACAAATTAATAAATAAATTTAATGTTAAAGAAATTAAGATTTCAAGAATGTTAAACAAATTAACATATAAATTTAATGTTTAAAAAAATTAACAAATAAATATAATGCTAAAAAAATTAACTTATAAATTTAATATTAAACAAAGTAACATTTCAAGCATGTTAAATAAATTAACAAGCAAGTTTAATGTTAAACTAATAACATTTCAAGCAATTGGGATAGTAAAATAATTACAGTTTCATAAAAGAATATAAATACTAAATTTATATTCTAAAAATTAAGTCTATTTGACTAATTTTCGAATCTGGAGTTTATTTTAAAAAAAATAATAAAACTAAATTTCTATTTTATTTAGGTCATTACCCCAAAATAAAATGATTAACTTTTAAAATGGGCCATAAGCCCAAGTTTTTAAGTCTGCTTACTTAAGAAATTGCAGAACTCATTGCTTTTCGAAGTGGGCCTTTAGCCCAGTACCGTTAAACTAATAAAATTTTCGTTCCTACACCATATATGAAATTATATTACCAAATATGTTTATAGTTTGTATATTACCCTTCATGCTAATAGTATTTCTACAAAATATAGATAATGCATTAAATAAGGAATCATTGTAGCTGTAGGATTCCTTATTTATGCGCGCTAAAATTGGAGGATTAAATATTCTTCCAGATCTTCCACAACGCAAATCACGCGCATTAATCTTCTTCGTCAGTTTCGTTTCAAATTTAGCATCTCTGCTTTTTCGATACACTGTGTTTTAAACTTTTTTCCGATTTCACAAATCAAAAACGACTAAATCTTCTATAATTCTTCTACATCAAACACAATTATGTTCAAATTTCAGTAATACAAAGCAAAGGAAAAGAGAGTGGCAAATCCACCATTGACAGCCATTAAAAAGCTTTGTAACTTTAAATTCAAATTTGGGTTTTCAAAAATCATTATTTGTTTGGATTGGGTGTTGTTGCAAATAATTGGGAATATGGTTTGGAGTTTATATCTCCATTTTGAGGGATTTTTGGTGAAGATTAAGACTTGGTTTTGGCTGAATTTCGGATTGAAACTTGAAGAAGAAGAAGAAGAAGAAGAAGACGACATGACATACATTATATTGCAGAAATTATAGAAAAATTATAGAAAAATTGTATTATGTTGTTTGTTTGTTTTTCTTTTATTCATTTAAGTGGTATTATATTATAGTTGTATATAACTTAGTAGAAATAATGTACAAAAAATGTAGATAATTTGTAGATAAGTTGTATGAAAATTATTTTTACTATGTATAAATCATATACAAAATATACAAAAGACATATTGCATAAATTTTGTATAAAATTTGTATGTAAGTTTTATGTTATTGTAGTTGTATTTCACTGGGTGAAAATAATGTGTGAAATTTGTAGAAAATTGTAGATAAGTTGTGTTCCTCTATAACGGGAGATGTTGGCATATCAAGTAACTTTAGTGTTCTAGACGAACATGCATGAAAATAAAGATAAATTCTGTTATAAATAGTTTGTAGAAATTTTGTAGATAATTTGTAGAAACATTGAAATTCTGTATTTTCATATTAATTTTTCAAATGATATGCAGTTTTAATGTAGAATAAATGTAGAAAATAAGCCATTGTGAGTCTTGTTTGACTCATTCCTCACATTCAACCTATACTACAAATTCACGCCTCTTTAAATACAATACAACCATACTTTCTTGAATTTAAAGGTATAGCAATATATATAACTTAAAAAAACATGTTCTCCTCTACACAAGTTATCTCCAAAACAGACAAAGTGGAATAACAAGCTCCCATCAAAACTTTTAATACAAAAACACAAAGCTCAAATTTTATGTTATTATAGTTATATTTAACTGGGTGGAAATAATGTGTGAAAGTTGTAGAAAAGTTGTATTCCTCTATAACGGGAGATATTGGCATATCAAGTAACTTTAGTTTTCCAGGCGAACATGCATGAAAATAAAGATAAATTTTGTTATGAACAGTTTGTAGAAATTTTGTAGATAATTTATAGAAATATTGAAATTCTGTAATTTCATATTAATTTTTCAAATGATATGTAATTTTGTTGTAAATTAAATGTAGAAAACAAGCCATTGTGAGTCTTATTTGACTCATTCCTCACATTCAACCTATTTTACAAATTCACGCCTCTTTAAATACAATACAACCATACTTTCTTGAATTTAAAGGTATAGCAATATATATAACTTAAAAAAACATGTTCTCCTCTGCACAAGTTAGCTCCAAAACAGACAAAGTGGATTAACAAGCTCCCATCAAAACTTTTAACACAAAAGCTCAAAAATAAATAAACAACAGTCTACAATTTATCTACAATTGCTGCAATATAATGTATGTCATGTCTTCTTCTTCTTCTTCTTCTTCTTCTTCTTCTTCTTCTTCTTCTTCTTCTTCTTCTTCTTCTTCTTCTTCTTCTTCTTCTTCTTCTTCTTCTTCGAGTTTCAATCTGAAATTCAGCAAAAATCAAGTCTAATCTTCACCAGAACCTCTCAAAATTGAGATATAAACTCCAAACCATATTTCCAACTATTTACAACAACACCCAATCCAAACAAATAATAATTTTTGAAAATCCAAATTTGAATTCAAAGCTTCAAAGCTTTTTAATAGCTGTCAATGGTGGATGTTGCTCTCTTTTCCTTTACTCTTATATTACTGAAGGAACACGAAATCATAACCATCAAATCGACCAGGCTTGTGCTCATTTTTCCCCGGGCACAAAAACATTGGGACAAGATTGTAGAGGTGCCGACAGTGCCTTGGCTATGGAAGAAATAATGGGATTTTGATACAGAAATCATGGGTGTGGGAGGGAAATGTGGGTGAAGGTGTGAGAATTGGAGAGAAAAATGTGGGGGAGTGGTATTAGAAGGAATATACGGTACCATTAAATTAGGAGTATAATTAATACCCTTAAAAACCATTAATGATATATAATTGGTAATTAGGTATACCAAATGTAATTATATCAAACCTTAAATATTGAGGGTAATATAATTTCTTATATGTCATAGGAATGTAAAAATTCCATATTTTATTTTAAGAAAACTGGGCCTTCAGCCCAATTTACTAGTGCTGCCAGTACTTCTGGGCTACTTTCTTTTGAATTTTTTTTTTTTTTAGAAATTTTTATACTATATAGGAAACCTTATTACCCTCAATGTTTAAGGTTTGATATAATTACATTTAGTATACTAAATTACCAATTTTATACCATAGTGTATTTTAAGGGTACAATTAATGCAACGTATATCCCTCCTTAATTCAAGGTACCGTATATCCCACCCCTCCCACGTTTCTCTCTCCCAAACCCTTACCCTCACCCACGTTTATGTACTGTTATCAAACATAAAAATCTATGATTATGGAAACATAGATTTGCAGCATTAGGTTTATGTAGTCATCAGTTCAGCTCCAAGTCCAACACTTCGTTTTTCCCAGGTCGTTAAAGTCATCTTTGCAAACACCAGTGTGGTTACCATCCTGGACTAGAAATCTTTAGATCTAATAGTCTAATACTATCACAAACATAAAAATTCAGAAGTAACAAAACAATCTCCATTAGACAATAGATTCTACATGTATAAGTGGGAAAGAGGGAAAGAAAATGCATTTACGGAATAATGGTAAATAGTAGGGACTGTCTATAAAAAACCTCAGAGAACCATTTACGAATTAGGATTATACTTGATATATATCATGATATTAAAGTATGAGATCACATAGGAAAAGATTCAATCAAATATGAAGTCTTCCAAGTTTGACTACTCCTCAACAGCCAACAATCCCATTCAATTGTAGCTTAATTGGTATTTTCGACATAATTGCGTTTTTTGCAGAAGATATTATAGAAGTTTTAGTCGTTTTGGATTTGTGAAAACAGAAAACAATGCATCTACAATCAGAATACAAATAATCTACAATTCATCTACAAAATATCTACAAACTGGGTATATTGAATTTTAATATCCTAATTCTCATTCGATTGTAGTTTAATTAGGATTTTCGACATAATTGCGTTTTTTGCAGAAGATTTGTAGAAGTTTTAGTCGTTTTTGATTTGTGAAAACAGAAAACAAAGCATCTACAATTAGAATACAAATAATCTACAATTTATCTACAAAATATCTACAAACTGAGTACATTGAATTTTTATATCCCAATTCCCATTCAATTGTAGCATAATTGAGATTTTTGACATAATTGCATTTTTTCATAAGATTTGTAGAAGTTTTAGCCCTTTTTTGATTTGTGAAAACAGAAAATAAAGCATCTACAATTTACCTACAATTTCTGCAATATGTCTTCTTCTTATTCTTCTTCGAATTTCTCTGAAATTCAGTCAAAACCAAGTCTAATCTTCACCAAAACTCCTCAAAATTGAAATATAAACTTCAAACCATATTCCCGATTATTTTCAACAACACCAATCCAAACAAATAATGATTTTTGAAAACCCAAATTTAAATTCAAAGCTTTCAAGCTTTTTAATGGCTGTCAATGGTGGAATTGCTGCTCTCTTTTCATTTGCTTTGTATTACTGAAATTTGCGATTGAGAAATAAAGAGAGATGTAGAGAGAATGTCGACGAACTGAGCTTTTGCAGAACTGATTTCTAGAAATAGAGAGAGCTTTTTTTGATTTGTGGCTTAAGAAAAAATATCGAAGCACAGAGTTTTTGTAGAAAAGAGTCTATGCAATTTGATTTTAAATTGAAGATATAGGATTTGCGTTTCAAATTTGATCTAAAGGTCGCTAAATCTTAGAATATTTTGTTCCTGATTTGTAGCGCGCCTAATTAGGAAGATTCAACCACTAATAATTAGTATTTAATAATGGGTATAATAATTGTAGAAAAACTGTGAATATAGCGGGTAAATTAGAAACTATGCACATATTTGGTAATAAAATTTCATATATGGTATAGAAAGGAAAAAATCCTTTTTTTTTAAAAAAAAAACCAAAAGTTATAAGTATTAAAGGGTAGGGTTTTAGGAAGATCTCATCTTCCTCTTACAGAAAGCCGCCTTTAGGGAGAGAAACTACCATGGAGAAACTTAGTTTCTCTCCCCCTTTTTTTTTAAAAAATAAATAATATTTAATAACTAATTTTAAAAGACATGAAACCCTAATCTCTTTCCTCTTCTTCTCTCTTAAGTTTAGCCGCTGCCGCCATTGAAAGAGAAACCCCAATTTCTCTTCCTCTCTACTGCCATGGTCATGAAGCACCAAGCTTCATACTTTCCGATTTGCAGAGAATGGAGAAGCCATGTTTCTTCTCCCTCTATTTTCTTGTGAAAATTTTTAAAAAGCAAAAAATGGAGAAGCCAACCCCTATCATCACTTTCTTTGCTGGCAGTAACATAATCGAGAAGCCACCATCTGAGATGGCTTTGAAGACGACAACCGTTCGTTTGACAGTAGCCGGCAGTGGCTTTAGCGGTGGTCAGCATCAAATTGCGGCGGAGAAACCAAAAGGAAATTCTTCTATTCCCTTGTTCTTTTCGACAAAAAAACTAATATACATAAAATTTTATATTTGGTTGATACCTC
Source organism: Nicotiana tabacum (assembly GCF_000715075.1). Lineage (NCBI taxonomy): Eukaryota > Viridiplantae > Streptophyta > Magnoliopsida > Solanales > Solanaceae > Nicotiana > Nicotiana tabacum. Next base: position 182,112,823 of record NC_134087.1, on the reverse strand, counting down.
ATTTAAAACTTATTTCAACTGAGTATACTAAATTGAGTAAGTTGAACAAAATTTGGAACTTTTTTATATTTTTAGCGCGTAAATTGAGTAAACACATTAGATTTAGCGCGTAAATTGTTAATCGAAAACTTACTTGTTTTTGTAGCGGAAGCGGAAGAAACGGACGAATCGGCTGGAATTACTGATCGGCAATGGTTATCACAATGTATTGAATCAACCCCCAATTTTATAGTCTAAACCTTTGTTTGGATTGAAGGAGAGCGTGGAAAAATATTGATTAGAGTTATTTTTAGTGTACACAGTAAGTATACCAATAAAGTTAACTAATAACCCTATTGTGTCTTAAAGCACCTTATGGTGGACCATTTTCCTACACATAGATATCAAAGTGCACATGGTAATTCACAACATTATCATACGTATCGGTCTAACAATTAATGTTTATCAAACAAATTATATATAATTATTTTATAAGTGATATGATTATGTAAATATTTGTACACCGTTAATATATAGATATCAAAGCCATTTCACCTAGTGATTCACGCATTGCATAACTACTACAACTTGAAATTAATGTTTATAATATATATATATATATATATATATATATATATATATATATATAAAAGTAATTATCTTATAAGTAATCTGATTATCGAAATATTTGTAAGTCGTCAATACATAGATATCAAAGCCATTTCACCTAGTGATTCACGCATTGTGTAGTCACTTTAGTAATTACCAAAATTTCATCAATCAGTAAAATCAACGGCATAGCTCCGATCTTAATCGCATTATTCTTGTCCCTCAACTAAATAACTTTTTTTTATCAATTCAACGGCTTTGCACCGACAACAATTGTTTTGCTCAATTCTCTCTTCCTCTTCTACTAAAGAAAAGAAAATTTTGTCATCAATTCTTGCTCTCTCTTTTTCCCCCTTTCTTTGACTGGAGATTTCCGTTCAAACATGATCTTTTTATTCAATATTGAGTTGTAGAGGTTTGACTCTAAGTAGTAGGTGGCAAGTGCAAACGCGTAACAAAATAATTATTTTAAGAGATTAATTCCCTGTGTTAGGTTTCTTCCTTAAAACTAGAAGCATATATCACAAAAGACATCCATTTCTAAACTTAACACACATACATTATGACGAGTCAAGAAATGAAGAATACTTCTGCTTTCTACATTCTCGTAATTTTTCTTATTTTATCATTGGATACATTGTGTGTAGAAAGCGAATCCAGGATCTTAAACATATCCACTGTCAAATTCAAAGAGATGAGTTTTATCAGAGGTCGCAGTAACAGGCAGATTCTCGTCAAACCCTATCCTTCGCCAGCTGCAAATCCTCCTGGTCGTTTGTACGTATCTAAGACACCTTTCACTAACTTTTTTCTGTCTTTTTTTTACTGCTTTCTGAAAGATTTCTTACAGTAATTTTTCTTGTTGCACGCAGAGGATATAGTCCACCACCGATGAGCAAGAAATAAGGAAGCTCTCATTGATGGAGACAGATCTAGGATTCTAATTTCTAAGTTGATGGCTCAACCAAAGATATTTAGTACTGAACTGATTGTACTAATTGTTCTATAAAATTACGGGGTTTAGATTTAATAATTATTATAATTTTAGTAATTTTCACGTATACAGTCAACTCTTTTTATAACAGTCTTGTTTATTCCGATTATTATAGTGAATGACTATTATACACCTATAACAGCATTTGATGCTTAGATATTTTTTGGTTGTTATAAACAAAAATTATCCAAAAATTAATTATTTTTCCTTTTTTAATGTTGCATATAAAAGATAAGAAAATTATTCAAATTTAAAATTTCAAAAGATATGCATATTTCACTAAAAAAATATTGAAGAAAGCTTATATAATATTAATAAATTTGTAACTAAATGAATAAAGATTTAAACTCTAAGACATACATTTTAAAGCAACCAAGAAAAAAAGTGTTTTAAGATTGATGGAAGAACTTTGTAGTTGTTGCTTGTTTCGCAGATTTTATTCTCTTGCTAGTGATATAACGTTTAAATTGGTGCGTGTCCAAATTTTTCGCAAAAGGTATCCGATAGCTTTCCTTGAAGACAATCTAAGAGGTTAATAATTAAATCTTCTATCTAATTTGTTTTTTGAAATTTGTCCAATGGAAAAGATATCATGTGCAAATCTTCAAATCTTGTATCACATGCAAGATATAAACTTTGTTCAACGGAAAAGATTGTGTGAATATTTTTAGAATTACTATTACTCCCTCCGTTTCAGTTTATGTGAATCTATTTCCTTTTTGGTCCGTTCAAAAAAGAATGATCCCTTTCTAAATTAGAAAACAATTTAGCTTAAACTTATAATTTCTACCCTTAATGAGACTCTTTTATAACCACACAAATACCGTGGGCCCCTTTCTGACTGGTTTAGGACCATAAATTCCAAAGTTTTTATTTTTTCTTAAACTCCGTGCCCAGTCAAACAGATTCACATAAATTGAAACGGAGAGAATAGTATATAATCTTAAAGATTCTATATGGCTGTTATAGAGGGGTAATTTTACAAATAACGTTCTGCTATAAATATGGATGTTGTTGTTATAGGTAAAAAGCTGTTATAAAGAGGTAAATATAACTTAAAAAATCGGTTTTGAGAAAAACTTGGCTTTTATAGTAAATAATTATTATATAAGTATGTTATTATAAAGAGGTCTGACCGTAAATCTATTCTCTCTATCCAGGATACCCGTCATTTCACACGAACTCGACCAAGATATATGGGGGCAGCTTAAAAAGAGGGTGAATGGGAAATGAAGGGAAAATGAAAATTTTGAGTAAAATTTTAAGTTTCCCTCTCTTGAAACATTGTCCCATATTGGAAGAGGAAAAGGATTTTGGTGGGTATATATACAATTACTCTTCTTGTAGCTCTTAAAGAGTTGAGAAGAAGACAAGCCTCGCGCCGTCGTTGTCGCTCGCTCGGCTCTGCTACAGCTTCGGCTTCGGATTCGGATTTGGTCAAATGATTGATTGATTAATTTTTTGGACCAAATTTATTTGTTAATAGTGAATATTAACGTAATATTATCCGTGTTTGTAACGGATGTTTTTCAATCCGTGGATAGAATCCAAGTGTCCCACCAGTTCGGCCAAGTGCATGCTCCATTGTCCATTGGCAGCCTAGTGCTCCTTCCACCATGTCAAGTGCTTCCTCCATAACAGCCTAGTGATTGCTCCACCATGAGTGGTGGCTGGTCATTCTCTTAATAGCTGACTGCACTATAAATATGTGTAGTAGCTGTTAGAGCAAGGACACACAACACAAAACAGAAAAACGGAATAAGAGCTGTTAGGAGAAGGCACAGGCAGAAATGTATTTGAGAGCTTGGCTGTCGTTGATATCCTCTTCAGTAAGAACTCAACATCGGCTATAAATTGCATACCTTCATCTCTGAATTTCCATTCGACTTCTGAGTTCTCCTCCTTTGTTGTGCATTGTTTTAAACTACAAACAAAGCAACCCAACCATAAGTGTGATTTGCTGCGGAACTTTGTGTTCGCTAAAACACTAGGGTTTGAAGTACCGCTACACCAGTGTATAATTTGTTCTATCCTGGGCGGAAATAATCCATAACTTTGGGTACTAGGAGGGGATTAAATTCCTTAAGGAAACACTGTGAATTCAGTGGGCTCGAATTAATTACTATTTTGTTTGTATTTACGTTTATACGCTAACTTTCTTTTCTCCAGAATTATTATTTACAAATACAACAAGTAAGAAGATAGCAACCAACACAACTTTCTGGAGGCACCGTATAAAAAGTATTGATTTGCAGTGCTTTTATGTAATTTCGAAATATTTAACTTCAATTATTGAAAAATTAGTGAAATTGGCACTTTAATTGAAATAAAAAGTCAGATGCGTTGACTTTATTATTCTAAACTTTACCGTTTTAGAACATAAAGAGTGTTATTATCAGAAAATAAATAGGAGTAAATTATAATTACCGAAGCTAGTATCACAGGCTGGTTATGTGAAGGTGTCAAAGTGGCAGTCTACTGTTGATGGTGAACTTGTCTTGTATAACAGTATGGTTCCAGTCAAATGCTTTGACTATGTTATTCTGAATTTTACCACTCCTGAGTGTTATTATCAGAAATAAATAAGAGTAAAGTATAATTACTGAAGCTAGTATCACAGGCTGGTTATGTGTGAACTGGTCTTGTGCAAGTCCGCAAAACTTCTCAGTGGGATCGTCTACACCTCAAACACTCATCTTATTTGGGAAGACTTGAATGAGCGGTTTTATAAATTTAATCGTGTACGAATTTTTCAAATTCTATTGAATTCTAATATACCTTCTCCAAACCAAACTTATGCTATGATAAGAGGATGAATCTGGAAATTGTTCTGGTCTAACTGTTATAGTTGACAAATCTGATCCGTTAGCTATATATTCAAGTTGGTAAAGGTTAGGGTACAAAGACAAGAAGCCTTTTTTGTAAAAAAATGTGAGTATTATAACTTGAAAGGGCATGCAAAGAAAAATTATTACAAACTTATTGGATACCCTGCTGACTTTAAGGCTTGACATTAGCTATGTCATCCAGACCTTAAGCCAGTTTATGTGGAAGCCAAAGAAGTCTCACGAAGAGGCTGCATTAAGAGTTGTAAGGTACTTGAAGATTGCACCAGGCCAGGGAATATGCATGGTTGAATCTCTTAAAAATCCAAGAAACAACACACTATGTCTAGAAGTTCATTTGACGCAGATTATAAAATTATGGCATCAACTGTTGCAAAGATTACATGGTTGCTTGGCTTGTTTAAGGAGTTAGTGTTGAGTTACAAAGTGTTGTTACAGTGATGAGCGACAGCAAAGTTGCTATACAAATAGTAACCAACTCCATCTTTCATGAGAGAATCAAAACATATCGAAATTGATTGTCACTTCTTCATGGATAATATCAAAGATAGCATGGTGAAGGCCATGTATGTGCCTTCTCAAATTCAACTCGGCTGATTTGTTAACCAAAGGTTGTTGGTTCCTATCTTCTTACTTGCTGTATTTGTAAATAATAATTCTGGAGAAAAGAACGTTAGCGTATAAACGTAAATATAAATGAAACAGTAATTAATTCGAGTCCACTGAATTCACAGTGTTTCCTTAAGGAATTTAATCCCCTCCTAGTACCCAAGGTTATGGATTATTTCCTCCCAGGATAGAACGAATTACACACTGGTATAGCGGTACTTCAAACCCTAGTGTTTCAGCGAACACAAAGTTCGGCAGCAAATCACACTTACAGTTGCTTTGTTTGTAGTTTAAAATAATGCAGAACAAGGGAGGAGAACTCAGAAGTCGAATGGAAATTCTGAGAGGAAGGACTGCAATTTATAGGCAACGTTGAGTTTTAACTGAAGAGGAGATCGACGACAGTGAAGCTCTCAATTTCGTTTATGCCTGTGTTTTTCGGTTTTGTGTGTCCTTGCTCTAACAACTACTGCACATATTTATAGTGCAGTCAGATATTAAGAAAATGACCAGCCACCACTCATGATGGAGCAATCACTAGGCTGTTATGGAGGAAGCACTTGACATGGTGGAAGGAGCACTTGCTCATGGAGCACTAGGCTGCCAATGGACAATGGAGCATGCACTTGGCCGAACTGGTGGGACACTTGGATTCTATCCATGGATTAGAAAACATCCTTTACAAACACAGATAATATTACGTTAATATTCACTATTAACAAATAAATTTGGTCCAAAAAATTAATCAATCAATCGATCATTTGACCAAATCCAAATCCAAATCCGAAGCGAAGCCGAAGCCGAGCTGCACGAGCGACGACGACGGCGCGAGGCTTGCCTTCTTCTTAACTCTTTAAAAGCTACAAGAAGAGCAATTGTATATATACCCACCAAAATCCTTTTCCTCTTCCAATATGGGACAATATTTCAAGAGAAGGAAACTTAAAATTTTACTCAAAAATTTCATTTTCCCTCCATTTCCCATTCACCTTCTTTTTAAGACTTTTCCATCTTAAAATCCTCAACAATCCCCCACATGAATGGGGAATGGCTATCGCGGAAGTATGCATGAAAAACTTGTGTGATTTGCAAGCAAGGATTAATTGCATCTGGATAAGTAGGTTTCCCTTTGAACTTTCCGTAGTGAACTTATGTCGGATATACTCGGTCAATTGGTAGATTTGATATCTTTGAACCGTCGAACTTTAGTATATACCTAGACAACCATAAGTCACACAATCAACCCTTAACCGTCTTTGGTTCTCGTTGTTGTGTTCGTTTCAGCCATGAACACCGCCTGGTTTTATAAATGCGTAGAGAATTGGCCTTGCAGAATTCTCCTTGAAGTGGCTAACACTTCATACTTACATATGTGATTCCTAAACATGTCATCCCGTAGATTACACTATTTGATATACCCCGTATCAAATTTAGAAATCATTAAAAAGCCTTAATGCTTTATCCTTGGTACTGAACATTGTCTCTTCACGAGAATAGACCAAAATATTTGTTGACAATGTTGAACCGTCATTAATGACTTTGTTTGATCTCCTTGAACCTAGATCTTGGGATTTCCAATCTTCTAGGTAGAGTTACCGCCACAATGACTTGTTCTCGGCCATAGTCCCATTCCCCTCGATGATTTCTCAACTACCTCTCTAGTTAGGCCTTTTGTAAGTGGATCCGACACATTATCACTTGTCTTTACATAGTCAATCGTGATAATTCCTCTAGAGAGTAGTTGCCAAACGGTTTTATGTCTTCATCGTATATGACGATATTTACCGTTATACATAACGCTCCCTGCCCTTCCAATTGCCGCTTGGCTATCACAATATATGCATATCGGTGCCAATAGTTTGGGCCAAAATGGAATGTCTTCCAAGAAATTCCGGAGCCATTGAGCTTCTTCACCGGCTTTATCTAAGGTTATGAACTCAGCCTCCATTATAGAGCGGGCAATACAAGTTTGTTTGGACGACTTCCAAGATACCCCTCCTCCACCAATAGTGAATACATATCCACTTGTGGACTTCAAATCAGTTGAATCGGTAATCCAATTTGCATCAAAATATCCTTCAATCACTGCAGGATATTTACTGTAGTGCAAATCAAAGTTTTGGGTATGTTCTAAATATCCCAAAACTCGTTTCATTGCCATCCAATGAGATTGACCTGGATTGCTCGTGTATCGACTCAGTTTATTTATAGCACAAGCTATATCTGGTCGTGTACAATTCATGATGTATATTAAGCATGCCAACACACGAGCATAATCCAATTGTGATATGCTTTTGCCTTTGTTCTTTGCTAATGCAAGATTCACATCAATTAGAGTCTTTGCAGCTTTAAACCCTAAGTGCTTGAATTTTTCAAGTACAGTCTTAATATAATGAGATTGTGACAATGCCAGACCTTGAGGAGCCTTTTGGATCTTAATCCCCAGAATTAAATCCGCAACTCCCAAGTCCTTCATATCAAACTTGCTAGTTAGCATACTCTTAGTCACATTTATGTTGGCAATGTCATTACTCATTATCAGCATATCATCCATATATAGGCAAACAATGACTATGTGATTTGGAACATTTTTAATGTACACACATTTATCACATTCATTTATCTTAAAACTATTTGACAACATTGTTTGGTCAAATTTTGCATGCCATTGTGCTTGTTTTAGTCCGTAGAGGAACTTAACAAGTCTACATACCTTCTTTTCTTTACCTGGAATCACAAGCCCTTCAGGTTGTTCCATGTCGATTTCTTCCTCCCAATCTCCATTTAAGAAGGTTGTCTTTACGTCCATTTGATGAATATCAAGACCATAAACTGCAGCTATAGCTACTAGTATTCATATGGATGTAATTCTCGTCACTGGAGAATATGTATCAAAGTATTCAAGACCTTCTCATTGTATATACCCCTTGACAACATGTCTTGCCTTAAATTTATCAATAGTGCCATCATTTTTCATTTTTCTTTTAAAAATCCATTTACAACCCAAAGGTTTATTTCTAGGAGGAAGATCAACCAATTCCCATGTATGGTTGTTCAATATGGATTCTATTTCACTATTGACTGCCTCTTTCCAGAACAATGATTCCGAAGAAGACATAGCTTCTTTAAATGTTAGAGGCTCATTTTCCAATAAGAAAGTCACAAAATCTGGTCCAAACGAAGTAGACGTTCTTTGACATTTACTACGTCTTGGACCCCCATGATTAAATGTAATTTCTTTTGTTTCTTCCCGAGGTCGTTTAGATCCTTCACCAATCGACTCACATTCCTTTTTATACGGATATATATTTTCAAAGAACTCAACATTATCTGATTCTATAACCGTATTATTATAAATGTTGAGATTTTTTGATTTATGAACCAGAAATCGATATGCTTTACTATTGGTCGCATATCCTATGAAAACACAATCAATTGTTTTCGGTCCTATTTTTACCCTTTTGGGTTTAGGAACTTGCACTTTTGCCAAAAATCTCCACACTTTCAAATAATTCAAGTTGGGCTTCCTTCCTTTCCATTTTTCATATGGAATGGATTGTGTTTTGCTATGGGGTACTCGATTTAGTATCCGGTTAGCCGTAAGAACGACTTCCCCTCACAAGTTCGGTGGCAAACCAGAACTTATCAACAATGCGTTCATCACCTTCTTTAATGAATGATTCTTTCTTTCCGCAATCCCATTGGATTGGGGCGTGTAAGAGGCTGTTGTTTGATGAATAATTCCATATTCTAGACATATTTCTCCAAAAGGAGATTCATATTCACCACCCCTATCACTTCTTATCATTTTGATTTTCTTGTTAAGTTGTGTTTCAACTTCATTTTTATATTGCCTGAATGTGTCTATTGCTTCATCTTTACTATTAAGTAAGTAAACATAGCAATATCGAGTACTGTTGTCAATAAAAGTTATGAAATACTTCTTTCCACCGCGAGATGGTATTGACTTCATGTCACAAATATCTGTGTGAATTAAGTCTAAAGAATTTGAATTCCTTTCAACCGACTTATAAGGATGTTTAACATACTTAGATTCCACACATATTTGACATTTTGATTTTTCGCATTCAAACTTAGGCAATACTTCCAAGTTAATCATTTTCCGCAAGGTTTTATAATTGACATGACCTAAACGTACATGCCATAAATCATTTAACTCAAGTAAGTAAGAAGAAGCTGAAGTTTTATTATTAGTTTCGACAACTATTACATTCAGCTTGAAAAAGCCCTCAGTAAGGTAACCTTTTCCTAAAAACATTTCATTCTTACTTATCACCACCTTGTCAGATACAAAAACGCACTTGAAACCGTGCTTTACAAGAAGTCCAGTAGAGACTAAGTTCTTTCTAATTTCGGGAACATGAAGAACGTTGTTCAAAGTCATGACCTTGCCAGAAGTTATCTTGAGAATTATCTTCCCGTATCCTTCAATTTTTGCTGTAGCAGCATTTCCCATAGAAAGCGTCTCTTCGGGTCCAACAAAAGCATATGTAGAAAATGCTTCCCTCACAGCACAAACATGGCGAGTGGCTCCAGAATCAATCCACCACTCCTTAGGATTTCCTGCCAGGTTGCATTCAGAAAGCATAGCACACAAGTCATCAATATCTTCGTGCTTTTCAACCATGTTTGTTTGACCCTTCTTCTTGTCTTTCTTTGGAGCACGACATTCTATAGATCTGTGTCCAGCTTTTCCACAGTTGTAGAAATTTCTATTGAACCGCTTCTTGCTTGGGTTATTTCTTGGCCCAGAAGCTTGCTTCCTCTTTCTTTTAATTTGAGAAGAAGCCTCAACAATATTTGCTCCCATTATTATTGAGTTTCCACGGCCTTTCTTTTCAGCTGCTTTGTTGTCCTCTTCGATTCTCAACCGAACAATGAGATCTTCAGGGACATCTCCTTTCGTTTGTGTTTCAAGTAGTTCTTGAAATCCTTCCACAAAGGAGGCAACTTCTCAATAATTGCTGCAACTTGGAATGCTTCATTGATGACAAGACCTTCAATAAAAATTCCGTTAGTAAAAATACTAAAATTTTTACTTTCAACATCAGTATTCACTTTATATATACCTTCAGCAAGTAGATCATGAATAATCACTTGCAATTCCTGGACTTGGGTAATAACAGATTTGCTATCTACCATTTTGTAGTCCAAAAATTTTGCGGCAACGAATTTCTTCATCCCGACATCTTCAGTTTTGTATTTTTTTTCAAGCGCAATTCACAGTTCTTTTGACGTCTCCACATTATTGTAGACGTTATACAGATTATCCTCCAGTCTGCTAAGAATATAATTCTTGCACAAAAAGTCAGAATGCTTCCACGCCTCAATCACGAGAAAGCGTTTATTCTCTGGAGTTTCATCGGGCAGATCAGGAATATATTCCTTGATGAACTTCTGTAGACATAACGTAGTCAAGCAGAAGAACATCTTCTGCTTCCAGCGTTTGAAATCAATCCCGAAATTTTTTTCGGGTTTTTCTACCGGTGCCAACGCCGGTATTCGGCTTGTCGATGTGTTGGCAGCCATCATCGGAATAGCTTGGTTTCCGTTGTCATTTGCCATTTTTTCTATCAAAGAATGACACAATCAAAACGTTTAATAAACGTCTAAACTTGGAGTAAAAAAATCACATAGATTTTAATCTCCAACAAACCACCACGAAGGCTTTAATCTCCTAAACGAGAGTAGACGAAACCACAAAGGTTTTAGTCTTCAGAACTGTAAGTTCTCCAACAAAACGCCACGAAGGCTTTAATCTCAAAAAATGGGAGTAGACAAAACCACAAAGATTTTAGTCTCCAGAGCAGTAAGTTTATCACAAATACAGAAATAAAGATATTAAATTCCTTAAGCTTGTTGGTTCCTATCTTCTTACTTGCTGTATTTGTAAATAATAATTTTGAAGAAAAGAACGTTTGCGTATAAACGTAAATATAAATGAAAAAGTAATTAATTCGAGCCCACTGAATTCACAATGTTTCCTTAAGGAATTTAATCCCCTCCTAGTACCCAAGGTTATGGATTATTTCCTCCCAGGATAGACTGAACTACACACTGGTGTAGCAGTACTTCAAGCCCCAGTGTTTCAGCGAACACAAAGTTCGGCAACAAATCACACTTACGTTTTTTTTTTTTTTGTAGTTTGAAATAATGCAGAACAAGGGAGGGGGACTCAGAAGTCGAATGGAAATTCTGAGAGGAAGGACTTCAATTTATAGGCAACGTTGAGTTTTAATTGAAGAGGAGATCGACGACAGTGAAGCTCTCAATTTCGTTTATGCCTGTGTTTTTCGGTTTTGTGTGTCCTTGCTCAACAACTACTGCACATATTTATAGTGCAGTCAGCTATTAAGAGAATGACCAGCCACCACTCATGGTGGAGCAATCACTAGGGTGCTATGGAGGAAGCACTTGACATGGTGGAAGGAGCACTAGGCTGCCAATGGACAATGGAGCATGCACTTGGTCGAAGCCGAAGCCGAAGCCGTAGCCGTAGCCGAAACCGAGCGACGACGACGACGACGGCGCGAGACTTGCCCTTCTTCTTAACTCTTTAAGAGCTACAAGAAGAGCAATTGTATATATACCCACCAAAATCGTTTTCCTCTTCTAATATGGGACAATGTTTCAAGAGAGGAAAACTTAAAATTTTACTCAAAAATTTCATTTTCCCTCCATTTCCCATTCATAATCTTTTTAAGACTTTTCCATCTTAAACTCCTCAACAAAGGCTTGGGGCAATGGCAACATATGCATCTTTTGGGCAAACGAGGTTTGCCCAATATATTGCATCCTCCAGCTTGAAAGGGAGTATTATTGGAGCTAGTATCACAAGTTGGTTATGTGAAGGTGTCCAGGTGGCAGTCTACAGGAAAAAAAATTTGTCTTCTCTTAATATGCGTAAAGTGTCAAGTAAAAATAAAAATCTATTTTTAGTATACCTGCCAAGTAAAAGTGAATGGAGGGAGTAATTTGTTAGCATACTCACTTGTATATATTGGCATACACAAGTAATGAAATGTGAGCGGTTATTATAAGTTTATAGCATTCCCTTCTTTTCTTCTTCTGCAGGTACCTCCATTGGAGAGCTTTGAATCCTCCATTTTTATTCTCTGATTAGTTTATGTTTTGCCAATTACTATTTATTATTGATAAAGATTACATTGGTAGGTAAAATTTGGAATTATGTTCCAATTATTTAATTTTAAACGACTGCAAAATCTGCAAGATTGTATCACTAAACCATGTATTACGAGTAGGCAAGTTAAATGTGTGTTTAGTGGGGAAAAATTGCTTAAAAATACTTGACTTATGGACACCTTTTTTTACTAAACTGGTAAACACGTAAGTACATCAAAAAAAATGTTTATAAACTGATTTGAGTATACGAAAACGTCTTCATAATCTAGTCCCTTCCGAAATATGTGATAAATAAGAAATAATCTCCTATTATTTTCCTAAAAAAAAAGAAATCCTTATATTATAACAATTCGACCAAGCGATCGGATATTACTCCTTTTTCTTTCAAGTCAATACTGGTCTGTCGACTCGGTCCCCGATTTTGTGATGAAGTTGTTTGCTCTAAATTTCAACCTTCATATTGAAATTTCCCACATTCTGAAAAATCAACATTGTCCTTTTTTTTCTTCTTCTTTTTGAACCCCTTTTTCCATTTCTGAGCGAGGGCAGGTTAGTTTGAAATAAATGCATGGTGATATCGATACAAGTCAGCTTGTTTGAAATTGTTATTTTAAATTTAATATTTATTTTCATTGTTACTTAAATTTTATTGTATCGTATAGTTAAATTCAACGTTTGTTAACGACGAAAATTGTCACTTTATGAAACAAAGGATTTGATGTGGTGGCGTCGCTTCCTTGCTTTTTTTCTCTTATTCTGCCCTTATTATTAAATAATCATATTTTATTCTTTTATCCTATATTTTTATATAATAATTCTAGTCTGTATCCTATTTTTTCCTAGTAATGTTGCAAGTTTATTTTTTATATTGTTGGTGCATGATATCATGAAACGACGCAAATGATACAGTCTATCCAAATGTTGTATTCATCAAACAATACAATACAATGCAATGCAATACAATACGATAAGAGATATTAAGACCTCAAAATACTTGTTGCAGATGTAAAATTAATTAAAATAAAAGTTACTCATTTTTAAAATTTAAAATTTTAAATGAAGCGGTTCATAAAATACAATATGAAGTCTACTGCCAACTATTACCATTATATTTCGCATGTTTGACCAAAAAAGAAATGTTCTTGAGGTAATTGTACTTGACTGGATTTTTTTCCATATAAAAGGATGTGGTAAAGACGTTAAACAAACTATATAAAGAATGATCCCTCTTTAAAAAAGTCTAATCTTTCGATAAGGTAGCTTGCATAATTCAATAGCTTCTTTTGACTTCTTCTTTAAGAACTGCTGAATTTGTTGAAAATCTATTTCACGAATGTGACGGGCAACAGCAACGGGACAGTTGTGTTTAATTAGTATTTAATTCTAGAATACATGCTTGGCAGCATTTTCCGTCTTGTTTTAATATTCTTAAATATAGTCTCAAGATTCTATTGACCTGTCACATCATTATTTTACACATTAAAAAAAATTAATAATAAGATTTATTTGACTAATTCTTCCTTATTTATTATTTTCTTTGATCTATCACCATATATGCTCACCCCATAAACGCCCCTTCTTCATCAATTGGGTGGAGTGGAGAAAAATAAGTGAAGTGTTAATATATTTTAACAAAAAATTAGACGCTCTTTTTAATAAATGAAAAAATTAACAAAAATTAGACGCTCTTATTAATAAATGAAAAGAAAATTAAACACTCTTCTCTCCTCTTCTTTCCATGCTTTTTCATTCAACCAATCAACCCCTCAATAAACCTAGAATGAACCCTTTAATTTTTGCTCCAATAAATTTTATTTTTTTTCACATGTCGAATAGTATATTTATTTATCTACCAAAGAAGCAAGGTGATATCTTTTTTTTTTCTTTTTCTAAATTTGCTATTTTGTTATGGACTTCCCACTTGCAATAAGAAGACTTTGTTTTGTCTGTGTTTAAGAGATTTTTCTATGAAAGCAATGAGAGTAATTTTACTTATTTTGTCTTTTTAATAACTACTTACATCTTTTCCTGAATCTTTCCATGGAGTTCGAGCAAAGAAAAAAATACTTCCTTGTTTCTACCTTTGAATCTTTGATGTGCCTAATTAATATATAGACTTCATAAGATGAACGCAGCAGGAAACGGATGATAATAATAAAGTAAAGATATATATATATATATAGAGAGATTGACTTCATATTTTACTCGACCTAATATTCTATTCAGCTTTCAAAAACTTACAGCAAATAGCATAATCAATAGAATTTTTTTTTCCCTTTAAATGAGGAACGTAACACTCAGAAGCTAAAAATTCTTTCCCATGATAAAAGAGGTGTTTATGAAATGATCAGTTTTTATTTGGATGAGTAATTTTTCAAAGGATTTTTCTTCCCTTCTACCTTTTCTTTAATTTTATAGTTCCTTAGTTCTAGGGTTAGGGTGCTCGTAGCTTGCTTGAATTATTATTATTATTATTATTATTATTATTATTATTATTATTATTATTATTATTATTATTATTATTATTATTATTATTATTATTATTATTTTATTGTAAAATTTGATTTATTCAATCTTGCGCTTAATCATTTGATTGCTTGATCACCAATTGAATACTATCTCTGGTCCATAAAATAAGTGTTTTTTTGACCTTTGACATGCCCCTTAAGAAAATATTAACCACTAGAGGAAAAAAGGCATTTCACTACTAGAAATCAGGTGATTTTCGTCCAATGCTTTCCGACCGAAATCGGTCGGAAATAAGAGTATTTGGTCGCAAAAATCAACAAAAATTTTCTGACAACAAAAAAAATAAAAATTCCGACTAATTTCGGTCAGAAATTGATCAAATATTTAGTCATACTTCTATATAATGTACAAAAATAATTATTTATTAAAATTTTTTCAATTTTTCGACCAAATTCGTTCGGAAATTAGTCAAATATTTGGTTATATTTGTGTATAATGTACAAAAATAATTATGTATTAAAAAATTTCCGAATTTCGGACCGATTTCGATCGGAAAGTTTGAATTTTGTTTCCCGCCCAAGACAAAAATTATATATATTTAATTAACCAACCGAAATAATTATAATTCAATATTTCCGATCGAATTCAGTCGGAAAAACGCTTTTATACAAAGATTCTATTGACCTGTCACATCATTCTTTTACACATTAAGAAAAATTAATAATAAGAATTATTTGACTAATTCTTCGTTATTTATTAATATTCTTTGATCTTTCACTGTATATGCTCACCCCATAAACGCCCCTTCTTCATCAATTGGGTGGATCGGAGAAAAATAAGCGAAGTGTTAATATAGTTTAACAAAAATTAGACGCTCTTTTTAATAAATGAAAAAATTAACAAAAATTAGACGCTCTTATTAATAAATGAAAAAAATAAACGCTCTTCTCTCCTCTTCCGTCCATGCTTGTTCATTTCAACCAATCAATCCCTCAATAAACCTAGAATGAACCCTTTAACTTTTGCTCCAAGATTTTTTTTTTCACATGTCGAATACTATGTTTATTTATCTACCAAAGAAGCAAGGTGGTATCTTTTTTTTTTCTTTTCTAAATTTGATATTGCATTTTCGGGAAACAAGGGAACTAAAAATAACATTCTGTAGCATAAGTTAGTAAACTTTTCTTACACTGATCAATAATATTTTCAGACTCAATAGGGTTGAAAATTATACACTCTCTCATCCAAAAGTCAAAAAATGACTTATACGAAATAATTTTCTCAAAAATGATTTCTGTCATACTGAACCCACATATTATTTATGGATAAGCTAATTCCACCCCTATTCTTCCACACTTTGGACTTGCTATAAAAAAAATCATATTTGGAGGTAAAGTGGAACAAGATAATCCTAGTGAAGCGTAGGCGACGAAATTAAAAATGTCTATCAACAAGAACACAGTTACATGGCCTCTGTTAATGCTGGTTTTCTTTGCACTGTGCATGAATTCGTGGTGTGAATATGGTGAAGCAGCAAGAATCTTCTTAGACTTCTCTGCAATTCCAGGTGTTGCATATCTTCCTTCTTCTCTTCACTCTTGATCTCTCCTTTTGTTTTTATACAGAACAGTGTGTGTCTGTGTGTGTGTGTTTAAAGTATGTGTTTTAGACATTTGAATGTGTTTGAAATCGTAATTTGCAGTGACGGAAAGGCTGGGAGTACTAGACAGCAGCCATCGCCGGAGCACCAGGGAGTCGCCCGGAGGGAGCTATCCTGCCCCGGCAGCTAATGTAAACAACCATGTACATCACTAGCTACTGCTTGATGGATTATGTATGTAACTGTATCAAGATTTAGTGACCTCTATTTTGTTATGGACTTCCCACTTGTAATAAGAAGACACTGTTTTGTCTGTGTTTAATGAAGAGATTTTTCTATGAAAGCAATGCGAGTAATTTTACTTGGTTTGACTTTTTAATAGCTACTTACATCTTTTACCTGTATCTGTCCACGGAGTTCGAGCAAAGAAACAAATGTTCCTTGTTTCTACCTTTGAATCTTTGATGTGCCTAATTACTACTTAGACTTCATAAGATGAACACAGCAGGAAACGGATGATGATAATAAAGAAAAAAAAAATTATATATATATATATAGAGAGATTGACTTCATACTTTACTCGACCTAATATTCTATTCAACTTTCAAAAACTTACAGCAAATAGCATAATCAATACTCCTCCCGTTTCAATTTATGTGAACCCATTTGACTGAACACGAAGTTTAAGAAAAGAGAGAAGACTTTTGAATTTGTGGTGTAAAATGAGGCAAATATATTTTGTGTGGCTATAAATCATTGCATAAAGGTGAATTGTTTCCAAATAATGAAAGGGGTCATTCTTTTTGGCACAGACCAAAAAGGAAATAAGTTCACATAAATTGAAACGGAGGGAGTAGAAATTTTTCTTTTTTCCTTTGAAAAACGTAACATTCAGAAGCTAAAAATTCTTTCCCATGATTAAAGAGGTGTGTATTAAATGGTCAGTTTTTATTTGGATGAGTAGTTTTTCAACGAGTTTTTCTTCCCTCCTATTTTTCCTTTAATTTTATAGTTCCTTAATTCTAGGGTTAGGGTGCTACATGAACTTTGTGGTTTGAAGCTTGAATTCCTAAGTTTGTATTTTATTTTGGAGATTTGATGCTTAATTCGAAGTGGGTGCTGCAAAAATATTGCTTATAGTACCTTCAGGAAGTTTATAATGAAATTTGGTCGCATTTGGAGCTGGTTTGAGGTATTTTATAAGGAATTTTTCAGCTGAAATTTAAAGAAAAACATAGTTACCTAATAGTATACTGCTACGATATACGATATACGATATACTACAAGAGTATACAATTATACTGCAAAAATATACTATAATAGTATATAATATTGTTGGCTTGAGTAAGTTTGTTTTGATGATTGACAAAGGGACACATGCATGAACTAGGTCCATGGACAGTATACACAGGTGACAGACAGAATTAAGCAAAAGGCTTGCACGTGAAAGGGATAAGTATAAGTGGTTATATCTCATATTCCCTGTATGAAAAGGTTGCATATTTGATAAAGAACATGACTCCTTACTTGAAGAGAACTCTATCCAAGATAAGGGAAGAGTTAGAAGTTGAAGTTGACTAGAACTCTTCCACCAAGGAAGAGTAAAACATTAGAACTCTAGTTAATCTTTATTTACTAATTTTATAAATATCAGTGTTGTTCTCTTTTATAGGTTGTGTTCTCTTTTACAGGTGATGCACACATAGTGAAGTTAAGTACGAATTGAGAACAAAATAGCAAGGCATTTTGTGAGCAATTCCTATGAGATTTAAGAGTGAGATCCTGAAGCTACACGAACTAGATTAAAGAAACCAGCTCCATAAAGAGTTTTATGTGTCTTTCTTTATTTCTAGTTCAAAGTGTAGTAGGCATTTTGAGTTGTACCTTTCAGCTTTCTTAGAAGCAAATTGTACTAGGTACCTGAGTTGTATCTTTCAAGTTAGAGTTAACTCGAAGTAGTCGCAACAGCTCGTGGCGTGTTGCTATAAGGGTTATAGTTAATCCTTAGGTTTGCAAGAGGTTGTAAACTCGAATTGTATTATTCAAGTTAGAGTTAACTTGAAGCAGTCGCAACAACCTATAGCTGGTTGCTATAAGGGTTAGAGTTAATCCTTAGATTTGCAAGAGTTTGTAAACTTTGTTGTTGGCTCAGAGTTGTAATGAAGTGTTTGGAGAAAATCCTACTGAGTAGTAGGTCATGATTTTTTTTCACCTTTTGAGCCGGGTGTTTCCCACGTAAAAATACTTGTGTTCTTTACTTTTTGCATTTATTATTCCGCAACTGTAGTGTAAGGAACACGTAGAAGAGCCAGGTCCTTCTATAATCCGTGCACGCGAAAATTAGACACCACACAAATCATCCCCCTCTCTTGTGTGGCATTAGAGTAAAATACATCAATTGACATCAGAGCGAGTTATTAAAGAGGCTAACACCTTTGGAAAAGATCACGATGAGTGCACTACCGGGAAACTGTAAAGAGCAATCCACCACTAGGCCACCACTGTTCAATGATCACTATTATCATGCGACATTGATTCAGTTGGAAATGTAACTCTTTTAATTCCCTCCACACGTTCGTATGCGCACATGAGCACTCGATATTAACTGTGCATTAATGGCTTGTAATTCCATGGATGAGGTGCGAGATGTGATTTCAGTATGCTGATGATGGGCCAGTCTGGAGGACTTGAGGTTGGGTTTTATCTGTATCTTGAGCACTGGGGTGTTGATTGTGTGAGCGCATGCTTTTAAATTTATATGTCCGGTAGTGTCCTTGTTAGTGGAGTTTGTGGCTGGATGGCTACATGATGAGTATGATTTGATTACGATATGTGTTCAGATTGTTCGAATGTGGCGAGAAGAGTTCGTTGGGGATGTAGCAAGGACTATGGGGTGCTTGACTTCTGTCTTGAGTTGGCATATAGCCTCGAGCTATAAGTGTGTTGAAAGACCGCTCGTGTAGTTTAGTTGTGGAGTAGAGTAGATATTCATGTTGTGTTATGTGTTCAGACTCAAGAAAATTAATGTTTGCGTAACGTTTATGATGGTGGAAGGGTATAAAGATATGTTCGTTTGAGGCGAAGCATATGGGTTATCTCCTGCTGGTTGTTCTGAAGTTTGTGTGATCCTTATGTTGTTTGTTGAAAGTCCTCTTTTACTAGTGAAATATATGTGTCGCAATTTGAGTTTGGATCATTTATGAGAGTGGGCGTGTCTGTTAAGAGGATGAATGCGAGATTTGCAGATGATTTGAAGTACTAGATGGTTTGTGTTGCACGAGCTTATGAAGGATTTAGTTTAATCTCACTAAGGTATTATTGTAGTAATAAAGTATGGGCATTGTGAGTTTCTGTATATTTTGACCTATGGCTTTGAGCCAAGTGGGGGAGTCTGCTATTGATAAGTTGATTGCGTGGCTAAGTGTCGTATTAGTTTCAGTTTGAAGTATACTGGCGAATTAGTTGTGGCTTACAGAGGTTGAGATCGAGTATGACTCGAGTAAAGGAAATTTTGGATAAAGGTTGTGTTATGTTGTATGGGTATATGAGAAACGTTGGATGAATTAGTTGTTGTTGTAAAGGATGTAACGTGCATGGAGTAGGAAATCGCTCGGTGGCTTAGAAGAATGAGTTACTTCCTTAGGTGTTGTTGTACTAATGGGGCACCGGTCATTCGTTTGTTTGATCAGTTTAATTGAAACTTGAGTAGAGTGGATGACTCTCGAGAATGGTTTTAATGTATTCAAGATTTATATGTAATAGTTGAGGATTTTCAGGATGTGTATTTGGCTAGAAACTGAGGTTTACATTGGATGGTGGCAAGACTTGTGGCGTTCCTATATCATTATGGATTCTACATATTAGTATCAAAAAGGTAATGGCTTTAAATTTGCAGAAGTCTTTTCAGGGTAAGTATTTTGAATGTGGTACTTTTGGGGATATTTAAGAGAGTATGTGCCGGCTTATGAGCCTAAGGGTGGTGTGGTTTTATGCTTGGTCCAGTGGGAAGAGTCTGGGTTGAGGGTTGTGGTGTTATGGCGAGGAGGAGTATCAAATTGAAGGTAATTCGGAAGGAACTCGGATAAATAGGACAGCTTGGTAGTAGGTTGGATCGACATGGTAAGGGATATGATTAGTTCTTCGGGTGCTTATGAGGTAATGAGTTTCTACAGGTGTTTCGTGGCAATGCTCTTAGGTTTTAGTGACCTGTATAGCTGGGTTGAGTTAAAAGGATTCAGTCCTGACGGTTTGGTTTTGTGCAAAGGGGATTCAGAGAGTTCTTGATGATTTCTACCACGGTTGGAGATGTATACATTCTACTAGTGTGAGGAGCATGTGATGTATAGTGATTTTCTCCTAGATGGGATCAAAAGAAAAGTTCTTGGCTAGTTGAGTACGTAGTTGCTTGTGGCTCGGAGGGGATTATGAAGTTCTCATATTTATCGTAGGATGGCGTGGTATATGCGGTATGTTGTGTAGGGTTGAGATTTGCATATGTAAGGTCACGGTTCAGTTCTGAAAGGAAAGTCATAAATTTTAGGCAGCATGGATAGTTTCAGATGACTAGGTAAATGATATTACTAATTGGTGTGGCTTGACGAGGGTATACATTTCAGAAAGGGCAATGTGTTTGGGTTAAGGATACTTCATTAGTATTGCGACACTGTCTTGTTTGATCGACTACTGATATTCAAGTTTTCTTGGTGGCACAGAAGAATTATAGGAGTATCCCTCGTGGAATGATCGAGTACTAGAGGTGTGTTAGATATTCGGGCGGTGGAGTTAGGATCGGATATGGTGATTCGTGTGCTTTATGGATTTCAAGACTGGGAGTTCTCATAAATAGGTTATTTTGTGGTTGTGGACTACAAAGATGTGCGCAAAGCTAGTCAGATGTTGTACGTGCCATAATTTAGTCATTGTGAACTTTCGAAAAGTTATTCATCTATTGTGGGTGACCCGAGTTGATTCGGGGTTCATTGGTAGGCCCAATATGGATGTGTGTTCTGCATCGAGTCGAGTATGTTGACTCTTAACTGATATTGTTGAGGGAGGTGCCATTCGGTTGTTGATAAGTTTATTGTGTCCCAAGATTTGTTTGTAAGTTACTCTTGTGAATTACACGGGATTGTGATTCGTTGATTTTATGCACAAATGATACGATTCTATTTGGGCTTCATAGCGGAATTTGAGTGAGACGGGTATTTGGGTGTTGCGTGATTGATTACAGATTGGATATGTTCTTTCGGGCTAGTATGACATTGCGTCATTTACTTCTCCGTGGTTATGGTGATTCACTTTTGGTACTAGACATCAAATTGTGCATGGTTAATGATTTTGAGCATGGTGACTTGAGGTGTTTCATGTGGACCAGTGTTTGGATAGGGTCGCGCATTGCAACGAAGCTATGTGGAGGTATAATCCTTCAGGTTAGATTCATGTGTTTTGGTTCTACGATGTGTGATGGGTTCTTAGCATCGTGTTGTGGTGGTACTGGTGAGCTTGTGGTGCAGCTCTCTCATTTGAGTCATTTTTCAAATTGTGGTAGTACTGGTGAGCTTGTGGTGCAGCTCTTTCATTTGAGTCATTTTTCCATGAATTGAGTATATTTGGATTGTTGCTTATTGGTGTGCGGGTGCACATGTTATGGTTTAGATTGTATCGATGTGTAATGTCACTAGAGTAGTCGTGCTAGATGAGATGAGGTCATTGGGATCTAGAATGAATACTATCAGATTCGATTTCAGCATGTTGGAAGGATAATATCAAAATTCGGCTTAGAAATTTACTATGGTCCTTGCCCGAAGGAGAAGGAGCTCGATGACTGGTTGATCTAAGGAATGATTATAACTTTCTGCGTGTTTATTTCATCATTGGTAGTATACGAAAGTGATGGAATGAGGCTTTGTTTGATAAGAGATGTATTATCAGTATTGGATTATTTTGAGCAGTAACTCTAATTAGAAGTTATCGCTATGAGTGTTTGAGTTATGTGGTATATCATGTAATTACATCTGGGGTTACAGATATGGTTTCTTACAGCTTGTTCGGACTTATTCAGAGTGTAGATGCGAGATTGTGATCTTATAGAAAATTCCGGATGATGGAAATTTGGTTCTAAGACCTATGGGCTAGGTTGGATTAAGAAATTTCAGTCATGTTGCGTTATCAGACCTATATGGAATAAGGTGACGTGGGATCACTCCAGGTATGTGCATGGTAAGGTTATACAACAATTTGCTGTCTTTTGGAACTACTCTGGGCACGTTCGAGGACGAACATATGTTTAAGTGAGGGAGGATGTAACGACCCGATTGGTCGTTTTGAGAATTTGCACTTCGCTCGCCAGTTCTCAGGCATGAATAGACCCATACAATGTATATGACTTATGTAAATCGTCAGTTTTGGTTTTCAGGTTAATCAGAATAGATATGGAAGAATGATTCTCAGCTTGAAACTTTAAATTTGGAAGGTTTGACCAAGTTTTGACCTTTTGGTATTTGATCTCGGATTGGATTTCTGATGGTTCCGTTAGCTTTGTTGGGTGATTTTGGACTTAGGAGCGTGTCCAGATTGTAATTTGGAGGTCCGTGGTAGAATTAGGCTTGAATTGGCAAAAGTAGAAATTTGGCGATTTTGGTTGGTAGTGGAAAATTTGATATCGGAGTCGGAATGGAATTTCGGAAGTTGGAATAAGTTTGTGGTGTCATTTTTGACTGGTGTGCAAAATTTGAGGTCATTCGGACGTGATTTGGTGGGTTCAACACCGTTTGTGGAATATGAAAATTTAGAAGTTCTTAGGCTTGAATCCGAGTGTAATTTGGTGTTTTGATGTTCTTTTGAGTGTTCCAAAGGTTCGACTAAGTTCGTGTGTTTGTATGTGACTTGTTGGTATTAATGGTTGAGGTCCCGAGGGCCTTGAGTGTGTTTTGGATGGTTGACGGATTGGTTTTTGGTGTTTGAGGGTAGGGCTGCTGGTGTGATTTCTGCTGGTGTTTCCACACCTGTGGAAGGGGAGCCGCAGGTGCGAGGTCGCTTGTGCGAATTGGGAGAAGTAGATGCGGATGCTGTGGAGTTTGGTCTTTTCGGCAGAAGCGGAAGATGAGTCACAGGTGCGATGGGTTGACCGCAGATGCGAAAATGGTACATTAAGTGGGTTCCACACCTGCGATGAAAATTCCGCAGGTGAAGTGGCATAAAAGCGGGAATATGACTGCAGGTGCGGTTTTTGCTGGGCAGAAAATCCCAGCTCGAGGTTTTGTTCTCCATTTTTGATTTTGGGTTTGAGGAGCTCGGAAGAGAGGCGATTTTTCGAGGGATTTGAAGAAGCAATGTTGGGGGTAAGTGATTATAACCTATAGTAGTTTAAATTCATGAATCTATGGTTTTATTTATCATGTAATTGAGAAGTTGAGCTAGAAATTGGGAATTTAGGACTTGAGAATTTGAGAACGGATTTTGAGGATTTGAGTGACCAAATGAGGTCAGATTTTGATAAATTTTTTATGTCTGGACTCGTGAGTGAATGAGCTTTCTAGTTTTGTAACTTTTATTGTATTTCGAGACGTGGGCCCGGGGGGCCGGGTTTGAGTGGATTTCAGGATTTGTGCCTAATTTGATTGTTTTTCTTATGGAATTCGTTCCATTAGCGTATATTGATGGTATTGTTCTAGTTGTGAATTGATTCAGACCAATTGGAGGCTGAGTCGAGGGGCAAGAGCATCGCAGAGTACAAATTTGAGCGGTTTTAGGTAAGTAATGATTGTAAATCTAGTCCTGAGGGTATAAAACCTCAGATTTCACATTGTTTAACTACTTTGAGGTAACGGGAGTGTGGGCGTGCACCGTTGGGGATTGTGACTTGGTCCGTCCTGTAGCAACTATAAAGTTGCGTATTTGACTGAAACTATATGATACTTATATGTTTTAGAAAGAATTTCTATAAATTGGGTTGAATGCCATATTTGGGCCTTGTGCCAGAGCAGTTTGGACCCTTAGGGGCCTTTTTCTTATCATCCTCTCATTGTTTTGATTGAAAATCTATAATTAGTCATGCTATGTTTTACTCATAACTCAGTCTTTATTACCTCGTTTTGATGCATATAAAATGTTATTTTAGGCTGAGCACCCTGTTTTTACTGATAACCCGAGTAGCTTGAGAGGTTTATGACTGAGTGAGGCTGAGGGCTTATTTTGTGAGGATATTATAGGATCGGGCTGCATGTCGCAGCATGTTGTTACTGATTCATGATTATATGAGCCCGATGGCCTGGTTGATTTATGCCACGAGGTGGCTTGATATAACGCTTGGGCTATAGGAGCCCCTCCGGAGTCTGCACACATCCCCAATGAGCGCAGGTACCTACTGAGTGCGAGTGCCAAATGACGAGTGACGAGTGACCAGTGACTGGGAGGCATGAGTGATGGTGAGGTATGCATGATGGGCTGTTTACGAGTGATTGTGAGGTATGCCCGAGGGGCTGTATATGAGTGATTGTGAGGTTTGTCTGAGGGGCTGTTTATGATTCATGTTTGCCCAAGGGGCTGTTCACGAGTGATATTTTGCCTGAGGGGCTGTTTATGTTTTCATCATTTTTACTCACTGTTTCATCACTTTTCTTGAAAACTGTTGAAATATGTTTTAAACGGTTTTACTGAAACTGGATTTAAATGAGTTGAGTTAATTCAATGCCTGATTTTAAAAGCCTGTTGTATTCTATTGAGATTTTACGATATGCACCGTATTTGTTTTATTACTCGTCCTTGCTGCTTAGTCTTTATTTACTTTTATTACTTACTGAGTTGGTGTACTCACATTACTCCCTACACCTTGTATGCAGATCCAGGGATTGCTGGACGTGCTAGTGAGTGTTGATTTCATCCATCGCGGATCTGTTGGAGTTAGCAAGGTAGCTGCATGGCGATCGCAGCCCTGCTCTTCTCCCTCTTATCTTTCTATAGATGTTATTAGTTGGTTTCTAGACTGTATTAGTCTTAGTATTATCGGATAGTTCTTAGTATATTCTCATGACTAGTGACATCCCGATGTTATTCAGATTTATCTTATAAAGTTTTATTATTTAAATAGCTTGAAGTAATCTTTAAATTGAAATATCGGGCTATTTTGGTAAAAGAGTCAGCTTTCCAAGTTCCACGATAGGCGCCATCACAACATGGTGGATTTGGGTCATGACAGAACCAGTTCTAACTTAATGATTGGTTAGATAATTTGTGAATTTTGTAAATAATCAGATTGGACATCGCTCAGTCTCATACTTTTATTAGCATACTCTTGTGCCATGTGCTAAAATATCTCACTAATGTCTAATGATATTATCCTTATTTTTCTTGGAAAAATCAGTCTTACACCAGAGAACTTTCAGTGAAGAACCTGATTCATCGAGCTTATAAGGTATGTATTATACACTCCGCATAATTTAAAATAACTGCATATGGATCATGAACTGAAAAGAGTCACACTTTATCCCAAACTACTTTTGAACCAATTAGTTACAATGAACAAGTTTCACTAAGAGCTTTACGTGCCATAATTGACGAGATTTTTGGGGAAGAGTCCGACACCTCTTCAAACTGAAACTCCTAAGATGAAAAGACTCCTAACTTTCAAAATGCTGTTGTTACTCACTCAACATTTTCCATCTTTAAATTGATCTGACCTTACCATCTTATCTCAATTTTTTTCGAAAGATCAAAATCCCCAAAACCTCAAAACTCTCTCCATTTCTCTCAAGTTTCTAAACTAATAAAATGGCAAACACCCATGGGAATCCCAAAAAACTCTGAAAATCCTTCCTCACCATCCAAACAACCTTCACCCACACTTCAACTACCCAACCCCCAAGAAAAAACATATCGAAATGATTTCATACAACATAGTGGCCAGTAGAGAACAAGCTAAGAAATTGAGTAAGATGCTACAAGCCAGTCAAGCAGAAGAACCATAGAATTCTGATGATTTGGTATGCGACTGAAGGGGAAGAACCAGTTTCTTCTCAAACTGAACAGGTAACCTCTACGTTTCTCACCTTTGAGTTTGGTTCTAAAATTGTAGAAAATCTTAAGAATGGGTTTTTTCTGGTTGGGTGTATGGCTGGTATTGAAAAGGGAAATGTTGTTAGTGAATACATTGGTGGTAAAAAATGAAAAGTAAAAATAAAAACAGAGCAAGGGTGTTGAGGTTGATGCGAGGGAAAGGGTGGAAGAACAAGTGGTTGGATTTGATTCACCCATTGTTTATGGATTACATGATGAGACATGTGCAATGGTAGTATGGAGTGAATGGATTAGTGATAATGAGAAGACTATGAATGAAAGTATGATGATAGAATCACAAGAGATATATGATGGTTCTGGTGATAGAAGTGTAGTGGATGGGCTGGTTAGGTTAAGGAAATAGTTTCATGAGCTAGTTCCTTGTCTTGCTAAAATAGACAAGAGTCCCAATCTGCTACAAAAGGTGTCAGATAGTTACAATCAAAAGAAGAAGAAGCAAAGTAAGGCCAATATAAAAAGGCCTTTGCTGAGAGTGCCAAGAAAGTCATTTCGAAAGGAAAAAACTGGTAAGCCAAGTAGAGTAGTCCAGATTGAGGAGATGAACCTGGTTCATGAGGATGAAGATAAAGATGTGGAAGTAACCATACCTAGTGCCAAAAAGAGAAAGATTTCTCTAGAAACAAAGGTTGTGGCAGAGGGTTCAATTGTGACTAAAACAACCACATCTACCAAAAAGAGCAAAAAGGCTCAAATAGTGGAAGAAAATGGTTAAGGATGTTGAGATTGAACGACTGAAGACTTGGTTGGCTGAAGTAAAGGCTGAGAGAGACTATCTTAAGTGTTATCTTGCAAAGTAAAAGGAGAAGAATGGTGGTATTCTTTAAGATATGCTAAAACTGATTCAAGCGAAAAACTAAGAACTTGGTCCTTCCCAGTCCTAAATCCTTCCTAGCCCAATTGTAACCAGTGACCCAAGTGAGATTTCTCTATTTTATTTTGCTCATGGTTCTATGGTTTTATTTCTTCTTATGCCTTGTGGTAGGATATTATCAATCAATGAAATTCACAGCTTTTGCTCTAACTGTTTGTTGATATTTCTTATAAGGCTAATATCCTTAGATTGAAAAATAAAACATTGAATCCATGATTACATTTGAAGTAGCCCCAGTGGCCATGAGTGATATCTTTTAAAATCTGGTTACTTAACTTAATTATGCAACTTTTCGATGATGCCAAAAGGGGGAAGATAAGGTGTGATTTTGCTTTGGACTATGATGTTTATAACCTAATGAACCTAGTCCTTGATGATTTGTGTCTTTAAAATGAAAGGTGTTCTAATAGTGTGTTGATGTTGAGCTGAGTTGATATAGGTTTCATGCTTATGAAAAGCACGGAGTTTGTCATCATCAAAAACGGAGAATTTGTTGGCTTGAGTAAGTTTGTTTTGATGATTGAAAAAGGAACACATGCATGAACCAGGTCCATGGACAATATACACAGGTGACAGACATAATTAAGAAAAAGGCTTGCACGTGGAAGGGATAAGTATAAGTGGTTATATCTGATATTCCCTGAACGAAAAAGTTGCATATTTGATAAGGAGCATGACTCCTTTCTTGAAGAGAACTCTATCCAAGATAAGGGAAGAGTTAGAAGTTGAAGTTGACTAGAACTCCTCCACCAAGGAAGAGTAAAGCATTAGAATTCTAGTTAATCTTTATTTACTAACTCTATATATATCAGTTGTGTTCTCTTTTGCAGGTGATACATGCATACTGAAGTTAAGCACGAATTGAGAGCAAAATAGCAAGGCATTTTGTGTGCAATTCCTATGATATTTAAGAGTGCGATCCTAAAGCTACACGAATCAGATTGAAAAACCAGCTCCATAAAGAGTTTTATGTGTGTTTCTTTATTTCTAGTTTAAAGTGTAGTAGGCGTTTTGAGTTGTACCTTTCAGCTTTCTTAGAAGCAAATTGTACTAGTACCTGAGTCGTATCTTTCAAGTTAGAGTTAACTTGAAGTAGTCGCAACAGCTCATGGCGTGTTGCTATAAGGGTTCGAGTTAATCCTTAGGTTTGCAAGAGCTTGTAAACTCGAGTTGTATTGTTCAAGTTAGAGTTAACTTGAAGTAGTCACAATAGCCTATGGCTGGTTGCTATAAGGGTTAGAGTTAATCCTTGGGTTTGCAAGAGTTTGTAAACTTTGTTGTTGGCTCAGAGTTGTAGTAAAGTATTTGGAGAAAATCCTACTGAGTAGTAGGTCATGGTTTTTTTGACCTTTTGAGCCGGATGTTTTCCACGTAAAATATTTGTGTTCTTTACTTTTTGCATTTATTATTCCGCAACTGTAGTGTAAGGAACACGTAGAAGAACTAGGTCCTTCTATAATCTGTGCATGCGAAATTAGACACCGCACAAATCACCCCTCTCTCGTATGGCATTGGAGTTTAAAACATCAAATATACTGCAATAGTATACTATAACAATATGTAATATACTTTAACTATATATTGTAATAATGTAAAATATACTATAACAACATACTTCACCTGCTATTGTTTTATCATCTGAGTGCTATTGTCCAAAACTAAATCGTGGTTATAGTCGAATTTGTTGGTTGATAATTGAAGAAAAACAAGACTAGTCCATCACTAAAGGAGCTTTGAAGCTTTTGGTTTGGGAATTGAAAACTTAATAAGTGTTTGGACTTTGAATGCGGGTGGATATTATTAAAACTTGTTGCAAATATTTGTAAAATTTTGAATAGGAAGTTTGAGATCATTTAAAGTTGATTTGAGGTGGATTTGATCGAAAATTTCAAGCTAAAGATCTCGTCCAGCACTTAGTCTCCAATTTTAAGTTACATAAATTTCAATGGGAAGCAAAATGAATTCATATTATATGTTCTCCTTGTAACCTTGATCATTTTTGCTTAGTTATTGTGATTTGGAGGCATCTGGTTTGGTTCAATCTTCCTTCGTTGAGGTTATATGCAATAGGTATATAATGTAAATAGTTTGTGGGTAGGAAGTCTTTATGGATAGAAACAGGTAATTTTTTTGTTTTTATAGGTATTCCTGATACTCCCCCATTCTAAATTACATATAAGATTGAGTAGAGCAATAGAAAATATGTAATCGTCTTGATTGGTTACTATAGAGGAATTATTAATGCGTTTTTATTAATTCTAACTCCATAGAAATATAGGTATTCGGTTAGCTTGAATATGTGAGAGTACTTCGAAAGAATTACGAGTAATATTAACCATGTCATTCAATAAACCAAATAAATTAATAAGTCAATTTTACTGTAAATACTGAACAGGTAGTCATACAGATTAAGAAAGAATTTACAGAAAAAAATATATTTACTTAACTATCACAGAAAGCATGTAGATCTAGAAGTTTTTTTTTCAAAAATTATTACGTAATTAGTGTTTTCTTGAAGGCTTAATATTTTTAGCACCCTTCCTAGAATGTGATTATGAAATTAAGTGCTCTTTAGTGTGGGGTCCATCCCCTAAATGAAATAAAAGAAAATGTCAACAAAAACAAAGAAGAAAACAAATGCCAAATCTGATGGCCAAATCTAGATTTGGAAACAATTTGCAAGAAGCAAATTGGCAAGTTGGCAATAACAACAACTTTTAAACCAATCAATTTGATTGGTTAGAGTGGACGGTCATTCTTCCTATAAAAGGAAGGCTTCAACTTCTCATTTCTTACACCAAAACTCAGAGAGAAATATATCTAAGAGCATAGAGAGAAGTGTGAAATAATCACAGGCGGTGTCGTCTGTGAGAGAAAATAGTGAGAATGAGCGATATTGTAGTGAAGCGAAAATCTTAAAAGAGAGTTATTTATTTGAGGTATAGTGGTCCTTGGAGTATTTTACTCGTGACTACTGGGTATAAAATTTCTCATTATAGTGGATTACTTTGCTTCTCACGGGCCCATAGTTTTTTTTCTTATTCAGAAGGGTTTTCCACGTTAAAATCTGTGTGTCGTTGTTGTTCTTTTTATTTTTGTTGATTGACATATCTCGGTAATATATTATTATTTTGCTATTATTATTGTGGATATTATTTTTGTGAGGGGTTTATTCCCAACAACTGGTATTAGAGCACAAGTTCAGCTAGTTCACAGAAATGCTCTTCACAGCCGATAGTGTTATACTCAGTCAAAAATAAAATGTCCGGAGTAAAGTATGAAGTAGTAAAATTCAACAGAGATAGCGGTTCTCAACATGACAAAGAAGGATGAGGGATCTGCTCATAAACAAGGATTACACAAGGTATTAGATAGTGATGCCAAGAAGCCTCATACCATGGGAGCTGAGGATTGGGCTGACTTTGATGAAAAGGCTGCTAGTGAAATCATGTTGCACTTATCAGATGATGCAACAAGATAACATCATTGATGAAGACACTGCATGTGGTATTTGGACAAGGTTGAAAAGCCTATATATGTCCAAAACACTGACAAATAAATTGTACCTGAAGAAGCAACTATACGCCCTATATATAGGTGAAGGTACAATTTGTTTGTCACATTTAAATGTGTTTAATGGACTAATCACGTAGCTTGTCAACCTCAGAGTAAAGATCAAGGAAGAGGACAAAGCCATCTTTCTCTTGAACTCATTGCCATCTTCGTAGGATAATTTGGCAACAACCATCCTGCACGGTGATAAGTTAGGATTTTAACATGTTTTATGCCCCTACTTGCCTATGCTTTGATCATATCTTGTTACAAAATAGTCCTAAAAGGCTCACAAGTTGTGCTTGATTGAAGGTTTGATCGACAAAGTGACGAAATGTCAAAGATAGGCTCAAAAAGGAGTGAAACCTGCTCAAGTATCAAAGACCAAGAAATCTAAGGAAAGAAGGCCTAGTGCGGACCGCACAAAGTTGAATGCGGCCGCATTAGGCAACGTGGCCGTGGTACACATCTCGCGGTCCGTGGTGAAGGCTCCGCGGCCGCACTACTCTTTTGTGCGGTCCGTGGTCATGAGATTCAGAGAGATGAAAGTTTGCAAAGCCAACGCTATGCTATTTGCGGTCGTTATTGCGCGGACCGTGCCAGCTCCCTCTACGGCCGCGGTCCATTCTACATGGTCCGCGGAGTCTAAGTTCAGAGAAGCACAAGTCAAAGATCCCAGTGCCGCCACGGTCTATTTAGTGCGGCCCTCACTGACCCCACATGGATATTTTTGTCAAGTTTTTCCAGCCTAGTATAAATAGAACATTTTACCATTTTTTGGCAATCTTGGGTATTCAGACGTGAGCTGCGCTCCTGAGAACGATATTTGTAGCCATTTTTTGCACTTTTGCTTTATATTTACGATTGATTCTAGTAGTTTAATTTTAGCAATTAATTAATATATTTAATTCTTCATCTATTTCTTCAATTTCTTTATCTAGCATGAGTAGCTAAACCCATTAGCTAGGGTTGTGGCTCAACCCTAGTGTGGGTAATTGATGGGTGTTGCCATCTAGTGTTAGATTGACTATGAGTGTTTGCTATTTGGGTTGATTTTATGTTTTAATCTAGAACTGGTGGTTGCAAACTCTGATTCAAGCTTTGTGGGTTTAACTCTTCTTGAGAAATAGAGTCTATGACCCCAAAATTGACCCAACAAGGAATTGGGATGGACTCATGAGAAATGATAGTCCCAATTAACGGGTTAAACCTCGAGAGAGTAATTACCCTACTTGTACCCTAGTTGGTTGGTCTAATTTGCATACCCATTTGGTCTCGAGAGATCAATTGGGCGAAATCACTCTCTCTATCGAGAGGTGTGAGAGTGGGTAAAATTGTACAACGGTTATAGAATAAGACCCAATTATGTTAATCGAACCTTAGTAACATCTACCCGTCAATTAGCCACCTAGGTAGTGTCACGACCCTAGTGTCCTTCTTCCCATTAGATACAACTTAGCAATATTCTTGTAGCATAATTTAGTGTTAATCAATAGTTTTATAAAAATAGTTATAATTCGAAAAATCAAAAATGTTTGAAGTGACATTAGGAGTACAAACACATCTCTAGGCTAGACAGACAATCCAACTCCACTACTAGCTCCCTGAGGAAATCGATCCCAACCCTCATATCGGGTAAAATCTATTGCGACCCGCTCTTTCTACCTTAGTGTAGCGTCGAGTTGGGAGCCGTTGTCGTGGAGCTTATGGTGTTGACTATCTGTTTATTTAGTTTTGTGTTTTGCTTCTCTTTCCTTCTTGTTTACTAATTTTGTTTGTGTCTATCAATAAGGTACAAATGGCTCTTAATGCAAATGACCCTCTCGGCAATATGATAGCGGGGGAGGAGGTAGGGATCTAGAACAAGATGAGGTCTTACCTCAAGTTCCATGGAGAGGCGAAAATGCCAATGTAAATGCAAATGAGAACAACAAAATTCTAGACCCTCCTCTGCCACCGCCGAGAGTGGCCCCCAGAGTTTTACCAAATCAAGGATACACCAGTGCTATTGTTCCTCCCCGAATCCGGGTGGGGAACTTTCAAATCACAAATGTTATGTTGACCTTGCTCGAGCAAAGAGGGTATTTCACGTGCGCCTCTGATCAAAATGCCTACAAGCACTTGAAGGGGTTCGTGGATACATGCTGGGGTAGCAAGCAGACAAACGTGTCCGAGGATGCATTGAGATTGAGGCTTTTCCCATTCTCTCTTCGGGGTAAAGCATTGGATTGGTTAGAAAGGCTCCCCAATCATTCTATTACAACATGGGATGAATTGGCGGACAAATTTATTGCCAAGTTTTTTTCTCCAAGTCATATGGCAACTCCTTGGGATGAAATTCTAGCCTTCAAGCAAGAGCCAACAGAACCTTTGCACGAGATATGGGAAAGATATAGAACAATGGTGAAAGAGTGCCCTAATAACGACATGACCGAGGCTAAGATTCAACAAATCTTTTATCGGTGCATCAACACCATGAATCAATGCATTGTGAACCAATTGGCCGGAGGGAACTTTATGAAACTTTCTTACCAAGAGGCATGTGATGTATTTGATGAAATGGCCGACACCTCTTCGGCATGGCAAAGCCGATCAAATGTGCCCCAAGGTGACCCCACGATCATCCATTTGCACAAGGAATTGCACGATCATGGCCAAGCTATTGCAGAGCTTACAACAACTATGAATCAATTGGCAAAGGCGCAATTATAACAAGTCCAAAACCCGCGCCAAGTCAATGCAATGGAGGGTGTTTCTATGTTGAAAATGAGGCAAAGAGGACAACAACCTCAAGGTAATTGTGAGCAATATGACAACAACAATGATGGTGGTTGTTATTCAAATGAGTGCTATGATGATCAAAGCGAAGAGGTCCAATATGTCAATAATTACCAAGGGAACAGAGGCAACTCTCCGAATCAACAATGGCGTCCCCAAGGAAATTGGGGCAATCAACAACAAGAAGGCGGTAATTGGAATAATAACAACCAACAACAAGGTGGTGGTAATTGGAATAACAACAATCAAAACAACAATTGGGGTAATCAAGTTAACAATCAAGGCAATTGGAATGGGAACAACAATAATTGGAGCAACAACAACAATCAAGGCGGGCGGAACAATAATGGAAACCAAGGCAACAGGGGGATGGGCTTTCCAAGGCCCCCAATGTACCAACAACTGAGTAATCCACCACCTTTCCCTTCTCAAGGTCCTAGTTCTTTCGGAGGTGATATGGGAAGAATTGAAAGCATGTTCGAGCAAATGATGAAAAAGAACCAAGATTCCGATGCCCAATTGGCCTCTCATAATACATCTATCCGGAACTTGGAGGTGCAATTAGGCCAAATCTCTCAAGCGTTGAATACTCGTACCAAGGGTGCTCTACCAAGTGATACAATAGTGAGCCCGAAGGGTGGGAATAACAATCATGTGATGGCGGTTACAACAAGAAGTGGGAGAGGCGGTGATGTGAATGACTCAAAGCAAAAGCAAGTTGTGGATGAAGATGTTGAGTTGTGTGATGATAATGTATCTTTGGGTGTTGAAGATGTGGTTGAAGAGAATGTGAACAATGATGTGCGGATTGATATTGATGATGAAGCCGAGGTAGAGACTCAAGATGCCGTGAACCCGTCTAGGGAACACGTTATTGACATGCCCGAGCCGGTTGTACCAAAGGCCATAGCTCCTTTGCCAAGGCCACCTCCACCTTATCCTCAGAGGCTCGCGAAGTAGAAGAATGATAATCAGTTTAAAAAGTTCATTGATATGATGAAGAGCATATCTATTAATGTGCCATTGGTGGAGGCACTTGAACAAATGCCGGGCTATGCAAAATTCATGAAAGACTTGGTCACAAAGAAGCGTTCTATGGATTGTGAGACTATAAAGATGACTCACCAAGTTAGTGCTATAGTGCATTCAATGGCCCCGAAGCTTGAAGATCCTAGTGCTTTCACCATTCCTTGCACCATTGGGAGTGCGGATTTTGCAAAGGCCCTTTGTGACTTGGGGGCTAGCATAAATTTGATGCCGTACTCGGTCTTCAAGACTTTTGGAATTGGACAACCTCGACCTACCTCAATGAGACTTCAAATGGCGGATCAAGTGATGAAACGATCTTTGGGCATAATTGATGATGTACTTTTCCGGGTGGATAAGTTTATATTGCCGGCCGACTTTGTCATATTAGATTGTGAGGTGGACTTTGAAGTGCCGATTATTCTTGGTAGACCTTTCCTCGCTGCGGGGAAAGCATTGGTTGATATTGAAGTGGGTGAGTTGACTTTACGAGTGGGGGATGAGAAGGTGGTATTCCATGTTTGCAAATCAATGAGACAACCTAATAGCACAGAGGTGTGTTCATTTATGGACATTGTAACAGCTGTGATAGTGGATGACACAAGTTACATGATCCACGTTGAAGATCCCCTTGAGACCGTGCTTCTTAATATGGATGTCAATGATGATGCTAGTAGAGTGGAGTGCGTGAATGCATTGCATGGTATGGGTTCATATTCATATGAGCCTAGGAAGCTATCTTTGGATCTTGAAAACTGCAAAACTCCACCAACAAAGCCATCGATTGAGGAGCCACCAGTGTAGGAGTTGAAACCACTTCCTCCAAACCTCAGGTATGAATTCTTGGGTTCAAATTCTACTTTACCTGTTATTCTTTCATCTTGCTTAACTAACATTCAGGTTGACGCCACTTTGACGGTACTTCAAAAGCGGAAAAAGGCGATTGGGTGGACATTAGCCGACATTCGGGGTATAAGCCCCGCATTTTGCATGCATAAAATCATTTTGGAGGAGGATGAAAGGCCTTACTTGGAGCATCAAAGAAGACTAAATGAGGCGATGCAAGAGGTGGTGAAGAAAGAGGTTATCAAGTGGCTAGATGCTGGGGTGGTTTATCCTATTTCTGACAGTTTGTGGACTTCTCTGGTGCAAAATGTGCCGAAGAAGGGTGGTATGACCGTGGTGACCAATGACAACAATGATCTCATTCCCACTAGAACGATCACCGGGTGGAGAGTTTGTATGGATTACCGGAAGCTGAACAAAGTGACTAGAAAATATCATTTTCCATTGCCATTCCTTGACCAAATGCTTGATCATCTTGCGGGCCGGGTTTTCTATTGCTTTCTGGATAGTTACTCGGGGTACAATCAAATTCTAATTGCCTCGGAGGACCAAGAGAAGACCACCTTTACATGTCCTTATGGCACATTTGCTTTCTCTAGAATGCGATTTGGATTGTGTAATGCTCCGGCGACCTTTCAACGTTGCATAATGGCTATTTTCACCGACATGGTGGAGGATATCTTGGAAGTCTTCATGGATGATTTCAGCATGGTTGGGGATTCTTTTGAGGAGTGCTTGGTAAATTTATATAGAGTGTTGGCCCGATGTGAAGACACCAACCTTGTTATCAATTGGGAAAAATGCCATTTTATGGTAGAAGAAGGTATAGTGTTGGGTCACAAGATCTCAAAGCGAGGAATTGAAGTTGATAAGGCCAAGATTGAGGTTATTTCGAGGCTCTCTCACCCTACTTTTGTCAAAGGGGTGAGGAGTTTCCTTGGGCACGTGGGTTTCTACTGGAGGTTCATAAAGGATTTTTCTAAAGTGGTACATCCGTTGTGCAAGTTGCTAGAGAAAGATGCAAAGTTCTTGTTCGATGAGAGTTGTATGCAAGCATTCGGGCTTCTTAAGCTCAAGTTGACTTCTACCCCCATCATTACCGCGCCAAATTGGAGCTTGACTTTCGAGCTCATGTGTGATGCTAGTGACGTTGCGGTTGGGGCTGTTTTGGGCAAAAAGATCAACAAAATATTTCATCCAGTGTACTACGCAAGCAAGACCATGAATGAGGCTCAAAAGGAACTACACAGTCACCGAGAAAGAATTGTTGGCTATTGTATTTACTATGGAAAAATTCCGACCTTACCTTATGGGGGCCAAAGTTATAGTGTACACAGATCGTGCCGCCCTTAGGTATTTGATGACCAAGAAAGACTCCAAGGCAAGATTGATAAGATGGGTGTTACTTCTTCAAGAGTTTGATCTAGAAATTGTTGACCAGAAAGGTAGTGAGAATCAAGTGGCGGATCACTTGTCCCGTTTGGAGTAGGAGGGGAGGCCTTGTGATGGCCTTGAGATAAACAATGCATTTCCCGACGAGCACTCCATGCGGTGTCAATGAATGGAATGTCGTGGTTTGCCGATGTCGAAAATTATCTTGTTACCGGAATCATCCCGTGTGAGCTCTCTTCCAACCAAAGGAAGAAGCTCAAGCGGGATAGCTTGGATTTTTATTGGGACGAGCCATATTTGTTTAAGATTTGCACCGATGGTGTGATTCGACGATGTGTCCCAGAGGAGGAACAATTGGGTATTTTGGAGGCTTGCCATTCCTCTCCCTATGGTGGCCATCATGGCGGGGCGAGAATGGCTTCTAAAGTGCTTAGTTGCGGATTTTATTGGCCTACCTTGTTTAAAGATGCGGGTGATGTGGTCAAGAGATGTGATGAATGCCAAAGAGCTGGCGGAATTTCTAAAAGGGATGAGATGCCCCTCAATACAATTCTCGAAGTGGATATTTTTGATGTTTGGGGCATCGATTTCATGGGTCCTTTTGTGAGCTCTTGTGGGAATACTTACATTCTCGTGGCGGTGGACTATGTCTCAAAGTGGGTTGAAGCCATGGCTTTGCCCAACAATGAAGCCCGGAGTGTTGTGGCATTTTTGAAAAAGAATGTCTTCACAAGGTTTGGCACTCCTCGTGCTATCATTAGTGATGGGGGGTCTCACTTTTGCAACAAGGCTTTCGACACGTTGCTTTCTAAGTACGATGTCAATCATAAGGTTTCGACCCCTATCATCCTCAAGCTAGTGGCCAAGTGGAAGTCTCCAACAGAGAAATTAAGAGTATCTTGTCTAAAACTGTCAATGGTAGTAGGGTCGATTGGTCAAAAAAGTTTGATGACGCTCTTTGGGCTTATCAAACGGCTTACAAAACTCCGATTGGTATGTCTCCGTATCAGTTGGTGTTTGGGAAAGCTTTCCATATTTCGGTGGAATTAGAGCACAAGGCCATGTGGGCTTTAATGAAGTTGAACTTAGAATGGGATGTTGCGGCAAATCTTTAGGTTGAACAACTTAATGAGCTCGATGAGTTTAGATTCCATGCCTACTCCAGCTCGTCCTTGTACAAGGACAAAATGAAGTAACTTCATGATAAATATGCTCAAGGTAAGGATTTCAAGGTTGGAGATATGGTTCTCTTGTTCAATTCCCGGTTACGTCTGTTTCCGGGTAAGCTCAAGTCAAAGTGGAGTAGGCCTTTTGAAGTTGTGTTCGTGGCCTCATTTGGTGCTCTTGATCTAAGGAAAAAGAATGGTGAAGTAGTCAGAGTCAATGGACATCGGGTCAAGCATTATCTTGGGAAATTTGATAATAGCCACGTGGTGGCGCTTCTCCATCTAAAGTGATGTGCTGGTAACATGCGTTGTGCCGCGACGTTAAATCAGGCGCTGCTTGGGAGGCAACCCATGTCTTTTTCTTTTTGTTGTTTACTGTGTTTTCTTTGTAGTGTAGGTTTGATTTTTGAGCTAACTGATTGTGAGATGTTGTAGGGATTGAGTTGATGTTGTGCAAAATAGTTTGAAAAAAGTTGAACAGTCTCTGAAGATTGCCAGTGCAGCCGCATTGCACTTTGTACGGTCTGCACTGGTGATCGTCAAAAGTGGTGCTCTTTGAAGTTTGCCACCGTGGCCGCATTCCATTTAGTGCGGTCCGCGATGGACCTCTGTGGCCGCGATCTGCTTTTGTGCGGTCCGCGGAGGTTGCCTACTCAAGCTTCAAGTGAATAAAACCCAGCGCGGTCCGTAGTCAATTTTGTGCGGCCGCGCTGGTAGGTAAGGCTGGGTCCCATTGCTTTTCTATAAATAGACCCCACGAGTCACCATTTACCCTTTTCGAACTCTTAACACTTAGATTCATAAAAGTACTATTCATAACCTCTTGTGATAGTGATTCTTACTTAAGATTGACTAATTACATTTCATTTTCTCATATGGTAATGTTTCACTCAGTCCTTGTGCATTTACTTGATTAATTTTGTTTTATTTTATTACCATTAGCTTATAACTTCTTTTTCTTCTCGTTTGTTTCTTCTTCTTTATTTAGTTCTTAGCTTAGGGTAGTTTTAAATGCTGGGTTGGTGTGCTGGATATGCATAATGGTTGGGCAAGTGAGTAGGGACAAAGTAGGTGAACTAACATGAACAATTGTGCAAAAAAAAATGAAACCCTAACTTAGTGCCTATGCATTGCCATTTTGCGCGGACCGCGGTGTCCAAGTGACTAAAATTGAAACTATGTCCAGCGCGGCCGCATTGCACTTTATGCGGTCCGCGCTGGCCCACCGCGGCCACGATCCCACTTTGTGCGGACCGCGGTGGGGAGATTCAGAGAGATGTTTTTCAGGGCCTTGTCCCAATGTAGACCGCGGTCGCCTTTGTGTGGTCCGCGGTGCCCCCAGTGCGGCCGCACTTCTGTTTGTGCGCGCCGCGGTGCTCTGTTCTGCAACTATTTCTGCAATATTTAATCTGCTGTCTGCAATTCAATTTCAACACTTGTTTCACTGCCTGTGCTGATACTAACTATGTTAGATATGTATGCTTACAGATAATGGTCAAACAAAGGGGCAAAGGCTCGAACCAACCCGGCCGAGGTAATTCCTCCCGGGAAGGGAAGCAAAGGATGGTAAAACTCACTCGCCAGGCTAGAAAAAACATAAAGGACATGAGGAAAGGAATCAAAGCAGCTGACAGAGCCATTGACAACTCGGGGAGTGAGCACGAGCTCTCCCGGGAGATCTCTTCAGATTCAATCCCTCTATACATCCCGTATCCGGAGAACTCCATACATAGAGACACTCCTCCCTCTTCCCCTGATGCTCGAGATTCAATCAACATTTCTTCTGCGCCGTCTGAGGGCTCAGTAGCAGGTAGTGGGGATGAATACTCTACCTCTCCCATATCGTCAATATCTGGAGAGGGTGCTAGAGGTGACGACGGAGATGGGGAGTTGCCTGGGGGTGGTGTGCCTCAAGTTGGGGGTGTTGACCAGACTAGAAATCCTGCTATTTGGGAAGAAAGATTCGTCAGCCAGGTGGTATTGCATAAGTTTAGGGAATGGTGGCCGGCAAGAAAGCTGATTCTTGAGAGGAGCTTCATTGATAGAGGTCTTATACCCCTACACCCCAATGTACATAGATAGTTTCGAGCTCGAGTGGGTTGGGAACACTTCAAAGATAATTGTGTGAAGGCGAATGAGCACATGGTCAAGGAATTTTATAGAAATGTGGCCCACATCTTGAAGGGCACTAAAGTGACCAAAGTGCGAAACAAGAATGTGATATTTACCGGGAAGGCACTAAATGAATACGTGGGATTCATTGAAGAAGACGAGTCCCTTTACAATGAAAAGTTGGCAATGGGTGAGGAGGTTCGGCCGTGGTTATCCTCATACCTGACAGTCCCGGGTACGGTTCCAGAGTGGTTGCAAGCAGGGGTCAAAATACTTTGGAGGACTTTTAACTTTGAGGCTAGGGGATTTTTGACTTTTGTGTGCAGTCGGCTCGATCCCACTACCCATGATCAGACTATTCCGCTTGCCCGGGTTGTTCTTGTTGCATCTATTATGGCGAGATACCCTATCAATGTGGGCAATGTGATGTCCTGCATCATTTCTGTAGTGGGGGTTGAGCATGACCGTAACTACCCTTTTCCCAGCACCCTGACTATGTATTTCAGGGACCTGGAGGTGGAGAAGAGACCTTTTGACATCAAGGTCAAACTTGTGGCTCCGTTTTCATGGTACAGTCTGAAGGGGTCAGACAACCCCAAGACCAAAAATTACAAGCCGCCTGCTTCTGCTCCAATCGGCCAGTATGAAGAGTCGGTTGCGGTAGAGCCCTCCACTGAGCCTGCTTCCACAGTCGCTGACATGCCTCCCGGACCTTCCACTACTGCTGGTCCCTCTACTTCAGCTAGTCCAGGGATTCATCTTCTCGGGCCCATCCTATCACTGCCCACAATCTAAGCCAGACACTTCATAGCTTGAACAACTGGATGTCAGCTGCGTTATCCAAGTTGTCCATCTTGACTTCTATCATTGCAGCTCAATCGGCACCGCAACCAGCATAGTTTCCACAGGCCATTGAGGATACATTGAAGAAGATCCTAGAGAACCAGGAAAAGATCATCAGTACTCAGGGTGCCTTGGCTAAGGCAGTAGATTCACATGGCAAAGCCTTGAAGGAGCTTGCCTGGGAGCACAAGAAGCTGCGCAAAACACGAGCTTCCAAGGAGTCAGTGAAAGAGCTGAGAGCAGATGTGGACAAGCTGATGGAAGACCAAATGCCCCTTGACTTATTACTCGGGGATCCAGCCCCAGCAGCAGCTCCAGTAGCAGAGCCACAGCAGGAGCAGACTCAGAGGCTTCCTAGGAAGAAGAGGAAGCTCCCTAGTACAGACGAGGCGATCATCTGGTTGGCAGACCCACAAGAGGTCTCCTCCAGTCAGCCATAGGTTGCTCCAGATATTCAGCCCATACAGGTCTAGGCCCTAGTCCCAGCAGCTGAGCAGCAAGAGATCGGGAACCAGTCTGAGGTTCCCGTACATACAGAGGACTCGGGGACCACTCATGTTCCCATGCACACAGACGAGGCTTAGGGAGCTCCTATATCCTTTCATCTTGATTTTTGATGCTTATTTGTTTAGTTGGCATTGGGGACAATGCCAGCTTTTATTTGTTGGGGTGCGCCCTACTTTTTATCTGGATGATTGTATATATTAATCTGTATATAACTTTACATTTAGTTACTTTTATCGCACTTTTATCTTTCATTTGGTCTGTATATAAAGTTACATTATTGTATATATTCATCTCCGTTGTATATTTTAATCCCCTATTGTAAATATTCATTCTATTTTCTATTTTCGTACAAAATTTTCATTTTTAGCTTAGTAGATAGGCTCGCAGCATTTTTGTTTCGTTTTTGGCGTTTTCAATAAGCCCTTGGTTTTCTTAATGCCACGGTTCTTTCCAAGGGTGGAGTATTATGCGAACCGGGTGGCTCTTCCCAATGATGGATGGCATGACAACCTTCTTAAGGGTTTGAGTCCGTTTTTGTTTTTTTTTGTTTTTAGTAGTTTATAGTTAAGGGTACCTCAAGCAAAGCTTCACTTGGTCCTCACACATTTGCCTTTTATCCCATGGTCAAAGACAAGTGATTGTGTTTAGGATGGTGAAAGTA
Source organism: Nicotiana tabacum (assembly GCF_000715075.1). Taxonomy (NCBI): domain Eukaryota; kingdom Viridiplantae; phylum Streptophyta; class Magnoliopsida; order Solanales; family Solanaceae; genus Nicotiana; species Nicotiana tabacum. The sequence goes on along the minus strand of NC_134087.1, from coordinate 182,070,725 downwards.
GTGACCTTGAGACTCTTGTTTTGACCAAACAAACATCATGTGGTCTTTCAGGACTATTGTGTGCTCAATCGTGTCTAAGGTTGTTGTGGGCTCCCGAATCTATGTCTTTAGTAATCCTTGAGTGTGTGGTGAGAAATCGAATTGTGAGTCCAAGTCCCGAGCCAATGGTCTAGAACTTGCCCTGAATGTTTGTTGAGGCAAAATTTTGAGTGAAATTCGACTTGAGAAGTGATTATATGCTCTCGTTGATCCAAATAATAGTCGAACAATTCCATAGCCTACCAAGGATATAATCCCTAGCTAACCCTTTTGAGCCTTAAACCTTTTTCTTTCAAGAACCAATGCTACAAGCCTATACCCATTCTAAATTATACCCTCTCTTGGCACCCAAATCGTCCCTTGAGTAATGGCAAAAGTCTAAGTTTGGGGGAGGGGGGAGACAAGAAAGGAAACAAAGTGGTAAAAGGTACAAAAGCAAAAGGAAAGGAAGACGATGAAAAAGAAAGAAAAGAAAAAGACAAAAAGAAAGCCCAATGTGCAAAGAATAAAACGGGATTCAAGAAAAATAAAAGTGAAAAAGGTGTGGAAAAAAGTAGAAAAAGAAAAAATGCTTTGAATTGCATAAGAAAGAGTGACAATGTGTGTCTCTCTAACCCCTTGAAAAGAAGTGAAATACTCAAAGAGTCAAAGATAATTGTGCCAAAATGAATCAAAAGAAGTACGTAAGGGAAGAAACCCATATAGACCAACAACGTTTCCTACCCTGAACCAAAAGCCTTCACATTGACTCCACAAAAGCCCTATATGATCTTGAGTTGGATGACGCTCTCATTAGTGGATACTTACATGAGGGTCAAGCATATGGTACTTAGAGCCGGACTTGTGACCTTTTCTTGAGAGAGACGAGTGAATTCCTATTAACCTTGGTTTGTGTGCTTATACTCTAAAAGGTGAGGTTTTCTTAGGGAGAGTTGAGGATGTGTGAGTTTGGGTTCCACAGCGACCAAAGTAATTGAGAGAGTTCTTTGATGTAATGAGTCAATTCTTGATGCTCTTGTGTCACACTTGATCCATAGTTTTTCAAAGTTTAAATTTTGTTAATGATCCATTCGTATTGAGGGCAATTGTTAGTCCCAATTGATGCTTGTTGAGGTTACTTTAGGACAGCTGGAATTACTTGGATTTTCCTTTAAGGGGTGGGTCTTATTTTGTTTGCTTGAAGACAAGCAAAGGTTTAAGTTTGGGGGAGTTGATAAGTTAGGATTTTAACATGTTTTATGCCCCTACTTGCCTTGCTTTGATCATATATTGTTACAAAATAGTCCTAAAAGGCTCACAAGTTGTGTTTGATTGTAGGTTTAATCGACAAAGTGACTAAATGTCAAAGATCGACTCAAAAAGGAGTGAAATCTTCTCAAGTATCAAAGACCAAGAAATCTAAGGAAAGAAGGCCTAGTGCGGACCGTGCAAAGTTGAATGCGGCCGCACTAGGTGGTTCAGAGAGTTGGTAAACTAGGCTAGAGGCAACGCGGCCACAGTACACATTTCGCGGTCTGCGGTGAAGGCTCCACGGCCACAATACTCTTTTGTGCGGTCCACGGTCATGAGATTCAGAGAGATGAAGGTTTGCAAAGCCAACGCCATGTGGTCCGCGATCGTTATTGCGCTGACCGTGCTAGTTCCCTCTGCGGCCGCGGTCCATTCTATGCGGTCCACGGAGTCCAAGTTCAGAGAAGCACAAGTCAAAGTCAAAGAGCATAGTGCGGCCGCGGTCCATTTAGTGCGGCCCGCACTGATGTCCAGTTTTTCCAGCCTAGTATAAATAGAACATTTTACCATTTTTTGGCAATCTTGGGTATTTAGACGTGAGCTGCGCTCCTGAGAATGATATTTGTATCCATTTTTGGCACTTTTGCTTTATATTTACGATATATTCTTGTAGTTTAATTTTAGCAATTAATTAATATGTTTAGTTCTTCATCTATTTCTTCAATTTCTTTATCTAGCATGAGTAGCTAAACCCATTAGCTAGGGTTGTGGTTCAACCCTAGTGTAGGTAATTGATGGGTGTTTCCATCTAGTGTTAGATTAACTATGGGTGTTTGCTATTTGGGTTAATTTTATGTTTTAATCGAGAATTGGTGGTTGCAAACTCTGATTCAAGCTTTGTGGGTTTAACTCTTCTTGAGAAAGAGAGTCTATGACCCCAAAATTGACCCAACAAAGAATTGGGGTGGACTCATGAGAAATGATAGTCCCAATTAACGGGTTAAACATCGAGAGAGTAATTACCCTACTTGAACCCTAGTTGCTTGGTCTAATTTGCGTACCCATTTGGTATCGAGAGATCAATTGGGCAAAATCACTCTCTCTACCGAGAAGTGTGAGAGTGGGTAAAATTGTGCAACGGTTATAGCATAAGCCCCAATTATGTTAATCAAACCTTAGTAACATCTACCCGTCAATTAGCCACCTAGGTAGTGTCACGACCCTAGTGCCCTTCTTCCCATTAGATACAACTTAGCAATATTCTCGTAGCATAATTTTGTGTTAATCAATAGTATTATAAAAATAGTTATAATTTGAAAACCCAAAAATGTTTGAAGTGACATTAGGAGTACAAATACATCTCTAGGCTAGACAGACAATCCAACTCCACTACTAGCTCCCTGAGGAAATTGATACCGACCCTCATATCGGGTAAAAGCTATTGCGACCCGCTCTTCCTACCTTAGTGTAGCGTCGAGTTGGCAGCGATCACACGGTAAAATCACTGTTGAGTTGAAGGGCATCATATCGTCTCTTATACTCAATGAGAAGATGAGAAAAAAGATTGAAAATCAAGGACATGATCTTATCACAGAAGGTAGAGGCAGGAGTTACCAAAGGAGTTCGAGCAACTATGGTAGATCCGGAGGTCGTGGGAAGTCAAAGAACTGATCCAAATCAAAAACTAAAAATTGCTACAGTTACGATCAATCGGGTCACTTCAAAAGAGATTGCCCAAATCTAAGAAAGGGCAAAAGTGAAATCAGTGTCCAGAAGAATAACGACAACACAACCGCTATGGTGCAAAATAATGAGAATGTTATTCTCTTTATAAATGAGGAAGAGGAATGCATGCACTTGGAATGTCCAGAGTCGGAATGGGTGGTTGATACAACAGAATCTCACAATGCCTCACCGGTAAGATTATTTTTTTCCAGATATGTAGCAGCTGATTTTGGCACTATGAGAATGGGTAATACGAGTTACTCAAAGATTATGGGGATCAGTGACATTTTTATCAAGACAAATGTCGGATGCATATTGGTTCTAAAGGACATACGGCATGTACCTGATTTGCGGATGAACTTAATCTTAGGAATAACTTTGGACCGAGATAGATACGAGAAATATTTTTCAAACTAAAAGTGAATAGTTGCCGAGGGATCATTGGTGATTGCAAAGGGAGTTGCTCATGGCACATTGTATAGGACAAATGCAGAAATATGCCTAGGTGAATTGAATGCGGCACATGATGAGATTTCTACAGATTTGTGACACAAAAGAATGGGTCATATGAGCGAGAAGGGATTGCAGATTTTTTCCAGGAAATCACTCATCTCTTTTTCCAAAGGTACAATGGTAAAACATTGTGACTAATGTCTATTAGGTAAGTACCATAACGTCTCATTTCAAACATCGTCTGGAAAAAATTGAGTATACTTGATTTGGAATATTTTGATGTTTGCGGTCCAATGGAAATTAAATCGATTGGTGGTAACAAATATTTTATTACTTTTATTGATGCTGCTTCACGATAATTGTAGGTTTATATCTTGAAAACAAAAGATTAGCATTTCAAGTTTTCCAGAAGTTTCATGCTCTGGTGGAAAGGAAAATGGGTCGAAAGCTCAAGCGTCTCCGAAATGACAAAGGATATGAGTACACTTTAAGGGAATTTGAAGACTATTGTGCAATCCATAGGATCAGACATGAAAAGATAGTTCTTAGAACACCACAACACAATGGTGTAGTTGAGAGAATGGACTGCACCATTGTTGAGGAGGTGAGAAACATGCTCAAAATGGCTAAACTACCTAAGTCATTTTGGGGTAAAGGAGTTCAGACAGTCTGTTACTTGATCAATAGGAGTCCATCAGTTCCATTGGAGTTAGACATCCCAGAGAGAGGGAAAAGCACAGGATCGTCGATTGCACCGCTGATCGGCCAGTCTACCACAAATAAGCCTTTCTGATTTAAAAGTGGTAATTTTCAGGAAAACGCAGACACTCATCAAGTGCTATGTTGATAATTGACACGAGTGGAGTATGATGTGGAGCATGCTTTATGCAGAAATAATAACACATTGCCAAGTATTTGCATGTAAGAAGCGGTAAATAAAATAGCAAAAGTGAACATGAAAACAAGAGAAAAGAAAAAAAAGACAAAAGAAAGAAGCCAGTTTGGCTCATGAAAATGTGCGATAACATAATGAAGCAGGTAAGGAAATAGGGATAATATAGTGGTCATGATAAAAAGAAATAGAGAGCGGTCATACATGTTATAGTAAACAAAGGAGAATATGGAAAGGGATGTGCATGTCATAGAAAATTTAAACAAATAAAGGCGAATAAGGGAAGGGATGTGCATGTAATAGTAGTTTTAAAACAAATAAAGAAAAATAAAAGAAAGTAATCCACATATGTCAAGTTCATTATGGTAATATCCTAAGTATAAATCTCCAGCAGAGTCGCCATGCTGTCGCACCTCGTTTTCTCGCAAAAGCGGTTTCGATGTGGGACAACTCTTTTAAAGGAGGTAGTAAAAGAGAAGAGTCGCCACCTAATGACTTTGAGGTGTGTTAGGGAACCTATTTGCAATAACCATGTTTGACAAGTCAACGCTACCAAAGATCGTGTATGGGCTCAATTACCTCAAAGATAAGGTGTTAGGCACTCTTCGAGTCCACAACTGTGGTTCCCGGCCGAATTTTACACTATGTGGATTATATGATTAAACTAGGCGATCATATAGGTAAATAAAGATATAAAAGTTGAAAGTCCTATTATAACTTAAACTGGTGTAAGGAAAAATATCATTAAACTATATGAATAGTTGATACAAGTTTTAAAGATCACAAGGATTACAACTGCATCGGTCTATATTTAATTACTAAATCCTTTTAGCAAGCATATAAGGGAAAAAAGGGATCCTAAATCTTTTAGCCCAAAGAATCTCCTCGTGCAACATAAATAATACTTTGCAACTTCCTTTAGGTAGGAGTTGCTCATATTATTCAGCAGGCACATACTATCATCTCCTGCTACCCAATTACTATGTTGGTGTTGTTTACTTAAAAACATTCTAATTCAATTCTAAGTTGTGCCCTATGCGTGCACTACCCGTCCAAAGCCTAGGGTCCAGGAGGTTTTGGACCTACTATTTGGTAGTTCTAGACTTAACTCAGTTGCTCAAAATGATAAAACTAGGCGACAATCAAAACAGATAAAACTGCACATAATTGCAATAAAAGGGGATCAAGTAACCTCCACACATAAGCAGGAAAAGCACGCAGACAGATTTGTGGTTAGGCAGTATATGGCATTAAGATGTGTTGGAATTGTTAAGTTCTATAGGCATGATTTCTATGTGATTCTGGATTCTAGTATTATATGGGCAGTGCTGTAATTTCTGACGTATCGACAAATTAGATTGTTGCAAGTCCTATAGATATGATATCCAATCGTTTGTGTAAATAGGCAGTGAAGTCGTCAATAAATATCCTATGGGCAGGTTTTCTAACGATTGACAATTGGGCTTGATTTTAAACGATTTATCCCTATAGGAATGCTTTCTAGGTGGGTGATAGTATCCTATAGGTATGATTTCTAATAGTTGACAATTAGACTTGGTTTTGTAACACTTTATCCTTATAGGCATATCATCTAGATGAGGCAGTATAAAGGAAAATAATAGAAACAACTGATTAATTAGTTGACCCTATAGTCATGGTTTCTAGATGAGTATACCAAAGGCGTATATCATTGTATCCTATAGGCATGTTTTCTATTAAGCAAGCATGTGACTACTATAAACATGTTGTCTAAGGCATTCAGTAGTAGATTCAGAAATAAGTGTAAGCAATTGCTTAAACTAACATGCTTTGAATAAAGTACCAGTGTCAGAGAAATTAAGTGAGGTGTGTGTGATCCTTATAGATATGATTTCTACCAGTGTGCGACACATGAAATTAAATAAAATATAATACATGTAGAACGATATAGCAAATAGACCACGTAGACCCTATAGGCATATTTTCTACCCATTCATGCAAGTATGAGAATACCCCAACCCATATCATTAATACCCCGGCTGTTTTTTTACAAATTATTACAGGGCCAGTTAGAACAATTAAACAAATACAAACTTAATAAAGCTATTTCAGGCCCAAATACAATGTTTACAGGCACAACACCCAAGTACAAAGTAACCCAATAGTGCCCTTCTGGGTCTTGAGTAGCTGTACTCTTGCATATCTAGCAGGCCCGATATCTAGGCTTGCAAGCCCATTTGCTCAATGGTCATATCCAACAATACACAAAGCCCAATAAGCCAGGCCCTAAACATGAAAATAATTGCCTTGCTTACCCATTAGCGAATAACGGGAACATGGGGATATAAGGCACATCATTCAAATAGCTTATGGTTCAGGCAAAGACACATGGATTCCCATTATTGTAATCATCAGCAGAAAAGTTTTCTAAGTGTCATCTTAGGGGTGACAACTAACAGGTAAGAGGACACACATGTATAAAGACCTTACAATGAGCACATAATGGAATAACAAATGATAATGACATGCTCGAGAGATTCCCCTTTGGGATAGATACCACTACAATCTCCATAAGGATTCAAGGCAGGGCATAACTAAGAGTTGTAGACCAATTCAGGACAAGTAGAGGTGTTACTAAAGAAACCTAATACAAAAGCTCTGGGTCAACATTATTACAATCTCAACACCACAACTAGTCGGTAAATAAGTGTGTAATACAAATTGATCACATATAGCAAGTTCAGTTTTGCATATCAAAGATTCCCTAGGCATTAAACTTGAGCAATCCTAGCATTACTAGATATGAGTGTACAAAACATGATGGTAGTAAAGCAAGCAACTATAACGAGGACTAGGGTTCACAAGTAGCATGCTTTGTCTGAAGGGTTTAGAATACAGACATGATCAAGTAGCAAGTCATTCTTAAATGACTTAATAAAGAAGTATAGTCGAGTAAATTCTAGGCATGAGTAAGTACCCTAAAGTTTTAAAACAATAGCTCTGAACAATACATGAATATGAGCAAGCAACATACATAGGAAACTCATGTGTACATAAACATAGTGGACTAAGTAGGTTCAAGATGTTCAAAAAATGTATATAGTAGGCAGATATCCAAATGCAGGATTTAAGTAATTTTAGATGCTAAAGAATACATGACTATAGGCTAGCTTTGAAAAAGATAGGATTTCAAACAAAGGCAACAACATATTATAATCACATAGGTTCAGAAAATTCGAACAAGCATAGCACTCAGGTCATGACCACAACTAAAAATAAAATTGCAAGAGTCAAGGTACTTACATGTTACAAATTTACGAACAAGTAAGTAAGAAGAACAATTTCTAGTAGTACTTTAATCGTCAATAGCAAAAGAATAGCAACACCTCCAAAATCCCAGTGCGTCAGAGTTCCCAAGGGTTTCAAGTGAACCCCCGACAGTGCACCCACTGAGAAAGAGCAACAATCGAATTTCTGGCGGCCTTGGGTTTCAGCCAGCTAATGTCTCAAGTTTCAGAATAGTATATATAATGAGAGAATAAGAGAGTAACAGTAGCTAATTTTAGCGACTAAGGTAAGGAAAGCAATCAATTAAACCTAACTTAGGAAAGAAAATATCGTATGCAATCTGTAATAGAACCAGTAAAAGAAAATCGAAATCTAAACCCTAGTTGGAATCGAACTTAGGAAAAATCATTCACAAACCCCAATCATGGAGGAATCAATAGAGATATACCATATACAAGAGAGATTTTCTCTTCTCCAGTGCATACAACCACAATAACACTCAGAACCATATAATCAAAGTTGGATTTGTGAGAATCTGCTTGCCATAAGTGAAATGGTAACGAACGTTACCATAAAATGAGTAATAATAGCAAGAAATATAACTAAACCCGTGTATGGGCGCGTATAAGGAAAGAATAAGAAGGGATCTCCATGGTCGGCTAGGGTTTAATGTGAGAGTGGAGATGAGAGAATGCATGGGCGGCTGGGTGAGGGAAATGGGTTAGGGTTTCAGGGTAAAATGGTATAAGGAAAGGGTAGGAATTATTATGGGCCGTTGATCATCTGAGATCAACGACCGTGATTAAAGGGATGTGGGAATTTGGTCCAGGTGATTGGTCCAGGTGTTTGGTCCTTGAATTTAGTCCGAAAGTAACTTAAAATAGGGCTACAAATTAAAATACACAAAAATTATTAATAAAATAATTTATAAAACTATTTAATAGATAATAAAATATCACTTGTGCAACAAAATGATTGAAAATAATAACTTAAGATTACAAAATATAAAAAATGCTATTTGGCAAAAAATAATGTGAAAAAATATAATTATTTATAGCACATAGCATATTATTGCAAAATTATGTAAAAAGCATAAAAGTACTAATATAATTATGTAAAATGAGGTAAAATAATATGAAACCTATATGTGGATACAAATAATAAATTTAGATGATTAAGTTATCTCAAAATAATTTAAAGGGATAATTAATAAATAATCAAATAATTTAAATGCAAAGAAATCAATTTTAAAGATCTAAAAATTATGAAAAATTATAGAAAATACTTGTATAACTCTTGTAAATTAAGTAATGATGCAAAATGACATTTTGAAAGTATATATACTATTTAAAAAATATGAGAGCAAAATTGGGTATTAACAGCTGCCCATCTTTACTCGGAAATGATAAAAGAGTTGTCGAGTAAAGAAAATGATAATTAGTTTTGTTCGAATCGAGTGAGGAATGATGTATTTTTGAAAAATGGGGGCCAAACCCTGGTTCTTGAGTTGCCTACATATCCCTGGTATTACAGGAATCAGGCCATGTGTAGTTCTGGATCCAACGGCGAACGAAACCGATGGAGTTGTTATAAGAGTAGTTGTATGTTTCTAAAGGTTCTTTTTTGGGTAGGGTAGCGTCGTAGGTGAAGGATAATTTTAGGTTGAGCTATGGATGCAATTTTGGACGTTATGGATATATAAGGCGAGTATTTGAGTGGTTATGGGACAAAAAGAGCAATCAATTAATGGCCGTCGGTTACGTTTGAGATACTCAAGGATGTGAACGTTGTGAATGGAAACCGTAACAAAAATTGCTCCTATTTGCAGAACGGTTACCTCCCGAGTTACCTGAAAAACTTAAAAAACGATGCACGCAAATATATATAGGTTATTGCAAAAATTTAAACATGATGCATATTCCCTTCGGACCATGAAGGTTGTCTTCGGACGATGAGGATAATGTCCTTAGACCATGATGTCCTGGGCCATGAAGCGTATGATAAGGGATTCACAAGCCATGAAATGGTGTCCTGGGGCTATGAGGATGATACGTTTGGACTATGACACCTTTGAATAATGATGTGCAGTTTTGAGAGATCCTCAGGCCATGGAATGGTGTCTTCAGGCTATGAGAATGGTGCCTTCGGACTATGATGCCTTAAGAAAATGTGGAGATGTTTCAGCCCATGAAATGCAAAGATATGACAATATCGATCATTTGTTTGAGGAAACAGGTGATACTTAGTCATATGCAAGGACGAGACAAGACAAGTATTAGTCTTGTAGGAGATGAAGGCAGTGCTTAACCCTATGTGAAGAAGGGAGACAGTGCTTAGTCTTATGCAGTGTAGTAGAGATAAAGTTTAGTCTCATGCATAAAAAGGCAATGCTTAGCATCATGAAATAATGGAGGCAGTGCTTAGCCTCATGCAAGGAATGGAGACATTGCTTAGTCTCATGCAAGGAGAGGAAATACTTAGCCTTATGCAATGGTGAGGGCAGTGTTTAGCCCTATGCAAGGAGTGGAGACAATGCTTAGTCTCATGCAGGAAAGGCAGTGCCTGGCCTTATGCAATAATGGAGGCAATGCTTAGCCTTATGGAGTAGTGAAGTATTTAGCCCTATGGAAGAAGTGGAGACAATGTTTAGTCTCATGCAGGAAAGGCAGTGCTTAGGCTTATGCAATAATGGAGGTAGTGCTTAGCCTCATGCAAGGAAAGACAATGCTTAGCCTCATGCAAGGTGAGGGCAGTGTTTAGCCCTATGCAAGGAGTAGAGACAATGTTTAGTCTCATGCAAAGGAAGGCAGGCTTGTGCTTAGCCCTATGCAAGAAAAGCAATGACTTATGCAAGAGGATAAAGCATTTTTTAGCTTGATGTGCTTGCGTTTGGTGACTTTTGTCGTTATGAAGATAGTGATCCTGTTGTGTGTATGTATTTGCGGACGTTCCTGTTATGTTCATTGTGCCTGCATCCAAAGAAAATTTGTGAGTTTTGCGGTGGAAAGGTTAGTTCATGCTCTCGCTTCCTTGCTTCGTCTTTACTCTTGTCTTGAGGCCCTGCTTGAGTCACCTGGGTAACACCTAGCTGCCATAGAAAAAAATAATTCAAAAAACATGCATGCATTTGACAAATTATTTGTATAAATGTAGTTGTTTGAAATATGTGATAATGCACGAGATCAAATAATTTTGATGAATGGGTGACTGTGACGTATTTTGAGGCGTTGCATACTTCTGGAAACACATTTCTTGGCGGTTCCAAACGTTATGAGATTGGGCAAACTCGAAACCTTGCCCCAATTTCTGGCCATAGGGAAAAATGAAGCTTTTATTATGATGTGACCGAACCCACAAGGCTATCTACGTATCCCATTCCAAATAGGAATCAGGTCAAGCGTAGTTCATGTACATCAAATAGAAAGCGCAAACATAATCTTAAACATAGTATCTCTTGACTGCGTTCGAATTAATAGGTTTTGGTCAAATCTCTCCATCCATTTATGCAAGTATAAGTGCTCCTCCTGTTAACACTCAGTGAACCATGTAAGGGCCCTACTAGTTGGGTAAGAATTTCCCCTTTGCTTCATCCTGACATGGGAAAATTCGCATTAGTACCAACTGCCCCGGCGTGAATTGCCTCGACCTGACCTTTTTGTTGAAAGATCTTGCCATTCTATTCTGGAAGAGTTAACCATGACATACTGCGTTCATTCTTTTTCCATCAATTAGAGCTAGTTGTTCATACCGACTTCGTACCCATTTGGCATCATTGAACTCGGCTTCTTGTATGATTCTTAAGGAAGGGATTTCCACTTCGGCAGGAATAATGGCTCCAGTAACATAAACCAGTATATAGGGAGTTGCCCCAGTTGATGTACGAATTGTGGTACAATACCCAAGTAAAGCAAATGGTATCTTCTCGTGCCATTGTTTGTAATTGTCTACTACTTTCCTCAATATCTTCTTGATGTTCTTGTTGGCGGCTTCTACGGCTCTGTTCATTTGCGGCCTGTATGTTGTAGATTTTCGATGCTTGATCTTGAATGTTTCACACATGGCTTTCATCAAATCGCTATTGAGATTGGTAGTATTGTCAGTAATGATTGACTCTGGTACTCTAACTCGACAAACAATGCAGTCCTGAACAAAATCCACCATAGCCTTCTTAGTTACAACTTTATAAGATGCGACTTCAACCCATTTTGTGAAGTAGTCTATGGCCACCAGAATGAACCTATGTTCATTTGAAGCAGCGGGTTCGAGTGGTCCGATGACATCCATACCCCAAGCGAAGAAGGGCCAGGGCAAACTTGTTGCATTAAGTTCGTTGGGTGGTACCCGTATCATGTCAGCATGTATCTGGTATTGGTGACACTTTTGAACATATTTGATGCAGTCCGTTTCCATAGTCATCCAGAAATACCCTGCTCTTAGTATCTTCTTGGCCAAAATGAAACCATTCATGTGGGGTCCGTAGGTTCCGGCATGTATTTCCTCTAGTAATTTGGATGCGTCCTTGTCATCGACACACCGCAATAATCCCAGATCAGGAGTTCTTCTATATAGAATTCCTCCACTTTGAAAGAAATGGTTGGCTAGTATGCAAAGCGTGCGCTTTTGAGTCTAGGTAGCACACTCTGGGTATTCTTTCTTTTCCAAATACTCCTCAATGTCTTGGAACCACGGATTTCCGTCAATCTCTTCTTCAACATGAGCACAATAAGCTGGCTGCTTATGAATTCCTATTGGGATAGGATCGATGAATTCTCGCTGGGTGTTCATGGAAGACAAAATGGCTAATGTGTCTATGAACTCATTCTGAATCCTTGGAACATGTTTGAATTCTCTCTTTGTGAACCTTTTGATCAGCTCTTGTACATAGTGCAAATATGGCAATATTTTTGGTGTTCTTTGAAGCTCATTCCCCTGGAACCTGGTGCATCAAATGATCTGAATATCCGATTACCAGCAGCTCCTAAAGGTTCATGTCAATGGCCATTCTAAGTCCCATGATGCAGGCCTCATATTCTGCCATATTGTTGGTGCCTGAAAACCTGAGTTTTGCGGATACCGAATAGTGTTGACCAGTTTCTGATACTAAGACAGCTCTGATACCTACTCCTTTGAAGTTTTCTGCTCCTTCGAAGAACATCCTCCAACCATCGTATGCTTCGGTAATATCTTCTCCTACAAATGATACCTTCTCATCATTAAAATACGTTTTCAATGGTTCGTATTCTCCATCTACGGGATTTTCTACCAAGTGAACTGCAAATGCATGCCCTTTGACTGCCTTCTTAGTTACATAGACGATGTCAAACTCACTCTGAAATATTTTCCACTTCGCTAACTTACCCGTAGGCATTGATTTCTGAAAGATGTATTTTAGCAGATCCATCCTTGATATAAGATATGTAGTATATGAACAGAAATAATGTCTCAACTCTAAGCTATCCATGTCAAAGCACAACAGGTGCATTCCAACAAAGAGTACCAGGCGTTATAAGGCATGAATTTCTTTCTCAGATAATATATCTCCTACTCCTTTTTTCCAGTTTCATCATGTTGTTCCAGAACGCAATCGAAAGATCTACTATGGACAAATAAAGCAACAAAGGTCTTCCTTATTCTGGTGGGACCAACACGAGTGGATTAGATAAATACTCCTTTATTTTGTCGAAAGGCCTTCTGGAATTCTTCAGTCCAGCTTGTTGCAATATCTTTCCTCAACATTCTGAAGATTGGCTCACATATCACGGTTGATTTTGCTATAAAGCGTATGATGTAATTGAGGCACCCTAAAAAAGTCATCACACCTTTCTCATTCTTTGGAGGCGGCAAGTCCTAGATAGCTTTGACTTTTGATGGGTCTAACTCAATCCCTTGGCGACTGACGAGGAATCCTAACAGCTTTCCAGCAGGGACTCCGAAGGCATATTTTGTAGGATTCAATTTCAAATTGTATTTTTGAAGCCGGTCAAAAAATTTCTTCAAGTATGCTATGTGATCCGAACTTCTTTTAGATTTGATGATAACGTCATCCACGTACACCTCTATTTACTTGTGTATAATGTCATGGAAGATAGTCGTCATAGCCCTCATGTAGGTGGCCCCAGCATTCTTCAAAGCAAAAGTCATCAATTTGTAGCAGTATATTACCCATAGTGTGATAAAGGCTATCTTTTCGGCATCCTCTTTATCCATCCACATATGATGGTAACCTCTGAAGCAATCCACAAAGGATCGGAGCTCATGCCTGACATAGTTGTCAATCAGTATGTGAATGTTGGGCAGTGAGAAATCATCCTTAGGACTCGCCTGTTCAGTTCTCGGTAATCGACACATACTCTAACTTTCCCATCTTTCTTAGGAACTGGCACAATGTTGGCCAACCAAGTCGGGTATTCGACCAATCGGAGAACCTTGGCTTTGATTTGCTTGGTGACCTTATCTTTTATTTTCAAACTCATATCTGGCTTGAACTTTCTAAGCTTCTGCTTTACTGGTGGATACATTGGATTGGTGGGTAGTTTGTGAGCTACTATAGATGTGCTTAAAACATTCATATTGTCGTAGGACTATGTAAATATGTCTTCATATTCTTTTAAGAATCTGATATACTCCTCCTTCTCTGATGGTGATAGATGAATGCTTATACATGTTTCCTTGGCCGTTTCGGAATCCCCTAAGTTAAGGCCTCAGTTTTCTCCAAATTAGACTTTGGTTTGTTTTCAAAATCCTCTATTTCCTTGATAATTTCTTCAGGTATTATATCATCCTCTAGATTCTTCAAATCGCTGTCCTTATATTGCGTTGTCTCATTACATGTCACAGTCATAGGTTCATCAGGATATGTAAAATTATGCTGAAAAGAAATGTAGAAAGATAATAATAAATATAAAAAGCCGTAAGGTATTAATAAAACTTTTAAAAACTTCAACAAGTACGACTCGATGGGTCGAGTAATTATTTCAAAACAAAATATTGAAATATGTCTCAAATGTTCAAAACTATTTGAAAATAATTCATGCTAATTTGTCAGGCTACCCAGGAACTCGACAGGCCCGGGATGGTGTAGCAGTCCAGTTCTTAAGAATAACTCCTTATTCCATGGTTTGAATGGTAAGGTTTTCCTCCTCTTCCTCCTCAACAATTGCACTGCAGCCCATGTCTTCTTCATCTAGAAACAACTTCCTCATGCCAGCCAAAACCTCATCTTCCTCAGATCCCCACATCATGTCAGCTTGATGGAATGTCTGCTGCAGAGGTGGTACGGGTTGTTCCAACAGATAATAAGGAGCACGCCATGGTGGTGTCCAATCCTGGTATTCTTGCCATGTGTATTCATATCCGAGTCTAAAAGTCGTACCACGGTACTGTGGTTGCACGATTTAGGTGATCCCATGAAGCTTTTTGTCGATACATTTTCCTGATTCATATCCCATCCACAATAATATTCTTTCTATCTTTTTGCTCCACCATCGGTCCTTTTCAATTGTGTTAACCTATTTAATATAATGGTATGTTTCTCCGCCTAGCTTCCTTCTATTTTCGATGACCGGAACAGTTTGGTTGGTGTAGATGGGGTTGCTTTCATCTCCATGGATGATCACCTCCTGATGATTCCACTCGAACTTCATAGCTTGGTACAGAGTTAAAGCCACTCCCCCGGCGGAATGTATCTATGGTCGTCCCAACCATAGATTGTAAGTATCAGATATATCTAGTACTTGGAACTCGACATCAAACCAAGTCGGACCCATCTGTAGACCGAGGTTGATTTCTTCAATGGTGGCTCTCTGATATCCATCGAACACCTTCACATTCGTGCTTCCTATTCGTATCTCGTGCATGACTTTACCTAGTCTCTTTAGAGTGGTCAAGGGACATATGTTGAGACTTGAACCTCTATCTATCAAAAACGTGGCGATAAACTTATCTTTAGATTTCACCATGATGCGCAACACCGTGTTGTGACTCAGTCCTTCTGGTGGTAATTCATCTTCCTGGAAAGTGATTTTGTGGCTCTCCAAACCTGTTCGACCATGTTAGCCATCTCTCCACTAGTGATGTCGGTGGGTACATAAGCTTCACTTCATCAAAGCATTCTTGTGCACGTCTAAGTTTTGCAGCAGTGATAAGATGGATATTTAATCAAGAGTTTTGTTCAAGTGGTCAACAACAGAGTTGTCACAACCCAATTTTCCCTGCGTTGGGTTCCGTGAGGGCACTTAGTCTTAAGGACTAGGTAAGCCTAATATTTACGGAAGAACAACAATAAGTAACATCTTAAACTATTTTTGGAATGAATCCTTTACACAATGAACATACTCCTAAAACCCAGTAAAACAAGTCATAAGCTCTATAAAGTTAGCTACCACTTCTAAATATAACTGTCCAGAAAAGAAGGAAACAATTGAATACAAATAAGAAGATGACTCTGAAGCCTGCGAACGCAACAACATGTTTACCTTGAGTCTTCTCAGCAATGATCCGCACGCCTACTAACGATCGATACCTGGATCTGCACAACAATAATGTATAGAAGAGTAGCACGAGCACAGCACAGCGGTGCCCAGTAAGTATCAAAACTAACCTCGGTGGAGTAGTGACGAGGAACAGTCGAGACACCTACTGGTCTAATAAACTGAAGAAGTACAAGTGTAAAACAGCAGAACATAATATCTATAAAAGGACTAGGCAATATGAGTAACAACACAGTAATTGCAATAAGGAAGGAAAACAACAAGTAACAGCGGAACACCGTAATAAGAACACAGAAAAGTGAATGGAAATACAACCCAACTCCGAAATCACAATTACAGCAAAGACAAGTCATAACCCAATAACTACGACAACTTTCACATTTGGTCTTAGCTAGCAAACTTCAATCAATTAGCCAAATCGTCCAAGTGATAAAAATGTTTCGAAATATACTTCGTTCCAATATTATTTTCCCAATAATAGTTTCTTTCAAAATAAATATCTTTGGAATATAATTTTTTATGAATAATTAACCTTTGAATATAAGCCACCCTGTGACGCCTGATCTCAAAATCATATAATACAGGTCTCAATACCTGAACCCTAACACTTGGCATCTTGTACCCTCATCACACCACATAGTCATACTGACAACTCACATACCAAATAGGGTCATTCTCACATAGAAGACAAATAAACAAATGGTGTGCGTCTACACTCAACAATACCAAGAAGCCTCCTATCCGATTAGGGTACTTAGCCATGTGTATGCTTGTGCAAGTGTCCTAACATAGTTCATACTAGCTAGTAAGTGTAAGGAATAGAACGGACAACACATATATTGTTTACACAAGGATAGGATCAATGAAAACAATAGCACAGAACACAGAGATAGCAACAAGGGGATCTACCCGGATATCGTCCCGTAGTCCCAAATGTAAATGTGCAGGGGGATCTACCGGAATACCGATCCGTAGTCTCAAAGTAAATATGCAAGGGGATCTACGGGAATACCGATCCGTAGTCCCAAAGTAAATACCCAGTACAGGAGGATTTACCGGGTTTCATCCTGTAGTCCCAAATATAAATGTGCAGAGGGATTTACTGGAATACCAATCCGGAGTCCCAAAGTAGATATCCAGTATAGGGTGATCTACCGGGTGTCGTCCCGTAGTCCCAAATATAAATATGCAGGGGGATCTACCGGAATACCGATCCGTAGTCCCAAAGTAAATACGCAACACAATCAACAAAAATAACAATTATAGCACAATATAAGGCTCGTACATCACCACAATATGTATATTAACAACAATAACAATAATATAAGGAAAGACAAGTAAATCGACTCAAGTACTGTAAATCACATGGAAACAGCAGAACCAGCTCCCAAAGAATAACCACAAAAAAGAATGCTGACATAAAGGGAACAATTGAACAGCAGGAAAACTAACATGTATAAACGATTCCACAATATACAAGTCAATAACAAGGAAATCAACATGAGTCAAATGGTCCCAAATGAGCGCAAGTCAACAAAGATATAGGTTATCTAAACTCCTTTTAAGATTGGACAATTTCGAGGATATTCGATAGTTCAATTTAAGGAAAGATGATCTTAGCTTCACTAAAGACTAAACAAATTTCAGGAGGGAAAATAATAATTCTCAATTAAGACAAGCAGCTATGAAAAGATAGCATGACAATAGGAGAGGTGAAATTCTTTAATTAAGTCAAATAGGAGTCAATTAGGCAATAAAAGTGAATCATGAAGCAATTAATTCCAATTAAGCATGTAGAGGTGAAACTAGTAAATAGAAAACTCAGTCATGTCAAGAACACATTCATACACAGTGAATATAAAGACCTAAGAACCCTAAAAGGCCAATTTTCCACAAATAATCCCGATCACACACTCGTCACCTCGCGTTCACGAACTACAATCAACATAGAAGACTCAAATCCTAAGGGGAAGTCCCCCACACAAGGTTAGACAAGATACTTACCTCGAACCAGCTTAAAAATCAACCTGAAACCACGCTCTTGCCACGAGTATCCAACTCCAAGTGGCCCAAATCTAATTAAATAAATTTCGTAATGTAAATATAACTACAATCAACGAATTTAGCTAAAGGAATCAAAGCTAAGGTAAGAAAAGAGAAAAATGCCCAAAAATCCTCCCCGGCCCATGTCTCGGAATCGGGTAAAATTACGGATTATGAACACCCTTCCACTCACGAGTCTAACCATACCAAAATTACTCCAATCCGATACCAAAATCTTGATCAAAACCCCAAAATTAGGCCTAAGATCTTTTCTCAATTTTCCCCAATTTCTCACCCCAAATCCGAAATTTAATGATGAATTCATGTTTAGATTAAAGGGTTAAAAGCAAAAAGGAGTTAAGAATCATTACCCGCAAACTCCCTCCGAAAATCTCTCCGAAATTCCTCTCCTACCGAGCTCCCAATTTGATTTTGTGATATGAACTCAAAACCCTCGATTTTGAACTTTATGTTCTGCCTAGACGCGACCTTAATTGCGATCGCGAAAGCTCCCACGCGATCGTGAAGAACAACTTTGCTGGCTCCCAGATTTACCCTACACAAACGCGATACTCCCCATGCGAACACGATGCTTGCACTGTTCAGGTCTATGCGATCGCGATTGACCTTACATGATCGCGAAGAGAAGCTCTCCATTCCACAGCTGCCTCACTCCTTCTTCGCGGACGCGGCATAGCCCTCGCGTTCGCGATTCAACCTTCTACCATACTACGCATTCGCATACCTTTCCCTGGAACATGAAGAACAAAACTCCCTCTACCTCAGCGAAGCCTACATGATCGCGAGCCTACTTACGCAATCGCAATGAAGGAAAGTCTGCAATAGAAAAACCAGAAAATCTGATCCTTCTCCAAGTCCAAAAATAGTTTGTTGAACATCCGAAACACACCCGAAGCCCTAGGACCTCAAACAAACATATCAACCAAATCCTAAAACATAATACGAACTTAGTACAACCCCCAAATCACATCATACAACGCTAAAACCACGAATCACCCTACAATACAAACCTAAAGAACTTGAAATTTCAAGAATCCTACAACCGATGCCGAAACCAACCAAACCAAGTCCGATTCACCCCAAATTTTGCAGAAAAGTCACATTCAACACTATGGAGCTATTCCAACTTTCGGAATCGGATTCCGAACCTGATATCAAAATTTCACTATTGATCCGGAAACTTCAAAAATTTAACTTTCGGTATTTCAAGCCTAAATAAGCTACGGACCTCCAAAACACAATCCGAACACACGCCTATGTCCAAAATCACTATACAAAGCTGTTGAGATCACCCAAAACCCATTCCGAGGCCGTTTACTCAAAAGTCCAATTCCAGTCAAATTCTCACCATTTAAACTTTCAAAACTAGTTTCCTTCTTCCAATTTGACTCTGAATCATTCGTTAACATAATTCAACCATGCACGCAAGTCGATACACATATTATGAATCTATTCAAGACCTTACGCCATCAGACAGAGCTTAAATTCTCAAAACGACCAGTCGGGTCGTTGCATCCTTCCCTTCTTAAAACCAACGTTCGTCCTTGAATGTGCTAAGATTCGCCTCGAAGTTGTCAAGTCGCTAAATGCACACTTCCAGCATACACCCGCAGGTGATCCTACGTCACCCCAATCCACATGAACCTGATGACATCATCTCAACTGAAATTTAACCTTTCTAACAATACCAATAAGCCCTAGAGCCAGAATCCTCTCATTCCATCCATTTCCAAAAGAGCCGATTCTAAATCCATACCCGGTATCAGTCTCAACCAGCTATATTAATTCATGCCAACGCCCATATGGTACAACCTTACAACATGACACATCACACATAGACCTGTAGTAACATTCCTGATCGCAATATTCGCTCAAAATCAAATTCAGCACCGGTCATAAGCCTCATATTTAATAGGGATCCATTTCAAATCTCCACAACACTGGCGATGATACAATAACCAGAAAAGCAACATAACTAAACACCTGAGTCACCAAATCACAACTAATACCAACGGGCACACACCCTACAAGCTAAAACTCAAGAAGCACAGAACGAAAATAACTGAATATGGAAAGGAAAACACATAAATGAGCTATCAAACAAGCCCGCCAAGCACTACAAAACAATCTAACAAGAAAGAATTAAAGCATATAAAAGAATCACAAGGATCTCATATTGATATAACTCTCACTGTAGTACACAACCCGGTCTCAACACATCAAATCACATGAAATCACGAAGGTCCCACCCTCAACTCTGAATCACAAGTATGGTACACATCAAGCTAGCTAGAGACTCTCACTAGATCAATTCTGTCAACAAAATTACAACACGTACTGGATCCCACACCAGTGGAGCATAAAAATCACAGCTCATAGCCAAAAATACCCAGAAGTCACATCAAACTTACCGAAAGGGACAACAAGAATTTACTACTAGTCTCATAACTCTTGACAATGACTAGAAATAGATGATAGACACGACTACCACTCATAGAACCTCCCAATAGGGTAATCACATAAACAAAGTGCTAATCTTGAAACTCACCCATAAGTGGAGAAACAAATAGGGGAACTCACCCCGATAAGCAGAACTGTAATGAACTATAGATGGTGCTCCTTTATAACAAACCGAAAGCATACCTAAATGACATCACCTGGCATAGAGGCCTTAAGCCTACTATAAGCAACACATCAATGGGCCGGGCCTCCCTCTATTGGGCTCCCCCTACTCACCTGAATACCTCGCTGTGACATATCTGCCCGAAATCTGGGGAAATCCCTCTCCAAGTGGCTAGTAACTCCACACTCAAGCAACCCATCTATTGACGTGGATGTGGGAACGGTGCGGTACAGGTACTTTGAGACCCATGAACATATAAATCACTGTGCGAACCTAAAGCACAACTGAACAGGATGACCCACAAAACCTCTACCATGTCTCACCCTGCCTCTAAAATAAGGGCCAGCAGATCTCTCCATTCTACGAGGCCTCCTCGCCTCCCTGTAATCTCTCTCTCTCTATCTCTCTCTCTCTCTCCTGATCTTTCCAGTCCTCTCGCTCCCGATCCTACATGCCCTATAGCTAGTGAGCAATCTTTACCACCTGCTAAAATGAAATATCTGACTCCAACCCTCGAGCCATACTGAACCGAATATTATACCTAAGCCCCTCAATGAATCTAGGGACTCGCTCTCTAACTGTAGCGACCAAGCAGGTGCTTGTCTGGCCAAATCACTGAATCTGATGGCATACTCTAATAATGACATAGTGCCCTGACGCAACTGCTCATACTCCACACGTCATGCATCTCGAAGTGACTGAGGTACAAACTTTCTCAAACATCTCTGAAAACTGAGCCCATGTAAGTGAAGTTGTATCGACCAGCTACTCAACTCATATACCCGCTACCACTGATAAGTCGTTCCTTGAAGCTGGAACATAGTAATAGCAACCCCACTCATCTCAACAGTACCTATAGTATGGAGAGTACGATGGTACTCCTCAATAAACCCCGTTCACTCTCTGAAGCCCAACCACTGAATATAAGAGGGTCACATTTTCTTGAACCTTGCAAATCTAAGTTGCCCTTCCTCAGATATTGCTGCCATAACCATGGGCTGAACTAGAACTGCAAGCTGTGTTGCCATGACACCTAGAACTTGACCAACGTGAACTCGCTGCTCAGGAGGTGCTCTAGCTGTGGCATGTACTCCTCATTGGCCTCTGCCTCTGCCTCTAAAGACACTTGCTCTGGGAGCAACGTCATTGATAACCGCAGCTTGTGTCCTTACCATCAGTGATAGAAATGGAAAGATAAAAGTTTAAACTCCGATATCAATAAGGTCGCACGATAGGAATGAAAGAAGTGAGATTGTCCTAATAGTTCCATAGCCTCTCGAAGATAAGTACAGACGTCTCCGTACCGATATGCAAGACTCTACTAAACTCACTTATGACTCGTAGCACCTATTAACCTAGAGCTCTGATACCAACTTGTCACGACCCAATTTTCCCTACGTTGGGTTCCGTGACGACACCTAGTCTTAAGGACTAGGTAAGACTATTATTTACGGAAGAACAACAATAATAAATAACATCTTAAAATATTTCTGGAATGAATCCTTTACACAATGAACATACTTCCAAAACCCGGTAAAACAAGTCATAAGCTCTATAGAGTTAGCTACCACTTCTAAATATAACTGTTCAGAAAAGAAGGAAACAGTTGAATACAAATAAGAAGGTGACTCCGAAGCCTGCGAACGCAGTAGTAGGTTTACCTTGAGTCTCCTCAGCAATGATCCACACGGCTACTAACAATTGATACGTGGATCTGCACAACAAAAATGTGCAGAAGAGTAGAATGAGCACACCACAATGGTGCCCCGTAAGTATCAGGACTAACCTCGGTGGAGTAGTGACGAGGAACAGTCAAGACACCTACTGGTCTAAAAAACTGAACAAGTATAAGTGTAGAACAACAAAACATAATATTTATATAAGGACTATACGATATGGCTAACAACACAGTAATTGCAATAAGGAAGGAAAACAGCAAGTAACAACGGAACACCGTAATAAGAACACAGAAAAGTGAATGGAAATACAACCCAACTCCGAAATCACAATTACAGCGAAGACAAGTCATAACCCAATAACTACGACAACTTTCACATTTGGTCTTAGCTAGCAAACTTCAATCAATTAGCCAAATCCTCTAAGTGATAAAAAAATGTTTCGAAATATACTTCGTTCCAATAATATTTTCCCAAAAATAGTTTCTCTCAAAATAAATATCTTTTGAACATAATTTTTTTGAATAATTAACCTTTGAATATAAGTCAACCTGTGATGCCTGATCTCAAAATCATATAATACGGGTCCCAATACCTGAACCCTGACACTTCGCATCTTGTACCCCCATCACACCATATAGTCATACCGAAAACTCACATACCAAATAGCGTCATTCTCACATGGAAGACTAATAAACAATGGTGTGTGTCTACACTCGACAATACCAAGAAGCCTCCTATCCGATTAGGGTGCTTAGCCACGTGTATGCTTGTGCAAGTGTCCTAACATAGTTCATACTAGCTAGTAAGTATAAGGAATAAAACAGACATCACATATATTGTTTATACAAGGATAGGATCAATGAAAACAACAACTTAGAACACAGAGATAGCAACAGAGGGATCTACCAGGATATCGTCCCGTAGTCCCAAAGTAAATACCTGTCGCACCCCCCTTTTCCCTTTTGACGGGGAAGTCCGGGTTCCGACATTCATGGGGTGTAATGACTCATTTCCTTTTGGGAATTGGGTATTTGAAGAGTCGCCATCTAACGGATTACGGTGCGTTAGGGCACCTAGAGTGATTAACTCTTCGATTGGTTTGCATTACCAGAGATTAGGATAAGGGCTCGAAGTAACCTCAAGGGGAAGGTGTTAGGCACCCCTCTTGGTTCACAACGGTGGGTCTTGACTGAACTTATATTCACAAATTAGTCCATTATAAATAAACAGTTGAATCAAATAGGTTGCAAGTAAAGCACGTTGGATAACTCAAGTAATAAGATAAATATTTGGACAAGTTGTAAAATAAAGGTTTAAATAAAAAGGGAATTTTGGTAAAGGAGGGGTCCTAGGTAGGTTAGCCTATAGGACCACCCCACAAAATGTCCGGTAAACACTCCTCGATGAGGGGCTACACATGACATTAGCACATAGTCATCATATCCCATATCTACCCTTCCCATCCCCTTAGTGGTCATGCAAAGCGAGTGTTCGGTCAACGATTTTTATTGCGTGCTACTACCCGCCCCTTCTTAATGATCCTGGAGGGAGTTAGGACTTCTACCTATAGGTGGTTCTAGACGGACCGCTATGGTTTTAAAGGTGAAAGTTCAAAGGCAAATAGAAAAACACTAAGGACTTTCAGCACATAGAAAGAAGCAATTAGAGGCTCAAAGTTTCCTACTCAAATAAGCACATAACAGCACGACTCAAGCACAATGAAGGTCTTTTATCAGACAGTATCTTAAGGCAGGACGTCTAGGTAACTATGCAAAAGACAAACAATCTCTTCTAGATTCAGAAGTGAATACCCCTAGTAGTTGCCTATCGATTTTAAAAGCGTGTTAGGATCATAAAACATTAAGCAATAGAAACAGTTTTAGAGATGCAGTTTTGAAAGCGCCCTAAAGGCTTGCCTATATGCGGAGTACTGATGGCTACTTTTATAGTGAAACAAAGCAGGTTTTGAAATAGACTTCTTTAATACCTATAAGCATGCAGTCTAATAGTATATTGCGGTGGTTTAAAAGAACTTGTTTTAGGAAATAAACTACGTAATTAAACCCAATTCTGAAGTGAGATAAGCGTGGACTAAGTTGAATTACTTAGTTTAGATTGACAAGCAAAATTTCGAATATGGTTCCCTAGAGGCATGATATCTAACTTCGTTAATATGATTTTAAGGCATGCAGACATGAAAACATACATAAACACTTGCCATAACAGAATTTGGATTAAATCCTATAGGCATGACATCTATAGTTAATCCGATTTTAAGACAATGAAAACATACATGAACACTCATCATAAAAGAATCTGGATTAAGTCTTATAGGCATGTTATCTATAGTTAATCTGATTTTAAGAAATTGAAGGTGTGGTTTCTATTACAGAATTACTTGAAACCTATAGGCATGGTTTCTAGCATGGTGAGATAAAAAAATGTAAAGCCCTATAAGCATGATTTCTACTTGATAAAGTAATTAGATCCTATGAACATGATTTCTACCCATATTACCCCATAAAACATGTATCTACCCATCCCTTTCACCAAATACCCCAATATTTGTTTACAAGTTTTTACAGACCAATGAATGAATTACATAAGTAAATAAGAAGTTGTTCTATAGGGATCCTTCGATTAGGCCCATATTCCCAAAGCCTCCAATGGCCTCAAATGCCTTAATTTCATAGACAATGTCAGAGTCTAGGTGCATCAAAGTTCCCTAAGGATCTCAAGGATCCCGGGCACTGCTTACACCTAGACTTGGTAACCAAAAATTGAACAACTGTAGTGTAGAAGGGCCAACCTTAGTATGCCAGAGTTCAGAGGGTTCTCAAAAGGATCCTAAGGCAGTACACATACTGGAGGGGGCAAAACTTATTGATTAGGAGTAGAGTGAAAGTGATTAACACAAGTTGAAAGTTTTAGTAAAAAAACTGTATTAAAGAGGAAGTCTGTTTGAAAGTAATTTAGCAAAACACTGGGACTGTTTGAAAAGAAATGAACAGAATCCCAAACACAACACCTTAGGACAGGTTCGTACACAGCCAAGAATCACAGCACCCAAAGCAGGTTTAGTAGCCACAAATAGGGGTCAAGGGGTCTGGGGAATACATAGGACACACAATTAAGCAACGATCCAGGAATTAGTATATACATGTTCAGAAGCAGCTGGCCAGACATAGTCACAAAATTAGACAAAGGAACAAACTCAAATACAAGGGAGATAGGGATTTGGGGATTCATGGGACATATGATGGTAAGCATACAAGTAAGTGATAATTGGTATAGACATGTTCAGAAATAACACAGAGGAGTAACATGCTGATCTAAAGGAAGGGGAGTACATAATAAGGTAAACATCAATTACAAGTTTCACAACAAAACCACAAATAGAAGAAACTAGAAACAGGATGAACTGAAGCAATAAGAACATCATATTTATGTTGGAACTTTGAATTGAAATTTAGACATACCAGCAAGGGGGACAGTAAGCAAAGTGAAAGAGTAAGAGAACACAATGGTTAGCCTTGGCTTGCGGCCGGCTAACTTAGAGTCGTAGCAAGTACCACAAGAGAGAGCAGAAAATTTTAAGTGTGAGATATAGTTTTTGAACCAAGAGTGTTCGTGTGTTGTGTTAATGAAAGACTAAGGTATTTATAGTCTGAGAGCAGGTAGCAAATAAGGTAAAAAATCAAAGTCCATTAGTAATTAAGGAACTCAGAATCAACCAGTCAGGAAATCAAGGCAAGTACTCCCCTTAAGTCAAGGGAATTAATTCAAACGGTAAGACAAGTGATAAATAAGGAAGGAAATTAGTGTACAACTAATAAAGAAAGATTAAAATTCAGTAAGTATAGGGTAGACAATTAGGGCCAAGTTCAGAAAGCTCTTATTAAGGAAATAATTTAGTAAGTATAAAGTACCACAACAAATAAGGTAGGAGAATCAGTTAATTCCCTCAGACGAGGTAGAAATTTAGGGTTTAAAAGAAAATCTTTCAATCAAACCATAAAATAAGGAAATCAGAATCACTCAAAAGGAAGTTATGATTCCATACTCAACATATAAATAGAGTAAGAACAATTAGACGTAGCAAGCAGGTAGGGTTAACAATAGAAAGAGGCAAGTCTTAAACAATCGATGAACATAATCACATAGAGGTGTTATAAGTTAGGCTAAGAACTTAGTAAGAACATATTTGAAGCACGGTAACCACAGAAACTTAACAAAAATTGAGTAGTCATGCTAACAGGTAATGGAGGAGCCATTGGAGGCTTGGGGTTGAAGGGTGGTCACCGAGAAAGACCGGAGAAGGGAGGCGGTTGAAAGGGGGTTAGGGTTAAGGTGAGAGAAAAGAGGAGATGAGAGAATCTGAGGGTGGCGGTATTTTGGAAATGAGGTTAGGGTTAGGGTCATAGGAATTAAAAAAGGTAAGAAGTAATACGAGCCGTTGATCTAGGATATCAACGACCAGGATTTAATGGATTCCGGGTCGGGTAAATGTGTATAGGGTCTGGGTTGGGCAATTGGGTATGAAATTGGGCTGGGGGTTGGGTCCAATTTAGGTTGTAATTGAAATGTCAATTTGGCTATAATTTAAATAGCAAATTTCCCCCTATTTAATTTATAATAAATAATAAACACTTTTTGGAAACTAATTTTATGTACCAAAATGATTTAAAATATATATTTATCATTTTAAAAATATAGGGACCAATTTTACACATATAAAATGTAATTATACATTAAATGGGCTAATATTGTAATTATATGCAATTTAGCTTAAAATATACCAAATGCAATTATAAAAATGCATAAAAAAAATATTTTTACCATATTTTAGCATAAATATAGAAACTGAATGACTAAATCATCATAACAATAATTTGGGAAATAATTATTGGGGATATTATGAATAAAAGGGGAGGAAATAAATCAATTTAAATTCCTACACATCCCTGGTTTTACAGGAATTAGGCAATGTGTAGTTTTGGATTTACCCACGGAGTATGCCATGAAATTATTTCAAGAACGGACACGAGATGTCGAAGTGGCTATGGTGAGCGGTTAAGGCTCGGGACGGTTGGAGGGAAATGGAACGAGATTGCTCCTGCTAGGAAAGTAGTTGCTAACTGGTTACCTGCAGATAAAAGATGCTACAAACGTATTTGCGAAAATTTAAACATGATGCAAATTCCCTTCGGACCATGAGGGTTGTCTTTGGACGGTTAAGGATATCGTCCTTAGACCATGATGTCCTGGTCCATGAGTTGTTTAGTGAGGGATTCGCAAGCCATAAAATGGTGTTCTCGGGCCATGAAAATGGTGCCTCCGAACTATGACGCCTTTGAATAATGATATTCAAGTTCGAGAGATCCTCAGGCCATGGCATGGTGTCTTTCGGCTATGAGGATGATGCCTTTAGACTATGACGCCTTCGGATAGATTGGCGTATGATGTTAATAAGACAAGGCTTAGTCTTGTGAAATAGAGGGCAGAGCTTAGCCCGATTGGAAAGCAGATGGATAGTAAAATAGAGCAATATCTATGCAAAAGGGACAGTGCTTAGTCCCATGCGAATGTGGAGACAAGGATTATCCTCATGTAGGTATAGAGGCAAGGATTAGCCTCATACAAATAGGGAGTCAGGGATTAGACTCATGCAAGTGGGGAATCACGGATTAGACTCATGCAAGTAGGGAGGCAGGGATTAGCCTCATGCTGATATGAGGAGGTAAGGATTAGCCTCGTGTAGGTATGGAGGCAAGGATTAGCCTCATTCAAGTAGGGAGGCATTTATTAGCCTCATGAAGATATGGGGAGGCAAGGATTAGCCTCGTGCAGGTATGGAGGTACGGATTAGCCTTATGCAAGTAGGGAGGCAGGGATTAGCCTTATGCATGTATAGAGGCAAGGATTAGCCTCATGCAAGTGGGGAGGCAGGGATTAGCCTCATGCAAACGTGTAGACTCATGCAAATATGGAGTCAAAGATTAGACTCATGCAAATATGGAGTAAAGGATCAGCCTCATGCAAACGTGGAGTCAGGGATTAGACTCATACAAATATGGAGGCAAGGATTAGCCTCATGCAAGTGGGGAGGCAGGGATTAGCCTCATGTAAATATAGAGGCAAGGATTAGCCTCATGCATGTGGGGAGGCAGGTATTAACCTCATGCAAATGTGGAGTCAGGGAATAGACTCATGCAAATATGGAGTCAAGGATTAGACTCATGCAAGTGGGGAGTCAGGGATTAGACTTATGCAAAGAGCAAATAGTAGGTTAGTGTATTTCTTAGCTGGAGATGTATTCGATGTCTGATGGCCTGATAGATAGTGAATTATCTTTGTGTACACATGTTTCGCGAATGCTACGGTTACATCAAATGTGCCTACATTCAAAAAAAAATTGTAAGTTTTATGAGGGGAGGTTTGTTCTTGCTTCGTCCGCCGGCCTTGCTCTGCTTCGTTCTGAAAGCCCCTTCGAGTCCCCCTAGGTAGCACCTGACTGTTATAGAAATAGAGTTTTTGAAAAATATGCAATTATTGCTAAAAAATAGAGTTGTTTTGGAAATGTATTGATGTATCAAGTAATTTTGATGAACTAGTGACTGTGACATATTTCAAAGGCATTGCAGCTATCTCTGATTGGAATTTTAAGGGTCCTCCTCAAAATTCTGCCCCAGTTTGGTAGATGATCTTTGACTATTTCTGAATGGACCCTGCTGAGCCTTCTCCAGAATTTTGAGAATCCTTCTCAAATTTCTGCCCCAGTTCTTAACTAATTACTGACTTCTTGGCATGCGATGGCGCTGGCTGGACTTGCTCCAGAATTTTAAGGACCCTCCTCAATTCTACCCTAGTTTTTGATTTTGGGGGAAATGAAAATTTTATTATGATATGACCAAACCCATAAGGCTGCCTACATATCCCCTCTTAAATGGGAATCGGGTCAAGCGTAGTTCAATTACATCGGAAGAGAAAATGTAAAGTATCTAAGCATAGTATCTCTTGACTGCATCTGAATTGATCAGTTTTGGCCAGACTTCTCCGTCCATTTCTGCAAGTATGAGTGCTCCTCTTGTTAGTACTTTGTGAACCATGTATGGACCTTGCCAGTTGGGAGAGAATTTTCCTTTGGCTTCATCTTGATGTGGGAAGATTTTCTTCAATACCAGTTGCCTTGGTGCGAACTGTCTTGGTTTGACCCTTTTGTTGAAAGCTCTGGACATTCTGTTCTGATAAAGTTGGTCGTGACACACTGCGTTCATTCTCTTTCCATAGATAAGGTCCAATTGTTCATAACGGCTCCTTATCCACTCTGCATAGCTGAGTTCAGCTTCCTGTATGACTCTTAAAGAAGGGATCTCTACCTCGGCTGGGATGACAGCCTGGGTACCATAAACCAACATGTATGGAGTTGCCCCTTTTGACGTGTAAACTGTAGTGCAGTATCCCAATAAAGCAAAAGGTAGTTTCTCATACCATTGTTTGTGGTGCTCTACCATTTTCCTTAGTATCTTCCTGGTTCTGGTGGGACCAGGACTGGTGGTATGGACAAGTACTCCTTAATCTTGTCAAAAGATTTCTTGAAATCCTCGGTCCAACTTGTCTCGGCCTCTTTCCTCAGCATCTTGAAGATGGGTTCACATATGACTGTGAACTATGAAGTTTTTGAAATAAGTAAATATTAAAACGAAACTACAGGAAACTTTAAATGCCTAAAACGGCTATAGAGGTTAATCCTGCCAAGTTACCTAGGGACTCGGCAGGCTCGGGATGGTGTGGCGGTCCAGTTTCTGAGAAAAACTCCCTTTGCCACAGTTTGAATGGTGAGACCTTCTTCCTCCCCCTCCTTAATTATGGCACAACAATCCATGTCCTCATCTTCCAAATTCTTGGACCCATCGAGTGCTTCTTCCCCTGCAGTTCCCCATATTGTGTCAGCCTGGTGAATAGCTTGTTTCAAACGTGGCACTAGCTACTCAAGGGGGGTAATATGGTCCACGCCATAGAGGCGACCACTCCTTGTACTCTTACCATGTATATTGGTATCCAAGCCCAAATGTGGTACCATGATTTTTCAGCCGTATTAGCTTGGTGATACCTTGGAGGTTCTTTCCCAACCCTTTACCGAGTTCATATCCAGACCATGCTAGTATGCTTTCTATCTTGTTACTCCACCACTTATCCTTCTCGATGGCATTGGCCCGTTCGATGTGATGATATGTTTCCCCTCCTAGCCTTCTTCTATGTCCAATGTCCTGGATGGTTTGGCTAGTGTAGATGGGGTTACTTCTATATCCATGAATGATTACCTCCTGACGGTTCCATTCGAACTTCACGGCTTGATGTAGCATGGAGGGCACGACTCCGGCAGCATGGATCCATGGTTGGCCCAACAGAAGATTATATGGGGCTAGTATGTCAAGCACTTGGAATTCAACATCGAACCAAGTTGGATCCATCTACAAGCAAAGGTTGATTTCCTCGATCGTTTCCTTATAGGACCCATCGAAAGCCTTCACATTCATGCTTCTTACACGTACCTCGTGGAAACCTTTGTCTAACATCTTCAGAGTGTCCAGTGGTCAAATATTTAGGCTTGAACCTCCATCAACCAAGACCCTAGCAATGAACTTGTCTTCAAATTGTACTGTGATATGCAATGCTCGATTGTGATTCAAACCCTCAGGTGGTAGCTCATCTTCGTGGAAGATAATCTTATGGTTTTCCATTACTTGCCCGACCATGTTGGCCATTTCTTCGCCGGTGATGTTATTGGGTACATAAGCCTCGCTCAGTACTTTCATCAAAGTGTTCTTGTGTGCCTCTGAATTTTGCAATAGTGACAGGATAGATATCTGAGCAGGGACTTTGTTCAGATGGTCAACAATAGAGTACTCCTTTGCTTGCACTTTCCTCCACAAGTAATCTGGCCCGGTCTCAATAATAGGCTGCCTAGCAGTGGCCTCCTTACTTGAACCCCCCAAATGTTCAGGTGTATAGACTCTTCTAGTTCTAGTCATTCCTTGTGCAACATCAGATTCTTCTACCTTGGCCTTCCCTTTTTTCCGAGCCTCGGCAACATAATCCCAGGGTATTGCTTTTGAGTTGAATGGGAGTGTAGTTGATACTGTCACAGTAAAAGGTGTGACTACTTCTACTTCAAATTGAGCAGAGGTGGCTGCGGGCGGAGCTACTTCTACCTCGAATGGAACTGATGCAATTACCTCAACATCAATTAGTGCCTGAGTCTAAACCATAATGGGAGTAAGTGTGACTGCAATCTTAAAGTCGTTGCCTTCTCGAATATTAGGTGCGACTTCCTTTGCCTGTATGACCTTATTGTCAATGAGCTTCTGGATCTTATCATTCAATGTTTGGCATTCAGCAGTGGTATGCCCTTTCATACCGAAATGGTACACACAAGTTTTGTTTGGATTGACCAATTGGGATGGATTTTATAATCCCATAGCAGGAACATGAGTGACGTAACGTGCGGCTTTTAGCCTTTCATATAGTTGGCCGATGGGCTTAGCAATGGCGGTGTACTGTCTGGGTGGCTTGTAGTCGAAATTGGGTCTTGGTCTTGGATAATTTTAGTGAGCTGGTGGTGATTTGAAGTGGGATGGTTGGGAATTATATGTGTGATAGACAGAGGCTGGTTGGGAATACCTAGGAGATGAAGGTTGATTCGTAGGTGGTGATGCTTGGTATGTAGGCGGAGGTGTTTGATATGTGGGTGGAGGTGTTTGATGTGTGGGTGGAGATGTCTGATGTGTGGGTGGAGGTGTTTGATATGTAAGTGGAGATTTTGGGCCCTGAGCCACCATTACTTCCCCAATATCTCTCTTCTTCGATATGACGCCTGATTGTAGTGCCTTATTTGTGGCCTGCAGTGCCTCAAAATTCATTACCATCCCGCTCTTAATTCCTTCGTGGATCCTTTCTCTTAGCTTGATGATATCAGAGAATTTATGATTTTCGATGACCATCAACCTCTCGTAGTATTATGGATCCTATGCCCTGACGAAGAATTTATTCACCTGTTCTTCATCTAAAGAGGGCCTGACCTTGGCTGCTTCTGACCTCCAATGAGTAGCGTACTCGTAGAAAGTCTCAGTAGATTTCTTCATAAGATTCTGAATGTAGAAGACATCCGGTGCATTCTCTATGTTAAACCTGAATCGATCCATGAACTCCGATGCCATGCTTACCCAATTAGCCCATTTCTTGGGATTCTAGCTAATATACCAAGACAAAGTGTCCCCAGTAAGGCTCCTCATAAGGAACTTCATCTGGATCTTTTCATATTTCCCGACCCCGACAAACTTGTCACAGTATGTCCTTAGATGAACCCTGGGATCGCCTATTAGTTTTGTGTGTTCTAAGGAGGTGTTGGATTCTTTGCGTTTTGTTAGTGGATGTCAGGGACATTGAGGGTAAGTGACAGGTTTGCCAAGTTGCGAACATGCTCAAGTTCTCCTTGCAGTTCCAGTATCTTTTGTTCTAGTCTCAAGACTAGGTCATTCGGGGCTGGAGTACTATGGCCATCTGAAGTCTCTGCATTCTTAACATTTTCCTTTCGGATTCCACTTAAGTCACCAATCTTTGATTTTCCTTTGCCCTTTGTGTTGTTTGGAGGAGGAAGAGGTGGAGGGCCTCTAGATCTTGTATGATACACTGATGAGTCCAGTATGAGTGAACCAACCTAAGGGGATGGGAATAATAAATAAATAAAAAAGAAACAAAAACAAAAAGGTAACAAGTTAGTGAAGATTCTGAAATATTTGCAGTATTTAAACACATATTGTGAAATGTAAACTCGCGTCTTAATTTTGGAGTCTCGTTGTGCCCGAGGTAGGCCTAGCGACAAATAAATTTGGAGAACTTCAAATGCCAATAAATGCTTCATTTCATAATATAAAAATAGTTGAATCCCCAAAATGACACTAATATAATAATAGAATAAGTCACTACTGGCACTTGGCCTTATTACATTTTAGGAAAAACAAGTAAATCTAATCTATTTGGTCCCAGAAGGACCTTCCCTAAATTCGATCTTCCGGACTCCATCGTACAGATCTCCCAACTTGCGCAGTCCCAGTAGCAAGTAGGCTCTGGCCAGATGTCCTCCCTCAACTCCTTCAGTGTTCTGGCAATATTCAATCCTTTTTATGACTTTGCCCTCCAACTCCACTATTCCTCGCTCCAGATATTCTAGTTTCCTATTGGAAGTGATTGCCATCTCTTTCCACTCCTCGATCAACCTCATGTGTCTTTCATGTATTTCCCGGTGCTCATTCTCAGAGTCAAGGACCCTCTTGTGCAGCCTGTTGTACTTGACTTGAGCTTCAGCTTCCTCGTCTATGATTCTGTTCCCTCGACTAGTTCCCGATATCACCATTCCTTTCAGATTGTCCTCCAACCATGCCGGGTAGAGAGGCTCTCACCCTACATTATACCTATCTTGCTCAATGGTGCTTTTCTCCATGATGATTTTGAAGTGCCACATGTGCTGAGCTTGGCACTTGTAAGGGACGTCGTCATCTTGGAAGTCTGCCCTGAAATGACTCATTTTGACAACCCTTGGTACAACTTGTTTTCTACCTGCTTGCCTCATAACTCGTATAGTGACATATGGATATATCCCTCTCAACCTGATCAGCACCAAATACGGAGCATCCCTGGACCTGATAATAAAGTTGTCTGTTGGGAACCATTCAACCATCCACTATACCTGTTCCTCAGTCAGATTGTCGAAGAACTCTACCCATTCTCTGACGCTTTTCGGCTGAGCAAATCTATCAGGAATGTAGGTCATCTGCTTAGGGTGATGGGAGTCAATGTGGTCGCTCCAAGCCCTTCACGGGAATTCTTGACGATAGCGACCCTTTTGGAGATGCTCCAACAACCATAACTGCATCAACAAATTACAACCCTCAAAATGCTTGACCACTCTTTGACAGCGGTACAGAGCCCTGTAGATGTCGGCTATGATCATGGGGACTATAGTATATGTCTGTCCATTAATCCCTTTCATCAGAGTCTTAGCAACCATGGCCAACCTAGTTCGGATTCTTCCCTTTTTCATTGGGAACACTATCAGGCCTAGAAAGCACACAGTGAATACAAACGCTCTGTAGTGGATGTGACCCAGTGAAGTGAGGGAGATCCCATCATGGTAAGTGCGGAAAGACTTGATATGACCATACCTCTCATACATGTATTCGAAAGGTATGTAGGAATCTTTCAAGCACACTAGGTCGACATTCTTTTTCAGCCCCATCATCTTCAAAAATCCCCTGCCCGTACAGTTTTCTAGTACCAAAACCCCAGGATTGTCCCAAGTCAACCCCGCAAGTCCTCCTATTTCTTCTAAAAGCGGTGTCATCTCTACGTCACCTAAATGGAACACAGTTTTTTCACTATCCCAGAATAAGGTGGCAGCCTCGATCAATTTGTTGTTTGGTTCAATATCTAGCAAGAAAGGCAAGTTACCCAGGTACTTTTCACATGCTTCTTGTCACTTAAGGAAAGGTCCTCCCACCAATCTAGCAGCAATGGTGGGATGTTGCTAACCATACCGAATATGGGGACCTCGTGCCTCATTTTCTGCAAAACAAAAGGGTTAGGCCTTACCTCCACCAGACTCGACTATTTATACATTTATGATCAATATATCGGCATTTAGTTCTCCAAATTAATGCACAAAACGTGGTTGCGTCCTTTGGAATTATGGAAAACCCGATGGACTTGGATAAGGCTTATATTAAAGGATCATTATGTGGACAACATAACTGATCCGACTAGGTTTGACCATGATGCATGCACAATTTTAAATAGAGTAAGGTTTCTATGGGGTTCTAGACCAGTACCCTCAAGCGAACAACTTGAGGGGGAAGGCACGGAACCGTCGACTGCACCGCTGATCGACTAGTTTTACCGCAAATAAGCCTTTCTAAATTTAAGGGTAGTAAATAGGGAAGAGCGCAACCACTCATTAAAGCGTTGCTATAGGATTTGATACGCACGAGTGGAATATGATGTGGAGCATGATTTATGTAGCAATTAATAACATTTAGTCAAGTATTTGCACGTAGTAAAAATAAATACAACATTTAAATAATTGAAAGACAGTTACTGAGAAAAAGGAAACCAAAGAGACAAGTCAGTTTCAGGGATAAAGAACCATAAATGCTAAAAAATGGACAGTTAAATTCAAATAAGGGAGAAGGGTAGGGGATAAGCATGCTTGGACTAATTTGTAAAAGACAAGTTTGTTATGGTAAGAGCCTAAAAATATCCCCAGCAGAGACGCCATGCTGTCGCGCCCCTTTTTTTTCCTTTTTGACGGGGAAGTCCGGGTTCCGACATTCATGGGGTGTAATGATTCATTTTCTTTTGGGAATTAATTATTTGAAGACTCACCACCTAACGGATTACGGTGCATTAGGGCACCTAGAGTGATTAACTCTTAGATTGGTTTGCATTACCACAGATTAGGGTAAGGGCTCTAAGTAACCTCGAGGGGAAGGTGTTAGGAACCCCTCTTGGTCCACAACGGTGGGTCCCGGCCGAACTTATATTCACAAATTATTCCATTATAAATAAATAGTTAAATCAAATAGGTTGCAAGTAAAGCACATTGGATAACTCAAGTAATAAGATAAAGATTTGGACAAGTTGTAAAACAAAGGTTTAAATAAAAAGAGAATTTTTGTAAATGAAGGGTCCTAGGTTGGTTAGCCTATAGGATCACCCTACATAATATCCGGTAAATACTCCTCGATGAGGGGCTACACGTGACATTAGCGTGTAGTCATCATATCTCATATATACCCTTCCCATCCCTTAGTGGTCATGCAAAGCGAGTGTTCGGTCAACGATTTCTATTACGTGCTGCTACCCGTCCCTTCTTAATGATCCTGGAGGGAGTTAGGACTTCTACCTATAGGTTGTTCTAGATGGACCCATAAGGTTTTAAAGGTGAAAATTCTCAGGCGACAAGCAAAACACTTAGGATTTTCAGCGCAGAGAAAGAAGCAATTAGAGGCTCAAAGTTTCCTCCTCAAATATGCACATAACAGCACGACTCAAGTACAGTGAACGTCTTTTATCAGACAATATCTTAAGGCAGGACGTCTAGGTGAATATGCAGAAGACAAACAATCTCTTTTAGATTCAGAAGTGATAACCCTAGAAGTTGCCTATTGATTTTAAAAGCATGTTAGGATCAGAAAACATTAAGCAATAGAAACAGTTTCAGAGATGCAGTTTTGAAAGCGCCCTAAAGGCTTGCCTATACGCGGAGTAGTGATGGCTACTTTTATAGTGAAACAAAGTAGGTTTTGAAATAGACTTCTTTAATACTTATAAGCATGCAGTCTAATGGTATATTGAGGCAGTTTAAAAGAACTTGTTTCAGGAAATAAACTACGTAATAAAACCCAATTCAGAAGTGAGCTAAGCGTGGACTAAGTTGAATTACTTAGTTTAGATTGACAGATAGAATTTTGAATATGGTTCCCTATAGGCATGATATCTAACTTCGTTAATCTGATTTTAAGGCATATATGAAAACATACATAAACACTTGTCATAACAGAATCTGGATTAAGTTCTATAGGCATGACATCTATAGTTAATCCGATTTTAAGACAATGAATACATACATGAACACTCATCATAACAGAATCTGAATTAAGTCCTATAGGCATGACATCTATAGTTAATCTAATTTTATGACATTGAAGGCGTGATTTCTATTACAGAATTACTTGAATCCTATAGGCATGGTTTCTAGCATGGTGAGATAACAAAATGTAAAGCCCTATAAACATGATTTCTACTTGATAAAGTAATTAGATCCTATGAACATGATTTATACCCGTATTATCCCATAAAACATGTATCTACCTATCCCTTTCACTAAATACCCCAATATTTGTTTAAAGTTATTACAGACCAATGAATGAATTATATAAGTAAATAATAAAATAAGAAGCTATTCTATAGGGAGCCTTGGATTAGGCCCAGATTCCAAAAGCCTCCAATGGCCTCAAATGACTCAATTCCATAGACAATGTCAGAGTCTAGGTGCATCAAAGTTCCCTAAGGATCTTAAGGATCCTGGGCAGTGCTTACACCTAGACTTGGTAACCAAAAATTGAACAAGTGTAGTGTGGAAGGGCCAACCTCAGTATGCCAGAGTTAAGAGGGTTCTCAAGAGGATCCCAAGGTAGTACACATACTGGAAGGGGCAGAACTTATTGACTAAGAGTATAGTGAAAGTGATTGACACAAGTTGAACGTTTTAGTAAAAAAACTGTATTAAAGAGGAAGTCTGTTTGAATATAATTTAGCAAAACACAGAGACTGTTTGAAAAGAAATGAACAGAAGCCCAAACACAACACCTTAGGACATGTTCATACACAGCCAGGGGTCACATCACCCAAAGCTGGTTCAGTAGCCACAAATAGGGGGGAAGGGGTCTGGGGAATACATATGACACACAATTAAGCAAAGATACAAGAATTAGAATAGACATGCTCAGAAGCAACTAACCAGACATATTCACAAAACCAGACAAAAGAACAAACTCATATATATGGGAGATAGGGATTTGGGGATTCATGGGACATATGATGGTAAGCACATAACAAGTAAGTGATAATTGGTGTAGACATGTTCAGAAACAACACAGAGGGGTAACATGCTGATCTAAAGGAAGGGGAATACATAATAAGGTAAACATCAATTACAAGTTTCACAACAAAATCACAAATAGAAGCAAACTAGAAATATGATAAACTAAAGCAATAAGAAAATTATTTTATTATTGGAACTTTGAATTGAAATTTAGACATACCAGTAAGGGGGACAATAAGCAAAGTGAAAGAGCAAGAGAACACAATGGTTAGCCTTGGCTTGCAGCCAGCTAACTTAGAGCAGTAGCAAGTAGCACAAGAGAGAGTAGAAAGTTTTAAGTGTGAGAGATAGTTTTTGAACCAAGAGTGTTCGTGTGTTGTGTTAATGAAAGACTAAGATATTTACAATCTGAGAGCAGGTAGCAAATAAGGTAAAAAATCAAAGTCCATTAGTAATTAAGGAACTTAGAATCAGTCAGTTAGGAAATCAAGGCAGGTACTCCCCTTAAGTCAAGGGAATTAATTCAAATGGTAAGACAAGTGATAAATAAGGAAGGAAATTAGTGTACAACTAATAAAGAAAGATTCAAATTCAGTAAGTATAGGGTAGACAATTATGACCAAGTTCAAAAAGCTCATATTAAGGAAATAATTCAGTAAGAATAAAGTACCATAGCAAATAAGGTAGGAGAATCAGTTACTTCCCTCAGACGAGGTAGAAATTTAGGGTTTAAAAGAAAATCTTTCAATCAAACCATAAAATAAGGAAATCAGAATCAATCAAGAAAAAGTTATGATTTCGTACCCAACATATAAATAGAGTAAGAACAATTAGACGTAGCAAACAGTCAGGGTTAATGATAGAAAGAGACAAGCCTTAAACAATCGATAAACATAATCACATAAAGGTGGTATAAATTAGGCTAAGAACTTAGTAAGAACATATTCGAAGAACGATACCCACATAAACTTAACAAGAATTGAGTAGTCATGCTAACACACATAACCAAACAAAGAAAATCTAGAAATATTAGGAATTCTAGCACATGCAAGTTGAAAAAGCAGCAAGACCATAGAATCAGTCGAGATATGCAAAGGATAGAAGTCTGAACATAAAAATCAGTTTAAACAAAGTGTGGAAGAAGTTCCCAAAAACCATAACAACTTGAAATCGATTATTTTTGCAAAAAAGGTTCAAGAACAGTGTAAAACATAAAAGGAACAAACTTGAATCGTTTAATAATAGCAAAGACCTAAGAGATGCAAACAAAATTTAGGGTTTCTAGATATGGAAGAACCTGCTTAGAACTTCAAATATCGTAACAAATACAGTGGTGATTTTGCTCAAAATCACACCGGAGTAGATATGAATAGCCAAAATAGCAAACCCTAGATACAAGTCGGCGTGTTGCAGGGCCCTTGAAGGCCTTAGTGAAGATGAGCGAGGCAATGGAGGAGCCATTGGAGGCTTGGGGTTGAAGGGTGGTCACCAGAGAAGACCGGAGAAGGGAGGCGGTTGAAAAGGGGTTAGGGTTAGGTTGAGAGAAGATAGGAGATGAGAGAATCTAAGGGTGGCGGTCTTTTGGAAATGAAACTAGGGTTAGGGTCGTAGGAATTAAAAAAGTTAAGAAGTAATACAGGCCGTTGATCTAGGGGATCAACGACCAGGATTTAATGAATTCCGGGTCGGGTAAATATGTATATGGTCTGGGTGGGGCAATTGGATATGAAATTGGGCTGGGGGTTGGGTCCAATTTAGGCTGTAATTGAAATGCCAATCTGGCTATAATTTAAATAGTCAATTTTCCCCTATTTAATTTATAATAAATAATAAACAATTTTTGGAAAATAATTTTATGTACAAAATTTAAAATGTATATTTATCATTTTAAAAATATAGGGACCAATTTTACACATATAAAATATAATTATACATTAAATGAGCTAATATTGCAGTTATATGCAATTTAGCTTAAAAACACCAAATGCAATTATAAAAATGCATAAAAAATATTTTTACCATATTTTGGCATAAATATAGAAATTGAATGACTAAATCATCATAACAAAAATTTGAGAAATAATTATTGGAAATTTTATGAATAAAAAGGGTGGAAATAAATCAATTTAAATTCCTAAAATTATGAAGAAAAATTGTAAAACCCTTGTGCATGCTTATATATGCATGTATATGCTATTTTGAAGTTATTTATGCATATAAAAAATATAGGAAAAAAATGGGCATCAACAATACCCAGTATATGGGGATCTACCGGGTGTCGTCCCGTAGTCACAAATATAAATGTGCAGGGGGATCTACCGGAATACCGATCTGTAGTCCCAAAGTAAATATCCAGTATAGGGGGATCTACCGAGTGTCGTCCCGTAGTCCCAAGTATAAATGTGCACGGGGGATCTACCGGAATATCGAACTATAGTCCCAAAGTAAATACGCAGTACAACCAACAGAAACAATAGTTACAGCACAACAGAAGGCTCGTACATCACCACAATACATATAACAACAATAATAACAATAATACAAGGTAAGACAAGTAAATCGACTCAAGTACTGTAAATCACAAGGAAACGGCAGAACCAACTCCCAAAGAATAACCACAGAAAAGAATGTTGACATAAAGGGAACAGTTCAACAGTGGGAAAACTAACATGTAGCAACGATTCCACAATATACAAGTCAATAACAAGGAAATCAAGTCAAATGGTCCCAAATGAGGGCAAGTCAACAAAGATATAGGTTATCTAAACTCCTTTTAAGGTTGGACAATTTTGAGGATATTTGATAGTTCAATTTAAGGAAAGATGATTTTAGCTTCACTTAAGACTAAACAAATTTCAGGAGGGAAAATAATAATTCTCAATTAAGACAAGCAACTATGAAAAGATAGCATCACAATAGGAGAGGCGAAATTCTTCAATTAAGTCAAATAGGAGTGAATTAGGAAATAAGAGTGAATCATGAAGCAATTAATTCCAATTAAGTATTTAGAGGTGAAACTAGTAAATAGGAAA
Organism: Nicotiana tabacum; assembly: GCF_000715075.1. NCBI lineage: Eukaryota > Viridiplantae > Streptophyta > Magnoliopsida > Solanales > Solanaceae > Nicotiana > Nicotiana tabacum. The sequence goes on along the minus strand of NC_134087.1, from coordinate 182,029,571 downwards.
CTCAGTCATGTCAAGAACACATTCATACTCACTGAATATAAAGACCTAAGAACTCTAAAAGGCCAATTTTCTACAAATAAGTCCGAGCATGCACTCTCCACCTCGCGTTCACGAACTACAATCAACATAGAAGACTCAAATCCTAAGGGGAAGTCCCCCACACAAGGTTAGGCAAGATACTTACCTCGAACCGGCTCAAAAATCAACCTAAAACCACGCTCTTGCCACGAGTATCCAACTCCGAGTGGTCAAATCTAATAAAAAAATTTCATAATATAAATATAACTACAATCAACGAATTTAGCTAAAGGAATCGAAGCTAAGGTAAGAAAATAGAAAAGCGCCCAAAATTCCTCCCTGGACCCACATCTCGGAATCGGGTGAAGAATCTGAATAGTGCGCTCGGACCGTCCGTCCGTCTGAGGGTGAAATGTTGTACTCAACTCCACCCGAGTACCCAACTCATGCTAAAAGACCCTCCAGAACCGTGATGTAAACTGAGTACCCCTATCTGAGATCATGGACACTGGAATACCAAGCAGATGAACAATCTCCCGGATATATATCTCCGCCAACTGCTCCAAAGAATAAGTAGAACACAAGAATAAAATGAGTGGACTTGGTCAGCCAATCCACAATCACCCAAATAGCATCGAACTTTATCAAAGTCCGTGCGAGCCCAACTACAAAGACCATGGTGATCCGCTCCCACTTCCATTCCGGAATCTCTATCTGCTGAAACAACCCACCTAGTCTCTGGTGCTCATACTTCACCTGCTGACAGTTGAGGCACCGAGCTACAAATCCAACTATATCCTTCTTCATCTTCCTCCACCAGTAGTGATGCCTCAAATCCTGATACATCTTCGCGGCACCCGGATTAATGGAATACCATGAGCTCTGGGCCTCCTCTAGAATCAACTCTCGAAGCCCATCAACATTGGGTACACAAATCCAACCCCGCATACTCAATACCCCATCATTACTAATAGTCACATCCCTAGCATCACCGTGCTGAACCTTGTCCTTGAGAACAAGCAAATGAGGGTCATCATACAGCCGCTCCCTAATACGATCAAATATGGAAGACCAAGAAACCACGCAAGCTAGAACCCGACTGGGCTCTAAAAGATCCAATATCAGAAACTGGCTGGCTAAGGCCTGAATATCCATCGCCATAAGCCTCTCCAATGCTGGTAAATAAGCCAATCTCCCCAAACTCTCTGCCCGGTGACTCAAAACATCTGCCACCATATTGGCCTTGCCCGAGTGATACAAAATAGTGATATCATAGTCCTTTAGCAACTCTAACCACCTCCTCTGACGCAAATTTAGATCCTTTTACTTGAACAGGTGCTGCAAGCTCCGATGGTCAATATAAATCTCACAGGGAACCCTGTATAAATAATGGCGCCAAATCTTTAGGGCGTGAACAATGGAAGCTAACTCAAGTTCGTGAACAGGGTAGTTCTTCTCATGTATCTTCAATTGTCTGGATGCGTAGGCAATCACCCTACCATCCTGCATCAACACTGCTTCGAGGCCAACCCTCGAGGCATCACAATAGACCGTATAAGACCCCGAACCTATTGGGAATATCAAAATTGGGGTTGTGGTCAAAGTTGTCTTGAGGTTCTGAAAGCTCTCCTCACACTCCTCCGTCCACTGGAATAGAGCACCGTTCTAGCACGGTCGCTTAACCATTTTTATATTTGGCTTAATTATCTTGATTTACTAAATACCTTTTTTCTTGTTGCCCGATTTTATTACCGCTTTTGTTTAGATTGTTTACAATTATATAAACGAATCACGCGTACGTATATTCGTATTATATACCTTTTATAATTGTAGAGAATCGTGCCACGCATACGTGTACACAAAAAGGTTGATAATATTTTTATATTTTTATTATAAAAAATTTATTTGATATTCGAAATTGTGCTTAAAATAAAATTAAGAACATTCGCCTTTCTTAAATAGTGAACCGCACATCTCGGGTTTTATTAATTTAATATTCTCCGACGAATCTCTTTTTAAATTTTCGCTCAAAGTTGCGCGAACGCATAATCCGAACTGCTTTAAAAAAAATGTAATTTAGGCCACGCGAACGTATCCCTAATTTCACAAAATATTCTTGATAAAATTCTCTACAAATTGTTTATTGCATCCACTTATTTTTATATGAAAGCCATAGAGAAACACTGATTTAGACGTCTCTAAATTTTCTTGAAAAGAATTCAAAAGTTATTATGTGTTGACCGCAAGTCTTATTTTACGCGTATGAATTATATACCTCAAAACTATTCAAATTTTAAAGAATTAATGATGTGAAAAAGAAACAAACAACATGTAACTAAAAAAAACTATCATTTTTATCGTGGATACAACATTAATATATCCAAAAATCGAATCGCATATAAAACTGGAAAAGAATTAATTTGATAAACAAATTAATAGTTTCTGAAGAATTTTCATTGTTATATTTAATGCGAACTCTATTTCTACATATCCTTGACATAAAATGTTGCAATTCGTGCTTATAAATCCCATATCCTTCTCATATACTTGTTTTTAGTCCAAAGTTATAATTGTTTGGTTAATTTGTTTACAATGGTAGATAAGAATCAAGTTGATAAGAAAAAGAACTACTATACAAATTGATTCAATAAAATTGCATCACATGCAATATAGTTGTACGAAGCATTCCTAATATTCTAACCTCGTAACGAATTATATCACTTATGGTTATACATGTAACTTGTTATCACGCCATGTACGAACCACATACAACTTACATCAATCTAGCTTTAAATAAAATCGGACTTTTGTGACAAAATATGCTAGTAATGTAGTTTCTTGATACTTCCATACTATTCCATACTTAGCCAACAATATCATAAGATTTAATTAATGGCTAGCTTTCTGCCATGTTCCCTATCTTATAATTTGAATATAGCTATACTTAATGATATTCTGAAATAAATAACATTATTACAAAACTTATGCAAATTTCAAAGGGATGATTAACTAGCAGTTCTCACATCAAATGTAAGCTACTATATTAACCAACTGAAACAAAACTGAAATTTAAACTAATAGATTTAAACGAGTAAAAGACATAATTATAATTCCGAACTTCATTTATTTGGCAGTGTTGAAGCTTTCCACAACATGAGTCTAAAATATATACCTGATATTGGAAGCAAAAGAAAATGAAGATGAGAATCAGCAGCAGTAATAACAGTACAGCACAACAACAACAGCCCAGCAACAGTAACAACCCAGTAACAGACCGGTGGAGTAGTAATCCCAAAAACAAAAGCTAAACAACAATTAATTCTGATTTCAAACAATGAAAGAAAGCAGAATATTTTTTTTTATTTGAAAGTTTAAATATTTTTCGGAATTTTCTCTCTCTTAAATGTTCAGCCCTTTTCTCTCTCTTGTTTTCAGATTCGTTTTCTCTCTCTCGTTCTTATTCTTTCTGTCTATCTGTCTGTGTTTTCTCTTCCCCTTCTCTTGATTTCAAGACTTCTATATATATCATATCTCATAAATCTTTTAATCAATTAAAATCAACCCATTTTCTCTACCAAACTCATTATCTTCCCACTCATCCCCATTACATTAAATAAATATATCACACCACCCCATTATTTTTTGTCCCCCATGCCTAACATAAATAAATACAAGATTCCTCCCCACTAAATTTTGTCTTGTCCCCCCTTTATATTAAACAACTATATCACAACCCACCCCATTACATTTTGTCCCCCATGCTTCATATAAACAATTACAAAATGTACAATTCCTAAACTACCCCTCCGACCTTACTGAAATTACCAAACTACCCCTGAACGTACTGCAAATTACCAAACTACCCCATCAGCTATAACAAATCAATTAATCACACTCAACCAAAATATAGCCAATATGACCAATTTCTACACAAATTTAAACAACAAATCACATGAACATGATTTCTTCAACATTTCAACAACAAATCACATGAACACAAATTGAACAACAAAGAACAACTAAAATTTGATTGAACAATATTTTTTAGCAACAAACAATCCTATTTTCAGATTCAACAACAACAATCAAACAAGTATATTTAGATTTTCAAATTCAATAATATTGAACTTAAAATCAACTCTAACAACATCACAACAAACAATTCCTATATTAAACTTAAACAAGATTTTGAGACAAATTCAAGAAATAATCATAAGTGATAAAAAAGAAATCAAACTATACAAATTTCGGATTCAAGAACAATCAAACAAAGTATGAACATGAATGAGTCTATTTTAACACAATAAACATGACAGATTAAATGATTAAACCAACATTAGTAATTTCTGGAAAATATATAACAACATGAAACAAATTGAAGAAATAATCAATTAAATTTCAATTTGAATCTAACAAACATCAAACTAACAAATTCTTACCTAAACAATAAAACAAACATGAAATAAACATGAAAACCCACTAATTAACTTTCCATTTGAAATCTGAAAATTAATTCAATCAAAACATATGAACATGAACAAAACCAAAAATCAAATATCTACCGATTTTAGATTCGAGAAATATGAAAACGAAACACGGACAAAAATAAAACTCAAAATCTACTAACCGGATCGACACGAAATATGTACGGACTGTTTCGACAAACCTCGACCAAACAACCATGTCATTCCGGATTTTGACGAAGCATTCATGTACAAAGAATGAAGCAACAGAAGCAGTAGCTTGGTATTTTGTGAAGCAACAACAATTCGTTATGTAAAGCAACAACAGAAGCAGCACCTCGACCAAACAAACTCGTCATGTAAAGCTCGACGAAGGAGGCAGAAGCAGCGTGAAGCAGGAACAACAACGCAGCAGCAACTCGGAGGAAGGAGGAGAAACAGCGGCGACGGGGGGTTGAACCAGTTGCTCGACGGGCAGCAGCAGTAGAAGCGTCTGGTCATTTGGATATGAGGTTGAGGGTTGGAGTGGCTACGCTGGTCGACGACGAGGAACGCAGCCATGGCTGCTAGGGAAGCAGTGGTCGTCCATGGATGTCGAGCTCAAGCTTGAGCTCGACGAAGAAGATGAAAGCAAGCGCGGGCAGCCATCGCGCAGAAAAGAAAAAAAATAAAAAAAATAAAACGACAATGGTGAAGCTTGAGGGCAGCCATGGTTATGTGGTGAAGGGGTGGTCGTGGTGGAGATGGTGAAGAGGGTAGCCATTGATGGAGCTTGGTGAAGCTTGAGGAAGAAGAAGAAGATAGGAGGGGGGATGACTTCTTAGTTTTTAGGGTTTTTTCTTCTTTTTTGTTGTTTTGTTTTTGTAAAATGTAAGATAATAGGATGTTGGGTTATGGACTGGGTCGACCCAGTTCGGAATGGACTGGGTCATAGAGAAGGTTGGGCCATATTTTGGGCCTGTGGCTTGAATTTGAAGAAGAGGCCCAATTCCGACTTTCTTTATTTTTTGCTCTCTTTTCTTCTTTTATTTTTCTAAAACTAAATTATAAAAATACTTAAACTATTATTTAAGAACTAAATTAAGTTATAAAAATGCATATTAACTCCCAATAACAATTAACGCGCAATTAAGTAATAATTAAGCATAAAATTGTATATTTGGACATTAAATGCTAAAAATGCAAACGATGCCTATTTTTGTAATTTTTATTTTTTTTGTAAAACAAACTTAATTACTAACAATTGTAGAATTAAATCCTACATGCAAAATGCGACATATTTTTGTATTTTTAATAATGTAGCAAATAAACATGCACAGACAAACATACAAATAGTTACACAAAATATCACAAAATTTCACAAAAATGGCACACCAAGAAAAATTATTTTATTTTTGAATTTTTTGGGAGTAATTCTCATATTGGGCAAAAATCACGTGCTTACAAAATGCTGTAATCAACTCCACCCGAGTACCCAACTTATGTTGAATGGCCATCCAAAACCGTGATGTAAACAGAGTACCCCTATCTGAGATGATGGACATTGGAATACCATGCAGACGAACAATCTCCCGGATATAAATCTCTGCCAACCGCTACGAAGAACAAGTAGCACACACAGGAATAAAATGAGTGGACTTGGTCAGCCGATCCACAATCACCCAAATAGCATCAAACTTTCTCAAAGTCCGTGGGAGCTCAACTACAAAGTCCATGGTGATCCGCTCCCACTTCCATTCCAAAATCTCTATCTGCTGAAGCAACCCACCCGGTTTCTGGTGCTCATACTTCACCTGCTGACAGTTGAGGCACCAAGCTACAAATCCAACTATATCCTTCTTCATACGCCTCCACCAGTAGTGTTGCCTCAAATCCTGATACATCTTCGTGGCACCTGGATGAATGGAATACCGCGAGCTATGGGCCTCCTCTAGAATCAACTCTCAAAGTCCATCAACATTGGGTACACAAATCTGACCATGCATCCTCAATACCCCATCATCACCAATAGTCACATCATTAGCATCACCGTGCTGAACCTTGTCCTTGAGGACAAGCAAATGAGGGTCATCATACTACCGCTCCCTGATACGATAAAATAAGGAAGATCGAGAAACCACGCAAGCTAAAACCTGACTGGGCTCTCAAAGATCCAATCTCACAAACTGCTGGCTAAGGCCTGAATATACATCGCCATAGGCCTCTCCGATGCTGGTGAATAAGCCAAACTACCCAAAATCTCTGCCCAACGACTTAAAGCATCCACCAACATACTGGACTTGCACGGGTGATACAAAATAGTGATATCATAGTCCTTTAGCAACTCTAACCACCTCCTATGACGTAAATTTAGATCCTTTTGGTTGAACAGGTGCTGCAAGCTCCGATGGTTAGTATAAATCTCACAGGAAATCCCGTATAAATAATGGCGCCAAATCTTTAGGGCGTGAACAATGGCAGCTAACTCAAGGTTGTGAACAGGGTAGTTCTTCTCATGTATCTTCAATTGTCTGAACGCGTAGGCAATCACCCTACCGTCCTACATCAACACTGCTCTAAGGACAACCCTCAAGGCATCACAATAGACCGTATAAGACCCTGAACTTGTATGCAATATCAAAATTGGGGTTGTGGTCAAAGCTGTCTTGAGCTTCTGAAATCTTTCCTCACACTCCTCCGTCCACTAGAATGGAGCACCCTTCTGGGTCAACCTGGTCATAGGGGCTGCAATCGATGAAAACCCCTCCACAAAACGACGGTAGTAGCCCACCAAACCAAGGAAACTATGGATCTCAATAGCTGAGGATGGTCTGGGCCAACTCTGCACGGCCTCTATCTTCTTCGGATCCACCTAAATACCCTCACTCTCTACCACGTGGCCTAAGAATGCCACTGAATCCAACCAAAACTCACATTTCGCGAACTTAGCGTATAACTTCTTCTCTCTCAAAGTCTGAAGCATAGTCCTCAGGTGTTGCTCATGACTTTCCCGACACCGAGAATACACCATAATATCATCAATAAAGACAATGACGAACGAGTCAAGATACGGCTGGAACACACTGTGCATCAAATGCATAAAGGCTGCTGAGGCATTGGTCAGCCCAAATGACATAATAAGGAACTTGTAATGACCATACCGAGTCCTAAAAGCAGTCTTCGGGATATCTGGCTCTCGAATCTTCAACTAATGGTAACGTGAGCACAAATCATTCTTAGAAAACACTTGTGCGCCCTAAAGCTAGTCAAACAGATCATCAATACGAGGCAAAGGATAACGGTTCTTCACTTTAACCTTGTTCAACTGGCGATAATCAATACACATACGTATGGAACCATCCTTTTTCTTCACAAACAAGATAGGAGCACCCCAAGGTGATACACTAGAACCCTTATCAAGCAATTCCTGTAATTGATCCTTCAACTCCTTCAAATCAGGAGGAGCCATATGACACGAAGGAAAAGAAATGGGATGAGTTCCCGGCAACAGATTGATGCCAAAATCAATATCTTTATCTGGCGGCATGCCTGGAAGATCAACTAGAAACACATTGGGAAAATCCCGTACTACTAGGACTGAATCAACTGAAGGGCTATCAATACTGACATCTCTCACATAATCTAAATACGTGTCACACCCCTTCTCAACCATACGCTGAGCTTTAAGAAAAGAAATAACTCTACTGAGAGTGTGATCTAAAGTACCCATCCACTCAACACGCGGTATACTTGGCATAGCCAGTGTCACGGTTTTGGCGTGACAATCAAGAATAGCATAATGGGGCGACAACCAGTCCATGCCCAAGATAATATCGAAGTCAACCATACTAAGTAACAATAAATCGGGTTTGGTCTCAAAACCACTAAGAGCAACCAAACACGACTGATAAATGCGGTCCACAACAAGAGAATCTCCCACAAGAGTAGAAACATAAACATGGGAACTCAAAGAATCCCGAGATACACCCAAATGCGGAGCAAAATAAGAAGACACATAAGAATAAGTGGATCCTGGATCAAATAGAACCGATGCATCTCTCTGACAAACCAGTATAATACCTGTGATGACAGAATCAGAGACAACATCCTTGGTACTGGCAGGAAGGGCATAGTATCTGGCCTGGCCACCTCCTCAAGGGCGACCTCTACCTCCCTGACCTCCACCTCTAGCTGGCTGAGTAGGTGGGGTAGCAACTAGAGCTGTAACCATAGCCTAAGAACATTACGGGGCACGTTGTGGCTGAGAAGTCTGTGGAGGTGCACCCCTCCCAAGTCTGGGGCAATCCCTCACCATATGATATGTGTCACCACACTCAAAACAAGTTCTAGGAGGATATGGTGGCTGTGACTGGCTCGGGCCAGGTCTGCTGGACTGACCTCTGAAAGTGCCCGCACAGGAAGCGCGCTAGAATCCAAGGTGCATAGTAAGGCTCCGGAGGCCTAGGAGAAGCTGGAGCACTACTTGCTATTAGAAGAGTTTAATGAATAGGAAGACTCATATAACCCCTACCATGACAACCTGCAGCTGGGGTACGGGCACCAGAATAATGGCCCGACTCTCGAGGCCTCTTGGCCTCCCTCTCCTCTCTCTCCCTAGCATGCATACCCTCAATCTTTCTAGCAATGCTCACCACCTGCTAATAAGAAATATCCATCTCCAACTCACGAGCCATCCTAGACCTGATGTTGGGAATAAGCCCCTTAATAAACCGGCAAACCCTCTCGCGGACAGTAGAAACCAAGGTTGGGGCATGTCTGGCCAAGCTGGTGTAACGGACTGCATATTCTGAGATAGTCATAGCACCCTGGTGCAAATGCTCAAACTATATGCCCCACGCGTCCATGAGGCTCTGAGGAACATACTCCCTCCGGAACAGATCCAAAAACTGAGTCCAAGTCAGTGAAGCAGCCTCATCCGGACTGTCTAACTCATAGTTGGGCCACCACTCATAGGCGGCTCCTCGAAGCTGGAAGGTAGTGAAGGAAACCCCGCTCGATCCTGATATACCCATGGTACAGAGAATGCTGTAATACTCATCTAGAAATCCCAGAGCATCGTCTGATGCTAGACCACTGAATTGTACTTCTTGAACCTCTCAAGCCTCAGTTGCTTATTCTCGGAAGCCGCTGCCCTATCCTCGGGCTGAACTGGCACTGCAGGCGGCATGGGAATAATCTCAAGGACCTGCTCAATATGCACTCGCTGCTCAAGAGTGCGGGAGGTGGGAGTCTATGCTCCTCCCCCAGCCTAAGACGTACATGCAGCAAGGGGAAGCAACCCTGCATGAGCCAAAGTGGTGTACATGCTCATGAACTATGCCAAAGTCTCCTGAAGAGCTGGAGTAGTAGTAGCAATAGGCATGTTAGGTGCCTGGACTTCGGCTGGAACCGTTGGTTGTACCTCGGCGGCAGCTCGCACAGGTGCTCTAGCTGCACCACGTGCGCATCCTCGGCCTCTACCCCCTCCCCAACCTCTGACGGCTACAGTAGGGGGTGCGGGTGCCTGATCATCTCGGGTAGCATGTGTCCTCACCATCTGTGAGAGAATAGAAGATAGAAATTTAGAATTGTGATGTCAAAATATCGCACGACAAGGAAATCAAATGAAGTGGAATTTTCCTAATAGTTACATATCCTCTCGTAGATAGGTACAGACGTCTCCGTACCGATTAGCGAGACTCTATTAAACCGGCTTGTGATCCATGACTCCTATGAACCTAGAGCTCTAATACTAAGTTGTCACGACCCCAGTTCATGCTCCGTGAACTGTTGTGACGATACCTATTTTTTACGACTAGGTAAGCCTAACAGATGCGGAACATAAATGAAACTTGCGGAAGAAATAATCAAAACCAAAATAACTGAATGGAAACAATAGTTATAATGTCGCTCAGCATATACAACGCAACATTCTCAAAACCAAGTACATTATCCCAAAACCCGAAAACTCATGGAAACACAAGCCTTTGGACTATCTAACAGTCTAACTCCAGAATATCTAACAAGAGAGAAAATACAGAAGGGCAATGTTTAACAACTAGAATAGAAAAGGACTTCTCGGTCTGCAGACTCGGCAGATGCACCTCAAAGTCTCTAGAGCAGTCGCCTCCCTCAAGGATTGTAGGCTTGAGTAGCGGTACCTAGATCTGCACATGAAAAACATGCGTAGGAGAGGCATGAGTACACCACTGCGGTACTTAGTAAGTGCCAAGCCTAACCTCGGTTGGGTAGTGATGATGAAGGTCAGGGCCCTACTGAGGTTAAATAAAATAATAAGGTCAACAGTATAGAATAGAACAGTATAAATAAGTATAGCAGTGAAATAACACAGGATGTATAGGATAGCAACGACCATACAGAAACAAGGTAATCGCGGAAAGGAAATACAGCTCATCACCAATAATAACGATTGGGGATCTCCCAGGATTCCGTCCTGTAGTCCCAAAATAAACAGACAAGGGAAAGCTACGGGAATCCCACATCCGTCGTCCCAAAATAAATAAAGAGCAGCAACAGGAAAATATACAAAAATGGCAAGACTTCACATTAAGGCAACAAATGATTCTAACCTAGCATATTGCACAGAATTCAAGTAAGGCAGGTTGAAAAAATAATGCAATTAAGTCACTTAGACATGCTTTCCTAAGCTAACAACATGCTTAGTAGTGCAAGTAATAGGAATAGGAAAAGAAACATATTAGTAATTACTTAAAGAAAATCGAATTTCCAACAATTAGCACCCGTATGCACTCGTCACCTCATGTACAAGGCATTTCAATTACCAAATATGCCAATCCTAAGGGGAAGGTCCCCCACACAATGTTAGACAAGCCACTTACCTCGAACCGGTTCAAAATCAATCTGAAACCAATGTCTTGCCACAAGTACTCGACTCCAAATGGCCCAAATCTATTCAATTCCATTTCATAATTTAAATAACACTTCAAGTAACTGATTCTACAATTAAATTCTAAGCTAATATGCGAAATTAGGTAAAATGATCAAAATTTCCCTCGGGCCCACATCTCGAAATCGGGTGAAATTTACATTTCCATAATCCTCACACCCTCATGAGCCTAATCATATAAAAAATTATCCCAATCATCCCCAATCGAAACTCAACTTCTTGACCTAAGAACTTTTCCCCAATTTTCTTACAAATTCCCGAAATTAAAGGATGAATTCATTTTTAGATTAATGGGTTAAGAGCAAAAAGGAGTTAGGAATCATTACCCAATCGATAGCTTTGAAAATCCCTCAAAATCTCGCTCAAATCTGAGCTCCCAAGCTTAAGTTTTCTCAAAAATGGCTAAACCCTCGTTTTGAAATTTTTATATTCTGCCCAGGTGTTTTCCGCATCTGCGGTCCACTGACCGCATCTGCGGTCAGTGAGCGGTCCCACTTTTGTGGACAAAAGGTCGCACCTGCAACTTCCACTTAGAGGCCTGACTCCGCACCTGCGATTCCCTTTTTCACAGATGCGGCACCGCTTCTGCGATATTACTTCCGCATCTGCAAAACCTATAGCTCCTTCCCAGCTCTGCTTCTGTGATGGCTCCATCTCATCTGCGGCTCCGCACCTGCGGAATCCAAACCGCAGGTGCAGTTATGACAGATATCAGCTGAAGCTGCAACCTTCCAGCTCCAAAATTCTTCCGTCAACCATCCGAAATCATCCCGAGGCCTCCGGTACCTCAACCAATGGCACCAACAAGTCACAAACCCTATCTAAACTTGCACCAATCCTTAAAACACCTAAAACAACATCGAAACCTCGAATTAACCATGGATTTAAGCATAAGAACTGCAAAATTCCCAAAATACGCTTTCGATCAAAAACTCTATCAAACCTCGTCCGAATGACCTGAAATTTTGCACACACGTCACATTCAACACGGAGCTACTCCAACTTCTGAAATTTCATTCTGACCCTCGGATCAAAATCTCACTATCGGACCGGAAACTTCAAAATTCAACCTTCAGCATTTCAAGACTAAATTAGCTACGGATCTCCAAAACACAATTCGAACAAACCCCTAAGCCCAAAATCAGCCAACGGAGCTAACAGAACCATTGGATTTCCATTCTGAGGTCGTCTTCATACTGTTTTGACTACAGTCAACTCTCCAACACTTAAGCTCTCATTTAGGGACTAAGTGTCCCAAAACTCTCCGAAACTTAAAATCGAACATCTCGGCAAATATAATTAGCAGAAATAAACTTGGGGAAAACAATTATTAGGGGATCGGGGCATAAATTCATATGACGACCGGCCGGGTCGTCATATTCTCCTACACTTAAACATTCGTTCATCCTCTAACGAGCATAAAGACATACCTAAAGTAGTGAAAAGATGAGGCTAACGGTTGCGCATATCCTGCTTGGTCTCTCAGGTCGCCTCCTCGACCGGCTGGCCCCGCCACTGAACCTTTACTGAAGCAATGTTCTTTGACCTTAGCTTTCTAACCTCCCTGTCCAATATTGCCAATAGCTCCTCAACATAGGATAGATTCTTGTCCAACTGGACTGAATTGAAATCCAACACGTGCGACAGATTACCGTGATACCTTTGGAGCATCGAAACATAAAATACCGGATGAACTCCTACCAAACTGGGAGGTAAGGCAAGATCATAAGCAACCTCCCCAAAACGCCTCAATATCTCAAAAGGGCCAATAAACCTCGGACTCAACTTCCCTTTCTTCCCAAATCTCACCCTTCATAGGCGAACCCAAAGCAGAACCCTCTCTCCAACCATATAGGAAATATCACGAACCTTCTGGTCCATGTAACTTTTCTGTCTGGACTGAGCTGTACGGAGTCTATCCTGAATCATCTTAAACCAAAGCATCCTAAACCAAGTCTGTGCCCAATAATCTAGCCTCACCCGGCTCAAACCAACCCACTGAGGATCTACACCTTCTCCCATATAAAGCCTCATACGGTGCCATTTGAATACTGGACTAATAGCTATTGTTGTAAGCAAACTCCGCCAATGGCAAGAACTGATCCCAAGACCCTCCAAACTCGATCACATACGCACGGAGCATTGTGAGCACGTGATTTTTGCCCTATATATGAATAATTCCCAAAATTCCAACAAAATAATTTTTCCTTATTTTTACAATTTTTTGTGCATTTTGGTATCATTTTCTGATAATGGTTGCATTTTATTTGTGCATGTTAATTCATATAAAACACAAAAATATGCATTTGCATTTAGGATATAATTTTATATTTTTAGGACCGATTAGGGGTTAGTTTGTTTTAGAACCAAACATGAAAACTTACAAAATAGCTCACTTTCGCATTTTAATTGTTTTAATCGAAAATTTGGCGTAAAATAGGTTTTTAATAATTTTAGAATTTAATTATTCTAGTTTTGAAATATATTAGGACTTTATTTTAATTGTTACAATTTTATAAAATCAGAAAAAATAAATACAAAATTACAAAGTGGAAAACAAAATACAAGAATAGATAAAAGAAGAGAGGAAAGCAAGCAAGAACAAAATTGGGCTCATCTCAATTTAACCCAAATCCTATACCCAAATAGTGCCCAATTTCGGATCAGCCCAAATGCCCAAAACCCTTCTTCTTTTTTAAATCGAGCCCAACCTCCCTTCTCAATAACCCGCCAACCTGACTCGTCCATATACACTCAGAAGCCAATCAGTCGACCAACTCCCCCAGACCCCTAATCCCAGCCGCGACTGTGCTTCTTCTCCCAAGAACATCCGAATGCAACCTTAATCCTGTCCAAATCCATGGCGAGTGAACCTCAAATCCATAACCCACGCGTTCCCCCATCCCTCCTCTCACCATTCTAACGGATTTTCCCACGCGAGATTCCCCTTCCGTCTCACTCGCCCGATTTTGATCTATCTCACACGATTGGAAGGTCCTAGAGATGATTCGTTGGATGAATGTGAGGCATTGGATTGATTTCGTTCAATCTGAGGCCTACATTCATCCGGGGTTCGTTTCATAAAAGGACTCAATCCGATTCTTTGAAGGGGGGATTTTTGGAGAGAAGATTTTTTGGAGGGATAGATTTTCAGAGAGTAAATGGTGACTTCTTCTTCTTTGTTTTTCTGGAATTTCTAAAAAAATACAAAAATCAAAGGGTTTCAGTTTGAGTTTGTTTTATTTTCGATCCTTGAATTTCATTCTTCGATTGTTTGGTTCTGATGTGTAATGCAATTGAGAGGAGGCTGTTTTGAGTTCATTGTCGTTGTTGTTCGTCGTAGATTCCAGTCGAGGTATCCTGGTCTTCATTGATTCATTTGGTTTTGGTTCGAGTGATTCACTGTAATCGCCAAACTTTGTTAATTGAAGAGCTGATTTCAGGTACTAGTTTCATTTTTGAAATTAAGTGATGTCGAATAGCCCTGTGCAATGAGTTAAATGAAGTCTGCGTATGTCCCTGAATACTTCCTGGTTACTATAATGAAATCTTAGCTCTCTTATCTTCTTCCCTGTGCTTTCCATTTGTTATGATCGACTGAACTTCATATCTATTTTTTTGTTTCTTTCAACATCAATTGGAATACGTGTTGAATATCGATCGTGTGCTTTAGGAATACGTGTTGAATTCGTTTGTTTCCTTTTGTTGCAAAACATCTGCTCTCATGAGATTGTTTGGAAGAACATGAAGTTGCTGTTTGGTTGCTTGCTGATTAGCATTCTCTTAGTTTACTGGTAGTAGCATAGTGTTGGAGTCTAGATTAGACAACATTTTCGTTTCTTTCCAGCAGTGGCATCGATAGTGAAACTCGTGTGACTTATGTCCAGAATGATGTGTTGATTTAGTTGAAACTGCTGCTTTGTTTTAGTCCGTGTAATTGCCTTGGTTTGATTAATCAAAAAACTCTAACTTCAGGCATATCTCACCTTTCTTTTAATATCACTGATTCTCCATGTGTGGTGAGAGCTGTTCGAATTTGTTAGTTCTCTTGTTGAGGTTTAGTACTTCTCTTGCTCTCTGATTGAAATGGATCATTTGTTGGAACTAAGATTTCCTTGGCACCTAATTCTATTAAATCAGTCAACGCTCTGCTTGATATCACATGGTTTGGTTCCATCAGGTTCGAGTTTGAAATAGTTTTTCCTGTGTTGCTTCTCTGATATACTTGGAATAGTTTCCTGGTGAGGCAGTGGCGAATTTGAAGGTTTAAGTGTCCTCCCTGTTTTGTTACTACTGTAATAATCTTGCTCTTTCAAGCTGCTGAAGAAGGCAGTTTCAGCAGTAGATTGAGCTGATGACGCGCAGTATTTTGGTTATTTGTTTGAACTGTGAGTCTGCTGAAAATCTGCTTTGTTTTGCACTAATTGAGCAGCAAGTTTGTGCAGTTTGAGCGCAAATTCTGCATTGTTAGCCCTGTTAAGGAATCTGGTTTGGCTTTTGGTTTATCTGCTCCTTGTAGTTGTGAATATCGTACGTGTTGGTTTCCATATAATTACTGAAAGTATCACGAGCAGATGTCCACATTAGATTTGGTCTTTAATCGTTCAATTGAAAGAATGCCCATCTATCATGTAGCTTCTACTTATTTGTTGATGTGGTTTGATGCTTGAATCCTAATGGTGTACGAGTATCATTTTGTTGGTTTAGATCACTTTGTGGTTCCTGAAATTTGAACTAAAAGCTTATCATCTTAGACATTCCTTTTGGGCAAGGCGTTCCTTTCCCATACTGAAAATATCATGTGGTTAGTAAACGTGGCGACGGAACATTCATTAGTCGAATATAAGTATATGAGTTGTTCGGATATAAGTATGAATCCAGGTACATGTTTGCGTGACATAGTTACGATTCCCTAGAATTCGAGGTATGCCATTAGTAAAATTCCATGGACCTCGCAAAGTTTCAAATTCGTAATGGCTTTAGGCGCATTAGTTTAATAATATTACATTCTTAAACTCGGGTGTGCATTGATGCGACCCAAATCCAAATCTCGATGAAGTCGAAATGTGTTGACAATCACGGGCGCATTGATTGGGACGGGGTTCAAAACGCATTTTCACAACATCGTAATTCTTATAAAATAAATAATGATAGAAAAGAGGTTCACAAATTGAGACGAGCCTCACCACACAAAAATGAATAAATGTGGGGCCCTCAATAAATGGTTATTAAAAATGATTAGAATTTGGGATGGCCATTTAGCGAACTTCACGGTCTTGCCCAAAATAATATTACGTTAGAATCTTTAGGCGCGATTTTAATTAAATTACCTTCTTAAACTCGGGTGCGCATTGATGCGACCCAAATCCAAATCTCGACGAAGTCGAAATGTGTTGACAACCACGGGTGCATTGATTGCGACGTGGTTCGAAACGCGTTTTCACGACGTTGCAATTCTTTTAAAATAAATAATGATAAAAAGCGGTTCAAAATTAAATAAAAGGCACATAAGCTAGCATGTATTAAAATTAGATAAAATCAAATACAATAGTTAAGCGACCGTGCTAGAACCACAGAACCCGGGAATGCCTAACACCTTCTCCCGGGTTAACAGAACTCCTTACCTGGATTTCTGGTTAGCGGACTATTAACAGAGTCATATTTTTCCTCGGTTCGGGATTCAACCGGTGACTTGGGACACCATTAATATCCCAAGTGGTGACTCTGAATCATTAATAATTAAATTCTGTTCCGATTGTCCTTTAATTGGAAAAACTCCTTTACGCCCCTACGGGTATAGATGAAAAAAGAGGTGTGACAAGCATATCCTCAAGAATCTGAATAGTGTGCTCGGACTGTCCGTTCGTCTGAGGGTGAAATGTTGTACTCAACTCCACCCGAGTACCCAACTCATGCTGAATGGCCCTCCAAAACCGTGATGTAAACTGAGTACCCCTATCTGAGATGATGGACACTGGAATACCATGCAGACGAACAATCTCCCAAATATAAATCTCTGCCAACCGCTCCGAAGAATAAGTAGCACACACAGGAATAAAATGAGCAGACTTGGTCAGCCGATCCACAATTACCCAAATAGCATCGAACTTTCTCAAAGTCCGTGGGAGCCCAACTACAAAGTCCATGGTGATCCGCTCCCACTTCCATTCCGGAAACTCTATCTGCTGAAGCAACCCACCCGGTCTCTAGTGTTCATACTTCACCTGCTAACAATTGAGGCACCGAGCTACAAATCTAACTATATCCTTCTTCATCCGCCTCTACCAGTAGTGCTGGCTCAAATCCTGATACATTTTCGCGGCCCCGAATGAATGGAATACCGCGAACTATGGGCCTCTTCTAGAATCAACTCTCGAAGCCCATAAACATTGGGTACACAAATCCGACCCCGCATACTTAATACCCCATCATCACCAATAGTCACATCTTTAGCATCACCGTGCTGAACCTTGTCCTTGAGGACAAGAAAATGAGGGTCATCATATTGCCGCTCTCTGATATAATCGAATAAGGAAGACCGAGAAACCACGCAAGCTAGAACCCGACTGGGCTCTAAAAGATCCAATCTCACAAACTAGCTGGCTAAGGCCTGAATATCCATCGCCATAGGCCTCTCCGATGTTGGTAAATAAGCCAAACTCCCCAAACTCTCTGCCCGGCGACTCAAGGCATCCGCCACCATATTGGCCTTGCCCGGTTGATACAAAATAGTGATATCATAGTCCTTTAGCAACTCTAACCACCTCCTATGACGCCAATTTAGATCCTTTTGCTTGAACAGGTGCTGCAATCTCCGATGGTCAGGTGCATCAACACTGCTCTGAGGCCAACTCTCAAGGCAACACAATAGACAGTATAAGACCCCAAACTTGTAGGCAATATCAAAATTGGGGTTGTTGTCAAAGCTGTTTTGAGCTTCTGAAATCTCGCATCACACTCCTCCGTCCACTGGAACGGAGCACCCTTCTGGTTCGACCTGGTCGTAGGGGCTGCAATCGATGAAAACCCCTCCACAAAACGACGGTAGTATCCCACCAAACCAAGGAAACTGTGTATCTTGGTAGCTGAGGATGGTCTGGGCCAACTCTACACGGCCTCTATCGTCTTCGGATCCACCTGAATACCCTCACTCGATACCACGTGGCCTAAGAATGCCATTGAAACCAACCAAAACTCACATTTCGAGAACTTAGTTTATAACTTCTTCTCTCTTAGAGTCTGAAGCAAAGTCCTCAGGTGCTGCTGATGATCTTCCCGACTCAAGGAATACACCAGAATATCATCAATAAAGACAATGACGAATGAGTCAAGATACGGTGGGAACACATTGTGTATCAAATGCATAAAAGTTGTTGGGGAATTGGTCAGCCCAAATGACATAACAAGGAACTCGTAATGACCATACCGAGTCCTGAAAGCAGTCTTCGAGATATCTGGCTCCCGAATCTTCAACTGATGGTAACCTGAGCGCAAATAAATCTTAGAAAACACTCGTGCGCCTTGAAGCTGGTCAAACAGATCATCAATACGAGGCAAAGAATATCGGTTCTTCACTGTAACCTTGTTCAACTAGCGATAATCAATGCACATATGCATGGAACCATCATTTTTCTTCACAAACAAGACAGGAGCACCCCAAGGTGATACACTAGGCCGAATAAAACCCTTATCAAGCAATTTCTATAACTAATCCTTCAACTTAGGAGGAGCCATACGACACGGAGGAATAGAAATGGGCTGAATGCCCGGCAATAGATCGATGCCAAAATCAATATCTCTATCAGGCAGCATGCCTGGAAGGTCAGCTAGAAACACATCGGGAAAATCTCGTACTATTGGGACGGAATCAACTGAAGGGGTATCAATACCGACATCTCTCACATAAGCTAAATACGCATCATACCCCTTCTCAACCATATGCTAAGCTTTAAGAAAATAAATAACCTTACTGGGAGTGTGATCTAAAGTACCCATCCACTCAACACGTGGTATACCTGGCATAGCCAGCGTCACAATTTTTGCGTGACAGTCAAGAATAGCATAATGGGGAGACAACCAGTCCATGCCTAAGATAATATCGAAGTCAACCATACTGATTAATAATAAATTGGCTCTGGTCTCAAAAACACTAAGAGCAACCAAACACGACCGATAAACGCGGTCTACAATAAGAGAATCTCCCACAGGAGTAGAAACATAAATAGGGGAACTCTAAGAATCCCAAGATACACCCAAATGCGGAGCAAAATAAGAAGACTCATAAGAATAAGTGGAGCCTGGATCGAATAGAACCGATGCATCTCTATGACAAACCAATATAATACCTGTGATGATAGAATCGGAGGCAACAACCTCGGTACGGATAAGAAGGGCATAGAATCTGGCCTGGCCTCCCTCTCTAGGGCAACCTCTACCTTCCCGACCTCCACCTCAAGATGGTTGAGTAGGTGGGGTGGCAACTAGAGCTGTAACCATAGCTTGAGAACTCTGCGGGGCATGCTGTGGCTGAGAAGTCTGTGGAGGATCACCCCTCCCAAGTCTGGGGCAATCCATCACCATATGACATGTGTCACCACACTCAAAACAAGCTCTGGGAGGACATGGTGGCTATGACTAGCTCGGGCCAGGTCTGCTGGACTGATCTCTGAAAGCACCCCACGCAGGAGGCGCACTAGAAACTGGAGGTGCATAATAAGGCTCCTGAGGCCTAAGAGGAGCTGGAGCACTACTGGCTGTTGGAAGAGCTGAATGAATAGAGCGACTTATATAACCCCTACCATGACGACCTATAGTTAGGGTACGAGCACCAGAATAATGACCCGGCTCTTAAGGCCTCTTGGCCTCCCTCGCCTCTCTCTCCCTAGCATGAATACCCTCAATCTTCCTAGCAATGCTCACCACCTGCTGATAAGAAATATCCATCTCCAACTCACGAGCCATACTAGACCTGATGCTGGAAATAAGCCCCTCAATAAACTGGCGAACCCTCTCACGGACAGTAGAAACCAAGGCTAGGGCATGTTTGGCTAAGCTGGTGTAACAGAATGCATACTCTGAGACAGTCATAGCACCCTGGCGCAAATTCTCAAATTCTGCGTGCCATGCATCCCTGAGGCTATGAGGAACATACTCCTTTAGGAACAGATCCACAAATTGAGTCCAAGTCAGCGAAGCAGCCTCGTCCGGACTGTCTAACTCATAGGTGCGCCACCACTCATAGGCGGCTCCTAGAAGCTGGAAGGTAGTGAAGGAAACCCCGCTCGATCCTGATATACCCATAGTACGGAGAATGCGGTAACACTCATCTAGAAATCCCAGAGCATCATCCGATGCTAGACCAGTGAATACAGGAGGCTTGTACTTCTTGAACCTCTCAAGCCTCAGCTGCTCAACCTCGAAAGTCGCTGCCCTGTCCTCGGGCTGAATTGGGACTCCAAGCAGCACTGGAATAATCTCAGGGACCTTCTCAACATGCACTCGCTGCTCAAGAGTGCGGGCGGCAGGAGTCTGTGCTCCTCCCCCGGACTGAGACGTAGTTGAAGCAAGGGGAAGCAACCCTGCCTAAGCCAAAGTGGTGTACATGCTCATGAATTGTGCCAAAGTTTCCTAAAGAGCTGGAGTAGTAGTAGCAATAGGCGTGTCAAGTGCCTGGACTCCAGCTAGAACTATTGGTTGTACCTTGGCGGCAGCTCGCGCAGGTGCTCTGGCTGCACCACGTGTGCGTCTGCGGCCTCTACCCCCACCCCAGCCTCTGACGGCTGTAGTAGGGGGTGCGGGTGCCTGATCATCTCGTGTAGCACGTGTCCTCACCATCTGTGAGAGGATAGAAGACAGAAGTTTAGAATTGTGATGTCAAAATATCGCACGACAAGGAAATCAAATGAAGTGGAATTTTCCTAACAGTTACATAGCCTCTCGTAGATAAGTACAGACGTCTCCGTACCGATCAGCGAGACTCTAATAAATCGGCTTCTGATCCATGACTCCTATGAACCTAGAGCTCTAATACCAACTTGTCACGACCCTAGTTCGTCCGCCGTGAACTATTGTGACGGCACCTAATCTCTACGACTAGGTAAGCCTAACAAATACGGAACATAAATGAAACTTGCGGAAGAAATAATCAAAACCAAAATAACTGAATGGAAATAATAGTTATAATGTCGCTCAGCATATACAACGTAACATTCTCAAAACCAAGTACATTATCCCAATGCCCGGAAACTCACGGAAACACAAGCCTTTGGAATATCTAACAGTCTAACTCCAGAATATCTAACAAGAAAGAAAATATAGAAGGGCAATGTTTAACAGCTAGAATAGAAAGGGACTTCTCGGTCTATGGACGCGGCAAATGTACCTTGAAGTCTTTAGAGCAGTCTCCTCCCTCAAGGATGGTAGGCCTGAGTAGCAGTACCTGGATCTGCACATGAAATACATACGCAGGAGAGGCATGAGTACGCCACAGCGGTACTTAGTAATTGCCAAGCCTAACCTCGGTTGGGTAGTGACGAGGAAGGTCAGGGCCCTACTAAGGTTAAATAAAATAATAAGGTCAACAGTATAGAACAGAAAAGTATAAATAAGTACAGTAGTTAAATATCACAGGACGTACAGGACAACAACGACCATACAAAAACAATGTAAACGCAGAAAGGAAATACAGCTCAGCACCAATGATAACGATCGGGGATCTCCTAGGATACCATCCTGTAGTCCCATATGTAAATATCCAATGGATCTCCCGGGATCCCGTCCTGTAGTCCAACTCATAGTGCGCGGGGATATACCGAAATCCCGTTCCGTAGTCCCAAATATAATTACCCAGTACTAGAGGAATCTATCGGGTGCATTCCCGTACTTCCATATGATTGTGCAGAGGGATCTACCGGAAATCCCACATACATAGTCCCAAAATAAACAGACAAGGAGGGGAGCTACCGAAATCCCTCCCAAAATAAACAAACAAGGGGGGAGCTATCGGAATCCCACATCCGTAGTCCCAAAATAAAAATACAACAGCAACAGGAAAATATACAGAAATGGCAAGACTTCATATTAAGGCGACAAGTGATTCTAGCCTAGCATGCTGCACGGAATTCAAGTAAGGCAGGTTGAAGAAATAAAGTAATTAAGTCACTTAGACATGTTTTCCTAAGCTAACAACAGGCTTAGTAGTGCAAGTAATAGGAACAGGAAAAGAAACATATTAGTAATTACTTAAAGAAAATCGGATTTCCAACAATATGCACAGGTACGCACTCGTCACCTCACATACAAGGCATTTCAATTACCAAATATACTAATCCTAAGGGGAAGGTCCCCCACACAAGGTTAGAAAGTCACTTCCCTCAAACCGACTCAAAATCAATCTGAAACCACTCTCTTGCCACGAGTACTCGACTCCAAATGGCCCAAATCTATTCAATTCAATTTCATAATATAAGTAACACTTCAAGTAACTGATTCTACAATTAAATTCTAAGCTAATACGCAAAATTAGGTAAAATGACCAAAATGCCCCTCGGGCCCACGTCTCGGAATCGGGTAAAATTTACATTTCCAGAATCCTCACACCCTCACGAGTCTAATCATATAAAAATTATCCCAATCATCCCCAATTGAAACTCAACTTCTTGACCTAAGAACTTTTGCCCAATTTTATTACAAATTCCTGAAATTAAAGGATGAATTCATATTTAGATTAATGGTTTAGAAGCAAAAAGGAGTTAGGAATCGTTACCCAATCGATAGCTCTGAAAATCCCTCAAATCTCGCTCAAATCCGAGCACCCAAGCTTAAGTTTTCTCAAAAATGGCTATGACCATACCGACTCCTGAAAGCAGTCTGCAGGATATTTGGCTCCAGAATCTTCAATTGATTGTAACCTGAGTGCAAATCAATCTTAGAAAACACTTGTGCGCCCTGAAGCTGGTCATACAATTCATCAATACGAGGCAAAGGATAACGATTCTTCATTGTAACCTTGTTCAACTAACAATAATCAATGCACATACGCATGGAACCATTCTTTTTCTTCACAAAAAAGATAGGAGCACCCCAAGTAGATACACTAGGCCGAATAAAACCCTTATCAGTCAATTCTTGTAACTGATTCTTCAACTCCTTCAACTCAGGAGAAGCCATACGATATGGAGGAATAGAAATGGGTTGAGTTCCTGGCAACGAATCGATGCTAAAATCAATATCTCTATCAGGCGGCATTCCTGGAAAATTAGCTGGAAACACATCGGGAAAATCCCATACTACTGGGAATGAATCTAGTGAAGGGGTATCAATACCAATATCTCTCACAAAAGCTAAATACGCGTCACACCCCTTCTCAACCATACGTTGAGATTTAAGAAAAGAAATAACTCTACTGGGAGTGTGATCTAAAGTACCCCTCCACTCAACACGCAGTATACCTGGCATAGCCAGCATCACGATTTTGGCGTGACAATCAATAATAGCATAATGGGGCGACAACCCGTCCATGCCCAAGATAATATCTAAGTCAACTATACTGAGTAACAATAAATCAGATCTGGTCTCAAAACCACTAAGAGCAACCAAACACGACTGATAAACGCGGTCAACAATAAGAGAATCTCCCACAAGAGTAGAAACATAAATAGGGGAACTCAAAGAATCCCGATATACACCCAAATGCGGAGCAAAATAAGAAAACACATAAGAATAAGTGGAGCCTGGATCGAATAGAACCGATGCATCTCTGTAACAAACCAGTATAATACCTGTGATGACTGAATCGGAGGAAACAACCTCAGTACGGGTAGGAAGGGCATAGTATCTGGCCTGGCCTCCCCTCTAGGGCGACCTCTACCTCCTCGACCTCCACTCTAGCTGGCTTAGCTGGTGGGGTGGCAACTGGAGCTGTAACCATAACCTGAGAACTCTGCGGGGCATGTTGTGGCTAAGAAGTCTGTGGAGGTGCACCCCTCCCAAGTCTAGCGCAATCCCTCACCATATGATGTGTGTCACCATACTCAAAACAAGCTCTAGGAGGACGTGGTGGTTGTGACTAGCTCGGGCCAGGTCTGCTGGACTGACCTCTGAAAGCACCCCGCGCAAGAGGCTCACTAGAAACCGGAGGTGCATAATAAGACTCCTAAGGCCTAGGAGGACCTGGAGCACTACTGGCTACTGGAAGAGCTTAATGAATAGGGAGACTCATATAACCTCTACCATGACGACCTGCAGCTGGGGTACGAGCACCAGAATAATGGCCCGACTCTCAAGGCCTCTTAGCCTCCCTCTCCTTTCTCTCCCTAGCATGCATTCCCTTAATCCTCCTAGCAATGATCACCACCTGCTGATAAGAAATATCCATCTCCAACTCACGATCCATGCTAGACTTGATGCTGGGATTAAGACCCTCAATAAACCGGCAAACCCTCTCGCGGCCAATAGAAACCAAGGCTGGGGCATGTCTGGCCAAGCTGGTGTAACGGGCTGCATACTTTGAGGCAGTCATAGCACCCTGGCACAAATGCTCAAACTCTGCGTGCCACGCATCCCTAAGGCTCTGAGGAACATACTCCCTCAGGTACAGATCCGAAAACTAAGTCCAAGTCAGCGAAGCATCCTCGTCCGGACTGTCTAACTCATAGGTTCGCCACCACTCTTAGGTAGCTCCTCGAAGCTGGAAGGTAGTGAAGGAAATCTCGCTCGATCCTGATATACCCATGGTACGGAGAATGCCGTAAAACTCATCTAGAAATCCCAAAGCATCGTCCGATGCTAGGCCACAGAATATAGGAGGCTTGTACTTCTTGAACCTCTCAAGCCTCAGCTGTTCATCCTTGGAAGCCATTGCCCTGTCCTCGGGCTGAACTAGCATTGTAGGTGGCACAAGAATAATCTCAGGGACCTACTCAACAGGCACTCGCTGCTCAAGAGTGTGGGCAGCGGGAGTCTGTGCTCCTCCCCTGGCCTAAGATGTAGCTGCAGCAAGGGGAAGCAACCCTGCCTGAGCCAAAGTGATGTTCATGCTCATGAATTGTGCCAAAGTTTCCTAAAGAGCTGGAGTAGTAGTAGCAATAGGCGTGTCAAGTGCCTGGACTCCAGCTAGAACTATTGGTTGTACCTTGGCGGCAGCTCGCGCAGGTGCTCTGGCTGCACCATGTGTGCGTCTGCGGCCTCTACCCCCGCCCCAGCCTCTGACGGCTGTAGTAGGGGATGCGAGTGCCTGATCATCTCGGGTAGCACATGTCCTCACCATCTGTGAGAGAATAGAAGACAGAAGTTTAGAATTGTGATGTCAAAATATCGCACGACAAGGAATTCAAATGAAGTGGAATTTTCCTAACAGTTACATAGCCTCTCGTAGATAAGTACAGACGTCTCCGTACCGATCAGCGAGACTCTAATAAACCAGCTTGTGATCCATAACTCCTATGAACCTAGAGCTCTAATACAAACTTGTCACGACCCCAGTTCGCCCTCCGTGAACTGTCATGATGGCACCTAGTCTCTACAACTAGGTAAGCCGAACAAATGCGGAACATAAATGAAACTTGCGGAAGAAATAATCATAACCAAAATAACTGAATGGAAACAATAGTTATAATGTCGCTCGGCATATACAACGCAACATTCTCAAAACCAAGTACACTATCCTAAAACCCAGAAACTCACGGAAACACAAGCCTTTGGAATATCAAATAGTCTAACTCTAAAATATCTAACAAGAAAGAAAATACAGAAGGGCAATGTTTAACAGCTAGAATAGAAAGGGACTTTTTGATATGCGAACGCGGCAGATGTACCTCGAAGTCTCTAGAGTAGTCTCCTCCCTCAAGGATGGTAGGCCTGAGTAGCGGTACCTAGACCTGCACATGAAAAACATGCGCAAAAGAGGCATGAGTATACCACAGCGGTACTCAGTAAGTGTCAAGACTAACTTCGGTTGGGTAGTGACGAGGAAGGTCAGGACCCTACTGATGTTAAATAAAATAATAAGGTCAACAGTATAGAACAAAATAGTATAAATAAGTATACTAGTGAAATAACACAGGATGTACAAGACAGCAACGACCATACAGAAACAAGGTAAACGCGGAAAGGAAATACATCTCAACACCAATGATAGTGATCGGGGATCTCCCAGGATACTGTCATGTAGTCTCATATGTACATTTCCAATGGATCTCCCAGGATCCCGTCCCGTAGTCCAACTCATAGAGCGCGGGGATCTACCGGAATCCCGTTCCGTTGTCCCAAATATAAATACCCAGTACTGGGGGAATCTACCAGGTGCATTCCCGTAGTTCCATATGACTATGCAGAGAGATCTACCGGAAATCCCACATCTGTAGTCCTAAAATAAACTAACAAGGGGGGCTACCGGAATCCCACATCCGTAGTCCCAAAATAAACAGACAAGGGGGAGCTATGGGAATCTTACATCTGTAGTCCCAAAATAAATACACAGCAGCAATAGGAAAATATACAGAAATGGCAAGACTTCACATTAAGGCAACAAGTGATTCTAGCCTAGCATGCTGCACGAAATTCAAGTAAGGAAGGTTGAACAAATAAAGTAATTAAGTCACTTAGACATGCTTTCCTAAGCTAACAACAGACTTAGTAGTGCAAGTAATAGGAACAAGAAAAGAAACATATTAGTAATTACTTAAAGAAAACCGGATTTCCAACAATTAGTACAAGTACGCACTCGTCACCTTACGTACAAGGCATTTCAATTACCAATATACCAATCCTACGGGGAAGGTCCCCCACACAAGGTTAGACAAGCCACTTACCTCGAACCGGCTCAAAATCAATTCGAAACCACGCTCTTGCTACGAGTACTCGACTCCAAATGGCCCAAATCTATTCAATTCAATTTCATAATGTAAATAACACTTCAAGTAACAGATTCTACAATTAAATTCTAAGCTAATATGTGAAATTAGGTAAAATGACCAAAATGCCCCTCGGACCCAAGTCTAGGAATCGGATAAAATTTACATTTCCAGAATCCTCACACCCTCACAAGTCTAATCATATCAAAATTATCCCAATCCAATGTCAAATCCCCAATCGAAACTCAAATTCTTGACCTAAGAACTTTTCCCCAATTTTCTTACAAATGCCCGAAATTAAAGGATGAATCCATGTTTAGATTAATGGGTTACAAGCAAAAAGGAGTTAGGAATCGTTACCCAATCGATTGCTCTAAAAATCCCTCAAAATCTCGCTCAAATATGAGCTCCCAAGCTTAAGTTTTAAAAAAAAAAACCTCGTTTTGAAATTTTTATATTCTGCCCAGCGGACTATAAATAAAGTCGAGCTTATTAATATGATTTTCACTTGGCTTCATTTATTGTTAATATTACTATATTCTGTGAACCTTTTGTGCTAAATGTTATATGTTTACCGCTTTAATATTGTTTGAATTGTATATAACTGTCTTCATACGCCACCCCTCTGAGTCTTCTGAAAATGGTGCACACGTTCGCGTGGCCCGCTTTTTCTGGTAAAATTATACCAAATAGAACGAGGCTGGGCCAGCAACAAGGCCGGGTAGACTTTAGTGCTACCGGTACGTTGCTCCCTCTTCAGCCCTAGTTGTCCGCTCGGGTAAGCCAAGTCTAGAACACAACCCCAGGATTTAAACCTATAAAAACACAGCTTCATGCAGGATCCCTAGTAGGAACATTTGTGTGCATCATGTGCATTTGACTTTGGGAACTCAACACAGGGATTGGGTCCGTCTATGTGATGACCCGGCCAGTTGTCTCGTGAGTTACTGCTTTATTTCCCCCATTTCTGTTTCCTTATGCTTTGTTATCCGTGTTTTGTGATATCGGGTTGGTCGGATCGAATCCGGGATGAGCTTGGTAAGGTATGAGACACTTAGTCTCTTTTAAGGAAGTTTAAGTTGGAAAAGTCAATCGGATGTTGACTTATGTATTAGAGGGATCGGATGTGAGTTCTAATGGTTTGTTTAGCTTTGGGAGGTGATTTATTACTTAGGAGTGTGATTGGAATAGATTTTTGAGGTTCATTGTAGAATTAGTCTTGAATTGGCGAAGTTGATATTTTGGCGATTTCCGGTTGGTAAGAGAGATTTTGATATAAGGGTCGGAATGGAATTCTGAGAGTTGCAGTAGCTTCGTTGGGTCATTTGGGATGTGTGTGCAAAATTTGAGGTTATTCGAATGTGGTTTGGTTGGGTCTTTGATCAAAAGCGAAATTCTAAAGATTTTAGAAAGTTTGGCCTGAATACGATGTGTTTTTGGTGATCTGATGTTGTTTGAGGTGTTTTGATGATTGGAACAAGTTTGAATAAGTTTTTAGGATATGTTGGTGCCTTTGGTTGAGGTCCCGGGGGCCTCGGGTGAGTTTCGGGTGGTCAATCGGATCATTTTGAAGTTGAGAGAATAGCCAAAGTTGCAGGTTCATCTGTTGCAAAAATTCTTTCTTCCTGATCGCGTAAGGGTTCCTGCGATCGCGTAGAGCTTTTTGAGGGGCAGTACATTTTGTTCTATGCATTCACGAAGGAGGAGTTGCGATCGCATAGTATGAGGAGTTGGGTCATCGCGAACACGGAGAGGTGGTCGTGTTCGCATAGCGTTAAGTGGACCTGGGGTCTTGGCTGGATTTTGTTCATTGCGAACGCGGTGGAAAGTCCGCGATCGCGTAGAGTTAGTCGCCTGGGCATCGCGTTCACAGGTCTTTTGATGCGTTCGCATAGAGTAATTTTGGGAGCTGAGTTTTTGTGCTTCACGGTCGCGAAGGTTTTCCCGCGATCGCGATGAAGGAATTAATGCCTCGGCAGAAGGTTTTTTAAACTCGTCTTGTCCGCGATTTTGGGGCTTATTTCCTCCATAGTTGGTCATTTTTGAAGATTTCTGAAGGAGATTGAAGAGGGATTCAAGGGGAATCACTTGGAGGTAAGATTCTCGGACTTAAAACTCGATTATGTGAATTCCACCTAGAAAATCATGGAACTTAAGCTAAAAATTGAAGAACTAGGGCTAGGAAATTTGGACTTTTGATTGGGGATTTGAAGGACTATTTGGGGTCGTATTTGAGAACTTTTGATATGTATGAACTCATGGGGAGATAAGGAATTTATTGATGTAAAAATTATTGAATTTTGAGACATGGGCCTGGGGCCGGGTTTTGGTAATTTTGGGATTTTTGCCCTTTATTAATTGTTTTCGCTTGGGCTTTGTTCCCTTAGCATATTTTGACGTCCTTGTTCTGATTTTGGATAGATTCGATGCGCGTGGAGGCCAATTTGAGGGGCAAAGGCGTCGCGAGCTAGAGATTTAGCTGGTTCGAGGTGAGTAATGATTGTAAATGATGTTCTGAGTGTTTGAAATCACGGATTGCACATCGTAGTGCTATATTGAGGTGAGGCACATGCTTGATGACGAGTGTGGGGTCGTGCACTAATGGGGATTGTGACTTGGTCCGTCCCGATTGATGGTTTTACCGCGTATTTGACTGAAATTTATTTGCTATCATCATTATTTGGCTAAATGCCATATTTGGGCTTCGTGCCAACTATTTGAACCCTTCAGGGATTTTTATTGATATTTTCTCACTGCTTTGACTTTACACTTGAACTCAGTCATGTTATTTTTCACTGTTTTCATACTCAGCCATATTTATTCAGTTTTAATACTTAAATGACATTTTAAATGATGTTTGGGCTGAGAAACACTGTTTTACTATTGCCCGAGGGGCTTGTGAGGATTTTTGACCGAGTAAGGCCGGCGGCCTATGTTGTGAGGAAACACTGATACTGATTTGAGGTCGAGGGCCTGAGATATGTATGCCATGAGATGGCTTGATTGATATGAGGTCGAGGGCCTAGTTTTGATGCCACGAGATGGCTTGTTATTACCCTTGGGCCGTAAGGGGCCCCTCCAAGAGTCTGCACACCCCCAGTGAGCGCGGGTACCCATTGTGATGTGAGATTGAGCCCGAGGGGCTGGTATTGTTCTGAGATGTTGCACGAGGGGCGGATTGGTAGATACTGTGTCCGAGAGGGCGAACTTCTATTTGTTTACTTTACCTTAACTACCTGTCAATTACTTGTTTACTTGTTGAAAGAGGATTTTACTTGACTTTTCACTGGTGTACTATTTTTAAATGATTTTTCTGCTTCATTATAGAATGCCTTGTGCCTTACGTGTTTTCTTACTTTCAGTCGTTATTTACATTTGTTACTCACTGAGTTGGAGTACTCACTTTACTCCCTGCACCCTGTGTGCAAATTCAGGCATAGCTGGTCCCGCTACCGAGTGCTGATTCATTCTAGCATCAGGTGGATCTCGAGGAGTCTTTAGGTAGTTGTTGGCGTTTGCAGCCCGAAACTCCTCCCTATCTTTTTTCCTTTATGTCCTTAGTTCAGCATTTAAACTCTGTAGTTACATTTGAGTATTCTGTGTGATTAGATGCTCGTGACTTGTGACACCCCGGTTAGGGCTATGTCGGGTTGTACTTCTGCACTTATTTGGTATTATTTGCTACTTGGTATTATTAAATCATGTTTTGGACTGCTTTATGTTGTTTAACTGTTTTAAAAAGTAAATTGGGTTTAATTGGCTAGCCTTGTCTTCACGAGAGGTGTCATCACGAGCGGGTCCGGGTTTAGGGTCGTAACAAGTTGGTATCAGAGCCTAGGTTACATAGGTCTCACAAGGCATGAGCAGGTTTAGTAGAGTCTCGCGGATCGATACAGAGACATCTGTATTTATCCTCGAGAGGCTGTAGAACCTTTAGGAAAAACTTTGTATTCTTGAAATTCTTGTCGTGCGAACTTGTTGATCCGAGTACTAAACTTCTGTTATTTCATTCTCTCACATATGGTGAGGACACGCTACCGTTTAGGGTAGATGACCACCAGTGCAACCAGCTATGGCCACCAAAGGCTGAGGACGCGGTCGTGGTCGTGGTAGAGGCAGAGTATCTAGGGCAACACCTGTAGATCCACCAGCTGCCCCAATTCCGGATCAGGTCCTAGTTATGGACACTCCAGCAGCACCAGCTCAGGCACCAGCCTGGCTCAGGCGGTTTCAGCCACTACAACCGCAGCTACTTCTCAGGCCGAGGGAGACAATCAGACTCCCGCCGCTCGCACACCTGAGCAGGTCGTGCAGGGACTCCAGACGTCGGGGGCGCATCCAGCGTTGCTAGTTGCAGCTGCTCAGGACTACGTAGTTCCTGCCATGCTAGAGGATGAGTAGCGTAGGTTGGAGAGATTTGGTAGACTTCAGCCTCTAACCTACAGCAGTGCAGAGGGTGAGGATGCCCAGGGCTTTTTGGACAAGTGTTAGAGGATGCTTCGTATAGCGGGTATTCTGGAGACCAGCAAGGTCGCTTTTACCACCTATCAGTTTTTAGGAGCTGCTTCTACTTGGTGGGAGGATTTTGAGAGGCGTAGACCTGTTGGTGCAGCACCCCTTTCTTGGCAGCAGTTCTCCGTTCTCTTTCTGGAGAAGTATGTGTCGTAGTCTCGCAGAAAGGAGCTACGTAGGCAGTTTGAGTGGTTGCGTCAGGGGGAGATGACCGTGTCGCAGTATGAGTTGAGGTTCTCTAAGTTGGCTCATCATGCCATCTGGTTGGTCCCGACAGATAAGGGTAGGATTATGAGGTTTGTTGATGGCCTCACTTATCAGCTTCACATTCTTATGACTAGGGAGAGGGTGACTGGTGCTACTTTCGAGGAGGTTGTGGATATTGCCCGTGAGATTGAGTCTGTTCGTCGCCAGGAGCGAGAGGAGAGAAAGGCCAAGAGGCCTCGAGGATCTAGTAGCTATAGTGGTGCTCCTTCGAGGGGTCAGTTTCAGCACAGCAAAGGCTGTCCATTCAGGTCTGCTCAGCCAGCTCACCCAGGTTATCGTGGGGCGTCTTCGGGTCATGGTTATCACGGTTCTCAGCAGGGCCAGTCATCACTTAGTGCCCTTGCATCTAAGAGTTCGACCTGTGCTCCATCAGTTCAAGGCTCTTCTATGCCGAGTGCATCTGCTAGTCACTCTGGTGCGAGGGGTTCCCTTTAGTCCCCTCCTCCAGCACCTGGGAGTTGTTATGAGTGTAGTGAGATGGGTCACAAGTGGAGGCAGTGTCCTCGTTGTTTTGCTAGTTCATCCCAGTAGAGGGGTCAGTCATCGGCTTCAGCGCCAGTTGCTTCATCACCACCTGCCCCACCAGCTAGGGGATGAAGTCAGTTAGCTAGGGGTCTCCCCAGAGGGGGAGGTCGATCAGGGGGAGATCAGGCCCGTTTCTATGCACTTCTAGGCAGACCCGATGCTATTACTTCAAACGTTGTTATTATAGGCATTGTTTCAATTTGCCACAAAGATGCCTCTGTATTATTTGACCCGGTTCCACCTTTTCTTATATGTCATCATACTTTGCTTGTTATTTGGGTATGCCCCATAAGTTTCTTGCTTTACCTATTCATGCATCTACCCCAATAGGCGATACTATTATTGTAGACCGTGTGTACCAGTTGTGTGTGGTGACTATTAAGGGTCTGGAGACCCGAGTGGATCTATTATGATTGAGCATGGTAGATTTTGATGTCATTTTGGGCATGGATTGGTTATCTCTATGTCGTACTATTCTAGATTATCATGCTAAAACAGTCACATTGGCTATGTCGGGTGTGCCACGGATCGAGTGGCGAGGTGTGACTGATTATGTTCCTAATAGAGTGATCTCTTTCTTGAAGGCCCAACATATGGTTGGGTAAGGTTGTCTTTCTTATCTAGCCTTTGTGGGGGATGTCGGAGCTGAGACTCCCAGTATTGATTCCGTTCTAGTTGTGAGGGATTTTCCTGATGTGTTTCCTGCAGACCTCTCGGGTATGCCACCGGACAAAGATATTGATTTTGGTGTTTACCTGGTGTCGGGCACTCAGCCCATTTCTATTCCGTCTTATCGTATGGCGCCAACAGAGTTGAAGGAGTTAAAGGAGCAACTTCAAGAACACCTTGATAAGGGGTTCATTTGGCCTAGTGTGTCACCTTGGGGTGCGTCGGTTCTGTTTGTGAAGAAGAAGGATGGAACAATGAGGATGTGCATTTATTATAGGCAATTGAACAAGATAACAATTAAGAACAAGTATCCTTTGCCTCTTATTGATGATCTATTCGACCAGCTTCAGGGAGCGAGAGTGTTCTCCAAGATTGATCTCCATTCAGGTTATCACCAGTTGAAGATCAAGTATTTGGATATTCTTAAGATGGCTTTCAGGACTCGATATGGTCATTATGAGTTC
The DNA here is from genome assembly GCF_000715075.1 of Nicotiana tabacum. Lineage (NCBI taxonomy): Eukaryota > Viridiplantae > Streptophyta > Magnoliopsida > Solanales > Solanaceae > Nicotiana > Nicotiana tabacum. The sequence goes on along the minus strand of NC_134087.1, from coordinate 181,995,895 downwards.
TTGGTGGTGTCTTTTGGGCTGACCAATGCCCCAGTAGCATTCATGCATTTGATGAACAGCATGTTCCGGCCTTATCTCGACTCGTTTGTCATAGTCTTCATTGATGATATTCTAGTGTATTCGCATAGTCAAGAGGAGCACGTGGAGAATTTGAGAGTTGTGTTGCAAAGATTGAGGGAAGAGAAGCTTTATGCAAAATTCTCCAAGTGTGAGTTTTGGCTCAATTCAGTGGCTTTATTGGGGCACGTGGTGTCCAGCGAGGGTATTCAGGTTGATCCGAAGAAGATAGAGGCGGTTTAGAGTTGTCCCAGACCGTCCTCAGCCACAGAGATTCGCAGCTTTCTTGGTTTGGTAGGCTATTATCGCTAGTTTATTTAGGAATTCTCATCTATCGCATCGCCCTTGACCAAGTTGACTCAGAAGGGTGTTTCGTTTGTATGGTCGGACGAGTGTGAGGAGAGCTTTCAGAAGCTCAAGACAGACTTGACCATAGCTCCAGTGTTAGTTTTGCCATCAGCTTCAGGTTTATATACCGTGTATTGTGTTGTTTCGAGAGTTGGGATTGGTTGTGTGTTGATGCAGGAGGGTAGAGTTATTGCTTATGCTTCTCGTCAGTTGAAGCCCCATGAGAAGAACTACCCCGTTCATGATTTGGAGTTGGCTGCCATAGTTCATGCATTGAAGATTTGGAGGCATTACTTGTATGGCGTATCTTGTGAGGTGTTCACTGATCATCGCAGTCTTCAACATTTATTCAAGCAAAAGGATCTTAATTTGAGACATCGAAGATGGTTGGAGTTGCTTAAAGATTATGATATCATTATATTGTACCATCCAGGAAAGGCCAATTTGGTGGCCGATGCTTTGAGCCAAAAGGCAGTGAGTATAGGGCATTTGGCATATGTTCCAGTTAGGGAGAGACCTCTTACAGTTGATGTTTAGGCCTCGCCCAATCGGTTCATGAGGCTAGATATTTTGGAGCCCAATCGGGTATTGACTTGTGTGGTTTCTCGGTCTTCCTTATATGATCGCATTAGAGAGCGTCAGTATGATGATCCCCATTTGCTTGTCCTGAAGAACAGAGTTTAGCATGATGATGCCAGAGATGTGACCATTGGTGATGATGGGGTGTTGAAGATGCAGGGCCGGATTTGTGTGCCCAATGTGGATGGGCTTCGGGAGTTGATTCTGGAGGAGGCCCATAGCTCGCGGTATTCCATTCATCTGGGTGCCGCGAAGATGTATCAGGATTTGAGACAGCACTATTGGTGGAGAAGGATGAAGAAAGACATTGTGGGATTTGTAGCTCGGTGTCTCAATTGTCAGCAGGTGAAATATGAACACCAGAGACCGGGTGACTTGCTTCAGCAGATGGATATTCCTAAGTGGAAGTGGGAGAATATCACTATGGACTTTGTTGTTGGACTTCCACGGACTTTGAGAAAGTTCGATGCTATTTGGGTGATTGTGGATCGGCTGACCAAGTCCGCGCACTTCATTCCTGTGTGTACTACCTATTCTTCAGAGCGGTTGGCAGAGATCTATATCCTGGAGATTGTCCGTTTGCATGGTGTCCCAGTTTCCATCATTTTAGATAGGGGCACTCAGTTTACCTCGCAATTTTGGAGGTCTGTGTAGTGAGAGTTGGGTACTCAGGTTGAGTTGAGCACAGCTTTTCATCCTTAGACGAATGGACAGTTCGAGCATACTATTCAAACATTGGAGGAGATGTTGCGTGCTTGTGTCATTGATTTCGGAGGATCATGGGATGATTTTCTACCGCTTGCAGAGTTTGCTTATAACAACAGCTACCAGTCGAGTATTCAGATGGCTCTGTATGAGGCTTTGTATGGGAGGCAGTGTAGATCACCAGTTGGTTGGTTCGAGCCCGGTGAGGCTAGGCTATTGGGGACTGATTTGGTGCAGGATGCTTTGGAGAAGGTGAAGGTGATTCAGGAGAGGCTTCGTATAGCGCAGTCGAGGCAAAAGAGTTATGCTAATAGGAAGCTTAGAGATGTGTCCTACATGGTTGGCGAGAAGGTTTTATTAAAGGTTTCACCCATGAAGGGTGTTATGAGATTTGGGAAGAAAGGGAAATTGAGTCTGCGGTTCATTGGGCCTTTTGAGGTGCTTCGGAGGATTGGGGAGGTGGCTTATGAGCTTGCCTTGCCACCCAACTTGTCGAGCGTGAATCCGGTATTTCATGTTTCTATGCTCCAGAAGTATATTGGGGACCCATCTCATGTTCTGGATTTTAGCACGGTTCAGTTAGACGATGATTTGACCTATGATGTGGAGCCAGTAGCTACTTTGGGTCGTCAGGTTCGGAAGTTGAGGTCAAAGGATATAGCTTCAATGAAAGTGCAGTGGAGAGGTCGGCCCGTGGAGGAGGCTACCTGGGAGACCGAGCAGGAGATGCAGAGCGGATATCCTCACCAGTTTAAGGCTTCAGGTATATTTCTTGACTCGTTCAAGGATGAACGTTTGTTTAAGTTGGGGAGGATGTGACGACCCAGCCAGTCGTCTCATGAGTTACCGCTCCATTTCCCCCATTTCTATTTCTTTATACTTTGTTATCCGTGTTTTGTGATATTGGGTTGGTCGGATCGAATCTGGGATGAGCTTGGTAAGGTATAAGACACTTAGTCTCTGTTAAGGAAGCTTAAGTTGGAAAAGTCAACTGAATGTTGACTTATGTGTTAGAGGGCTCGGATGTGAGTTCCGATGGTTCGGTTATCTTTAGGAGGTGATTTATGACTTAGGAGAGTGATCAGAATGGGTTTTGAAGGTTCGGAGTATAATTAGGCTTGAATTGGCGAAGTTGATATTTTGGCGATTTCCGGTTGGTAGGAGAGATTTTGATATAGGGGTCGGAATGGAATTCTAAGAGTTGCAATAGCTTCGTTAGGTCATTTGGGATGTGTGTGCAAATTTTCAGGCCATTTGGGCGTGGTTTGGTTGGGTTTTTTATCAAAAGCGGAATTCGGAATATTTTAGAAAGTTTGGCATGAATCCGATGTGTTTTGGGTGATTTGATGTTGTTTGAGGTATTTTGATGATTGGAACAAGTTTGAATAAGGTTTTAGGATATGTTGGTGCCTTTGGTTGAGGTCCTGGGGGCCTCGGGTGTGTTTTGGGTGGTCAATCGGATCATTTTAAAGTTGAGAGAATTGCAGAAGTTGCAGGTTCAGCTGTTGCAGAAAATCCTTCTTCGCGATCGCGTACGGGTTCGTGCGATCGCGTAGAGCTTTTTGAGGGGCAGTCCATTTTGTTCTATGCGTCCACGAAGGAGGAGTTGTGATCGCATAGTATGAGGAGCTTGGCCATCGCGAACGCGGGGAGGTGGTCGCCTTCGCATAGCGTTAAGTGGACCTGGGGTCTTGGCTGGATTTTGTCCATTGCGAATATGGTGGGAAGTCTGTGATCACGTAGAGTTAGTCGCCTGGGCATTGCGTTTGCAGGTCTTTTGATGTGTTCACATAGAGTAATTTTGGGAGCTGAGATTTTGTGCTTCGTGGTCGCGAAGGTTTTCCCGCGATCTCGATGAAGGAATTAATGCCTGGGCAGAAGGTTTTTTAAACTCGTCTTGTCCGCGATTTTGGGGCTTATTTCCTCCATAGTTGGTCATTTTTGAAGATTTTTGAAGGAGATTGAAGAGAGATTCAAGGGGAATCACTTGGAGGTAAGATTCTCGGAGTTAAAACTCGATTATTATGTGAATTCCACCTAGAAAATCATGGAACTTAAGCTAAAAATTGAAGAACTAGGGCTTGAAAATTTGGACTTTTGATTGGGGATTTGAAGGACCATTTGGGTCGTATTTGAGAACTTTTGATATGTATGAACTCGTGAGGAGATAAGGAATCTATTTATGTAAAAATTATTGAATTTTGAGACATGGGCCCAGGGGCCGGGTTTTGGTAATTTCAGGATTTGTGCCCTTTATTGATTGTTTTCGCTTGGGCTTCGTTCCCATAGCATATTTTGACATCCTCGTTCTGATTTTGGATAGATTCAACGTGCGTGGAGGCCGATTAGAGGGGCAAAGGCGTCATGAGCTAGATATTTAGCCGGTTCGAGGTGAGTAATGATTGTAAATGATGTTCTGAGGGTTTAAAATCTCGGATTGCACATTGTAGTGCTATATTAAGGTGAGGCACACGCTTGGTGACGAGCGTGGGGTCGTGCACTAATGGGGATTGTGACTTGGCTTGTCCCGATTGATGGATTTATCGCGTATTTGACTGAAATCTATTTGATATCATCATTATTTGGGCTGAATGCCATATTTGGGTTTTGTGCTAACTATTTGAACCCTTCGGGGATTTTATTGATATTTCCTCACTGTTTTGACTTTACACGTGAACTCAGTCATGTTATTTTTCACTGTTTTCATGCTCAGCCATATTTATTCAGTTTTAATACTTAAATGACATTGTAAATGATGTTTGGGATGAGAAACACTGCTTTACTATTGTCCGAGGGGCTTGTGAGGATTCTTGACTGAGTAATGACGGGGGCCTATGTTGTGAGGAAACGCTGATACTGATTTGAGGCCGAGGGCCTAAGATATGTACGCCACAAGGTGGCTTGATTGATATGAGGCCGAGGGCCTAGTTTTGATGCTACGAGATGGCTTGTCATTGCGCTTGGGCCGTAAGGGGCCCTCCAGGAGTATGCACACTCCCAGTTTGCGCGGGCACCGGGTATTAGCCAAATTTTGCACTTCATGCACCTTTTTGGCCACATAAGCCATTTTGCAAAAATAGCCTCAATCATGTCTTGCATGTGTCCAGTAGGGAATGTTATTGTCTCACATAGTGTTGGTTTCAGTTTTCTCATACAAGTATGGATTTAATTACCGGAGTTTGAGCATGACAGAAGCCTTTTTATGTTATTAAGTCTATTGTTCATATTTTACTTTCTAGTCTTGTACAGGAGTATTCAGTCATTTAGTTGATACTAGAGTCTGTCATAGTCTAGTTAAGTTTGTTGAGTTTTGTTATTATTTCCTATTTTGTATTGAAAAAAAAGATGTGTAATAAATCAAAAATCCAAAAACAAAAAAGATTTTGCGTTTTATATTTCTGTTGGATGTTTTCTTTAGAATACCAACTCTAGAAGTTGAAAAAATCTTTTGTGGTTTTCCTTAGTAAATTAATATCTAGAACTCAAAATAACAAATTGCTTTTATATTTCCTTTAGTATATTAAGACTAAAAATCCAAAAAAAAAAGATTTTCTTTTGAGTTTCCTCTTTGGGAAATTAACGAAAAAATAAAAAAAAATCTTTTATTTTCACTAGAACTTTGAATATTGTACATAGAAAAAAAAACATACTTTATCTTGGGTTTATTTTCAGAGTTTCTCCCATAGGTAGTCAAATTAAAATCCAAATTTGTTTTATCTTTTTCATTTCTTGGTTCGAAATCTTTCTTTCAGGATATCAAACGAAAATTCAAAATATTTATCTTTGGTTTGTTTTTTAGATTTCCTTCCTAAAAAATCAAACAAAAGTCAAAAAATATTTTTTCTGTTCTAGGGTTTTTTCTTAATAATTTTCCATAGAGTATTTGTTTCAAAAAAAGAGGAAAAATATATGCTCGTTAATCTTGAATTTAGAATAGGTTATAGAACATTAAGTCTAGAAAAAAAGGGATTTGCTTCTTTTATTTTTCTTTCCTCATCAGAGTAGTCTTTAAGGTAAAAGAAAAAAAAGATAAAGAAAATGAGAATGTTAGTTTGTTTACTTTGTTTTCGTTCTTCCCAAACTACACAAAGATCTGATTCATGCGGCGTCATGATACGTAGGCAACCAAATAGGGTTCGATCGAATCAATTTTTATATTTATTAAAAGAAAAAAAGAAGAAGAAGGAAACCAAAAAAAAGGGTGAAATTATGGGATGTGAGAAATAAGAGGAAAGAAAAGAGTGATAATTAGAAAAAAAAAGAGGAAGGAAAATGAGCAAGCAAGTGCTAGAAAAGAAAAGAAAAGAGAGGATTGAAATGAATGAACTGGGATGATGCCAAGTGACCTTATGACCCTCGAAGTCATTCTAGAACCGTTAATTGTTGCTATGTGCATTGCACGCAATGTGATATTTTTCCTCTTAAATGCCCTAACACTAACGGGATGACCTCATTTTGTTCCTTTTTATATCTTCATAGCAGAAAGGTGGTTGGTTTGTGGTTCTTAAATTGGTAACTCTTCTCTATAACATAAGCTCGAAAGGCAATGGCAGACAACAACAGAATTGAGTTGGTTGATACTGGTGCCCAAAAGCAATTGGTTGAACAGGGCAATGGGTTGGTTAAAGAGGTAAGGATGTTAAGGCAACACATAGCGGACATGTATCAGGCTTGGATGACTGGGAAGGCACCACTACCTAGCTTCTTAGATTTTACCATTACCCAAACTCCGGTCATAGTGCCAGATGATCCCACATACTCTCCAGATCCACCTACTTATCACAGCTTTCCCAACTACCCTAGTATCTCCATCACTCGTCCTCCAATTACTTTTCCCTAAAATTGTCCTCCTGTCGTATCCACTATCCCCATGGTCACAACTTCTTAACAATTTTCCCTTCATAGATCCAACAATGAACACCCACTCAAAACTCATGATGCCCAATATTACCCCTCAGTGGTTTCCCACAAGGTTCCCGACTCATATAATCAGAACCCTCAGAATGAACCTCATGTTGAAAATGAAAAGTTCACATGAAAAGAAGGGCGAGATGAGATATCCAGGAATCTCAAAAGGTATAGAACAGTCCTTAAGGAGCTTGCAACGGATGGGAAATCAAATAAACATGTCCTACAATGAATTGTGTATGTTCCCTGATGTTCATCCGCCCACGGGGTTTAAAATACCAAAGTTTAACTTATATGATGGGCATGGAGATCCAGTAGCCCATCTGAGAGGTTATGGCAGTGAAATGAGAAGTGTTGGCGGGGAAGATGATTTGTTGATGGCATATTTCAGTGAGAGCCTGACTGGGGTGGCTTTAGAATGGCATACTCATCAAGATGTCAGTAAGTGGCATACATAGGGTGACATGGCTCAAGATTTTGTTCGGTACCATCAGTACAATGAATACATTATCCCAGACCGCTCCTCCCTATCTCAGATGGCAAAGAAACCCAAGGAAGGTTTTGGGGAGTTTTGGTTCAGATGGAATGAACAAGTTGCTCGGGACAGTCCTCCCATTGATAGAAAAGATGTTGTTGAGCCCCGCCAACGACATGATCCAGTGCATATTCTTGTTAAATGCTTTCAGCCTTAATACCGACCCCATGAACATTTCAAGCTCCACATAATCCACCCCAGTATTATCCTCCGAACAGCGTCTGGCCATCTGTCCAACCACTGGGTCATTCCTCATGGCGAGCGCCAGCACTGCATAATGCACTTTTGCCTTCACAACATTTTCGAGCATCCAACAACCCTAGAAAACTGGGGCATGGAGGGAAACAAAGGCAAAAATATAATTTCACACCTATCGAAGAATCCTACACCAACTTGTTTGAAAAGTTAAAACATTCTGGCCTGATTGAGCCGCTCCTCGGTTATACACCGGACCCATATGCAAAAGGATTTGATCCTACTGTACGGTGCATGTACCACTCTAACATCCAAGGGCGTAACATTGAAGATTGTCGTGCTTTGACAAGTGAAATAGAAAGAATGATTCAAGAAGGAATAATTGTGGTCCAAGGCAGTAATACCCCAAGTGTCACACATAATCCTCTACAAGTACATGACAACGCACAGATTGTTGGGATGGTTTGCAATGGCGAAGGGTTGGTCAAAGGAGTCAATGAGACACTTGGTAAAGTTAATGATATTGAAATTGGTAACAGTCTTGGTAATATTGATGTGGAACTCAGTGGCTAAGAGGCCGAGTTTGGTAATTGGAAAGACGCTCCTTTCTTGGCTAGCCAGGGAGGAGTCTTGGTGGTTCATTTTGTTGTCATTTCTGTTGTCCGGGTTATTTCAGGGTTGTAATCTGGATATCGTCTTGTAATTCAAACCCTTCTATTCTTTTATTTTGCCTAGTTCTTTTAGTCGTAGTAACTCATTTAGTGTTATCTAGGTTTGTTCCAGGGTTGTACCCCAGTTTATTTTGCTTGTCTTGTTGTTCAAACCTTTCACCGTCTGTCTAATTCAATTTTCTGTTTTATGTTATTTCTAGTCATTTTTGCTTAATTCTCTTTTCCTTTTATAGTTCTTTTTATGTTGGTTCTAGTGAAATGACATGCACGCGTAATTCTCGGTCTAGTTTTTAAAGTTAGTTTAGTCATGAAGCAATGAAGAAATTTTGGAGATGATAGGGACACTTGAGGGCAATAAGTACAGATTTGGACATTTTGAGATAATTTAAAGGCCGAATTGTATGATACTAGGGAAGATGGTTTGGGAAGTTGAGAGGATGATAGGAATTTGTTACAAGAGAGTGTGTCCCAACAATTTGAAGCGAGAAACTTTGAGTTCAACTGCACCTCAATTTACAAAATAAATTCAAGGGAGTTTTCTCTAAACAGACGGAGGGTATCCATCGTGAATAAGAAATCACCCAATGAGAGTTTTGTACTTGACAAGGCAGTAAAAAAGGGTGGAAAGCATATCAGTGATATCAATGTCGAAGCTGTAAAAGAAATGTTGTGTGTGCTCTTCCTTTTGTCATTTCAAGAGTCATGTATTGTACTTGGCATTTTCAGGGATTGGGAGACCCTCTTTCAGCTACCCAAACACTTATATCATTCGATACCCATTTGAGCTTGTACTGATTTCTTTGACCTCCCCACTTTTGGAATCAAGTTAAAGTCATACAAAAAAAGGGTTCATATCCCCATAGGTTTATTTTAGTAAGTTCAATCCAAAGGGAAAATTCAAAAAAAGAGAAAAAATAGAAAAAAGGGGAAAAAAGAGGGGGGAAAAGCAAAAGAAGGAAAAAGAGAAAAAAAAAGGAAAATAGTAACAAAAAGTAGTCTTGTAAACTACGTTTGACCTGATTCTTGTCACCATAAGATACGTAGGCAGTCTTACGGTTCGGTCATACCAAATAAAATATTTCATAATCCCACGAAGTCGAAAGTGGGACAGTCTTTCTTAGTAACTCCATCAAAAGAAAAAGAAAAAAAAGAATCAAATTCCCTTGTTTTAGAAATCGGGGCAAAGTTTTGAAATGGATTCCAAAAGTTGTAAATAAATTAACCTTGTTGTCTTAGTTATTTTGAGCCTTTATGATAACCTTTCTTTCTAACCCTGTCCAAAAGCCACATTACAGTCCAAAAAAGACCTCCCAGATAATCTTTGAGAGTGTTGAGTTTAGACATGCCAAGAGTATATCATGTTTTTACCATGGTTAATACCTTGTCATCTGGAGAATTAGAGGAAATAAGAAGAAAAGAACAAAATGAGAGTCTTATTGGTGAAAACCTTCATAGGCACCATAAGGTGATGGTGAGTTGAGAGAAAGAACAAAATGAGAGAGGCTTGATGGTGAAAACCCTTCGGGCACTACAAGTCGAATAAGGATCGTGAATCAGATTGGATAATCGGAGCATTGAAGCTCAGTTTCACGGTTTAAGGGTATACCAAGAGTTGAACATTAGACTTTCTTGACAGATTAGGCAACAGGTGCATGTCATGGTCATTAGAGTTGGTATCCACATCTGATAAGTTTCTACTTTGTAGTTTTCTTGTTAGGAATCATCTCTTTCCATTGTCCTTTACTCTGTTCCTTTGTCTTGTTTACTTCCTCTTCCTGAGTCTGTTTGGTCAAAACAAGTGAGAAATGACTTCAAAATTTGCCACCAGCTTTCCAATTGCACAAAACGAGAATTAGCTAGCATATCAAAGTGGCATAAGTCAGGAAAGAACAGCATGCGCACTGAGTTGGTAACAATCAACGTGCTTTGGGATTCATGTGAAATACAAAGGTTTGGTATATGTCAATTTATGAACAATGCAACAGATGGAGGGTGTTGGTTGAATGGATCAAAGGTATTTTCTGTGATAAGATTGACAAAAAAAGTGGTTAACCAGTGACAAGCAAGGTCTTCCAAGCGGAAATCAAAGTTATCATGGCAAGTGAATGAGCAATAGACCTCAAGGCCAAGGCCAGTGGTTTAAGTCAGGAAAGAACAACATGTGCACTGAGTGGGTGGCAAGTGATGTGTTTTGGGATTTATGTGAAACACAAAGGTTCAGTATATGTCAATGCATGAGCATAATGCAACAGATGAATAGTATTGGGTTTTGAACAAATCAGAGGTATTTTCCATGATAAGGGTGATAGAGAAAGTGGTCAGTCAATAAACAGGCAAGGTCTTTTGAGTTGAAATCGAAGTTATCATGGGAAGTGAAGGAGCAATCACCCTCAAAGTCAAGGCCACAAACCAACCACCATATCTATAAACTCACAAGTTTTATTTGTTTGAAATAGGGACAAAAATTGTGTCCAAATCAAAGCTTGGAAGTTTGAATCTTTTTTCAAGTGTCGTGCCCAAACTTTGTTAGTACAAAGGCGGTTTGAGAAGGGAAAAGAAAAATTTGTTTGATCTGCAGGAACCCTCCATGAGGAAAGGCATGGTTCAGGGGCAAGGAATTTTGTTCGTTCTGCAGAGATCCTCCAGGAAGAAAGCATGGCTCAAGTAAGTTCATTCTCGGCTTTTCAGGACCCTCCTGGATAATGGGATTTATTTTTAAGTGTTTAGGACCCTCCTGGATAATGGGATGTAGTTTTAAGTTGACAGGACCTTCCTGGATAATGTGATTTAATTTTAAGTTTTTAGGACCCTCATAGATAATGAGATTTAGCGTAATTTTTACCGTTAGGAAATAGAATTTAGCTTTCAAGTTTTCACTCTTAAGATAAGATTTAGTTTTTAGGACCCTCTTGGATAATGGGAGTTAGCTTTTAAATTCTTAGAGATTTTGGGTAACATGATTCGGTTAACACTCACATATGTTCCCAATATCAAAATGGGGCAGAAAAATTTCTTTTGTTTTGTCTGTTTTATTGCAATCAGGCGCCCACTTGGAGAACAAGGGAAGACATCACAAGTTCAAAGGAAAGTGGGTCAAGCTTAGAAATCAGGCGCCCACCTAGATAAAAAGGATAAATGGTTCAAGCTTCAAGGGAAAATAGTATCAAGTAACAAAAGGAGATGGGCCAAGTTCAGCAATCATGCACCCACCTGGAGAACAAAGGGAAGCAGTTCAAGTTTCGAGGAAAAAACAGTTCAAATGTTGGAAATCAGGCGCCCACCTGGAGAACAAAGGAAAAACAATTCAAGTTTTAGAGGAAAGGAAGACAATTCAAATGTTGGTAATCAGGTGACCACCTAGAGAACAAAGGAAAGCAGTTCAAGTTTCACAGGAAAGGAAGACAATTCAAATGTTGGTAATCAGGCGCCCACCTGGAGAATAAAGGGAAAGCAACAATGTTCAATAGAAAACAGTTCAAGTGTTGGAAATCAAGCGCCCAACTGGCAAACCAGGGAAAACAATTTAAGTTTCAGAGGAAATGAAGACAATTCAAATGTTGGTAATCAGGCGCCCACCTGGAAAACAAAGGGAAACAGTTCAAGTTTCGAGGAAAAAGAGTTCAAGTGTTGGAAATCAGGCGCCCACCTAGAAAACAAAGTGAAAACAATTCAGGTTTCAGAGGGAAGGAATACAATTCAAATGTTGGTAATCAGGCGCCCACCTGGAGAATAAATGGAAAGCAGCAATGTTCAAAGGAAGACGGTTCAAGTTCAGCAATCAGGCACCCACCTGGAAAACAAAGGGAAAACAATTCAAGTTTTAGAGGGAAGGAATACAATTCAAATGTTGGTAATTAGGCGCCCACCTGGAGAACAAAGGGAAAGTAGCAATGTCCAAAGAAAGACGGTTCAAGTTTAGCAATCAGGCGCCCACATGGAGAACAAGGAAAAATAGTTCAAGTTTCGAGGAAAAATAGTGCAAGTATTGGCAATCAGGCGCCTACCTGGAGAACAAGGAGAAGGCAGTCCAAGTTTCGAAGGAAGACAGTTCGAGTATTGGCAATCAGGCGCTTACCTAGGGAATAAGGGAAAGGGAATTCACTTCAGAATGCAATTCAGGTCAGCAACAAAAGAAACTCACAAAAAGAATGCGAGTCAACAGTCCGAGATGATCAATGGAAGTTAGTCACAATCATGAATAAAAAAAGATAAAGGCAAGAAGTGAATCCAAATGCAGAAGTTGATGAAAGATGTGGGCTGCTCAAGACATGACTGAAGTCACAAGCGTGGTATGTCCGATTTTGATCCGAAAAGCTAAAGAAGAATGAACTAGCACCTGCAACTAGCAAATCTCAAGGTTCAAATCCAAAGTTTGCATGAAAAAGCATTCAAGACTCAAGATCAAGCTTCAAAAGACTTACAGATAGGAATCTTGTAACTCGTAGTTGACAGGCTTAGCTAGTTTTTTCATTTTTTGATTTTTGATGTAATAACAGGACCGCGGACCGGAACCTCGGTGGAACGGCACCTCGACTGGCTCCCCATCTCAGTATACTCCATCATTGATTCTACTTCTGAACTACACGTGGCCTGATTCCTTTATAGCCAAGGATATGTAGGCAGCTCAGATACCAAGGCTCGGTCACATTCTCCTTCCTTTTAGTTTTTGGTCTCCTTAAATAAGGGTCGGATAAAAAACATGTCTAGTCGTTCTTTTTCTGAAAACTCTTTGTATTTCCAGTAAAAGAGGGGCAGCTGTAGACATGTGATTTTTGACTCTCCCCAAGATTTTTTATATTTTAGCATGTAAATATTTAATTTAGGCCTAATATTGATATTTCAACTAATTTTGATTCTTTTACTTTATTTTATTACAAGAAAACAAAAATAAATAGTTTCATTAATGTTTTGTAGTCATTTTTAATCTTGAAAAATACCAAAAATAGTTTTGTTTTAACGGTCAGTCTTATTTTAATAGTTATTTTATTTAAGTAGGATTAATTAATAAATGAGATCGTATTTTTAGTCTCGTTCGCGGGAAAAGAATAAAATTTGGGCTCAAACGACCAATTTTTAGGCCTAATTTTCGAATCTAGCCCATAATTCCTAGGCCGATACCCCTTAACCTAAAAAAACTACAAAAATCTAGACCTAGACACTCTACAATCAGCCAAAAAGAATACAAAAAAAGACCCTAACGCCTAAGAGAATGGATCCGCCGCCATTTTTCATCTAGACCCCTCCCCCCCCCCCCCGAAACTTCATCTTCCTCACCGAGCTTCACCATAAAAGCCGATGTTCACTTCTAAATTTTCAGCCATGAAAGACTCCTTTTATTGTTAACTACAGGCTGTTGATTGTCTTAGACTGCTTTTAAAGCTTCTTCTGGATTTTTGTTAGCTAATGAAGTACCACTGCTCTTGTGTACATCATTGTCTTTCATGTTCAAGGACGATGATTTAGCATCGATACTAAAGTCTCTTTCCTTGTGGCTTGTCCATCGTTCCAATTTGGGTCGTCCCTTCTCGGAGCGTTTCTATCATCACCCTAAACCTTTCTTCTTTTTTCTTCAACCTAAAAAACAAAAGAACCTAGACACCCTAACAGAGCACCCTCCTCACAAAAATCAGCAGTTGCTGCTGATCTCTCACCCTCCCTCTCGCCTTTCTTTTTGCTTTGTTTATTTACATTCTCTAAGTTGCTATCTCACACCTTCTCAGTTCCAACAAAGCGTAACATATACAAGCAAGCGAGTTTTCTTTTTTCCGACTTCGTCTTTTCGTTTCGTGGACTGTTTGACATGTGAATTCCTATACTAGAGACGATGCGTTAAGATTGAGCACTTTTAATTATGGACGTGAGGGGCTGAGGGGTTCAGAGCAGTTTTCATGGAAGTTGTGTTATGGAAGTCACCTATTTGAGGTTTCGTCCGCATATTGTCGCGATTTTCGCTTCGGAAAATTGTTATTTGAATTTTTCGTACATCGGCTCATAGTTGTCCCTTAACAGAGGTTCTTTTTCTCCTTTCAATTATTCCGTTTCTTGATTTCATGATATTTACTGGAATTTGGTCTATATTAATGAATGTTTAATTTAAAATGATACTCTTGTTATTACGTGGTTGCAAGTATGCTAAAATAAAAGAAGTTATTTCCTTTTGTGATTGATTTGTAGTACTGTTAACTATTTTGGAATGGATATTTAGCTTAGCAAGTGCATTTCTGGAGAACAGATTAGTTTAAGGATAATTGAGTGCACCTTTTAAGTTAGAAATTAAGAATGTGATTGTTATTTGAAAGGGCTAACAAATTAGTTCTATAAGCCTAATTAGGAATAACACTTTTAATAGATTGAGGTGTGCCATTTTATTTAAATCATCTATGGCCCTCACAAATACTATAATTATTTGTAAAATGATATTCGCCGAAAAGCCTTTAGGCGCGTTTAAAATACAATTGTGATTGTGTACACGTTCGCGTGACACGATCATGATTCTAAAAACCAATTTGGAGTATGCGTTCGCGTAACTTCGATCAGACCTTCTTAATAATAAATTTGTTATTAATATAATTCTCTTTAAATTAAATGTAGTTCTTTAGGCCGAGGTGTGCCATCCATAATTGAATCCTATGGCCCTCGTGTTAATGTTATAACTTAGATATTAAGAATGATATTCGTAGTTTACTTTAGGCACGCTTAATATACCATCGTGGTTGTGTACACGTTCGCGTGACATAATTATGATTCTAAAAACAAAACCGGAGTATGCGTTCGCGCAACTTCGGCCAAACTTTCTTAATAATAATAAAGCATTATTAATTGTGGACACGTTCGCGTGACATGATTTTTGACGCACCAAATAAACGGGTACACGTACGCGTGACCCGTTTCAAGATAATTTCCTAATTAAAAGAGGCAAATGCACATAGGTTCTAAAATCTGTATTTATTAAGCCAAGTATGATCAAAGCGGCCGTGCTAGAACCACAGAACTCCGGAGTGCCTCACACCTTCTCTCGGGTTAACAGAATTCCTTACCTGGATTTCTGTGTTCGTGGACTATAAACAGAGACCAACTTCCTCGATTCGGAATTTTAAACTAGTGACTTGGGACACCATAAATTATCCCAAGTGGCGACTCTGATATTATATAAATAATCCCATTTTTATTGTCACTTAAATTGGAAAACATTCCCTTATACCCTTCCGGGCGTGAGAAAAAGTAGGTGTGACAATCCCACGCTACGTCGTCTTCTAGCCATGATAGATAGTAGTACATATGACCAGCGTGATACCTATCTAGCTCAATGGTTTCTCCTTCCACAATGATCTTTTGGTTCCACATATGTTGTGCCTCAAACTTAAACGGAATGACATATCCTTTGAATCTACCTTGTACTGGACTATGTTGGAAATCCGAGGTATGACATGTTTTCTTCTGCTTGCCTTATTACCCTTATGGGAGCATAAGGATAGATGCCTCACAACCCGATCAGTACCAAATGAGTAGTCCCCCTTGACCTGATGATGAACTCACTACTATGAAACCATTCAAGCATCCAATGTACCTGCTCATCTGTCAGACCGTTGAAGAAACGCATCCAACTTACAGCATTTCCAGGATATGCAAACTTGTCTGGGATAAACGTCATTTTCTATGGCTGATGGTTGGCTATGTAGTCATTCAGTGGCCTTCGTAGAAGCTCTTGACGATACTCTCCCCTCTGAAAGTGTTCCAACAGCCAGACTTGTAGAAACAGATTAAAACCCTCAAAGTGTCCAAATCCCTGCATGTACCAATCTAGAGTGCGGTATATCTCAGCTAAGATCATATGGATGATGATATAATTTTATCCCTCAATGTCTTCCATCAAAGTCTTGGCGACCATGTCTAAGCGAGTATGAATCCTCCCCCTTTCATTGGGAATATCAACAACTCCAAGAAGTAGACGATGAACACATAAACCTGGCGGTGCACCCAACCCAAAGAAGTAATGGCGAGTTCATCATGGTGAAGATGATACGACTTACTATGCCCATAACGCTCGTAAAGAAATTCAAAAGGGATGTATGAATTCTTTAGACAAAGCAGCTCATCATTCTTCTTAAAACCCAATATTTTAAATTAGGGGAGTGCGATTCTCTGGTACTATTAATCCTAGACTACCCATGGAAACTTGGCGAAGCCTCCTATTTATTCTAGGAGAGGAGTCATTTCTATATTGCCAAATCGGAAAATAGCTCTTTTCTCACCCTAAAACATAGTAGCGGCCTCAATTAATTTCCTGTTTGGTCAAATGTTTAGCAAGGATGGCTGGTCACCAAGTACTCTTCTCACATGATTTTTGTCGCAAGGTGCAAGGTCTTTCCACAAGTCTAGTACAAATATGGGTTGTTTTGGACCATGTCGAACCTGGGGATTTCATGCTTCATTTTCTGCAAACAAAGAAAGGTTAGCCATTTCACCCTCCAAATTTGACTACTTACGCAACAATGATCAACATTTTGGCACAATTTCTCCAAGTAATGCACATAATATGATAGTGTCCATTGGGATTGTGGAAATCCCATCGGACTTTGGACAAGGTTCATCTTAGCGGGTTGTTATGTTAATAACGCTCCAACCCGTACTAGGTTTAGCACGATGCATGTACATTTCAAGTTGGAGTAGGCTTTCTAGAATGGTCTAGACTGGTCTCCCAAGTGTACAACTTGAGAGGGATAGGCACGGGACCGTCAATTGCACCGCTTATCGACTAGTCTACTGCAAATAAGCCTTTCCGATTTAAAAGGAAAAATTTTCAGGAAAGCGCGGACACTCATCAAGTGCTGCTATATTGATAATTGGCACGAGTGGAGTATGATGTGGAGCATTCTTTATGCATAATAGTAACACATTGCCAAGTATTTTCATGTAAGAAGTAGTAAATAAAATAGCAAAAGTGAATATGAAAATAAGAGAAAAGAAAAGAAAGACAAAAGAAAGAAGTCAGTTTGGCTCATGAAAATGTGCGAGAATGTAATGAAGCAGGTAAGGAAATAGGGATAATATAGCGATCAAGATGAAAAGAAATGGAGAGCGATCATACATGTCATAGCAAACAAAGGAGAATAAGGAAAGAGATGTGCATGTCATAGCAAATTTAAATAAATAAAGGTGAATAAGGGAAGGTATGTGCAAGTAATAGCAGTTTTAAAATAAATAAAGAAAAATAAAAGAAAGTAATCCACATAAGTCAAGTTCATTATGGTAAGAGCCTAAGTGTAAATCCCCAGCAGAGTCGTCATGCTGTCGCGTCCCATTTTCTCGCGAAAGCGGGTTTCGGTGTGGGACAACTCTTTTAAAGGAGGTATTAAAAGAGAAGAGTTATCACCTAATGATTTTTGAAGTGCGTTAGGGCACCTATTTGCAAATAAATCTGTTTAACTAGTCAACGCCACAAAAAATCGGGTAAGGACTCAAATTACCTCAAAGAGAAGGTGTTAGGCACTCTCCGAGGTCCACAACTGTGGTTCCCGAACGAATTTTATACTATGTGGATTATATGATTAAACTAGGCAAGCATATAAGCAAAGAAAGATATGAAAGTTGAAAGTCCTATTATAACATAAACTAGTGTAAGTAAAAATATTATTAAACTATATGAATAATTTGATACAATTTTTAAAGATCACAAGGATTACAACTGTGTCGGTCTATATTTAATGACTAAATCCTTTTAGCAAGCATATAAGGGAAAGGGGGTCCTAAGTTTTATAGCCTAAAGGATCACCCCGTGCAGCATAAATAATACTTCGTAACTTCCTTTAGGTAGGAGTTGCTCATATTATTCAGCGGGCACAGACTATCATCTCCTACTACCCGATTACTATGTTAGAGTCGTTTACTTAAAAGTATTCTAATTTAATTCTAAGTTGTGCCCTATGCGTGCACTACTCATCTCATGCCTAGGGTCTAAGAGGCTTTGGGCCTACTATTTGGTAGTTCTAGACTCAACTCAGTTGCTCAAAATGATAAAATTAGGCGACAATCAAAACAGATAGGACTGCACATAATTGCAATAAAAGGGGCTCAAGTAACCTCCACACATAAGTAGGAAAAACACGCAGACAGATCTGGTTAGGCAGTATGTGGCATTAATTCTTATAGGCATGATTTCTATGTGATTATGGATTCCAGTATTATATGGGCAGTGCTGTAATTTTTGACGTATATGCAAATTAGAGTGTTGCAAGTCCTATAGACGTGATATCCAATCGTTTGTGTAAATAGGCAGTGAAGTCATTACAAATATCCTATGGGCATGTTTTCTAACGATTGATAATTGGGCTTGATTTTAAGCGATTTATCCTTATAGGCATGCTTTCTAGGAGGGTGACAGTATCCTACAGGCATGATTTCTAATAGTTGACAATTAGACTTGCTTTTGTAATACTTTATACTTATAGGCATATCATCTAGATAAGGCAGTGCAAAGGAAAATAATAGAAACAACTGATTAATTAACCTATAGCCATGGTATCTAGATAAGCATACCAAGGACGTGTATTATTATATCCTATAGGCATGTTGTCTATTAAGCAAAGCGAGTGATTACTATAAACATGTTGTCTAAGGCATTCAATAGTAGATACGAAAATAAGTGCAAGTAATTACTTAAACTAACATGCTCTGAATAAAGTACCAGTGTCAGACAAATTAAGTGAGGTGTGTGTGATCCTTATAGACATTATTTTTATTAGTGTACAACAACATGAAACTAAATAGCATATAGGACATGTTGAACAAAATAGCAAATAGATCACGCAGACTCTATAGGCATGTTTTCTACCCATTCATGCAAGTATGAGAATACCCCAACCCCCTATCATTAATACCCTGGCAGTTATTTACAAATTATTATAGGCCCAGTTAGAATAATAAAACAAATACAAACTTAATAGGGCTACTGCAGGCTCAAATACAACGTTTACAGGCTCATCACAAGTACAAAGTAACCCAAAAGTGCCTTTCTAGGCCTTTACCAGCCGTACTCTTGCATATCTAAAAGGCCTGATATCCAGGCTTGCAAACCCGTCTGCTCAATGCTCAGATCCAACAATACATAAAGCCCAATAAGCCAGGCCCCAAATATGAAAACAATTTCCTTGCTTACCCATTAGAAAATAACGGGAACATGGGGATATAAGGCGCGTCATTCAAAATAGCTCAGGGTTCAGGTAAAGACACATGGATTCCCATTATAATCATCAGTAGAAAGGCTTTCTGAGTGTCACCTTAGGGGTGACAACTAACAGGTAAGAGGAGACACATGTACAAAGACTTTGCAATGAGCACATATGTGAGACAAACAAGTTCAAAGCATGGATTTCTCAGGATACACCAGAGTAATTATAGGAAACATGAATCCACAAAGCAAGGATCTGCACATGGAATAACAAATGATAATGACATGCTCGAGAGATTCCCCTTTGGGGTATATATCACTACAGTCTTCATAAGAATTCAAGGCAGGGCATAACTAAGAGTTGTAGACCAATTCAGGACAAGTAGAGATGTTACTAACTAAACCTAATTCAGAAGCTTAGGGTTAACATTATTACAAGCTCAACACCACAACTAGTCAGCAAACAAGTGTTTAATACAAATTGATCACATATAGCAAGTTTAAGTTTTGCACATCAAAGATTCCTTAGGCATTAAACTCGAGCAAACCTAGCATTAGCAGATATGAGTGTACAGAACAGGATGGTAGTAAAGCAAGTAACTATAATGAAGATCGGGGTTCACAAGTAGCATGCTTTGTCTGAAGGGTTTAGAATACAGACACGATCAAGTAGTAAGTTATGCTTAAATGACTTAGTATAGAGAAGTACAGTCAAGCAAATTCTGGGCATGAGTAAGTACCTCAAAGATTTAACACAATAGTTAAGAACAATACATGAATATGAGCAAGCAACATACATAGGAAACTAATGTGTGCATAAACATAGTGGACTAAGTAGGTTCAAGATGGTCGAAATATGTATACAGTGGGCAGATATCTAAGTGCAAGATTTAAGCAATTTTAGATGCTAAAGAATACAGAACTATAGGCTAGCTTTGAAATAGATAGGATTGCAAACAAAGGCAACAACATATTTTAATCACATAGGTTCAGAAAATTTGACCAAGCATAGTACTCAGGTCATGACCACGACTAAGAATAGAATTGCAAGAGTCAAGGTACTTACCTGTTACAAATTTATGGACAAGTAAGTAAGAAGAACAATTTCTAGTAGTACTTTAATCGTCAATAGCAAAAGAACAGCAACACCCCCCAAAATCCTAGTGCGTCAGAGTTTCCAAGGGTTTCAAGTGAACGCCGGGCAGTGCACCCACTAAGAAAGAGCAACAATCGAACTTTCGGTGGCCTTGGCTTTCAGCCAGCCAAGGTCTCAAATTTCATAATAGTATATAGAATGAGAGACTAAGAGAGTAACAATTGTTAATTTCAGTCTCCGGTCCCTCCAAAGGGGAAATTGGAGAGGGGTTTATGTAGTTTTCAAATTAAGATGGAAAAACAAGGAAAATAATCAATTAAACATAAAATCAAGAAAGAAAATATCGCATGCAATCTACAATAGGACCAGTAAAAGAAAAATTGGAATACAAACCCTAGTTGGAGTCGAACTTAGGGCAAATCATTCACAAGCCCCAATCATGGCGGAATCAATAGAGATATACCATATACAAGAGAGATTTTCTCTTCTCCAGTGCATAGAACCATAATATCACCCTAAACCATAGAATCAAAGCCAAATTTGTGAGAATCTGGCCTGCCATAAGTGAAATGGTAACGAAAGTTACCATAAAATGAGTAATAGTAGCAAGAAATGTAAGTAAACTCGCGTGTGGACGTGTATAAGGAAAGAATAAGAAGGGATGTCGGCTAGGGTTTAGTGTGAGAGTGGAGATGAGAGAATGCAGATGCAGCTAGGTGAGGGAAATAGGTTAGGCTTTCAGGGTAAAAGGGTATAAGAAAAGGGTAGGGATTATTATGGGCCATTGATCATCTGAGATCAACAGTTGTGATTAAAGGGATGTGGGGCGGGTCGACTAAATGGATCTTGATCGGGTTGAAATAAGAAGGGTCATTTGGTTTGGGCCAGGGCAGCTTGGGGTATTGGGCCAGATGTTTGGGCCTTGATTTTGGTCCGAAAGTAACTTAAAATAGGGCTACAAATTAAAATACACGAAAATTGTTAATAAAATAATATATAAAACTATTTAATAGATAATAAAATATCAATTTTGCCACAAAGTGATTGAAAATAATAAATTAACATTACAAAATATAAAAAAATCTAGTTGGCAAAAAATAACGTGAAAAAATGTAATTATGCATAGCACATAGGTTATTATTGAAAAATTGTGTAAATAGCCTAAAATACTAAATATATGCATAGCACATAGGTTACTAAATATGTAGATACAAATAATAAATTTAGATGATTAAGTCATCTCAAAATAATGTAAAGCGATAATTAATAAATATTCAAGTAATTTAAATGCAAAGAAATCAATTTTAAAGCTCCAAAAATTGTAGAAAATACTTGTATAACTCTTATAAATTAAGTAATGATGCAAAATGATATTTTGAAAGTATATATACTATTTGAAAAATATGAGGGCAAAATTGGGTATCAACAGGGAGTCAGATAGTCTTAAGGAGGTGTTATCCCATCGAGAAAAGAACTAGTGGATGAAAGCCATGCAAGAAGAGATGGAATATCTATAGAAAAATGCCACGTACAAGCTAGTTGAACTTCCAAAGAGTAAAAGACCACTCAAATGCAAATGGTTCTTTAAACTCAAGAAAAATGGAAATGGCAAGCTGGACAGATTCAAAGCTCGATTGGTGGTAAAAGGCTTCAAATAGAAGAAAGGTATTGATTTTGACGAAATTTTCTCACCTGCTGTCAAAACGAATTCTATTTGAATAATTTTGAGCTTAGCAGCTAGCCTAGATCATGAAGTGGAGCAGTTGGACGTGAAAACTGTATTTTTTATAGAGATTTATATGGAGCTGCCAAAAGGATTTGAAATAGCTGGAAAGAAACACATGGTGTGCAAATTGAATAAGAGTCTTTATGGGTTGAAGCAGTCACCAAGGCAGTGGTACAAAAAGTTTGAATCATTCATGAAAAGTCAAATACATAAAAATCTATTTTGATCCATGTGTATACTTCAAAAGATTCTCTGACAGTGACTTTATTATTTTATTATTGTATGTAGATGACATGTTAATTATAGGAAAGACAAGGAGCTGTTTGCAAAGTTAAAAGGAGATTTTTCCAAAGTCATTTTATATGAAGGACGTGGACCTATCACAATAAATTCTAGGGATGAAGATAGTTCGAAAGCGAGCATGCAAAAAGTTGTGGCTGTCTGTCACACCTCCTTTTTGCGCGCCCGGCCCCGAAGGGTTAAATGCGCGAGGGAGTTTTCCCAATTTAAGTGACAATATTCGAAATGGGATTATTTATTTAATTCAGAGTCGCCACTTGGGAAAGGTTTGATTTTTGGTGTCCCAAGTCACCGGTTTATCTTGAATCCCGAATCGAGGAAATTTTCGACTTTTCCAAATGAAGTCTGCGAACCAGAAATTCTAAGTAAGGAATCCTGTTGACCCGAGGGAAGGTGTTAGGCACCCTCGAATCCCGTGGTTCTAGCACGGTCGCTTAAATTGTTATAATGGCTAAATATCTGATTTAAATACATCTTATGACTTACGTGCTTTTATTAAGTTTAAACCGCTTTTATTATTATCATTTATTTTATAGAATTGCAACGTCGTGAAAATGCATCTCGAACCACGTCACAATCAATGCACCCGTAGTTGTTAACGCATTTCGACTCCGTTGAGATTTGGATTCGGGTCACATCAATGTGCACTCGAGTTTAAGAACGTAATTTAATTAAGCCGTACCTAAAGAGTCTAATGCGTTATTATTTTTGTAGAAGGCCATGAAATTTGCTAAACGGCCTATCCTGGACTCTAAATAATTATTATGGTTATTTATTGAGGGCCCCGCAATTTTGCATTTTTATTTGGCGAGGCTCGCCTCTATTTTAGAAAAGGATATCCTAAAGTGGCTACATTTCTAATACATTTGTCTCTAGGAAAATAAAGGAGAAAAATACTAAACTTACTTGTTTAAGCAACTAACATACTAAATCCCTACTATATATGATGAATCCAAATTTTTGCTTGATTGCCTAATTGGTTGTTTATGAGGTAAGAATTATCTCATGCCTCGTCTTTAAGGAGTGAATAAGTTTTGTTAATTTGCTAAGGGGGTTGCTAATAACGTACACTAAATTTGCAAAAAAAAACGATCTTCCAGTTCGAATTGCAAAACTAGCTCTTTTGGGCTTGATAAATGAAATCAGTTGTTTATTAGGAAAACCACTGTTAATTGAACTCAAAAATAGTCGCGTTATTCCGAAACGATGAATCTATATTGAAGCCCATATCGAAGCTATGTAGAAACAAATAGTCCAATAACAGGGTCAGCATACATTATTACCCTGTTAACGTAATGCTGCATGAGAATTAGTTCGGGGTTCACTTATCTTGAATTCAAATAGAAACGAATGTAGCAGATTCGATGGTTCGGAGATCTAGGCAAAAATACATACATATGCTTGCTATGATTCTATGTTATGATATCATAACTGAAACAGAACTAACAGTTGCATGCTTTAAAAAACACATCTGATCTATCAAGCCAATGCTATCTAATTGTTCATCTCAACTTAGAATATATGTTAATTTATACAGAATGTTTGCAGTTTGCAGTTAAACAAATACAGGCTAAACTAACATTCAACCTATTTTGAACACCAGTATTATAACATAAACAGATGTTCATTTCTTTATTTCTGCTTCAACTTCAAACTTTCAACAACACATGGTTTCAGGAGTTGTGTACCTGGAAATATTTGACAATTGAAGAAGAGGGAAATCAGCAGAGTAACAATGGCAACAGGTGCAGCAGCAATAACAGCAGGCAACAAACAAGGGCAGTGGAAACAGAAAACCCCAGATAAGCCAAACTTCAAGAAGTAACCCAATGCAAACTAACAACCAGTGAGCTCAGTTTAAACTTGAAAGGAACAGAATGAGCAGAGGAATAGATGAAATCCAGATGACAATATGAAGAAAACAGTTCCTGATTTTCCTATCCTTTCTCCCTTGTATCTGCCTGTGTGTGTTAATAAGGATGTATTCAGCTCTCTCTTCTCAAATCTATCCTTTCTCTGTATGCTCTCTATCTCCTCTAATATCAGGTGTTCTCTCTTTCCAACTGAAGGAAGTCTGTGTCTATCCCTCTATGTGTCTTCCCTCCCCTGTATATATCAGATGTCTCCTCCTTCTCAGAACTGATGGAAGTCTGTGACTATGCCTAATCCCCTTTCCCTCTGTGTTCACTTTTTAATATCAGGTGGTGTCCCTTTTCTTTTTCTCCTATCTTCTCTATCTGTGTCTCTCTATCTGCCCTCCCCCCTAATCTCTGTATCTATTCCTCTTTTATAAGCCTTCACATTACCCCTTTTAACAGCCTGTTTAGAATATCACAACACCCCTCCCATGTGCCTTCCATTTTCAGATTCCAATTGGCTAATTAAGTATGAACAAAACCCATGATATTCCCTGGCAGACTCACTTTAAGTAATGTTTATTATTTCTGAGGTTAAAGTAGAGTATGGGCAGCAGAATGTAGTCTGACAGCATATGCTGTCAAACTATTTTAATTAAAAAGGACCTTTATGCACATGTTGTGCACAAATGCACATGACATCAATTCAGATTACAGTTACAGACCAAGCCTTAGGTTTCTGAAACCACATTAACAACTATAAGTAACTGAACTTAGTTCTTAATTGATTCAGGCAATGTTCAACAGAAGCAAATCGATTTATTTTGTTCAGACAGTTGAAACTAATTGACGACACATGTCGACTCGACTATATTAGTTATAACACGTACAATCGACACCAAAATCAGACATTCAAAAGTATAGGACACATGATTCGAATTGTACTGACTAAACAAAATTGTGCTTCGAGGAATCAGTTAATCAGTACAAATTTGGAATTCAACTAATTGCACAACAAATACATACATACACACTATCAGAACAAGTAGAAGAAGATACTCAATCAAACAACAAAGGTTCAGGCAAAGTGGACAGGGCATAGTTGATAAAATTCGGGGACAACAACAACAATAAAAGCCTTTCAAACAAACATGGACTAATAGAACAAAGAAAAGAGAACAGAACTCACCTCAAATCCCAAAAAATCAAAACCTTAACTCGGACTCGGACAGACCTTTCTTAAGGCTGAACGGACTTTAATCGAAGTGTTTCTCAGATGAGAAACACTTCGATTAAGGTCCATTAGACCTTAATCCTTTGGTTTGAACAAAACACGGCCCATCGACGAGGAACCTTATGTTTCCAAAAACAGATCTGGGATTCGTGCTTCCCTGGTCAGATTCGGACCAAACCAAGCATGGTTTGGTCACGAGGGGGGTCAGGGGAGTGTCTGGTGTGAAGCTGGGGTTAAACGGTGTAGATCGAGTTTTGACTCGAATCTTCAAATGAAGATTCGAGAAGGTGGGATGGGATTCGAACTACGTGGTTAGCAGATCCGTGTTCTGGATGGCAAGGGGGTTCTATGGTGTTAAGGGTAGGGTCACCGGCGTCCATGCCGCCGGCTTTCATAGTGAAGGATACAGGGGCGGCTAGGGTTTGAAGGGGACGGGTTTGGTGAAGACGAAGGCTGAGGTGTTGGATAGGGGGGCAGGGTATGGTAAAGGGTTTATATAATTAGTGGGTAGGTGGATCCTGGCCGTTGGATGAGGTGTGACGAAGGGCCAGGATCCTTCGACTAACGGGGAACGGTGTCGTTTCAAGGGTAAAGGGTTTGGGTTGGTCCGGGGGAGACGGGTCAGGTTCCTTAGTGGGTTATGGGGAATCGATCTTGACCGTTGATCAATTTGAGATCAACGGCCCAGATCAACCTGTATTAATACGACGTCGTTTGGACGCTCTGGGTGTTTAGCTGGTGTGGACCGGGCAGGCCTGGTTTTGGGCTGTTTGTTTGGGCCAATTTTAATAAATTGGCCCAATCCGGAAGAAGAAGATTTTTTTTATTATTATTATTTCTTTTTCTTCTTTATTTTAAAAAACAAAACTAAGCAAAATCAAATTAAAATTAAATACACACTCAATACAATTATTTGCACACACACTAAAATATTTCAAAACAGGTAAAATCAAACAAAACAAAATCACGGACGAAGATGCCTATTTACGATTTTCTATTTAACGACCGGATTGCGGTTCGAATTATGCATGACACACACATTTTTTTGTATTTTGTTTTAAATAATAAAAATACAAATGGGCAAAAGTCACAAATAAATCAACAAAGTGTCGTACAGAAATCCAAAAATTGTACAGCAGGACCAAAAAAAAAAAATTTCTTTTTTATTCTTTTGGAGCGATTGTCGCGCAAAACAAAAATCACGTGCTCACAGCTGCCCCTCTTTGTTCGGAAACACGAAGAGTTTTCGTGCAAAGATAAAGTGAGCGTGTATGAGCGATTTTTGCCTATGAACTACTCCGTATGAAGCATGTTTTTTGAAAGATCTGACCGAATCTTGCTTCAAATATTTCCTACATATCTTGGGCTAAACAGGAATCAGGTCAATGTAGTTCGGGAAAATTTTGGTAGCTAGGACTACCATGGGATTGCAATGCTTGCTGTTACTGCTGCTGCTGTCGTCACTGCTGCGTCACTGACCGCCTTATTACAACCAAACGAAAATTGGAAACTGAACTAACTACTTATATGCATGTCAACTGCTAGTTACAAGATTCCTATCTATGATTCTTTTATGACTTGATCTTGGGTCTTAGCTGATTCTGCTTGTAGACTCCGATCTGAATCTTGATGCTTGCGAGTTGCGGCGACTTGTTTAATCTCTGAGATACTGAGTGAGACGCGATTGGCAGGGTTCAGAACCTTAACCAAATGTTGGAGTCAATCTGCCTTCCTTTTACTCCGATATCTCGGGACATCTTCTTTTTTTTCCTTTTTCTTCTTTGATTCCGAACTTGGACTCATCTCGTGGGTCGTTTCGATCCATGTGGCTCGAGGTTAGACCTGTGGGAGAAAACAAACGAACGAAATTTTCTGCCCCAGTTTCACTAGGAAAATTTTGTTAATTATTCGCCAGGAAGTTCATAAAATTGATGAGAAAGGATATGCATGCTCAGTTCAGGGTTGGAGCCCTGATACCGACTAGCTGAGGAGAGGTTCGGTTTTAGAGTCGGAACTCTGATACTGACCAACTGGGGAAAAGTTCAGCTTAGGGTTTAAAACCCTAATGCTGACTAAAGGAAGAAGCTCAGTTTAGGGTTTAAAACCCTAATGCTGGCTGAATGGAAAAAGTTCAGTTTAGGGTTTAAAACCCTAATGCTGACTAAAGGAAAAATTTAGTTTAGGGTTTAAAACCCTAATGCTGATTAAGGGAAAAATTCAGTTTAGGGTTTAAAACCCTAATGCTGATTAAAGGAAAAATTCAGTTTAGGGTTTAAAACCCTAAAGCTGACTGCATGGAAAAGCTCAGTTTAGGGTTTAAAACCCTAATGCTGGCTGAATGAAAAAAAGTTCGGTTTAGGGTTTAAAACCCTAATGCTGACTAAAAAGAAAATTCAGTTTAGGGTTTAAAACCCTAATGCTGATTGCATGGAAAAACTCAGTTTAGGGTTTAAAACCCTAATGCTGGCTGAATGGAAAAAGTTCAGTTTAGGGTTTAAAACCCTAATGCTGACTAAAAGGAAAATTCAGTTTAGGGTTTAAAACCCTAATGCTGATTAAAGGAAAAAATCAGTTTAAACCCTAATGCTGACTGCATGGAAAAGCTCAGTTTAGGGTTTTAAAACCCTAATGCTGGCTGAATGAGAAAAAGTTCAGTTTAGGGTTTAAAACCCTAATGCTGACTAAAAGGAAAATTCAGTTTAGGGTTTAAAACCCTAATGCTGATTGCATGGAAAAACTCAGTTTAGGGTTTAAAACCCTAATGCTGGCTGAATGGAAAAAGTTCAGTTTAGGGTTTAAAACCCTAATGCTAATTAAAGGAAAAATTCGGTTTAGGGTTTAAAACCCTAATGCTGGCTGAATGGAAAAAGTTCAGTTTAGGGTTTAAAACCCTAATGCTGACTAAAAGGAAAATTCAGTTTAGGGTTTAAAACCCTAATGCTGATTAAAGGAAAAATTCGGTTTAGGGTTTGAAACCCTAATGCTGACTGCATGGAAAAGCTCAGTTTAGGGTTTAAAACCCTAATGCTGACTAAAAGGAAAATTCAGTTTAGGGTTTAAAACCCTAATGCTGATTAAAGGAAAAATTCAGTTTAGGGTTTAAAACCCTAATGATGGCTGCATGGAAAAGCTCAGTTTAGGGTTTAAAACCCTAATGCTGGCTGAATGAGAAAAAGTTCAGTTTAGGGTTTAAAACCCTAATGCTGACTAAAAGGAAAATTTAGTTTTAGGGTTTAAAACCCTAATGCTGATTAAAGGAAAAACTCAGTTTAGGGTTTAAAACCCTAATGCTGGCTGGAAGGAAAAGCTCAGTTTAGGGTTTAAAACCCTAATGCTGGCTAAAGGAAAAAGTTCAGTTTAGGGTTTAAAACCCTAATGCTGACTGGCTGGGGACAAAGTTCGAGAATACTAAACGATCTATTTTTGAGTTTTCTTGTTTTAATAGAAGATAAAAGGGAGTTTCGTGGAAACTTACCTTTCGAGTGAATTCATCATTGCCGAAGTACTTCCTGTACCCGTGTACCTTCTTCTTTGGGCGACACCTGCTTCTTGCACGGTTGTCTTGGATTAGACCTGTTTCAACCTTTCAGACAAAGAATCACTTGTTAGTTCGGAAATGACGGTCGGTTTGGTGACCTTGATCGTTCCCAGTTGCTTTCTTGCGTCTTTATTTCTGTTGTGAAATTCCGCCATTGATTTGATTCAAATGGCGAAACCCTTTTAGACTGCTCAGGCTTGTATTTCCAGATTCTGCGATGATTTGCATCGTAAGGCCTCTTTTTTTTTCTTTTTTGTCCCGTTTTGATTGGAGGTTCTCAACGGGGATTTTATTAGAGGTATTCTGTGGGCATTTGTACAAAAGGAAGCTCTGTGGGGGAATATTTACGAAGTGGATTCTTTGTGCGAATTTTGTACAATGGGGCATGCTGGGTATTTGTTTCAAAACGAGTTTCCCAGGGTTCGTTGGGGTAAGCTTGTTGGGGAATATTTACAAAGGGACTCGCTGGGGATGTGCTGAGGAAATTCCAACGGGGATTTTTTTTTTCTTTTTTTTCATATTGGGGAGACTCTGTGGGAGATTGTACAAAAGGAGAGACTCTGTGGGGATTTGTACAGGGGGAGACTCTGTGGGGATTTATCTGAAAGTGGACTTGCTGGGGAGGAAATTTCTCTTTTCCTCTTTACTTTAAACACCATCACACATCATGATTCATCAGGCTCGGGCAATAGTAACAATGAAATGAGGCGTTTTCCTTCATGAACGGGATTCCGTGCAAACAAACCTGCCACCTGCCCTTTCTGGTGTATCCTGAACTTGGGGTTAAAACATAAAAGAGATTCGAAAAGAAATAAAGAAAGGAGAAAACAAATTTCAGGAAAGGAGTGTCCTTTTCGGGACGAGAAAGACTTATCTGAGGAAGATAACGCTGGCTTTAAATGACATTACATGCTCTTTGGACTGGACGCCTGACCTTCCATGAACTTGCGTTTCCCTGAACCAGAACGGATCTTTGATTCCAAACCGGTGGAACTTTGCCGAGACTTCCTTGGGGTAGAGTCATTCTTTTTCGGCCAACAGCGCCCTTTGTGGGTCTTCGCTGGCTGACCTCTCTCATTTCTCTTCCTGTCATCGCTTGATAGCACTCTTTGTGAGTTTTTTACCAAAACAAGCTCTCTCATTTTGGTTTCTCTACTCCCGTCGCCTCGTGGTGCCCGAAGGTTTTCACCGACGAGACTCTCTCATTTTAACTCTCTCAATTCAAAGTGTGATGGTCTCCATTTGCGACGCTTATTGGTTCCCCACCATATTTGGTAACTGATTTGAAGGCTTGTACTTGGTAAAGAGAGGTATACGATACTAACTTCTCAACTGCTCGACGTGCCCCGGTTTCAATTTCAGGGTGAATGGGATTTTATTGTTGGTGTGACTGAACCTCAGGGAGAGGCTGCCTACGTATCCTTTCGGAATCAAGTCAAACATAGTTCGGGCCTCAATCAATTTTTGTTTTGTTTTCTTTTTTTTTATTCTTCTTCTTTTTTTTTTGTAGAGAGGATTGGGTAGTGTTTGGGAGTAGTGGGGGATAAAACCTTCGCCATTTTCAAATGTGTCAGGACCACTGGAGTATGATCTAGACGTAGTATCTCTTGACTGCATCTGCATTTACTGCTGTGTCGGGGTCATTTCCTTCGATATCACCTAAATACAATGCTCCTCTCGGCAATATCTTCCTTACGATGTATGGGCCTTTCCAATTTGGGGCAAACTTTCCTTTTGCTTCTTCATGATGCGGCAGAATACGCCTCAGTACCAGCTGACCTACTTCGAAATTCCGGGGTCGGACTTTCTTGTTGTAAGCACGGGCCATCCTTCGTTGGTATAACTGTCCGTGACAAACTGCGGCCATTCGCTTTTCATCAATCAACGTCAATTGCTCCAGTCGAGCCTTGACCCACTCGCTGTCTTCGATTTCTGCTTCGACAATGATTCGAAGCGAAGGAATTTCTACCTCTGCCGGTATTACAGCCTCGGTCCCATAAACCAAAAGATAAGGAGTCGCTCCCACCGATGTGCGTACCGTAGTGCGGTACCCCAATAATGCAAAAGGTAACTACTCATGCCACTGTCGGGAACTTTGGATCGTTTTCCTCAAAATCTTCTTGATGTTTTTATTTGCAGCTTCCACAGCACCATTGGCTTTCGGCCGATAAGGAGTAGAATTCCTATGCGTTATCTTGAACTGCTCGCATACATCTCCCATCAAGTGACTGTTCAAGTTTGCTGCATTATCTGTAATGATAGTCGCAGGAATACCGAAACGACAGATAAGATTTGAGTGTACAAAATCTACTACAGCTTTCTTAGTGACCGACTTGAGAGTGACAGCTTCTACCCATTTTGTGAAGTAATCGATGGCAACCAGTATAAACCTGTGTCCATTCGAAGCCTTCGGTTCGATTGGTCCAATGACGTCCATGCCCCATGCGACAAATGGCCAAGGTGCAGACATGGGATGCAACTCGGTGGGAGGTGCATGAATCAAATCACCGTGCACCTGACACTGATGACACTTCCGAACAAAGCTAAAGCAATCTTTTTCCATGGTCATCCAGTAATAACCTGCTCGAAGGATTTTCTTCGCTAAGACATACCCGTTCATGTGAGGTCCACACACACCTGCGTGCACTTCGTGCATGATCTTTCTCGATTCCTCGATATCGACACATCTTAGGAGATTGAGGTCCGGGGTCCTCTTATATAACAACTCACCGCTTAGAAAGAAACCACTTGCATGTCGCCTAATGGTCCTCTTCTGATCTCCAGTAGCGTGCTCGGGGTATTCTTGTGTCTTCAGGAATTTCTTGATGTCATGGTACCAAGGCTGCGTATTTGATCCTGCCTCGATTACATTGCAGTAACCGTGTCTTTCCTTGATTTGGATTTCCAAAGGATCGACGTGGGCATTGCCCGGGTATGGTAGCATTGAAGCCAAAGTAGCAAGTGCATCTGCCAGTTCATTGTGACACCTCGGAATATACCTGAACTCTATTGATGTAAAGCGCTTGCTGAGGTCCTCCACATGTTGTCGGTATGGGATAAGTTTGACATCCCGAGTTTCCCATTCACCTTGGGCTTGTCGGATGATCAGGTCAGAATCTCCCATAATCAGTAAGTCTTCGACATCCTGATCGATTGCCATATGCATGCCCATGATGCAAGCTTCATACTCAGCTGTATTATTTGTGCAAAAGAAACGAAGTCTAGCTGTGGCGGGATAATGCTGACCAGAAGGCGAGATCAAAATTGCCCCAATCCCTACACCCTTGGCGTTCACGGCTCCGTCAAAGAACATCTTCCAAACATGAGCTTCCTCCGAGATCACTTCTACGGTGTTTACTTCTTCATCTGGAAAGTAGGTATCCAATGGCTGGTATTCCTCATCGACCGGATTTTCGGCCAAATGATCTGCTAACGCCTGGGCTTTCATTGCCGTGCGAGTGACATAAACTATGTCGAATTCCGTAAGCAAGATTTGCCATTTAGCCAGTCTCCCAGTAGGCATTGGTTTCTGAAATATATACTTCAAAGGATCCAACCTGCTTATGAGGAACGTAGTGTGGGCTTGGAGATAATGTCTCAGCTTTTGAGCAACCCATGTGAGAGCGCAACATGTCCTTTCCAACAGTGTGTATTTGGCCTCGTAGCCGGTGAATTTCTTGCTCAAGTAGTAGATTGCTTGCTCCTTCTTTCCGGTTACGTCGTGTTGCCCGAGGACGCAGCCAAAAGAGTTCTCCAAGACTGTTAGATATAAGAAAAGTGGCCTTCCCGGTTCTGGAGGGACCAAGACCGGGGGATTCGAAAGGTATTCTTTGACTTTATCAAAGGCTTCTTGACACTCAGTTGTCCATTTAATCGCCGCATCTTTCCTTAACAGCTTGAATATGGGCTCACACGTGCTTGTCAGCTGGGCAATAAACCGACTGATGTAGTTCAACCTGCCCAAAAGACTCATCACGTCTTTCTTTGTTCTTGGGGGAGGCAGATCTCTGATGGATTTTATCTTAGTTGGATCTAGCTCGATACCTCTCCTGCTTACGATGAAGCCCAAAAGTTTGCCCGACGGAACTCCGAAAGCACATTTGGCTGGGTTTAGCTTCAAGTCATACTTCCTTAGCCTCTCGAAGAATTTCCTCAAGTCTTGGATGTGATTATCCTGTGTCCTGGACTTGACTATCACGTCATCCACGTACACCTCTATTTCCTGATGCATCATGTCATGGAAAATAGCAGTCATGGCCCTCATGTAAGTAGCCCCAGCATTCTTCAAACCAAATGGCATGACCCGGTAACAGTAGGTGCCCCAAGGCGTGGTGAAGGCAGTTTTCTCGGCGTCCTCTTCATCCATCAATACCTGATGATACCCAGCATAACAATCTACAAAAGACTGTATCTCGTGTTTGGCGCAATTATCAACGAGGATGTGGATGTTGGGCAGCGGGAAATTATCTTTAGGACTTGCTCTGTTCAAATCTCGGTAATCTACACATACTCGAGTTTTCCCATCCTTTTTTGGTACTGGAACCACATTCGCCAACCATGTTGTATATTGGACTACCCGAATCACTCTTGTTTTCAGTTGTTTGGTGATCTCCTCTTTAATCTTGTCACTGACCTCAGTTTTGAACTTTCGTTGCTTCTGTTGAACTGGAGGACAATCAGGATGAATCGGCAATTTATGAACCACTAGATCAACACCTAGCCCCGGCATGTCATCATATGACCAAGCAAACACGTCTTTAAATTCAAAAAGAAGCTGAATTATCGCCTCTCGCGTTTTCTTGTCCATGTGAATGCTTATCTTGGTCTCCCGGATTTCTTCCGGGGTTCCTAAATTTACCAGTTCAGTGTCATTCAGATTGGGCTTAGGTTTATTCTCGAAATATTCCAACTCTCGGTTTATCTCCCTAAAAGCCTCTTCCGCATCATATTCTGGCTCTGGGTTCATTAATTCGCAGTTAAATAACTCATTGTGATCTGGGCGTGAAGTCCGCAAGCATGTCATACTTAAAGCCGCATTATTATGACTGAAAAGAAAGATAAAAGGAAAATAATAAAAACCAGAACAAAAGAAAGAATGGGAAAACAATGATGATTTTTTTTATTTTTCTTTGGAAAGTTGGAAGACAACAATGTTTACAACTTAGGAATTCAAAACAACAATTGAAAGGAAGAAAACGCTCAAGTTATGTCCTGGAGATAACTTGTGACACAGGAAAGATGGCAGGACAGGTCTACCCGGACTTCCGTCTAGTCGGGAATGGCGTAGCCTCCCAGTTTTGAAGTCGGGCGTTCGGCCCCATGCATAGCATCTCCGCAGTGCTTGTGCCTTCACCTGGTTGAACCATATGGACCTCGTAGAGCATATCTCTCATCGCCCCACATATCTCCTCGATTTCCTCAGCTGTGAAGACCTCATCATCTTCTTCTTCAACGTACCTTGGCCTGATGAAAGTTGCATATAAATCCGGCAGTGGTTGAGGTAACTTCCAACCCTCATTTTTCCTTTTCTTTGCCCACTCTTCGTCTGCTGGAGTAGGTTTGAAACCTAGTCCAAAAGGTTTCTTGATGACTGGCAAAGTAATGGGTTCTGTTATTCCCTGAAGGGTTCGTCCAAGTCCCTTCCCTGGCCTAAATCCATGCCGGATCATCTCTTTGGCCACCATGACCGAGGCGTTAGACAAGAAAGGCTGGGGGCAAGGTATTCCCTCTCCGTGTTGCTCTGCCAGTACAATCTTGAAAGCTTGATAGACCGTGTGTTCACTCCCTTCTCTCGGTTCAAGATACGGGATGGATGGGTCCCGATAAATGGCATGTTCGTCTTCCCCATGGACCACGATCTCTCGGTCTTCGTACTCGAACTTCACCATCTGGTGAAGAGTGGAAGGCACGGCTCCTGCCGCATGGATCCAAGGTCTGCCAAGGAGAAAATTGTAGGATGTGTCCATGTCGATCACCTGGAAGGTTACTCGAAATTCGACTGGTCCTATGACCAACAACAAGTCTATTTCTCCCATGGTATCTCTCTTGATGCCGTCGAAAGCTCTTACGCAGACATTGTTGGGTCGGATTCTTCCGGTCCCAATTTCCATCCTTTGTAGCGTGGAAAGCGGGCAAATGTCAACACCTGATCCCCCATCCAACATTACCCGCTTGACATAATAGTCTTCGCATTTAACTGTTAGATGCAAAGCCTTGTTGTGTGTCGCTCCTTCCGGGGGTAAATCATTTTTGCTGAAAGAGATTTGGTTAACGGCGAAGAATCTTTCTGTCATCCGCTCTAGTTGTTCCACCGAGGTTTCAACTGGTACATATGCTTCATTCAGGGTTTTCAGTAGGATCTTTTGATGTTCGGTCGACCTCATCAATAATGACAGCATGGATACTTGTTCAGGGTACTTGCGCAGCTGATCTATCACCTCGTAATCCGGCATTTTCATTTGGTGGAAGAACAATTCCGCTTCTTCAACACTCACGGGCTTCTTTGGCGGGAAGCGCCTTTGTGTGGCGTTGTTCAATTCTTGGGTATTTGAATACCTTCCAATGGAAGTATTTTCTGGAAGTTCTCCCATGACCTCTTTACCTTTGTACATCACCAAAGTCTTTTGATAATTCCACGGCACTGTGGACGGGTTGGTCATTGGCTTTTGTGGCGCGCGTCCGATAACCACTGGCTCATTCAGCCGAGGTGGTTGAATCATCCCCCGGACCACATAGGCCCCTTTCGGTACGTACATAGGTTTTGTCTTTTTGATTCCGAAGTTCTGCGCGTTCTCAGCTTGACCTCGTGGTATGTAAAGAACTTCATCCTTTACCGGTACCACTTTCTTCTCTACCTTCTTTTTAGGCACTTTCTTTATAGCTTTGACCTCTTCCCCCTTTTCTGGTTTCTGGTCCATTTCGGGCCTCTTCCCCGTGTCGACAATGGCAATTATGGCTTTCAGAGCAGGGTCAAACTCTTTGTCTTCACAAATCATCCCGATCAGCGGCCCATTATTGTGAGCAGGTAATGGATTGTTAGTTACATTCGGGATCTCCTCGTCCCTTAGCACTATTTTCCCTTGCTCTATCAAGTTTTCGACCACTCTTTTCAATGACCAGCAGTTATTTGTGTCATGTCCTTCGGCTCCTGAATGATAGGCGCATCTGACTCCAGCTTTGTAAGAAGGTGACGTCGGGTTTTGCCTTGTTTGAGGGATCGGTTGCAAGAAACCCAACTGGACCAGCTTTGGGAACAAAGTTGAGTATGGCTCACCGATGGGCGTGAAAGTCCGCCTTCTGGGTGGATCCTGAGGGCGGAAGTTATTCTGCGGGGGTTGTGGGTTATAGTGGTTGCGGTAAGGAGGCTGATTTCTGGGAGGTGGAGCTGGGCCTCGGTTGGCTTGTTGTGGTGGATGGTTATAAGGTTGGGTATTCATGACCATATAAGGTTGATGAGCATATGCCAAATTAGAGTGGGGGTAGTAGTGTTGTGGGGCTCTTTCCGGAAAATGGGGCCTGGGATGACGATACTCCCTTGCTTCAGAGGCTGCCATAGTCGTTTCTTCCTTCTTCTTCCCCCTTGTCGTTCCTCCGGACCCGCTTTGGACGGCCTAGGAGGTTGCCCTTATGGCTTCTTGACTCAGAATCCTACCTGTTTTCAAACCATTTTCCACCATCTCTCCAATCTTGATTGCTTCCGCGAATGGCTTACCCATGACTGACATCATGTTTTGGAAATAGTCAGACTCTTGAGCCTGGAGAAAGGTAGTGACCATTTCCACTTCATCCATGGGAGGCTTCACTCTCGACGCCTGTTCACGCCACTTAATAGCATATTCTCTGAAGCTTTCCAAAGGTTTCTTCTTCAAATTCGACAGAGAGTTTCGGTCTGGTGCAATGTCGATGTTATACTGGAATTGTTTTACAAAATCTCTGGCGAGATCATCCCATATATGCCATCGGGACATTTCCTGATCCATATACCATTCCGAAGCTATCCCTACTAGACTTTCCCCAAAATACGCCATCAGCAGTTCTTCTTTTCCGCCGGCTCCCCGTAATTGGTTGCAGTATTTCTTAAGATGTGCAATGGGGTCACCGTGCCCATCGTATTTCTCGAACTTTGGGGTCTTGAAACCCGTTGGTAGGTGCACGTGAGGGAACATGCACAGGTCGGCGTAAGAGACGCTCTTTTGTCCGCTCAATCCTTGCATATTCTTCAAACTTTGTTCAAGGCTTCTCATTCTCTTGGCAATCTCATTTTGTTCTGCAGTTCTGGGGTTCTGATCCTGCCCAGGGGCGGGCTCGCACTGAGGTGGTAGAGGGTTAGTACTGGTAGCGAACCTAGTTGGTTCCATTGAGAACGATGGTGTTTGGAATGTAAAAGAGGATGAGTCAAAGCTTGGCTTGTACGTGGTAGGCTGTGCCGTAATCGGGCAAGGCGATGCAGTAAAGATGTTCATGCTTGCATCAGTGGATGACATTCGGGGATGAGGCTCAGAAGGCAATCCAGCAGAGAAGGCTGAGGTGGCTGGGTACCCGAATGGGGTAGCAGGATAATTTATGGGGACATTAGAAGTCCCACTTGACCTGGAGAATAATTCAGGGAATCCGGGGACGACACTTGGCGGCTCTTTCCCATTATTCCAATCGTCCAGCATTTCCAACATGCGGAGCCGTAGGATTCTATTTTCCTCCGCAGTTGCGGATTCAGGTGTGAGGACGGCTGAGATCGAGCTCTCCTCGGAAACAGGGGTTGTTTGCAATGGAATTTCTGAAGACATTTCCACACTTCCTTTTGACCTGGTGAAGTAAGTGTGAGTACTGCTTCTGGTCCTAACAACAGGTAGTTGAACACTTCTCCTTGACCTCGTGAAGTATGAGTGCGAGGCCAGACTTTCACCAAACCAACCGTCTTTTCAAAAACCCTGGATACTCATCGACAAACGCACGGTTAATTTGCAGCAAATAACAGATAGTTAATCTCACGTTGGGCATGATGCACCTATACAGTTAAGTGGATTACTATAGGTTTGCTACGAGAGCATGCGTCATTTTGGCATTTTTCCTCTTATTAGTTTTCCCCCTTTTTTCTCTTTTTTTTCTTTTTTTTTTTTGTTTTTCTTTTATTATTTTTCTTATTTTGCAGTAAAAGAAATGCGACCGGATCCGATGAGGATTGCCTACGTATCACGATGCCTACGTGAATCAGATCATTACGTAGTTCGAAAAACACAAATGAGCGTAAAAGATGCAACCTCTTTATTGTTGAAATGGTCTATTACAAACTACATTTTGCAAAAGAAAAAGCGAATTTTGAAAATAAACCTAGACTCAAAATAGACTAAAAATCACCCTGATGGGAAAAACAAGCAGAAGATGCTAAGATACAGATTTGACTTATGAGTTCATTATGGTTTTGAAAATTGGTGTCCGCGGGGCATCGTTCGGCCTCACCGCGGTCCTAGGCGTGAGATCCCTCTCAAGTTGCTCCAGCTCATGCATAGTCTGCTTGACATAACCCATCACTGCCGAGAGGACGGTAACGTTGGACATGTTCTCACATCGTAGACATCGTCTGGTGATGGCATGGGCAATGGCCTTGATCCTATCTCTGGTTTGCTTCTTCTCTATGAGTAGGCGTTTTATCTGATCACTACATATCTTGAATACTTGAGCATCCTGTATATGCTGGTGCTTCAGTCGCCGTACTTCCAACTTCATCTGGGCTATTGAGTCGTACCAGTATCTGCTCTCAATTTGGAAATCCTTGGCCTGATTAGCTGCTTTGATCTCAAGTGTAGCCATCTCTCTCTTTATTTTAGCAACAGTTTTCTCGTGGTCGCCTTCCAATTGATTCAGGTATCGGCGATGCTTATCTGCTCTTGTATCCCACTGTGTCCTGAGCTCTGCTATGACGTTTTCAGATTTCTCCAAACTATCTTGCCATTCCCTGATTTCACCTTTTAGCCTTTTTATCAGCTGCTCGTCTAATCGATGCCTTGGCTGTTTATCCGCATCCACCCTTATCTGTTTGATCTGGGCTCTGAGCCTTTCGTTGTCCTGAATTAACCTGTTCCGCTCTCCCAGATTGGTAGCATCTTGCACATTGTGCTCATATTTCAAACTTTCCACTTGTTGCTTTAACCTGCTGATTTCGGCGCAATAGCCTCTTTCCTTTGCTAACCAATCCCACTGCCTTTGCGATGATTCGGTGAAATTCCGGATGTGGGGTCTCTTAGCTGGCCTTTCATGCTCAAGTTCCCTTCTATACCATGCAAGGTAACCTGGCGCCGTCTCTCCTTTGGCTCGATCCCGCACGCAAGTATCTGATTTCAAATATTGGCACTCACTCCAGATTTGGCGAATCTTTGCTTCTGGGAATTGTCCGTTAGGACTTATCTCAACTGCTTGAGTGCTAAGATCTTCCTCATGAGGTACTGTCTGGCATCTTCCGAATTGTCTCAAAACTCGGCAGGGTGCGTAAGGTTGAATGCTCTTAAGCCCCATCAATAAGAAATGAGTTTTAGCTGCCGACGTATATAGGATTTCATCAACAGGCAACCATCCCAACGTCCACTGTATTTGGCTAGCAGTAAGAGCTTGAAAGAACGAGGTCCATGCCAGGACTCCTTTGGGCAAACTGATCTCTTTGGCTCTCGTGTAAGATTCTTCTATGCAGGTCTTTTCCGGGGAACCATGGCTCAAAATCTCGGAACGATGGCAGAGGTGCTCGGTCATCCATATTTGTAGGAGCAAGTTACAACCTTCGAAGAAACTTCCCCCAGCTTTACAAGCCGTAAGAGCTCGAAAGATGTCAGATACCACCATAGGCGCGAGAGTACTGTCACTTTGCGTGAGCAAAGTGCTGACGACCCCGGATATCTTCAAATCAATGTTTCTGTCTTTCCTCGGAAATACCAGAAGGCCTAGGAACATCATCATGAACGCTACCCGTCTGTGCTTGTCCCACTTCTGACGAATTCCTTTGCTGCATAGTTTGTTGATTGGATTATTGAATCCCCCTCATGACCGTACCTATCATATATGAAGCATGGAGTACAAAATTCGGCTGCCAGATCCGGGTTGTGGACCGTTCTAGGTATCTTCAATGAATCTAGGAACCGATGTACCATGACGACTCTTGGGGCGACCAAGTATTTTTCCCTCAAGGGAAGTTCAGTATTCCCGATGTATCCGGCCATTTCTTCCAAAGTCGGGGTGAGTTCAAAATCAGAGAAATGGAAAACATTGTGCGCCGGGTCCCAATAGGTAACCAAAGCTCTTATGATATCTCCCCGAGGCTGGATTTCTAATAAACCCACAAGACCTTTCAGATATTTCTTAACCTCATTTTGTCCTTCAACACCTAGATCATTCCACCATAGCCGTAACTTGACAGGGATTTTGGTCATTATTGAAAAATGTTCATTTTGCATCGTGCTCATCCTGCACATTTATTAAGGTGATTTTAACAAAACGAATTGACTCAAAAAAAAATTTTTACAGAGGGGATCAAGTTTTGAACACGGCCTTTAAACACTTCAGGGACGAAGATTTTAAGGTTGTGTGGGTCTACTGGATAAAAATGCTAAACAAGACCCAAAGGTGGCTATTTATGCAAAGTCAGCCTTCCGGCGTCCCTTTCGGGAACATTCGGCTATTTATGACAAAACAGCGTCACCCGATTTATTTACGACTCTTTTTTTTTTTAAAGTTTGAAACGCATTTTTTATTTATTTATTGATTTTGGCTATTTTAGCAAAAATGGGGTTGAACCCGACGAGGGTTGCCTACGTATCTCACATCCGGTGAGAATCAAACCGGCGTAGTTCGGGCATATCATGAATAGAGAAAATAAACCTAGAAATTAAGAATAAGTATTTTTATTTTTGAAAAGAGATAAAGACTAAAGAAAATATTTATTATTATTTTTTAGGCAATATTTGGACTATTAGTCTGAATTTATAAAAGGGGTACTACAAAAGAACAACACATTTTTTTTGAATTATGAATTTTCCGTTTTTTTTTTTTTTTACTTTTAAATAAATACCCTTTTTGATTTTTAAAAGAAAAGAAAAATTTTTATGTGTTTTTTTTTTAGTAAATCAAACTAAAAGATAAATGTTGGTTTTATTCTTTTTTTTTTAGAAAAATTCCGGCGAGGTTGGGACACTACTTGGACATTGGTTTTATTTTCCCAAAATAAGCAATTATATCCCTACGCTGCTATTTTTCCTCTTTTTTTTAGAAACCGGTCAGCATGCGGAACCGAAGCAAATAAATGCGCAAAACAAATAGGATGCAGCAGGGTGGTCTTTTTCATTTCAGGTTGCCTATCCTGGGCGGACCCAACCCCTGTGTTGAGCCCCTAAGTCAAATGCAACATGATGCAAATAAACGTTCCTACTAGGGATCCGGCATGAAGTTTCGTTATACTAGGTTTATACCCTGGGTATTTGTTCTAGACTGTGTACCCGAGCGGACAACTCGAGTCGAGGAGGGGGCTACGTACCGGGGACCCGCGAGATCGTCCGGCTTTGTAACTTGTCCGACCTCTTTCTTATTTCAGGTATAGACACTAACAGAATAGGGAGTCTCGACCAGCGAGCTTCTCCCCGGAGGTAAGAAGAGAAGGGTTTCGGCACAGTTTATATACGGTTCAGATAATATCAAAGCGGTAAAAGACAGCATTTAGCACATTATGCAAAAACATGTAATAAAGATCAGATAATAAAGCCAAATATAACAATTATTCTAAGCTCGAATTCTTGAACCCTGAACCAGTGGTTCTGGGTCAACAAATCCCCAGCAGAGTAGCCAGAGCTGTCACACCTCCTTTTTGCGCGCCCGGCCCCGAAGGGTTAAATGCGCGAGGGAGTTTTCCCAATTTAAGTGACAATATTCGAAATGGGATTATTTATTTAATTCAGAGTCGCCACTTGGTAAAGGTTTGGTTTTTGGTGTCCCAAGTCACCGGTTTATCTTGAATCCCGAATCGAGGAAATTTTCGACTTTTCCAAATGAAGTCTGCGAACCAGAAATTCTAAGTAAGGAATCCTGTTGACCCGAGGGAAGGTGTTAGGCACCCTCGAATCCCATGGTTCTAGCACGGTCGCTTAAATTGTTATAATGGCTAAATATCTAATTTAAATACATGTTATGACTTGCGTGCTTTTATTAAGTTTAAACCGCTTTTATTATTATCATTTATTTTAAAGAATAGCAACGTCGTGAAAATGCATCTCGAACCACGTCACAATCAATGCACCCGTAGTTGTTAACGCATTTCGACTCCGTTCAGATTTGGATTCGGGTCACATCAATGTGCACTCGAGTTTAAGAACGTAATTTAATTAAGCCGTGCCTAAAGACTCTAACGCATTATTATTTTTGTAGAAGGCCATGAAATTTGCTAAACGGCCTATCCTGGACTCTAAATAATTATTATGGTTATTTATTGAGGGCCCCGCAATTTTGCATTTTTTATTTGGCGAGGCTCGCCTCTATTTTAGAAAAGGATATCCTAAAGTGGCTACATTTCTAATACATTTGTCTCTAGGAAAATAAAGGAGAAAAATACTAAACTTACTTGTTTAAGCAACTAACATACTAAATCCCTACTATATATGATGAATCCAAATTTTTGCTTGATTGCCTAATTGGTTGTTTATGAGGTAATAATTATCTCATGCCTCGTCTTTAAGGAGTGAATAAGTTTTGTTAATTTGCTAAGGGGGTTGCTAATAACGTACACTAAATTTGCAAAAAAAAAACGATCTTCCAGTTCGAATTGCAAAACTAGCTCTTTTGGGCTTGATAAATGAAATCAGTTGTTTATTAGGAAAACCACTGTTAATTGAACTCAAAAATAGTCGCGTTATTCCGAAACGATGAATCTATATTGAAGCCCATATCGAAGCTATGTAGAAACAAATAGTCCAATAACAGGGTCAGCATACATTATTACCCTGTTAACGTAATGCTGCATGAGAATTAGTTCGGGGTTCACTTATCTTGAATTCAAATAGAAACGAATGTAGCAGATTCGATGGTTCGGAGATCTAGGCAAAAATACATACATATGCTTGCTATGATTCTATGTTATGATATCATAACTGAAACAAAACTAACAGTTGCATGCTTTAAAAAACACATCTGATCTATCAAGCCAATGCTATCTAATTGTTCATCTCAACTTAGAATATATGTTAATTTATACAGAATGTTTGCAGTTTGCAGTTAAACAAATACAGGCTAAACTAACATTCAACCTATTTTGAACACCAGTATTATAACATAAACAGATGTTCATTTCTTTATTTCTGCTTCAACTTCAAACTTTCAACAACACATGGTTTCAGGAGTTGTGTACCTGGAAATATTTGACAATTGAAGAAGAGGGAAATCAGCAGAGTAACAATGGCAACAGGTGCAACAGCAATAACAGCAGGCAACAAACAGGGCAGTGGAAACAGAAAACCCCAGATAAGCCAAACTTCAAGAAGTAACCCAATGCAAACTAACAACCAGTGAGCTCAGTTTAAACTTGAAAGGAACAGAATGAGCAGAGGAATAGATGAAATCCAGATGACAATATGAAGAAAACAGTTCCTGATTTTCCTATCCTTTCTCCCTTGTATCTGCCTGTGTGTGTTAATAAGGATGTATTCAGCTCTCTCTTCTCAAATCTATCCTTTCTCTCTTT
Source organism: Nicotiana tabacum (assembly GCF_000715075.1). Classification (NCBI taxonomy): domain Eukaryota; kingdom Viridiplantae; phylum Streptophyta; class Magnoliopsida; order Solanales; family Solanaceae; genus Nicotiana; species Nicotiana tabacum. The sequence goes on along the minus strand of NC_134087.1, from coordinate 181,952,273 downwards.
TCTCTCTATCTCCTCTAATATCAGGTGTTCTCTCTCTTTCCAACTGAAGGAAGTCTGTGTCTATCCCTCTATGTGTCTTCCCTCCCCTGTATATATCAGATGTCTCCTCCTTCTCAGAACTGATGGAAGTCTGTGACTATGCCTAATCCCCCTTCCCTCTGTGTTCACTTTTTAATATCAGGTGGTGTCCCTTTTCTTTTTCTCCTATCTTCTCTATCTGTGTCTCTCTATCTGCCCTCCCCCCTAATCTCTGTATCTATTCCTCTTTTATAAGCCTTCACATTACCCCTTTTAACAGCCTGTTTAGAATATCACAACACCCCTCCCATGTGCCTTCCATTTTCAGATTCCAATTGGCTAATTAAGTATGAACAAAACCCATGATATTCCCTGGCAGACTCACTTTAAGTAATGTTTATTATTTCTAAGGTTAAAGTAGAGTATGTGCAGCAGAATGTAGTCTGACAGCATATGCTGTCAAACTATTTTAATTAAAAAGGACCTTTATGCACATGTTGTGCACAAATGCACATGACATCAATTCAGATTACAGTTACAGACCAAGCCTTAGGTTTCTGAAACCACATTAACAACTATAAGTAACTGAACTTAGTTCTTAATTGATTCAGGCAATGTTCAACAGAAGCAAATCGATTTATTTTGTTCAGATAGTTGAAACTAATTGACGACACATGTCGACTCGACTATATTAGTTATAACACGTACAATCGACACCAAAATCAGACATTCAAAAGTATAGGACACATGATTCGAATTGTACTGACTAAACAGAATTGTGCTTCGAGGAATCAGTTAATCAGTACAAATTTGGAATTCAACTAATTGCACAACAAATACATACATACACACTATCAGAACAAGTAGAAGAAGATACTCAATCAAACAACAAAGGTTCAGGCAAAGTGGACAGGGCATAGTTGATAAAATTCGGGGACAACAACAACAATAAAAGCCTTTCAAACAAACATGGACTAATAGAACAAAGAAAAGAGAACAGAACTCACCTCAAATCCCGAAAAATCAAAACCTTAACTCGGACTCGGACAGACCTTTCTTAAGGCTGAACGGACTTTAATCGAAGTGTTTCTCAGATGAGAAACACTTCGATTAAGGTCCATTAGACCTTAATCCTTTGGTTTGAACAAAACACGGCCCATCGACGAGGAACCTTATGTTTCCAAAAACAGATCTGGGATTCGTGCTTCCCTGGTCAGATTCGGACCAAACCAAGCATGGTTTGGTCACGAGGGGGGTCAGGGGAGTGTCTGGTGTGAAGCTGGGGTTAAACGGTGTAGATCAAGTTTTGACTCGAATCTTCAAATGAAGATTCGAGAAGGTGGGATGGGATTCGAACTACGTGGTTAGCAGATCCGTGTTCTGGATGGCAAGGGGTTCTATGGTGTTAAGGGTAGGGTCACCGGCGTCCATGCCGGCGGCTTTCATGGTGAAGGATACAGGGGCGGCTAGGGTTTGAAGGGGACGGGTTTGGTGAAGACGAAGGCTGGGGTGTTGGATAGGGGGGTAGGGTATGGTAAAGGGTTTATATAGTTAGTGGGTAGGTGGATCCTGGCCGTTGGATGAGATGTGACGAAGGGCCAGGATCCTTCGACTAACGGGGAACGGTGTTGTTTCAAGGGTAAAGGGTTTGGGTTGGTCCGGGGGAGACGGGTCGGGTTCCTTAGTGGGTTATGGGGAATCGATCTTGACCGTTGATCAATTTGAGATCAACGGCCCAGATCAACCTGTATTAATACGACGTCGTTTGGACGCTCTGGGTGTTTAGCTGGTGTGGACCGGGCAGGCCTGGTTTTGGGCTGTTTGTTTGGGCCAATTTTAATAAATTGGCCCAATCCGGAAGAAGAAGATTTTTTTTTATTATTATTATTTCTTTTTCTTCTTTATTTTAAAAAACAAAACTAAGCAAAATCAAATTAAAATTAAATACACACTCAATACAATTATTTGCACACACACTAAAATATTTCAAAACAGGTAAAATCAAACAAAACAAAATCATGGACGAAGATGCCTATTTATGATTTTCTATTTAACGACCGAATTACGGTTCGAATTATGCATGACACACACATTTTTTTGTATTTTGTTTTAAATAATAAAAATACAAATGGGCAAAAGTCACAAATAAATCAACAAAGTGCCGTACAGAAATCCAAAAATTGTACAGCAGGACCAAAAAAAATTTCTTTTTTATTCTTTTGGAGCGATTGTCGCGCAAAACAAAAATCACGTGCTCACACTGTCTTAGGAGAAGTACATTGAACATGTACTGGAACGGTTCAACATGAAGAGCACTAAGCCAGTCAGCACACCTCTGGCTAGTCATCTGAAGTTGAGCAAGAAAATGTGTCCTACAACAAATTAGGAGAAAGAGAGCATGGCTAGAGTTCCTTATTCTATAGCAGTCGGAAGCCTGATGTATGCAATAATATGCACCAGGCTTGATATTGCTCATGCAGTCAGTGTTGTCAGCAGGTTTCTTGAAAATCCTGGAAAAGAATACTAGGAAGTAGTCAAGTGGATACTTAGGTACCTGAGAGGTACCGCAGGAGATTGTTTGTACTTTGGAGGATCTGATCCAATCTTGAAGAGCTATACAGATGCTGATATGGCAGGTGATATTGATAAAAGAAAATCCACTACTAGACACGTGCTTACACTTTCAAGGGGAGCAATGTCATGACAGTCGAGGTTGCAGAAGTGTGTCGCACTCTCTACAACTCAAGCGGAGTATATTGCCGTTACTGAAACTGACAAGGAGATGATATAGCTAAAACGGTTCCTTCAAGAGCTTAGCTTGCATCAGAAGGAGTATGTTATCTATTGTGACACTCTAAGTACAATAGACTTGAGCAAGAACTCTATGTACTATACAAGGACCAAACATATCGATGTGAGATATAAGTGGATCCGAGAAAAGGTAGAGAGTGACTCTCTACAAGTCCTGAAGAGAATTCTGCAGATATACTGACCAAGGTGGTACCAAGGGACAAGATCGAGCTGTGCAAAGAACTTTTCGGCATGCACTCAAGTTAGAAGTCTGGTGTTACCTCCTTCAGAAGAATGGGTCTGGAGGGGAGATTTGTGGGGTTCATCCCCATAATAAAATAAAAGAAAAAGAAAACAAAAATAAAGAAGGAAACAGATACCAAATCTGATGGCCAAATCTTGATTTGGAAATAATTTGCAAGAAGCAAATCGGCATGTTGGCAACAACTTGCAAACCAGTCAATTTGATTGGTTGGAGTGGACGGTCATTCTTCCTATAAAAGGAAGGCTTCAGCTTCTCATTTCTTGCACCAAAACTCAGGGAGAAATATATCAGAGAGCATAGAGAGCAGTGTGAGGTATTCACAGGCTGTATAGTCTATGAGGGAAAATAGAAAGTGTGAGCGATATTATAGTAAGGTGAGAATCTTAAAGGAGGTTTCTTTCTTTTGAGTGTATAGTGGTCTCTGTAGTATTTTACTCGGGATTACTAGGTGTAAAATTCCTCATTATAGTGGATTACTTTGCTCCTCTCGGGCCCGTGATTTTTCCCTTATTCAGAAGCATTTTCCACGTTAAATATTTGTATTGTTGTTGATGTTTTTATTCTTGTTGATTATCGTATCTCATTACAACGTTACTATTCCGTTGTTATTACCGTGAATATTATTTCTATGGGGGGGAGGAAGTTTATTCCCAACATTTAGGTGTAGTCTTCTTTTGTTGTCAATGGTAATATGCACAGTTATTACCACACACAAAAAAAAGCTCAAGTCGTTGCTCGATTAGCGAGTCAATTTATTTTAACCCGCTCAATATAAAACTGTGCGATTATCCGCAATTCGAATTATGCGTTACAGTTGACACTTGACGACCTTTGCTAGTAAAAATAGCACGGTATAGCCAGTTTTCGGACTGGTCATTCAAAAATAGCCAGCGTTTAGGAAGTCAATGAAAAATAGCCACTATTTTGCTGAAACAGAGACCGGTCCAGCATAATATACTGGAGTTCGGTGCACCTGTGTATGAACTCCAGCATATTATGCTGGACCGGTATACTTTGCTGATTCCAGTATAATATACTGGAGACTAGAACAACTGTGCTCCAAACTCCAATATATTATACTTGACAATTATACTTGCTGGAACTCCAATATATTATGCTGGAGTTCTAGTGTGCTTATGTTGGAACTCCATCATATTATGCTGGAGTTCCAGCACACTTATCCTGGAACTCCAGTATAATACACTGGCGTATTTTCTAGGTTTTGAACAGTGTTTTCGCTCAGATTTATCTTTACATGAAAAGTAGCTAAATTTCAATTACTTTTGAAACTGGGCTATTTTTGAACGACCAGTTGTAAATCTGACTATTTTTGAATTTCTCCCCCTTTGCTAACTACGCGAGCCCTTTGCTTGGAGGGGAATTAACTTTCCCAACTTTTGCACTTTAGCCCGTCAGCAGGATATGCTTATTCCCAGTTACTCGGCGACGTTAAGCTGGCCAACCAGCAAACCTTTGCACCCGCGCAATAGCCTTAACGCTGGGGCAATGTTTGCTGGCTTTGTGGCAAATCCATGCAAACACAAGTGATCTCTTATCCCCGTTGTTACGCCCAAGAAACCGTTTCGACAAAATGGGGTTGGTGGGCGGATAGGAAAAGGGGAGGGCATGAGGGGTTGAGTGAATTTCAATCAAACACAAAAGATCTATGAAACACTATACACCTTTGATAATGTCAAATATTACAAGGAGAAATCAAAGAAGAAAGACTAGTCCCATATTACTGATGTTTGATTATATTTGAGCAGATATATTAACAATAAAACAAACAAATTGAATAAACCTCTCAATGTTAAGACACTAAACACAAATAAATAACCACAGGACATGATCAGATTTGAAGAATAAAGCTACACTTTTAGCTGCAACAACCTCCTCCTTGAGAAGCAGTTCCATCTCTTCCGCCTGATGGCCCAGGAATGCCTCCGTACCCAACTTTTATTCCGTATGACTGCAAAAGACGATTGAAAATTTGAACTCTTTAGATCAGGGATTTATACACAACAAAAAGTCACCATTTGACAAAAACAAGCAATAACAAGCTCCCTAGTAACCAGATTCTGAAATAACTTTCAACTCATTCACCTCTCTTCAAATAAAACAACCCCATGAAAAGAAAGCATCGTCACTATCCTAACTTGTATGAATTGGAATTTGGTTCGCATTTAGGTATATCAAAATTCCTCCCTCTCCTCATAAATGGTACTTTTAGGAGTCAAAGTTATATTAATTAAAGAGCCTCATTTTACTCAAAACTCTAAACTGTGTCTGAAAATCCCAAAATTCAGATTTAGTGGAAGCAAACTGGACATAGTTCTATATTCAAGTGTTGCACAAAAGTTGAAATCCTTTTTGGGATGACAGGGCCCAAATCCAGATGACTTTAATAAAATTGTATCTTAAAAATATATTTTTCTGCCTGTATATCGGATATTAGTATATTCATCCCTATGTTCTAGATTGCCATCCCAGTTTTCTGAAAAAAGCAATCGAGGTGCAAAAAAATTGCCAATCAAAAATTGGATACAATCTTTATAAAACATTTAATTTCTCTAACCAAATTTCCAGTAAACTGGATCACTATATAAATGAACTTCACACTAGATTACAAGATAGGCAAATTAGCAGTTCACTTCAAAAAGCTATAACAGCATTTAAGCTGTGCATAGCACAGATAGATACGTCTTTGGAGGTTGGACAAGTCAGATGCGAGGGGGGTGTCCCCCAAATGTGGATATTGTTTTGTTTTAAGTATTGGTCCGTTGAACTAATTAGTTCAATATAAAACTCTGTATTGTTTTCCAGAGGAATGAAGACACCCTAGATCTTTTTTATCATTTAAATAAGCAAGGAAAGTACTATCTGGCAGTAGGATCAGAAGGCACCATATAAGTCCTTCTACATGGTAACACGGGATGTGCCAATAGTATTTTTCTTTACTCCCGAATTGTCTTACTTTGTTTTCTCTCATACATTAATATATCTCCACAGAAGTTACTTTTTCTCCAACAAGTAACAACATTCAGTGCACAAAGCGATAAACATTAGGCAGATTATACAAATGTAGACAGGGTATGGGATACCTCATTTGATACATCAAACACTCCATCCTGTATTTTCTTATAGATAGTTGAGGCTGTTCTGATAAATGCCTGAAAAGGTGCAATAGAATTTCTTAGCGAAAAGGGTGGCCCTCGCACATTCTCAAAGCTCCAGAGAAGTAGCAGAATATAGGATTTCTTACCTCTTCAACATTCTGGGCAGTTTTGGCAGAGGCCTCCATAAATATCAAGCCATTTTCCTTTGCGAACTGCTCACCTTCTTCTGTGCTTACAGCCCTTCTGTGAGCCAGATCACACTTGTTTCCTATCAGCATTATAGTCATGTTTGCATTTGCGTGCTGCCTTGCGTCTTCCAGCCAACTAGCAAGGTGATTGAACGTTTCCCTCCTATAAAAGTTTTGGAGAAAAGAAAATCATCACTTCATCACTAACACATTAATGTAGACAAATGTACTTAGATTTACAGCAGCAGGAAGAGTGAAGGAATCATCAGATGATCACCAATAGAATAATGCAGGAACCAATTATTATACATATCAGCATCCAGGGATGGAGGGATGGAAGGAGACAACGAAACAAAGATGTGTCAATTACAACTTACTCCCAGATGAAGTTTAATACAGAAGAAAGATAATTGATTCAGTAATGTCCAGTAAGAGAGAAACTTATGATGCAAGACAATAGAGTGTTATCATTACCTATAGAAACTTTTTAAATTTCTCTTTGACAGTCAAGGACATAAAGTTATCATCATCAGAACACCATTTAATATTGTTTTACAATCAAATAAGTCAAAAAGAAATTAGAAAAGGCTACAAACTATACTGCAGATGCAGCCAAATCTGCCTTACAAATGACATCTCCGGGCAACAAAGTTTGTGTAAAGAAACATTTCTGAAAATTGGATCCAAGTCAAAAGACATATCAAGAAGTAATCCTAATATATGCAAGCAAAGTTATGCTGACTAACCTGGATTCCATGCATATATGTGATAAAGATGTATGCAGGACAATACCTTGTAATATCGTAAACAAGCAGTGCCCCAGCAGCACCTCTGTAGTATGATCTAGTGATAGATCTGAATGATTCTTGGCCAGCCTGAAAAGGTGAGCATTCATTAGAATCAGGCTGTCAGCCATAAATGATCGCACATGCAAACAATAACAAAAACAGTAAGAACGACTCTGCTGCTTAGGACAGAATATAAGGCATTTATGAGGATAGTCTCAAGCTCCTAAATGACCAAAATAAGATGATCAGATGAACTGTGGTCTAATTTAGCACTTTTTGGACATCCGGCATATTAACAGTAAAAGAGAAAGAGACAAGATGTGTCACAAACCGTGTCCCATATCTGTAGTTTTATTGGTTTGTTGTCTATTGTGATCATCCTAGCCCCAAATTCAACCCCAATGGTCAAGTCATGGACCGGTTGAAACCGTTTGTCCGTAAACTGCAACAGAAGACATGATTTTCCGACTCCTGTGCAACAAAACATTGTAAAGTTATGGATGATGTCTAATAAATGCATACACCAATATCACATACAAAATATTAGAACCAAATGATTATAAGAAATGCTAGGGGGCAAAGTACACTGGCAAAGGGCAAACTAGAAACTGCAAGACAGCTTTCTGTGTATGCAGATACGACTAAAAAAATACCAAGTCATGAGGAATCACTCAGCGTAATAACCATCACATAAATTTTCAATAGTTTAGATTCTCATTACAGGGATTTGAGTCCCCTAAGACGAAGAGTGTTTACGAGGCAGTTCCTTGTAGTGATATAGTGGCAACAGTCCCGAGTAGCCATCTTCACCATAACCCATATGTAATTCATCAATTAAAGCATGTTTTTATTATTATGAGCCTTGACAGTTTTACAATAATCACTTGACCATATGCAAAAATTCAGACATATTTTCGAACTATTTTCTTACTCCGTTTTCTCATGGTCAAATTCCTTTATATATTGATTCTACAAAGTGCCTAGCCAGCAAATTCATGTAAAAAATTATCCTACAAGTCAAAGAAGAAGAGGTGTTCTATTTCTAGGAGAAACAATTATCTGGTTCAGATTGTGGAATGTAATACGAACCTAAGCCACTGAATAAACAGAACTCTACAGATGCAATTTCTTGCCTTACTCACCAAATGATGCAGGAATTTTTAAACTTCAGTAATAAAGAATCAAAAATCTTCAAAACTAACTAGGAGAAATCAATTCTCATGCCTAATGCAACCTAATGGAGGCAACCTGATGGAGGTTGGGGATGATTGTGCCTAATATGGACTGACAAGCTGGTTAAACTATGATGTTTTAAGGTTCCATCTCAAATAAACTATAATGTTTTAAGTTGTGTTGAGGATAGCCAGATTGTGAGAAATTGCAGAAAAAGAAAAATTTGTAAGTAATGATGAGAGTGATGAGAGGGAGGAGAAGAAAAGAGAGGAGGGGAATGTCATCATATTTTCTTAGATTATATTTCTATTGAAACTTAGAATATATGTATCCTTTTAGAAGGCCCTTACTGATAAAGTAAATATGTGCTTCTATAATGGAATTTACTTTAGGAGGAAGCAGGGATTGCACTTAGGAAAAGCGGCTATGCAGAAGCCTCATCAGTTCTTTTATTTCCCCAATTCCCTTCGACTATTGTCAATTTAAGGCTCCTAACTTGCTGTCCCCAGACATTATGGGCCTGCTACCAAGGATAAATGAACTCTAAATTAAGGTTCACCTTGAATTTGTAATATTTCTAGAACCTGCTACTTTTTCGAAAACTTTTTTCATTGAATTTTTTTTTAATCTTCCTCTAAAAAATTCTTTTTCATGGGCATCTTCTATTCAAAAGGATCTTACTCAATTCAATAGAAACTTAACTTCTACCCCAAATTTTTTTCTTTTCTGGCTAAATTGTTGGGACGGACTTTTATAGGGACGGCCTCCTGACTTCAATGCCTTTATTGAAGTGATGAGCTTCGAAAATATGATTTTCTCGATTGGTCTTTTAATGACAGAAAAGTAATTTACATAGCAAAGAGTAATCTTTTTAACTGTATCCACAAGACTTTGCGTTGACACAAGAACCTAGAGTAACCAGACTTCAAATATAAGCAGTTTAAGAACAGTCTCACGTACTGAACCTCTGCTTTTATTTGTGTCGAGGCCAGCTTATGCACGCACTATTTCACCGGGTTCCTCCTATCTCCCCACCTAGGCTTACGCTACTGAACCTCTACTTTCTTTTACTTGATAACATAAATATCTAAATGACCAAAAACATCAAATTTGGCCTAACCAAATCCTTTCTATCAGAAAGAATTAATTGTCAAATCATCATGAATATATCATTGATTTCAACTGAGATATGAAATGCGTAGAATTAACACGAAATCATAAAATCCAACATTCAATAGAAGAAAATTGATTATATCATCCAATTGCACATTCCACATCATTCCAGATCCATAAAAAGTGAGGAAGAGCAAATAAATTAAAGTAAAATCATTGGTAATCAAGCAGAAAACATTTTAAACAGATGCAAAGAAAAAAAAAGGAAATCAACATAAAAAAAGAAAAGAGAGATATAAATCAAATAAATAAAAAGCCAATCGAAATTGAAAATTGAAGGAAAATTACCGGTATCGCCGATGATGATATACTTGAAAAGATAGGCGTACGACATGGTTGACGAATTACGTAAGGAAGAAGGAGATCTGAAGAGAGAATAGTAGATGAATGTATATGAGCCGGAGAAATATGATTTATATATATAATTAAAGTATATTAGAGATTATATATTATAGAAATCGCAGATATTTCAGAAGAAGATGAAAAGAGAAGGGGTAATGGCTCTGTAAAAATTTCAAAAACCTCTCTTCTTTTCCTTCTTCCCGTTGAGACGTGGCGAGAAAGAGGAAAAAAGAACGAAGTTTATGTACCGAAAGGTTTCTTTTAATGTATTTTTCTCATTTCATTTTATGTCTTACTTGACTAGGTACAAGGTTTAAAAATAAGATTTTAAAATCTTGTGAACCTAAGCTAAGTGTGCGTATAACACGCTAAAAATTATTCCTAGAATAGAATGTCATTACAATTTACAGGTAAAATATGAATGTAGAGAGTAAAAACTTAAAAAATATAAAAATGTAGTTATATTTATTTTAGAATACACTAAAGAAAAAATAATGTAAGACATATAAACTGAAATAGAGTATACAAGATACTTTTATTTGCAAGGGGATGTCTCGTGGTATAAGAGATACAATCATACAATTTTGGGAATTAAGGTTAGATCCAATCGCATGCTAACGCATGGTTGTTAGGATCAAATGCTTACCATGCGGAGCCATATTCAATCAAGGGGTATCAATCGATACCACTTCAGCAAAAAATTACATTGTACTATTAGATAATTTTTTTTTGTTTTATGTATATTTACTATACGTTGATTTTCCTTGATTTTTTGGTGTATTTAATTATTTATATTTTGATACTCCTTGATAAAAATTCTGGCTCCGCTGCTACTTACCATCAATGCCAAATGTTGATAAAGTTGTGTTTAGTTGGGGCAATAATTGACATATTAGGACTCTTATCTACTCTCGTGTCTACTCATCTCATATGGATTATGTAATTATCTCATCTATGTAAATATCACTATAAATAGAATGCAAGCTCTGGTTGGCGTTAGGGTATTTTAATATTAAAGTACATTATTTCGTGTGAGGTAGTGGTTATAAATTAGCAAGAAAATGGTTATTACTTTGGTATAACTCATGAAACCACTAATGTCATGATCTACCACAAATAACTCACTAAAGATTAAATTTTATAACCACCAACCATGTTCTATAATTTTATTATCCCACTGCCTTATTATTTATTTTATGGAAGAGATTCTACACCTATAAATAGTGGTGTTTCTTCCTTGTGTTTGGTGTGTGAAAGTATGGTAGTGTGTATGAAAAAAGTTAAATTGGTGTAGTGAAAAAGAGAGTTAAGAAAAAGAGAAAATCTAATTCTCCTAGTTATTCTCGACGAAAGAGAATATTATTTATGTTGCAGGAAGGTGTTCATTTTGGTGGAGCTTTGGACTCAACAACTTGTCCAGAGTTTGTTGGAGTCATACGATGTTGTCGGGTTGTTGTATCCTGAAGGGGACAAGTCAAGGGTATTAGTGCTGGACCGGTGAAGATGCTACTTCGGTGGACTTGAATCTCCTTAAAGAGAGCGAGATATTTAGGTTTTTATTTACTTCATTTTATTTTTCAACTGTAATTACTTGTAATTTCACCAACAATTCTATTACTCATTGAGCTATTCACAAAAACATTCTGTGATAAAGCATTTGAAGAAACGAACAATAATTAAGATTAATTAAGATGATTGCCATTTATTACATTGCTGAAAACTAACTATGATGTTGACAAACTATTTATTAGACCAGTAAACTGTTTGAATACTTTGAGCTCAATGAATAATATTATACAAACAGAGAAATGAAAGCTACCAAACACATTCTTAACTAGCTTTCACTACAATGGGACTTCTAACATTGTGCTTGCCATCAGACCATATTAACTGCCCAAACACATAATCTTTTGGAGCTTTATTTCCTCTAACTTTCAGAGTTAGCTTGAAAGATTTCTCCTCTCCAATCTTGTTGAATTCCAAAGTGTTTGGTTCAATAACAACAGAAATTCCAGCTGGGGAGCGAATACGAGCTTTGTAAGTGCCCGGTGATCCTACATTCTTCAAAGTTCTAGTCACAACGACTGAGCCATTGAGCTTGGGCACTGTGATTGAGGGTAAGTTCAAATTGATGAAACTAATTGGCTCGGGACATTTGAAGTACCCTTGTGAGAAGATATTGATTTGAGTTTCATTGTAGCCTTGGGCACAGAGAAAGCTCATATAATCATCGATCGTCAAGTCATAAACCAAGCCAGGGTCCATGGCGCGGTTTGGCCATATGTTTCCCGCTCCATATGCAAATGGTGTTACCTTAAGGTTAGTTGAATTAGTCATTGGCTTGAAAGTATTATCTCGCGTTCTTGCTGCAGAAGAATAAGAGTATCAAGGCATCAAAATCATATAAAAGTTTCCATATAACTCATTTAGTTCTTATTCTAATGATCAAGAATTTAAGAAAAGTTGCATCCAGCAACTTCAATGGTATAATTAAAAGGGCTATGTAATCCTACCGGAGGTCATAATGGCAGATTTGATGGCTGCAGCACTCCAAGTTGGATGGAGCGCTTTCAAAAGGCCAACGACACCAGCAACATGAGGACATGACATTGAAGTGCCTGTCATTGTGTTAAATTTAACCCGGCGATCATCAAAACCCATTTGTGTAGGCGGTTGTACTCCAGTATAAGCAGCTATTATGCTCACTCCTGGGGCAATGATATCAGGCTGGAAAGATAGTATCATATGAATACTCATTGAAATGAAATTATTTTCCCTAATAAACTTGAAACTAACAATACTAAAATGGTAAAAAAATAAGAAACAAACCTTAAGTATCTCTGGTGTAACCCTGTTGGGCCCAATTGATGAAAATGCAGCCACAATTGGAGCAGGCTTTGTTCCCAATTCAGTTGTTGGCCGAGTAATGTAAGCCGTAGGTTTCCTGTTCACACAACATGGTTAAGGCATGTGTATGCTAACTTAATTTTGTCGTGCCATAAAAGATTTAATTCAACAATCATGTTTAGCATAACGCCAGATTCTTAGACTGTTATACCTTGTTGAATTAAGATAAGCCAAGACTTCAAGTGCATCAGAGTAACTGATAAGCGTTGCAGGGCAGATATAAGGTTCAGCATACATTTCGTTTCCAAAGAATGCACTGTTGAGTATAACGATACCAACTGCGCCTACTAAAGTCGCTTGCGTGCACTTATCAAACCCTGGACTACCCCCTCTATGGCAAACCAAAATAGCCCCCTTGGTCTTCTTAGGGTCCAAAGTCCCACCTAGGCAAAAATTACTGCAGAAGCACCTATATGTTAGCACTAAAAATTGCCAGCAAATACATAATATGTATAATCCATATATAATATGTGTATAACCGTGTATAATTAACGTATAATATATATACCAGCTAGAAAAACTAAAAAGTGAATCTGACCGGGCTATTTGTGTAAAGATCCCTTTGTATTAAGCAGTAGGGAAGACAGTAATACTCACGCAGCTGGCAAGTTTAGCAGATGCGCCGGTAATAATTGGGAAGGACTTGCCGTGGGGCACTGCTTCAGTTGCAAGGCTTACTCCCTATAAAACAAAAACCTGAATACTGTTAAATTACGGCCCAAGCCTCGCGTGAGAACTGTTGCAGTAAAGCTCGCCCCCAACGAAAACATGACAATAAGAATAGCGGACAAGAGAAACCTACTCTGTAGCGCTTATTGTTTCCCAGGATGACATAGCTGGCAAACACGCGATCAATGGTGCTTGCCCCGACAGTGATGAGCCAAGGTGCAGTGTTGGCTATTGTACCAGGATAAGCACCAGAATTACCACCCGAGGTTACCACAACAATGCCATGCTTAACAGCATGAAACGAACCGATAGCAATACTGTCATTGACATATGGTACAGGTAGTCCTCCCATTGATACTGAAAGCACATCAACACCATCATGAATTGCCATATCAAAGGCGGCCAAGACATCTGCATCAGTGCACGAGTCGCTTGGAATAATAGGAGGCCAACAAGCCTTGTAAGCTGCTACTCGTGCTCGTGGTGATCCACCCTTCGCTGTGCCATTGCCATACCCAAAAATATTAGCTCCCTCCACAAAATTACCACCGGCTGTGGACAATGTGTGCGATCCATGCCCTAAAGTGTCTCGTGGTGTGTAGAAGCTGGAGTTGATGAGAGCTCCTGCTGCAGCAGCGAATCCGTTGATGAAATATCTTGCTCCAATCAACTTCCTTCATTATTTGACGAAAACTCCAAAAGTCAAAAGTTATCTCGATCTTAAGCTAGCATAAAGCTGAATAAATCATACTTTACTCTTTCTAACTTATATGACGAACTTTTCTGTTTGTGTCATTCCAAAATGTTTGGCGTCATATCATTTTAATATAATTTTCACAATTTCCAAGAATCCATATTTAATACACTACTCAAATCCTAAACTTTGGTCTGATTTTTTCGTAAAACGAAGGGAGAATACTTAAGGAAATTTGATTGAACAAGTTGCTATTTGCCTTCTATGCCTATATGTGAACAGCATAGCTAGTGAAGACAACTTTGATATGATAATCTACAGAGCAGATAGAGGGTAAAAGTTTGTTGTTCAAAGCCAAACTATTAAGCATTGAAATATAGGTTAAAGAACAAGCACTAGATATCAATATCTATCATCTTCTAAAGCTTCATAAGAAAAAAAGTGCAGCCTGGTGAACAAAGCATTTTGCATTCACGCAAGGTCCGGGAAGGGCCGCACCCCAAGGGGTCTGATGTAGGCAATCTACCCTGATACAAGCATTAATGGCTGATTCCACAGCTCGAACCCCTGACATATAGGTCACACGGAGATAACTTTACCGTTGCTCCAACGCTAACAAAATTTTCCAATTAGAGATTGCTCTTCCAAATAAGTTTCCATTTCATCCAACAAAGCACACGATGGGTAGAGAAATACCATAATAACAACAACTACTAATACGTCTCAATCTCGAGCAAATTAGGTCGGACTATATGAATTTTCAAGAGAAATACTATAATAACAACTACTATTAATACGCCTCAATCTCAAGTAGGTTAGGATGGACTACATGAATTTTCATTATTCATGTCCCATTTAAGCCCGTCTCAACTCAATATTATAAATAGGACATATATTTCAAAAGAAGAGCGTGCCACCTGAGGAGGATTTTCCAAAAGAGCAAACTATCCTATCTTGACAGAGCAGTGCAGATAAAATGGGAAAAGGGAAAGAGAAGATGGAAATAGAAATAGAGTACCTATTGCATCTAAAACTGGCATCTGTACCATGTTGGCAAGTTCCTTTCCACCTTGAGGGAATTGGTCCCGTTCCTTCATCACTAAAGCTTTCTGATTCAGGCCAAACTCCTGCTCCAACCCCATCACACAAAAAAGGCGAGCCTTGAGGAAACATCAATTACATTTTAAGAAAGAAAATATAAAGAAAATGAACTACTTGATTTATTCAAGGGTGTGGCTTACTTGTCAATGAACAACAACAACAACTCAATATAATCCCACTTAGTGGTGTTTTGGGAGGGTAGTATGTACGCAGACCTTAACCCTAGCCTGCGGCATGCTTCCCTCCAACAACTTCCACCTTGCTCTTGGGACTCGAACTCACAACCTCTTGGTTGGAAGTGGAGTTTGGTTGGAAGTGGAGGTTAGTTATAAATGAAATGAAATAAAAACCAAGCGAGTATATGAGAAGAGATTTCAAATCCCAGCCTAAAAGACATTTGGATTTGGCCAATTTTCTTCAAGTCTTGGTAGACAGAATTTTTCGTTATTTGTGCGATATATAAATGACAAATACTTAGTGGAACAGTCTAGGTGTGCTAAGCTGACCCGACCATAATTATTATAAGAAAACAATAATAATGAACTCTTGTTGGCGTTGAGCTATGCATAATTGTTGCACAAGTTTCTTCACAAGATTTAAATTTTGAGTGATGGACGCAATCATTATTCTTCAGTTCTTTTTAGTCTAAATTAATAATCGGGTCCTCAAATTCTTTCAACTGGTGAAAGGTGCAGCCATGGTCGATAAAGCAAGCTTTCTAAATTAGACAGGTCGTTGTCGTATGCAAGGCCAGCTACATGCTTTAGGCCCCAAGAATTTAAGGGCCCCAAAATTATTATTTTTTTATATGTAGTATATAATTTATATAATTATCGCTTATTATTGATAAATTTATTTCTTTGTTTTCATATTAACGTTGATTTCTTCCTATGATTAGTATAACCAAATTAGTTTTCTGCCAATCTTATTTTACATTTTTACTGAATTATTTTACTTTATTGTCATGTAACTATATCTAATAATCTAACTTATCAGTTATTTTCCTCATATAAATTATACTCCCGCCGTACCAATTTATATGAAGGTGTTTGACTGGGCATGAAGTTTTTTAAAAAAAGGACTTTTGAAACTTGTGATCTAAACAAATCATAGAAACTTATGTAGCTAGAAATCATCTCATTAAGGATAAAGAGAAAAATTTACTGTTGAATTATTACCAAATATAGAAAGGTATTCTTTTTAGGGAAGACTAAAAAAGAGAGTGTCACACAAATTAGGATGGAGGGATAATGTTTTCTAGGGTCGCATTTTAGTTGTGATGCAATCAAGGTTAAATTCATTCAATATTTTGTACTTTATAAAACCAAATTCTCATTTTTTTTCATTCCACGCTTGTCTAATTTTTTAAACAACGATGCTCATTATATATATATATATATATATAAGGCCTTTTATTAAGGCTTTGCTTTAGACCTCGGATGGTATTGAGACGCCCCTAGCCGTATGTGAAATTGGAATGGCCAAGGTAGGAAGGATAGTCAGATCTTGATACGCAAAATACTTTTTTTTGTCAACTGGTACATAAAATAATCAAATTATAATAGTTTATTGTTCTCTAGACGTACACTAGCTAACTCACACCAAGGTGAAGGTGATTATCAAATATTAAAATTAGTGTAATAAGAAATTCCGGATCTTACATCAATAAAGTCAATGATCCACGTGCATTTGTGCAACTTATTACTAGCCAACTTCATGTACAATAAGAAATTGCAAAAATAATTATATATAAATCAAAGAAGTTAAAAGATGGGTAAGAAAAAATTAGAAAGAATCTAAAGAATTTTTTTTAATTATAATAAAAAGAATTTGACTTCTATATACTAAGAGCCATTTTTAGATGTTGGGAGTGTTTGGCAAAAAAGAAAACAGCTTAAAAAAAAAGTTAAAAGTGGCTTAAAAAAGCCAAAAGCCACAAGTTAGTTGATCCCAACTTTTTTTTCCCAGCTTAAAAGCCAACTATCTTTGACCAAGTATTTTACCCTCTTGTCCCTAATAATATTTATTATTCCAAAAATGTCCTTCACAAACTTTTGAAATAATTATAATATCCAACTCAAACTTTTAAAATTTGTCAGAACGTGAACTTACTTTGAAGTTTAGCTTTGCTTTGAAAGGTGAATACGACATTTACCTAATGAAGTTTTCTTACTAAATAATTAAAACATGAGATAGGAAATAGGATTCCTAAACCTAAAAGGAAGGGAAAATAGTCCTAAATATTAGTATAAAAATGATTAAACATTTATTTATATAATAATTATCTGTAAATCTTTATAAAAAAAAATTATAAATTAATAAAACTGATATACATGCGAAGTCATAATAGAAGAAGCTTGCTAAACATACTTAACTTTAATATCTCTTACATAGATTGTAGTATTGTACTTGTGCTTGATTTTTTTTTTCTAAGAATTTAAACTCGTGTGCGACCAACAATTCTAGTTGCATTGTAATTTCTAATTAACTATACGTACAATTTTCAAATAATTTTAAGAAGTACAAATTTATTTTATTTTGATTTCCTAAATATTAGGAATTTTTACATTGTTCAAATAAGGAATAGAATAATAAAATGGGATAGTCATTTCATATGTTTTTCCAGTAAGCTTGGAATTTCAAGAAATAAATAAAAAAATTATATGGTTGAAAGAGTGAAAAATAAGAGTTCAACAATTATATTTATAAAAATTATCTTAGGTGATCAGTTCAAATATTAATTATTTCGTATTTATATTAATAAGTTTGAAATAAAATATTATAGTAATAAGCTTCTTTATAGTGTTAATAGCTTTAAGGATATTTCGGTCATTTTAATAGAAAAAATGCTTACCAACACTTGTTTACCAAATATTTCAACAGCTTTTTTTCAGCTCCAGCATTTTTATCCAAACGCATAACTGCTTATTTATAAAACAAGCTCCAGCACTTAAAAAGTGCTTTTGTGCTTAAAAGCTATTTTTTTCAAGCCAATCCCAACGGGCTCTAATACTACATACTTTTTATGATATAAGATTCTCCACTATTTCTCTTTAAATAGATATTCTTTTTTGTATTTCTTTATTCTACTAATGTGATTGTGCATTTCTTGAGACGATATCTATAGGAAACAATTTCTCTACCTTCACAAGGTAGGGATAAAGTTTACATACACATCAGTCACCACCCTTCCCATACCCCACTTGTGCGGCTATACTGGGTATATTACTGTTGTACCAGCAATATATAGTAAATCCAATGGGGAAAACCAGCACTACGTGAAAAAGGACCTTAAAATTGGATCATGGTGACACAGAAAATGAACTGATGTGTGAGACCAATATAGAAAGTAAGAATAGAAACAACCCGTACCAGAATCAATGTTGCCAATAATGATGTCTTCTCCAAATTTAGCCCTTTTCCATAAAGAGCTTTCATGGATTATTCCGTCATGTTCCAACCCCAAGAAGTTCCATGATCTGGTTGTGTGTAGTTCCTTACCCTTGTTCAAGAATACTGATACTACCCCCGGATGCTCTGCAAAAAAAGTTCATATAGACAAAGTCATAGCCGAATCTAAGGCGAGTTCTGTCAGTTCAATTGAATTTCACTGTTGTTATTCTTCTGCTCTAACTATATACTATTATATATTTGTAAGAAACTTAAAATGTAAATATATAACAAGTAGGGAACTTAGGAATATCGCTTATAAGGTTGTTCATGAATATTTAATATTTAACCGATATTGTACCCTTCTGCCTACATAATTCACTGACTCTAGACCCTGAATTCACCTTTGAACAGTGAGAAATGCGAATTGAAGCAAAAGAGGGGGGAAAAGGGTAGTAGTTGGAAAACTCAAACCATTTCAGAAAGCTTACTGGATAATGCTGCAGCTTCTTCATCCTCAAGCATAGCAGCAAAGCCATTGATGTGTCTAGTATAAGAGTAAAAAATTGCATCCTTGGCCTTCTCAATACTGTTGAGATTTCAAGCATGTTAGAAAAAAAGACTAATAAGATTTCGGATTTCACATAAATAAAAAAGAATAGCGGAAGTTTGACAATATTCATTTACCTTCCTAAGTGTGATCCAAGAAACTCATGATGGGAATCAGTAACTCTATCAAAATCAATGGATGATGCGTCTTTTCCATGTGAATGTGCACCCATGTACACCACGTATGACTATGTAAAACATAAATTATTTTCATTACTAACAATTTCGAAACTTTTCGACGAAAAATATGATTTTCTAAAATTATACTTAGATTTTTATTTGAGCTATAATGCTGCAAATAGTAATGATATATTCACAATTTATAAAGAGAAATGACAGGTACGTATGTTTACCTTTTTTATGGCAAATGTGGGTGTAAACAATAGAGCCAAAAAACATGAAAGAAGACATATCGTTATTTTCATATTTTCTGCAACTTTCTCTTCTTCTTCTTCCTTTTCAGTTCTTCTTCCCTCAAAAGTATGAGGGAGTTTACTTCCAATACGTTTCACAGTTCCTATATACTTAAATAGAGGCGGATATAGGATTTAAGCTCTATGGGTTCCATCTTAAAGAATTTTTGTCACGAATCTATTATATTTTTAAAATTATGGGTTCAAACCTATTATTTATTACAATTTTAGTGAATTTTTACACATAAATTTATGCTTCATGTCGGAAGTACTGGATTCAGTTGAACCCGCTATTACAACTCTACATCCGCCTTTGTACTTAAAGAGAGCTCTTATTGGTTGAATCACTGACCTTAGAATGAATTAAAAAAAAAATTTAGATCTTATTTTATTTGGAAGAATCATTGACTTTAGAAAGAATTTTTATAAAGATTGTAAATATTATTATTATTTGTGGCCTATGAATCCATTTATTGCATGTTGTATGCATCCAATTCTTTTGACTTAATTTAGACCTAGATCATATAATAGAAGGGAAGACTTCTAAAGCATTTACCAAAATTTTATGTGTAATTTCATGAATATTGTTTAGATATTTTGGATTTACTTTCTGAATATATTAAATTATTAGCATATATATAGAAGATATTGCCTTTCATTTGTTACGGGACCTTAGGAAGGAATTACCTTATAATTATATTTTTATGGCACTTGCTTATGTACTGTTTCACTCTCCAATTAGGGGCGTTTGGTAGGGTGTATAAGAAAAGTGTTGAATAATCTGTATTAGTAATGGAGGGATTAGTAATGCATGAGTTAGTAATGCAAGCATTAGGTATGTGGAGATTAGAGATTATTTCTTATTCATTATTTGGTACAATGTTTTAAAAGGCGGGGGCGTGAGGCGAGGCGTTTTACCTCTGACGAGGCGAGGCGTAAGCCCTGAGACATGGAGCGTAAGTCCCACGGATCTTTAAATTTTACTAATTTCAAGAATTTTAAAATAGTATAAAATAAAAAATAATTATAAAATTACATTAAATCACAAAATTATAACAAATAATATATTTAAAATATTTATAAAGTAGAATTCAACTATGAATAATACGAAAAGTATAACATATATCATAATATGCATATTAGCTACAACGTCATTACAACTCAAACATCAAAAGTTATGTATTCGATACGAAATCTTATATATATCTCTTAAGGAGTAATGAGTCTTGAAAGAATTTCGATATTGTAACTTGATATTTTTCTTAAATACTCCTTTTATTTAATATGCTTTCTACTTGAAAGAGAATTAATATAAAAACATAATTCACAATTTCAATATGATTCTCTAACATCATTTATTTTTAAGTTTCAACAAGTTAATAAAGTGACACATAATTCACCATACAATACCATGATAATTAATTATTTGTAAATAGTTATTAGCTAATACTGAGCTATTAAATTATTAAGTATTGTATCTCGTAAACGTGAAAAAAATAATACTTAGAAAAATAATTATAAAAAATAATGGACTATTATATAGTAAAGACATAAAAAGTTAATAAATAAATACTTTTTAAATGAAAGATTTATTTAAAATTAACTATCATAACAGTCTTAGTGGATAACGTACAATAATTTTTATTTTAATTATGACATAAAGTACTCTCGACTTAATGATTTATGATTAAGAAAAAAGTAATTTTGAATAGTCAATGATTTATTAAGAAAATTTAAGGATTTACAAGGTTAGTTACATACAATTGCATAATGTTCTATTAGGCGAGCCAAGTACGCTGAGCGTTGGGCGTGTCCGGGGCGTAAGTCTCACGGAACTAAGCTTCGCACATAAGCCCAGGGTTGTTTTACGAGAATGCTCCGTCCCGGGGCGAGTCCCAATTCTGCCTTTTAAAACAGAGGTTTGGTATGGTCTTTTATTAAAAATTAAAATGCATTGCATAATTTCTAATAAAATTAATTGTTTACAAAAATGCTCTCCATATTCTTTAGCTTTAAGGGACTTTAAGGGTACTTTTATCTTTAACGCAACCATGCTAATACATGCATTAATAGCGTTGGTATTGCTAATACGATGATTTGCTATGTATAAGTTATATATAGGATAATACCAAATAGATTGTATAACTAATACTTGTATTAGTAATACATTTATTTGTTAAAAAAATATACCAAATAAGGAATTAGTAATACTAAAAACTAATGCGTACATTCTTTTCTAATTCTGCCGAACGACCCCTAAGTAATTCGGAATATTATATTCCATCCATGTGCTTCGTGGCACTTAAAATTCGTTTGGGATTGGAGAGAAACATATAATTTCCCACTAAACACGATGACGGAAAGAAATATTAAAAAAAGAAAGAAAGAGAGCAAATAGCTTTATCCATGTGAATCGAAATATTTAAAAATGATTTGTGATCGGAGCTGTAATCTAGCCATTGCAAAGTGCATTAACATTAGATCCTTTCCAGCTTCTTTTTTTCTTTTCTTGTACTTTTCCTTCTCACTATTCACTGCCACTCTCATAAAAATGAGGAAAAGAATAAATTTATGTTCAAACTATATTTCTAAAACATTGGATTCTAATTAAAAGTTGCAATAATATATCCAACTATTACTAATTCGATAAAAGATTTCGAGGGGAAGGCATAAATAAGAGTATAAAGACTGCATTAACAAATTTGAGTACTCTGTCCTACTAATTTATGTGATGCAATCAGTAGCGGAACCATAATTTTTACCAAGGGGATTCAAAATATAAAAAATAAATATACGAGGAAGTCAAGGGAGTTCAACATGTATTATATATACATAAAAAGATAATTTTTACTTTGTATATAAAATATAATTTTTCAGCAAAAGGGATTCAGCTAAGTCCGTTTGTGCCATCCTAGCTCCGCACATGGATGCAGTGTCAACTTACATTTAAATATTAAATAGTAGAAGAAAAATATTAAAGTTGAGGTCGAAACATTAGTCTCATAGAGTAAACATATCATCAAAATTTAGAGTTTTGAAAAGTTAATAAGCTTACTCATAACAAAAGAATAGTTTTATAAACTTTAAAATTTAGAAGAAAAAAGACAAAATTGTATAGAAATAAAACCATAACAAAAATACTATATTCTGAAAAATCAAAAACTAAATGACAAAAATTCTGTGAAATGTTCTAAGATGTTAATGGTTGAAACGATTGGGATTAAACACAAACTTTATGGCTTATATTGCTCATCATCACTAAATTATTGTATTTATATAGGTAGAATCTAGTTTGAAATTGGCACAATATGAAAGATCTTTTTGATACATACGTATTCCTATGGACAAGGCGAAGCAAGGGGAAGGGGCATTCGAGTTCCATTCGTTGAAAAGTTATACTATGTGTTTTGAAAGACCATTATATTAGGGAATAAAAGTATCACAAAAATAAAAACAAAAAAAAAAAGAAGAATTTATGACTTGTTTCTTGCAATAGCTGCGCATGGGAACGTACCAAAAAGGCAAGACGCTGTATTATATATTTTTGTAAATTTTGTCGCCTTATTTTACAAGTCTGATTGGCAATGAAAAGGCAGTGTGAAGGAGGAGAGAATATGCATGAAAAATGCAGCAGCTAGTTTTGAGTAACAGATTGGAGAACGGAACTCTGTCCCACGTGGTAGAGTCCGTTGACATAATTTGCCTATACTTGCGACGCGGACTCCGCATGGTTGTACATTTAATAAACAAAAAGAATTATTATCAGATAATTGATAAGTAGTGGAATTGGAAAATTGATTAATTTATATTCTATTCTTTTTAATTTATATGACTTAATTTGTTATGAAGTTTAAGAGAAAAAAAGACGGTTAAAAACTGTTGAATACTTAACATGTCATAATAATTATATGGCTATAAAAATTTTCATTAAGAATAAAATAAAAATTCAAATTAAATTATTTTTAAATTTAAAAAATATTATTTTTTTTTGGATCAAACTAATAAGGAACTAAATTCCTTTCTTTTTGGAATGGAGGTAGTATACACTAATATTTTAAATATTTTTATATTAACAGTGTATTTTACTTGTTATATTTTTCATGTTATTAGTTTAATGTACTGACTATTGAACAATGGCCTATAGTTATATTTTAGCTTATATGACAATATAAAATTTCTTTGATATAGTTAGTATATAAAAATTAAACTCTTGAAAAATATATAATAGTAATAAAAGTTCTGGCACGTAATGTACTAATCACAATAATACAAAATAAAATATATTGTGTCACCACTGCAAGGGGTACCGTTGAGAGTATTTCATACTATATATATCACTTCAAGTTTCACTTTAAAACCCTATTTCCACTTCCCCTTCCCAAATCCTTTAGTATAGTTTTTTTAAAAGTAAACGATACTTTTTTCAAAGGCATTATAAAATTCGTAACTATTTAACCAAAAAATCTGAGTCTTTGATCAAAGCTAAAAAGAAATTCGGGTTACTGATAATCAGGAGACAAAAATAAAATATTTTTGTGAATGATGGTAAAACAATAAAAATTTTGTATTTCAGTAAGATTCCAATAGTATTCCTCCTCCTTACAGATGGTGAGTTCTTCTCCTTTTATAGCTAATCCTAGGAGAAGATGTAATGTCTTTGTCTTAATGAGGCAATTATGAGCAATAAATGACATTAAAAGAAACGTTACACAATCATTTCTTTTTAAAACAAATATTCTAACGTATTTGATATTTAATGCTATATTTAAACTCTTTTACGTCATCAGATTCGTATCTTTAACTTCTTCCGATCTTCGGTCTTTAGATGACTTGGATAGGTACGAGACTCGTACCTATTTTAGTAACGGTCCGCACCAATGTTGCTTTCTTTTTCCCTTATCTTTTGTCACCCGTGCCTCTTGGCTATTTATTGTGTTTTGACCGTTTGACCAGTCCACGTGTCATGCCACGTCACCTACAATGTAAATTCAGTTTTTTCCCAATACAGTAACGAATATGATTATGTACAATTTTTTTTAAAAAAAAAAGAGCAAGGAAATAATCATTTACTTGTATAATTGTTAATATCATTTGACCTTCTAGACCAAGTCAAGTCAAATCCAACACTTCTATTTATGTACTCTCTTTTTTTATTGAACTCAAACAAAAAATTTATTAGGCTGAATCAGCAACCCACAAGTCTCTCGTTAGAAAGTAGTAGCGTAATTTCTAAACTCTCTTGCCAAGCAATGAGGAACTACAGTTACTTGACTCTTAACACAAACCAAAGAAATATTAAAATTTCTCCTTAACAAATGAAGATTTTGAAGAGTTTGGAATGTTATTATGTACATATTAACACCAAAATTAAGAGCTAGGTAGACCAACACTACTTTGGATTATCCTTCACTGATGAATTCAGACCACAACCTTGTAGAATTGGACCAGTATATATTTGACTGGAAATGGAATATGTACGAAAGAAGACCAGCTATCAAATTCAGTATCATTTTCTAACGTTCCTAGCTAGCTCATATATAGATTGTCAAGCAACTACGTCTTATCTTTTTCATATTCAGTTTTATTGATTCAATATCAAGTTTTTTTTTCTCAATCGAAAAGCAAAACTAAACAAGTCAAATACATGTTAGCTTTTCACGTCGTTTGACACTTTTTTTGAACACTTCTACGTATCACTTGTATTTGAAGATCTAAAAGCTGTGATTCCAGTGGGCACATGCAAAGTCATTAATGTCGACTGACTATTACCGATCAATCGAATCCTTATATAACTGTAATCTGCCACCAATATTTGGGCATACCTGTATTAGCTAAAAGCCTAACCTCAACATGTCATATTAAAAAAATGATTTAGAATGAAAAGAAGCAAGGATATACGTTATATAAATCACATGCACATGGCATGACATGCCCTAGACCCTAGATGCAAAGACGGATTCTGGATTTAAGGCTTATGAATGCTGAAGTTTATTGTAGATGTATATTCGGTGGATTTCTCAACAAATATACAAGGTTGAACTAAAGTTAGTAATTTCTATCAAATCCGTACTTTGCATGCGAGAATGTACCACTTTCTGCAAGCCTTTACTTCAGTTTAGCCATAGAATGCTATTAATTATTTTGGCCAACAAAAAATTAACAATGATATATAACAATCAAAATACCTAGGGAAAAAAGATTTTTCTCAATGATTATGCTTGAAATTTAATTAACACATATAGACAAGACAACATACAAAATTTGAAGAAGATTGAAGGTGATCTGAAATCAAAATTGATAGTTGAAATTAAATTGAAAATTTTCTAAGCGAACACGTAAATCACATATATCTCACACACAAGTATATATGAATATACACATATATATACAAAGGATATACAAGGGATACATATAGGATACACAAAAGATACACAATTATACATGCAGAATCTTCTTCGTTCGAACCGTAGCTCAAATGCCAATTCAACCTACCTCAAATCTTCATCAAGTCGTTCCAAAATTTGAGATTCAAATTCCTTATGATTTTTAAAACATAATCCAGTAACATCCAATCGACACAAATCAGAATTACGCATATTCGAAATATTTAACTCAAGCTTCAAGTTTCTTCAATAATTTTAAATTGATTTTTGCTCATTTTCTTCACTCTTTCAAACAACCAAATAGTATTTTCTCACTTTTCAGACCATGTATTTCAAGGTTGCGGCCTCATCTGCTTGACAATTCAAACTCCACTTATAAGCACTAACATCATTCTATTTATGCATATCGAAGCTAGAAAAGAAGAAAAATAAGAAAATCTTATTTAATTTG
Organism: Nicotiana tabacum; assembly: GCF_000715075.1. NCBI lineage: Eukaryota > Viridiplantae > Streptophyta > Magnoliopsida > Solanales > Solanaceae > Nicotiana > Nicotiana tabacum. The sequence goes on along the minus strand of NC_134087.1, from coordinate 181,925,803 downwards.
TTCATATTAACATAGCAAAGATAGATAAATTCTATGGCTGAGTTAATTGAAGATGAAATTCCATATTAAACTTTGGGTCCGAAAAATATTCTGGAGCTCAAACTCAAGCTTCGCTCATCTGCTTGATTATAATTATTTCATGAAGGCATGGAAATTGCCACAAAAAGAAAAAAAGTTAAATATTACTTCTATGAATTAAATGTAGGAATGTCATCATTTGGCTTGTGCACAGAGAAGAGTCAGTCGAAGGGAATAAATTTTCTTATGAACCCACTTCTCAAGTATACAAATAGCCAGTTGGCAAATATTAGTAACATTTTATGAATAGTATGGCTAATATTGGTATATTTCATGAGATGGGCTAATGTTGATAGGTTTTTTTTTTAACTGCCAAACCTGATAATTTTAGCTCCGCCACTGCCTAAACTTCGTAGCAAAAAAGTTTTCAGCTTTTACATGAACATACATTAATCTGAGAAAATGGCAACGCGTCCAGTCACGCTCACTGCCAAAGGATAAATTCGTCAATGGGGTAATTGTTGATAGAGTAAAGAAATTAGATTTAGTGAGCATAAGTATTATATGATGGAGGTATTATATTAGTTTTTTTCAATTGTTTTTATTGTGGAATATAAGAGAATAGGGAATATAAGAGGGGTAGTTTCAAGTACCTTGGATCGGTTATTCAGGGGATCGGGGAGATTGACGAGGATGTCACACACCGTATAGGGGTGGGGTGGACGAAGTGGAGGTTAGCGTCGGGAGTCTTGTGTGACAAGAAAGTGTCACCGTTACTAAAAGGTAAGTTTTATAGAGCAGTGGTTAGGCCTGCAATGTTATATTGAACTGAATGTTGGCCGGTAAAGAACTCACACATCCAGAAGATGAAAGTAGCAGAGATGAGGATGTTGAGGTGGATGTACGGGCATACAAGGATGGATAAGATTAGGAATGAAGATATTCGAGAGAAGGTGGGCGTGGCCCCCATGGAGGACAAGATGCGGGAGGTAAGACTCAGATGGTTCGGGCACATTCAGAGGAGGAGCACTGATGCACCGGTGAGGAGATGTGAGCGACTGGCTGTAGTGGGCACGCGGAGAGGTAGAGGGCGACCTAAGAAGTATTGGGGAGAGGTGATCAGACAGGACATGGCGCGACTTAGGATTACTGAGGACATGGCCCTTGACAGGGAATTATGGAGGTCGAGCATTAAGGTTGTAGGTTAGGGGAAAGTTGTGAATATTTCTACAGCACAATAGAGTGAGACTAGCCAGTTAGGAGTTAGACTAAGAATGTCATTGGTCGTCTATTGATGCAGGGCTTTACCTGCTAGTTTTTAATATACCAGTCATCTATTTCGTATTTCGTATTCTGTATTTCATATCTATTATATTGTTGTTATTTTATTATGTATTTTATGGTACTAATATATCGGCTCCTGTTACTTTTTTGAGCCGAGGGTCTCCTGGAAACAGCCTCTCTACCTTTCGGGATAGGGGTAAGGTCCGCGTACATATTACCCTCCCCAAACCCCACTTGTGGGATTATATTGGGTCGTTGTTGTTGTTGTTGTAGGGAAGGTCTTAACTTGGCATTAGTGATGAAGATGTAATCAGAATTCAAACTTTTGACACACTAGTTGCACCTAGTATGTATACTCTTGTCATGGGTTTTCCATTATGGTCTTTTGTTGATTCTGTGAAGTGGGCTGAACTTTCACCTTTGAAGGTAAAAATTGCACGGGCATCCTATTTGGTTGCCCCCATTTAATTTATAATTAAATTTTTTTTAACTTGTACTCACTTTTTAAATAACTCCAGACCTTTTTCTCCTCTTTCTTTTTCTTCTTCTTCTTCTTCTTCGGGTGACAATGATTTTATATGGTATTTGTGAACATATTTTAAGGTAGTTTATGATGTTTTACAATGGTGAGCTGTTATGGAGCTTTATTTTTTACTATTGCTTGGGGTTTCTTCTTTTTCTTTTTCTTAATTGCAAAATGGGTTCGTTAGATTTATTATTGTTTTGACAAATTGATGATTGAGGTTTGTTCTTGCTGATATTTGGAGGTTATGTTTCAAATTTGAGCTCATTTGGAGTTGATTTAGCTATTAAATCGTATATTGGATTGTTATAATTCGAAGAACAAATTTCTATTTCTAGGCAATTTGTACTTTAGGTTTATTTGGTCTTAAGCGCATGAAAACGTTGTCGCACCTCCTTTTCCGGAGGGGATAGGAAATTTTTTCAATTAAAGTGGCATTATTCGAAATGAGATTATTTATTTAATTTAGAGTCGCCACGAGGGATAATTTATGGTGTTCCAAGTAACCGGTTTATTTTAAATCCCAAATTGAGGAAATTTGAATCCGTTTTAACGTACGCAAAAACTAGAAGACCGGATAAGGAATTTTGTTAACCCGGAAGAAGGTGTTAGGCACTCCCGAGTTCCATGGTTTTAGCATGGTCGCTTGTAACGACCTGGCCGGTCGTTTTAAGAATTAATGTCTCGATCTCCTATTAACTGCTTTCCACATGTTTGCTTCTGCTATTTTGATTTGCCAGGATGATTTGTTTTGAATTTTGGAGTGTTTTGGGACACTTGGTCCCTAAAAGAGAGCTTAAGCATTAGAATTTGGACCGTAGTCGGAGCAGTGCGAAGACGACCTCGGAATAGAATTTCGTCGATTCTGTTAGCTCCGTTGGGTGATTTCAGGCTTAGGGGCGTGTTCAGATTGTGTTTTGGAGGTCCGTAGCTTATTTAGGCTTGAAATGCCGAGAGTTGAATTTTTGAAGTTTCCGGTTCGATAATGAGATTTTGATATCGGGGTCGGAATGGAATTCTGAAAGTTGGATTAGCTCCGTAGTGTTGAATGTGACGTCTTTGCAAAATTTCAGGTCATTCGGACGAGGTTTGATAGACTTTTTGATCGAAAGCAAAATTTGATAGTTTTTGGAGTTCTTAGGCTTGAATACGATGTTAATTTGATGTTTTGATATTATTTTAAGTGTTCCGAAGGTTGGAACAAGTTTGAATGATATTTTAGGATATGTTGGCATGTTTGGTTGAGGTCCCGAGGGCCTCGGGTGAGTTTTGGGTGGTTGAACGGATCAAATGCATGTTTGAGGAATTGCAGAAAATGCAGCAGGTCTCCAGTTCTGGTTTCCTTCTTCGCATTCGCGAGTAGAGTCTTGCGTTCACGAAGAGGAGTTGGGGTTGGTGGAAGCTTAACGCTTCGTGTTCGCGATGATGGTCCCGCGTTCGCGAAGCTGAGAGGTCATATGCCTACGCGTTCGCGAAGAGGGCCTCGCGTTCGTGTAGGAGGGAGAAAGTTTCTACAGCGTTCGCGACAGGGTCATTGCGTTCGCGATGAAGGAATTCTGGGCCAAGTGAAGTTGTGCTTCGCGAACGCGATGGGCCTTTCTCGTTCACGAAGAAGGAATTACCTAGGCAGATTATAATGTTTCAAAATCGAGGGTTTAGTCATTTTTTATCAAAACTAGAGTTTGGGAGCTCGGATTTGAGCGAGATTTTGAGAGATTTTCAGATATATCAATTGGGTAATGATTCTTAACTCCTTTTTTCTTATAACCCATTAATCTAAACGTGAAGTCATCATCTAATTTCGGATTTGGGGTGAGAAATTGGGAAAAAATTGGGGAAAAATTTGGAAAAGTTCTTAGGCCTAATTTTTGAGTTTGATTGGGAATTTAACATCGGATTTGGATAATTTTGGTATGGTTAGACTCGTGAGTGAATGGGGGTTCATAATCCATAACTTTTACCTGATTCCAAGATGTGGGCCCGGGGGACTTTTTCGCAATTTCCTTAATTTCGCGTGTTAGCTTCAAATTAATTAGTGGAATTAGTTATTTGAAGTTATATTTACATTATGCAATCGATTTGAATAGATTTGGGACATTTGGAGTTGAGTACTCGTGGCAAGAGTGTGGTTTCAGGTTATTTTTTGATTCGGTTCGAGGTAACTGGCTTGCCTAACCTTGTGTGGGGGAACTCCCCTTAAGATTTGATATTGTTGATATATGGAATGCCTTGTACGTGAGGTGACGAGTGCATACATGTGTTAATTATTGAAAATCATATTTTCATTAAATAACTATAATTGTGTTTTTCTTCCTTGTTGTACATTACTTGCAATTTAAGCCTACTGTTAGTTTAGGGAAACATGTCTAAGTGACTTAATTGCTTTACTTGTTCAAATTGCTTTATTTGAATTCTGTGCATCATGCTAGGTTAGAAATACCTGTTTTACCTTGGTATGAAATTGAATTGAATTGAATATTCTTTGTGTTGCTGCTGTGTGTTTACTTTAGGACTATGGGACGGTATCCCGAGAGATCCCCCTGTTTGTTTACTTTGGGACTACGGATCGGTATTCCGATAGATCCCCCTACACATTTATATTTGGGACTACAAGACAGCACCCGATAGACCCCCTGTACTGGATATTTACTTTGGGACTATGGATTGGTATTCTAGGAGTTTTCCTTGCATCTTTATGATTCAGACTACGGGACAGCATCCCAGGAGATCCTCTGGACATTTACGTTTGAGACTACGGGATGGTATCCCAGGAGATCCCCTGTTGCTATTTCTGTGTACTTATTTAGATTCTTGCTATGTTTTTATTTGTTATAGACTGTTAGCACTTAAATTATATTGTCGTATTTTATACTGTTTTACCCTGCTTTTCATCTATAATCAGTAAGGCCCTAACTTTCCTCGTCACTACCCGACCGAGGTTAGTCTTGGCACTTACTGAGTACCGCTGTGGTGTATTCATTCCTTTTCTGCGCATGTTTTTCATGTGCAGATCCAGGTTCTTTGGCTCAGCCCTACCATCCTTGAGGCAAGGCGATTCATCAGAGACTTTAAGGTATATTTTCCGCGTTCGCAGACCGAGGAGTCCCTCTCCATTCTCTCTTGTAGTTACAACCCTTCTGTATTTACTTTGATTTAGATATTCTGGAGTTAGAGCACTATGTAGTATCCTTAGCTTGTTTTTTTTTTGTTTTGTTTTTGGGAACTCAAACAAAAACTTTTTATATCCTTAGCTTGTGATTTCATGAGATTCCGAGTTTTGGGAGATCTTTTCAGTTGAGAGTGTGTATCTGTATATGTCGAGCGACATCTTAAACGTCTTCATTATATTTATCTGCAGTTTTTATTAGTTTTTATCTATTATTTCCTTTTTCCACAAATTGTTAGGCTTACCTAGTCATAGAGACTAGGTGCCATCACGATAGTTCATGGAGGGCGAACTGGGGTCGTGACAAGTTAGTATCAGAGCTCTAGGTTTATAGGAGTTATGAATCACAAGCCGGTTTATTCGAGTCTTGTGGATCGGTACAGAGACGTCTGTACTTATTTACGAGTGGCTATGTAACTGTTAGGAAAAACTTCACTTCATTTGATTTTCTTGTCGTGCGAGATTTTTAATATCACAATTCTAAACTTCTGTCTTCTATTCTCTCACAGATGGTGAGGACACGTACTACCGGAGATGATCAGGCACCCACGCCCCTACTAGAGCTGTCGAATGCCGGGGCCGGGGTAGAGGCTGAGGACATGCTCATGGTGCAGCCAGAGCACCCGCGCAAGCTAACACAAAGGAGCCACCAGTAGCTCCAGCCGGAGTCCAGGCACCTGATACGCCTACTGCTACTACTATTCTAGCTCTTTAGGAGACTCTTGCATAGTTCGTGAGCATGTACACCACTCTAGCTCAGGCAGGGTTGATTCCCCTTGCTGCAGCCACATCCCAAGCCAGGGGAGGAGCACAAACTCTCGCCGCCCGCACTCCTGATCAGCGAGTCCAGGTTGATCAGATCCCAGAGGTTATACTGGTACCGCTTGTAGTTCCAGATCAGCCCGAGTACAGGGCAGCGGCTTCAGAGGATGAGCTATGGAGGCTTGAGAGGTTCAAGAAGTATAAGTCTCCTGTATTCAGTGGTTTAGCATCAGATGATGCCCTGGGATTTCTAGAGGAGTGTCACCGTATCCTCCGCACTATGGGTATATCAGGATCGAATGGGGTTTCTTTCACTGCCTTCCAGCTTCGAGGAGCAGCCTACCAGTGGTAGCATATTTTTTGGGTTGGACAGTCCAGCTGAGGCAGCATCCCTTACTTGGACTCAGTTTTCAGATATATTCCTGAGAGAGTTTGTCCCTCACAGCCTCAGGGACGCATGGCGCACAGAGTTTGAGCATTTGTGCTAGAGCACTATGACTGTTTCAGAGTATGCTGTCCATTTCATTGACTTAGCTAGGCATGCACCAGCCTTGGTTGCTACAGTTCATGAGAGAGTTCGCTGGTTTATTGAGGGACTCATTCCCAGCATTAGGTCTAACATGGCTCGTGAGTTGGAGATGGATATTTCTTATCAGCAGATGGTGAGCATTACTAGGAGACTGGAGGGTATGCATGATCGGTATCGAGAGGAGAGGGAGGCCAAGAGGTCTCGAGAGTCAGACCATTATTCTGGTGTCCGTGCTCCAACTGTAGTTTGTCATGGTAGGGGTTATATGAGTCGCCCCGTTCATTCAGCTCTTCCAGTAGCCAGTGGTATTCCAACTCCTCCTAGGCCTCAGTAGCCTTATTATGTACCTCCAATATCTAGTGCGCCTCCTACGCGAGGCGCTTTCAGTGGTCAGTCCAGCAGACTTGGCCCGAGCCAGTCACAGCTGCCACGCCCTTCCAGAGCTTGTTTTGAGTATGGTGATACACACCATATGGTGAGGGATTGCCCCAGACTTAGAAGGGGTGCACCTCTACAGATTTCTCGGCCACAGCGTGCTCCGCAAAGTTCCCAGGCTATGGTTCCAACACAAGTTGCTACCCCACCTGCCCAGCCAGCTAGAGGCAGAGGTTGGGGATGCAGAGGTCGCCCTAGAGGGGGAGGCTAGGCCATATATTATGCTCTTCCTGCCCGTACCAAGGCTATCACCTCCGATTCTGTCACCATAGGTATTGTCCTGGTTTATCATAGGGACGCATCAGTTTTATTCGATCCAGGCTCCACTTATTCTTATGTGTCTTCTTATTTTGCCCTGCATTTAGGCGTATCTCGGGATTCTTTGAGTTCTCCTATTTATGTTTCTACTCCTTTGGGAGATTCTCTTATTGTAGACTGCGTTTATCGGTCATGTTTGGTTGCTCTTAGTAGTTTTGAGACCAGAGCCGATTTTTTATTGCTCAGCATAGTAGATTTTGATATTATCTTGGGCATGGACTGGTTGTTTCCCCATTATGTTATTCTTGATTGTCACGCCAAAATCGTGATGTTGGCTATGTCAGGTATACCACGATTAGAGTGGAGGGGTACTTTAGATCATACTCCTAGTAGAGTTATTTCTTTCCTTAAAGCTTAGCGAATGGTTGAGAAGGGGTGTGAAGCGTATCTGGCCTATGTGAGGGATGTTAGCGTTGATACCCCTACAATTAATTCAGTCCTAGTATTAACTCACTCCCCATTAATTTGGAAAAATCCTTACTTAGTTTGTCAGTGGTTGCCCAAAAAATTATGTCATCAACATATATTTGTACCATAAGAAGATCCTTACCTTTTTCCCTCAAGAATAGAGTACTATCAATTTTACCTCTTTTGTAGCCATGTTCAAGTAGGAATTTGGACAATCGTTCATACCATGCTCTAGGAGCCTGTCCATAGAGAGCCTTGTCTAATTTGTACACATGTTCAGGACATTCCTTGATCTCAAACCTTGGAGGTTGTTTAACAAACACTTCTTCTTTTAGGTAGCCATTCAGGAAGGCACTTTTTACATCCATCTTATGAAGAGTGAATTCCATGTGTGCTGCAAAGGCTATAAGGAGTCTTATTGCCTCTAGTCTTGCAACTGGAGCAAAGGTTTCATCATAATCTATACCCTCATCTTGGCTATAACCTTGGACCACCAGTCTTGCCTTATTTCTTATAATGGTTCCATCTTCATCAAGATTATTTCTGAAGACCCATTTTGTGTCAATTATTGATCTATCCTTGGGTCTTGGAACTGGATGCCAAACTTGACTTCTCTCGAACTGATTGAGTTCATCTTGTATTGCATTTACCCAATCTGCATCATGCAAAGCCTCAACAATATTTTTAGGTTCAATAAGAGATAGGAAAGCATCAAAAGCACACAGATTCTTTAATTATGATCTAGTTTTAACTCCAGAGGTTGGATCAGTAATTATGTTCTCAATGGGATAAGAACTTTGATACTTGTGAGGTTTCACAACCAACTAATTTCTGCTTGATGTTTCTCCCATGTTCTGTTACTGAGGAACAGGGTCATGAACAGGTTCCTTTAGGGGATTGATTTTAGTTCCTCTTTGTTCTGCTCCCCCTGTCAGGTTGCCCTGGATGGAAGAACCTGTTCCATCACCTATTCCTTCTTTTGGTGCAACTTTAGCTTGAGCTGAGACTTCACTCAAATCTTTTACCAGCCCAATAGCTTCATCTTCATATTCCTGTCTCTCAGAAAGAATGTTAGTTTCATCAAAAACTACATGTACACTTTCTTCGACACACAAAGTTCTTTTATTGAACACTTTATAAGCTTTGATATATGAAGAATATCCCAAGAATACTCCCTCATCACTTCTGGGATCAAACTTACCTAGGGAGTCCTTTTCATTATTGTTCACAAAGCACTTGCATCCAAATGCTCTAAGATGAGATATATTTGGTTTTATCCCTTTAAGTAACTCATAGGGGGTCTTCTCTACAAGAGGTCTAGTCATGCATCTATTAATGATGTAACATGCAGTATTTACAGCCTCTGTCCAGAAGCTATGTGGAAGTTTACTAGAAAGAAGCATAGTCCTAGACATATCTTCAAGAGTCCTATTCTTTCTTTCAACTACTCTATTTTGTTGAGGAGTCCTAGGGGTAGAAAAATTATGATCTATACCATGTTTATCACAAAATTCAGCAAACTTAGCATTTTCAAATTCAGTTCCATGATCAGACCTGATTGATGCAAGTTGATTACCTAGTTGTTTCTGAGTTTTTATAACAAAGGTAGTAAACATGTCAAATGCTTCATCCTTAGATGTTAAGAATAGTACCCAGGTAAACCTAGAGTAATCATCAACAAGTACCATCACATATTTCTTACCACCTCTGCTCAAAGTTCTCATTGGACCACAGAGATCTATATGAACAAGTTCCATCGTCCTGGTTGTGCTTACCATTTTCTTGCTTTTAAAGGATGATCTTACCTGCTTCCCCCTTGCACAGGCCTCACAAACTTTGTCTTCCTTGAACTTGATGTTAGGTAACCCTATCACCAGGTCCTTGGAGACTAATTGATGAGTTGATTCAGACTTGCATGACCAAGTCTTTTATGCCACAGGAGGGGATCATTGTCCAACACACTCAGGCAAGTAAGTTCATTTTCTAAAAAAGTGGACAAATTTACAATGTAAATATTGTTAACTCTTTTTTCCTACAAAAACATCTTGTCAGTAGTAAGATTAATCACAAAGCATTTGGTAGAGGTAAATTCTATAAGGTTACCTCTGTCACACAGTTGTGATACACTGATTAGGCTATATTTCAAGCCATATATCAAGTAGATATTCTCAATGAATTGTGAGTCTGTCTTACCTACCTTTCCAACCCCAATAATCTCACCTTTCTTCCCATTTCCAAAGGAGACATTACCTCTTTTTAAGTCCACAAGTGAAAGGAATTGGTTCTTGCTTCCAGTCATATGTTTTGAGCAGCCACTATCTATGTACCATATTTGGCTACTTCCCTTCACTTGGACCTGCAAAAAGAAATCAGGGGTTAGTCTTAGGAACCCAAACTAGTTTGGGTCCCTTTTTATAGGCAAATGGGTAAATTAAATTCCTTTTAGCCTACCCAAGTAGCCTATTTTTCTCTTGAACAAAGGTTTTGTTCTTTTGACTGGCCTTTTCTTTTGCATTACATTCATTTTTGTAATGACCAGTCTTGCCATAGTGTGTGCAGATTTTGTTTTCAGGAAGAGTGATGTACTTGCTTTTGGGGTCCCACTTAGGTGCTTGGGTCCCATGGCCAAGTCCTCTTGTTGCTAATGTGATGTTCTTATAGCCAGGATAGTGCATCAAAAGCCTTATTCCACTTGCAAGTTCTGCTCATCTTTCTTGTACAACTCATCCTTTATTTTTCCTAGGTTTTCTTCTAAGGTGAGATGTGTGTGATCAGCTTTCTTTTTACATGTTCCTAATTTCAGTTTTAAATTTTCAGACCTAAGTTCTAGGACACTGGTGTCGAGTTCAAGAACTTGGTTCTTCAACTCAGCATTTTTAATGTCACTCTTATTAGCCCTAGATTCTAGATTTTTGCACTTGGCTGTTAAGATCACACACTCCCTTGAAAGTTGTTCCTTCTTATTGTTAATTATCTCAGACTCATCGATGAAGTCTAGCAATAGTTCAGATAACCTTTCTTTAGACAGAAATTTAATCTTGTCTTTGAGATGAAACACACTTACCTCTTGTTCATCATCTGATTCTTCGATGGCCATATGTGCTTGCTCATCTCCAGCTTCATCTTCTAAATCCTCATCTGATGTTTCTCCACAAGCAGCAGCCATAGCCTTTGTTGATCCTTTGTTCCTTTTGGGTTGAACCTGTTCCTTCTTCTTGTTCCTTCGTTCGGCCCTTTCCTTCTTCCATTCAATTTCCCACTGAGGATAGTTCTTGATCATGTGATCAGTCTCGCCACATTTGTAGCAACCCTCGTTGGTCTGTTTCTCAGGAGCCCTTGGTTTGTTGAAGGTTGTACATCTTGAAAAACCATTTCCTCTCATTAGGTACTTTTTGAAATCCCTTGTGATCATGGCCATTTCATCATCCTCCAGATCTGCACCTTCAGCTATTCTGAGAGCCAGACTCCTTTCATTTTTGGGTGCATCCATTTTCATGTTTTGCCTTCTTAGTTCATAGGCAGTGAGGTTTCCAATCAGTTCATTCAACTTGAGAGTAGCAAAGTTCTTTGATTCCTGAATAGCAATGATTTTGCTTTCCCAAGTCACTGGTAAGACCCTTGTCAAGATTTTCTCAACCTTGTCTTCTTCAAGGATAATTCTCCCAAGAGATTTAAGTTCATTGGTTAGTATTGTGAACCTTGTGTACATGTCCTGGATAGTTTCTCCTTCCTTCATAGTGAAATTCTCATATTGAGAATATAGCAGTGTTCCTCTTGATCTCTTTACTTGAGTTCCTTCATGAGCCACTTGTAAGGTGTCCCATATCTCTTTAGCAGTGGTACAACTTTGAATCCTGTTGTACTCGTCTGGACCCAGTCCATACAAAAGCCATTTCTTGGCCTTGGCATTCTTTTCCCATTTCTTCAAGTCTTCAACAGTGCAGTCAGCTCTTGTCTTTGGCACGTCCACTCCTTCAGCATTCTTCTTTGTAGTAGCCAGGGGACCATCAGTGACTATGTCCCAGAGTTCATAGTCTTCTCCTATGATGTGATCTCTCATCCTATTCTTCCACCAAGAATAGTACTGACCATTAAAGAGTGGAGGCCTAGCAGTGGATTGCCCTTCTCAGTTTCCAGGTGGTGCACTCATATTGATCTTTTCCTAAGGTATTAACCTCTTCAAGGATAACCTGCTCTAATACCAATTGATGTTTTAGACTTCAATACCACACAAGAGAGGGAGTGATTTGTGCGGTACATAATTTTTGCTTAACTGAACTATAAAACGACCTGGTTCTTCTATGTGTTCCAACTACTACTATTTGCAGAATAATAAGTAAAGAAAATAAAGAACACGGAGATTTTTACGTGGAAAACACCTAGCTCAAAAGGTGAAAAAACCACGACCTACTTAGTAGGATTTTCCCAAACATCCACTAAAATTACTAAGCCAAAACAACATTTACAAAACTCTTTGTAAACCTAAGGATTAACTCTAATACTGTTGTGGCACACAGCCTCAACTGTTGCGACAACTTCAAGTTAACTCTAACTTGAACACTCTAGGTACCTAACACAATTGCTTCTACGAAAGCTGAAAGGTACAATGTAAAATCACCTACTACAATTGAACTAGAACAAAAGATAGACACTTGGAATTGGTTTTTCTATCTGGTTTAAGTAGCATCAGGATTGCACGATTGAATCACACATAAATTGCTTGCAAAATCGCCTTGCTCTTTTTCTCTCAATTTAAGTTTAACTTCTGCTTATGTGCATTACCTGTAAAAGAGAACAACACTGATATTTAATGGGTTAGTAATTAGAGATTGACTAGGATTCAATTGCTACTCTTCTATCGTAGAAGAGTTCAAGTTGATCTCAAACTCTAACACTATCCTCTTCCTCAATTGTGTTCTCTTCATGTAAGGAGTCTTTCTCTCCTTATCCAAATATGCAACCTTTTCGATCAGATTAGGAGATATTACTTCTGATAAGTTAGATTTATCTCCTTCACGTGCATCTCACATGTTTGGGTTGATCTTGACTGTGCTTCATAAGATGGACCTGGTCCATGTCTGAGTTCTTTTGTCAGTCTTCAAAACTTCACATGTTCTTGGACCAACACTACTGACTCTAGCCAAAACTCACACTTGGAGAACTTACTATGTAGCTTCTGCTCTCGCAATGTTCTGAAACACTACTCTCAAATATCGTTCGTGCTCCCCCAAGCTACGTGAGTAGATCAAGATGCCATTAATGAAGACAATAACAAAGGAATCAATATAAGGCTTGAACACCCTGTTCATCAAGTCCATAAACGCCGCTGGGGCATTAATCAAGCCGAAAGACATCACCAGAAACTCATAATGTCCATATCTAGTACGGAAGACAATCTTCGGAATCTGAGTCCCGAATCTTCAACCGATGGTACCCCGATCTCAAGTCAATCTTAGAAAACACCTTAGCACCCTACAAATGGTCAAACAAATCATCAATACGTGGTGGATACTTGTTCTTGATGGTGACCTTGTTCAATTGGCGGTAATCAATACACATTCACATAGTCTCGTATTTCTTTTTCACAAATAACACTGGTGCACCCCAAGGTGATACACTGGATCTCACAAACCCCTTTGCTAACAACTCCTCAAGTTGCTCCTTTAACTCTTTCAACTCTTTCGGAGCCATACGATACGGTGGAATAGATATAGGCTGGGTACCTGGAGCCAAGTCAATACAGAAATCAATGTCACGATCTGGCGGCATGCCTGGAAGGTCAGAAGGAAACACATCGGCGAACTCCCAAACTACTGGCACTGAATCAATCATCGAAGATTCTGTGGTGGTGTCTCGAACATAGGCTAGTTACGCCAAACACCCCTTCTCGACCATATGTCGAGCCTTTAGAAAAGAGATAACCCGACTAGATGAACTAACGGAGAAACCCTTCCACTCCAATCTCATCAACTCTGGCATAGCTAAAGTAACTATCTTGTCATGACAATCAAGAATGGCGTGATATGGAGATAACCAATCCATGACTAAGATGACCTCAAAGTTGATCATGTCAAGTAACAGAAGGTCCGCTCTAGTCTTGTTCCCACAGAATGTAACCATGCAAGACTGGTAGATCCGATTTACAACCACAGAATCGCCCACAGGAGTGGACACATAGACAGGAGTACCTAAAGACTCACGAGGAATATCCAGGAAATGACCAAGCAGAGATGACACATATGAATATGTAAACCCTGGATCAAACAATACCAAAGCATCCCTATCGCAGACAGAAATAGTACCTATGATCACGGTATCTGAGGCTGCTGCATCTGGTCTGGTCGGAAAAGCATAAAATCTGGTTGGAGTGCCGGATGGCTGGCCTCCACCTAGTTGAGCAATGGCTGACTAACATCCCCCTGCCTAGCCTCCACCTCTAGGATGGCCCCTACCAACCTGTACCCCACCTTTGGAAGGCCGGACGGTTGGTGCTGTAATCATAGGCTGATGACCCTGCAGTATTGCCTTGCCCCGAAGTCTGGGACAAAATCTATTCATGTGACCCAGATCCCCACACTTGTAAGAACCCCGCGGTGCCATAGACTATTGTCCTGAAGCCTAACCCTGATGGCTTGAATACCCACTAGAAGAACCCTGAATAGCTGGTGGGCAGTATGAACTCTCTGGCATAGCACTGAAGTAGGCACTAGAAGAACCCTGATGACCAGAATAACTGATGGAGGAATCCTGAATAGCTGGCAGGCGGTAGGAACTCTCCGCCTCACTAGGGCACCTCGAGGAGGTGGTGGTGGTGCTGAATATGGGGGCCTACTGGGCTGACGCCTCCCAAACTGACCTCTGCCCCTAGCTGGGGCACCTCTAAACTCTCCGGAGAATTGGGTCCTCTTGTCTTGAAACAACTGCTCTCTACCCCTCTGGCGGTAACCCTCAATCCTCCGAGCAATCTCCACCACTAGCTAATACTCAGTCCCCATCTCAATATCTCAAGCCATGCTCTCCTGAATACTGGAGCAACCCTGCAACAAATCTCGACACTCTCTCTACATCCGTAGGAAGTACCATAAGTGCATGGCGAGACAAGTCAGAAAATCTCGCCTTATAGTCAATCACTAACATCTGACCCTGCTCGAGCTGCTTGAACTGACCTTGCAACTCTTCCATCTGAGAGGGTGGAATACACTTGCCCAATAGAAGCTGTGAAAACTGATCCCAAGTCATGGGAGGAGAACCTCTTAGTCTACCGAGATGGTAAGACTGCCACCATCTATGGGCACTGCCCTCTAACTGGAACGCAGTGAAATCTACTCCATGGGACTCCAATATCCTTATGTTGTGCAGTCTGTCCCTACACCTGTCAATGAAATCCTGGACATCCTCATGACGCTCACCTCCGAAGATAGGAGGGTGCAACCTAGTCTATCAATCAAATAACTTTTGCGGATCGCCGTCCGCAGCTAGTCCAGGCTCAGGTGGCACTGCTGTAACTGGATGAGTATCGCTCGTGGGTAGAGTACTCGGAGTCTGATATACGGCAACTGCGTGCCCAAGAGCCTGAGCAGTAGGGGTCAGTGCTCCCCCTCCTGCCTGAGATGTGGTTGGGTCTGTTGGAAATAAACCAGCCTGAGTCATAAAGTCCATGAACCGCAGCATACGGCCAATGACCTCTTGGAAGCCTGGTTCTGCCATGAAATGTGCCAGGGCAGGCACTGCTACGGGCACCTTGCCCTACTCCTCAATAATGGGATCCCCCCCTGCTAGATCCGCTAGTGGTGCAACTGGGGAAGCTCTAGGATGCCCTCGTCCCCTACCTCGAGCCGGTTCCCTCCCCCAGCCTCTGCCTCGACATCTAGCAACGAGGGGAGCAGCTTCTCCCGGGTCTAGAACGTCCGTCGTACGTGTGCTCACCATCTATAAGAGAATAGAAGAAGGAAATTTAGTATACCATTGACTACACGATAGAAGATGAATAAAGAAAAGTTTTCCTAACACATTATAGTCTCTCGAAGATAAGTACAGACGTCTTCGTACAGATCCGCAAGACTCTACCAGGTTTGCCCATAACTTGTGAGACCTATGTGAACCAAGTGCTCTGATACCATGTGTGTCATGACCCAAATTTCACATTAGGTCGTGATGGCGCCAAACACATTGTTAGGCAAGCCAACACTAATTAACTAATAAATCCTCATTTGCATAATTAGTACGTGAAAACTTTTTCTTATTGATAAGGAAATTAGGAGTTGAAACTTAAGTATATAGGTGAAAGTAATAATTACGAACTTAAATCATGATAGCAATCCAAAAATCACAAGTATACCAATATGTGTGCCAAGACCTAGTATCACAAGTATATGGGCAATCTAGTAGAATATACAAAATCATACTATCCTACCATTTGGAAAGGAAATAGACAGGAAAAGTAAAGATATAGAAAGACTCCAGCTGCTGCAGAACGACATCAAAAGGGCAGCTCGCCGGAAGTCTCAAGCTATGGAGTTCACTCTACGCGTCGGACTAATGACCAGATGCACCTGCCTCAAAGCATGTACAATCAAGTACATAAGTGTAGCGTGAGTACATAAAGATATGTACCTAGTAAGTATCTCGCCTAACCTCGCAGAAGTAGTGACGAGGGGTCAACTCCGACACTTACTAGGGAAAGCAAGTATAATAATATGAATTTCAATATTTTAATTCACAATGTACGTAGATAACAACAAGCTCAAATAAGAATAATACTAAAAATCCTTCCATCCAATTAATAAATTTAGGCACTTTCTTCATTTAGAGCAAGTGACCTTTCAAGCAATGAATGATACGAATTATAAGGGGTTCCGGTTCTATTATCACACACAAATACCACTGAGGACGCTCGGCCTGATCCAACACAAAAGTAAATTGTGCACTGCCAAGGGTCGAACGGCCCGAACCATTTATATAAGCATTTATTAACCTGTCGAGGCGAATGGCCTGCTCCCATGAGAGTAGTGAAAATAATCACCCCGCTCGCGGAATATACTTGCGACACGGTTAAGTATAAATATAACTTAATTTCCTCAATTCTTTTCAAACAAGTATTTACTTGAAATCCTTGAAAACATGGCATTCTCAACTTAGTTTCATTCAATGCAAATCAACAATTATAATCATATAACTGTACCCACAAAGCATGGTGTAAGCCTAGAACTACCTGGACATAACAGGAATAGTAGCTACATACGGACTCTCGTCACTTCGTGCGTACGTAGCCCCCACAATTAATCATATATTAATTAAGTTCACCTATGGGAAAATTTCCCTCTTACGAGGTTAGAAAATAGACTTACCTCGTTTCGAGCCAACTTCCAACTCAAGAATGCGCTCAAACCCTCAAACCGAATCCGCACGACCCGAAACTATTCAAATGATAAAAAAAACAATTATTATAGGTTTTTTAAGTTTATATTCTAGCTATTAAAGTGATTATCGAACCCCAAAGGCAAGATTCCTAAAATTCACCCTCAGGCCCACATGCCCGGATTCCAAAAAATTTCGAAGAAAGTTGTTACCCATAACCTAAGGATCAAGAATATATGATTTTTACTTCATTCCATAACCAATTTCGTGGTTAAATCTCATTTTTATCAAAACCCTAGATTTTACTCTAAACCCATCCCTAATTTACATGTTGTTATCTACCCATACACTATGTATTAAACTCACATTAAGTAGGAATAACTTACCTCACAAAGCTAGGTTGAAATCCCCCCTTTAAAGCTCCCAAATCGCCCAAGTACAGAGTAAAATGTGTCAAAAATGACACAACTCCCGTATTAAACGAAGGTCACTGCCTTCAGTGACTTCCACATATGCGGTGAGGGGACCGCATCTGCGGTCTCGCTTCTGCGGGAAACATTACGCTTCTACGGAATTTGGCCGGGCTAGCTAGGGTCGCATCTGCGGTCGGGTGACTGCTTCTACGAAAGAGGAGCCACATCTGCGGAACCTGGGCTCATCCCCTTGCGCCGCATCTGCGATGACCTAGCCGCTTCTGCAGGCTCACACCTGCGCCTGGCCAACCGCATGAGCGGTTATGACAGAAACCTGGAGCTTCAGCTCCTTCTCACATTTCCAACTTAGCTCCAGCCTCGTCGATTGATGCTCGGGATCCCCGGGGCCCCATCCGAACATACCGACAAGTTTGTAATGATAAAACATACTCGTTCGAACCCTCGGAATGCCAGAAACAACATTAAAACTAGGAATCACACCCTAAAACCATTTGCTTCAAACTTATGAATTTGAAGTTCTTCAATCTACTTCCAATGTGACGAAACACACTTATACTACTCGGATTGACACCAAATTTTGCATGCAAGTCTTAAATGACATTATGGAACTATTCCCGATCACGGAATTCCGTTCGGATCTCGATATCACACAAACCCTCTCCAAACCAAATTTAAAGAACTTCTAAAAATCTTCAAGAATCAACTTTTACTATTATGCGCTAAAACGCTCCTGGTTCATCCAAAATCTGATCCGGACATATGCCCAAGTCTGAAATCATCATACAAACCTATAGGAACCTTCAAATCCTGATTCCGAGATCGTTTACTCAAAATATTGACCGAAGTCAAACTTAGCCTTTTAAGCCAACCTTAAGGAACCAAGTATTCTGATTTCAATCTAAACTCTTCCAAATCCCGAACCAACCATCCCCGTAAGTCATAAATCAGTAGAAACAAGTACAGAAAGTCTTATTTAGGGGAACGGGGTTCTAGAAACTAAACGACCAGTCGGGTCATTACAATTAGGGTTGGCGGAGGGACTGTCTGGTGAAAATTTGGGTGGGATTGGAGGTTGGCCGCCGCCGGAGCCGCCGTGGGCAATTTCCGGCGGCGGAATAGGGCAGAGGCTAAGAGAGATGGTCTCTGAGGGTTCTTGGAGGTATGGGGGGTATTTTTTCCGAACAGTTATATTTGATTGGGTGGGTAAGTTCTGTGCCGTCAAATTAGATTAATGAAGGGCGGGGATTGGATTGAGGCCAAACGGTGTCGTTTGGCTTAAGTGATGGGGTTGGGACGGATTTTTTAGAGGTCTAGGCTGGGGAAGGCATGGATTTGAGGGGGAATTGTGTCGTTTAGAAGTGGCCCAATCCATTTTAAAGCTGAAAAGGGCCTCTTTTTCTTTTCCTTGTTTTTCTTTCTTTTTCTTTGGTTTTAAATTCTTCAAAATTAATTTAAGAAAACCCTAACTAAATCCTAACTTAATTATAATTTGTAAAATTAACCTGCTTACTATTTTTAATATTTAAGTAATTAATTAACTTAAAACTAATGAAAGACAATCAATAATTTAAGACTAAAAACTAAAAATATAAAATGATCATGGTATTTTTGTGATTTTCATTTAATAATATAACTAATAAACGTAATTAAATCCTAAAAATGATATGCAATAAATATTTTAGACATTTTAGGTATTTTTTTTTATAGTTTTAAGATATTAAATATGCAACTAAATGCAAATAACAATTAACAAAAAATTCCTATAAATTCTATAAAAATTCTATAAAAATTTAAAATAATTAGAAAATATCTATTTTTGTGGATTTTATAGGAGTATTTTTCATAGGGCAAAAATTATGTGCTCACAAACGTTGATTGCACTTCAGACCTTTTGGCCTTAAGTGCATCTGACGTATAATTTTTCACTTCAGACTTATTGACTTTAAATATAATATTTGTTTCACTTCAGACATTTTGGCCTTAAGTGCATCTAGAGTGCAATTTTCATTTGAGACTTATTGGCATGAAGTGTAGGAAAACATTTGTCGCACTTCAGACCTTTTGGCCTTAAGTGTATCTCAAGTGTAATTTTTTACTTTAGACTTATTGGCCTTAAGTGCATGAAACCAGTGGTTGCACTTCTGACCTATTTGACCTTAAGAGCATTTGAAGTGCAATTTTTTCACTTCAAACTAATTTTTTTTTACTTCAGACCCGATAAGTCTGAAGTTGATCGTAAAGTGGGTAGGTTTACAATTTCTTTTTTGCAAAGTGAATATAGGTTCAATTGTGACTCCAAAATCGGATATAAATGCAAAAGCCCCTTTGAATGTTTGATGATTTGCACAAATAGTACCATTTAAGGCACATGTTCAATTTTTGAACTACTTTTGCCACTATACTAAAAGTTTCACTTATATCAAGAGAATCGAAAAAATTGTTATGCACAGAACAATTTGTTTTGATTTTATTTGTAGCGTGATTAAACATAATTGAATTCCTATTATATATGGCGCTACCTGGTTGCAAGGACGACTAAAAGAGAACCACAAAACAAGCGAACTTGCAGTTCAATGTATAAGAGTAACAACAATTCAGTTTATATACATTAACAACCTAAAAAGTATATTGTTTAACATGGTACTGTTTTTAACCTGTTTTAGTAATTTAACAGCCTTATTTTCAAGGTCCCTCTGTGAATTTATGTCATGCATTTACTTTTAGTATGTCCCAAGGAAGAATAATATATTTTTATATTTAAAAACGACTAATTTTAAACTTCATATTTATCCTTAATGAGATGATTTATATCATACAAAATTTATGATTTATAGACTGCAAATTTCACAAGCTCTTTTTTCCCTTAAATTCTGTGCTAAATAAAAATGCATCTGTCACGACCCAGAATTCTTACCCTCGGAATCGTGATGACGCCTAACATTTCACTTGCTAGCCAAGTCAATGTTAGATTAGTTTTTTAGCCATTTATAACAATTCAAATGAAATAATAACCAAGAACTGAATAAAATGAAATAGAGTGAGAAAATTATACAACCACGATATCTAAATACAATCCCAAAATTGATGTCACAAGTGCATGAGAGACTAGAATAATACAAATAATGGTTTGAATGAAAGTATAACTGTCTGAAATGAAATGAATAGCTAAAATAAGGTAGAAGGTGACTTCAGGGCTGCGAACGCCGAGCAGCTGTACCTCAAGTCTCCGTCAGGCAATCAATCCGAGCAATCTGCTGACCGCCGCTAGGATCGACTTCAAAATCTGCACAAGAAGTGCAGAGTGTAGTATGAGTACAACCGACCCCATGTACTCTGTAAGTGCCGAGCCTAACCTTGAGAAAGTAGTAACGAGGCTAAGGTGGGCCACTTACAATAACCTGTATAATAATAATAATAATAACAATAAAAAAAAATGAACACAAGAAAAGTACGGCAATTAACTTATGAAAATAAACTTAATCCTTGAAATCGGTAAAACCAGAAACATCAGTCCTCAAAATCTCGCATGAAAACACTGAAAGCTAAAACATTGCAACAATGAATACAAACACAAAACCGATGCAGCCCGCAACCCGATGGGCTCCTAAAAATCAAAGAAAATTTGCATAAGTTCTGATATTCCTTCTTCGCGAACTATGGAGGAAAAATGACTCAAAATCGCAGATGAAATAACTTATAAACTTTCTGCCTAGTTCTGATATTCCTTCTTCGCGAACACGGTCAAACTCTCGCGTTCACGATACACAACTTATCTTGACCAGATTATCCTTCCACGCGATCGCGACATAGGACTCACGAATTCGATGCTTTGCCTAGGAGACCCTTCGCGAATGCGACAACACACCTGAGAATGCGAAGCACAATTTCACTTCTAATCCACTGACTCAAATCCTTCTATGCGAACGCGATAGTACCCCTCGCGAACGCGATGCACCAAGCTCACTCCCCTTCGCAAATGCATGGCCTGGATCGCGAACATGAAGGCCAATTTTACACCTTCCTCCTCTTACTCTTCACGAACGCGAGGGCCCTTATGCGAACGCGGCGAGATAAATTGCTGCAACTGCTGAGATTAATTTTTTGCAACTTTCCAAACTCAAAAGTGGTCCGATTGACCACCCGAAACTCACCCGAGGCCCCCGGGACCTCAACCAAAAGCACCAAAAACCTCATTCAAACTTGCTCCAATCATCAAAACACCTCAAACAACATCAAATTACCCAAAACTCATCGAATTCAATCCTAAATTTTCTAAAAACTTCCGAAATACGAATTCGATCAAAACTCCAACCAAAACACGTACGAACGACCTGAAATTTTGCACACACATCCCAATAACATAACGAATCTACTGCAACCCTCGGAATCTCATTCCGACCCTAAATCAAAGTCTCACCTACCCACCGGAAATCGCCAAAATACTAACTTCGCCAATTCAAGCCTAATTCTACACCGGACCTCCAAAACCAATTCCGATCACACTCCTAAGTCATAAATCATCTCCCGAAGCTAACCAAACTATCAGAACTCACATCTGAGCCCTCTAACTCATAAGTCAACATCCGGTTAACTTTTCCAACTTAAACCTTTTTAAAAGAGACTAAGTGTCTCATTTCTTTCCAAATCCACTCCGAATGCAAACTTCTCAACTCGACCACATAAAATACAGATAACAAAGCATAAAGAAGCAGAAATGGGGGAAATGGAGCGGAACTCATGAGACGGCTAGCCGGGTCGTTACATCCTCCCCAACTTAAACAAATGTTTGTCCTCGAACGAGTCAAGAAACATACCTGAAGCCTCGAATAGGAGAGGATATCTGCTCCGCATATCCCGCTCGGTCTCCCAGGTAGCCTCCTCCATGGGCCGACCTCTCCACTGCACTTTCACTGAAGCTATATCCTTTGACCTCAACTTTCGAATCTGACGTCCCAAAATAGATACTAGCTCCACATCAAAGGTCAAATCATCATCCAACTGAACCGTGTTGAAGTCCAAAACATGAGACGGGTCCCCAATATACTTTCGGAGCATAGAAGCATGAAATACCAGATGCACACTCAACAAGCTGGGTGGCAAAGCAAGCTCATAAGCCACCTCCCCAATCCTCCGAAGCACCTCAAAAGGCCCAATGAACCGCGGACTCAATTTCCCTTTCTTCCCAAATCTCATAACACCCTTCATGGGCTAAACCTTCAGCAAGACCTTCTCACCAACCATGTAGGACACATCTCGAACCTTTCGGTCTGCACAACTCTTCTGATGCGACTGTGTTGTATGAAGCCTCTCCTGAATCACCTTCACCTTCTCTAAGGCATCCTGAACCAAATCTGTCCCTAATAGTCTAGCCTCGCCGGGCTCGAACCATCCAACTGGAGATCTACACCGCCTCCCATACAATGCCTCATATGGAGCCATCTGAATACTCGACTGGTAGCTGTTATTGTAAGCAAACTCTGCAAGCGGTAGGAACCTATCCCATGAACCTCCGAAATCAATAACACAAGCGCTCAACATGTCCTCCAATATCTAAACAGTACGCTCGGACTGCCCGTCCGTCTGAGGATGAAAAGTTGTGCTCAACTCTACCTGAGTACCCAACTCTCGCTAAACAGACTTCCAAAACTGGGAAGTAAACTGGGTACCCCGATCTGAAATAATAGAAACTGGAACACCATGCAGCCGAATAATCTCCGAAATGTACTACTCTGCTAACCGCTCTAAAGAATAGGTAATACACACAGGAATGAAGTGTGCGGACTTGGTCATCCAATCCACAATCACCCAAATAGCATCGAACTTCTTCAAAGTCTGTGGAAGTCCAACAACAAAGTCCATAGTGATCCTCTCCCACTTCTACTCAGGAATAATCATCTGTTGAAGGAAGCCACCCAGTCTCTGATGTCATATTTCACATGCTGACAATTAAGACACCGAGCTACAAATCCCACAATATCTTTCTTCATCCTTCTCCACCAATAGTACTGCCTCAAATTCTGATACATCTTCGCGGCACCCGGATAAATAGAATACCGCGAGCTATGAGTCTCCTCCAGAATCAACTCCCGAAGCCTATCCACATTGGGCACACAAATTCGGCCCTGCATCCTCAACACCCCATCATTACCAATGGTCACATCTCTAGCATCATCATGCTGCACTCTGTCCTTAAGGACAAGCAAATGTGGATCATCATACTGGCGCTCTCTGATGCGATCATATAAGGAAGACCGAGAAACCACACACGCCAACACCCGATTAGGCTCTAAAATATCCAAACCGATTGGCCAAGGCCTGAACATCAATTGCTAGGGGTCTCTCCCCAACTGGAATATATGCCAAACTCCCCATACTCACTGCCTTTCGGCTCAAAGCATCGGCCACCACATTGGCCTTTCATGGATGGTACAATATAGTGATATCATAATCCTTGAGCAACTCCAACCATCTCCGCTGCCTCAAATTAAGATCCTTTTGCTTGAACAAATACTGAAGACTACGATGATCGATGAATACCTCACAAGATACGCCATACAAATAATGCCTCCAAATCTTCAATGCATGAACTATGGTGACCAATTACAAATTATGAACAGGGTAGTTCTTCTCATGGGGCTTCAACTGACGAGAAGCATAAGCAATAACTCTACCATCCTACATCAATACACAACCAATACCAACTCTGAAGCATCACAATACACGGTAAATGAACTTGAAGCTGATGGCAAAACCAATACTGGAGTTGTGGTCAAAGCTGTCTTGAGCTTCTGAAAGCTCTCCTCACACTCGTCCGACCATACAAATGAAACACCATTCTGAGTCAACTTGGTCAAGGGTGATGCGATAGATGAGAACCCTTGAACAAACCGACAATAATAGCCTGCCAAACCAAGAAAACTACGAATCTCTGTGGCTAAGGACGGTCTGGGCCAACTCTGAACCGCCTCTATCTTCTTCGGATCAACCTGAATACCCTCGCTGGACACCACGTGCCCTAAGAAAGCCACTGAACTGAGCCAAAACTCACACTTGGAGAACTTTGCATAAGGCTTCTCCTCTCTCAATTTCTGCAACACAACTCTCAAATGCTCTGCGTGCTCCTCCTGGCTACGAGAGTACACCAGAATATCATCAATGAAGACTATAACGAACGAATCAAGATAAGGACGGAACACGCTGTTCATCAAATGCATGAACGCTGCTGGGGTATTGGTTAGCTCGAAAAACATCACAAGGAACTCGTAATGACCATATCTGGTCCTAAAAGCAATCTTAAGAATATCTAAATCCCTGATCTTCAACTGGTGATAGCCCAAACGGAGATCAATCTTGGAGAACACCCTCGCTCCCTGAAGTTGGTCAAATAAATCATCAATGCGAGGCAAAGATACTTGTTCTTAATTGTTACCTTGTTCAATTGCCTATAATCAATGCACATTCTCATTGTACCATCCTTCTTCTTCACAAACAGAACCGGCGCACCCCAAGGTGACACACTAGGCCGAATGAACCCCTTATCTAGGAATTCCTGAAGCTGTTCTTTCAATTCCTTCAACTCCGCTGGTGCCATACGATACGACAGAATAGAAATGGGTTGAGTGCCCAGCACCAAGTCAATAGCAAAATCAATATCCCTATCCGGTGGCATGCCAGGCAGGTCTACAGGAAAAACATCGGGAAAATTCCTCACAACTGGAACAGAATCAATGCTAGGAGTCTCAACTCCCACATCCCTCACAAACGCTAAATATGAAAGGCAACCCTTCCCAACCATACGCTGGGCCTTTAAGAAAGATATCACTCTACTAGGAATATGATCAGTCACACCACGCCACTCGATCCACGGTACACCCGGCATAGCCAAAGTGACTGTCTTAGCATGACAGTCTAGAATAGCACGACACGGAGATAGCCAATCCATGCCCAAAATGACATCAAAATACACCATGCTCAATAGCAATAGATCTACTCGGGTCTCTAGACCCCCAATAGTTACCATACATGACCGGTACACACAGTTTACAACAACAGTATCGCCCACCGGGGTAGATACATGAATATGTAACGCAAGAAACTCACGGGGCGTACCCAAATAACGAGCAAAGTATGATGACACATAAGAAAAGGTGGAATAACATAGAGGCATCTCTATGGAAGACTGAAACAATACCTGTAATGACAGCATCTGAAGCAATGGCATCTGGCTTGCCTGGAAGTGCATAGAAACGGGCCTGACCGCCCCCTGATCGACCACCTCCTCTGGGGTGACCCCTGGCTTCCTGACCTCCACCCCTAGCTAGCTGGGCGGGTGGTGAAGTAACTGGAGCAGAAGTCGAGGGTTGACCCCTCTACTGGGATGAACTAGCAACACGACGAGGACACTACCTCCACATATGCCTAAACTCTCCACACTCAAAACTACTCTCAGGTGCTGGAGAAGGGGACTGAAGGGAACTCCTCGCACTGGAGTGACCAGCTGATGCACTCGGCATAGAACCCTGAGCTAACGGGGCACGAGATGAACTCTGGGCTGGAAGAGCGCTGAGTGAAGGCTGACCCTGTTGTGACCCATGATAACCACGACCTGAAGATGCCCCACGATAACCTGGGCGGGCTGACTGAGCAGGCCTGAAAAAACGACCTCTACCATGCTAGAACTGGCCCCTCGAGGGAGCACCACTATAACTGCCCGATCCTCGAGGCCTCTTGGCCTCCATCTCCTCTCGATCCTGACGGTGAACCATCTCAATATCGCGAGCGATATCAACCACCTCCTCGAACGTAGCACCCAACCCCCTCTCTCGGGTCATAAGAAAATGGAGATGATAGTTAAGGCCATCAACAAATCTCCTGATCCTCTCACAATCTGTCGGAACCATCCAGACGGCATGATGAGCCAACTTAGAAAACCTCGACTCATATTGTGACACAGTCATATCCCCCTGCCTCAACCACTCAAATTGTCTACGCAGCTCCTCTCTACGAGACTGCGATACATACTTCTCCAGGAAGAGAATGGAGAACTCATGCCAAGTAAGGGGCGCTGCACCAACCGGCTGACGC
Source organism: Nicotiana tabacum (assembly GCF_000715075.1). NCBI lineage: Eukaryota > Viridiplantae > Streptophyta > Magnoliopsida > Solanales > Solanaceae > Nicotiana > Nicotiana tabacum. Next base: position 181,899,485 of record NC_134087.1, on the reverse strand, counting down.
CTCTCATACGCCTCCCACCAAGTGAAGGCAGCCCCAGTAAACTGAAAGGTGGTAAATGCCACACCACTAGTCTTAAGAATCCCTACTGTACGGAGCATCCACTGACACTTATCTAGAAAACCCTAGGCATCCTCGCCCTCAGCACCATTGAATGACGGAGGCTGGAGTCTACCAAACCTCACAAGACGACGCTGCTCATCATCTGGTATAACTTGCACAACAAACTCCTGAGGTGGTGCAACCGGCTGGGCTGGAGGTGCCCCCGGCGTCTGAAGTCCCTGCACTACCTGCTCAGGTGTGCGAGTAGCGGGGGTCTTATTGCCTCCCCCGACCTGCTCGCGTCCTCACCATCTGTGAGAGAATGGAATAACAGAAGTTTAGCACTCAAACCAACAAGTTCGCACGAGAAGAGTTTCAAGAATATGAAGTTTTTCCTAAAAAGGTTCTGCAGCCTCTCGAGGATAAATACAGACGTCTCTGTACCGATCCGCGAGACTCTACTAAACCCGCTCATGACTTGTGAGACCTATGCAACCTAGGATCTGATACCAGCTTATCACGAACCTAATCCCGAACCCGATTGTGATGGCGCCTCTCGTGAAAACAAGGCTATCCAGACCAAAAGAAAACATCTCATTTAAACAATTAAATACCATAAATAGTTCTAAAACATGATATAATAGCCATAATTTGCGAAAATAACGATGACAACGGTAGAAACCATCCTGACACAGCCCAAACCGGGGTGTCACAAGTCATGAGCAACTAATAAATTTGGATACCAGTCTACTAGATACGAAATTTGATACAGAAGTTCAAGAACATAAAAATAGTAAGATAAGGGAGGCACAGGGGCTGTGGACGCCAACAGCTACCTCGTAGTCTCCGAAAAACACTACATGGACTGGGAGGGTCAGCACTCAGGAGCGGACTCTGCGATGCCTGAATCTGCACACACGGTGCAGGGAGTAATGTGATTACTCCGACTCAGTGAGTAATAAATATAAATAATGGTTGAAAGCAAGAAAACACGTAAAGGCACAAAGAAATTCTATATCAAGCAGTAAAATCACTTAAAGTAGTAAATCCATGAAGAAGTCAAATGAAATTCTTTTAAACCAAGTAAAACAGGTAATTTAGCAGGTAAATAACAAGTACAAATTTGCCCCTCGGGCACAGTAACAATCACTCATAACAGTATCATCCCCTCGGGCTCACTCTCAGTACAGTATCAGCCCCTCGGGCTCACTCTCAAATCACGATAGGTACCCGCGCTCACTGTAGGGGTGCAGACTCCGGAGGGGCCCCTTACGGCCCAAGCGCTACATCAAGCCACCTCGTGGCGTATAAAAGTATCTCAGGCCCTCGGCCTCATATCACTCAGCATATCCTCATAAATGGCCCTCAGCCTCACTCAGTCCGATAATCATCACAAGCCCCTCGGGCATTAGTAAAACAGTAGTTCTCAGCCCAAAACATCATTTAGAAATATCACTTAAGTTTCAAATATGAATAAAAGTGGCTGAGTTTGTAAAATAGTAAATATCAACAAAAGTGAGTTCTAGTAATAAGTCAAACAGTGGGGAATTAGTGATAAAAATCCCTGGAGGGTTCAAATAGTTGGCACGAAGCCCAAATATGGCAATTAGCCCAAATCATGATGATAACAAATAAGTTCCAGTCAAATACGCGGTAAAATCATCAATCGGGATGGACCAAGTCACAATCCCCAATAGTAAACGACTCCACGCTCATCACCAGCACGTGTCTCACCTCAATATAGCACTACAATGTACAATCCGAGGTTTCATACCCTCAGGACATCATTTACAATCATTACTCACCTCGAACCGGCTACAACTCTAGCTCGCGACGCCTTTGCCCCTTGAATCGGCCTCCATGCGCGTCGAATCTATCCAAAATCAGAACAAATACATCACAATATGCTAAGGGAACAAAACCAAGCAAAAACAATCGAAAAATATCGAAAATCCTGAAATTAGCAAAACCAGAGCCCCAGGCCCACTTCTCGAAACTCAGAAATTTTTACATCATTAGATTCCTTATCACCCCACGAGTTCATACATACCAAAAGTTCTCAATTCCGACCTCAAATGGTCCTTCAAATCCCAATTCAAAAGTTCAAAATCCCAAGCCCTAGTTCTTTCATTTTTAGCTTAGGTTCCATGAATTTCTAGGTTGATTTCACAATAGAATCACGTTTTAGGTTAAAAAATCTTACGTCCAATCAATTCTCCTTGAATCATTCTTTAATCAGCCTCAAAAAGCTCTCAAAATGCTCAATTATGGAGGAAAAATGACTCAAAATCGCGGATGAAATAACTTATAAACTTTTTGCCCAGTTCTGATATTCCTTCTTTGCGAACGCGGTCAAACTCTCGCGTTCGCGATGCACAACTTATCTTGACCAGATTTTCCTTCTACGTGATCGCGACATAGGACTCACGAATTCGATGCTTTGCCTAGGCGACCCTTCGCGAACGCGACAACACACCTGCGAACGCGAAGATCAATTTCACTTCTAATCCACTGACTCAAATCCTTCTATGCGAACGCGACAGTACCCCTCGCGAACACGATACAGCAAGCTCACTCCCCTTAGCGAACGCGTGGCCTACCTCGCGAATGCGAAGGCCAATTTCACAGCTTCCTCCTCTTACTCTTCGCGAACGTGAGGGTCCTTATGCGAACGCGAAGATATAAATTGCTGCAACTGTTGAGATCAATTTTCTGCAACTTTACAAACTCAAAAGTTGTCCGATTGACCACCCGAAACTCACCCGAGGCCCCCGGGACCTCAACCAAAAGCACCAACACCTCCTAAAACTTCATTTAAACTTGCTCCAATCATCAAAACACCTCAAACAACATCAAATTACCCAAAACTCATCGAATTCAAGCCTAAGTTTTCTAAAAACTTTCGAAATACGCTTTCGATCAAAAACCCAACCAAAACACGTCCGAACGACCTGAAATTTTGCACACACATCCCAAATGACATAACGAAGCTACTGCAACTCTCGGAATCTCATTCCAACCCTCAAATCAAAATCTTACCTACCCACCGGAAATCGCCAAAATACTAACTTCGCCAATTCAAGCCTAATTCTACACCGGACCTCCAAAACCAATTCCGATCACACTCCTAAGTCATAAATCACCTCCTAAAGCTAACTGAACCATCAGAACTCACATCCAAGCTCTCTAACTCATAAGTCAATATCCGATTAACTTTTCCAACTTAAACCTTCTTAAAAGAGACTAAGTGTCTCATTTCTTTCCAAATCCACTCCGAACGCAAACTTCTCAACTCTACCACATAAAATACGGATAACGAAGCATAAAAATGCAGAAATGGGGGAAATGGAGCGGAACTCATGAGATGACTGGCCGGGTCATCACATTTATCCTTCTCGATAGCGAGAGTGGCTTCGCAACCGCTAAGCACAAAGCACCAGGTGGTAGCAACAACAAAAAACCAGCAATGGCTTAAGTCCCAAAATCACCCGTAACCTATCTGAAACTTACCCGATCCCCTCAGGCTCCAAACCAAACGTGAACACAAGTGTAATACCTTTATACGAACTTGCTCGCGCGATCAAAATATCAAAATAACACCTAGAACCACGAATCAGACACCAAAACGAATGAAATTTTTAAGGAAACTTAAGAACATGAAATTTTACAACCGGACATCCGAATCACGTCAAATCAACTCTATTTTACACCAGATTTTGCAGACAAGTCATAAATAATGAAATGAGCCTATACCAAGTTCCGGAACTGAAATTTGAACCTAGTATCCAAAGTCAACCTATGGTCAAACTTAAAAATTCTTTTAGCCTTCAAATTATTAGTTTTAAAAAAAATACATTAAATTAAGTTAGGGACTTCCGAATTTGATTCCGGGCATAGGCCCAAGTCTCAAATCACGATACGAACCTACCGAGATCGTCAAAATATGGATCCAGGTCGTTTTACCCAAAACATTGACCGTAGTCAACTCAAATGAGTTTTAAGATACGATTTTACATTTTCATCAATTTTCTCATAAAATTTTTCCGAAAAAAAGGACATGGATCGTGCATGCAAATCGAGGAAGGTTAAATAGAGCTATTCAAAGTCTCGGAGCACAAAAATAAATGTTGAAACTATAAATGACCTATCAGGTCCTCACATTCTCCACCTCTAAAATAAATGTTCATCCTCAAACGGATATAGAATGGTACATGGACTAGTAAAAAGGTGTGGGTATCTAGTCCGCATGTTCGACTCAAACTCCCACGTGGCTGCCTCGATCGGCTAACCTCTCCACCGCACTCGAACTGAAGGATAACTCTTAGACCTTAATTGACGGACCTACCGGGCTAGAATAGCCACTGGCTCCTCTTCATAAGTCAAATCCTTGTCCAATTGGACTGACATGAAATCTAACACATGGGATGGATCACCGTGATTCTTCCGGAGCATGGACACGTGGAACACCGGATGGACGGTTTATAAACTAGGTGGAAATGCGAGCTTGTAGACCACCTCACCCACTCTCTCAAGAATCTCAAAGGGTCCGATATACCTAGGGCTCAACTTTTCCTTCTTTCTGAACCTCATTACACCCTTCATGGGTGAAACCCGAAGCAATACCCTATCTCCAACCATGAATGCAGCACCACAAACTCTACGGTCAGCATAACTCTTCTGTCTAGACTGAGCTGTGCAAAGTCGATCCTGAATAATCTTGACCTTTTTCAAGGCATCCTGAACCAAATATGTACCCAATAACCGAGCCTCTCCTGACTCGAACCATCCAACTGGCGACACTGACTCCGCTATAATGCCTTATAAGGAGCCATCTGAATTCTCGACTGGTAGCTGTTGTTGTAGGCAAACTCCGCAAGCAGCAAGAACTAGTCCCAAGAACCCCCTAAATCCATAACGCAAGTGCGAAACATATCCTCTAATATTGAATAGTGCGCTCGGACTTCCCGTCCATCTAGGGGTGAAATGATGTACTCAACTCAACCCGTATGCCTAACTCATGATGTACAGCCCTCCAGAAGTGCGAGGTGAATTGTGTACATTAATCAGAAATGATAGACATGGGCACACTGTGAAGACGGACGATCTCGCAGATGTAAATCTCAGCTAACCACTCTGAAGAATAGGCAACTGCCACTGGAATGAAATGTGTCGACTTGGTCAACCTTTCCACAATGACCCATATTACGTCTAACTTCTTCTAAGTCCATGGGTGTCTAACAACAAAATTCATAGTGATACGCTCCCACTTCTACTCAGGAATCACTAGCCACTGGAGCAAACCACCAGGCCTCTAATGCTCGTACTTTACTTGCTGAAAATTAAGACATCGAGCTACATATGCAACTTATCCTTCTTCATCCTCCTCCACCAATAATATTGTTGCAATTCCTAATACATCTTGGCGGCACCCGAATGAATAGAATACCGAGAACTGTGGGCCTCCTCAAGAATCAACTCATGAAGCCCATCCACATTGGGCACACAAATACGACCCTGCATCCGTAAAACCCCATCATCTCCAATAGTAACCTGCTTGTCACCATCGTGTCGCACCGTGTTCTTAAGGACAAGTAAATGTGGGTCATCATACTGACGCTCTATGATGCGCTCATACAAGGAAGACCGGGAGACTGTGCAAGCTAGAACACGACTGGGCTCCGAAGCATCTAACCTCACGAGCTGACTGGCCAAAGCCTGAACATCTGCTGCAAGCGGTCTCTTACTAACTGGATTATACGCAAGGCTACCCATGCTCACACCCTTTCTACTCAAGGCATGGGCCACCACATTGGCCTTTCCGGGATGATATAAAATGGTGATATCATAGCCTTTCAACAGCTCCAACCACCTCCTCTGCCTTAAGTTAAGATCCTTTTGCTTGAACAAATACATTAGACTCTGATGATCCGTGAATACCTCACACGACACGCTGTAAAGATAGTGCCTCCAAATCTTCAGCGCATGAATAATGGCTGCCAACTCTAAGTTATGAACAGGGTAATTCTTCTCATGAACCTTCAACTGCCGTGACACGAATGCAATCACCTTGCCATCCTACATCAATACTGCACCGAGCCTAATACGGGTTGCATTACAATACACCGTGTAGGATCCTGAACCTGTGGGCAACACCAACACTAGCGCCATTGTCAAAGCAATATTGAGCTTTTGAAAGCTCAACTGACACTCATCCGACCATCTGAATGGTGCACCCTTCTAGGTCAATCTAGTCAATGGGGTTGCTATAGATGAAAGCCCCTCCACGAACCGGCGATAATAACCCGCCAAACCCAGGAAACTCTAGACCTCTGTAGTTGAAGTAGGTCTAGGCCAGTTCTAAACTGCCTCAATCTTCTTAGGATCCACTTTTATGCCCTCGACCAATACAACTTGGCATATAACCGACTATCCCTCAAAGTCTGAAGTACAATCCGAAGATGTTGCTCATGTTCCTCTCGACTGCAGGAGTAGATCAATATATCATCAATAAATACGATCACAAAAGAATCTAAATAGGGCTTGAATACTTGGCTCATCAAATCCATAAATGTTGTTGGGGCATTTTCAACCCAAATGATATCACTAGGAACTATAATGCCCATACCGAGTCCAAAAAGTTGTCTTAGGGACATCTGATGCCCTAATCTTCAACTGATGGTAGCTAGACCTCAAATTAATCTTCGAACACACCTTGGAACCCTGACGCTGATCAAATAAGTCATCAATCCTCGGCAACGAATACTTGTTCTTGAAAATGAATTTGCTCAACTACCAATAGTCTATACACATCCCCATCGACCCATCTTTCTTCTTCATGAACAACACGGGTGTACCCCAGGGCGATACACTAGGTCTAATGAATCCTTATCAAGCAAATCTTGCAACTGCTCCTTTCATTCCTTCAACTCCGGCAGGGTCATACGGTATGGTGGAATAGAAATAAGTTGAGCACTGAGCCAAATCAATACAGAAGTCAATATCTCTATCGGGTGGCATCCCCGGCAGATTGCAGGAAACACCTCTAGAAACTCATGCACAATAGGTACTGAATCCATGAAAGGAACCTCCACACTCGAATCATGAACATAGGCGGAATAAGCTAGTTACCCCTTCTCAACCACATGTCGAGCCTTGGCATGAGAGATAACCCTGCTAGTAGAATGATTAAGAGTCCATCTCCACTCTAATTGAGGCAACCCCGGCATGGCTGAGGTCACCGTCTTAGCATGAAAATCTAATATAGCCTGATAAGGTGATAGCCAATCCATACTCAAGATAACATCAAAATCTACCATATCAAGAAGTAGAAGATCTATGTTAGTCTCAAGACTCCCAATAGTAATCACACATGAGTGATAGACACGATCTATAACAATAGAATCTCCTACAGGCGTGGACACATACACAGTAACACTCAAAGAATCACAAGGCATAACTAGATATGAAGCAAAATAGGATGACACGTAGGAATAAGTAGAGCCCGGATCAAATAAAACTGAATCATCTCTATGGAAATTGGAAAAATTTCTGTGATATCGGCGTCAGATGCCTCGGCCTCAGGTCTAGTTGGGAAAACATAACATCAGGGATGGGCCCCACCACTCTGAACTACGTCTCTAGGATGGCCTCTAGCTGGCTGGCCTCCACCTCTACCGGCCTAACCTCTACCTCTGGCTGCTTGACTCCTGCCTCTAGGTGGCTGAGCGGGCAGTGGAGCAACCTGTGTTAGAACCATGACACGAGAACTCTGTTATGGCATGCAGCCCAACAATCCCAGACAGAACCTCCTGATGTGATCAGTACCTCCACACTCAAAACACCCATCCTGCTATTATGGCTGCTGAGCTGACCCGAACGAGCCGGATAACCATGGTGATAGATTTGAATCGGAGGCACACTGATAGGAGTTGATGGTGCACTGTGGGCTGGCTGCCCAAAGTAAGGTACAGAAGGACCACGACTCCTTGAAGCACTGTGAGACGCCTGAAGTGTTGATTAAAATGGCCTGGTAGGCTGGCCTCTACCAAAAGTACCCCTGCCTCAAGATGAGTCACCACTGAAACTACCGGAATGACGAGCCTCTTATCAAACACCGGCCCCCATCTCTTGAGCACAAACCATCTCGATCCATTTAGCAATATCTACTGCCCTCTAGAAAGTTATATCATCTCTAGTCTCCTTGGGCATCTGTAGCCTGATAGTGAAAGTGAGCCCATAAATGAATCTCCTCACTCTATCCCTCTTAGTAGGGATCAAGATAATGTCATGGCGAGCTAGGTCCACAAATCGAGTCTCGTACTGGGTAACAGTCATACTACCCTGCTGAAGACGTTCAAACTGCCCGTGGCAGTCCTCTCTCAGAGTGACAGGGATGAACTTCTCTAGAAATAGCTGTGAAACTGATCTCAGGTAAGTGTAGGCGAACTAGCTGGTGTAGTCAACATATAATCTCTCCACCATCTCTTGGCGGAACCAATCATCTGAAATACTGCAAAATCGACCCTATTGGTCTCAACTATACCATGTTCCCCATCACCTCATGGCAACGGTCTAGATAATCATGTGGGTCCTCAGAAGGTGCACCGCTGAAATGAACAGGAAAGAGCTTGGTAAACTTGTCCAACCTCAACAAAGCCTCAGAAGACATATCGGGCCTACATCGGCTTATGCCGCAAACCACCCTAACTGGCGGGGCTGCTAGAGTCTTATACTGGGGAGCCGCCTGCTCCAAAGTGTGAGTAGCGGGATTCTGTGCTCCTCCCCCAGCCCGAGAGACGGTTGTTGCCACCGAAAATATACCGGTCTGGGCTACACTCTCCATATGTCCCACCAAATGGACTAGAGCGTCCTTAAGCACTGTAGTGGCAATGAACCCTTTCGGGACCTGAGCTGGTCCGACGGGTATAGTCTGAGCTGGAACCTCTTCCTCGTGATCAATTTGAGGCTCCACTACCGGTGTTTCTACTCGAGCTTTAGGCTGAGCTCTTCCTCTGCCTCGGCCTCGGCCTATGCCCCTAGTAGTAGCTGCCACAGAGGGCTCCGCCTTCTAGCCGGTTGTAGATGTTGTGCGTGTTCGCACCATCTGCGGGAGAACAAAAATAGAATGGTTAAATCATCAATGATAGAATAAAATCGCACGATAGAGAAGGAAATAAGTGAGATTTTTTCCTAACTCCATAGCCTATAAAAGATAAGTATAGACGTCTCTGTACCGATCCTCAGAACACTACTAAGCTTGCTCGTAACTCGTGATACCTAGGCAACCTAGTGCTCTGATACCAACTAATCACGATCCGGAATTCCCACTTTCGAGACTGTGATGGCGCCTAACATTTCACTTGCTAGGCAAGTCAAAGTTAGATTAGTTTTTAGCCATTTATAACAATTCAAATAAAATAATAACAAAGAACTGAATAAACTAAAATAGAGTGAGAAAATCATACAACCACAATATCTAAATACAATCCTAGAATTGGTCACAAGTGTACGAGCAACTAGAATAATACAAATAATGGTCTGAAGGAAAGTATAACTGTCTGAAATGAAATAAATAGTTAGAATAAGGTAGAAGGGGACTTCAGGGTTGCGAATGCCGCACAGATGTATCTCAAGTCTCCGTCGGGCAATCAACCCAAGAAATCTACGGACCGCCGCTAGGACCAACTCCAAAATCTGCACAAGAAGTGCAGAGTATAGTATGAGTACAACATACCTCATGTACTCTGTAAGTGCCGAGCTTAATCTCGACGAAGTAGTGACTAGGCTAAGGCGGGTTATTTGCAATAACATGTATGCAGTATAATAATAATACCAAGAAAGGAACACATGAAAAGTACGGCAATTAACTTATGAAAATAAACCCAATCCTCGAAATCAGCAAAACCAGAAACATCAGTCCTCAAAATCTCGCATGAAAATACTGAAGCTAACATATTGCAATAATGAATACGCACACAAAACCGCTGCGGCGCGCAACCTGATCCCACCGTACAAACATAATCCTTCCTTATTTCACCATATCAATATCAAGAATAATATGTAAAATCCGTTGCGGTGTGCAACCCGATCCCACCATATAATCAGAATCAATACCATAATCCTCCCTTATTTAACCATATCAAAATCACATATAAAATATGTTGCGTCGTGCGATCCGATCCCACCATATCAATATCAATCCTCTCTTATTTCACCTGTTGCAGCGTGCAATCCGATCCATAAACAAATCAATGAATGTAATCAATTCAATAACTCAATTCACAAGAATCTCTACAATTAAAGAATATGAAAGCAAAGCCATAAAGGAACCTCATACCAAATTAAGGAATGCTATAATTAATACAAAGCAATGAGACACGTCAAATATATGACGATTAAAGTATACAAGTAAGACAATTAAGACAAGTAGCAATTAATCGTAGAAGCATGGAAGAAACAAACATTTTAATACGAGAGAAATAAGTGACAAGTAGCAAGTTAAGGTATGGAAATCAATTTAAGCAAGTAACACTTAAGACATGAAACAAAATAATTAATGAAATATGGGCAAGCATGGAAACAATTATTTTGACGGCATATATACACTCATCACCTTGCATATATGCCGCTACACAGGTAATTCAGGTAGCACATAACTCAAGGGTTCTTAATTCCCTCACATCAAGGTTAGACCCAATACTTACATCGCTCCGCAAGCAAATCAAAGCTCAGTCGGGGCCTTTCCTCTAAAATCCGCCTCCAAACCAATCGAATCTAACCAAAATTGACTCAATAACATCAAACAATGCCAGGAAAATCAATTACAATATGTCACACCTCCTTTTTCCGCCCCCGCGAGGGTACAAGTAGTTTTTTTCCAATTAAAGGACAATCGAAACGGGATTTATTTATTTATTTCAGAGTCGCCACTTGAGAGATTTAGGGTGTCCCAAGTCACCAATTTAATCCCGAATCGAGGAAAAGAATGACTCCATATTACAGTCTGCGTACCAGAAATCCGGATAAGGAATTCTGTTAACCCGGGAGAAGGTGTTAGGCATTCCCGAGTTCCGTGGTTCTAGCACGGTCGCTCAACTGTTATATTCGGCTTGATTATCTGATTTTATACAAATATGAACTTATGTGCAAATTTTATCTTTTTACCGCTTTCATAATTGTTATTATTATTTTTACAAGAATGTGAACATCGTTTAAAAACATGTCTTTGGATTGCGTCACATAAAATGCACCCGCGATCCGGAACGTATTTTTATTCAATGTTTTAGGATTTGGATTTGGGTCGCATAAATGCGCACCCATGTTTAAGAATGTATTATTATTAAATCGTGCCTAAAGCGATTAGCATATTATTATTTATGGGTAAGACTGTGGAATTCACTAAACAGTCCATCCCGAATTCTAAATACTCAATTAAATATTTATTGAGGGCCCCGCAATTAGTGCATTTTATTGGGCGAGGCTCATCTCATTTTATTTTTAAAAGGACAGTCCTAAAATGCCTACATTTTTTATTGAAATTTGTCTCTACAAAATAAAGGAGAAATATCCTAATTTATTTACATGTTATTACCTAGTTACATTATACTAGGCATGTTCTCAGTTTGTCAAATTAAAAAAAATATAGCAATTCTAATTTTAATCCTAGACCATTTATATGCTGAAATTAACCAATATTATTTAACTAAATAAATTTCTACCAACTTCCTACTAGATGGCCTATTCGTTTGATTTTTTATTCAACGGAATTACTACACCATTTATTTATTTTTAGGCAGTAGATGCAGATAGTTCATTTGTTAAGCTATCGTCTAATGTTCCACTATACGTATTAAATATCTACATGATATCATGGAGCCTATGTTTTCTAAAACAAGTGATGAGTTTCGCGGTACACAACCGTTTATTTACATGTGACGTACAAGGCAAAAACCCTTAGCTTTCTCAACTCACTTGTCATCTACTGCTTTTAACTGTACCAGGCAACTCAACTTACATGTGACGTCACAAGGCTTTTACATGTGACGTACAAGTTTAAATGCCATGATTTACAAGGCAAGATAGTGGTACCATCGTCAAATACTATAGCTTTAAATTGAAGAAGAGGCTCAATTCCGACTTTCTTTATATTTTCGTTTTCTTTTCTTCTTTTATTTTTCTAAAACTAAATTATAAAAATACTTAAACTATTATTAAGAACTAAATTAAGTTATAAAGGCGCAAATTAACTCCCAATAACAATTAACGCACAATTAAGTATTAATTAAGCATAAAATTGTATATTTGGACATTAAATGCTAAAAATGCAAACGATGCCTATTTTGTAATTTTTAATTTTTGTAAAACAATTTTAATTACTAATAATTGTAGAATTAAATCCTACATGCAAAAATGTGACATATTTTTGTATTTTTTATTAATTTAGCGAATAAACACGCACAGACAAATACAAATAATTCTTCAAAATATCACAAAATATCACAAAATATCACAAAATTGCACACCAAAGAAAAATCATTTTATTTTTGAATTTTTTGGGAGTAATTCTCATATTGGGCAAAAATCACGTGCTTACAGCTGCCCCTCTTTGCCCGAAGACATGAAGGGTTTTCGTGCAAAGATAAAGCGAGCGATTTTTGCCCATCCGAGTACTCCGTGTGAAGCATTTTTTGAAAAAGATTTGACCGAACCTTTGCTTCAAAGGTTTCCTACATATCCTAGGCTAAACAGGAATCAGGTCAATGTAGTTCGGGAAGTCTTGGTAGCTGGGACTACCATGGGACTGCAATGTTACTGCTGTTGCATGCTACTTTTACTGTTTGCTGACCTCCTTATTACACCATGCTTAAAAAAATAAGAAGCTAGACTAAGCTAGAAATTACAGAATCTTATCTGTTTTCCCCTTGCTCCGGTTGCCTTGCTTTTTGTCGGTTTGTGTTTCCTCTAGTGCCTTTTTACCAAGACTTCTGGCCCTTGGCTTTTTTTTTTTTTGAATATGAATACCAGTTTTCATCATTTTGTTCGGTCCGCTGGGGACATGGATTTCTTCATTAAGCTTTTTGGCGGTTCCGCTGGTGGGTACGGCTCTCTTCATCAGACTTGTTATGCTGGGCATGATTTAATGTTCACCAGCTGCTTCTTTCAAAACGCGTCTTTTCTTCCTTTTGAGTTATGCGCCTGAATTTGTGTTGTGGCCTCTTGTGACCTTCTGTTTCTCGGTGCTGGGATTTTATTGTTTCCTGCTGGGGATTCTTGTTGTAACCTTCTGTTTTATTGTCCTCTGACTTGATCTTGAAATGTATGCCTCTGTTCTATGGGCGGGCTCCCAACTTCAACACTTGAAAATTAAAAACTGAAATGTATTCCTCTGTTATATGGGCGGGCTCCCAACTTCAACACTTGAAAATTAAAAACTGAAATGTATGCCTCTGTTATCTGGGCGGGCTCCCAACTTCAATGCTTGAAATATAAAGACTGAAATGTATGCCTCTGTTATCTGGGCAGGCTCCCAACTCAATGCTTGAAATGAAAAGACTGAAATGTATGCCTCTGTTCTATGGGCGGGCTCCCAACTTCAATGCTTGAAATGAAAAGACTGAAATGTATGCCTCTGTTCTATGGGCGGGCTCCCAACTTCAATGCTTGAAATGAAAAGACTGAAATGTATTCCTCTGTTATCTGGGCGGGCTCCCAACTTCAATGCTTGAAATGAAAAGACTGAAATGTATTCCTCTGTTATCTGGGCGGGCTCCCAACTTCAATGCTTGAAATGAAAAGACTGAAATGTATGCCTCTGTTATCTGGGTGGGCTCCCAACTTCAATGCTTGAAAAGTATGTCTCTGTTCTCCAGGCGGACTCCTGACTTTTAAAATTTAAGCTGTATGTCTCCGTTCTTCAGGCGGACTCCTGATGTCAAACTTAAAAAAATACGTCTCTGTTCTCCAGGCGGACTCCTGACAACTTGCATTTATCCTGATTAGTGCTTGTTTTTCCCTCCTGGAGAATTCCTCTTCAACAACTAAATTTTCTTCCCCTGCTCAATCAAAGAAAATTTTGTCAGTTTAAAACGGTGGTTTGTTGATGGCATTCTTGCTGAAAAATCCTTCCACTGCCTTGCTTTGTGTTGACTAATTTCCACGCACTGACCCTAAACCGCTTGACTTTCTGACCAACTTTTAAATTTCCCAACCTCTGGCAACCTAAATGTTCTACACCTCTCCGTGTGAAGCATTTTTTGAAAAAGATTTGACCGAACCTTTGCTTCAAAGGTTTCCTACATATCCTGGGCTAAACAAGAATCAGGTCAATGTAGTTCGGGAAGTCTTGGTAGCTGGGACTACCATGGGACTGCAATGTTACTGTTGTTGCATGCTACTTTTACTGTTTGCTGACCTCCTTATTACACCATGCTTAAAAAAATAAGAAGCTAGACTAAGCTAGAAATTACAGAATCTTATCTGTTTTCCCCCTTGCTCCGGTTGCCTTGCTTTTTGTCGGTTTGTGTTTCCTCTAGTGCCTTTTTACCAAGACTTCTGGCCCTTGGCTTTTTTTTTTTTTGAATACCAGTTTTCATCATTTTGTTCGGTCCGCTGGGGACATGACTTTCTTCATTAAGCTTTTTGGCGGTTCCTCTGGTGGGTACGGCTCTCTTCATCAGACTTGTTATGCTGGGCATAATTTAATGTTCACCAGCTGCTTCTTTCAAAACGCGTCTTTTCTTCCTTTTGAGTTATGCGCCTGAATTTGTGTTGTGGCCTCTTGTGACCTTCTGTTTCTCGGTGCTGGGATTTTATTGTTTCCTGCTGGGGATTCTTGTTGTAACCTTCTGTTTTATTGTCCTCTGACTTGATAAATCAAATGGCCCAAACCATTTACTAGCGCATTATGAGGCCAACTTCAAATGAAGACCACTGGGCGTGCCAGGATTACAATAACCAGCGTGTCAGTTGTGTACCTGATATTGGAAGCAAAAGAAAATGAAGATGAGAATCAACAGCAGCAGTAAAATCAGTACAACACAGCAACAATAGCCCAACAACAGTAACAACCCAGTAACAGACCGGTGGAGTAGTAATCCAAAAAAACAAAAGCTTCAGCTTTTATGAAACAACAATCAATTCTGATTTCAAACAACAAAAGAAAGTAGAATATTTTTTTTAGTTTTTTTTTATTTGAAAGCTTAAATATTTTTCGGAATTTTCTATCTCTTAAATGTTCAGCCCTTTTCTCTCTTATTTTCAGATTTGTTTTTCTCTCACGTTTTTTCTTTTGTCTGTCCGTGTCTTGTCCTGTCTGTGTTTTTTCTATCTGATTTCAAGACTTCTCTTTTATAACTCATCCCATAAACCTTTCAATTAATTAAAATCCATACTTTTTCTCTACCCAACCCATTATCTTTCCACTCATCCCCATTACATTAAATAAACATATCACACCACCCCATTTCATTTTGTCCCCCATGCTTCATTTAAAATAATGCAAGATTCCCCTTTAAATTAAATCTTGTCCCCCCTTTATATTAAATAATCATATCACAACCCACCCCATTTCATTTTGTCCCACATGCTTCAAATAAACAATTACAAAATGTACAATTCTTAAACTACCCCTTCCGACCTTACTGAAATTACCAAACTACCCCTGAACGTATTACAAATTTACCAAACTACCCATCAGCTATAACACATCAATTAATCAAACTTAACCAAAATATAGACAATATGATCAATTTCTAACAATGTTCAAACAACAATATGAACACGGATGAACATCATAACAACAATATCACATGAACATGATTTTAACAACATTTCAACAACAAATCACATGAACACAAATTGAACAACCAAGAACAACTAAAATTTGATTGAACAATATTTTTGGCAACAACAAACCTATTTTTCGGATTTAAACAACAACAACAATCAAACAAGTATATTTAGATTCCTAAATTCAATAATATTGAACTTAAAATCAACTCTAACAACATTACAACCAACAATTCCTATATTAAACTTTATGAGACAAATTCAAGAAATAATCACAAATGGTAAACAAGAAATCAAGCTATACAATTTTCGGATTCAAGAACAATCAAACAAAGTAAGAACATGAATTAAATCTATTTTAAACAACAAACATGATGGATTTAAACGATTAAACCAACATATTTCTCTAACACAACTAAATTCTTTAAACAAATAACAAGACCGACGAAGAAACAATTATGAAATTAAACTTGAACTTAACAATATTAACAATTTCTAACAATACATAAACACATGAAACAAATTGAAGAAATAGTTAATTAAATTTCAATTTGAATCTAACAAACATCAAACTAACAAATACTTACTTAAACAATAATACAAACATGAAATAAACATGAAAACAACTAATTAAACTTCTATTTTGAAATCTGAAAATTAATTTAACAAACAACATGAACACACTAGAAAATTATTTCAACGATGAACAACGAACAAACAAGAATTGAATTCTTTAACGATTTTGGATCCGGAAAATATCAAACAAAAATATGGACAAAAATAAAACTCAAAAACAACTAACCGGAGATGAATCAACGACGAACTTTGATTGTAAACAAATCTGTCCGAGCTTCGACCAAAGCTCGAACGAAGAACGACGAAGACGAAGAAGAAGTAGAAGCAGACGCAGCTCGAAGAGAAGAGACGCAATGGCAGCCATGGCTGCCTGCGTTGATGAGGAACAGCTGAACGAGCTGGAACGGCAGCAGCAGTGGCGACCATGGCAGCAGCTGTCCGTCGACGGGGAGAAGAAGAAAACATCGGCAGAAGCAACGGGGCATAAACGGGCATCAGTGACGCGTTAACCGCTTGACTTTCTGATCAACTTTTAAATTTCCCAACCTCTGGCAACCTAAATGTTCTACACCTCTACTGTTATTTCACTTTTCTGACCTTTTTGTTTGAGCTTTCGCCTTTCCCACGACATTTCCCAATCATTTTACCGATGAAACTTCCGTTAATTCCCTGTATTCCACTTGACATCAAGTTGTTTTTGACATGCTCTGACCACGTTGTGCTTTACAATTCTAGAAGCTGGTAGTGAACTTTGAAGTCCTTTCTGCTTGCATTGAACAAAACTGGCACTGAAACATCTCAGCTAGATAAAACCCTCAAAAGAAAATGAAATGCCATGATTTTTGAGTTAAGGATAAGAAGAATCCAAAACCAGATGACTGTTTGAAAAGAGAAGGAAAAGAAACTTATCTGAACGAGACAACTAGTACCAATGGTCAAGACATGCATTTTGGATTAATCAGCCCAATCTGTCCAAACAAACAACTCTCAATTGCCGTACCTCATTGCCCAGAACTTTCTTTTGTTGTTTGAAATCAGAATTGATTGTTGTTTCATAAAAGCTGAAGCTTTTGTTTTTTTTGGATTACTACTCCACCGGTCTGTTACTGGGTTGTTACTGTTGTTGGGCTATTGTTGCTGTGTTGTACTGATTTTACTGCTGCTGCTGATTCTCATCTTCATTTTCTTTTGCTTCCAATATCAGGTACACAACTGACACGCTGGTTATTGTAATCCGAAATATGAAGCATGAATACGAAAAAATGAAGAGTTGAAATTTTGAATTATATTTAATTATATTCTGAATTTTATTTGTATGTATAAATTATGTAGTTTGCAAAAAAATCAGAATCATGTAGATATTTAATACATATAGTGGAACATTCGACGATAGCTTAACAAATGAACTATCTACATCTATTGCCTAAAAATAAATAAATGGTGTAGTAATTCCGTTGAATAAAAAATCAAACGAATAGGCCATCTAGTAGGAAGTTAGTAGAAATTTATTTAGTTAAATAATAAATACTTAATTGTGCGTTAATTGTTATCTAATGAATAGGCCGTTTATAATTTCAAGCTATAGTATTTGCATGGCATATCCACAAGGCTTTCTCAACGTCACTTGCCTGGTACCATCATAAAAGCCTTGTAAGTCGGAACCGTTTATTTACAATTTTATGCTTAATTAATACTTAATTGTGCGTTAATTGTTATTGGGAGTTAATTTGCGCCTTTATAACTTAATTTAGTTCTTAATAATAGTTTTAGTATTTTTATAATTTAGTTTTAGAAAAATAAAAGCCTTAGGGAAACAAGGCAATCTAGTTCAGAAGATTTCAATTTCAGTTTTAAAAGCCAATCTAGTTCAGAAGTAATAATACAAGAGATCGAGTGTGATGATGGGATGGATTGTAATAATGATGAAGCTTATGAGGAAATTAGTAAAGAATTAAGTCACTTTGAAGAAAAACCCAAACCTAACCTAAATGACACAGAAGCAGTTAATCTTGGGGACCAAGACAATGTACGGGAAACTAAAATAAGTGTTCATTTGGAGCCACAACTCAAGGAGGAGATAATTAAAGTATTGCATGAGTACAAAGACGTTTTTGCATGGTCATATGATGATATGCCGGGTCTAAGCACCGATTTGGTGGTTCATAAATTGCCCACTGATCCAGCACTCCTCCCTGTCAAGCAGAAGTTGAGAAAGTTCAAAACAGACATAAGTGTGAAGATCAAAGAAGAGATCACCAAGCAATTTGAGGCAAGGGTCATTCAGGTTACACAGTACCCCACTTGGTTAGCCAATGTCGTGCCTGTGCCAAAGAAAGATGGCAAGACCAGGGTGTGCGTCGATTATCGAGACCTTAACAAAGCAAGCCCAAAAGATAATTTCCCACTGCCCAACATCCATATACTGATCGACAATTGTGCCAAACATGATATTGGCTCTTTTGTGGATTGTTATGCGGGTTATCATCAGATTCTAATGGATAAGGAAGATGCAGAAAAGACGGCATTCATCACGCCGTGGGGAACGTATTGTTATCGGGTCATGCCGTTTGGTTTGAAAAATGCTGGGGCAACTTATATGAGGGCCATGACAACTATCTTCCATGATATGATACATAAAGAAATTGAGGTATACGTGGATGATATGCCCATAGAATAGAGGCATACATTTCAGTCTTTTCATTTCAAGCATTGAGTTGGGAGCCTGCCCAGATAACAGAGGCATACATTTCAGTCTTTATATTTCAAGCATTGAAGTTGGGAGCCCGCCCAGATAACAGAGGCATACATTTCAGTTTTTAATTTTCAAGTGTTGAAGTTGGGAGCCCGCCCATATAACAGAGGAATACATTTCAGTTTTTAATTTTCAAGTGTTGAAGTTGGGAGCCCGCCCATAGAACAGAGGCATACATTTCAAGATCAAGTCAGAGGACAATAAAACAGAAGGTTACAACAAGAATCCCCAGCAGGAAACAATAAAATCCCAGCACCGAGAAACAGAAGGTCACAAGAGGCCACAGCACAAATTCAGGCGCATAACTCAAAAGGAAGAAAAGACGCGTTTTGAAAGAAGCAGCTGGTGAACATTAAATCATGCCCAGCATAACAAGTCTGATGAAGAGAGCCGTACCCACCAGAGGAACCGCCAAAAAGCTTAATGAAGAAAGCCATGTCCCCAGCGGACCGAACAAAATGATGAAAACTGGTATTCAAAAAAAGCCAAGGGCCAGAAGTCTTGGTAAAAAGGCACTAGAGGAAACACAAACCGACAAAAAGCAAGGCAACCGGAGCAAGGGGAAAACAGATAAGATTCTGTAATTTTGCATTTTTAGCATTTAATGTCCAAATATACAATTGTATGCTTAATTAACACTTAATTGTGCGTTAATTGTTATTGGGAGTTAATTTGCGCCTTTATAACTTAATTTAGTTCTTAATAATAGTTTAAGTATTTTTATAATTTAGTTTTAGAAAAATAAAAGAAGAAAAGAGAGCGAAAATATAAAGAAAGTCGGAATTGAGCCTCTTCTTCAATTTCAAGCTATAGGCCCAAAAAATGGCCCAATCTTCCCTACGACCCAGTCCATTTCGAACTGGGTCGACCCAGTCCATAACCCAAAAGACCCAAACCCCTTTGTCTTGCATTTTACAAAACAAAACAAAAAAAAGAAGAAGGAAAACCCTAAAAAACACAAAAACAATCCTCCCCCCCTTCCCTATCTTCTTCTTCTCCAAGTTTCTCCAAAGCTCATCCATGGCTTCCCCCTCAAGCTCCCAAGGCTGCCCTTTACCCTCCATTTTCACGTCCAAACAACCCCTCACAGCTTCATCTTCACCCTCACCATGGACAACCCAGTTGCGTCTTCATCCTTTCTATGTCGAGCTCAAAAAGCTCATCCATGGCTGCTCCTCCTCCTTCGTTCTTCGTCGAGCTTTAACCAACGTTGCTGCTTCTTCTTCCTCACTTTAAGACTGCTGCTGCTGCTCGTCGAATCTCCTACTGCGCCGCAGCTGCTTCCTCATCGTTCAAACGCGTCACTGATGCCCGTTTATGCCCCGTTGCTTCTGCCGATGTTTTCTTCTTCTCCCCGTCGACGGACAGCTGCTGCTATGGTCGCCACTGCTGCTGCCGTTCCAGCTCGTTCAGCTGTTCCTCATCAACGCAGGCAGCCATGGCTGCCATTGCGTCTCTTCTCTTCGAGCTGCGTCTGCTTCTACTTCTTCTTCGTCTTCGTCGTTCTTCGTTCGAGCTTTGGTCGAGGCTCGGACAGATTTGTTTACAATCAAAGTTCGTCGTTGATTCATCTCCGGTTAGTTGTTTTTGAGTTTTATTTTTGTCCATATTTTTGTTTGATATTTTCCGGATCCAAAATCGTTAAAGAATTCAATTCTTGTTTGTTCGTTGTTCATCGTTGAAATAATTTTCTATTGTGTTCATGTTGTTTGTTAAATTAATTTTCAGATTTCAAAATAGAAGTTTAATTAGTTGTTTTCATGTTTATTTCATGTTTGTATTATTGTTTAAGTAAGTATTTGTTAGTTTGATGTTTGTTAGATTCAAATTGAAATTTAATTAACTATTTCTTCAATTTGTTTCATGTGTTTATGTATTGTTAGAAATTGTTAATATTGTTAAGTTCAAGTTTAATTTCATAATTGTTTCTTCGTCGGTCTTGTTATTTGTTTAAAGAATTTAGTTGTGTTAGAGAAATATGTTGGTTTAATCGTTTAAATCCATCATGTTTGTTGTTTAAAATAGATTTAATTCATGTTCTTACTTTGTTTGATTGTTCTTGAATCCGAAATTTGTATAGCTTGATTTCTTGTTTACCATTTGTGATTATTTCTTGAATTTGTCTCATAAAGTTTAATATAGGAATTGTTGGTTGTAATGTTGTTAGAGTTGATTTTAAGTTCAATATTATTGAATTTAGGAATCTAAATATACTTGTTTGATTGTTGTTGTTGTTTAAATCCGAAAAATAGGTTTGTTGTTGCCAAAAATATTGTTCAATCAAATTTTAGTTGTTCTTGGTTGTTCAATTTGTGTTCATGTGATTTGTTGTTGAAATGTTGTTAAAATCATATTCATGTGATATTGTTGTTATGATGTTCATCCGTGTTCATATTGTTGTTTGAACATTGTTAGAAATTGATCATATTGTCTATATTTTGGTTAAGTTTGATTAATTGATGTGTTATAGCTGATGGGTAGTTTGGTAAATTTGTAATACATTCAGGGGTAGTTTGGTAATTTCAGTAAGGTCGGAAGGGGTAGTTTAGGAATTGTACATTTTGTAATTGTTTATTTGAAGCATGGGGGACAAAATGAAATGGGGTGGGTTGTGATATGATTATTTAATATAAAGGGGGGACAAGATTTAATTTAAAGGGGAATCTTGCATTATTTTAAATGAAGCATGGGGGACAAAATGAAATGGGGTGGTGTGATATGTTTATTTAATGTAATGGGGATGAGTGGAAAGATAATGGGTTGGGTAGAGAAAAAGTATGGATTTTAATTAATTGAAAGGTTTATGGGATGGGTTATAAAAGAGAAGTCTTGAAATCAGATAGAAAGGACACAGACAGGACAGGACACAGACAGGACAAGACACAGAACGTGAGAGAAAAACAAATCTGAAAATAAGAGAAAAAATGGCTGAACATTTAAGAGATAGAAAATTCCGAAAAATATTTAAGCTTTCAAATAAAAAAAATAAAAAAAATATTCTGCTTTCTTTTGTTGTTTGAAATCAGAATTGATTGTTGTTTCATAAAAGCTGAAGCTTTTGTTTTTTTTGGATTACTACTCCACCGGTCTGTTACTGGGTTGTTACTGTAGTTGGGCTATTGTTGCTGTGTTGTACTAATTTTACTGCTGCTGCTGATTCTCATCTTCATTTTCTTTTGCTTCCAATATCAGGTACACAACTGACACGCTGGTTATTGTAATCCGAAATATGAAACATGAATACGAAAAAATGAAGAGTTGAAATTTTGAATTATATTTAATTATATTCTGAATTTTATTTGTATGTATAAATTATGTAGTTTGCAAAAAATCAGAATCATGTAGATATTTAATACGTATAGTGGAACATTCGACGATAGCTTAACAAATGAACTATCTACATCTATTGCCTAAAAATAAATAAATGGTGTAGTAATTCCGTTGAATAAAAAATCAAACGAATAGGCCATCTAGTAGGAAGTTGGTAGAAATTTATTTAGTTAAATAATATTGGTTAATTTCAGCATATAAATGGTCTAGGATTAAAATTAGAATTGCTATATTTTTTTTTAATTTGACAAACTGAGAACATGCCTAGTATAATGTAACTAGGTAATAACATGTAAATAAATTAAGATATTTCTCCTTTATTTTGTAGAGACAAATTTCAATAAAAAATGTAGGCATTTTAGGACTGTCCTTTTAAAAATAAAATGAGATGAGCCTCGCCCAATAAAATGCACTAATTGCGGGGCCCTCAATAAATATTTAATTGAGTATTTAGAATTCGGGATGGACTGTTTAGTGAATTCCACAGTCTTACCCATAAATAATAATATGCTAATCGCTTTAGGCACGATTTAATAATAATACATTCTTAAACATGGGTGCGCATTTATGCGACCCAAATCCAAATCCTAAAACATTGAATAAAAATACGTTCCGGATCGCGGGTGCATTTTATGTGACGCAATCCAAAGACATGTTTTTAAACGATGTTCACATTCTTGTAAAAATTTTTATTTTTTTTTAAAAAAAATATTAATAATAATAAAGTGGTAAAAAGTTAAGATTGGCACATCGGTTCATAATTGTATTAAAATCAGATAAATAAGCTAAATATGACAATTGAGCGACCGTGCTAGAACCACGGAACTCGGGAATGCCTAACACCTTCTCCCGGGTTAACAGAATTCCTTATCCGGATTTCTGGTACGCAGACTGTAATATGGAGTCATTCTTTTCCTCGATTCGGGATTAAAATTGGTGACTTGGGACACCCTAAATCTCCACCCATAGAACAGAGGCATACATTTCAAGATCAAGTCAGAGGACAATAAAACAGAAGGTTACAACAAGAATCCCCAGCAGGAAACTATAAAATCCCAGCACCGAGAAACAGAAGGTCACAAGAGGCCACATCACAAATTCAGGCGCATAACTCAAAAGGAAGAAAAGACGCGTTTTGAAAGAAGCAGCTGGTGAACATTAAATCATGCCCAGCATAACAAGTCTGATGAAGAGAGCCGTACCCACCAGAGGAACCGCCAAAAAGCTTAATGAAGAAAGCCATGTCCCCAGCGGACCGAACAAGATGATGAAAACTGGTATTCAAAAAAAGCCAAGGGCCAGAAGTCTTGGTAAAAAGGCACTAGAGGAAACACAAACCGACAAAAAGCAAGGCAACCGGAGCAAGGGGGAAAACAGATAAGATTCTGTAATTTCTAGCTTAGTCTAGCTTCTTATTTTTTTAAGCATGGTGTAATAAGGAGGTCAGCAAACAGTAAAAGTAGCATGCAACAGCAGTAACATTGCAGTCCCATGGTAGTCCCAGCTACCAAGACTTCCCGAACTACATTGACCTGATTCCTGTTTAGCCCAGGATATGTAGGAAACCTTTGAAGCAAAGGTTCGGTCAAATCTTTTTCAAAAAATGCTTCACACGGAGTACTCGGATGGGCAAAAATCGCTCGCTTTATCTTTGCACGAAAACCCTTCGTGTCTTCGGGCAAAGAGGGGCAGCTGTAAGCACGTGATTTTTGCCCAATATGAGAATTACTCCCAAAAAATTCAAAAATAAAATAATTTTTCTTTGGTGTGCAATTTTGTGATATTTTGTGATATTTTGAAGAATTATTTGTATTTGTCTGTGCGTGTTTATTCGCTAAATTAATAAAAAATACAAAAATATGTCGCATTTTTGCATGTACAATTTAATTCTACAATTATTAGTAATTAAAATTGTTTTACAAAAATTAAAAATTACAAAATAGGCATCGTTTGCATTTTTAGCATTTAATGTCCAAATATACAATTTTATGCTTAATTAATACTTAATTGTGCGTTAATTGTTATTGGGAGTTAATTTGCGCCTTTATA
The DNA here is from genome assembly GCF_000715075.1 of Nicotiana tabacum. Classification (NCBI taxonomy): domain Eukaryota; kingdom Viridiplantae; phylum Streptophyta; class Magnoliopsida; order Solanales; family Solanaceae; genus Nicotiana; species Nicotiana tabacum. The sequence goes on along the minus strand of NC_134087.1, from coordinate 181,874,953 downwards.
ACTTAATTTAGTTCTTAATAATAGTTTAAATATTTTTATAATTTAGTTTTAGAAAAATAAAAGAAGAAAAGAGAGCGAAAATATAAAGAAAGTCGGAATTGAGCCTCTTCTTCAATTTCAAGCTATAGGCCCAAAAATTGGCCCAATCTTCCCTACGACCCAGTCCATAACCCAAAAGACCCAAACCCCTTTGTCTTGCATTTTACAAAACAAAACAAAAAAAAAAGAAGAAGGAAAACCGTAAAAAACACTAAAACACCCCCCCCCCCCCCTTCCCTATCTTCTTCTTCTCCAAGTTTCTCCAAAGCTCATCCATGGCTTCCCCCTCAAGCTCCCATGGCTGCCCTTTACCCTCCATTATCACGTCTAAACAACCCCTCACAGCTTCATCTTCACCCTCACCATGGACAACCCAGTTGCGTCTTCATCTTCTCCATGTCGAGCTCAAAAAGCTCATCCATGGCTGCTCCTCCTCCTTCGTTTTTCGTCGAGCTTTAACCAACGTTGCTGCTTCTTCTTCCTCACTTTAAGACTGCTGCTGCTGCTCGTCGAAGCTCCTACTGCGCCGCAGCTGCTTCCTCATCGTTCAAACGCGTCACTGATGCCCGTTTATGCCCCGTTGCTTCTGCCGATGTTTTCTTCTTCTCCCCGTCGACGGACAGCTGCTGCCATGGTCGCCACTGCTGCTGCCGTTCCAGCTCGTTCAGCTGTTCCTGGACTATAGCTCGTCACCTCGTATTTTTATAATTCAAGTGTTGAAGTTAGGCAACATATTACCGCTTTCATAATTGTTATTATTATTTTTACAAGAATGTGAACATCGTTTAAAAACATGTCTTTGGATTGCGTCACATAAAATGCACCCGCGATCCGGAACGTATTTTTATTCAATGTTTTAGGATTTGGATTTGGGTCGCATAAATGCGCACCCATGTTTAAGAATGTATTATTATTAAATCGTGCCTAAAGCGATTAGCATATTATTATTTATGGGTAAGACTGTGGAATTCACTAAACAGTCCATCCCGAATTCTAAATACTCAATTAAATATTTATTGAGGGCTCCGCAATTAGTGCATTTTATTGGGCGAGGCTCATCTCATTTTATTTTTAAAAGGACAGTCCTAAAATGCCTACATTTTTTATTGAAATTTGTCTCTACAAAATAAAGGAGAAATATCTTAATTTATTTACATGTTATTACCTAGTTACATTATACTAGGCATGTTCTCAGTTTGTCAAATTAAAAAAAACATAGCAATTCTAATTTTAATCCTAGACCATTTATATGCTGAAATTAACCAATATTATTTAACTAAATAAATTTCTACCAACTTCCTACTAGATGGCCTATTCGTTTGATTTTTTATTCAACGGAATTACTACACCATTTATTTATTTTTAGGCAATAGATGTAGATAGTTCATTTGTTAAGCTATCGTCGAATGTTCCACTATACGTATTAAATATCTACATAATTCTGATTTTTTGCAAACTACATAATTTATACATAGAAATAAAATTCAGAATATAATTAAATATAATTCAAAATTTCAACTCTTCATTTTTTCGTATTCATGCTTCATATTTCGGATTACAATAACCAGCGTGTCAGTTGTGTACCTGATATTGGAAGCAAAAGAAAATGAAGATGAGAATCAGCAGCAGCAGTAAAATCAGTACAACACAGCAACAATAGCCCAACAACAGTAACAACCCAGTAACAGACCGGTGGCATTTTTTGGGCCTATAGCTTGAAATTGAAGAAGAGGCTCAATTCCGACTTTCTTTATATTTTCGCTCTCTTTTCTTCTTTTATTTTTCTAAAACTAAATTATAAAAATACTTAAACTTTTATTAAGAACTAAATTAAGTTATAAAGGCGCAAATTAACTCCCAATAACAATTAACGCACAATTAAGTATTAATTAAGCATAAAATTGTATATTTGGACATTAAATGCTAAAAATGCAAACGATGCCTATTTTGTAATTTTTAATTTTTGTAAAACAATTTTAATTACTAATAATTGTAGAATTAAATCCTACATGCAAAAATGCGACATATTTTTGTATTTTTTATTAATTTAGCGAATAAACACGCATAGACAAATACAAATAATTCTTCAAAATATCACAAAATATCACAAAATTGCACACCAAAGAAAAATCATTTTATTTTTGAATTTTTTGGGAGTAATTCTCATATTGGGCAAAAATCACGTGCTTACACAATACATAAAGTTAAGATCTTTACACTTTTTTCAAAAACTCAACAAAAGTCAACCTCGGGCCCGCTTGGTCAAAACCCGAGATTCAGACCAAAATCTAATTATTCATTCATTCCTGAGCCCGATAATGTAATTAGTGTCGAAATCCGACCTCAATTTGAGGTTTAAATCTCAATTTTAAAAAAACTCCCAATTTTTCCCAAATCCCTAATTTTCTACAATGAAAGAGCATAGATTAAGGTTAGAAATTAATGGGTGTTGATGGAAATGGAAGAAAACGAGTTAAAGTATACTAACCTATGAAATGGTGATAAATTTTCTCTTCCAAATCGCCTCTAGGACGAGCTCTAATGAGAAGAGGGTGAAAAATGAGTGAAATTCCGTGTTTGGGATATTTAATTGATTGGGCATCAGGCTTTGTTCGCGTTTGCGAAGGCCTGACGCGTTCGTGAAGCACGTCAGCCAGAATGGCCTACGCATTCGCGAGGTTCCTCACGTGTTCGCGAAGGCTTTTCCCTCAAGCCTTCGCGTTCACGAGCCAGGGCTCGCGTTCACGTAGAGTAACAGCGATGCCCCTTTCCCAAGCCCATAACCCTACGCGTTCGCGAGAGGCTGGTCGCATTCGCGAAGGGTAAATCCCCTAACGCTCCGTGTTCACAACCCAGGTATCGCGTTTGAAAAGAAGAAAACCACCCTAACCCCAATTTCCCCTACGCGATCGTGAGAGTGGCTTCGCGATCGCGAAGCACAAAGCACCAGGTGACAACAACTGTGGAAAACCAGCAATGGCCTAAGTCCCAAAATCACCCGTAGCCTATCTGAAACTCACCCGAGCCCCTCGGGCTCCAAACGAAACATGCACACAAGTGTAATAACATCATACAAACTTGCTTGCATGATCAAAATATCAAAATAACACCTAGAACCACGAATCGGACACCAAAATGAATAAAATTTTCAAGGAAACTTAAGAACATGAAATTTTACAACCGGATGTCCGAATTACGTCAAATCAACTCCGTTTTGTACCAAATTTTATAAACAAGTCATAAATACTAAAATGAACCTTACCAAGTTCTGTAACCAAAATCCAAACCCGATAAAACAAAGTCAACTTACGGTCAAATGTAGAAATTCTTTTAGCCTTCAAATTACTAGTTTTTAAAAAATTACGTTAAATCAAGTTAGGGACTTCCGAAATCGATTCCGGACATACACCTAAGTCTCAAATCATGATACGAACCCACTGCGACCGGCAAAACACTGATCCGAGTTCGTTTATACAAAACGTTGACCGTAGTCAACTCAATTGAGTTTTAAGGCATGATTTCACATTTTCATTAATTTTCTCATAATTGTTTTTTGAAAAATGGACATAAATTGCGCACGCAAATCGAGAAAGGCTAAACATAGCTATTTGAGGTCTCGTATCACATAAATGAAGGTTGGAACTGTAAATGACCTATCAGATCATCATAGCATCACATAACATAGGATAGATGAATTGCTAGTAACTTTTTAAATGATCACAATATAAAAAAGATGTTACAAAACTACAGTAGCTAAAGTGCCCGGTGTTAATTAATAAATGATTAATGCACATGAAATTATCCGTCGAACGCCCTAATGAAAGCTGGATTTGTCCCATGCAGTGGCTTTGGCCTTGTCAAAGTCATGCTCAACTCCTCATTCAATAGACTCGTCCCATTCAATAAGCAATGGCACCAAATGATAAACTAGTTTCACCATATATTTATGGATTATACACTAATTATATACAATTATACATATATTATACATGAAATATACATATATTATATCTCCTGAGTCTAATTTTAGTTTAAGCGACTGGGTGGATAACTATTTAGGTTAATTCTTCTACTATATTTATAAATTGAACTAATATAATTTTGTTGAAGATAATCATGATGGGAGTAGTGAGATAAATCTTTCAAATCAAAAGCAAAAACCAAATCTCTTAGAAACCCCACAAAACAACACAAAACTTGTTTGGTTTCATCACCATCAATCCATTAAATTATATTGATTATACTTATGAGTTTTGTAATCATATCTGCCGTCTGCTGTCTAAAGTGGCTTGTCTTCGACACTTATGATTGGATTTTGTGTTGTCTTGCCTTCTCTTTAGACCTTTACATATTTTGCCAATTCCTTCTTAGAAAGCATTCACTGAATTACTTCTTAGTGTATTCTTTCTCTCGCTCACTTATCAAGATATTCGAGCCTATTGATAACGAGTGAAGTAAAGTACGTAAGAGGAAGAGCTACAAAATAAGGTAAAGCCAAGTGTCCCTTTATTTCGTGACTATTTGGTCCATATTATTTGGAAAATTAAATTTGTTCTAAAATAATTGACGTTTTAAAGAAGCAAAAAATATTTATTATTGTTTTTCTCAAACTCACTCTTACTGCTCAAATTAGTGAAGTGTTAATAACGTGAGATGTTTAAGAGAGATAAATGGTATACAATTACTATCAACTATTGTTCTTAAGAAGTGTACTGAAACCTTAAAAGACAGATAACATGGACCAGAGGCAGCATTACTTATTCTCTTTCTCTTTTTTAATTGTAACACTTGCTAAACTTACATCTTTTTGGTGTGACTTTGCAGAATAAATATAGTAATATTGGTGATGAGCAGCTCATGAGCATATATATCAAATCCAAGAAATGAATTTGTTCTGCCTGGCTCCCTGGATGCCAACTAAGAACAGCATTGTCAAAATGTTTGACACTATTCCTAGTTGGCCCCAAGGAGACAGGCAGACCCATCAAACCAAATTGGACTTGGTAATGATGGGGAGAAGCTTGCACTTCTTTCATGCTCATAATCTCCTTTCATTACTACACCAAAAAATAGGTTTGTTCAAGTTTCCTTTTTCTTTTGCATTAATAATGGCTTTGCTATTTTATTGTAATTATTATAAGGATTTAACTTATCTATATTGACCTTACAAAATACTTTCTACACTGTCAATACATTCTGAAATTTAATTGATTTTCTATGTTACCAGATCAATATCAACACAACTGCAAGTTGTTTTTGGTTGTCCATAAAATAAAATTTAAAAAAGATTTGTCCATAAAAAATTTCATAGTCAAACACTGATTCCGGAAAAAACATAAAAATATTTTATGGCCAAACGGGCCCTTACTGTTTATTAGAAACAAATTATGTAGGTAGCCTTGAGAGGATACAGTTTTAACTGCAGTTTCACAAGTTCGAATTAAGTATCACCTTTCTCCTATTATATCTAATATTTTCTAAGAACAAATACAACCACACTAGACTGACACTGGTTAAAGAAAATGTAAACTAAAAATTGATTTAGGATTTTTTTTAAAAAAAAGTAAAGGTTGTTTACAACCTCATAGCCTCAACCCCAAATCTATATAGCAGTACTAATTGATTATAGTACTAATTGATTTACAACAACAAGCTGACACTACTTACGTAAAATCCTATATACGCTATTGATTCACATAATGGAGCAGCATGGTTGATATGAATCTCTAACTTCATAAACTGAAAATTGAGGAACAACGTAATAAGGGTAGTTATAGGATGGCCACTGTGTCATGGCAACTTCCATTTTTGGACCCTCTTTTTTGTCACCATCTTTCTTCTCAACAGGGCCAACACTCAACAGCTCTGCTTGCTTCAATTTCTTTCTAAGCAATTTGGTTAGGGTCACTGCATCAATCTGCTCTCCCTCCACTTCTAACTGATTCTTTTCTCCCCCTTGTATAGCTGCTGATTCTACACCTACATCACATAGAAAAATCAAATTAGTAAAATATAAATAGAAAAGAATTGATTAGATAGCAGTCCACCCAACGGCTTATACTAAAAATAGCTGGCGGATATATAATTTAAGTATAATTCATATATAATATGTATAAAAATGTGTATAATCATTTTATAAGCTATGTATATCGTCTATAAAAGGTAAATAGTGAATCCGGCCTGCTATTTATGTAATGATCCCAAAAATCGATATATGAGTTCAAAATATCATTGACGGATTGGATAATGAGTTCATGGATTCGGAGAAACCTAGTGTTTTATGGTCAAGTATTATAAAAATAAAAAATCGTACGCCCTCCCGTCCCCTTTAATTGACTTTTTGGCCGTTTTCACAATGTATTAAGAAATTTAATTTTTAGGATTAATTGGCAATAACAATGACCATATTAAGTTATTAACCTTAATTTGTTCATTGAAAATCTAGGCTCTTTATTCCAATTGCAACTTTGGGAAAAAAAATTAATTCTTTCCTGATATCTGAGAAAATCAAATATTGTAGATAACAAGAAAAAACCAAAAAATTAATTAAAGTAGACCGAAGACCGTATATGTAAAGTTTGATATACATTTCAGAAGAACATTAAACGTCCGGAAAGTTGAAATGGGACTTGTACCTGGCTGAGAAACGGCAATTTTGAAGGCCTTGGACCGCGATTTCTGATCATTTCCATTCATGGATAACCTAATAACAACCTTTTGCTGTCCAGTTTTTAAGAGCATATATACATTAGTATATGAAATAATTCAAGGTTAGCTAAACAATGAGCACAATGAAAGAAGTATTGCCACTATGCCAAGTACTTTTGTTCAGTTAACTCTTACTAATTCGAATGATTAAAAGAAATATAGACATATATACCTTCATTCTCTGTGTTTAGAAGGGAAAATTGCTTTAAGATTAAATACGAAATCGTAAACAGGGGTTGTAATTTTTGAAATTCTTGGGAAATTGTACTGAGGAGAAAATTGTATTTTTTGGGTATTTATAGTTGCGACTCGCCCCTATCTAGCAAGTCGTAAATAACACGTTTTGAAGAATAGGAGGACAATGAAGTGATTAATCTTTTGTTAGAATTCATTGACTTTAAGTTGTGAATCCGTTTTTATTACGAAGATGATATAAATAATTTAGAAGTCAATAAGTCTATCTTCATGAAAAACCCGCGAAAGAAGAATCGTTGCATATTATGTTGACGTGAGAAAGGAGATGGAAAACCAGAACGACGTATTCAACGGGCCAATTAAGTATAATTCATTTAATTCTTCCTACTTTCAGAGAATTACTAGGATTGTTTCCAAATTTTATGACACAAAGAGGCCTCCCGTTAGTGATGTCATTATGTCAAAACTCAAAGTGACATGTAATTTTTGATCATTTATATTCATTTCAGTGGAAGTAGCTAGAGGCGAATGCACACTATAGGTTTGAGGGGTCACTGTCACCCGAAAACTTTGGCAAAAACTCCATGTATACTGTTGATACCCAATTTTTCCCTATGTATTTTATACCCAAAATATATTTTCAAAATAGCATATATGTGCATATATAAGCACACCCAAGAGTTTTGGTATTTTTTGTGATTTTTAAACCAATTTACTGCCTATTTTAATACCACAAAAATCCAAAATCATTCCCAAAATTATCATTTTTGATGAATAACTTATTTCATTCTCATATTTACACCAAAATATAATTAATATGATTTTTGCATATTTTTACAAATTTATTCAAAATTTCTAAAGCTTAATTGCATGAAATTGCAATTATGGCCTATTTTTATAATTAACTGCGTTTTATAATTATAAAATTGTTCCAGATATTTTTAGATTAATTTTTATATATTATCAATTAGTGCTGCGCTTTCAATTTGTTTTAAAATTATTTTTAACTATTTTAATTAATTAAAAAGAGGAAAAATGGCTATTTAAAAGCTGGCCCATTTCCATTTCAATTTTAGCCACAACTGAACCTCAATTTTGACCGCAACTCAGCCCAATTAGACGACCCAATTTTTACCTGACCCAAACCCAATTAATCTAACCCGCCCACTTCCCATCTTTAAATCCTGGCCGTTGATTGTTTTAATCAACGACCCTCGTTCTTTCTTTCCTTTTTTAATTTCGCCCCAGCCCCTAACCCTAATCATTTCTCCAAAGTAACCGCCCCAAATCCCTTCTTCTCTCAAATGCTCTCTAGGCCACTCGAAACCCTAGCCGTCTATCATCGTCTCCGACCAAACCCACCGGCGTCCATGGCTTCCCAGGCCATGGACAGCCTATATTCTCTCCCCTTTCACCCCAAGCCATGATTATTCGAGGCTTTCAAGGATCAATCTTCAACAGACCTGTTCAGGTCCTCCGCCGACCTGAGTTCTTGTGGCTCCTCCGGCTCCGTTCCGCCGTGTTCAAGCTCTGAAGGCTTAGCCATGGCCCAGATTCGTTCAGAGACCAAACCATTCCAGGCCTTCTCGACTCTAGGGTTTCCGAGAAACCCTAAAAAGCTTGATTCGAGGTTTTTCTTTCCTTATTTTCTTAGATCTGTAGCAGATCTATGCTCTATTCGATGTTTTAACGATTTCCCCTAATTTTCCCTTTTTAAAATTAGTCTGTTCAAATTAGGGTTTTCAAAAAATCCTAAAACGATTCTTCTTCTTCTCCTTCTTTCTTTATGTGAATCTGTGTGTTCATGCCATGCTTTAGGGGTTTTCGTTTGTTTCTTATGATTTGTTGTTAATATGCATGTCTCTCTGCCTTTGTTCTATTACTGCTTCTACTGATTTTTCTATAAGCATGTTTATACGCCTATCTTGCCTGTCCCTTTACTATTTCTGCTACTGAAAGTGTTTACTCTTACTGGATTTATTTGGGTTACTGAACTTGCTTCTCTTACTACTTCCTAAACTTCTATGGCATCTCTTCTCTCTTCTGAACTGGTTGAGTTTTAGTTTGCACTCTACTGCTTTCGATTGCTACGTATGTCTATGTATTTCCTCAGGGAATTCTGAAAGAGTTCCCCAGGCTTGTTGAGTTTGCCTTTTCTTTTTGTGTGTCCTACTCGGACTGAAACCCTATTTGGGGATTTTGCGAGCTTTTGGTTCTAGGGTTCTACTCTAGAAACCCTAGGCTCTCAAATTTGTGCTAAGTTCATAGACTGAACTGAAACTTGCTTTCCTTTTTGCTTATGATTCTAAAACTGTTTATGCCAATCTTTCTTTCCTGCATGCTTATATACGAGGGTTTTGTTCTTTTTGAATTGATACTATTAGCTTGTGATTGATTTCAATCTCCTTTTACTGAGGCTCGATTGATTTGCTACTGATTTTTTACAACTTAGCTTTTTCCCTATTTTTCTGACTAAGTTCATTCAAAGCTTTTAAAACTTTCCGGCTGTTTGATTAATTTGTTTCCTTATTCTTTCAAAACCGTGTACTATAGTTTCTTACCTTAAATAGACTCTGTATGAACCTACCCTTTATTATGCTACTCTGAAAGGTTTTCATTATTTTCGTTTCCTTAATTACTCATTCCCGTTTGAAATCAAATCCCTTTGACTAAGGGAGATTCTGTTTGATTGGCAAAACGTTTATTTCCTTGCCTTTTTGTTTACTCGTTTTTGCACTATAAAAAGGGACACACACTTCAGACTTCAGGGAACACGACGCAAGTTCAATACTTTCTCTACTATTGTTTTCTCTACTTCTAATACTGAACACTTTGCTCTTCTTCTCTTTTACTGCCTGAAACATTCTTGAGTTCCTTTTGAACTCTCAAGTGTTTTTGCTGAATACTTAAGTCTACTCCTACTGGTTTCTGGCTGTCTGCTTACTCTGTTATTCTGCTGTTTATTTACTTTACAACTGGTATGTCACTCTTAATTTAAATAATGCTCCTCCACTATGTGTTTACTTCTTAGTCTGTTATGTTCTTCTTTACTATGTTTCTGCAACTTTGTGGCTACTTTTCTTATGTGAATTCCCTCTCCTTTTTCCTCTTTGTATGAGAGTATGGTTCTAACCATGACATCACTCTATTATTGCTGCCCATGACTTTGAACTGGGTTCTTTGAACCCCTTAACTCAAACCAATTCCCACTTCCCCTTCCCCCTTCTGTGTGCTTTGAGCCTAAGACCTTGGTCTGGCAGTGTCCTAATTACTATCCAGACCTTGGTCTGACCTTCAATAGGTCTTGCTCTCATTTGTTTGGCTAAACAGGTTGGTCAGGGGGTGTGCCAGCCAGCCTTATGGCTGGGTATGACCACCAATCTGTTATGACTTCCCCAACCCCTTTTCACACTTACACTCATTCTTAGCAATTAAGTTCTGCCCCCTCTTGCAAGCCATGCTTTGGGACCCTTGAGTTCCCATTGAACTTGGATGCCTGAGGGTTGGCTCTTCCACACTGCACTATTCTTTTAATGGTATCCTGGGTGTAAGCAATGCCGAGAATCCTTGAGATTCCTTGGAACTCTGAAACACTTTGGATAAGAGAAGGCTTTGGAAATCTAGATTCGGAATTGGTTAATCACATATTATTAGAAATTAAGATTGAATTAGGTTCCTCGGATGCAGTTGTTGGTCTTTGATTTATTCTTATCTTTTCTTTTGGTCTGTTATAACTTTTACAAACTCGGGGAATCTAGTAAAAGGGTGTGGGAGGGATTTTACTTTCCTACATCAAAGGGTAGAAACCATGCTTTAGGGTTTTAATTCTTTTTTAATGTTTCTGATCCAATCACATAGAAATCATGCCTATAGGAGACAATATTTAACTTTCTGCAATCTTGCATATAGATATCATGCCTATAGGAATGTGCATGTTCACGATATTAGGCAAATTTTTAGGGTTAATCAAATCAGCATCTATTTACAAGTTTGTTAACATGGTTTAAAACAAATGACTCGTAGAGATCATGTCTATAGGAAGTTTTTAAAATCAAACTTGCCTCACTCGTCTAAAAGCAGTAACGATTTCATTGACTAACAAACAAAAACCAGTGGTTCTCCGAACCACTGAGCCTCTTATTAGATTAGTGCAACTCTTTCTAAAACCTAATTTTCTGGTAAACTTGCATGCTTTCTGAAACTTACTGCCTTTTCTGGTAGTTTGATGAACGATTTCCAACTCAGTTACATATCACTTTTCTGTATTTTATCATTTTTTAATAAGTTCTGCAATTCGAACTCGTTTTCTCCTTAAACAATCTGCCTCTTTTGAAACTTGTTTAAAATTGCTCTTTCTTTACTAATATGCAATTCAATGGTCTGTCTTCTAGGAACTATTCTACGTCGTTTTGTTAAGTCTGCGACTTGCCTTTTCTTCAAAACTTTTCTGTCTATTTTCAAAAGAATTAGTAATATCACTCGTGTTAATTAAGTGCCTTAATCTCTGACAATTGTATCTGAGTTGCCTAATGCAGACTTTCTATCAAAATATATGTGTTGAACCAGTCCGCTCGCCGCTTAATTTTTAACTTAAGACCAAATCAGTATATGCTAAGACATGCTAAACTAAGTGTTGTCTGATTTAAGGGGTTTATTTGAGCCTTGTTTGCTTGTTTAATCATCCCTTTATTTGATATTTGAATGTCGAAACTAGAATTTTATCCTTTAAACTCCATAAAGGCCCCATCCCTTTCTTCCCTCTTAGGATTAGAAGTCCTAATACCCTGGGACTGATAGGTCGGGACGGGTATTAGCATGCAATAAGTAAACGAGACTAAACGAGCTTTAACACCTTAACGGGGTGGGAAGGGTAGAATATGGAAATGATGACCGGTGCGCGAATATCACGTGCGACCCCTCTTTTGAGGAGTGATTGCTGGATATTGCATTGATGTGATCCATATTATCAATAAACCTAGGACCCCCTTTCCCTTTACTTGTGTAATTTTTTTAGTTTTCTTTTAAGACTAATTTTCTAAACACTCTATTTCTTCAACTCATAAGCTTGTTTGTTAAGCTATGTGAATCCCTTTGCTTGTTCTCTTACTTGTCTTCTTAAAGTCACAATTGTAGCATGGCCGGGAACCACACTAGTGGATCTTGAGGGGTGCCTAACACCTTCCCATCGAGATAATTTCTAGCCCTTACCCTAATCTCTGGTCTCTTCATCTCAAACCTTTCTTAAAGTGTCCTAATGCACTATAATCATTAGGTGGCGACTCTTCAACTTCCAAACCCAATTCTCGAAAGGGAATAGAGTTGTCCTCCAAATGTCGTATACCCGATTTCTGACCCCACGGTTAGAGGAAAAGGGGGGCGTCGACAGCATGGCGACTCTGCTGGGGACTTTCTTTAGGCTTTTTCCATTGCATGTTGCTTGTGACTTTACTATCTCATTAATTGCTTTATTTACTGTCTTTTATTCTTTCACTACGAAACTGACTTGGCTCTTCATGTCTTTTCTTTCCTTTAGTTGCTTTCCTTTATTGCTTTATTTCAATGTTGTTGTAATTACTACAATTATTGTAATTATTTATCTTATGAACGTGAAAATACATGTCAATTTGTTTCATTCTTGTAAACTACATCTTCAACATCATATTCCACTCGTGCCAAACAAACACCATAGCAACGCTTATAATGAGTGGTTGCGCCCTTCCGATATTATAAACCCCCTAAATGTGGCAAAGGCATATTTGCGGTAAAACCAGTCGATCAACGGTGTAGTCGACGGTTCCGCGCCTTTCCCTCTTGAGTTGTCCGCTCAAGGGTACCTTGTCTAGCACTTCAAAAAGTAGAAACCATATTCCCTTGAAATTGTTCATGCATCATGGTCAACCCTAGCTGAGTCAGTTATGTTGTCCACATAATGACTCCTTAAGATAGCCTAAACCAAAGTCCATCGGGTTTTCTGAAACCCAAACGGACACCTCCACGTTATGTGCATTTATTTGGAGAACTAAATGCATTTTGCTGATTATTGATTCAAATAGTCGAGTCTGGTGGGGTTAAGGGCCTAACACTTTGTTTTATAGAAAATGAGGCACGAGGTCCCCAGATTCGGTATAGTATCCAACATTCACCTAAGGTTGCTAAGCTGGTGGAAGGACCTTCATGACAGCGATCGGACCCTTGTCCGCAAGTACTTAGGAAATCTTCCTTCACTCCTGGAAGTCCGGCCTGACAACAACATTATCGAGGCTGCTACTCTATTTTGGGACGGTGATAGGTCGATTTTTTGCTTCGGGGACCTTGAAATGACCCCTTTACTGGAAGAAATAGGGGGTCTAGCTGGTATTCCTTGGGAGACTTCGGGTCTACTTATGCCAGAGAATCGCAAGGGTAGGGGTTTCCTCAAAATGATGGGACTCAAGAAGAATACCGAATCTGGGGAAGGTCCTTCTAGGACCAAGTAGTAGGACTTTTATTTTTCTACTTTCATAATGTAATAAGGCCATTGGCCATTGGTGATATTTTTATTCAGTTGTTTTAAGACTCGTCTTGTTTTTATCAATAAAATGAGGCATTTAGCATTATAAGTTCTCCAAGCTAATTTGTCGCTAGGCCTACCTCAGGCACAACGAGGCACCCAAATTAGGACGCGATTTATATTCTTGCACAATGTGTTTAAATATTGAAACAATTTTCTTCTCATAACCCGCACTAACTTGTTACCTTTTTTGTTTTTCTTTATTTTTATTCCCCTCCCCAAAGGTTAGTTCGTGCATTCTGGCACCATCAGCATACTCAACAAGATCCAAGGGCCCTCCACCTCCTCCTCCTCCGTGTCCTACCAGAAACAGGAACAAAGGCAAAATGGGAGATACCAGTGCTAGAAAGGAAATCGAGGAAACCTCTCAGAACGCTTCAATCACTAAGGAAACTGCTGCTCATCTTGAGCAAACTTTGCTGAGATTTCGAGAAGAATTGGAACAAGTTCGAAACCTGGCAAGTCTGTCAATCACTCTTGCCGCTGCTGATGCCAATAACCAGAACCATACTACACCACCACCAGCACAACCTGCTCATACCCAAGCCTGCAACACCTGCAACAACACTCCACTACTCATTCCCAAACCCCAAAACACCACAAACGACTAGAACGCTCCCATCTTTGTGGACACTGTACCCCACTATGCCCAGCCTATCTCAGATACACCTGAATCAGACAGCAAAGACTCCCTCATTCAGAATTTAGCTGCTGAGCTCAAGAGGTTAACTAGCCGGGTCCAGGGTGTCGAAGATAGCAAAGGTATGGAAGGTTTGAACTATGAAGATCTTTGTGTTCAGCCAGATGTAGAACTCCCGGAGGGGTACAAACCTCCCAAGTTCGAAATGTTCGACGGTACAGGTGATCCCAGGGTCCATCTCAGAATGTATTGTGATAAGCTGGTAGGAGTTGGAAGGGACGAGAAGATCCGCATGAAGCTGTTCATGAGGAGTCTGAAGGGTGACACATTATCTTGGTATATTAGCCAGGATACGAAGAAATGAACAAGTTGGGTGAATATGGCGTCCGATTTCATGGACCGGTTCAGGTTCAATACTGAGAACGCACCAGATGTGTTATATATCCAAAATCTGAAGAAGAAACCCACAAAGACCTTTTGCGAGTATGCCACTCGTTGGAGGTCAGAAGCCGCTAAGGTCAGGCCGGCCTTGGAAGAAGAGAAGATGAATAGGTTCTTTGTCCAGGATCAGGACCCGCAATACTATGAGAGGCTGATGTTGATAGAGGGTCAAAAGTTCTCCGACATCATCAAGTTAGGAGAAAAGATCGAAGAAGGTATCAAGAACGGTATGGTCACTAATCTCGAAGCGTTGCAGGCCACCAACAAGGCTTTACAGTCTGGTGGCACGTCAAAGAAAAAGGACGTGAATTCCGTGATGGCTGCGCAAAGAAACAATTCCCCTATGAAATACCAATCATACCCCTCAACTCCACTCACATACCAACCTTCCCTAAACTACCAAGCACCATCACCCACCTACCAAATTCCACCACCCGTTTACCAATCATCTCCACCTCCCGCATATCAATCCACTTTACCCAGATACTCTCAACCTGCACCTGTTTACCAAACCTATAATTCCTAACCCTCTCACTACCAATCACCTCCCACTCGCCAAAATTTCCCTAAACTCAGACCAAATTTTGACCGCAGACCTCCCAGACAATATACAGTCATCGCTGAGCCAATTGACCAGCTGTATGAGAAACTTAAAGCTGCTGGTTACGTCTCCCCTATCCCTGCCATAACTCCAGAAAATCCTTCCCAGTGGATCAACCCTAATAAGACCTGTGCGTACCATTCCGGCATGAAAGGTCACACCATTGACGAATGCCGCTCGTTGAAGGACAAGATTCAAACTCTGATCGACAATAAGGTTATCATAGCAAAGGAGCCTGCTCCTAATGTCTGCAACAACCCTCTACCTGATCACAGAGGTGGGGTCATTCACATGATCGAGATCGAAGATGACTGGGACCCCAAGGGATAGATAGGATTGATTGTTGAGGATATTGATATGGATTGCAGTGTTATTTTCGAGGAGGAAGGCCCTTCTATACAAGTTGTGAACCGAGGAGAGTGCCTCAGCAATTGGTCAATCAGAACCACCAGGGCCCGAAAAGCTTCGGGGTAGAAAGGCTAAACAAAAGCGCCATGCATCACATTTTACTTTTTACTAGCTGATTTTATTTCTGTATTGTCTTTAATTCTGAAAAGAGCTCTGACACTCAAAAAAATTATGAATCTAGTCGAAGCATTTCAGTTTATTATATATCTCGCTCTTATTATTTTCCTAGCATTCACTTTATTTTACACAGCATTACTATTACTTGCCTTGATGATGAACCAATGATTGTGACTTGCAACGAGACAACGGAACAAACGGATACGGACTCCGAAGAGGATGATATACCAGAAGAGGTCGTTAGAGGAGTTGAGAATTTTGAAAATAGGCCTAAGTCTAATTTGGATGAAACTGAGTTCGTTAATCTGGGAGATGCAGAGAATGTCAAAGAAACGCGCATCAGTGTTCACTTGTCACCATCAGAAAAGAAAGAGTACACGGAGTTCCTAAAGGAATATGAAGACATATTCGCCTGGTCATATGATGATATGACTGGTCTCAGCATATCTATTGTAGCTCACAAATTGCCAACAGATCCAACATGCCCGCCGGTAAAGCAGAAGCTAAGGAAATTCAAACCCGACATGAGTTTGAAAATCAAAGAAGAGGTTACCAAGCAAGTCAAAGCCAAGGTTCTCAGGGTAGTAGAGTATCCTACATGGTTAGCCAACATCATGCCAGTGCCAAAAAAGGATGGGAAAGTTAGAGTTTGTGTTGACTACCGGGATCTTAATCGGGCCAGCCCCAAAGACGACTTCCCCTTGCCTAACATACACATTCTTATCGACAACTGCGCCAAGCATGAGTTGTAGTCTTTTGTTGATTGTTTCGCTGGGTATCATCAGATATGGATGGATAAGGAAGATGCAGAGAAAACGGCTTTCAACACGCCGTGGGGAATGTACTTTTACAAAATGATGTCATTCGGTTTGAAGAACGCTGGTGCCACTTACATGAGAACCATGACTACCATCTTTCATGGCATGATACACAAGGAGATCGAGGTATATGTGGATGATGTCATCATCAAATCCAAGAAAGCTAGGGATCACATGGCAGATCTAAGAAAGTTCTTCAATAGACTGAGGAGGTACAATCTGAAACTGAATCCTGCCAAGTGTGCATTCGGGGTTCCTGCAGGAAAAATTTTGGGTTTCATCGTGAGTCATCGAGGAATAGAATTGGATCCATCAAAGGTCAAAGCTATCCAAGAATTGTCGCCGCCAAAGAACAAGAAGGACGTGATGAGTTTCCTGGGAAGACTCAACTATATCAGCCTGTTCATAGCTCAATCCACGGTCATTTGTGAACCTATCTTCAAAATGTTGAAAAAGGACGCTGCTACCAAATGGACTGATGACTGACAGAAAGCTTTTGACAGAATCAAGGAATACCTATCAACACCGCCGGTCTTGGTTCCACCTGAGCCAGAAAGACCCTTATTGCTTTACCTTGCGGTATCAGATAGAGCATTCGGTTGTGTTTTAGGACAACATGATGAAACATGGAGAAAGGAGCAAGCCATCTACTATCTCAATAAGAAGTTCACACCATACGAGGCCCGGTATTCTGTTTTAGAACGCACTTGCTATGCTCTGACTTGGGTCGCGTAGAAGTTGAGGCATTACTTATGTGCTTACACTACTTATCTCATATCCAGAATGGACCCTCTGAAATATATCTTCCAGAAGCCTATGCCCACTGGCAAGCTCGCCAAGTGGAAGATCCTGCTAAGTGAATTCGACATTGTTTACGTAACCCAGAAAGCAATCAAAGGGCAAGCCTTGGCGGACCATCTCGCCGAGAATCCCATAGACGAAGAATACGAGCCCCTAAAAACGTATTTTCCCGATGAAGAGGTATCTTTCATAGGAGAAGATATTGCAGAATCCTATGATGGTTGGAGGTTGTTTTTCGACGGAGCTACAAATTTCAAAAGAGTTGGTATAGGAGCAGTCCTGGTATCAGAAACAGGTCAGCATTACTCGGTATCTGCCAAGCTCAGGTTCCCATGCACCAACAACATGGCCGAATATGAAGCCTGCATTCTAGGGATTAAACTGGCCATTGATATGAACATTCAGGAGTTACTAGTAATCGGAGACTCAAACCTACTCATACATCAGGTTCGAGAAGAATGGGCAACCAAGAATCCCAAGATACTCCCTTATCTGCATCATATATAGGAATTGAGAAAGAGGTTCAGAAAGACGGAATTCCAGCATGTTCCCAGGGTACAAAACGAGTTCGCCGATGCACTTGCCACTTTGTCATCTATGATTCAGCATCCAGATACAAATTTCATTGACCCCATCCAAGTCAATATTCATGACCAACCAGCTTATTGTGCTCATGTTGAGGAAGAAGCCGACGGGAAACCATGGTTCCACGACATCAAAGAGTATTTGACCACAGGAGAATATCCAGAGCTTGCCAATGCTACCTAGAAACGCACGCTTCGGAGACTATCCAATAATTTCTTTCACAGCGGAGGAATCCTATACATGAGGAATCCTGATTTGGGTTTACTAAGGTGTGTCGATGCAAGGGAAGCAACCAAGTTATTAGAGGAAGTACATTCAGGAACCTGCGGACCGCACATGAATGGTTTTGTTTTAGCAAAGAAGATACTCCGAGCAGGATATTTCTGGATGACTATGGAAACAGACTGCATCCAGTATGTCCGAAAGTGCCATCGCTATCAGATACATGCAGATATGATAAAAGTGCCTCCAAACGAGCTTAATGCAACAAGTTCACCATGGTCGTTCGCCGCTTGGGGAATGGATGTTATCGGTCCAATCGAGCCCGCGTCAAACGGGCACAGGTTCATCTTGGTAGCAATTGATTATTTTACTAAATAGGTTGAAGCAGCATCATACAAAGCAGTTACCAAGAAGGTGGTAGCAGATTTCGTCCGCGATCGTATTGTTTGTCGGTTCGGAATTCCAGAGTCAATCATCACCGACAACGGTTCCAATCTTAACAGTGACCTGATGAAAACAATGTGTAAGACTTTCAAGATCAGACACAAGAACTCTACGGCTTATAGATCGCAGATGAATGGAGCCGTAGAAGCGGCCAACAAAAACATCAAGAAGATACTAAGGAAGATGATTGGGAGGCACAAACAATGGCATGAGAAGTTGTCATTCGCCTTATTGGGTTATCGTACCACAGTCCGCACATCAACCGGGGCAACTCCCTACATGCTGGTTTATGGTACAGAGGTGGTCATTCCCGCTGAGGTAGAAATTCCATCATTAAGGATCATACAAGAAGCCGAGTTAGATGACGCAGAATGGGTAAAAGGTCGCTACGAGCTGTTAGCCCTCATAGATGGAAAGAGGATGAATGCAGTTTGTCACGGTCAGTTATACCAGAACAGAATGTCTAGAGCCTTCAACAAGAGAGTTAAACCAAGGAAGTTTACACCAGGACAGCTGGTGTTGAAGAAGATATTTCCACATCAAGACGAAGCCAAAGGGAAATTCTCTCCCAATTGGCAGGGTCCATACATGGTTCACCGAGTTCTAACCGGAGGAGCCATTATTCTTGCAGAAATGGACGGAGAAGTCTGGCCGAAGCCGATCAACTCAGACGCAGTAAAGAGATACTACATTTGATCGTATGCTTTTCTTTATGATGTAATTTGAACTATGCCTGACCTAATTCCCGTTTAAGAGGGGATACGGAGGCAGCCCTATGGGTTCGGTCACATTTTAATTAAAATTCCATTTTCCCCGCTATTGGAACTGGGGCAGAATTTTGAGGAGGATCCTCAAAATTCCGAAGTCAGTTTGTCGGCTTTCACATCAACATCAACACAGTAAACTGGGGCGGAATTTTGAGGAGGACCCTCAAAATTCCGGAATCGATCCGCTTTCAGTACAGCCATCAGCAGCGCCAGCCCAGTAAACTGGGGCAGAATTTTAAGGAGGACCCTCAAAATTCCGGAGCAAGCAAGGTTGCCGTGTCTTGAACCACATTACAATTGTTGGTTCATCCAAAATAAAATCATTTCTTTTTCAAAATATAAATACTTACATTACATTTACTGAATCATGCATAAACATCATTTGCATCACCGTCGTTTAGCAATGCTACCCCAATGATACGTAATGTCAGGAGCCAAGGGATACGAACTAACCTTCCCCCTCTACAGAACTCACGATTTTTCTTTAGACGCAGGAACTCAGATCGCAATGCAATACACATTCACTCTTCAAAGTCTAAACCCTCGAAACAATCACTCAACTCACAAAGGTCTACTATCTACACCTAATATTCCCCAGCAATCATGATATCGCAACCGCCTATCAGCTAAGAAAATTACTACTATTTGCTCCTTTACATTCCCGCACTGCATAAGGCTACTTTCTGCCTTTCGAGACTAATCTCTGTCTCCATCTGCATTCTTGCATAAGGCTACTTATCTGCCTTTCGAGACTAAGCATTGTCTCCATCCGCATTTCCCTGCATTGCATAAGGCTACCTTTCTGCCTTTCGAGTTTAAGCTCTACCTCCATCTGCATTTTTGCATAAGGCTACCTATCTGCCTTTCGAGGTTAAACTCTACCTCCATCCTGCATAAGGCTACCTTATCTTCCTTTCGAGACTAAGCATTGTCTCCATCCACATTTCCCTACATTGCATAAGGCTACCTTTCTGCCTTCCGAGGTTAAACTCTACCTCCATCCTGCATAAGGCTATCTTCTGCCTTTCGAGACTAAGCTCTGTCTCCATTTGCATTTATGCATAAGGATACTCTCTGCCTTCCGAGGTTAAGCACTACCTCCATCCTGCATAAGGCTATCTTCTGCCTTTCGAGACTAAGCTCTGTCTCCATCTGCATTTTGCATAAGGCTACTTTCTGCCTTCTGAGGTTAAGCCCTACCTCCATTCTGCATAAGGCTACTCATCTGCCTTTCGAGACTAAGCATTGTCTCCATCCTGCATGGCTGAAATATCGCCACTTTATTTAAATTCTCGCTTCGGCTGAAATATCGCCACCTGCATTCAAATTCACGCCTTGGCTAAAAAATCGCCACTCTTTGCATTCATTTGGCTGAAAGATTGCCACCTTCTCATGGGCTGAAAGATCGCCAACTTATTCAAAGGCGTCATAGTTCGAAGGCACCATCTGCATAGCCCGAGAACACCATTTCATGGCCTGCAAATCTTTACTTTTATGCTCTTCATGACCCAGGACATCATAGTCTGAGGACGTCATCTTGACCGTCTGAAGACAGCATTCATGGTCTAATGGGAATTTGCATCATGTTTTAATTATGCACAATATACGCCGCATTGATCATTTGTAGGTACACCGGCTGGCCCACGGCCGCCTCAGTAGGAGCGATCCCGCTCCAGTTCTCTGCAATCTATTCGACTTCAAACACCTTTTAAATCTGACCATCGCGTCCGTCTTTTCGAATCTCCATCGACACATTCCGTCAATGGTTCATGAACTACATGTGTCCTGATTCCTGTGAAACCAGGGATATGTAGGTAGCTCAGAAACCAAAGCGCGGTCAAAGTTCTTTTTCAATCACCGTTTCCGGTCAAAATTGGCCATCTTGTCTTTATCCGACAACTCTTTCATCCTCCTCGGGTAACGAGGGGCAGCTGTTGATACCCAATTTTTCTCTATGTATTTTATACCCAAAATATTTTTAAAATAGCATATATGTGCATATATAAGCACACCCAAGAGTTTTGGTATTTTTTGTGATTTTTAAACCAATTTACTACCTATTTTAATACCACAAAAATCCAAAATCATTCCCAAAATTATCATTTTTGATGAATAACTTATTTCATTCTCATATTTACACCAAAATATTATTAATATGATTTTTTCATATTTTTACAAATTTATTCGGAATTTCTAAAGCTTAATTGCATGAAATTGCAATTATGGCCTATTTTTATAATTAACCGCGTTTTATAATTATAAAATTGTTCCAGATATTTTTAGATTAATTTTTATAAATTAGCAATTAGTGTTGTGCTTTCAATTTGTTTTAAAATTATTTTTTAACTATTTTAATTAATTAAAAAGAGGAAAAATGGCTATTTAAAAGTTGGCCCATTTCCATTTCAATTTTAGCCACAATTGAACCTCAATTTTGACCCCAACTCAGCCCAATTAGACGACCCAATTTCTACCCGACCCAAACCCAATTAATCTAACCCGCTCGCTTCCCATCTTTAAATCCTGGCCGTTGATTGTTTTAATCAACGACCCTCGTTCTTTATTTCCTTTTTTAATTCCGCCCCAGCCCCCAACCGTAATCATTTCTCCAAAGTAGCCGCCCCAAATCCCTTCTTCTCTCAAATGCTCTCTAGGCCACTTGAAACCCTAGCCGTCTATCATCGTCTCCGACCAAACCCACCGACGTCCATGGCTTCCCAACCAATGGACAACCTATATTCTCTTCCCTTTCACCCCAAGCCATGATTATTTGAGGCTTTCAAGCATCAATCTTCAACAGACCTGTTCAGGTCCTCTGCCGACCTGAGTTCATGTGGCTCCTCCGGCTCCGTTCCGCCGTGTTCAAGCTCTGAAGGCTTAGCCATGGCCCAGATTCGTTCAGAGACCAAACCATTCCAGGCCTTCTCGTCTCTAGGGTTTCCGAGAAACCCTAAAAAGCTTGATTCGAGGTTTTTCTTTCCTTATTTTCTTAGATCTGTAGCAGATCTATGCTCTATTCGATGTTTTAACGATTTTCCCTAATTTTCCCTTTTTAAAATTAGTCTGTTCAAATTAGGGTTTTCAAAAAATCCCAAAACGATTCTTCTTCTTCTTCTTCTTTCTTTATGTGAACCTGTGTGTTCATGCCATGATTTATGGGTTTTCGTTTGTTTCTTATGATTTGCTGTTAATATGCATGTCTCTCTGCCTTTGTTCTATTACTGCTTCTACTAATTTTTCTATAAGCATGTTTATACGCCTATCTTGCATGTCCCTTTACTATTTCTGCTACTGAAAGTGTTTACTCTTACTGGATTTATTTGGGTTACTGAACTTGCTTCTCTTACTACTTTCTAAACTTCTATGGCATCTCTTCTCTCTTCTGAACTGGTTGAGTTTTAGTTTGCACTCTACTGCTTTCGATTGCAACGTATGTCTGTGTATTTCGATTGGTTCTAGGGTTCTACTCTAGAAACCCTAGGCTCTCAAATTTGTGCTGAGTTCATAGACTGAACTGAAACTTGCTTTCCTTTTTGCTTATGATTCTAAAACTGTTTGTGCCAATCTTTCTTTCCTGCTTGATACTAGCATGCTTATATACGAGGGTTTTGTTCTTTTTGAATTGATACTATTAGCTTGTGATTGATTTCAATCTTCTTTTACTGAGGCTCGATTGATTTGCTACTGATTTTTTACAACTTAGCCTTTTCCCTATTTTCCTGACTAAGTTCATTCAAAGCTTTTAAAACTTTCCGGCTGTTTGATTACTTTGTTTCCTTATTCTTTCAAAACGGTGTACTATAGTTTCTTACCTTAAATAGACTTTGTATGAACCTACCTTTTATTATGCTACTCTGAAAGATTTTCATTATTTTCCTTTCCTTAATTACTCATTCCCGTTTGAAATCAAATCCATTTAATTAAGGGAGATTCTGTTTGATTGGCAAAAAGTTTATTTCCTTGCCTTTTTGTTTACTCGTTTTTGCACTATAAAAAGGGACACACACTTCAGACTTCAGGGAATACGACACAAGTTCAATACTTTCTCTACTACTGTTTTCTCTACTTCTAATACTGAACACTTTGCTCTTCTTCTCTTTTACTGCCTGAAACATTCTTGAGTTCCTTTTGAACTCTCAAGTGTTTTTGCTGAAGACTTAAGTCCACTCCTGCTGGTTTCTGGCTGTCTGCTTACTCTGTTATTCTGCTATTTATTTACTTTGCAACTGGTATGTCACTCTTAATTTAAATAATGCTCATCCACTATGTGTTTACTTCTTAGTGTGTTATGTTCTTCTTTACTATGTTTCTGCAACTTTGTGGCTACTTTTCTTATGTGAATTCCCTCTCCTTTTTCCTCTTTGTATGAGAGTATAGTTCTAACCATGACAACACTCTGTTATTGCTGCCCATGACTTTGAACTGGGTTCTTTGAACCCCTTAACTCAAACCAATTCCCACTTCCCTTTCCCCCTTCTGTGTGCTTTGAGCCTAAGACCTTGGTCTGGCAGTGTCCTAATCACTATCCAGACTTTGGTCTGACCTTCTATAGGTCTTGCTCTCATTTGTTTGGCTAAACAGGTTGGTCAGGGGGTGTTCCAGCCAGCCTTATGGCTGGGTATGACCACCAATCTGTTATGACTTCCCCAACCCCTTTTCACACTTACACTCATTCTTAGCAATTAAGTTCTGCCCCCTCTTGCAAGCCATGCTTTGGGACCCTTGAGTTCCCATTGAACTTGGATGCCTGAGGGCTGGCTCTTCCACACTGCACTATTCTTTTAATGGTATCCTGGGTGTAAGCAATGCCGAGAATCCTTGAGATTCCTTGGAACTCTGAAACACTTTGGATAAGAGAAGGCTTTGGAAATCTGGATTCGGAATTGGTTAATAACATATTATTAGACATTAAGATTGAATTAGGTTCCTCAGATGCAGCTATTGGTCTTTGATGTATTTTTATCTTTTCTTTTGGTCTGTAATAAC
Organism: Nicotiana tabacum; assembly: GCF_000715075.1. Classification (NCBI taxonomy): domain Eukaryota; kingdom Viridiplantae; phylum Streptophyta; class Magnoliopsida; order Solanales; family Solanaceae; genus Nicotiana; species Nicotiana tabacum. The sequence goes on along the minus strand of NC_134087.1, from coordinate 181,850,631 downwards.
TTGTACAAACTCGGGGAATCTAGTAAAAGGGTGTGGGAGGGATTTTACTTTCCTGCATCAAAGGGTAGAAACCATGCTGTAGGGTTTTAATTCTTTTTTAATGTTTCTGATCCAATCACATAGAAATCATGCCTATAGGAGACAATATTTAACTTTCTGCAATCTTGGATATAGATATCATGCCTATAGGAATGTGCATGTTCACGATATTAGGCAAATTTTTAGGGTTAATCAAATCAGCATCTATTTACAAGTTTGTTAACATGGTTTAAAACAAATGACTCGTAGAGATCATGTCTATAGGAAGTTTTTAAAATCAAACTTGCCTCACTCGTCTAAAAGAAGTAACGATTTTATTGACTAACGGACAAAAACCAATGGTTCTCCGAACCACTGAGCCTCTTCTCAGATTAGTGCAACTCTTTCTAAAACCTAATCTTCTGGTAAACTGCATGCTTTCTGAAACTTACTGCCTTTTCTGGTAGTTTGATGAACGATTTCTAACTTAGTTACATATCACTTTTCTGTATTTTATCATTTTTAATAAGTTCTGCAGCTCGAACTCGTTTTCTCCTTAAACAATCTGCCTCTTTTGAAACTTGTTTAAAATTGCTCTTTCTCTACTAATCTGCAATTCAATGTTCTGTCTTCTGGGAACTATTCTACGTCGTTTTGTTAAGTCTATGGCTTGCCTTTTCTTCAAAACTTTTCTGTCTATTTTCAAAAGAATCAGTAATCCCACTCGTGTTAATTAAGTGTCTTAATCTCTGACAATTGTATCCGAGTTGCCTAATGCAGACTTTCTGTCTAAATATATGTGTTGAACCAGTCCGCTCGCCGCTTAATTTTTAACTTAAGACCATATTAGTATATGCTAAGACATGCTAAACTAAGTGTTGTCTGATTTAAGGGGTTTATTTGAGCCTTGTTTGCTTGTTTACTCATCCCTTTATTTGATATTTGAATGTCGAAACTAGAATTTTATCCTTTAAACTCCATAAAGGCCCCATCCCTTTCTTCCCTCTTAGGATTAGAAGTCCTAATACCCCGGGACTAATAGGTCGGGACGGGTATTAGCATGCAATAAGTAAACGAGACTAAACGCGCTTTAACACCTTAACGGGGTGGGAAGGGTAGAATATGGATATTATGACTGGTGCACTAATATCACGTGTGACCCCTCTTTTGAGGAGTGATTGCTGGATATTGCATTGATGTGATCCATATTATCAATAAACCTAGGACCCCCTTTCCCTTTACTTGTTAATTTTTTTAGTTTTCTTTTAAGACTAATTTTCTAAACACTCTATTTCTTCAACTCTTAAGCTTGTTTGCTAAGCTATGTGAATCCCTTTGATTGTTCTCTTACTTGTATTCTTAAAGTCACAATTGTAGCATGGCCGGGAACCATACTAGTGGATCTTGAGGGGTGCCTAACACCTTCCCCTCGAGATAATTTCTAGCCCTTACCCTAATCTCTGGTCTCTTCATCTCAAACCTTTCTTAAAATGTCCTAATGCACTATAATCATTAGGTGACGACTCTTCAACTTCCAAACCTAATTCTCGAAAGGGAATAGAGTTGTCCTCCCAATGTCGTATACCCGATTTCTGACCCCACGGTTAGAGGAAAAGGGGGGCGTCGACATATACTTGCAAATGTCTTCAAAAAATAATCTGATATTAGCATAGACCCCCGTATCAAACTTTTTGAGTAATGATAAATTTATATTTGAATGTCAAGGTACCCCGTAACCACTGAATCTTAGGTCCGCTTCTGAATATAGCCTAGATTCATATATAACTAGTAAATTTATCCGCGCTTCGGTTATAAAAACTATAAGTGAATTACGAAATCATATATGTATATCCATATCTATATAATATGAAACTGGTCATTACATTAATAATGTGTCACGTCTCGTAAACCAAGAAAGGTATTTGTTTTTTTGTCTCTGTTTTGTTCTGATTTTTGGTCTGTCATTCATGAATATCATCAATTCATGTACTGAGGGTGTTGTTGCATGTGATAATGCGCCACCAATCCAAATCTTGCGGTCAATAACAATTCAGAATTCTATTAACAACATGTAAAAATACTGAAGCAAAATCAAAAAAAGAAATTCATGAACTAATTGTTACTGAAATAATAATTTCCCTGGCCTAATCCACTCAAAATAAATGACATACATTCATAATCCTTGAAATACAAAGAGATAAAGACAAAAAATATATCATCCTTTGTAATACAAAATAAGGAGCAAATCAAAGGCAATAATTTAATATTTTCTGCTCCATAATATTTTTGACAAACAGTAAAGCATCTATAAAAGACATTAGAAAAATACCACCTCATTTTTGTGTAATCCGAATTTAAATCATTTCATCTTTCCTTGTAAACTCATATAACTGGAAGTTAGTTGCAAAGTTCAAAGTTGTTAAACTTCATATATGCACCCTTTGAATCCACGCAACTTGTTTCTCAAGGAAATTGCAATCAGTCATACCCAACTCATACACATGGGATGAGAGTTCTTTGAAACTTGAGAGTATGAAATCCTAATGGTGGCTAAGAGATTGGCTTTGCAGACATATCTCATTTCAAAGGACCATGAGAGAATAGAATATTTAAAGTTTGACACATAGAGTCAGGGTAAATACTTACCGATATCCGGAGTTTACACCAAACTATATTAATTTACTATGGTTAATTAATTTAATTAAATGAGAATGCATATAATTTATCATGGTTAAATGCTTAAAGTCCATATGCAAGACACATATGATGTATCTATTAGTTTGGTGTAAACACCTGGTACGTGTAAATTTTCACTTTACATTGGAAAGTATGTACGAGAGAGAGAGAGCAAAAAAATACAATTATATCAGAAGGATTGTTGAAGCTTCTACATTCTAATCCGCCGAATATATTTCTAAAATATGTATCTAATAATCCTTTCTACATTACTGATCAAGCATTTGCTAGGATAAAGCATTGCTGCTGACTACACTTATTCTTGATTAGGTAAGTTTCTCTTTATACTAAAGTGGGTGAATTGAAAGCCAAATTGTTGGCTTATCAGTTCTGAAACGGCACCTTTATTCCTCTTTGTTGTTCTTAACGGAAGTAAAAGCAATAGTTAGTATTTAGAAACGACAGCTTATTGATTTAATAATTGAGTATTATATTAAAATTGAAATTAATTAACATTATATCTATTATAACCGTTAGCAACTTTTCTGAAAGAGTGAATTGTTACCAATTGGATTTTCTAGTTGGGCCACGTTTTCGAAAAGGTGTATATAAATTTACCTATTGCCCAGCTTTATATTTTCACTAGTAAATTTACTTGCTCTTCGCGCGATCTCAAAAGATAATAAATTATAAGAAAATAATAGTAATTTCTTAAATTTTATAAAGAAAAGTCAGTCTTTACTAATAAAATATACTTTCCGATTCTACTATGTGTTATAAGTATTACAATTAATGTAAATGACATGTTATAATTGGTTAACATATATTAACAGAGAAAAATCTTCTATAATGTTACTCCTTAAACTTTCTTCTCTAAGCACTTGAAAGTAAAGGACTTAATCAATTATATCTTTTATATATCAACGTCTTGAATTGTTAATGATCTTGTCATTGTATTTTAGATTTGAGTATGTATTGATTAGAGCAAGTATGTGTGTCGATTTGACTATTCAAACCATAGATGTCTTCTGTTTACGCAATTATGCTTTTCATCTAAGGTGAAACTTTATATCAATGTAAGAACTTAAGTAATGAAGAACAGAGAATATTTTTATGATTCTAAAAAAAAAAATTAGGGAGAAAATAAGAAACAAAACGTCCATCTTACCGTTCAAAAACAATGTTGCTGATTGCCTTTGAAACACTAACCAATACAAGCATCTACGAAAATACATAAGACCATTAAACTCTTAAAATTTGATGTTTTCTTAATCATTATACTCTTTCTTTGTACAAAGAAACACTTGCTGAATGGCAGAAAAATATACTCCATCCATTCTATTTTATGTGAAGTCTTTTTCTTTTTTAATCTGTTAAGAAAATGAGACTTCTGTTTATAGTCAAAAAAATATTTTATTTTAAACTTCCTATTTATCCTTTTATAGCTATACGGAAAACTATTTTTTCGGTATAAACATCTGGTATCCTAAATTCCTCGCGCGGAGAATTTTGATACATATCTTGAAGGGGGAATCGCTCCCTATAAAAGATTTCTCTAGAAAAATCATTGCATATTTAAGATCCATGATTGTAAAAAAATTTATTTTCTTGCTTAACTATGCTCAACTTAGCAGGTTTAATTATATGAAAAGAAAGTTAAAGGAGTACATATTATTCAACGGAATATTATACATCATACTTTAAAAAAAAAAACTCTTAAACTCTATGCCAAAACTGATTCATATAAAATAAAACCGAGGAAGTACATATTATACAACATAATGATGTACATAACGTTGGAAAATAACATATTAACATGTCTGTATCAATGTGAAGGAAAATACTACTTTGAGAAAATTGTACAAACTTACAAAAGGTAGGAGGATAACAAACTATGATTTGTCTTCTTGTAATAAAAAGTAGTAAAAGTGAAACAGGAAAAAGCAAATAAAAGAAGATTTAGACAAATCTAACAACGAAAATGAAAAATTCCCCAACCGCTGTAATTTCAATCTTCTCAACTGCTGCCTCGGCAGGAGCATCTCTTGAGTTCAGCAACAACCATGAAATATGTCAATCTCTAAGCCTAACACCACATTCTCCACAAAAAAAAAAGGTGAGCGTGCCTATTATTGGGCTACGTGATAAAAATCACGAACAGCGAAACACCACATCAAGAAATAAGATCAATACTTAAAGCGTTTAACGCAAAATGTTATCGAACGACAATTAATATATCTAAGACATCGAGTATTGACACTCCAATCATTCTCCAACATATACAAATTGACCCTGTCGATAGAAGAGTTACCTACTGCAAATGCATATTCTTCACTAACTAAAATCTCACTTCAATCAATCTCACATGGGATTCTCTATTGTTTCTGGGAATGTTGATTGTATGTCCACCTGTTTGTGGAAAAGAAGATAAATAAAAGAGAAGTACTTAAGAAAATTAATGGGAAGAAGAGGAAGAGACGTTCTTTTCAATCAATCTCGATTGAAATTCCTCCATTGTTTCTGGGAAAGTTCATTCTACGTGTACTTGTTTGTGGGAAAGAAGATAAATAAAGAGCTAGCAATAATTAAGAAAATTAATGATAAGAAGAGGAAGAGACTTTTTTTAGCCTTTCTAGGAAAATGCAAACGGATATATTGTTCAAGTTTTTATTTAATAGACACTTTATGTTCTTTAATTTTTGTGACTCTTCATTACGTTAATTACTGTTACAATTCTTTAATGTAGTTACATAGATAAGAGGACACTTTATGTTCTTTAATTTTTGTGACTCTTCATTACCTTAATTACTGTTACAATTCTTTAATGTAGTTACATAGATAAGAGGACAAAAAAAATCAAAAAATTGAGATAATAGATAAATAGGATCCTTGACCAAAGAGAGGTGCCATTTCATTTCCTATTTTTTCAACTTTATATATTTATATAGATATAAATATAGATTAATAAAACGCAATATAAACTCAATTGATGCCTAGGCTTTACTAGTCACAATTTGTAGCTATCCTTTTTTTTTAAAAAATAAGAAGATGAAGATAAAGACGAATGTCATTTCCAACGTGAAATTAAGGCCCTACATTTCTAGCACAATAGTAGGGGTGTACATGGATCAGCTTGGTTCGGTTTTTATCAAAATCAAACCAAACCAACTATATCGTTTTGGATTGGTTCGATTTTGTCGGGTTTTTTAGGTTTTCGGGTTTTTTTGTTACACGAATATTATTTCAATCTTACTTTGTTAAAATTATAGATAAAGCTTTGATAAGTGAATATATGTTTAGTAAATATGGAAAAACTTAACAAACATAGGATCTATTAAAATATTTAAATGGGAGAATTTTTTTAGTAACACATGATAGTTATTTTCTTAGTCGTCTAACAATAATTTTTCGTTAATTTACGCTTTCAAGGTTAATACATGAGAGGATTCCAAATATTTCTACATTTTCTAAAGAAAATTCACTATAAAGTCTTAAAAATATAAATAAAATTTATATATTTATATATTGGTTTGATTTGATTTTTTTTACTCAATATCAAATCAAGTCAAACCAAACCTAATCGGATTTTTTAATCGATTTGGTTTGATTTTTCGATTTGGTGCGATTTTCCGCTTCGATTTGAACAGCCCTGCACAATAGTAACGTTTAACTAATTCAACTCTCTCTGAGAGTGTTCAGAGGGTTAACAAAGTAGAGTGCTTAAAGGACTAAACAAACCAATGAAAGAATAATCCTTTTTTAATTTTTTTTCTCTTTCAATATTTTCCTTCCTTATTTGCATAATTTTTTAAAATATCATCAACTGTAGTTACCAAACAAGTTCCTAAATTTCCAAGGCTTTTTCTAGATTAGCAATATTCTTTGCCGCATATTGTGACCTATTCGTGGATATTTTTCTTCGTAGTTTACACTTTACAGCTTCATTATAATTTTAATGTAACTCCAGTGTGTTTTATAAGTAGCTAGTACTTAGTAACTTTGAAATGTCGGTGTAAATATCAGGTTTGGATAAGTTTTTTCCGATCCCTCTATAAGGTGCGCCAAGAAAACGAATATTGTCTTCCAAATTAATTGGCTATTTTGCAAGATAAACATATTCGTTTTTAAAACAAAATCAAATCGATTTTGAAAACCAATATTAATATATTATGGTTTGATAACAAAAATTGTAGACATATGGACGAGGAATCTTCTCGAGTATTTTCATTGACTCAAGGGTATCTTTCAGTATTTCCCTGGAGTCTTCGAGAGTCAGTCTAGTAGTCTTGTTTCCTTCTATATTTAGTAATAATTGCATGACCCCTTTTTAACTTGTAGCCGTTTTATTTTTCTATTGGCATTTGTATCCGTTTTTTTGTTAAAAGTTATTTTGCTCTTCTTTATTAAAAAACTACTTTCTCTCCAAGTATACGCTAGTCCTCTATTGTCTCTGTCTCTTTCTCCCGTTATTTGCTTATTTTGATTTGTTCTTCTCTGAAATCAAACGGTTTTCGTCATTATTTTTTATTTTTTAATTGCTAGTCGTCGTTGTTCCCACATTACGATTTAATCACAGGTACATTGCATTAACTTTCTGGGTTTTATTTTAGTATTAATTTTTACAATTTAATTTCTGGTTTTGGTTTTGATAGTCATGTATTTATGATAAAATAGTTTCTTAGGGTTTAGTTTGATAAGTGCATTAGTTTTACTTTTACGATTGTGTTTTTAGGTTTTTTGAACGAGCGTTTGTGTTGTTGATGAAAATTTTATAAATTCTTCAGTGATTAGAAGTCGAAATTTTTAAAAATTTTGAGAGTTAAATAGATGATACTATTAAAGTGTGAAGTTTATAATAGTTCAATGATACCTTAGATAGGAGCCGAAGTTTTTTTTTCATGTTTTGGCATTATTTTTGGTTTTGAATTTGTGTTTTGTTTTTTGTAAAAACTACAACATGTTTTTTTTCTGAATGTTTTGTTTTGTAACTAGTGAACTTTCAGCTTTAGGAGCTAAAGTTTTTATTTTTGTAACTGGTGAACTAGCTGAAGTTTTTGTTTTGTAACTGTCGAACTTCAGCTCTAGAGTTGAAGTTTTTGTTTTGTAACTGTCGAACTTCAGCTCTAGAGCTTAAGTTTTTATTTTGTAACCGTGGAACTTCAGCCTTCTTAGAGATTGAAGTTTTAACTGATCTTTTTTATAATGTCCTAATGTTATTTTTTGTATATTTTACTTTTTTTGAACAGATGGCACCTAAAGCACCTAAAGATCCTAATGCAGCTAAAGTACACAAAGCAGCTAATGCACCTAAAGCACTTGGACAACCTATAATACCCCCAGGTCCTTATGTCTCTGCTCCTCCAACTACAAGACCAAGGCAAATATATTTTGAGTTTTGAGATTGGTTTAACTGTAAGGGTTACTCGAAGGGGAACCACGATTTGAAGAGTTTAATTGCAAATTTCTTGACTCCTACACAACGGGATAAGCTTAATAATGGTACATTTTGATACATTATGGCTATGGAGAATGTGACGACCTGACCGGTCGTCTTAAGAATTAATGCATTGATCCCCCTATTAACTGTTTTTTCAAAGTTTATTGTGTTATTTTGATTTGCCGGGAAGTTCGGTTTTGAGTTTCGGAGAGTTTTGGGACAATTAGTCCCTAAATGAGAGCTTAAGTGTTGGAAAAGTGACCGTAGTCGGAAAAGTGTGGAGACGGACTCGGAACGGAAATCCAATGGTTCTGATAGCTCCGTTGGGTGATTTCGGGGTTAGGAGCATGTTCGGATTGTGTTTTGGAGGTTCGTAGGTAATTTAGGCTTGAAATGCCGAAAGTTGAATTTTGGAAGTTTCCGGTTCGATAGTGAGATTTTGATCCGAGGGCCGGAATGGAATTTCAAGAGTTGCAGTAGTTCTGTTGTGTCATTTGGGATGTGTGTGCAAAATTTCAGGTCATTTGGACGTGTTTGTTTGGGTTTTCGATCGAAAGCGGAATTCAGAAGATTTTAGAAACTTAGGCTTGAATCCGATGTATTTTGGTTGTTTTGATGTCGTTTGAGGTGTTTTGATGATTGGTACAAGTTTGAATAAGGTTTTAGGATATGCTGATGCCTTTGGTTGAGGTCCAGGGAGCCTCGGGGTGATTTCAGATGGTTAATGAGAAAATTTAGAAAATGTTGCAGCTGTTGTATTTTTGCTGCTTCTGGTATTTTTGCATCTACGGTTTGGGGACCACAGATGCGGCGCTGCAGAAGCGGCTAATAAACCGCAAAAGCGGATTTTGGCCTTTCCTTCAGGTTCCGCAGATGCGGAAGGGACACCGCAGAAGCGGTGTCGCATCTACGAAAATGTAATCGCAGATGCGGTTTCTGGTATTTAAGTGAGAGTCGCAGATGCGACGAAGTTTCCGCAGAAGCGGGACCGCATATGCGGTCGCAGGGTCGCAAATGTGGAAATCGCTGGGCAGAACATATAAATAGTTGCCTTCGCGAATTTGAGGGATTCTTTCACCATTTTCATCCGGGTTTGAAGCTTTTGAGAGAGATTTTCGAGGAAAAGGGGAATCACTTGGAGGTAACATCCTTGACTTCATAACTTGTTTTTATGTGATTAAAGACCTAACTAGTGGTGAGAAATTTGGGAAAAATGGGTAACTAGTGTCACACCTCCTTTTTCCGCCCCCGCGAGGGGTGAAGGAATTTTTCCAATTAAAGGACAATCGAAACGGGATTTGTTTATTTATTTCAGAGTCGCCACTTGGGAGATTTAGGGTGTCCCAAGTCACCAATTTAATCCCGAATCGAGGAAAAGAATGACTCTGTATTACAGTCCGCGAACCAGAAATTCGGATAAGGAATTCTGTTAACCCGGAAGAAGGTATTAGGCATTCTCGAGTTCCGTGGTTCTAGCACGGTCGCTCAACTGTCATATTCGACTTGTTTATCTGATTTTTATACAATTATGAACTCATGTGCAAGTTTTAACTCTTAACCGCTTTTGTCATTATTATTATATTTTTTTTATCAAGAATTGCAACATCATGGAAATACATCTTCAACCACGTCACATCAATGCACCCGTGGTTGTTGGCACATTTCAACTCTGTTGAGATTTGGATTTGGGTCACATAAATGTGCACCCGAGTTTTAAGAAAATTAAATTATTAAAGGCCCGCCTAAAGCGGCTAGCGTATCATTTACTTTGGGTAGGGCCGTGAAATTTTGCTAAATGATCCATCCCGAAGTCTAAGCAATTTTAAAGAAAATATTTACCGAGGGCCCCACAATTTTGTATTTTTATTCGGCGAGGCTCATCTCATTCTTATTTCTTTTAAAGGAATTTGCAACGTCATGGACATGCATCTCGGACCACGTTACAATCAATGTACCCGTGATTAGAGACATATTTCGACTCAGTTGATATTTGGATTTGGGTCACATAAATGTGCACCCGAGTTTTAAGAAGGTAAGATTAATTAAATCGCAGCATTAGTGTAAATACACAGCAACAACAGGTTCAACAACACAACAAAACCAGTAACGACCAGTAGAATAACCCAGTAACAGATTGAAAAACCAGCAGTACCGGAATGCAATCGCAGTCAAAGCAGAAGAGAGACGGATACAAGATGCAGTAGTTTACTGATTTTAAATAACACTCAAGGAAAGGCAAACGGAAATTATTCAAGTAAAAGTTCAACTTGTTTTTCTCTTTTGCTCTCAAATTCTGATTTCTCAAAATTCAGTCAACACTCTCCACTTTCTTTTTTGTTTCTTCTTCTAAAGTCTCTTCCTTTTTTGTCTCCAAGTCCAAGTCCTCTTTTTGTGTCAAAGAATGACTCTATTTATAACAAGACTCTTGTCTTAAATCACTCCCCGAAATATTCCCCTCATTGCATGCTTTGTTTCCCACTACCTTAAACAAATGAATTATTCCCCACTATTTTGTGTCTTGTCCCCCACTATATTAAACTAAAAAATTATTCCCCCTCCATTATATCTTGTCCCTCATGCTTAACTTAAATAATTATATTATTCCCCCACTACATTATGTCTTGTCCCCCACTATATTAAACAATTATATCACCTCCCCACTAATTTATGTCTTGTCCCCCACAATGTACTATTTTAATATTGTTAATGCCTAGTGGACAGAGCACTTAGATTAAATAATTGTTCAAATGTTCAATTCCAAAAATACCCCTCCGACCTTACTGAAATTACCATTTTACCCCTGAACGTACTGCAATTTACCAATCTACCCCCATCAGCTATAACCAATTCACCTAATCAATTTCAACAAAAATACAGCAAATATGACCAATTTCTAAACAAATTCAAACAACAAATCTCATGAACACAAATTGAATCATACAACATCAAATTAATGGGAATAAGTTAACCATATTGGGAACCAATCGTGGTTAACTTAGACAAAAAATGAATGAGCAAGGAGACAACAATATTAACAACAAAAGTGAACTGAAATAACATGAATCGCCATTAACGGAATCGAAATGCAAACTGAAATCATATGATGAACAACAAAAAGCAGGAAACCAAACAATACACAAAACGAAATTATCCGAACCAACTCAATATTAGCAAAGATACTATACATTCTACAACTAATAATCACGAGTGACAAACCAATCGAACTCAAAATCGACTAAAAGAATTCAACGAATTTCTTATAACCAAGATTCAATCCAAGAACGATTCAAATTCCTTAAACCCATATAGATCATAAAAATGAGAAAGGGAGATGAGACAGACCTTAAAAACTTTTAACAATCCGGACCTTGACTGCGTATGAACTATTTCGATGACCCCGACCAAAGCTCGAACAAACGAGATGGTGAGGCCTCGTTTTGGTTTTGGACTGAAGGCGACGAAAACAAAAGTGAAGCAGCAACGAAGGAGCTTGGTTTTAAATCCAGATGCTCGACGAGGCAGCAGCAACACAGCCAAAGCAGATGCTGGATGGGGCTAAGGCAGCAGCAACGCAGCAGAAGGTTTGTTGGCGGAGCTGAACGTCGACGAAGGTGGAGCTGGAGCAGCAGTCTTGGAGATGTTGCTGCTCGTTGGTTTTCGACGAGAATGGGGTCTGCTGGTCTGTTGAAGATGAAGCAAAAGAAGCAGTAGGTGATGGGGTGGAGAAGAAGACGCAGCAGCAGCCATGGGTGTCGAGCTCAAGCTCGATGGCGATGGACGAGTGGCTGACGAAAAAAAATGCAGCAGCCATGGTGGATTGCTGGTGGTTGCTTGGCTGCGTCGCTGATTTTTCGGCGACTGGAGGAGCTCGCGATGGAGGGCGGGGTCGTTGGAATGTCGTGAGGACAATGTAGAAGAAGAAGCAACAGCCATAGACGGGCTGTTGCGTGTGTGTGTGTGTGTGTGTTTTGTTGTGTATGTATGTGTGTGTGCTGTGTGTTGCGTGAGTGTGTTTGTGTGTTGCTATGTGTTGTTGTGTGTGTGTATGTGTGTGTTGTCGATGGGGAGGGGGAGGTCGTGTGAGGGAGAAGGGCAGCAGCCATGGCTGCTTGGGGAAGGTGATGGAGAAGAAGAGAGAAAGAGAGAGGGGGGCGGATGGGTTTGGTCTAGGTTTAGGAAATGAAAAATGAAGATTAGGAGGGGTTAGGTCATTTGGGGTTATGGGGCGGACTGGGTCGACCCGTATTGAAATGGACCGGGTCATGGGAAAAGTTGGGTATTTTTTTGGGCATGTGGTTTGAAATTGAAGAAGAGGCCCAATTCAGATTTTCTTTATATTTTTTGCTCTATTTTCTTCTACTTTCTAATTAATAAAACTAAAATTCTAAATTTAGTTATAAACAAATTTAACTTATCAAAAATACTAACTAATTCCTAGCAACATTTATCATACATAATTAAACACCCATTAAAACAAAATTGCACAATTTGACATTGAATGCTAAAAATGCAAACGATGCATATTTTTGTAATTTTCATTCTGGTAAAACAAACTTAATTACTCCTAATTGTAGAATTAAATCTTAAATGCAAATGTGACATATTTTTGTATTTTTTATTAATTTAACAAATAAACATGCATGGACAAATATAAATAATTATCCTAAAATGCCGCGAAAATTCTCAAAATTGCACACAAAGGAAAATCATTTTATTTTGAACTTTTGGGGAGTAATTCTTTCATAGGGAAAAAATTACGTGCTTACAGCTGCCCCTCTTTGCCCGAAGACACGAAGGGTTTTCGTGCAAAGATAAAGTGAGCGATTTTTGCCCATCCGAGTACTCCGTGTGAAGCATTTTTTGAAAAAGATTTAACCGAACCTTTGCTTCAAAGGTTTCCTACATATCCCTGGCTAGAAGGGAATCAGGTTAATGTAGTTCGGGAAGTTTTGGTAGCTGGGACTACCATGGGACTTCAATGTTACTGCTGCTACATGCTGTTATTACTGCTTATCGATCTCCTTATTACACCGTGCTTAAAAGAAAATCAAGAAGCTAGGCTAGACTACGGATTACAAGATCCCATCTATCTTCCATTTGTTCTTGATGTCTTGCTGTCTTGTCGGCTTGCGTCTATTCCAGTGCTTCTTTCTTCCGAGAACTGACGGGGATGACACCGACCTTTTGCTTCTATGAATACCAATTCTCATTGTCTGGTTCAGACCGCTGGGGATATGGCTTCCTTCATTAAGCTTTTCGGTGCTTCCTCTGGGGATACGGCTTTCTTCATCAGATTTGTTATGCTAGGCATAATTCAATGTTCACAGATCGCTTCTTTCAAGATGCGTCTTTTCTTCCTTTTGACTCATGCGCTTGAATTTGCGCTGGTATCTCTTGTTGCAACCTTCCGCTTTCCGGTGCTGGGGATTTTTATTGTTTCCTACTGGGGATTCCTGTTGGATTCTTCTGCTTTACTGACTTGCAATGTATTCCTCTATTATATGGGTGGGCTCCCATCTTCAACCAACAACTTCGAAAATAAATTCGTCATTCCTCTCTTCAGGCGGGCTCCTGACTTCATCAACAACTTTGAAAATAAAACGCCTTTCCTCTCTTCAGGCGGGCTCCTGACTTCAACAACAACTTTGAAAATAAAATGACATTCCTTTCTTTAGGTTGGCGACTGACTTCAACAACAACTTTGAAAATAAAATGTCATTCCTTTCTTTAGGTTGGCGAGATTTAAACAACTTTAAAAATAAAACGCCTTTCCTCTCTTCAGGCGGGCTCCTGACCTCAACAACAACTTTGAAAAATAAAACGCCTTTCCTCTCTTCAGGCGGGCTCCTGACTTCAACAACTTTGAAAAACAACTTTGAAAATAAAATGTCTTTCCTCTCTTCAGGCGGGCTCCTGACTTCAACAACAACTTTGAAAATAAAATGCCATTCCTTTCTTTAGGCTGGTGAGATTTCAACAACTTTTAAAAATAAAACGCCTTTCCTCTCTTCAGGCGGGCTCCTGACTTCAACAACAACTTTGAAAATAAAATGTCATTCCTTTCTTTAGGTTGGCGAGATTTAAAACAACTTTTAAAAATAAAACGCCTTTCCTCTCTTCAGGCAGGCTCCTGACTTCAACAACAACATTGAAAAATAAAACGCCTTTCCTCTCTTCAGGCGGGCTCCTGACTTCAACAACAACTTTGAAAATAAAATGTCATTCCTTTCTTTAGGCTGGCGAGATTTCAACAACTTTTAAAAATAAAATGCTTTTCTTCTCTTCAGGCGGGTTTCTGACTTCAACAACAACTTTGAAAATAAAATGTCATTCCTTTCTTTAGGTTGGCGAGATTTAAAACAACTTTTAAAAATAAAATGCCTTTCCTCTCTTCAGGCGGGCTCCTGACTTCAACAACAACTTTGAAAAATAAAACGCCTTTCCTCTCTTCAGGCGGGCTCCTGACTTCAACAACAACTTTGAAAATAAAATGTCATTCCTTTCTTTAGGTTGGCGAGATTTAAACAACTTTAAAAATAAAAACGCCTTTCCTCTCTTCAGGCGGGCTCCTGACTTCAACAACAACTTTGAAAATAAAATGCCTTTGGCAATGATTTATGAAACATATATTTTGGCAATGTTCATACAAGCAGGACCACTCGGGTCGAAATAAATCAAAACGTCCTTTGGATAAAGGATTAAATTCAATATCCCGTTTGAGGGCGGATGAACCCAAAATATCCTATTTGAGGGCGGATGAACCCAAAATATTCTATTTGAGGGCGGATGAACCCAAAATATCCTATTTGAGGGCGGATGAACCCAAAATATCCTATTTGAGGGTGGTTGAACCCAAAATATCCTATTTGAGGGCGGATGACCCAAAATATCCTATTTGAGGGCGGATGAACCCAAAATATCCTATTTGAGGGCGGATGAACCTAAAATATCCTATTCGAGGGCGGATGAACCCAAAATATCCTATTTGAGGGCGGATGAACCCAAAATATCCTATTCGAGGGCGGATGAACCCAAAATATCCTCAAAACTTGAAAATGTCTTACCTCAAAACTTGCTGGGGATTATTTTGCTGGGGATGAATTTTCCTTTTCTTCCTTCCCCACCCTGGGTTGTCCGACCCTCTTAAAACTTGGTCGAAAATCTGTCGAAGATTCTTCTACATCTCGATGATCCTCTGGGGATAACACTACGAACCGCTGAGTAACACTGCTGGGGATAACACGGCCGAGGATAGCTCTGTTGAGTAAAATATGTTATCTTACTCCTTCCAAAACTACTTCCTTTCAAGTAGGATGTTCCATTCCTCTGCAAACTGTTTCCTTTTGCAAAACTGTTTTTTTTTTTAATTTTTCTTTGTTTTGCTAGCTTCTTCCTTCGAAGACTACCTCCCTTAAAACTCATTTTGCCTTTCCCCGAAAAAACCCGCTGAGGATACCGATTTTTCACCAAGCTTGTGTTAGACTTCTCGAAATTTTTTGAAATGAACGAAAATTTTCTGCCCTAGTTTGACAATCTTTCTTGCGGCGCATCTTTCTGTCATCGGTAGCATTCCCTGTCCCTGCTTCAAATCAAAGAAAATTTGGTCAGTTTAAAACGTGGTGGTTGGTTGCAATACTCCTGCTGGGGATGCCATCAACCATTCTCCATCTATGCATTGTCTGTCCATCTCGAAGCTTGGGCTGATACCTTCCGCCCTTCTTGACGATTCATTATTCCCAGACCTCTTAACCATTTTCCCGGTCTCCTTATCTGACCTCACGCATTTTCATGATAGCTAGTGTAACTTGAAGATCGTGCATGTTCATTGAGATGATCTGCTGGGGATAACACTCCAAATCTCTGTTTATTCGTGTCAGTGAAAGCAACCTTTTCTGTTGGGGATATCCCTCTTCTTTTGCGGCATAGCAAGTGAAACTGGCATTTCCCCCGACCTTTTAGTCTCATATGAATTTCCCAACTCATGCCCATTGCTCTCCGCGTTGTTCTTTCTTGATTTAGACCATTTGGATGTTCTAATCGGATCTGGTCTTGCATAATTGGAAAGCTGATGGCAAATTTTGAAGTCATTTCTCACTTGTTCTGACCAAACAGACTCTACTGGGGAATTTTCTATGAAAGGAGAAAGATAAACAAAAAGGGAACCGAATAAAAGACAAAGGAAAAAGATGACTCTTTAACAAGAGAAACTATAAATAAAAGCCTATCAAACGCAGATACCGACTCTAGTAATCATGATATGCACATGTGGCCTATCTTCTGCCGTCAATCGTCTTTCAAGATCTTCCCTTGGAAATTCCCCATCTGATTCTTAATCTTATTCGACTTGTAGTGCCCGAAGGGTTTTCACTATCAAGCCTCTCTTATTTTGGTTTTTCTCTCAACTTTCCTCGCCTTATGGTGTCCGTAAAGATTTTCACCGATAAGACTCTCTTATTTGTATCACTTTCCAGCTGGGGATTTGGGGTGTTGCCGATATGACTCTTTCTGCTGGGGATTCTTTTCGGCTATCAATTCATGTCCAATCCATGCTCCTTTTCTCTGTTGGGGATCGGGGTGTTATCCCCGACTTTTGTTTGTATGACTCGGCATCTTTCGAAGACCGGTCAAAAGGTCTTTCTTTGGACCGTAATGTGGGATTTTGGATAGGCTAGAAAGAAAGGGTATTAAAGGCTCAAAAACAAAGAAACTTGGGGTTCAAAATTACAATCTTCGGAACCATATTTGCTTAAAACAAGCGCAACTCTTGCCCCAGTTTCTTGCTTGGGGATTTTTATTTTTGTTATACTATGTTACACTATGCACACTATGACCATTATGGCCATTATGGCTGAGCCGTGAGGTGCCTACGTATCCCCTTTGAGGAATTAGGTCAAACGTAGTTCCCAATTCCTCTTTTTCATTTACCTATTATTTCCTTTTCTTTTTCTCATTTCTCCTTTCTTTTTTGTCATTTTTTTTCTTTTCTTTCTCTTTTTTTTTCTTTTCTTTTTCTTTACCTTCCATGCTCGTATTTTCTAGTCGTTGCTACTGATTCCGAACGAGAGGTACGAAAGAAAAACAAATAAGGCTCAAAAGGGGTAACGAAGGATAAAGTGTTTAGGTAGCAAAACAAAATGCATTCGTCATTCCAGTCTTCAAAACATGCCAAGTGCAAACAACACAATTAAACAAAGATTTGTAGCCTCTTCTGATGGTGCTGGACTTGACAATTATATTCACACATTTGCTTTTTCATTTGTCATTTCTAAAGCACCGTTTGGCGACACTCTCACTCTCATTGCCAATTTGGCGAATCTTGCTTTTAACGGTTTTCTTTGTGTTTTACTTGCCCTAGTTCCACATGACTCGAGATCCGAATAATCTCAAACCGTCCTTACTTCCTTTAAATGTTCTGATCACCTTTCCGGGGTTTTATGATTAACTTTTAAGATTAGGCCCAAACTGTGTGCGCATGTCAGGTCACTAGAATCGGCGCTGAACCAAAATGATAAAGGACTAAACAAAAGGATGACCGGAAATAATAAAGGACCCGATTTTGCATTAGACTAAATGTGAAATGGTTTGAATAACAAAACAAACAAAACAAACCAGAATAAAATCCTAAAACAACCCGGACAAAACTAAACAAACCACTATGACAAGATAAGAAAGTTTGACACAAGACAATATCCGAATTACAACCCTAGTAATCCGGAGAACAGAAATGACAACAAAATAAACCACCAAAAGCTTCTTTCTTGCTAACCAAGGAACGAAGCGCCCTCTCAATTATCAAACCTGGCATCTTAGCCGTTGAGCTTCGCATCAATATTGCCAAGACCATTACCAACTTCAATATCATCAACCTCAGTCAACAAGTTCTCGATAGGGTTCGAGTGCTCCATGTCACTGTAATCGATCACAATCCGCCCTTTTTGGATCATTCTTTCTACTTCACTTTTCAGATTACGACAGCTCTCAATGTTGTGCCCTCTGACATTGGAGTGGTATGTGCATCGTGCAGCAGGATCAAAGCTTCTCGCACGTGGATCTGGAGTATATGCGGGGAGCGGCTCAATCAGGCCAGTATGCCTTAACCTTTCAAATAGACTTGCATAAGATACTCCGATAGGGGTGAGAGCCTTTTCTCGTTTCAGCAACCTCTCGTTCCTAAATGCTTGATTGGGCCGGAAAACTGATCCAGTGGGCTTCTGGTAGGCTTGTGAGGGTAGATAGGCCTTTTTGTGGAGCTGGGTATTTGGAAAGTGAAGCATGTCTTTGGGAGTCTCGTGGAGAGAAGTAGTGTTGGGGAGGGGAGTAGCGTTGACGAGTGATGGATCTACTCGGGTAGCTGGGAAAGCTACTATAAGTGGGTTGGGATGGAGAGTGTGGGGGATCATCCGTTATGGTGTTGGGTTCTTGGGTAAGGACAGAGTTCAAGAAGCTTGGTGGTGGCGGGGGTGGTGCTTTCCCAATCGTCCATGCCTGATACATGTTTGCCACGTGCTGTCTCAGCATTTTCACTTCTTCTACCAACCCGTTGTTCTGTTCGGCCAGTTGTTGTCGGTCATCGGTACCGACTCACTCGATTCTGAGGTTCTGTGTCATTGTCCTTTTTTGCTTTGTAGGGAGGAGTTACCACAACCAACCACTTTTCTATATATGAACACAGCAAAGTGAAGCTATCACGTTAGTGTTAGGGCATTTGACAGATAATCATATATCAGAGATGCAATGCACCTAAGCAGTTAAACCGTTCTGTCAGAGATACAATGCATCCGCGCTTTCCTTTATTTTTCTTTCTCTTTTTTTTCTATTATTCCTCTTTTTCAGAAGTGGTCGAATCTTATGGAGATTGCCTCCGTATCATGTCCCCGCATGAATCAGACCTTGCGTAGTTCGGCCCAATAACAGATAAACAATAATAAATATTTTTTTCCAATTTTCATATTAAAACAAACTAGGTTTCAAAGGTTTGAAGATGACCTACCTACTCGAAAATCAAACAACCCACATATTCTAATCAAAAGATTTACGAACTCTAAAAACAAATGGCCAGCTTCCTTTCTCCGTTTGACAAATGCAACCAAAAAGTTATTTTTGCAAATGTGGCCCCTTCCAAAATTTCACATGAATTTGAGGCCCGGGAGGATAATTTTATGACACTTTACAAACTTGTCCGTTCTTTTACGAAAATACCCTTTCGACAACTAAAAGATACTCTAAGGCTATTTCGGCAAGAACGGTTTAAGACACTGCCGAAGCTGGCTCGGCTTATTTTGACTAAAAATCTTAAAAAGTATTCACTTGGCCGCTGACTCTTTGTTTTTTTTTAATAAAATAAATTAAAAGACCTGGTGTTGCAAACACAGCCTTTCGGCGTCTCGGGGACAGATTTTAAGGCTGCGTTAGCTAACCGGCCAAAATCCTAAAAAATGACCCAAGGTGGCTGTTTATACAAAGTCAGCCTTCCGGCATCCCTTTTGGGAACATTCGGCTATTTTTGACAAAAACAGCATCACCCGACTTATTTATGGCTCTTTTTATCGTTTTTCAAAATAGAAAACTCAATATTGCAAACACGGCCTTTGAACGCCTCGGGGACGAAGATTTTTAAGGCTGTGTGGGTCAACTGGACCAAATCTTAAACATGACCCAAAAGGTGGTTGTTTATGCAAAGTCAGTCTTCCGGCGTCCCTTTCGGGAACATTCGGCTATGTCTTGACAAAACAGCGTCACCCGACTTCTTTATGATGAAATTAAAATTTGACATATATATATATATATAATTATTATTATTTTTGCTATTTTTTGCAAAAGGGGAGGTTGGACATCACATTTATTGCTATTTTTTTGCAAAAGGGGAGGTTGGACATCACCCGACTTATTTATGACAAAATTAAAATTTTGACATGTTTTTTGTTTATTTATTTGTTTTTGGTTATTTTAGCAAAAGGGGAGGTTGGACCCGATGAGGGTTGCCTACGTATCTCACATCCGGTGAGAATCAAACCCGCGTAGTTCGGGATCAGAAGTAAAGGAAATAAGCTAACTCTTTTTTTTTCGAATAAAAATAATTACAAAGAAGAGAGAAAATATTTTTGAATTTAGATTTTTGTTTTTTTTTGTTTTTTTTTATTTTTAAAAAGAAACGACGACTAAAGAAATATTTTTTTTTGAAAAATCTTCTAAAGAAAAAGAAATATTTTTGGACTATTACTCTAAATTTCTGAAAGAAGTACTACAAAAGAAAAGGAAAAATATTTTTGAATTTTGAATTATCTTTTGAATTTTTAAACAAATATTTTGGATTTTGAGAGAGATTAAAAGGAAATATTTTTGTATTATTATTATTTTTTAATTGAGATCTAAAATACTGAGTAATGGAGAATATTTTTTGGAATATGGTGGGCCGGAACCGAAGAGGTTTGCCTACGTATCTCACATCCGGTGAGAATCAGACCCGCGTAGTTCGGGTAATTAACTGAACTATTTTAAAACAGGATTTTTTATTTTTTTTTTCATTTTCAGCAGCAAATAACAAAACCACTTTCAAAGCACGACTCTTTTCATTTTCATTTTTGGCATTTTCATAAACAAATAAATAAAAAAAACTATTTTAAAAATAAGGCTCTTTTCCTTTTCCTTTTTCATGGGAAGACAAACTATTTTCCTTTTCTATTTTTGAAAACAAGATAGAACAACGACTCTTCTTTTTTTTTTCTTTCTATTTTTCCTTTGCTTTTAGTAAAACAAACTAATGAAACATTTTTTTTTCATTTTCTCAAAATTTCAGCAGAGTTTCGGCAGTATTTGGGCAGTGGTTTTTTTTTCAAAAATAAACAATTAACTCCCTAACCGCTATTTTTTTTTTCTTTTCCTCAATTTCACAATATTCCTGATATTCAAAAACCGGACAACACACAAGTCCGAATCAAATGAATGCACAAGTAGCAGCAAGTAAGATGCATCAGGATGGTCATTTTCATTTTTGGTACACCTGTCCTAGACAGACCCAACCCTTGTGTTGAGCCTCCAAAGTCAAATGCACCTGATGCAAACAAACGTTCCTACTAGGGATCCGACATGGAGATGAGTTATTCTAGGTTCATAACCTGGGTATTTGTTCTAGACTGTGTACCCGGGCGGACAACTCGAGTCGAGGAGGGGGCTACGTACCGGGGACCCGCGGGATCGTCCGACTTTGTAACTTGTCCGACCTCTTTCTTATTTCAGGTATTGACACTAACAGAATAGGGAGTCTCGACCAGCTAGCTCCTCCCCGGAGGTAAGAAGAGAAGGGTTTCGGCACAATTTATATACAGTTCAGATAATATCAAAGCGGTAAAAGCATCATTTAGCACATTGAACCCAAACATGTAACAAAATCAGATAAAACCAAATATAACAATTTATCTAAGCTCGAATTTCTAACCCTGAACCAATGGTTCTGGGTCTATTCCCCAGCAGAGTCGCCAGAGCTGTCACACCTCCTTTTTCCGCCCCCGCGAGGGGTGAAGGAGTTTTTCCAATTAAAGGACAATCGAAACGGGATTTGTTTATTTATTTCAGAGTCGCCACTTGGGAGATTTAGGGTGTCCTAAGTCACCAATTTAATCCCGAATCGAGGAAAAGAATGACTCTGTATTACAGTCCGCGAACCAGAAATTCGGATAAGGAATTCTGTTAACCCGGAAGAAGGTATTAGGCATTCCCGAGTTCCGTGGTTCTAGCACGGTCGCTCAACTGTCATATTCAGCTTGTTTATCTGATTTTTATACAATTATGAACTCATGTGCAAGTTTTAACTCTTAACCGCTTTTGTCATTATTATTATATTTTTTTATCAAGAATTGCAACATCATGGAAATACATCTCCAACCACGTCACATCAATGCACCCGTGGTTGTTGGCACATTTCAACTCTGTTGAGATTTGGATTTGGGTCACATAAATGTGCACCCGAGTTTTAAGAAAATTAAATTATTAAAGGCGCGCCTAAAGCGGCTAGCGTATCATTTACTTTGGGTAGGGCCGTGAAATTTTGCTAAACGATCCATCCCGAAGTCTAAGCAATTTTAAAGCAAATATTTACCGAGGGCCCCGCAATTTTGTATTTTTATTCGGCGAGGCTCATC
This sequence comes from Nicotiana tabacum, assembly GCF_000715075.1. NCBI lineage: Eukaryota > Viridiplantae > Streptophyta > Magnoliopsida > Solanales > Solanaceae > Nicotiana > Nicotiana tabacum. The sequence continues at coordinate 181,828,362 of NC_134087.1, read as the reverse complement.
TCATTCTTATTTCTTTTAAAGGAATTTGCAACGTCATGGACATGTATCTCGGACCACGTTACAATCAATGTACCCGTGATTAGAGACACATTTCGACTCAGTTGATATTTGGATTTGGGTCACATAAATGTGCACCCGAGTTTTAAGAAGGTAAGATTAATTAAATCGTGCCTAAAGAGTCTAACGCGTTATTATCTTTGGGGAAGGCAATGAAATTCACTAAATAGTCCATCCCAAATTCTAAGTATTTATTATGACCAATTATTGAGGGCCCCGCAATTTGCATTTTTATTTGGCGAGGCTCGTCTCATTATTTTTTTTAAAAAAAGGATAATCTGAGAATGACTACATTTTTTATTTTTTCGTTTTTCTCTAAAATAAATGAAGAAAAGGTCCTACTTTATTTACATACTTTCGAGTTATTATAGTTAAGTTTCAAAAGTGAGTCGATTAAAGAGTTTACATGGGCAGCGCATAGAATGTTCTACATACAGACAGTAAAAGAAAGAAAAGACTACATTAAACTACAACTTCAAATCTTTCTCATTTTTGCATTCATGCTTCGAGTAGCTTACAAGATGAACCAGTGTATCAGTTTGTGTACCTGGTATTTGGAAAGCAAGGAAAGAAGATGAAGATCAGTAGAAGCAGCAGTAGTGTAAATACACAGCAACAACAGGTTCAGCAACACAACAAAACCAGTAACGACCAGTAGAATAACTCAGTAACAGATTGAAAAACCAGCAGTACCGGAATGCAATCGCAGTCAAAGCAGAAGAGAGACGGATACAAGATGCAGTAGTTTACTGATTTTAAATAACACTCAAGGAAAGGCAAACGGAAATTATTCAAGTAAAAGTTCAACTTGTTTTTCTCTTTTGCTCTCAAATTCTGATTTCTCAAAATTCAGTCAACACTCTCCACTTTCTTTTTTGTTTCTTCTTCTAAAGTCTCTTCCTTTTCTGTCTCCAAGTCCAAGTCCTCTTTTTGTGTCAAAGAATGACTCTATTTATAACAAGACTCTTGTCTTGAACCACTCCCCGAAATATTCCCCTCATTGCATGCTTTGTTTCCCACTACCTTAAACAAATGAATTATTCCACACTATTTTGTGTCTTGTCCCCCACTATATTAAACTAAAGAATTATTCCCCCTCCATTATATCTTGTCCCCCATGCTTAACTTAAACAATTATATTATTCTCCCACTACATTATGTCTTGTCCCCCATTATATTAAACAATTATATCACCTCCCCACTAATTTATGTCTTGTCCCCCACAATGTACTATTTTAATATTGTTAATGCCTAGTGGACAGAGCACTTAGATTAAATAATTGTTCAAATGTTCAATTCCAAAAATACCCCTCCGACCTTACTGAAATTACCATTTTACCCCTGAACGTACTGCAATTTACCAATCTACCCCCATCAGCTATAACCAATTCACCTAATCAATTCCAACCAAAATATAGCAAATATGACCCATTTCTAAACAAATTCAAACAACAAATCTCATGAACACAGATTGAATCATACAACATCAAATTAATGGGAATAAGTTAACCATATTGGGAACCAATCCTGGTTAACTTAGACAAAAAATGAATGAACAAGGAGACAACAATATTAACAACAAAAGTGAACTGAATATTAGCAAAGATACTATACATTATTAGCAAAGATACTATACATTCAATATTAGCAAAGATACTATACATTCTACAACTAATAATCACGAGTGACAAACCAATCGAACTCAAATTCGACTAAAAGAATTCAACGAATTTCTTACAACCAAGATTCAATCCAAGAAGGATTCAAATTCCTTAAACCCATATAGATCATAAAAATGAGAAAGGGAGATGAGACGGACCTTAAAAACTTTTAACAATACGGACCTTGACTGCGTATGAACTATTTCGATGACCCCGACCAAAGCTCGAAAAACGAGATGGTGAGGCCTCGTTTTGGTTTTGGACTGAAGGCGATGAAAACAAAAGTGAAGCAGCAGCGAAGGAGCTTGGTTTTAAATCCAGATGCTCGACGAGGCAGCAGCAACGCAGCCAAAGCAGATGCTGGATGTGGCTAAGGCAGCAGCAACGCAGCAGAAGGTTTGTTGGCGGAGCTGGACGTCGGCGAAGGTGGAGCTGGAGCAACAGTCTTGGAGATTTTGCTGCTCGTTGGTTTTCGACGAGAATGGGGTCAGCTGGTCTGTTGAAGACGAAGCAAAAGAAGCAGTAGGTGATGGGTGGAGAAGAAGACGCAGCAGCAGCCATGGGTGTCGAGCTCAAGCTCGATGGCGATGGACGAGTGGCTGACGAAAAAAAAAGCAGCAGCCATGGTGGATTGCTGGTGGTTGCTTGGCTGCGTCGCTGGTTTTCCTGCGACTGGAGGAGCTCGCGACGGAGGGCGGGGTCGTTGGGATGTCGTGAGGACAATGAAGAAGAAGAAGAAGAAGCAGCCATGGATGGGCTGCTGCGTGTGTGTGTGTTTTGTTGTGTATGTGTGTGTGTGTTGCTGTGTGTGTTGTCTATGGGGAAAGGGAGGTCGTGTGAGGGAGAAGGGCAGCATCCATGGCTGCTTGGGGAAGGTGATGGAGAAGAAGAGGGAAAGAGAGGGGGGCGGATGGGTTTGGTCTAGGTTTAGGAAATGAAAAATGAATATTAGGAGGGGTTAGGTCATTTGGGGTTATGGGGAGGACCGGGTCGACTCGTATTGAAATGGACCGGGTCATGGGGAAGGTTGGGTATTTTTTTGGGCATGTGGTTTGAAATTGAAGAAGAGGCCCAATTCAAATTTTCTTTATATTTTTTGCTCTATTTTCTTCTACTTTCTAATTAATAAAACTAAAATTCTAAATAACTTATAAAAAATACTAACTAATTCCTAGCAACATTTATCATACATAATTAAACACCCATTAAAACAAAATTGCACAATTTGACATTGAATGCTAAAAATGCAAACGATGCATATTTTTGTAATTTTTATTCTGGTAAAACAAACTTAATTACTCCTAATTGTAGAATTAAATCCTAAATGCAAATGTGACATATTTTTATATTTTTTATTAATTTAACAAATAAACATGCATGGACAAATACAAAAATTATCCTAAAATGCCGCAAAAATTCTCAAAATTGCACACAAAGGAAAATCATTTTATTTTAAATTTTTTGGGAGTAATTCTTTCATAGGGCAAAAATCACGTGCTTACAACTAGGGCTTGAGTTTAAGAGGCCTTTAATTGAAGATTTGAGGGGTCATTTGGACTCCAATTTCAGTGTTCTTGTTATGTATAGACTCGTGAGAGTACGAGGTTTCTGAAATGTAAATTTCACCCGATTTCGAGACGTGAGCCCTGCGCGTTTTGGTCATTTTACATAATTTCGCGTATTAACTTAGAATTTAATTGTAGAATCAGTTACTTGAAGTGTTATTTACATTATGCAATTGAATTGAATAGATTTGGCCTATTTGGAGTCGAGTACTCGTGGCAAAGACGTGGTGTTGGGTTAATTTTAAGTCGGTTCGAGGTAAGTGGCTTATCTAACCTTGTGTGGGGGACCTTTCCCTAGGATATAATATATTTGATAATTGAAATGTCTTGTACGTGAGGTGATGAGTGCGTACTTGAGCTAATTGTTGAAAACCGGATTTACTTAAAGTAGTTAAATTGAGTTCCTATCTTTTATGTTTTATTCTACTTGCAAACTTAGCCTGTGTTAGTTTAGAAAAGCATGCTTATTTGAATTAATTGCCTATTTGCTTAAACTGCCTTAATTGCATTACGTGAAGCATGTTAGGCTAGAATTAACTGTTTACTTAGTACGAAATTAGCATTTTTATTGAATATTCTTGTGTTGCTGCTGTGTATTTAAATTTGGGTCTACGGGACGGTATCTTGGGAGATCTCCTGCATATATTTATGATCTGGACTGAGGTGTAGGATACTAAGAGATCTCTGGCATGTATATTGAGGATACCGAGAGATCTTCGGGATACCAAGAGATCCCTGGCATATATTGAGGATACCAAGAGATCCTCGGGATACCAAGAGATCCCTAGCATATATTGAGGATATCGAGAGATCCTCGGGATGCCAAGAGATACCCGACAAATATTGAGGATACCAAGAGATCTCTAGTGCATGTTGAGGATACTAAGAGATCCTCGAGATACTAAGAGATCCCCGATTACTTTCCTTATGGTTTGCCTTCATCTCTATTTCCGTTATTGTACTCTTATTATCCTGTGTAGATTCTTACTGTAGATTCTCAATTGTACTGCTTATCTTATCTTGTCATCTTTATATTTATTTAATCTCAGTAGGGCCCTGATCTTCCTCGTCACTACCCAACCGAGGTTAGGCTTGGCACTTACTGAGTACCGTTGTGGTGTACTCATGCCCCTTCTGCGCATGTTTTTCATGTGCAGATCCAGGTACCTCTACTCAGGCTTACCATTCTTGAGGCGAGGCGAATCTATGGGACTTCGAGGTATACATGCCGCGTCCGCAGACCGAGGAGTCTCTTTCTATTCCTACATTTTAGTATTTAGCCCTTTTGTACTTCTGTTCTTATTAGACAAAATTTTGGAGTTAGAGCTATGTAGTATTTCTTTTTCTTAGCTTGTGATTCGTGGGTTTTCGGGTCTTGGATTTAGGTATTTGTTTTGAGATCTATATAAATATGGTGTATGACGAGCGGCACATTTAACACTGTTATTGCCTTATTTCTATTTTTAAATTGTTTTACTTCCGCAAGTTTTGGTTATCTTCCACAAGTTTAGGCTTACCTAGTCGTAGAGACTAGGTGCCATCACGGTGGTTCACGGAGGGCGAACCAGGATCGTGACAAGTTGGTATCAGTGCTCTAGGTTCATAAGAATCATGGATCACAAGCCGGTTTATTAGAGTTTCGATGATCGGTATAGAGACGTCTGTACTTATCTACGAGAGGCTATGTAAGTGTTAGGAAAATTCCACTTCATTTGATTTCCTTGTCGTGCAATATTTTGACAACCCAATTCTAAAATTTTGTCTTATATTCTCTCACAGATGGTGAGGACACGTGCTACCTAAGATGATCAAGCACTCGTGCCCCCTACTGCAACCGTCATAGGCCGGGGATAGGGTAAAGGCCGAGGACGCGCACATGGTGTAGCCAGAGCACCTGCGTGAGCTGCCGCCGAGATACCACCAGCGGATCTAGCCAGAGTCCAGGCACCTGACACGCCTACTACTACTACCACTCCAGCTCTTCAGGAGACTTTGGCACAGTTCATGAGCATGTACACCACCTTGGCTCAGGCAGGGTTGCTTCCCCTTGCTGCAGCTACGTCTCAGGCCGGGGGAGGAGCACAGACTCCTGCCGCCTGCACTTCTGAGCAACGAGTGCATGTTGAGCAGGTCCCTGAGATTATTCTTGTGCTGCCTGCAGTTCCAGTTCAGCCCGATGACAGGGCGGCGGCTTCCAAGGATGTGTAGTTGAGGCTTGAGAGGTTTAAGAAGTACAAGCCACATGTATTTAGTGGTCTAGCATCGGAGGATTCTCTCGGATTTCTTGATGAGTGTTACCGCATTCTCCATACCATGGGTATCTCAGGATCGAGCGGGGTTTCTTTCACTACCTTCTAGCTTCGAGGAGCCGCCTATGAGTAGTGGCACACCTATGAGTTAGACAGTCCAGATGAGGCTGCTTCACTGACTTGGACTCAGTTTTCAGATCTGTTCTTGAGAGAGTATGTTCCTCAGAGCCTTAGGGATGCATGGCACGTAGAGTTTGAGCATTTGCGCCAAGGCTCTATGACTATCTCAGAGTATGCTGTCCGTTACACCAGTTTGGCTAGGTATGCGCCAGCTTTGGTTTCTACTGTCTGCGAGAGGGTTCGCCGGTTTATTGAGGGCTTTATTCCTAGCATCAGATCTAGCATGGCTCGTGAGTTGGAGATGGATATTTCTTATCAACAAGTGATGAGCATTGCTAGGAGGGTCGAAGGTATGCATGCTAGGGAGAGAGAGGAGAGGGAGGCCAAGAGGTCTCGAGAGTCATGCCATTATTCTGGTACCCGTACCCCAGCTGTAGGTCGTCATGGTAGGGGTTATATGAGTCACCATGTTCATTCAGCTCTTCCAGCATCCAATAGTGCTCCAGCTCCTCCTAGACCTCAGGAGCCTTATTATGCACCTCCGATTTCTAGCGCTCCTCTTGTGCGGGGTGCTTTCAGAGATCAGTCCAACAGACCTGGCCCTAGCTAGTCGCGGCCACCACATCCTCCCAGAGCTTGTTTTGAGTGTGGTGACACACACCACATGGTGAGGGATTGCCCTAGACTTGGGAGGAGTGCACCTCCACAGACTTCTCAGTCACATCGTGCCCCATAGAGTTCTGAAGCTATGATTACAGCTCCAGTTGCTACCCCAACTGCTTAGCCAGCTAGAGGTGGAGGTCGGGGAGGTAGAGGTCGCCCTAGAGGGGGAGGCCAGACCAGATACTATGCCCTTCCTACCCGTACCGAGGTTGTTGCCTCTGATTCTGTTATCACATGTATTATATTGGTTTGCCATAGAGATGCATCGGTTCTATTTGATCCAGGCTCTACTTACTGTTATGTGTCTTCTTAATTTGCTCCGCATTTGGGTGTACCTCGAGATTCTTTGAGTTCCCCTATTTATGTTTCTACTCTTGTGGGAGATTCTCTCGTTGTGGACCGCGTTTATCGGTCGTGTTTGGTTTCTCTTAGTGGTTTTGAGACCAGAGCCGATTTATTGTTACTCAGTATGGTTGACTTCGATATTATCTTGGGCATGGACTGGTTGTCGCCCCATTATGCTATTCTTGATTGTCACGCCAAAACCGTGACGCTAGCTATGCCAGGTGTACCACGTGTTGAGTGGAGAGGTACTTTAGATCATACTCCCAGTAGAGTTATTTCTTTTCTTAAAGCTCAGCGTATGGTTGAGAAGGGGTGTGATGTGTATTTAGCTTATGTGAGAGATGTCAGTATTGATACCCCTTCAGTTGATTCAGTTCCAATAGTATGGGATTTTCCCAATGTATTTCCAGCCGACCTTCCAAGCATGCCGCCTGATAGAGATATTGATTTTGGCATTGATTTGTTGCCGGGAACCCAGCCAATTTCTATTCCTCCGTATCGTATGGCTCCTCCTAAGTTGAAGGAGTTGAAGGATCAGTTACATGAATTGCTTGATAAGGGTTTTATTCGACCCAGTGTATCACCTTGCATTCTCCTATCTTGTTTGTGAATAAAAAGGATAGTTCTATGCGTATGTGTATTGATTATCGCTAGTGGAACAAAGTGACAGTTAAGAACCATTATCCTTTGCCTCATATTGATAATCTGTTTGACCATCTTCAGGGCGCACGGGTGTTTTCTAAGATTGAATTGCGCTCAAGTTACCATCAGTTGAAGATTCGGGAGCCAAATATCCCGAAGACTACTTTCAGGACTCGGTATGGTTATTACGAGTTCCTTGTTATGTCATTTGGGATGACAAATGCCCCAGCAACCTTTATGCATTTGATGCATAGTGTGTTTCGGTCATATCTTGACTCGTTCGTCATTGTCTTTATTAATGATATTCTGGTGTATTCCTGGAGTTGGGAAGATCATGAGCAGCACCTGAGGACTATGCTTCAGACTCTGAGAGAGAAGAAGTTATATGCTAAGTTCTCGAAATGTGAGTTTTGGTTGGATTCAGTGGCATTCTTAGACCCCGTGGTATCGAGTGAGGATATTCAGGTGGATCCGAAGAAGATAGAGGCCGTGCAGAGTTGGCATAGACCATCATCAGCTACAGAGATCCGTAGTTTCCTTGGTTTGGCGGGTTACTACCGTCGTTAGGGGTTTTCATTGATTGCAGCCCCCATGACCAGGTTGACCTAGAAGGGTGCTCCGTTTCAGTGGACGGAGGAGTGTGAGGTGAGCTTTCAGAAGCTCAAGACAGCTCTGACCATATCCCCAATTTTGATACTGCCTACAGGTTCGGGGTCTTATACGGTCTATTGTGATGCCTCGAGGGTTGGCCTCGGAGCGGTGTTGATGCAAGACGGTAGGGTGATTGACTACGTGTCCAGATAGTTGAAGATATATGAGAAGAACTACCATGTTCACGACCTTGAGTTAGCTGCCATTGTTCACGCCCTGAAGATTTGGTGCCATTACTTATACGGTGTGCTTGTGAGATTTATACTGACCATCGGAGCTTGCAGCACTTGTTCAAGCAAAAGGATCTAAATTTGCGCCAGAGGAGGTGGTTAGAGTTGCTAAAGGACTATGATATCACTATTTTGTATCACTCGGGCAAGGACAATGTGGTGGCCGATGCTTTGAGTCGTCAGGCAGAGAGTTTGGGAAGTTTGGCTTATTTACCAGCATCAGAGAAGCCTCTGGTGATGGATATTCAAGCCTTAGCCAGCCCGTTTGTGAGATTGGATCTTTCGGAGCCCAGTCGGGTTCAAGCTTGCGTGGTTTCTCGGTCTTCCTTATTTGATCGTATCAGGGAGCGGCATTATGATGACCCTCATTTGCTTGTCCTCAAGGACAAGGTTCAACACGGTGATGCTCGGGATGTGACTATTGGTGATGATGGGGTATTAAGGATGCAGGGTCGGATTTGTGTACCTATCGTGGCACCCGGATAAAGAAAGATATAGTTGGATTCGTAGCTCGGTGTCTCAACTGTAAACAGGTGAAGTATGAGCACCAGAGACCAGGTGAGTTGCTTCAGCAGATAGAGATTCTGGAGTGGAAGTGGGAGCTGATCACCATGGACTTTGTAGTTGGTCTCCCACGGACGTTTAGGAAGTTTGATGCTATTTGGGTGATTGTGGATCGGCTGACCAAGTCCGCTCACTTTATTCCTGTGTGTACTACTTATTCCTCGAAGCGGTTGGCGGAGATCTATATCTGGGAGATTGTTCGCCTGCATGGTATTCTGGTTTCTATCATTTCAGATAGAGGTACCCAGTTCACATCACAGTTTTAGAGAGCCGTTCAGCATGAGTTAGGTACTTGGGTAGAGTTGAGTATAGCATTTCACCCTCAGACGGACGGACAGTCCAAGTGCACTATCTATATTCTTGAGGATATGCTATGTGCGTGCGTGATTGAGTTTGGAGGGTCTTGGGATCAGTTCTTGCCATTGGCGGAGTTTGCTTCCAACAACAACTATCAGTCCAGCATTTAGATGGCATAATATGAGGCTTTATATGGGAGACGGTGTAGATCCCCGGTGGGCTGGTTTGAGCCGAGTGAGGCTAGATTATTGGGCACAGACTTAGTTCAGGATACTTTGGAAAAGGTTAAGGTGATTCAGGATAGGTTTCATACAGCCCAGTCCAGACAGAAGAGTTACGCGGACCGGAAGGTTTATGATGTTTCCTATATGGTTGAAGAGTGGGTTCTGCTTCGGGTTTCGCCTATGAAGGGCGTTATGAGATTCGGGAAGAAAGGGAAGTTGAGTCCGACATTTATTGACCCTTTTGAGATATTGAGGCATGTTGGTGAGGTTGCTTATGAGCTTGCCTTACCTCCCAGCTTGGCAGGAGTTCATCAGGTATTTCATGTTTTGATGCTCCAGAGGTATCACGACGATCTGTCGCACGTGTTGGATTTTAGTTCAGTCCAGTTGGACAAGGATCTATCTTATATTGAGGAGCCAGTGGCAATATTGGACAGGCAGGTTAGAAAGCTGAGGACAAAGGATATTGCATCAGTGAAGGTCCAATGGTGGGGTGAGCCGGTCAAGGAGGCGACCTGGGAGGCCGAGCAGGATATGCGGAGCAGTTACCCTCATCTTTTCACTACTTCAGGTATGTCTCTATGCTCGTTCGAGGACAAACGTATGTTTATGTGTAGGAGGATATGATGATCCGGCCGGTCATCTTAAGAATTAACGCCCCGATCACCCTATTAACTGCTTTTCCCAAGTTTATTATGCTATTTTGATTTGTCGGGATGTTCGGTTTTGAGTTTCGGAGAGTTTTGGGACACTTAGTCCCTAAATGAGAGCTTAAGTGTTGGAAAGTGACCGTAGTTGGAATAGTATAGAGATAACCTCGGAACAGAAATTCGATGGTTCCATTAGCTCCGTTGGGTGATTTCGGGGTTAGGAGCGTTTTCGGATTGTGTTTTGGAGATCCGTAGCGTATTTAGGCTTGAAATGCCGAAAGTTGAATTTTGGAAGTTTCCGGTTCGATAGTAAGATTTTGATCCGATGGCCGGAATGGAATTCCAAGAGTTGTAGTAGTACTGTTGTGTCATTTGGGATGTGTGTGCAAAATTTCAGGTCATTCAGACGTGTTTTGGTTGGGTTTTCGATCAAAAGCGGAATTCGGAAGATTTTAGAAACTTAGGCTTGAATCCGATGTGTTTTGGTTGTTTTGATGTTGTTTGAGGTGTTTTGAAAATTGGTACAAGTTTGAATAAAGTTTTAGGATATGCTGATGCCTTTGGTTGACGTCTCGAGGGCCTCGGGGTGATTTCAGATGGTTAACAAGAAAATTTAGAAAATGTTGCAGCTACAGTATTTTTGTTGCTTCTGGTATTTTCGCATCTACGGGTTGGGGACCGTAGATGTGGCACCGCAGAAGCGGCTAAAGGACTGTAGAAGCGGATTTTGGCCTTTCCTTCAGGTTCCGCAGATGCGGAAGGGACACCGCAGAAGCGGTGTCACATCTGCGAAAATGTAATCGCAGATGTGGTTTCTGGTATTTAAATGAAAGTCGTTGATGCGACGAAGTTTCCGCAGATGTGGTCCCAGGGTCGCAAATGCGGAAATCTCTGGGCAGAACATATAAATAGTTGCCTTCGCGAATTTGAGGGATTCTTTCACCATTTTCATCCGGGTTTGAAGCTTTTGAGAGAGATTTTCGAGGAAATTAAATGTGGAGGTAATGTCCTTGACTTCATAACTCGTTTTTATGTGATTAAAGACCTAACTAGTGGTGAGAAATTTGGGAAAAAATGGGTAACTAGGGCTTGAGTTTAAGAGGCCTTTAATTGAGGATTTGAGGGGTCATTTTGGACTCCGATTCAGTGTTCTTGTTATGTATAGACTCGTGAGAGTACGAGGTTTCTGAAAATGTAAATTTCACCCGATTCCGAGACGTGGGCCCTAGGCGCGTTTTGGTCATTTTACATAATTTCGCGTATTAGCTTAGAATTTAATTGTAGAATCAGTTACTTGAAGTGTTATTTATATTATGCAATTGAATTGAATAGATTTGGGTCATTTGGAGTCGAGTACACGTGGCAAAGACGTGGTGTTGGGTTGATTTTGAGCCGGTTCGAGGTAAGTGGCTTGTCTACCTTGTGTGGGGGACCTTCCCCTAGGTTATGATATATTTGATAATTGAATTACCTTGTACGTGAGGTGACGAGTGCGTACTTGAGCTAATTGTTGAAAACCAGTTTTACTTAAAGTAGTTAAATTGAGTTCCTATCTTTCCTGTTTTATTCTACTTGCAAACTTAGCCTGTTGTTAGTCTAGAAAAGCATGCTTAGTTGACTTAATTGCCTATTTGCTTAAACAGCCTTAATTGCATTATGTGAAGCATGTTAGGCTAGAATTAACTGTTTACTTAGTACGAAATTAGCATTTAATTTAATATTCTTGTGTTGTTGCTGTGATTTTAAATTGGGACTATGGGACGGTATCCCGCGAGATCCCCTGTACGTATTGATGACCTGGACTGAGGTGCGGGATACCAAGAGATCCCTGGCACATAGATTGAGGATACCAAGAAATCCTCGGGATACCAAGAGATCCCTGGCATATATTGAGGATTCCCAAAGATCCTCGGGATACCAAGAGATCCATGTCATATATTGAGGATACCAAGAGATCCTCGGGATACCAAGAGATCCTCGGCATATATTGAGGATACCAAGAGATCCTCGGGATACCAAGAGATCCCTAGTGCATGTTGAGGATACTAAGAGATCCTCGGAATACTGAGAGATCCCCGGTTACTTTCCTTATGGTTTGCCTTCATCTTTGTTTCCATTATTGTACTCTTATTATCCTGTGTAGATTCTTACTGTAGATTCTCAATTGTACTGCTTATCTTATCTTGTCATCTTTATATTTATTTAATCTCAGTAGGGCCCTGACCTTCCTTGTCAATACCCAATCGAGGTTAGGCTTGGCACTTACTGAGTACCGTTGTGGTGTACTCATGCCCCTTCTGCGCATGTTTTTCATGTGTAGATCTAGGTAACTCTACCCAGGCTTACCATTCTTGAGTCGAAGCGATTCTACGGGACTTTGAGGTATATTTGTCATGTACGCAGACCGAGGAGTCTCTTTCTATTCTTGCATTTTAGTATTTAGCCCTTCTATACTTCTATTCTTATTAGAAAAAATTTCGGAGTTAGAGCTATGTAGTATTTCTTTTTCTTAGCTTGTAATTCGTGGGTTTCCGGGTCTTGGATTTAGATATTAGTTTTGAGATCTATATAAATATGGTGTATGCCGAGCTGCACAATTAACATTGTTATTGCCTTATTTCTATTTTTAAATTGTTTTACTTCCGCAAGTTTTGGTTATCTTCCGCAAGTTTAGGCTTACCTAGTCGTAGAGACTAGGTGTCGTCACGGTGGTTCACGAAGGGCGAACTGGGGTCGTGACACAGAATTTCAAATGCAGCATGAAGTTGGTTCATTGTCTGTGTCTTTCTTGAATATTCACCAATGATAGAGACTCCATTAGTTTCAATATTTTTGGCCATGATGTTTCCTTCACCCTTGAAGACTTTCACATTATGTGCGGTTTGCGGATCATAACACATAATATTGAAAAACCAATTAATCGAGAGAGCAATATTCTGAAGCGCTATTTTGGTAAGTCCAAGGGTGTGACTTTGAAGGATATTCGAGATTTTATGACTCAGAATGAAATTCCAAAGAATGTTGTGAATCACTGTCACATATGCGAGAGCGATGATGATGTTGTGAAGCTTATGGAAATTCTTGCTGTAGAGTCTATTTTGTTTGGGAAAAAGACTGAGTCATCTGTGATGGAGGAGTATGCATCTATTGTTGAAGATGATAAGGTTTGTGCTGAATATCCTTGGGGTAATGTGGCTTATGAGAAGCTCATTTACTCACTGAAACATGCATTGGACAAGCAGAACAAAGTACGTTCAACTGAGTATAAAGTTGGTGGATTTCCATATCCGTTATGTGCTTGGTTCTATGAGTGCTTCCCAGGTATTTGGGAGAAGTATATAAGAGAGGATGAGTACCTTGATACCCCTCAGGTTCCCAGGATGTTACGTTATGTATGTGTGGGAGAGCCTAAATATCCCGAACTTTTTGATTTCTTCATTAGTCATGAAGTAAGTTACTTTTTTGTCTTTGTGTTTATATGTTGACATATTAGTTTTTTCCCCTCATAATATACTTTTTTTGTATTAAACAGAATTATCGCAACTTTAGGGTATTGGATATAATTCCTACAGAAGAGGAATTGAATTCAAGGCCTTTAATTGGACAATTACCATGCAGCCGGATTCGTTCAAAGGTAGTTAATGCGGTTCCTTTAACTAGTGAATCACCACGTAGTCTGAGTCGATCAATAGAAGCGAAGCGAACTCCTGTTATTGGCCAATCACCACATAGTCAAAGTCGATCAAAAGAAGTGAATCGAACTCCTTTTATTGGCGAATCATCTCGTACCCAGAGTCGTTCTAACCGTTCTACAACTGAGTTTGATGACAATGAATTACTCGACACAATATGTTCTACAAATTTTGATCTGAAGTTTTTTGGTTTTGTTTTTGTAAAAGTACAACATGTTTTTGAGCTGAAGTTTTCTTCTATATCTGAATTTTTGTGTATGTCTATACTAGAGGTTAACGATGGAGGTTCAAAGGCATGCAGAAAAAGAAAGAAGCACGATCATGAAAGAAGTTTCCGATAAGTTTCAAAAGGATGAGCGATCTGCTATTGTGGATGCGGTTTTTGGAAAAGTGAAGGTAAGCTAATTTATAGAGAACTCTTTTTATTTCTACTAATGTTATTCAGATTAATCATTTTTAGTAATTTATTTTCTAGGAATAGTTCGATGAGAAGTTTGAATAGTTATTTAAGATTGTCAACAAATCAAATGGAATGGACGATGGCAATTTTGATTTGAGTAACCATCGAGAATATGTTAGGATGAACGCCTGTTACGAACATCTATCGGATATTAATGTTGTTGATGATGCATCGCATAAAGTCGCAGATGTAAATGCTACATGTGAGGAAGAGGCTTTTGAAGGCGATCAACATGTTCAAGAACAAGTTGAAGAGGAACGTTCCAGTACTGATAGATTGAGCAGAGATGGAAATGATGAAGAACAATTATCAACTGAGAATGTTGGAAGCAAGCAAGGTGCAGATAATCAAGTTGTTTATACTGAAGAACATGTTTCTCATGATGCATCGCATAAAGTCGCAGATGATAATGCTACACATAAGAAAACGACTGTTGAAGGCGATGAACATGTTCAACAACAATGTGGAGAGGAACAATCTGGTATTTATAGACTGAGTAAAGATGGAAATGATCAAGAGTTAACAACTCAGAAAGGTGCAGATGATCAAGTTGTTGGTACTGAAAAACATGCACCGAGTTGTGCTTTGGAAAGTGATATTGCAAAAGGCAATTTGTTTGGTGATGGATATCAAGCACCTGTTGGTACTTTAGAACCGAAAGCGAGTGATGTGTCTAGCACTATTGGGAAATATGATCGGTTTGCAGAAGTACTAGCTATTTGCAATGAAATTGTAGGTGGTGATACACAGGAAATTGTCACTACAGGTATAAAGTGTGAAGTTTATAATAATTCAATGATACCTTAGATAGGAGCTGAAGTTTTGTTTCATGTTTTATATTTTTTTGTTATATTTTTTATGAACTTCAGCATTAATTTTGGATTTGAATTTGTGTTTTGTTTTTGTAAAAAAACTACAGCATGTTTTTTGCTAAATGTTTTGTTTTGTAACTGGAAAACTTCAGCTCTAGAGCTGAAATTTTTGTTTTTGTAACTGGCGAACTTCAGCTCTAGAGTTGAAGTTTTTATTTTGTAATTGTCGAACTTCAGCTCTAGAGCTAATGTTTTTGTTTGTGAGTGGCGAACTTCAGCCTTCTTAGAATTCAAGTTTTTACTGATTTTTTTTATAATATCCTATAGTGAAATTTTCACTATAGGTATAAATTTTTTCTATGTTATATATATAGAAAAACTAGTTGATCTATTCCCCCTCTTTATGAATATGCAGTGGAAATTGAAACTAGTTGTGCTTCAATTGACACAACTCAAAAACTCTCTGATAATACTGAATTGAATGAAGTTAGAGTTGAGAAAAACCTTCCAGAGAATACTCCAATGCTCCTCGACGTTGGTGCACAATTGAATGAAGCTGGAACTGCTGATATCGACAAAGGCATGCAGCTTGGGGGAACCACAGCAGAAGACAAACGTCAAGGTATTCTATAGATCATGAATTTATTACATTTGATCGAAGTATATTTTTTACAGTTTGAAATTTTACATATTTTATTTTCTTTGTTATGTTTTTGAATGATTTTTCAGAAAGACTCGAGGCAGCTCAAAAAGAATTTGGTGAGCTTATGCAGCTATATCAAAAAGGAGAAATATATTTATTCACACCTGGTGGCTCACAGACAGGTGTAAAGTGTGTTGGTATTATTTTATAAAATTTAGTCAGTATTATTTAGTTTTTTTTTTGCATGAAGATACAGGCATATCTGAAGGTAAAGAAATGGATCTGTTGGAATGCAAACACCATCTGTGTCTCAACACTTAGACCAGGTAGTTATTTTTTGCAATTCGATTACGAGCTATTTTTTTGCCTAATGTGTTTTTGTATCCGTTTTATTTATGTTTATATTTTCCTTGCTTTTGCAGATCTCATCTGATGCATCGCAACTTCTTCCAAATCCTAAGAGAAGGAAGATTTCCAGTTCTCCTATGTGTGACACCAGTGATATCCCCAACTTAAATTTATGTTCATTTTCACTTGGTAGTACACAAGGGACTGATTCAGAAGGTAATTCTGCTGCTGTTGTTGTTCGTGAAGTGAGACAAGAACGTCGTGAACAGCACGGAGTTGGTCAAGTATCTGCCACGATGGCTGTGGTTTTTCCTTCTGCTGCTGAACAACGGCAGTTAGTTGTGACGGAACAGCAGGAAGAGCAAGCAAAAGGAAAACTAGATAAAAAAGGGAAAAGGATTCGTATGGAGAGTATTTGGTTGAGATCTTCTTACGTTATTCCTAAACAAAAGCAAAGGGTGAAAGATTGTAAAGTAGAAAAGAATACACGAAGGTGTCCCTTCCATTATGTTAATCAAGACAGTGGATTGATGCAAAGATTTACAGAGTGGTTGGAGATGGATGCGAGTGAATATGATTCCAATCCATTCAGATTAGCTGGAGTTGATATTGCAAAATCATTCTTTACCGAGCTTATGGATCCTAACTGTGATCTTGCGGATGAAGTAAGTTATTAAGTTTATTTTTTGAAGTGTACGCGCGTTGCGCGTGTATCCTTTCTATAGAAAAAAGAATTTAAAACTAACATAAATAATATTTAAATTAAAGATGTATTTAAATTATAAAGTATTTAATAAAAATTACAAGTTCCAAAATAATAATTGATTTTAAAGTCTTACTATTATTTTTAGGATTTCCTACATAATTTATTTTATTAAATTATTCTTAGAAAATAAGTTTATCGTGGTATTGTCCAAATTATCTTTAGGAATAACAGATTTTTTTTATAGTTAACTTTATGGTTTAGGTCACTTAGTGTTTTGATATTTTAAATGGTTAGTCGTGGTATATGCTTATATTTTTATTTCTTTTTCAGAAATGGTATATGTTAATACAATGAATATAAATGATTTTCTATTTAATTATGGAAATAAAAGGTTCTATCAAATATCTCTCAAACTCTTTTTTTATTATTTCGGAAAATAAATCGCAAACAGGCTACGTGAGTTTTAGTAGAAGCATATGACTAATTTTTGAACACCGTTGTTGCTAACTGATAGAATTAAAATTATGTTTCTTTGCTAAATTAAGAGAATGATTTATGAGGTGACATTTGAATTTATTTTAAGCTCCTAAATATTAGGATAATTCAAATAAAGAAATATCTAATGAGTAAAATTTTAGTTGATTTAGAAGTCCTAAATATTTAGAAAAATTATTAAATTACGATTTTATTCAATGTAAAATCTATTTTTGAAGGGCAAAAAAGACGAACGATATTTCGCTAATGGCCTACGTGTTTTTAATATAGTACTAATGTCACGACCCAAATCAAACTAGTCGTGATGGCACCTAACCCATCCCGCTAGGTAAGCCAACTCATCAAGTCCAATATAATATAACTTACTGAGGAAAAATAAATGATCTCTTATACACCTCCTAAGGACTGGTAGTACAAATCATGAGCTTCTAAGAGTAGAATTTACAAAACTGATATGAAACAAATACATCTTCTGTTTGAAAAGTTACATAAACAGAGTTTAATGAATCTAAGGCTAGCATGAACAAGAGGCAGCTACAACAGGGACACCGGTACATTTTTCAAGTCAGCTCCCATCGAACACAACAATGTCGACATCCGAAATCTGCACGCAATGTGCAGGAAGTGTAGTATGAGTACAACCGACCCCATGTACTCAAAAAGTAACAAACCTTAACTTAGGTTGAAAGTAGTGACGAGCTTGTACCAAGGTTAGAGTCCACACCAATATCCAGTAACATCTCATAACAATATAATTAAAGCATCACAAGGAATAACTCAATAAAATGCTCAGCTCGTTCACATTTCCAAAAAAAATATTTTCTTTTCAAGTATAATAGTAAAACTCAATTCCTTTCACTAAAATCACCAAAATATGAGTAAGTCTGAAAACTATGATTTTCCCATAAAACTTTCTTTAAAAATAGGAGATTTCATTTTTTTCAAATGGCATGAGGAAAGTACATCTCTATGCCTATATTTCAATGTGCATGCCAATGCAATGCAAAATAGTGACCAAAACCATATGCATACTCTCAGGGTCAATTCACTCAGTCCTCCCTGTCACTCAATCCGCTCAGTCACTCAGTCCTCCCAGACACTCGATCTTCACAGTCTCTCGGCACTCGCACTCAGTAGGTACCTGCGCTCACTCGGGGTGTGTACAGACTCCGGAGGGGCTCCTTCAGCCCAAGCCCTATAACAAGCCATCTCGTAGCATAAATCAATCAGACCCTCGGCCTCACTCAATCATAAATCAGTAACAACATGTTGCGGCGTGTAGCCCGATCCCATAATCATCCTCACAATTAGGCCCTCGGCCTCACTCAGTCATAAATCTCTCCACTCTCTCGGGCTCAAAATGTCATGAAAATCATCCCAAAAATGATGATATAATGTATCAATAATAACAACTGAGACTGAGAAATTATATGAATAAATGAATATGACTGAGTATGAAATATCAATGAAATCAGTGAGATGACAGCAATAAACGACCACTATGGGTCCCAACAATATCGGCATAAAGCCTAAACATGATATACAACTCAATTTACTTATCACATGGTGAAAACATAGATATCAACAAAGTAGGACCACTATACAGTGTCCTTGAAACAACAGAGTCACCATTCACAAGGTGTACGCCCACACGCCCGTCACCTAGCATGTGCGTCACCTCAACATCAATCACATAATTCGGGATTTCATACCCTCAACACTAAGTTTAAAAGAGTTACTTATCTTGAACAAGCCGACTCCAATGCCGAGTAAGCTAACAATACTCCGAAAATTCCATTATATGTGTGTCAACCTTTGAACGCCTTCCAATCTCCTCAATTCCAAGCCGATTCAAAACTAGTCAAATGTTAAACCTAAGTTTTCGTACGTGAGAGTACGTTGTAAGTCATTGATGTAAGCTCGGAAATAAGATTATATTTGGAAGCAAATAAAGTAAGTTAATCATGTTACCTTGGAGGTTACAAATATTTAAGATCATGAATAACGAGTACCAAGAGGGTTGGAAATCTTAGAAGCTAAACCAATTGAAGAAAATAAGTTTCGTTAAAAGTCGACAAGTTTGGAATATTATAACATGTACTTTAGGGTGAGACTAGGGTTCTTAATATGATAGGGAGGTTATTCTATGAGTTATTTTAGTCGTATGATAATCATTTTCTACATTTTGAAGGCAAGCAAGTTGTGGAACAAGAGTTGGCAAAGGTCATCACAAGTTACATTCATAAATTTGCTGAAATTTAGGTCAAATGTATCTGAGAATTTCTCCAAATATACTTGGAATCATGGGGTGTTATACCTACCAAATTAAATATTTACGAGTCTAGTTTCTAACGCATTAAACCGTTCGTCAATACGACATCGGAGTAGAGAGATATTCTTGTTTTTGTGAGACCGCGCAAGCAGCTCCCAATGGGACCCACTTAGGCGGTGGTTGACCTACTTCAATTTATAAACGATTTGAACGCCTATTTTTGCTCATTTTTCAATTAAACTTCGTCTCCAAACTTCTACTAACCCTCCTAAACATATACCACAAGGGTTGGAAGTGATTCCAAAGTGATTACACCATATTTCAACATCAAAACTTAGTTCTAGTGAAGAACAACACCTCTTTGAGGTTGTGTTGTCATTGAGGATTGTTGTGGGCTGTAGGTGTTGTATTGCTATTGAGGGTTGTTGTAAACTGAATATAACTTGGATTTTGACTTGAAGTTATTGTAGGAGGTATTTATATTGTGTTCTTACTTGTGCCTAAGGTTATCTTGATGTTGATTAAGTTAAATGGATAGGCTAGACATTAACTAGTGAATAAAGTTGCTAATTGAGGATAGTTGAAGTTGTGGATTATTTTCGTTGTTATAAATATATGGTTTAAGACTGGAATCATTGATTAATGACTTCATTATCATGTTAATGATACTTTTATGTTGAAGTAAGAAGTCTATAAGGATTGATAAGGGGTATACGGATTCCAATCGGAGCTTGTCGCTCGTCGTAATGTAGTTGTGACTTGTTGTTGTTATATGGTGTCTTGATATTGATAATTATGTATTGATGGATTGATCCGGTCATTGTTGTTTATATATGGTATTGGAGGAGGCCCTTGTTACAAGGGAGATGCTGCCAAAATTTACGTAAACGAGCTACTAGCTTAAGTTATAGACTTAGCTTTTGCTCAGCACTGATTTTGAATCTCCTTATACTATGATAGATTGAGTTGACTTATTTGAAGAGTTGCTTGGAAGTGATTAAGGACTCAACGGGTTTAAGGTATGTTAAGGCACTTTCTTCTTTCTTTTGGCATGATCTAAAATGAAATGAATACGCTACTTCATAACGAATCTACTCCTAGCAACTAAGGTTGTCCATGTTGTTCTTTCCTTATAAAATTATTCTAAGCAAGTGTGTATGATTCTTGAATCCTACTAAGGTTCATATTGAGGGTATGGATGTCCATAGTGCTCTTAAGTCACTCCAAAAGGTTTAGAAGGTGATTCCATGAGTCTAGCATGCATTATATATAGTATCTATTTTACTCTACCGAGCCGCTCTATAGTCGGCCGGGTACGACACCTATTGTGAAACCATTGATCAATTGGGTTTACCGAGCTCCACGTGGCCGGGTACGATTCTACTGAACCTTATGATGGTCGGGTACGCTTTTACCGAGTCCTCTTTGAGGCCATGTACGTTATGATGATGATGATGCCCACAGAGGCGAATGTTTTAAAAAGTTTATGTATATATATGTATTATGCATTTCATATCATATCCCCTAGAGGCACTCAGATGTTACAGGTTGTATCTCCTCTATCTCTCTCTTTACATTACTGTTCTTGTTTATGCTTTCCTGTCTAACATACTTGGTACATTATTCGTACTGACGTCCCTTTTGCCTGGGGACGCTGCATTTCATTCCCGCATGTCCCGATTGATAGGTTGATAGTCCTCCTAGTAGGCTATTAGCTCAGCGAAGGTGTTGGTGCACTCCACTTGCTCCGGAGTTGCCTATTTGGGCAGTATGCTTTGGATATGTATTCATTGGTATGGTAGGGCCCTGTCCCGACCTTTATGATTTTATGTACTCTTAGAGGCTTGTAGATAGATGTTAGGTGTATAGATAATTGTATGGCCTTGTCGGCCTATGTTTCGAGTTTACTAATGGGCATGTCGGCCTTATAGGCCCGTATGTCACAGTATTCCCTTATATTTTATTCTTGTTATCTCATGACGGATTTTCTGGCTCATTTACTCATGATAACATGATAAGAAAGATATGTTACGTTGGTACTCGGTTGGGTAAGGCACCGGGTGCCCGTCGCGGCCCTTCGGTTTGGGTCGTGACAGAAGTGGTATCAGAGCAGTTCTGTCCTAGGGAGTCTACAAACCGTGTCTAGTAGAGTCTTGTTTATGAGTGTGTTGTGCACCACACTTATAAGCAGGAGGCTACAAGGCATTTAGGTCTGTCACTCTTTCTTCTTACTCTAGATCGTGTAGTAGAGCTCAGTTGTAAGAATTCAAACTCCTAAATTAAACTTTAGTCGTAATACAATGATATCTACATCCACAAAGACAGTTGGTAAGAGATTGCATGTGGATGTGGAAGAGTTGAGTCAGAGGAACTCGATTTCACATCATGCTTATGATGAGTAAATATGATGTCTTCAACAAATCATGTGTGTACTAAGATGTGTATGCTTCTTAATAAGGAGCCTTAAGGCACGGATATCTATTCACGAATTTGGTGAAAATCTATGAGGAATTCAGAAGCTAGATACAAATTTTAACAAGTAAAAAAAGTAAGGTGAAGAGGGGTACGAGGCACCCAGATAATGAAGATAATCAATATTTTCAAATCAGGTAGAGAAATATAAGCATTTTGGTACCTTCATCAATGACAGAGGTAAGTACAATTGGCCACACCCATCTCAGTTATGTTCTATGGGAGCTAACAGATATTATTTAAGAGAAAGATGGGATATTAGGATCCAGTTGGAGTTAGAGTAACCCAAAAATTGTGGATAGGTTGTTATCATTAACTAACGTTCCGAAAGATGGTGCAAATGTGGTAATAGATCTCCTTCTAAGACACCCAGATGGTGAACTCTAGAGTAGTACAATCAGATACGAATACTGGAATATTCAAAAATTTCAGAAGATAGGCAGTGGGATCCTAGAAGGGACAAATATTTACCTTAGTATGACTCTAGCCCCGAGTAAAAAAAAGAATGTTAGGCATTCCCAAGAGCCAGTGAGATGAAGCTAGGGGAGCTTATAGGGAAAGAACTTTTTGTTGAAGTTTTCAGAATAAAGTGATAGACAAAAGAAATATTATCCGGAGAATAAGAAGAAAATAAATGAAGCATTATGAGTAAGATCTGATATATGGGTGATAACAGTAAATCAAAATATGACACGATGACAGAGTCTATACAAAGTGAAGGAAAATACAAGAGGTGACAAGCCTTAAGGCAATAAAAGAGTATAAGCCATAAAGTCATATTCTTATTTCGAGAAATGAGATGGTGACTTCAACGTGATTACTAGGAGGAAAGGTTAGACCCCAGAGTAATAAAAATCAGTATGGGCTGGTGAACAAGATAAAACTGAACATGAATTAGGGACCAGAGGATTTGATAATGGTCGACATCGTGAGAATTTCAAAAATCGTGCTCCAATAATAATAGAATAGACAACAGACGAATAACCTTTAAAGGTTATTTAGGAAGTCGCTTACCTAAAGCAAGCACTCTGAGCAGAGTTAATCTTAAGGGACTAAGTGTGCCAGTTACCGTAGGTGTCACCTTCGTGCGTAAGAAATTTAGTTATCCCTGGTACAGAAGGTTACCATAAGGTGATTAAGGTTCATTGATAATGTGAAAAGATGCCGAATATGAAAAGGTAAAACAACTATAGGTAGATCGTCGTAGTACTAAATCTTAGTACTCCCCTAAAGGGGGAATATGGTGTGATATGATATTAAGTCGGAGTTAAGCGGTTCAGTTAACTATGGAATGGTAAAGAAAGAATGTGGTAAAAAGGAGAAAGGGATGATGTTGCATTTATTCAGTTCCTGCAGATATGTTGCGACTCCAGAACATTATACAAGCACGACACCGGAGAGAGGCAGTAAAAGTTTCCGGCCAGGATGTTATTGATAAATAAGTGTGAATGGACACTTGATACATCAGGAGCTAGTGGTGAGAGATAAGTTAAGACAAAGGATATATCCCAAGAGGGATTATGCAGAATATATATATATATATGAGAATGGACCAACGAGTAATTAGTAGTTGATTCAGGAAGAGCCCAGTTATGGCTAGACAAGAGGTCACAGATAAATCAATAGATCATGCAAGATAAATGTAGTGAATCGCAGCATAGTGAATTCAGTCTCACAGATACGAGATCACAATCATTTGAAAAAAATTTCAGATAGGAGTTGAGGCAGTTAAAGGTACCACTTTTAAAGGTTTATGAAAATAAGAGAGAGTGCCACTAAGGAGACAATAAAAATTTGAGCTTAGAAGTAACCCTACGAGCACAAAGGCATAAATTTATGTAACTAAGGATTATTATAGGCGAGTAAGAATAATGAAAATTACCTTCGGGTGTACGATATATCAAGCTCGCAACTTTACAAGAGCCAGAAGGTCTCCCTAAGTACTACAATGAAAGACTAGCTGAGGAAATAAGGAAGAAGGTTTCCACCTAAGCATAGTGAGTTAAAGAGTAAATTATCCTGTAACAACAATCTCACTCAATATTGTATACACTCCATAAGAAAGTGGCACCTATCATGGCTAATGAATGGGAAAAAAAAGCCATCAAAGGTGATGTTTGAGATCATATGAGGTACAGGAAATTATAGTATTCGTGGGCAAAAAGACAAGCCAAGTATTCATGCAGCAAGTGATAGAACGACCAGCAAAAGTAATTGCTTACATTTAAGGACAACTAAGAAGGCACGAAAGGAAATTTATGGTGCTAGCAAGTTAAAGGAAGGTTACGAGTAGTATAAATAGATCGGTGTAGGTCCTAAGGTAAAGTATTGTAGAGCAACAAGGTTTTAGGTAGATAGGAGTAAGTATATGAAAAGGTGAGTTAGAAGGTGACGAGAATATGTATGTCCTCGGGATTAAACCCATCAAAACAAGGGAACTGATGATTTCCATATGTAATAAAAAACTCGGTACAGCCTGAATGAACACAGAGGAGTCTGAGACTAGGTGCATTTAGAAGAGATGGAATGCTGCCCTAGATGTAGAATAAGGGTGTAATTGTGATAGATAAGAGGATGATGCTTAGGCCTTTGATTGAGTAATGATTTAACGAGAAAGGGATTTCATTAATTGCACGAGATTAGAATACCCCCATAAGATGAATCGCGTTAGGATGCAATGAAATACGGTTATTGAAGTATAGTATTATCCCTAGGTGGATCAAGAAAATCACTTCATATGTTCCCCGATAAGATGTGAGCCCTAGTGACAGTGTATTACGTAAGAGGTTGCAAGTTATCAGTGATAGATTATAGATCAACATTAAGGTGAATAAACAATAGATGGGTACAAGTTCCAAAGTTCGAGATGAGATTTGTTTGTTATTCTTAGGTGAATAATAATGAGGAAGCACTAAAGGACTTAGATTTATACATATAGGATAAGCAGCGAGAGAGTAACCAGGAGTTGGGTAGAAAACCTCGGTAATAATAAACCGAAGTAAGTTTTATGGTATAGTATAACCTACCTAGATGTAGAAATCCATAAGGATAGATATACAAGGCTATGAAACAAGAGATATAAATAGTCTTAAGTTCGATAAAGTACCAAGCGAAAGACATCAGTACACTTATAGATGCCTAGAGGGACAGCTTGTCATAATTCTGTATATGTTCATAAAGTGAGGCTTAGAGATTGGCTAAAAGATGGAGGAAAAAGAGAATATGAGTCGCTAGGCGCTCATACAAGGACATAATCGTACATACTGCATGACATAAGGTAGCAAATGTTACGATGTTGGAAGAATTCCGACCACATGTCATGGCGTGACAAAGAGGCCTAAAAGGGGGGAATGCCCAAGCGTTTGGATTTATTCACAAAATAGTGGGTTAGATGGAAAGATGATCATTAAAGTATTCGTAAGAGCTAGTTTATGAAACTGATAAGCGCATCAATCAACATTCGAGGACGAATGTTCCAAAGGGGGGAAAGATATTACACCCCAAGTTTACATACGTGAGAGTACGTCGTAAGTCATTGATGTAAGCTCGGAAATGAGATTATATTTGGAAGCAAATAAAGTAAGTTAATCATGTTACCTTGGAGGTTACAAATATTTAAGATCATGAATAACGAGTACCAAGAGGGTTGGAAATCTTAGAAGCTAAACCAATTGAAGAAAATAAGTTTCGTCAAAAGTCGACAAGTTTGGAATGTTATAACATGTACTTTAGGGTGAGACTAGGGTTCTTAACATGATAAGGAGGTTATCTATGAGTTATTTTAGTTGTATGATAATCATTTTCTACATTTTGAAGGCAAGCAAGTTGTGGAACAAGAGTTGGCAAAGGTCATCACAAGTTACATTCATAAATTTGCTGAAATTTAGGTCAAATGTATCTGCGAATTTCTCCAAATATACTTGGAATAATGGGGTTTTCTACTTACCAAATTGAATATCTACGAGTCTAGTTTCTAACGCATTAAACCGTTTGTCAATACGACATCGTAGTAGAGAGATATTCGTGTTTTCGCGAGACCGTGCAAGCAGCTCCCAATGGGACCCACTTAGGCGGTGGTTGACCTACTTCAATTTATAAACGATTTGAACGCCTATTTTTGCTCATTTTTCAACTAAACTTCGTCTCCAAACTTCTCCTAACCCTCCTAAACATATACCACAAGGTTCTGAAGTGATTCCAAAGTGATTACACCATATTTCAACATCAAAACTTAGTTCTAGTGAAGAATAACAACTCTTTGAGGTTGTGTTGTCATTGAGGATTGTTGTGGGCTGTATTTGGATGAAATTCCAAGTTGTTGCTGCTGTCTAAGGTGAGTATAACAGCCTACTAATTGTTCTTAATCTTGCTTGTATGTTGGTTAAGTTGTTAGGATGATAAAATACAAGATAATACTTGGGTTAGCTTAAGTCACTTCTATGGTGTTGTATTGCTATTGAGGGTTGTTGTAAACTGAATATAACTTGGATTTTGACTTGAAGTTACTGTAGGAGGTATTTATATTGTGTTATTACTTGTGCCTAAGGTAGGAGGTATTTATATTGTGTTCTTACTTGAGCTTAAGGTTATCTTAATGTTGATTAAGTTAAATGGATAGGCTAGACATGAACTAGTGAATAAAGTTGCTAATTGAGGATAGTTGAAGTTGTGGATTATTTTTGTTGTTATAGATATATGGTTTAAGGCTGTAATCATTGATTAATGACTTCATTATCATGTTAATGATACTTTTATGCTAAAGTAAGAAGTCTATAAAGATTGATAAGGGGTATACGAATTCCAATCGGAGCTTGCCGCTCGTCGTAATATAGTTGTGACTTGTTGTTGTTATATGGTGTCTTGATATTGATAATTATGTATTGATGGATTGATCTAGTCATTTTTATTTGTATATGGTATTGGAGGAGGCCCTTGTTACAAGGGAGATGCTGCCAAAATTTACGTAAACGAGCTACTAGCTTAAGTTATAGACTTAGCTTTTGCTCAGCACTGATTTTGAATCTCCTTATACTATGATAGATTGAGTTGACTTGTTTGAAGAGTTGCTTGGAAGTGATTAAGGACTCAACGGGTTTAAGGTATGTTAAAGCACTTTCTTCTTTCTTTTGGCATGATCTAAAGCGAAATGAATAAGCTACTTCATAACGGATCTACTCCTAGCAACTAAGGTTGTCCATGTTGTTCTTTCCTTATAAAATTATTCTAAGCAAGTGTGTATGATCCTTGAATCCTACTAAAGTTCATATTGAGGGTATGGATGTCCATAGTGCTCTTAAGTCTCTCCAAAAGGTTTAGAAGGTGATTCCATGAGTCTAGCATGTATTATATATAGTATCTATTTTACTTTACCAAGCCGCTCTATAGTCGGCCGGGTACGGCACCTATTGTGCAACCACTGATCAATTGGGTTTACCGAGCTCCACGTGGCCGGGTACGATTCTACCGAACCTTATGATGGTCGGGTACGCTTTTACCGAGTCCTCTTTGAGGACGGGTAAGATATGATGATGATGATGCCCACAGAGGCGAATGTTTTAAAAAGTTTATGTATATATATGTATTATGCATTTCATATCATATCCCCTAGAGGCACTCAGATATTATAGGTTGTATCTCCTCTATCTCTCTCTTTACATTACTGTTCTTGTTTATGCTTTCCTACCTAACATACTCGGTAATTTATTCGTACTGACGTCCCTTTTGCCTGGGGATGCTGCATTTCATTCCCGCAGGTCCCGATTGATAGGTTGACAGTCCTCCTAGTAGGCTATCAGCTCAGCGAAGGTGTTGGTGCACTCCACTTGCTCCGGAGTTGCCTATTTGGTCAGTATGCTTTGGATATATATTGATTGGTATGGTGGGGCCCTGTCCCGACCTTTATGATTTTATGTACTCTTAGAGGCTTGTAGACAGATGTCAGGTGTATGGATAATTGTATGGCCTTGTCGGCCTATGTTTCGAGTTTACTAATGGTCATGTCGGCCTTATAGGCCCGTATGTCACATATATTAGTTTGTATATCATGTTGGGTCTTCATATGTTGAGTATCCCCTTATGTTTTATTCATGTTATCTCATGACGGGTTTTCTGGCTCATTTACTCATGATAACATGATAAGAAAGATATGTTACGTTGGTACTCTGTTGGGTAAGGCACCGGGTGCCCGTCGCGGCCCTTCGGTTTGGGTCGTGACATCAAACAACGTGCAAATTAATCAAAACATACTCCAATTCTTACAATTTAATAATTTTTGAAAATTCCCAACTCCGCTCAAAAAATTGATAGTGGGGTCCACGTTTCGGAATCTGATGAAACTTTCAAAATCCAAGAACACATTCGATTACGAGTCCAACCATACTAATTTTACTCAACTCCGACTCCGGATCGATATTCAAATCTTGAAAATTCATTTTATGGAATTTTTGAAAATTCCTCCATTTCTCTTGAAATATCTATAATCTAACCCCAAAAATGAAGATTAA
Organism: Nicotiana tabacum; assembly: GCF_000715075.1. Classification (NCBI taxonomy): domain Eukaryota; kingdom Viridiplantae; phylum Streptophyta; class Magnoliopsida; order Solanales; family Solanaceae; genus Nicotiana; species Nicotiana tabacum. The sequence goes on along the minus strand of NC_134087.1, from coordinate 181,800,041 downwards.
TTCATGGAATATAATCACAAGGGAGTTAAGAACACTTACCCCAAGTTTTGTGGTGAAGTTTGCCTCTGAAAATCGTCCAAACCGAGCTTCATAGCTCCCAATGTGTAAAAATGACCGAAACCCCCGTTTTATAGCATTTTACCATTCGGGTGCCACAGGTGGCGCGGGACGCTGCCTGTGGAACTGGTTCCAGTAGCTAAAACAATTCCGGTGCCAGGGATAGCGCCCAGCGCTACCCTGGGAGCTGGCGATGGGAAATTATTTTTTCCCTACAGGAAATGGGCATAACTCTCTCATACGACGTCCGAATTAGACAATTCTTTTTGCTATGGCTCCGAAATTTCGATACGGATCTAATGATTCAGTCAAAATAGAATTTGGAGCTCATTTTCTTAATGTGATACAACTTATTCTTGAAGAAACGTGTTGAAACGTTCTTGAAATGCCCAAATCCAACTCCGTTACCCATCTGAAATTCACCCGAGACCCTCGGGACCTCAACCAATTATACCAACAAGTCCTAAAATATCATACAAACTTAGTTGATGTCTAAAATCATATCAAACCCCAATAAAACACAAATCACACTCCAATTCAAGCTTCACAGAAACTAAAAAATTTCAACTTCTACATTTGATGCCAAAACCTATCAAATCAACTCGGAATGGCATCAAATTTTGCACACAAGTCATAAATGACATAACGAAGCTATTCCGATTTTTGGAATTGAATTTTGATCCCGATATCGAAAAGTCAACTCTCGGTCAAACTTCTGAATTCCATTTTTCCAATTTTTTCCAAAATGCTTCAATTTATTCTACGGTCTTCGAAATAAATATCCGAACACACTCCTAAGTCCAAAATCATCATATAGAGCCATTGAAACCATTAAAGCTCCATTCCGGAGTCGTTTGCACAAAAGTCAAACTCCGATCAACTCTTTAAACTTAAGCTTTGAACCTTAAATTTCATTCTTTCAAACTAACTCCGAAATAACTGAAAATCAAAACTGACAATTCACACAAGTCATAATACATCATAAGAGGATATTTAAGACTTAAAATAGTCAAAAGGAGTGTAAATGTCCGAAACAACCGGTTGGGACATTACATTCTCCCCCATTTAAACATACGTTCGTCTTCGAACGTGCTAAGAGTTTCTTTTTTCAAAAGCCATCAAACCGCCGTGTAACCTTACCAGGCACATACCCGGGGTGATCCCACATCACCCTATCTTATATAGGTCTGATAATACCACATAACTGAAATTTCTTAATTCAACCTGGCCTATAAGCCTTAAAATCCAATTTTCAACATCCGAAATTTTCTTTAAGATTAGGATATCGCTCTACATGTTGTATAGGTCTGAACAAGTTGTACCAAGTCGAACCATAACTCAAATACCACATAACTCAATGCTCGTAGCAATTATTTCAATTCACAATAGCTGCCCAAATTACCTGATACCTCTATTAAACTCCATATTAAACAACACCTCATTACAAAACCTTCGTATATTGTTGGTAATGAAAAGAACACGTGGAATTACCTAACTCCAATCAAATCAACATGCCGTGGAGCTTTCCCTCGTTCAACAAGTACCATAGCCAATTATTTAAGTCGAATTCTAAATTATTCTTTTAACACGCTGTAATCAAACCTAATAGTATCCATTCTAGGTCCAATTACCTTATATCACCAAACACAACTACTCTAGATATTCCGATGTAATCCTGCCTTTCTGGCACATAACATTATTTAAACCAACTTCTCAAACTCCGTAAGAAGAGAATACTTGTGTTCATGTGTACAATTTCCTCAAATTGCTCTATAGAGGAAGGAAACAATTAATCATATAAATGATCGAGGAATTACGAATCTCACATGCTTCACAGATAACTCATGTGCTAACAATAATACCCGCACGGATAGCTCACGTGCCAATAATATCAATATATATCTGCACGAACAACTCACGTGTTAATAATATCAACGTATGGATTTGCACGGACAACTCACGTGCTAATAACGTAATCCGCCTGGCATGGTCACAAGCCTCCAGTCCCAACATATCATATAGGAGAAATCCAATGAGTACACCCGTATAGGCTTAATAAAATAAGATTCACATGCTCCTGGACTGCATAAATAACACATTATACTTTATGCGTGAGCAAATTGTTCTATCACAGCTCAATCGGCAAGTTAACACAGAATTAGTAACTACCAAGTTTGTTCTGGAATTAGCCTCTTTGTAATCTCAAGTATAGTCCAGATAGTTCTCAACAAAGTTACGTATACGAGAAACATTATACCTTTAAGCTCAATATTCCACTCTAGGCATATCATAGCCTAAGCATTTTTCCGAGTATGAATACTTGCCCCGATGCCCGCACATGGGATCAAACCTCACACATATGCACACTCACAACGTGTAACTATCACAATCAATTAGTGCAATTAGTGCCTCCACTAAGCTTAAATAAAATACTCACATCAAACATGTCGCAATTCTTGAAATATTATACTTCTGAGAACTCCAGTCTCTAAATTCATAGATCACATAAATCACCGTAACTGATCACAACCTCAGCACTCAAATGACTAATACATCCCTTAAGCGTGATCATCCCACGATAAATATTTTCATAATTCTTCCGTGCAACATAACAAAATCTGAATATTAGTAGTCAATCAATCAGGTGAGTGCCGTAACCAATGAATATTTGTTAGTCCAAATATAATGCGCCCTTTTCTTTTTGCGCTCCCTTCTCAAGGATTATCGAGCAGTTATAACATTCATCTAAATATCTAAAACTAACTATTCTATCCAGAATTCGTGACCTTCCCTTCAAGAATGCACTGTCACCCTGTACATGAAAAGCTTAATCCAGCACAACACACCACATCCATCATGTCATAGTGGGACAAGCACAAGAATCTCATTATCAATTCTGAGTTACCAGCAATTTACATACCGGTTAGTTAGAAACCTTCTAATTGCTCCCATCCAGGGAAAAATCATAATACACAACATGTTCCTCACATCGGTAGAAAATATCTGGCTCAAACCATGGTAGAAACCATCAAGAACATCTTGCAATTTATTTGCACATAGCCAAGCTGTCAGAACTGAATTCCTCTAACTTGACCAAGTCATGTGGGTCGCAAAACCCATGAATATTTCCACCAAAGACAGAAATGATTTATTTGATATTATGGATGATCAGTTACGGAGAGATCACTTCATTTTTGTAGGCTGATCCGGTCTATTGCTCTTTCCTTGTGCCTATTTCACTATAGGGGGTTGGTTCACAAGTACAACCTTTGTAACTCCATGGTATACCTATGGATTCGCCAGTTCTTATTTGGAAGGCTGCAATTTCTTAACTGTCGCGGTTTCAACTCCTGCTAATAGTTTAGCACATTCGTTGTTTTTACTATGGGCCTCTATAGAGCCTCACCACATCATAAGTACACCAAGAACCGATCATATTCATTATCATGTTGATCCAACTCACTACCAAGTTATTATATTTCTTTGATTCCTTTCCGAATTACCCTCAAGTCATCACTCTTACTTGACATACACCACGAACGTTACCCGAAGCTCACTACTAGGGATCCCAGCATAAACCCATAGGGCCTTAAGGCCCATAAGCCATTGTATTCTCCTTAAGCATCCCCGTAAGTACCACAACCGAAACACCCATTCTGAATGTACCTTAGGTGAATTTAAAATCATTAATTTTGCCTCCCTTATACTGGAATACGAAATCCATAGTCATACAGAATTACCGCAAGTTTCGCTACCATCCAATGCAAATAATTGGTTCTAGTGGTATACGAATCCAAAGAAAATTCAATTGCTACATATACATTTTTGAATCCATTAGAACTCTATCAAGAGTCATCTACTCTTCTTAAATCTAAATTGCACCGCCCAAATAGGCCAAATGACACATGTCCCATTAGCACAATAACACTCAAAGAAGTAACCCTTCCTTACCACCACCGGTCGATTTTATGTTCCATAGGCACTACATTCTTCGCAATTAATAACTTACTCATTCCATGACTTTCATATACTCATAAATCGTAATATAATACGTGTTTGGGAATTTCATTATTCTAGTCTTCCTCGATCTCAACCTATGCAAGTTATAACTAATCCACAAGTATGTCTCAGGCCAAAACCTAAATTTAGCATACAACCATGAAATCGAATTGTCAATAGCAGGCTCCCCCACTTGGCTCCAAGCCATATATCAAAACATTCAAAAATTCTCAATACCCATATTTATTTACTACTATAACACCGTAGTGAGACTTAACTAAATTCTTCACAAGCTCATGCAACACAACCTATATTGTTTCTCAAATCGTCCACAAAGTTCACCTTTATTCTCGTGACAGTCAGGTCAACTTCCTTAACTAATTCAAATTCAAATCCCAATACCACTACCCTACCGGTAGTAAAGAAAAAAATTCTCCATACAATATTGTAAGGATCACACATCTGTAGTTTACCTCGCAGGTGATAACCCACCTATTTAGCTTCAAATTGGCATCTCTCTATGACCTTTCACAGGCACAACTATTATACCATCAATTAATCTTTCTGAGTTTGGACTCATCAACAAGACATGAAAATTTTAATTTGTCCCACAATTTCACAACATGAAAGATGCTTCAACACATTCATAACTCGAGACCTTACGTCAAAATCGAGACAGGAGTCATATACTCAAAAGTCCCTTTTTCACTTTCAAACCATCTGAACACATCCCGCAGTCATCTCGTACTTATCATATCACCATTCAACCGCTCATCGAGCCATATATTTCAACTCATAAGGACACTACCATACACATAAGTTCAATACACATGTTGTTACAACTGAAACTACCGAGCGTAAGTTGCGGTTTACACCTGGCCTCAAGTCCTCTAAACTGGCACATTACCGAAAAATAATTTACATATCTCGAATCTCGTTCATGAAATTACAAGCCTTTAATGCACAACTAATATCGAGCGCTCACATGCACACATGCGCATGTGTGTAAGGAATTCAAAGAGTTATCTTTCAAAGCTGAATCAATTCCGCACGATAAGGAAAGAAAGATGGGAAGTTTATCCTAAATTCCCTGCAGCCTCTCGAAGATAGGTATGGACGTCATCATACCGATCCGTAAGACTCTACTAGACACTTGCTCATGACTTATAGAACCTATAAACATAGAGCTCTGATACCAGTCTGTCACAACCCAAAATCTAACTAGTCGTGATGGAACCTAACCCATCCTACTAGGTAAGCCAACTCATCAAGTCCAATATAATATAACTTACTGAGAAAAAATAAATGATCTCTTATACACTTCCCAAGGACTGGTAGTACAAATCATGAGCTTCTAAGAGTAGAATTTACAAAACTAATATGAAACAAATACATCTTCTGTTTGAAAAGTTACATAAACAGAGTTTAATGAATCTAAAGCTAGCATGAACAAGAGGCAGCTACAACAGGGACGCCGGTACATTTTCCAAGTCAGCTCCCATCGAACACAGCAATGTCGACATCCGAAATCTGCATGCAATGTGCAGGAAGTATAGTATGAGTACAACCGACCCCATGTACTCAAAAAGTAACAAACCTAAACTTAGGTTGAAAGTAGTGACGAGCTTGTACCAAGGTCAGAGTCCACACCAATATCCAGTAACATCTCATAACAATATAATTAAAGCATCACAAGGAATAACGCAATAATAAAATGCTCAGCTCGTTCATAGTTCCAAAAAAATATTTTCTTTTCAAGTATAATAGTAAAACTCAATTCTTTTTACTGAAATCACCAAAATATGAGTAAGTCTGAAAACTATGATCTTTCCCATAAAACTTTCTTTCCAAATAGGAGATTTCATTTTTTCAAACGGCATGAGGAAAGTACATCTCTATGCCTATATTTCAATGTGCATGCTAATGCAATGCAAAATAGTGACCAAAACCATATGCATACTCTCAGAGTATCAATTCACTCAGTCCTCCCTGTCACTCAATCCGCTCAGTCACTCAGTCCTCCCAGACACTCGATCTTCGCAGTCTCTCGGCACTCGCACTCAGTAGGTACCTGCGCTCACTAGGGGTGTGTACAGACTCCGGAGGGGCTCTTTCAGCACAAGTACTATAACAAGCCATCTCGTGGCATAAATCAATCAGACTCTCGGCCTCACTCAATCATAAATCAGTAACAATATGCTGCGGCGTGCAGCCCGATCCCACAATCATCCTCACAATTAGGCCCTCGGCCTCACTCAGTCATAAATCTCTCCACTCTCTCGGGCTTAAAATGTCATGAAAATCAGCCCAAAAATGATGATATAATGTATCAATAATAACAACTGAGACTGAGATATTATATGAATAAATGAATATGACTGAGTATGAAATATCAATGAAATTAGTGAGATGACAGCAATAAATGACCACTATGTGTCCCAACAATATCGGCATAAAGCCTAAACATGATATCTAGCATGATATACAGCTCAATTTACTTATCACATGGTGAAAACACAGATATCAACAAAGTAAGACCACTATACAGTGTCCTGGAAACAACAGAGTCACCATTCACAGGGTGCACGCCCACATGCCCGTCACCTATCATGTGCGTCACCTCAACATCAATCACATAACACATAATTCGGGGTTTCATACCCTCAGTACTAAGTTTAAAAGAGTTACTTATCTTGAACAAGCCGACTCCAATGCCGAGTAAGCTAACAATACTCCGAAAATTCCATTATATGTGTATCAACCTTTGAGCGCCTTACAATCTCCTCAATTTCAAGCCAAACGATTCAAAACTAGCCAAACAAAATGCAAATTAATCAAAACATACTCCAATTCTTAAAATTTAACAATTTATGAAAATTCCCAACTCCGCTCAAAAATTTGATAGTGGGGACCACGTCTCGAAATCCGATAAAACTTACAAAATCCAACAACACATTCGATTACGAGTCCAACCATACTAATTTTACTCAATTCCGACTCCGGATCGATATTCAAATCTTGAAAATTCATTTTATGGAATTTTAGAAAATTCCTCCATTTCTCTTGAAATATCTATAATCTAACCCCAAAAATGAAGATTAATTCATGGAATATAATCACAAGGGAGTTAAGAACACTTACCCCATGTTTTGTGGTGATGTTTACCTCTGAAAATCATCCAAACCGAGCTTCATAGCTCCCAATGTGGAAAAATGACCGAAACCCCCGTTTTATAGCATTTTACCATTCGGGTGCCACAGGTGGCGCGGGGCGCTGCCTGTGGCGCTGGTTCCAGTAGCTAAAACAATCCCGGTGCCAGGGATAGCGCCCAGCGCTACCCTGGGTGTTGGCGATGGGAAATTATTTTTTCCCTACACGAAATGGGCATAACTCTCTCATACGACGTCCGAATTCGACGATTCTTTTTGCTATGGCTCCGAAATTTCGATACGGATCTAATGATTTAGTCAAAATAGAATTTGGAGCTCATTTTCTTAATGTGATACCACTTATTCTTGAAGAGACGTGTTGAAACGTTCTTGAAATGCCCAAATCCAACTCCGTTGCCCATCTGAAATTCACCCGAGACCCTCGGGACCTCAACCAATTATACCAACAAGTCCTAAAATATCATACAAACTTAGTTGATATCTCAAATCACATCAAACCCCATTAAAACATAAATCACACTCCAATTCAAGCTTCACAGAAACTAAAAAATTTCAACTTCTACATTTGATGCCAAAACCTATCAAATCAACCCGGAATGGCATCAAATTTTGCATACAAGTCATAAATGACATAACAAAGCTATTCCGACTTTTGGAATTGAATTTCGATCCTGATATCGAAAATTCAACTCTCGGTCAAACTTCTGAATTCCATTTTTCCAACTTTTTCCAAAATGCTTCAATTTATTCTACGGTCTTCGAAATAAATATCCGAACACACTCCAAAGTCCAAAATCATCATATAGAGCCATTGAAACCATTAAAGCTCCATTCCGGAGTCGTTTGCACAAAAGTCAAACTCCGATCAACTCTTTAAACTTAAGCTTTGAACCTTAAATTTCGTTCTTTCAAACTAACTCCGAAATAACTGAAAATCAAAACTGACAATTCACACAAGTCATAATACATCATAGGAGGATATTTAAGACTTAAAATAGTTAAAAGGAGTGTAAATGTCCGAAACAACCGGTTGGGTCATTACATTCTCCCGCACTTAAACATACGTTCGTCTTCGAATGTGCTAAGAGTTTCTTTTTTCAAAAGCCATCAAACCGCCGTGTAACCTTACCAGGTACATACCCGGGGTGATCCCACATCACCCTATCTTATATAGGTCTGATAATACCACATAACTGAAATTTCTTAATTCAACCTGGCCTATAAGCCTTAAAATCCAATTTTCAACATCCGAAATTTTCTTTAAGATTAGGATATCGCTCTACATGTTGTATAGGTCTGAACAAGTTGTACCAAGTCGAACCATAACTCAAATACCACATAACTCAATGCTCGTAGTAATTATTTTAATTCACAATAGCTGCCCAAATTACCTGATACCTATATTAAACTCTATATTAAATAACACCTCATTACAAAACCTTCGTATATTGTCGGTAATGAAAAGAACACGTGGAATTACCTAACTCAAATCAAATCAACATGCCGTGGAGCTTTCCCTCGTTCAAAAAGTACCATAGCCAATTATTTAAGCCGAATTCTAAATTATTCTTTTAACACGATGTAATCAAACTTAATAGTATCCATTCTAGGTCCAATGACCTTATATCACCAAACACAACTACTCTAGATATTTTGATGTAATCCTGCCTTTCCGGCACATAACATTATTTAAACCAACTTCTCAAACTCCGTAAGAAGAGAATACTTGTGTTCATGTGTACAATTTCCTCAAATTGCTCTATAGAGGAAGGAAACAATTAATCATATAAATGATCGAGGAATTACGAATCTCACATGCTTCACAGATAACTCATGTGCTAACAATAATACCAGCACGGATAGCTCACGTGCCAATAATATCAATAAATATCTGCACGGACAACTCACGTACAAATAATATCAACATATGGATTTGCACGGACAACTCACATGCTAATAACGTAATCCGCCTGGCATGGTCACAAGCCTCCAGTCCCAACATATCATATAGGATCAATCCAATGAGTACACCCGTATAGGCTAAATAAAATAAGATTCACATGCTCCTGGACTGGCATAAATAATACATTATACTTTATGCGTGAGCAAATTGTTCTATCACAGCTCAATCGGCAAGTTAACGCAGAATTAGTAACTACCAAGTTTGTTCTGGAATTAGCCTCTTTGTAATCTCAAGTATAGTCCAGATAGTTCTCAACAAAGTTACGTATACGAGAAACATTATACCTTTAAGCTCAATATTCCACTCTAGGCATATCATAGCCTAAGCATTTTTCCGAGTATGAATACTTGCCCCGATGCCCGCACATGGGCTCAAACCTCACACATATGCACACTCACAACGCGTAGCTATCACAATCAATTAGTGCAATCAGTGCCTCCACTAAGCTTAAATAAAATACTCACATCAAACATGCCGCAATTCTTGAAATACTATACTTCTGAGAACTCCTTTCTCTAAATTCATAGATCACATAAATCACCGTAACTGATCACAACCTCAGCACTCAAATGACTAACACATCCCTTAAGCACGATCATCCCACGATAAATATTTTCATAATTCTTCCGTGCAACATAACAAAATCTGAATATTAGTAGTCAATCAATCAGGTGAGTGCCGTAACCAATGAATATCTGTTAGTCCAAATATAATGCGCCCTTTTCTTTTTGCGCTCCCTTCTCAAGGATTACCGAGTAGTTATAACATTCATCTAAATATCTAAAACTAACTATTCTATACAGAATTCGTGACCTTCCCTTCAAGAATGCACTGTCACCCTGTACATGAAAAGCTTAATCCAGCACAACACACCACATCCATCATGTCATAGTGGGACAAGCACAAGAATCTCATTATCAATTCTGAGTTACCAGCAATTTACATACCGGTTAGTTATAAACCTTCTAATTGCTCCCATCCAGGGAAAAATCATAATACACAACATGTTCCTCACATCGGTAGAAAATATCCGGCTCAAACCATGGTAGAAACCATCAAGAACATCTTGCAATTTATTTGCACATAGCCAAGCTGTCAGAACTGAATTCCTCTAACTTGACCAAGTCATGTGGATCGCAAAACCCATGAATATTGCCACCAAAGACAGAAATGATTTATTTGATATTATGGATGATCATTTACAGAGAGATTGCTTCATTTTTGTAGGCTGATCCTGTCTATTGCTCTTTCCTTGTGCCTATTTCACTGTAGGGGGTTGGTTCACAAGTACAACCTTTGTAACTCTATGGTATACCTATGGATTGGCCAGTTCTTATTTGGAAGGCTGCAATTTCTTAACTGTCGCGGTTTCTACTCCTGCTAATAGTTTAGCACATTTGTTGTTTTTACTATGGGCCTCTATAGAGCCTCACCACATCATAAGTACACCAAGAACCGATCATATTCATTATCATGTTGATCCAACTCACTACCAAGTTATTATATTTCTTTGATTCCTTTCCGAATTACCCTCAAGTCATCACTCTTACTTGACATACACCACGAACGTTACCCGAAGCTCACTACTAGGGATCCCAGCATAAACCCATAGGGCCTTAAGGCCCATAAGCCATTGTATTCTCCTTAAGCATCCCCGTAAGTACCACAACCGAAACACCCATTTTGAATGTACCTTAGGTGAATTTAAAATCATTCATTTTGCCTCCCTTATACTGGAATACGAAATCCGTAGTCATACCGAATTACCGCAAGTTTCGATACCATCCAATGCAAATAATTGGTTCTAGCGGTATACGAATCCAAAAAAAATTCAATTGCTACATATACATTTTTGAATCCATTAGAACTCTATCAAGAGTCATCTACTCTGCTTAAATCTAAATTGCACCGCCCAAATAGGCCAATTGACACATGTCCTATTAGCACAATAACACTCAAAGAAGTAACCATGCCTTAACACCACCGGTCGATTTTATGTTCCATATGCACTACATTCTTCGCAATTAATAACTTACTCATTCCATGACTTTCATATACTCATAAATTGTAATATAATCTGTGTTCGGGAATTTCATTATTCTAGTCTTCCTCGATCTCAACCTATGCAAGTTATAACTAATCCACAAGTATGTCTCAGTCCAAAACCTAAATTTAGCATACAACCATGAAATCGAATTTCAATAGCAGGCTCCCCCACTTGGCTCCAAGCCATATATCAAAACATTCAAAAATTCTCAATTCGCATATTTATTTACTGCTATAAAAACGTAGTAAGACTTAACTAAATTCTTCACATGCTCATGCGACACAACCTATATTGTTTCTCAAATCGTTCACAAAGTTCACCTTCATTCTCGTGACAGTCAGGTCAACTTCCTTAACTAATTCAAATTCAAATCCCAATACCACTACCCTACCGGTAGTAAAGAAAAAAAATTCTCCACACAATATTGTAAGGATCACACATCTGTAGTTTACCTCGCAGGTGATAACCCACCTATTTAGCTTTAAATTGGCATCTCTCTATGACCTTTCACAGGCACAACTATTAGGCCATCAATTAATCTTTCTGAGTTTGGACTCATCAACAAGACATGAAAATTTTAATTTGTCCCACAATTATACAACATGAAAGATGCTTCAACACATTCATAACTCGAGACCCTACGTCAAAATCGAGACAGGAGTCATATACTCAAAAGTCCCCTTTTCACTTTCAAACCATCTGAACACATCCCGCAGTCATCTCGTACTCATCATATCACCATTCAACCGCTCATCGAGCCACATATTTCAACTTATAAGGACACTACCATACATATAAGTTCAATACATATGTTGTTACAACTGAAATTACCGAGCGTAAGTTGCGGTTTACACCTGGCCGCAAGTCCTCCAGACTGGCCCATTACCAAAAAATAATTTACATATCTCGAATATCGTTCATGGAATTACAAGCCTTCAATGCACAACTAATATCGAGCACTCACATGCACACATGCGCATGTGTGTAAGGAATTCAAAGAGCTATCTTTCAAAGCTGAATCAATTTTGCACGATAAGGAAAGAAAGATGGAAAGTTTATCCTAAATGCCCTGCAGCCTCTCGAAGATAGGTATGGATGTCATCATACCGATCCGCAAGACTCTACTAGACACTTGCTCATGACTTATAGAACCTATGAACCTAGAGCTCTGATACCAGTCTGTCACGACCCAAAATCTAAGTAGTCGTTATGGCACCTAAACCATCCCGCTAGGTAAGCCAACTCATCAAGTCCAATATAATATAACTTACTGAGGAAAAATAAATGATCTCTTATACACCTCCTAAGGACAGGTAGTACAAATCATGAGCTTCTAAGAGTAGAATTTACAAAACTAATATGAAACAAATACATCTTCTGTTTGAAAAGTTACATAAACAGAGTTTAATGAATCTAAAGCTAGCATGAACAAGAGGCAGCTACAACAGGGACGCCGGTACATTTTCCAAGTCAGCTCCCATCGAACACAGCAATGTCGACATCCGAAATCTGCATGCAATGTGCAGGAAGTGTAGTATGAGTACAACTGACCCCATGTACTCAAAAAGTAACAAACCTAAACTTAGGTTGAAAGTAGTGACGAGCTTGTACCAAGGTCAGAGTCCACACCAATATCCAGTAACATCTCATAACAATATAATTAAAGCATCACAAGGAATAACTCAATAATAAAATGCTCAGCTCATTCACAGTTCCAAAAAAATATTTTCTTTTCGAGTATAAAAGTAAAACTCAATTCTTTTCACTGAAATTTTTCAAATGACATGAGGAAAGTACATCTCTATGCCTATGTTTCAATGTGCATGCCAATGCAATGCAAAATAGTGACAAAACCATATGCATACTCTCAGAGTATTAATTCACTCAGTCCTCCCTGTCACTCAATAGTGACCAAAACCATATGCATACTCTCAGAGTATCAATTCACTCAGTCCTCACTGTCACTCAATCCTCTCAGTCACTCGATTCTCACAGTCTCTCGGCACTCACACTCAGTAGGTACCTGCGCTCATTGGGGGTGTGTACAGACTCCACAGGGGCTCCTTCAGCCCAAGCGCTATAACAAGTCATCTCGTGGCATAAATCAATCAGGCCCTCGGCCTCACTCAATCATAAATCAGTAACAACATGCTGCGGCGTGCAGCCCGATCCCATAATCATCCTCACAATTAGGCCCTCCGCCTTACTCAGTCATCAATCTCTCTAGTCTCTCGGGCTCAAAATGTCATGAAAATCAGCCCAAAAATGATGATATAATGTATCAATAATAACAACTGAGACTGAGATATATGAATAAATGAATATGACTGAGTATGAAATATCAATGAAATCAATGAGATGACAGCAATAAACGACCACTATGGGTCCCAACAATATCGGCATAAAGCCTAAACATGATATCTAGCATGATATACAGCTCAATTTACTTATCACATGGTGAAAACACAGATATCAACAAAGTAGGACCACTACACAGTGTCCTAGAAACAACAGAGTCACCATTCACAGGGTGCACGCCCACACGCCCGTCACCTAGCATGTGCGTCACCTCAACATCAATCACATAACACATAATTCGGGGTTTCATACCCTCAGCACTAAGTTTAAAAGAATTACTTATTTTGAACAAGCCGACTCCAATGCCGAGTAAGCTAACAATACTCCGAAAATTCCATTATATGCGTATCAACCTTTGAGCGCCTTACAATCTCCTCAATTCCAAGCCAAACGATTCAAAACTAGCCAAACAACATGCAAATTAATCAAAAGATACTCCAATTCTTACAATTTAACAATTTATGAAAATTTCCAACTCTGCTCAAAAATTTGACAGTGGGGCCCACGTCTCGGAATTCGATGAAACTTACAAAATCCGGCAACTCATTCGATTGCGAGTCCAACCATACTAATTTTACTCAACTCCGACTCTGGATCGATGTTCAAATCTTGAAATTCATTTTATGAAATTTTAGAAAATTCCTCCATTTCTCTTGAAATATCAGTAATCCAACCCCAAAAATGAAGATTAATTCATGGAATATAATCACAAGGGAGTTAAGAACACTTACCCCAAGTTTTGGCGTGAAGTTTGCCTCTGCAAATCGCCCAAACCGAGCTCCATAGCTCCCAATGTATAAAAATGGCCGAAACCCTCGTTTTATAGCATTTTACCATTCGGGCGCCACAGGTGGCGCCGGGCGCTGCCTGTGGCGCTGGTTCCAGTAGCTAAAACAATCCCGGTGCCAGGGATAGCGCCCAGCGCTACCCTGGGCGCTGGCGATGGGAAATTATTTTTTCCCGACTTAGCATAACTCTCTCATACGACGTCCGAATTCGACGATTCTTTTTGTTATGGCTCCGAAATTTCGATACGGATCTAATGCTTCAGTTAAAACAGAATTTGGAGCTCATTTGCTTAATGTGATACCACTTATTCTTGAAGAAACGCGTTGAAACGTTTTTGAAATGCTCACATCCAATTCTGTTACCCATCCGAAATTCACCCGAGGCCCTCGGAACCTCAACCAATTATACCAATAAGTACTAAAACATCATACAAACTTAGTTGATATCTCAAATCACATCAAACCCCAATAAAACACAAATCACACTCCAATTCAAGCTTCAGAGAAACTAACAAATTCCAACTTCTATTTGATGCCAAAGCCTATCAAATCAATCCAGAATGACATCAAATTTTGCATGCAAGTCATAAATGACATAACGAAGCTATTCCGATTTTTGGAAATGAATTTCGATCCCGATATCGATAAGTCAACTCTCGATCAAACTTCTGAATTCCATTTTTCTAACTTTTGTCAAAATGCTTCAATTTATTCTACGGTCTTCGAAATAAATATCTGAACACACTCCTAAGTCCAAAATCATCATATAGAGCCATTGAAACCATTAAAACTCCATTCCGGAGTCGTTTGCACAAAAGTCAAACTCCGATCAACTCTTTAAACTTAAGCTTTGAACCTTAAATTTCATTCTTTCAAACTAACTCTGAAATAACTGAAAATCAAAACTGATAATTTACACAAGTCATAATACATCATAGGAGGATATTTAAGACTTAAAATAGTTGAAAGGAGTGTAAATGTCTGAAACGACCGGTTGGGTCGTCACAACTAGTTTAAGGGTACGCGCTTTGCGCGTGTACCTATATCAATGAATGCTAAATTTTTAAAAGGTTATATAAATATTACTTTCTATATTTCAATTTCTACGTAACACATTTTTCTTATTAAAATAAGATAGACAAACAGATAAATAGATTCATCTACATTTTCTTAGTTGTGGACAAAAAAAATATATACATAGCTTTTGACTTGCGAATTTGAATAATTTTGATACATGATTTTAACTTTCTGAGTTATTGTGACTTTGAATAATTTTGATATATCATTTTAACTTTGGCAGATATAATTTTTCTTTTATGTTTTTTTTCTTCTATGTCAAATACCAATAAAATTTACTGCCTTCAACTTTTAAAAAATACAATTCCACCAACCATAACTTAGTTAATTTTGCTTGTAAACTTCATGAGTTTATTGATTAGTACAACTTCAGTACCAATATGTGTTATGGTAATCGTTCATCGTCATTTATCAACTGATGTGATTTCTGACATTGATCAATTACTAATTTGGTTGGAGTTGGGTTCTTGTTATTAAAAATAAATGTTTCATATAACTTATAAGTTCACCATTTTTCTACCTATTTGAAGGCTCTTGATTATTAATACATACTAGCATTAGTACCCGCGCGATGCGCAGACAAATTATTTCAAATTGCGATGTAGATTATTTGAATCTTGTATAAATAACCTTAAAATATAAAGCTTTCAGATACAAATTATATAACATGAGAATTTAATTATGAAGCAGACTATGGAATTATTGTTTAAATCTCGTAGTAGACAACCAATCTTTTTAATATATATTTGTAGCAACCTAACCCCTTGATTTTAGTACTTGCATTTCGCTCCGCTGTTGATATTAAAGAATACTAAACATGTCATATTGTGATTTGTCTTGTTAGAGCACATTAGATCATATTATTTTAACAAAATTCTTACTGCCACTTTATTTTTATCTGGAAGTCAAATATTTTTTATTCATCACATCATTTTTATGTAAAACAAAATTTGTTCTTTTCTTATAGTTATTGTATTATTTAATATTTAATATTATTATACTATCATATAATTTTTTATTAGCTTATAATTAAATTAATGTCTTGCTTTTTATCCTTTTAATAGTATTTAATAAAAATAAATATTTTTGTCACATATAATTTAATTCTTTTATTTTATCTATTTTTAAATTTATATTTAAAGTATAAGTATCCTCACACTACCTCTATTTCTTTTTATATACATTCTCATCCCTACTATAAATGTTAATTAGTTCTTATATTAATGTTTTACCTAGAACCAAAACAATGTCATATTTTATTTTAAATTATAATTTTTAATTAGTCTAAAATATTAAAACATAAGTTATTTGATTATCATGTTTCAAATGTATTGAGTTCTCTTATATTAATTTGGTATTAGATGCAGTTAAAATTTCTTTCTTTTTCTAGCTATAAGATACAATTTAATTTTTAATGTTCATTAATAAGGTTACCAATATTAAAATATATTTTGTATTTTTAAAATTTTATTTAATCATAAAAAAATTCTTAATTGTTTGAACGTATTATTTATAAATATTTTAGTAATATTTTTACTGTCATTTTAGTTCTTGACGTAACATTTTCAAAAATAAAATAATCTCATCTCAAATTCAAATAATTCTTATCATTCTATTTTCTAAACTGGACTGCATTTTCAAAAAATTTTGCTATGCATTCAACTCAAACTAACTGCACTCGCTCCAGATATTAATCATAGAAAAATATTTTTCTTAATTGTTTGAAAATATTATATGTAAATGTTGTAGTAATATTTTCACTATCATTTTATTTCTTTACATAAATTTTCTTTCTTTTTTAGTTTTAAGATAAAAATTTAATTTTTGTAAAACAACCTATATTAGGAATTTATTTTGTAATTTAAAAATATTATTTTTTATTATTGTTTTATTTTTCATAAATAAGACTTCAGTTTCGTGGTATTATCCATAATTTGAGCATTCGCATCATAGTTTTAAGAACTTTCTAATCTCAAATTCAAACAGTCTTTTCCTTTCATTTCTAATAGTAAATTTCTAATAATTTAATATATTTTTGCTATTTTTTAATCTAATATATAGTTTTATTACATTTTATATAGCTTTTCATTAACTTGTAACTTTATTTAATATCATTATCAACTACTTTTCTTTAATAATATAAGATAAATTTATAAATTTTTTAATTATAATATAAATATTTATTTTGTTTTGAAAATAGTGCTCGAAACTTTTAAATTATTTAAAAATTAATAATATTTTTAAGTATTGAATATTTACTTTATTTTATTTTTTAAACTTAGAACTTATAAATGTCCTTACATTATCTCTAATTTCTTTTTAATGTTCAATATTTTTAGTTTTTGATTTTACTATTAGACTTGAGTTATGTACTTATATTATGAATTTTCTTATCATAATATAAAAAACATTCTTATCTCAAATTTAGATAAGTTTTACCCCTTTTCCTAAGATAAAAAATTTGAATTTTTATTTTTTTCTCTATTTATTATTTATATTTTATTTTATATTATTCTATACTTAATATTATTACATTGCCATGTGAATTTTATTATCCTGAGTGAATTTGTATCTATTTTTACCACACTCATTCTAATATAATATAGATAAAAATTAAAAAACTTTCTCATCTCAAATTCAAATAATTTTTATCATTCTATTTTTCTTAATTGGACAATATTTTCAAAGATTTATGTTATGCTTTCAAACTTAAACTAACTGAACTCAATTCAAATATTAGTTATAGAAAAATATTTTTTTAATTGTTTGAACACGTTATATCTTAATGTTGTAGTAGTATTTATGTATAAAATATTCGTTTGCATGATTTATCAATATTAATATAAATTTAATATTCTTGTTATTAAAATATCTTTTGCTGATTATTTAATTTTTTTCTCTTACCTTATAAATAATTTCTATACTTTATGTAAGATCTTATTTTGCTGCTTGAATTTATATCTTTAATATCTTAAGTAAATTTTAGTTTTATTTTATATTTTAATTTACTCCAAAGTATAAATAGTCATAGGTTATCTCAATTTACGTCTTTATTTATTTTTATTTTTTTCTATTATAGTTTTTAATTAATTTTTCACCTCCATATTTCTAGCTAATATAGAAGAAAATCTATGAGTGGATCAATATATAGATATAGATATAGATACAAATATACATATAAATTTAAATATAGATATATAGATTGGATTTGCCTAAGATATATTTAGATTATGTATAAGATTCATTAAACTACTTCAATTAACTATGTTTCTATATATAATTTCTAATTATTAATGTTGTCCTAAAATTGCCAAGTGGCTTCATTTTAGCTTGTCACTTGGCTTAACCATAATGCATACTACTCTCCTTTTAATATAACTAGTATTAATACCCGCGCGATGCGCGGACAAATCATTTCAAATTGCGATGTAGGTTGTTTAATAACCTTAAAATATAAACCTCTCAGATAAAAATTATATAACATGAGAATTTTATTATGAAGCAGGATATGAAATTATTGTTCAAATCTCGTAGTAGAAAACCAATCTTTTTAATATATATTTGTATCAACCTAACCCCTTAATTTTAGTATTTGTATTTTGTTCCGCTGTCGATATTAAAGAATACTAAGCATGTCATATTGTGATCTGTCTTATTCGAGCACATTAGATCATATTATTTTAAGAAATTCTTACTATCACTTTATTTTTATCTGGAAGTCAAATATGTCTTATTCATCACATCATTTTTACGTAAATTCTTTTTTTTTGTTCTTTTCTTATAGTTATTGTATTATTTAATATTTAATATTATTATACTATCATATAATTTTTTTATTAGCTAATAATTAAATTAATGTCTTTCTTATTATCATTTTAATAGTATTTAATAAAAATAAATATTTTTTCTTTAAATTTGGTATATTTTTATGCTTTTATCCTCTTATTCATAATATTTTAATTATTTAAATTTAGCAGTAATATTTTATAATTTAATTATTTTATTTTATCTATTTTAAATTTATTTAAATTATAAGTATCCTCACACTACCTCTATTTTTTTTATATGCATTCGCTTCCCTACGATAAATGTTAATTAGTTTTTATATTAATTTTTTACCTATAACCAAAATAATATGATATTTTGTTTTAATTAAAGCTTTTCAATTAATTTTTCACCTCCATATTTTCAGCTAATAAAGAAAATCTATGTGTGGATCAATATATAGATACAAAATATAGATATAGATGTAGATACCAATATACATATAAATATAAATATAAATACATAAATAAAATTTGTCTAAGATCTATTTAGA
This sequence comes from Nicotiana tabacum, assembly GCF_000715075.1. Classification (NCBI taxonomy): domain Eukaryota; kingdom Viridiplantae; phylum Streptophyta; class Magnoliopsida; order Solanales; family Solanaceae; genus Nicotiana; species Nicotiana tabacum. The sequence goes on along the minus strand of NC_134087.1, from coordinate 181,780,264 downwards.
TTATATATAAGATTAATTCAACTACTTCCATTAATTATGTTTCTATCTATAATTTTTAATTATTAATGTTGTCTTAAAATTGCCAAGTGACTTCATTTTAACTTGCCACTTGGTTTAACCACAATGCATACTACTCTCCTTTTAATATAACTAGTATTAGTACCCGCGCGATGCGCGGACACAAATCGTGTTAAATTGTGATGTTGGATATTTGAATCATGTGCAAATAACCTTAAAATATAAACCTCTCAGATAAAAATTATATAACATTAGATATTAATTATGAAGCAGGATATGAAATTATTGTTCAAATCTCGTAGTGCACAACCTATTTTGTTTTTTATTTGTAGCAACCTAACTACTTGATTTTAGTACTTGCACTTCGTTTTGCTGTTAGTATCAAAGAATACTAAACATATCATGTTGCGATCTGTCTTGTTTGAGCACATTAGATCATATTATTTTAACAAACTTCTTACTATCACTTTGTTTTTATCTAAAAGTTAAATATGTCTTATTCATCACATTATTTTTACGCAAATTCTTTTTTCTTTTATTTTTTCTTATAGTTATTGTATTATTTAATATTATTTACTATCATATAATTTTTTATTATCTTAACTAAAATCTTGCTTATTATTCTTTTAATAGTCTTTAATAAATATAAATGTTTTATTCTTGAAATTTGGTATATTTTTATGCATTCAAATTTTTTTAATCATTTAAATTTATTGTAATATTTTTAAATATAATTTAATTTTTTAATTTATTTATTTTTAAATTAATTTAATGTATAAGTATCCTCACACTATCTCTATTTTTTTAATACATTCTCTTCCCTACTATAAATTTTAATTATTTTTATATTAATTTTTTACCTTTAACCAAAATAATATCATATTTTATTTTAAATTGTAAAATTGAATTAGTCTAAAATATTAATATATATATTTGATGATTACGTTGAAAATATATTGAGTTCTCTTATAATTATTTTTGTATTAGATGTAGTTAAATTTTCTTTTTTTAGCTTTAAGATACAAATTAATTTTTAATTTTCATTAGTAAAATTACCTATATTAGAAAGTTATATATATTTTTAAAATTTTATTTTAATCATAGAAAAATAATTTCTTAATTATTTGAACATATTATATATATGTAGTAATATGTTTATTGTCGTTTTTATTTCTTTATGTAATATTTTTAAAAATAAAAACTTATGAAATAAAAACAATCTCATCTCAAATTCAAATAATTTTTATCATTCTATTTTCTAAATTGGACCGTATTTTCAAAATATTATGCTATATATTCAAACTTAAACTAACTGTACTCAATTCAGATATTAATCATAGAAAAATATTTTCTTTGTTGTTTGAACACATTATATGTTAATGTTGTAGTAATATTTTCATTATTATTTTATTTCTTACGTAAATTTTCTTTCTTTTTTAAATTTAATACAAATTTAATCTTTAATTTTTATTAGTAAAATTACCTATATTAGAAATTTATTTTCTATTTTAATATTTTTTTCATAAATAAGACTTCAATTTCATGATATTATCCATAGTTTGGACATTCTAATCGTAGTTTTAACAAATTTCAAATTTCAAATTCAAATAGCCTTTCCCTTTCATTTCTAATAGTAATATTTTAATAATTTTGCTAATTTTTAATCTAATATATAGTCTTATTACGTTTTATGTGACTTTTCATTAACTTGTAACTTTTTTTAATATCATTATAAACTATTATTCTTTAATATAATATAGATAAATATATAATTTTCTAATCATAAAATAAATATTTATTTTGTTTTAAAAATATTGCTCGAAAATTTTAAATTATTTAAATTTTAATAAGATTTTAAGCATTGTATATTTAATTCATTTTATTTTCTAAACTTATGATTTATAAATATCTCATATTATCTCTAATTTATGTCTATTATTCAATATTTTTAGTTTTTGATTTTATCTATTAGACTGGAGTTACGTGGACTTATCCATATTATGATTTTCTTATCATAATATAGAAACTTTCTCATCTCAAATTTAAATAAGTTTTACCCTTCTTCTCTATGATAAAAATCTGAATTTTATTTTTTTCTCTATTTATTATTTATTTTTGATATTATATTATCCAATACCTAATATTATTACATTGTCATGTGGATTTTTATTAGCTTGTTTGAATTTAATATCTATTTCTACCACATTCATTCTAATATAATATAGATAAAAATTAAAAAACTTTCTCAAATTCAAATAAGTTTTATTATTCTATTTTCTATATTTAACTACATTTTAAAACTTAAACTTACTGCACTTAATTCAAATATTAATAAAAAACATATTTTCTTAATTGTTTGAACACATTATATCTGAATATTGTAGTAATATTTACGTATAAAATATTCGTTTGCCCGATTTATTAATATTAATATGACTTTACTATTCTTATTTTTAAAATATTTTTTTACTGATTATTTAAGTTTTTTCTTACCTTACAAATAATTTATATACTTTATGTAAGATCTTATTTTGCTGCTTGAATTTATTTAATTTTTAAACTCAATATATCTTTAATAACGTAAGTAAATTTTAATTTAATTTTATATTTTAACTTACTCCAATGTATAAATAGTCACAGGTAATCTCAATTACGTCTTTCTATATTTTTTTATTTTTTCCGATTTTAATTTTTAATTAATTTTTACCTCCATATCTCTAGCTAATATAGAAAAAAATTTATGGGTGAATCAATATAGATATAAATATACTTATAAATATAAATTTAAATGTAGATATATAGATTAAATTTGTCTAAGAACTATTTAGATTAAGTATAAGATTCATCAAACTACTTCCATTAATTATGTTTCCATTTATAATTCAAATTTTTAATGTTGTCTTAAAATTGCCAAGTGGCTTCTTTTTAGCTTGCCACTTGGCTTAACCACATGCTTCACTACTCTCCTTTTAATATAATATAGATATAGATATAGATATAAATTTCCTCCATCTCAAATTATTTATCGTATATCTCTTTTACACACACTTAAAGAAGATATTAATTAGAAGAAATTTTGACTATTTAATCCTTATTTATGTCTTAAATATAATATCTCTTCATTGAACATTTACTTTATTTATGTGTCATCTCCATCTTCAAGAACAATTACTACTAAGGATAAAATGATTATTTTTTTTAAATTTTGTTTTAAACTTCTAAAATGATAAATAATTTGAAACATCTATTTTTAGAAATTATGATAAATAACTTGAGATGGAGGGAGTAGAAATTAATTTCCTTATATTAATTGTATATCGACTTATTTTAACTCTAAATCCTCATCTAGCTTTACTTTTAGAATAATCAATAGTTCTTAGAAAATAAAAAGAAGAATCAGTAATATTCTTTTCTTCAAATTAAAACGTCGTAGTTCTTCAATTTTTGCCGTTAATGTCTTGAATCCAAATTTAATGGTTAGTGGTGAGATATTAAAACTTTAAAATTTGAATTCCTAAAACTATTTCTACATCAAAATTAGTTCTTATATTTGGTCCTAAATATAAGGATTTTGAATTATAAAAGGAAAGATTTAGTTGATTTTAAATATTGAGATTTCTTACTATAATAATTAAATTTTAGTTAATTTTAAAAATCCTAAATATTAGGAAATTAATAAAATGACTATTCTATTCATTGTGAACTCTATTTTTAAAGGGCAAAAAATGCAAACGACATTTCGCTAAGGGCCTTCGTGCTTTTAATATAGTATAGGTATATATAAAAAATTATAATCATTAAGAAATTAAGAATAATATATTGTCCGTTGGCATTTAATAAATAAGATATTATGTTCTTAATTTAATAAAAAAGTAATAGAAAAAAATTATATTAAGAACAACTGCTCCTTTCCGTTGCAAAGTATTGTCCACCTTTCTTTTGACTTCTCATTAAATAAATTCTTTAAAGAAATTAAATTCTAATTTATTTTAATCCTTATATTTTGTACGGCATTTATGAAAAAGGGCCAAAATTTCTAATATTTGGTAAGAAAGCACATAAGTCAAATCGTGATTTATTATTTATCTTGGTGTTATTGCTTAAACCTTTGGTTTTAGAAGTAATAAATTTTAAAAGGAAAGAATTTATATAACTAAAATCTTTGTTATTTTAAATTCTTAAATATAGAAGTTTGTATATAGTTCGAATAAGGAATATTTAATATATAAAATTTAATTAATTTTGAAGTCATACATATTAGAAAAATAATTAAATGACTATTCCTAAATATTAGGAAAATAATTAAATAAATATTTTTAAATATTTGGATAATAATTAAAAGACCAATTTGTCTAGAGCGAACTCTAGCTTTAAAGTGTAAAAAAGACGAACGATATTTTGCTAAAGGCCTTCGTGCTTTTAATATAACTAGTCTTATGATACGCGTTTTGCGCGTGTACACTATCTCAATAAGAAAGAACTATAAAATACTATATAAATAATATATTAAAATATTATGTTTGAGTGATAAAATAAAAGTTAATTTTTTCTAAAATGATGAATCTTCATACAAGTTCTCAATCATTAGTCAATATATTTAACTAAAAATTTATTTTAATTTTTTAATTCAATCATTTTAAGTTCATAAGTTATCATGCTTCTTTTTCAATTTCAGCAATCACATATAATCCTTGAAAACTTAAGAATTTTTTTGATTTTTTTCTTGAAAAATTATTCCCTAGTTCATTTTAGAAGACTCAAACAGGATTAACAAATTGATAGAAAATAATAATTTTTTCTCAAAATGCAACTGATTTAATTTTTTAATTAATAATAAATACTATATGAATTATTTTAAATAGATTAGAAAATGAATAAATTATTGTAACTCATTGTATAATCAAATTACATAACTTATACGAAGAAAAAGTGTTCTGAAAAAGAAAAAGAAAACAAACAACACTAAACCTAAAACTTTTTTATAAAATAACATAGAGCACGTCAAGGACTCTTAAACAAAACATTTCACAACAAAAAGATAATTATATGATTTTTCATATCAAAGTCCTAGATATTAGGATATTAATTAAATGTTTGTTCCTAATATTAGAAAAATAATTAATGAATATTCCTACATATAAGAAAAATAACTTAAATTACTACTCTGTCCAATATAAAATATATTCTTAAAGGGTAAAAAAGACGAACGACATTTCGCTAAGGGCCTTCGTGCTTTTAATATAGTATAGACTAGTTTTAGAATACGCGCGCTACGCGTGCATTTTAATTCCAATGGATAAATTATTTTAGAAATTTCATAAGCTAAAATCTTAATTGATTTAGAGTATTAAATATTAGGATTTCCTACTTAGTTCAAATAATAAAAAAATTATAACTAAAATTTTAATTAATTGCAAAAATCTTAAAAAAATTTAAAAAATAATTTAATACAATTTTGTCAACTACTTATATAAATACAAGAAAACAAAATTCAACTGCTAATATAAAAAAAAATTGCTCTAAGAAAGAGAACTTGAAACCCTTAATTTTGTAGTTGTTAGAACAAGGCAAAATTATGATGATGAAAAGGTGAAATTGTAACTTCTTTTATAAAATTACATGCGAATCTAAGTTTAGTGTCAAAAATTTATATCAAAACTTTTCTAGTACGTGCATGAATTAGTCAAAATCTAAGAACTTTCCAAGTGTGAAATTATAATACTTCTAAATTTAAATATAATTGAAAGTATCAAAAGTTTCCTAGTATGTGAATTAGTTAAAATTTTATTAACAAAAGAAAAACTGAAACCTTCCTATTGTGTGTGACTTACACAAATTTTTATTAACTAAAAAGGATCCTCCTAAATTAGAAAGAAAATTTTAATAATACTCCTAAATATGGAGTTGGATGAAAACTTCCTATTATGTAGAGAACGAAAATATTTCCTAGTATGTATGTCAATATTATTATAAATATTAAAAGAGTAATTAAATAACTATTCATAAATAGTAGAGAATTAATTAAATGACTATTTTTAAATATTAGGAAAATAATCAAATGATTATTCTCTCTAATGTGAACTCTATTTTAAAAAGGGTAAAAAGGCAAATGACATTTCGCTAAGGGTCTTCGTGCTTTTAATATAGTATAGATAGATAGATATAAATACTTGTAGCGAAATTTTTCCCTACAAGTTTCGATTGTGTTTATATTGGCGGAGTCATTTATTCCGTAAATGAACTTGCAAACCCTTTCAACCTAGGTGCATTCAGTGTTGGAAATGAAAAGTTAATTAGAATGATCTCGTTCCCTCATGGGATGTCGACATCAATATCTCGCCCAAAGTTAGTAGAAATAAAGGGGCAAGTTGCACTTCTAGATCGCAGAAATTTTGGCGGCAAAAACAAGATTAGTTTGTTTGTTCTCAATGGTACCAATGAAACTGAGACATGGATAAAGCACATAATTGAGCTACCATTAGAGTTAATAAAAATAGATTTTTGGCCTCTATTTAATATAAAACCTAAGGGAGAGATTGTATTGATTCCAGTCAGAAGCCACATGGTGATAAGAGTAGTCAACTGACCACCCTTCATCGAAAAATTGCATTGTGTACATACATAAAATATTACGTTTTAGAAGTATATAACACATATTAAACACTCTTTGTTGAAATATTTTTCACTTCTTTTAAATTTGAACCCCCTTAAAAAAATTCCTAACTTCGACACATAAGAATTAAGATACATGGAATTTATGAACAAGCAAACCGTGTGAGATGGATTAGTGTTTATGTAAGTCTTGTGGGGAATATTTGGTCCTTGAATGCTAGTAGGGTTGGATGGTTTAGGAGCCTAGCTAGGCCTCTTTATGTCTCCTTTTAAAGCTTTTTACTCTCGCAAAGGAAATTATTTATCACCAAACATACATATGTAGCCTTCTTTCAGCATACATATGTAGCATTCTTCTTAATTATATTCTCATTTGATTACTCATTTGTTTCACTTTATAAAGTTGTTTACCTCGAAAATGATAATAACAATTAGATTTGATTTTGTGATTCTAAAAATACGTGATTTATTTTTATGCTAGTTATTAGGCATTAGATACTAGGTGTGAGACTAGAAAATAAGATAAGATCTTGAAAATAGAACGATATGCGAACTGAGTAGCCGAGGATCGGGGTCTCGAGCTAGCCTATACTGGGCCTCGGGGTTAAGCTAATGAGCTCGACTGAAGATGGCCGATGAATGACTAACAGTTCTAAGAGCTTTACTGAAGGCTTTTTATGATCAATGATGAGTAATAAATGAAGAACAATCAATGAAACACAATAAATGTAAGCAATAAATCAAAGGAAAGACAATAGAGAGTATTTAAGTTAGAGAATAGAGAATGTTCTTATTCTTGTATTGAATATCATGTGTGTAAGAAATAACAAGGGTCCCCTTTATATAGGAGGGGGAATCCCAACATAGTACATATGCATTTATTACAAAGATATGAAGTTGGTACAGCTATTTAATACCACGGTACGGACTTATACTATGTTTGCAGGTATTGTTAGCTTTGAGCACGCACCTTGGGAACTTCCCGCTTATGCAAGATAGTCGTCGATTTATGTTGCCTCGAGGTTGGACATTGGGAACCCTCGGGGTCAAATCTCGAACTGTGCCTCAGGCCTTCTGAAGCTGAGCCATGGAATGACATAACGATCATAAAATTGGACTCTCCGATTTTAGCCGTATACAGATAGTCCCCGCGTTTCTTAGAGTGAAATGATAAGAAACGGTCTTAAATCTTTGCTTCCTCACTATTCCCATTATGATGTCAGCCCATCAGAGCATTAAATGCCATAACTCAAAGGCTGCTTAGAGGTCGTTGTCAACACGATTATCGAGAAGCCCACGATCCGCTATCGACTTGACTCTTCTACTTCCTAAACACTGCCTAAATGGCTTCTATAAATACTTCAATTTGTCATGCCATTCACACTTTTACAACATCTTCAAGTCTTTAGGGCCAAGTTCACAACTTTCTGCATTCAACTTCTTTCTGTGCTCATTTCTTCACCTTCTTTCTTTGAAATCAAGTTATAATCATGGCCAAAACTTCAAAAATGGTACCTCAGAAAGAGGGCACCGCTTCTTCATCACGCCCGTCCAAGGGCAAACCGAAAGAACCTCCAAGTGTTGAGCAATGTACCCCTGGCCACTTCGACACGGTCTCCGATTTTGCCATCGAAAATCCTCCTTCTACACCGGGTCGATGCGAGCCCGTATCTCGGTACATCAGTATGGTGGTCGATACGACGAGGGTAAAGAAAGACTACCGATGGGGAAAGGAAGTGCAAGTAGAGATCCCCAATCACGAGGAATGCATAATAGACCACAAAGCTGGCTTCCTCAACGTATATACATACCCCTTCACTTTAGGCCCCGTAGATCCTTCTTCCCCGTCAATAGATCCGGTGATTCTCAACTCTTTGTCGTGAATACCGAGTGACACTCGTTCAGATTTATCCTTCTTTCTGGAGGATTGTTTATATGCTTAGATATTTCTTCAACAGGGTCAAGGGAATGACTTTCACCCTCAATCACCTGGTTAGATTGTACAACCTTCGTCTCTTTCAAGGTTTAATCAAGCTTCATCCTCGATCCGCCAAGACATTCTTTGTGAGCGTCGATAAGGATAATGACCGGGGATGGATGAGTCGGTTTGTTAGAGTAAGGACCTCTAATATTATTCCTGCCGATAGGATGCCATTCCTAGAGGAGTGGAACATGAAGCGTAAGTGTTCCTACCTCCAACACACTTTATTGCCTCTTCTTCCCCTTCTGAAATGATTTTTTCTTGATTATGCAGCCACTATTTGGTACCCCGACACGGCTCAGGACCTCCCGGGATGGATTAGACAGTTAGACTCTGCTTCCCTTATAACGAGCGTGCTTGGCATGATTTGTCCAAGATACAGTGGCAGGCTAAGAACCATGGCAAGCACCACTTACTATCGTTGCCAAATTTCTTATGAGTATTCTTAGTGGCGATGAGCTTAATATGTCATACTTGTGTAGGCCTCGGGGAAGGTGTGTCAATGAGACCGTCTTCTCCTGGTGAAGAAGGAACCTCGAAACCCGGCAAGGGTAAGAAGAGGAAGAAGGAGGCATCGGTCGAGTCTCCCAAATCAGAAAAACCCAAAGTTTGCAGGCCTCAGATTGACGTCATGGTCTCGACTTCAGCTGATGTGGCAAGTCCCCACACTGAGGACGAAGGTGATGATGATGATGATCGCCCTTTGGTACAAAGCGTAAGATGGTGTACGGATGCTCCGCAGGTTGTTGGGCGCAAGGTCTCCGAATTGGGGATGGCCGATGTGGACCTAACCCGTGCTGAGGAGACCCTTGAAGAGGGTTCGGGCGCAGTCCCTGAGTTTCAAGTTGGACATGGTACAATCTGTACCGATGAAACCTCGGCTGGCGGTTCCGGAGGGCTTGAACCTGAAGTTCCTCGTGGTCGAGATGAAACCCTTACAGAAATTGATGCCCTGGGTGATTTAAATTTGGCCCTTCATTTTCATCGGGGGAGATTAGGGATGCCTAAGATCCGGGTACCACCGGTGCAGGGGACTCTCATGGAGAGGAAGATATGATCGGGGACTACTTTGATGGCATCGACATAGACACAGACCTCAACGCCCCCGTCGCTCTCGAGGAGGCCGAGAATCTTCAACAACAATGTAATATTCTCGACATATCATTTGTGCTTCAAGTTTTTCCCTTGTTTTTTCAGCTTTTCTGCTTTTGCTGTAGGTCAAGAAGTTGTATGACCATGCCTTCTCTAAGCTCCAAGATGAGCTTTTATTCTGTGAGAAGAAACTCGAGGAGCTCACCTCAAAGCTAAATAAGTCAGAGGCTTCCTCTACTCGAAAGGAAGAGGAGTTGGGTGAGCTTCGGGCAAGCCTGAAGGGGGTGCACCAGGAAAGGACTAGCTTTTTCGAGCAGGTAACACGGCATTCATGTGCTTATCCTTTTAGTCTTATAACTTGATGCTCATGATCTTGTTTCGCCTTTGCAGATTGAGCAAAAGGATGCCCTGGTGGGGCAAATTTGGGAAGAGGTTGCAGCCAAGGATGCGAAGATCCTCGAGCTGAGGAGGCAGAATGGGGTCGTGACCTCGGAAAACGACCTTTTGCGGGGAGAGTTGGCCTCGACCTAGGAACTTCTTCGAAATGCTCATAAGGAGGTTGCTGCACTATCTGTGGCCAAGGCTGAGGCCATTGGAGATGCGTCCTCATACAAGAGGGATGCTGCTATTGCAAACGCTCGAGCCAGGGAGATATCTGAAAATGCCGAGCAGAAGTTGGCTCGTACTGTTGCTTATGCTCGTCTGCAAGCTCAGAGGAAGGCCTTCGAGGAAGCCAACGCCAAAGATGTCGATCTCTCTATTGAGATCGAGAAAGCCAGAACTTTGGAGGAAAAAGCAGCACCTTCGACTACTTTGCATGAAGACTCTGGAAGTGATTCAGATGGTAGCGAGGGCGAGGAATAGTATCACGTCGTCCTTTCTGCTTCTTCTTTTCTTCCTTTTGTGTATGGGCTCCTCGGGGGAGTTTTGTAAAGATACAACCTGTAAACATATTTTTGGAAATGCAAAGAGACCCTTTTGTTTCGAGTCTTTTATTTTTCAGCGCTTATGCAGAGCTAGTCTTTTGAATTTTGATGTTCGGATCTTTAGAGTCCATACTTGGTATAATAGGGGACCTCGAGATCGGGCACCATCCGGGGGCTAGGTTGATTCCCCTTTTAGAGCCCCTTTTGTAGTATCAAAGGTCTTCAAGATTGGGCACCATCTCGAGGCTAGATTGATGCCGACAGCTCTTTAGAGCTTATTTTTATTTTGACAGAGATCCTCAAGATCGGGCATCATCTCGAGCTTAGATTGATATTGATGGATCCTTAGAGCCTATAGTTATAGCGACAGAGCTTCTCGAGATCGGGCACCATCTCGAGGCTAGATTAATACGGGAATCTTGACCCCTCGAACGCCGTATGACAGCGTTGTTCGTATGACATGGACATGAAGTGGGGTGGCCCCGTTGGTATACTTCCCCAAAAGTGACAATGGCCTAGTCAGAATTAATTGGCCTTCAGAGTAGGCGAGCAATCACCGTTTGCTCTATATATGAGCTTATTTCCTCTTATTTAAGGACTTTGCTATTTTTGTAGAGCTTTTCCTCCTTGCATCAGTGCTTCCATCATTTTAGTTCAAAGCTTTCATTTAAGTTTTCATCTCCTTCTTTTTGTGTCATCGTAGTTATGGATGCTATGCGCAAATTCGTCCACCAAGAAGAAGAGATTTCTGCCTCTGCTTCCCGCTCGGTCGGTGGTACACCGTCGGCGTCCGGTGAGCTAAACTCGAGATGCTTTGTCTCGAGGAGGGACTTTTCGTTAGAGAGACCGCCTAATGTTCAGGTTCATCGGGAACGTGCATCGAGGTTTATCTCATCAATAGGAGAGGAACACCTCGAGGCGATTAGGAGAGACTGCGGATGGGGAGAAAAGGTGGTACTACAGGCACCTTCCATGGAAGAGAGCATCATGACTTATGTAGAGGGGTTTTTGAACGGATACACGTACCCTTTTATGTTGGGTCCTCTTGACAGAGTCGTTCTCGAGTTTTGCAGAAGATATCGGGTTACCTTGGCACAGGTTCACCCGTCATTCTAGAGGATAGTATTGATGATAAGGTACTTTGCGGATAAAGTCGGGCTCGAGTTTACCCTCGGCCACCTCATTAGGTTGTACCGGACCTTACATTATCAAGGCTTGATTGCTCTACGACGTCGATTCACCTGGCCCTTTATTGCTAGTAATGAAGAAAACGATGACCGAGGGTGGATGAGTCGATTTGTCCATGTGCGCATTGTCGATATTATCCATGCAGAGTTCCTGCCATTTCTTGAGGAATGGAATTTCACACATAAGTGGTATACTTGTGTTTTTATCATTTTGTTCATGGTGGAGGCAGACTCCCTAAAGATGTTTTCCTTTCCTTCTCAACATCGATCCCGTGGTTGCCATACGAGGTCCCCGATTGGACTCGAAAACTGGCAGCTTGCTCAACTTACGATGAGCATAAGTGGCGAGATCTGTCCAATGGTAGATGGGAGGCCAAACACCACGATACATGCTATCTGGCCTATTTTCTTTGAAAGATACTTTCTTTTATGTGTATTAACTCCATCACCGTAGGTACTGGAGAATTTTCCGGGATAAGACCGTGCCCCCTTGGAGAGGAGGAAGGATCATCGACTTCGGGGCCAAGGAATGATAACAAACAGAAGGAATCTTCGAATAATGAAGATGCTCAAAGCGAGGCAAGCCCTGCTCGGAGGCTCAAAGGAGACGTGCCGGTTGAGCTTGCAACACCTAAGGCTTCTAACCTCGGAAGAATGGCTCCTCCTTTGCTGTCGTCTTCTTTTCTCATCGAATGGCTCCTCCTTTGTTGTCGTCTTCTTTTCTCGTCGAATGTACTTTGAGGGATACGGGTTTTTTGTCGTTGTCTTCGTCTCCTGTCGAAGGTACTTCGAGGGATAAAAGTTTTCTGTCACCGTCTTCACCTCCTGTCGAAGGTACTTTGAGAGATGTTCGAAGCCAGGGCCGCCTGGATCAAGCGGGGTCTCGAGCGACCATGTCCCTACTAAGATCTGTTCAACTGGGGCCAGTGAGACCAGGCTAGTAGATGCATGCTCAACCTTTGAGGAGGCTCAACGGCTTTGTACTGTGGTGAGCTTTGGTTGACTTTGTTGATTTTTTGATTTTACATTTTCATTTTTTCATTGAGTTTCTTTTTCATAGGCATTTGGCAAGCTCAAGTCCGAGTTGCTCTGCCGTGAAGCCAGGCTGTGGAAAGCCTTGGATGAGGAGAAATCCCTTAAGCTTCTTTGTGATAAAAGGGTAAAGGAGTTGAGACACCTTCGGTACGAGATGAATCGAAGCCTGAACTATAAGGGCTACCTCTAGAAACAAGTAACCTTTGTTTCGAGGGGATTCGTGTTTCTCCTCCTATCTTCGGAGATTAACATTTTGATATTTCAGCTATAGAGAAAGACGGAGGACCTGGAACGCCTTTGGGGCGAAGTTGGCCAGGCCAAGTATGAGTGTGATGAGCTAAAGACTCAGATAGATACCCAAGTTACGGCCAATAAGAATACTTTGGCCAAGGCTTCTGCCCTCGAGGTGCAACTCTGGAACGCTCGTGAAAACAGCTTGGTCCAGACGATCAGGATTGCAAGTCTTGAGTCAGGCCTTTTGAAGATGAAGGTCGAGGTCATGGACGCCCAGGCTAAAGCTGAAGAGATTCGGGCCAAGGCTGATAAGAAAGTGGCTGTCTATTTAAAAGATGCCACCGACGCTCGAGTTGATCTGAGAGGGGCTTCCGATCGGGAGAGCAGAAGCAATGAGTATTCCCGGTGCAAATCCCGGAGGGAAACCCTCGAGGGAATCCATGCTAAGAGCTTCGATCTCTCGGAAGAGATTGAGCAGGCCAAGGCGGATGAATACGATGCCAAGTTCCTCGTATTTAATACCAAAGAAAATGAGGGAGAGGTCGATGGGGCCGCAGTCCCCGAGCGGAAAGTAGAATAGGCTATTCTTTTCTGATTCTGTGTATAAGGCTCTCAGAGAGCATTGCATATGTAGCCTTGGATTATTTCATGTATACACATATAAAGAAACTTTTCGGTTTTCTCCTTCCATGAATATCCATTTGCTTGTGTGTGTCTTTCTTTGTCTTGAGTTTTGATGTTTGTCAACGATTAGCCAGATAAATTGGCCTTCGAGTAAAGACCCTCAGGTTTACAAATCGGCCCTGAGGCTTGTCAGGCTGGCCCGTAGGCTTTTGCGTATTTGGTTGGTTTGACCTCTAATCTGAGCTGGCGACAATGGCTCTTACCGCATTAGGTCGGTACGACCTTTAACTTAAGCTGGCGACAGTGGCTCTTACGCGTTGGGTTGATACGACCTTTAACTTAAGCTGGCGATAGTGGCATTTACGCGTTGGGTTGGTACGACCCTTAATTTAAGTTGGCGATAGTGGCTCTTACGCGTTGGGTCGGTACGACCCTTAATTTAAGCTGGCAGTAGTGGCTCTTACGCGTTGGGTCAGTACGACCCTTAATTTAAGTTAGCGGTAGTGGATCTTATGCGTTGGGTCTGTACGACCTCTAATATAGACTTTATTTTGCCCTCGTAAAGACTTTTTGAAATTTTATGTTTGTCCAACTCTTCGACGGTTCAATAAGGACCTCGATTGTGAGTCGTTATGTGACAATAAATGAGCACCTCGGGAGGTTTCGCTCAATTGATGAATTGTTTCGAAACTTTTTCATTGTTTGGAGATGATATGATCGAAGCTCTTTTGGTTATGCCGAGGGTAGACTAATTAACTGGTTCTGTTTGAAGTATTTTTGAAGTAATTGAAGGCCTGTGATTTTATGGAGATAGTCGGGCGTCCCCGAGTCACGTTAGTTTGGCCGGATCGTTATTACTGTAGCCATTATATTTGGCTGTAGCCTTTTAGTCCCCGAGTGAAGTAGCTTTGGCGTCTATATCGAGGGTATGCATTTTTAGGGGTCTTACAAGTTCGAATATATAGCCTTGACTTTAAGATCGAGATTATGCCTTTTGTAAGGTCTTATAAAAATTTGAGCATGCCTCACTTGAGGTCTTACAGATAAGTTACTTGGTACAAGTATAATTCATGCCTGGCTTGAGGTCTTACAGATTTGGGCATGCCCGGAGGTCTTATAGCGTTGAAGATGCCTCACGGGGGGCTTACGTTGTAGATAATGCCTCATGGAGGTCTTAAATAAATTTGGGCATCGCCATATGGAGGGATTTTCGGGCTCGAGGTTGCCTGCTCGGGGTCTAATGGCCTCAAATTTTTGATAGCTCGATGGGGCGACAGTCTCCGAGACATCGAGAGTTCTTGGCTCTGGAGCCATATTTTGACATTGCCTCATTGAGGGATTATGAGCTCGAAGTTTCCGGCCCGAAGGACTTACGTCTTTGAGTTTTTGATGTCAGTTCCCAAGTGTTTGGGAAATTTCTGGCCCTGGAGCCGTTTCTTGTGAAAAGAGCAGATTTCTTTAAAGTGCGAAGCATTTTTGGTGGTAAAAGATACTCCTTTAATTACTTGGTACAAGTATACATGTTTTTGTCGTCAAGGGTTCAATTATTCTATGCGGACATGGTTTATTTGACCGTTTGGCCCGATACATCATTTTCCTATCGAGACCCTTTTTGTCTTGTCTTGATTTCTCCAGGGGATGATCTTCGAGGGGGGGGGATGCCCCCCAGTATTCGAGGTTGATTGCAGAGAAGCCTTGAATACTTGTTAAGTTACCTTAGGTAGCATATAGATGTTGCCTCGTTAAAAACCTTACCGGTAAAACCCTTCTTGGAATAAAATCTGATTGAAGGAAAAGAGTGCAACACATGCTTTAAAACCTGAGGTCTTCAAGCTTTCAGTTCTTCTAACTGGATGCTTGCACATAGGTTAGTGTAAGACGTAAATAAAAAGGGAGGTGTTTATACCTTAGTTGTGATGGCGTTTCAAGCCTCGATATGCTTCAACTGCTTGCTATAGGGACACAGTATGGTCCTTTGTTCATTCACTCGGATGTAACAGAGGATGTAGCTTGTGAGTGCTACTTTGTTGTTTTTTATCTTTTGGCTCCTTTGATGCTGAAGGTGCTAATGTCGGTGCCACATCGTGCACTGCGAACATCTCTCTTGCAGCATGTTGCTCCCCGTATATCGTTTTTATGCCATCCTTTGTTGGAAACTTCATAATTTGATGAAGGGTTGATCGTACTGCTCTCATACAGTGTATCCATGGCATTCCGAGCAAGTCATTGTATCTCATGTCTCCTTCGATGATACGAAATTTGGCATTTTGGGTTGTTCCGGCCACGTTGACCGGGAGGGTGAATTTCCCTTTAGTCATCTCGCTCGCCATGATCTAGTCGACCAGTCCGAGCTGCTCCACTACCCTCGACCTGATAATGTTAGTCGAGCTACCTGGATCCACAAGTACATATTTAATTTGAAATGTATTCACAAGAAAAGAAATTACCAATGCGTCTTTATGAGGCTGACACAGGGTCTCGATGTCCTCATCGCTGAATGTGAGAGCGTTCTCGGGTATGTAACCTCGAGTTCGCTTTTCCCTAATGATGGATATTTTTGTTCGTTTGACAATAGGTTCCTATGGGATGTCGAATCCTCTAACAATCATGTGGATGACATGTTGCGGTTCTTCTGTTTCATTTTTCCTGTTCGCCTCTCTTTCCCGAAATTGATTTTTGGCTTGGTTGTTGAGGAACTCTCGGAGATTCCCTTTGCTAAGTAGTCGGGCTACTGCTTCTCGGAGCTGTTTGCAATCTTCGGTCCTATGACCGTGTGTGCCGTGAAATTCGCACATCAGGTTAGGGTTCCTTTGCGACGAATCTGATAGTACGGGTTTTGGCCACCTAGTGTCTCTAATTTTGCCTACAGCTGATACTATGTTCGAAACATCAATGTTGAAGTTGTACTCATATAATCGGGGTGCCTCTATAGGCCCTGTATATCTATCAAATCTAGCTCTGCTCACGAGTCCCCAAGGATTCTGACCTGGATCTGCCCTTCGGTCGTTTCGGGGTATGTTACGCCTTGGGGCGTTTCTTTGATCTTCGGCGTATGGTTGGTACCTTTCCTTGTTTGGTTTTGGATCCTTTGCCAGGAGCCTGCTAGGATATACTGAGCCCAAGGGGGCTCCCAGTTGGTCGTCCTAGACCCTAATCTTTGATTGATATCAGTTGTGGATATCCGCCCAAGTTATAGCGGAATATTCAACCAAGTTCTGCTTTAGCTGCTTCGAAGCTACCGAGCTTCGTTCATTCAAGCCTTGGGTGAAGGCCTGCATTGTCCAGTCATCGGAGACTGGTGGTAACTCCATTCGCTCCATCTGAAAGCGGGATACAAACTCCCGCAACATCTCATTTTCTCTTTGTTTGATTTTGAATACGTCGAATTTCCTTGTAGCAACCTTGATGACACCGGCATGTGCCTTAATAAAAGAATTTGCCAGCATGGCGAATGAGTCTATCGAATTCGGGGACAGGTTGTGATACCACATCATGGGCCCTTTTGAAAGTGTTTCCCCGAATTTATTCAATAGGACGGATTCAATTTCGTCGTCCTTCAGGTCATTTCCCTTTACGGCACAAGTATAGGTAGTGATGTGCTTATTGGGATCCGAGGTTCCGTTGTACTTTGGGAGATCGGGCATTCTGAATTTCTTTGGGATGAGCTTCGGAGCCGCATTTGATGGGAATGGCTTTTGTACGAATTTCTTTGAATCGACACCCCTCAGGATCGAGGGTGTGCTCGGGATCTAATCGACCCTTGAATTGTAGGTCTCCACCTTTTTATCATTAGCTTCCATCTTCTTTTCGCCCAATTCAATCCTTTTTGTGAGGTCCTCGAGCATCTTCATAATAGTGGGGTCGGCTGCTGACCCGTTGTTGCTCAATCTTTACGGCACCTGTTCGGCTTGAGGGGCCGTTTCCGGTACTGCTATGGTTGGAGTTTTTTGGTGGCTTTGTAGTTGAGCAATTGCCAGCTGTTGTGCCTGCAACATCTCAAAAATGACGTGAAGGCTAACCTCTTGTCCCCCCCGAGCTGGGGTTTTCTAAGCTTCTTGTTGGTTTTCTTGGTGTATACTCCTGTTAGTGTGGGAGCTTATATCAACATGTTGAGCATTGCGTGAGACCACATCCACGGGGATTGGCTCTGGTGCATCCTCAAGGTTTCGCAGTGGTACACCGATGCCCGGAACAGCTACACCATTCTCTCCATGGTCTTCAAGACCATTGTTTTCATGTACATTCACTGAGTTAGACATTTTGACCTGAAATCAAAGATTCTTGGGCAAGAAAAAGTGTAAAAAATAACTTGTGTTTTCAGTAAACCAGCACGAAAACAATCACTATTATTTTTAGCCACACGATGGGAGCCAAACTGTTTACCTCAAAAATGATAATAATAATTAGATTTGATTTTGTGGTTCTAAAAATACGTGATTTATTTTTATGCTAGTTGTTAGGTAGTAGATGCTAGGTGTGAAACTAGAAAACAAGATAAGATCTTGAAAATAGAACGCTATGCAAATCGAGTAGCCGAGGATCGGGGTCTCGTGCTAACCTATACTGGGCCTCGGGGTTAAGCTAATGAGCTCGACTAAAGATGGTCGATGAAGGACTAACAGTTCTAAGTGCTTTAATGAGGGCTCTTTATGATCAATGATGAGTAATAAATGAAGAACAATCAATGAAACACAATAAATGTAAGCAATAAATAAAAGAAAATAGAATAGAGAGTTTTTAAGTTAGAGAGTCGAGAATGTTCTTGTTCTTGTATTTAATATCATGTGTGTAAGAAATAACAAGGGTACCCTTTATATAGGAGGGGGAATCCCAACATAGTACATATACATTTATTACAAAGATATGAAGCTGGTACATCTATTTAATGCCACGATACGAACTTATACTATGTTTGCAGGTGTTGTCAGTTTTGAGCACGCGCCTTGGGAACTTCCCGCTTATGCAAGATAGTCGTCGACTTATGTTGCCCCAAGGTTGGACATTGGGAACCCTCGGGGTCGAACCTCGAACTATGCCTTGGGCCTTCTGAAGCTAAGCCGTGGAATGTCATAACAATCATAAAATCGGACTCTCCGATTTTAGCCGCATACAAAAGCGTATTTGACTGAGTACAGACCTTAGAAAAAAAGAGAGACCAAAAAAGTTTTAGTACAGATACTCCTTTCTTGTTATAAAAGCATGTTAAAAACATAAAATGAAATGAGATTTTAAATATAAAATGGTGTCATATTCTCTCTGGAACTTACTAAAAATAGAACAGATGAAGTAGTAATATTTATTAATTAGCTTAGTCAATCGAAGTGGTAGTAGTTTATTTTAATATGGATGCTTGAGAAAAGTATTATGTTTTCTATTTGAGTAAAGGGATAAAGTTTAGAACGAACTAAGAGAAATAAGAGTACCAAAATTCTTAGAATCGAGAAAGTGCCTTAGAATACAAATACAATTTCCATATTTTCCATAGTTACAATCGTTCCCAATAGATATTAGACCCTATATAGCTTATTGGCCGCCAGCAAAAACAAAGGGAATAACCTAAGCAATATATACAAACCCTGACTCAAACACGCCTTTATACTATCACTTTTCACATAATACCATGGTCGGCTTCCACAACCAAGTATACATGAGGAAAAAGAAGATTGTTGCCATTGGTAATTTATGTATTCCGCACCAGATTATCTTTGAAATTCTAAAAGAGGTTCCTGCCAAGTCTCTAATGCGTTTTAGGTGCGTTTCGAAATTATTTTGCTCCCTTATATCAGAACCCTTATTCATTGAAGCACAAAAAAAATGTTCCGTGGCTCAATTTCATGTAAGTGGCTCATCTTTGACGACTCGCGAACATGTCCTTAAGTACTTGAATCAGTCATGTTTTAGTGAGCTTGACAATCTAGAATATATCGATGGCCTAGTTTGTCTATGGAACGATGTTGGAGAAGTTGCTATTGGCAATCCTTTCACAAAAGAACATGTCTTTCTTCCTCGTCAAATACCTAAAGAGAAAGGTTACATGGCTTGTTGCTCCCTGGGTTTTGATCCCATCACCAAGAAACATAAAGTATTCAAGGCACACAAACGTATTATACACGGGGATCAAAATTCATGTGAAGTGACATGCTCGATTTTCACCATTGGAGTGGACAAATCATGGAGGGAGATACCCGATTGCCCCATATTTTCCCCTGCAAGATATAATTGTGTTTATATTGGCGGGGTCATTTATTATGTACATAGACTTGCAAAGCTTTACAACCTTGCTGCATTCAGTGTCGGAGATGAAAAGTTAATTAGAACGATCTTGTCCCCTGATGAGGTATCGACTTCAAAATTTCCACTAAAACTAGTAGAAATAAAAGGACAAGTTGCACTTTTAGATCGCAGAAATTTTCGAGTTGATGGCAACATTCGTTTATATGTTTTCAATGGTACTGGTAAAACTGAGACATGGGTGAAGCACATAATTGAGCTACCATCAAAGTCAATAAAGATAGATTTTTTGCCTTCATTTAACTCCAACCCTAAGGGAGAGATTGTATTGATTCCAGACAGCACTAGTAGGATTTTTCCCTTGTTCTTACGTGACATTGCAAAGAAAGAATGGACGAAAGTTGAGATGCATGGAATTTATGAACGAGGACTCTGTGTGAGTTGGATTAGTCTTTTGCTAAATCTTGTGGAAAGTGTTTGGTCCTTGAGATGACTTATACTACTACGGTTGGATAGTTCAGGGATTAAGAAAGCCTTTTACTCTTCTTAGGAAATTATTTATCACAAATATATATATATAGCTAGCCTTCTTTCAGCATCCAGCAAATTTTTGTTATATTAAAGAAGGAAAACTATTCACAGTTTACTTATCACCATCTTTTTTGTCGCATTTCTATTGCTATCGAGAAAGTATATATAGCCAAAATAGATAAAGATTTCTTTGGCACGACTGTAGTCATTGAGTTCTATACTAAAGTATGTCCTGGTGATATTCCAATTCATGTTATTGCACACAGGCATTTCAAAATTATCTAGGTCAGTGAGACATGTCATTTCACTCATTTGATTGAAGTCTGAAAAAAAAAATATTAAAGTTGGAATAAAAAAAATATATATTTGGAATTCTCTGTTTCTTTTAGGTGTGTAACTCCTCCATATAAAAAAAAAATCACAAAGAAACTGGTACTGGATAATTGCAAATTAATAAGTTTATTTCATGAACACCGTTAATGCAAACAGAAAAAAGAAATTAAAATACAAGAGAATATTGAGGAGAGTAGTAGAAGTTACAACTTATGGAGCAAAGAATCAGCTTCATGTTTTCATAGGGACCCTTATTTTTCATGTTGGTTTGATGAGAATGGCTCCCTTAGACAATAGACATAATCTTGGTGCAGAGAACTTTGATTTTGTACCTATAAGCACTGAGACAAACCAATGGTGTAGTAATTTTAATCATAGGATGAGGGGTGGTGGTGGTGGTGATTTTGCTAGAGCCTCCATACGGAGGGGAGAAAATAGGTATAAGTTCCATTTGATATAGAGAATGGTTCCTCTAGTCATCGAGCATTGTCAATGATGATGGTGATGACGACGACGACGACGATTACTGTTATTTCAGAAGTTAATGTGTTGAAGACATTTTCCTTCATACTTGTATGGTACAGTGTCAGTTTGCTCTTGATATTGTAAGTTTTGAGTTATTACATCCTTGGGTTTTTTCTTTAACTAGTTTTAGCGTACGCGCATTGCGTGTGTACCCTGTCAAAATAATTAACTACTTTAAAATAAGATTTCATTAATATTATATTAAAATGTGTGCTTGAGTTATAATAAAAGTGCAAGATATGTAAATGTAAATAAATAGATTATGATTTTTTAGCTGCAATTCTTTTTTACTTTGATATAATCTAAGTGTAAGATATAAAAGTGTAAGAGATATAGCTCGTCACAAATCTAAAATGTTAATTGTAATTACACTTTTATCAAATACATTACAAAATTTAATTTTTAAATAAAAATTTATTCTAGAATAGTAAAGAATCAATGAGTACTTTATTTTTGGATCTTTATGTTATTAGACCGCTAGTGTTATTTAACGTTCGTGGACTAATTTTCGCTCACTTTCTTTCTCATTTATATTCTAAGTATTTTCTTTGTTATTCTAATTGATGAGCTAAGTATTAAAATATTTTACAGATTACCGATGACATGACTTCAATATAATGTAAATATGTGAACATATATATATATATATATATATATATATATATATATATATATATATATATATATATATATATATATATATATATATATATATATATATATATATATATATATATATATATATATATATATATATATATATGTATGTGTGTGTGTGTAAATTTCACATATTTAATACAAAGGTAACAAAAAATTAAAAGAAGAGAATTAAAAATTAACCAAATATAAACAATTTTTTCTCGGCCCCAACTAAAAGTATTCTAATAACATAATATAGTGAAGGAATTGTATTCTACATTACGGCACTTCCAACTATTTAAGGTTTTGTAATTTTATAAATGCAGCTTTTCTAATAAGTAAAAGTTTTAAAATAAGGAATTTTTTTTATAAAGAATAATATAATAGATTTTAAACTCCTAAATATTAGGAATTGCTAGAGAGTTCAAATAGGAAAATATGTAATGACCAAAATTTTAGTTGTTTTTAAACTCCTAATTAATAGAAAAAATAATTGAATGACAATTTTATCCAGTGTAAAATCTGTTTATGAAGGGTAAAAAAGGCGAACGACATTTCGCTAAGGGCCTTCATGCTTTTAATATAGTATAGATATGTCTGCACGTTTATTTTAGGTCCTATGTTTTCTAAGAGTCTTTAGCCCTATTATATTCTTAAGCCAAATAAAAAATATACAGAACTTCTAGTATGTTTAATTTTAATTTTAATTTTTATTTTGTATAATGTTTGCCTTAGATGATTTTAATGAGATACATGATCAGTCAAAATTCATATAACTATTTTTGTTTTTGTATTGAAGCTTCAAGGATGTTTTTGTGCTTCTCGTGTATTGACCTATGAAAATAGGTATAATAAACACTTCTTGGGGATTTTAAGGAAGTTCCCTGCTCCTTTATTGATTTTAGTCATCGTTATCGTTTCTCCACGTAGAAAAATTTATTCTTTTTAACTCAAGTTACTTGTTCTTGTAAGCAACATATAATGGATTGTTTTAACTAATTTTTTTATGGGGATAGAACACATCTGTATATATTTATCACATATTTATAGTTTCTTCAATTTTTATGCAATTTTACCTATTTATAAATATTTACTTTAATTATATTATTTTATAAAATAATAAAAATTAAATATACATGGGGATTGTGTCCGGTGCCTCGGGGCTTACGTCTCGCTGAGACCTTTGTAAAACGCATCGGCTTACACCCGTGCCTTTTAAAACACTGCTGTCCACTTTGCGATGCAAGCCATCTTGTCCAAGGCGATTACTGGGTTCTAGTCCCAAAGATTTCAACCTACAGGAATGTTTACATACTTTGCCTTCGATGTGATTATAAACATCTCATATTGCGGTGGCTTTTCTGACACTGGATTCCCTTTAAAACAAAATCAGAAGAGAGAAAGAAAGAGTAGAAAGTTTAAAATGTTTGAAAGGTGTATGATATAATAGAGCAGGAGATATATGTAAAATATATTTATATAATGTGCCTAAAAAGTATTCCACAAACTATGAAAAATAAATAACTTCGTCCTTCGTTTGAATTGGATCTCAAGCATGTTCTTATTATTAGTGGACTGACTTAGATTTGGCCACAACTAGAAAAATAGAACAGATTTGCTCTTGGGTTGAATGTGGTCCCAAATATGTTCTTATCGTTAGTGGACTGGCTCAAATCTGCCCCAACAAAAACTAATGGAATTGTGACATAAATATAATTGTATTTAAGGTGAATGTCTATATTTTAGAGAGATTTAGGGTTTCTTATTTTGTGATTAAGTCATTTTTTCCCTATAAATAGAGGGGTTCTATTCCATTGTAAATCATCTCAAATCAATAAGAACTCTCTCTTTACTTTTCTCCGCAATATCCTTCTTCGTCTTTTATTGTTTCATAATACGTTATTAGCACGAGACTCTAACCAATTGAGTAGATGACGACTGATTTAGTTTGTAGATATACTATTAATTAGTTTGTCTAATGTTTGAGAAATTAAACCACATGTGGAGAGAAGATATAAGAATTTGTGTGAGGCTATTACGCGAATGCATTGGTATTTCTATACTAGGCATCTCCGTTGCTCACCAGGCTTTGGGATACGTGCATGGTGCTCATCGTATATATAATATTGAATATAATGATTGTCAATTGTTCCATGAACTTCCTTCAGGAATAAATTCTAGATTTAAGGTATGTATTTTATCTTATTTTTCTCTTTTAAATTCTTGAAATTTTATAATTTGATTTTAAATACAAGCAAAGACAATAAATTTTGATTATAACTCTAATAGAGTTTGTAAGAAATTATAACCACCCAAAGTGGTAAAATTTCTAAGTCTTGCCATGATCAAATTCATGTATAATTATGAGCACAAGAAGTGGAAACTCGTCCAATTGAATTTGCTTCATTCTCGTTACCGTAAGAGAATGTAATAGCAGTATATGATATGTAACGACCTGACCGTTCGCTTTGAGCTCTAGCACGTCGTTCAGTGGTTTGAGGCCTCAAGTAGCTTTACTTCATGTTTTATGACTTGTACATGTGGTCAGAATTTAATTTTAGGAAGTTCGAAGTCGTTTCGGAAGGAAAATCCTAAATCCGCAAGCTTTAAGTTGGAAGAATTGACCAAGGCTTGACTTTTGAGCAAACGACCTCGGGATTGGGATTTGAAGGTTCCAATAGATTCGTATGATAATTTCGGACTTGGGCATATGTTCAGGTTGAGTATCAGATGGTCCGGGAGCATTTCAGCGCTTATTATGGAAGGTTGGCATTTTTAAAGTTCAAGGATTTCTTAAGTTTGATTTGAAGTGAATTTTGATGTTGTCGATGTCCGTAAGGGGTTTCGAGTCTTGGAATAGGTTCTTATTGTGATTTTTGACTTGCACGTAAAGTTTGGCATTATTCCGGAATGTTTAAGTTTAATTTTGATGCGTTCGGCGAAGTTTAAAAGTTTGAAAGTTTAAAGAAAGGTTTCCATTGTCGATTCATAGTTTTAAAAGGTTTCCATCGTCGATTCATAGTTTTAATGTTGTTTGACGTGATTTGAAGTTTTGACTAAGTTCGTGTCATGTTTTGGGATGCAATGGTATGTGTGGATAGGGTACCAGAGGCCTCGAGTTCGAAACGGATTGAAAATTGAAATTGAGAAACTGCTAGTTTTGGTCAATTGCTGGTGTGACCGCACCTGCGGAAATTTGGGCGCAGGTGCGGAGCCGCTGAAGCGAACTGATCAATGCAGAATCGGGAGAGGGGTGTGTGGGGAAGATTCGCAGAAGTGACGTTTAAACCGCACCTGCGATGGTGCAAATGCGGCTTCTTGGAGCGTAGAAGCGGAGATGAGCATAGAAGCGAGGGAGCCTGTTGCACCCGCAATGTCGCAAGAGTGGGCCAGGTTCCGCAGGTGCGAAGGGGAAGGCTCCAATGATTCTCCGTAGAAGTTGAGTTTGGTCGCACAAACGACGCCGCAGGTGCGACTACTATTCCGCAGGTGCGAAAATATTGCTGGGCAGAATTTTTTTAAGAACGAGATTTAGCTCTTATTCTTTCATTTTTCACTTGGGTTGGCCGAATTTGGGGAGCTATTTTGAGGGGATTTTCATTGAGCAACACGAGGTAAGGGATTCCCACCTATTACAAGTTAAATGCTTGGATTTTATATAGATTTTAACATAGAAATTCATGGAAATTAGGAAAATTTAAGGTAAAAGCTTAGAATTGATAATTTTAGATTTTGACCACGATTTTGGACATGGAATTAGAAATAAATTATATATTTGAGTTCGTAATGTTTGAGTAATGTTTATCTTAAAAAAAAATTGGAATCCGAACACGTGGGCTCGAGGGTTGACCTTGTTGACTTTTCGAACGGAGTTGGGAATCATTGCAAATTGTAAATTGTAATCATGGGAGTATATTTTTATTGATTTGCACGTTGTTTGACTAGTTTCGGATCATTTGGCTTTGAGTCGAGGAGTTAGAGAGGCATTGGAGTCGGTTATGGAACTTCGGAGCGAGATAAATCTCTTCTCTAATCTTGTGAGAGGGAATTTACCATGTAGGTGTTATATTCTTATGTGTTACATTTTGTGGGAGCTACACACGTATGAGGTGACGATTGTCCGTGCATATGCTAGAATTCCTGATTATGCCCGGGTAGACTAGGTTCACGCCATGCTTTAATTTTACTATTTGAGTTATCCTTGCCTGTTTAATTCTGTCATTTCGTGTTACGACCTGAGACTAGGCTTGCGTAGAGTGATGAAATCTCTATTGTAAGAGATTTGACGAGCTACTTGATTAGCCGTGGAATAGCTGTGCTTCCCTTATGAATTTTTCTCGCGTTTTGCGTTTTCATCAAAAAACTTTTCTTTAAATTTCACAACTAACACGTATATTCATGAGCGGGGTCAAGGACCCGTTAAAATTTCTTATTCTAATGGGACCGGGCCGTTTACCTCGGCAGGATATTGTGACACACTCTTATGGGATTGGGTCGTTCGCCTCAATAGGATATTGTAAGACCCTCTTATTGGATCTGGTCGTTCGCCTCGGCAGTATCATACTCTTATGGGATCGGGCTGTTTGCCTCGACAGTATCATATTCTTATGGGATCGGGTTGTTCGTCTCAATGGTATCATATTCTTATGGGATCGGGTCGTTCGCCTCGGCAGTACCACATTCTTATGGAATCGGACCATTCGCCTCGGCATTTTTATAAAATATTCTTATGGGATTGCGTCGTTTGCCTTAGCATTATTATAAAATACTCTTATGGGATCGGGTCGTTCGCCTTGACAGCTTTATGAAACACTCTTATGAGATCGAGTCGTTCGCCTCGACAGCGTCGTGCGTAATATTTGATAAGGAACCAGCGTATCCGTGGGTGTTCTTGATTTGAGTTGTGACGATCTATCTGGTGAGGTCTACTTTTACATATACTTTGGTTTGGGAGGTAACTGATAACTGAGAGCTTGTGTTTACTGTCCAGAGGAGGATTGTACGACGTACTTATATTTGTTTACACTGTTTATTTACCATCCCTTATAGTTGTTTACTTTCTACTGTATTTGATATATAGGACCACTAGTGAGTGTCGATGTCGACCCCTCGTCACTACTTCTCCGGGTTAGGCTAGATACCTACTGGGTACGCGTTGATTAATGTACTCATGATACACTTCTGCATTTATTGTGCAAGTATATATTCCTCGTGGTCTTTTGGGCGCAGGGGCGCAGCTATTGCGGGGACTTCACAGTGAGTTGCATTCCATGTTACGATCTGCAACATACGGAGTGCCCATCAGAACTATTTACATTTTTCTGTCTAACTTGTATTCTAGACACAGATTTGTAGACATCTGATTTTTGACCCTCCCCAAGATTTTGCATATTTTAGCATGTAAATATTTAGTTTAGGCGTAATATCGATATTTCAATTAGTTTTGACTCTTTTAATTTATTTTATCAAAAAATAAAAATTACAAAAAATATTCCTTCTTTTTAGTTGCTTTTAGTTTATATACCTTTCGTAAAACTAAAAAAAATACAAAAAATAGTATCTTATTTTTATTTTAATATGATATTTGAAAATACCCAAAAAAATAGGTTTATTTTAACGATTAGTCTTATCTTAATAGTTATTTTTACTTAAGTAGGATTAATTGGTAAATGAGGCCGTATTTTTAGTCTTGTTCACAGAGAAAGAATAAAATTTGGGCTTAAACAACCCATTTTTAAGTCTAATATTCGGACCTAGCCCATGACAACCCAAGCCCAATACCCCTAAAACCCTAAGAAAACACTTAAAAGAGACCCTAGACCTAAAGAAAAGGGCAGCCGTTTTTGACACAAAGAAAGGGACTTGGGATCATCTTCCTCTTCAGAGACAAAACCTAAAAAGACCCTAGACACTCTAAGACAACCGCTAATATAGACGATCCCCCCTGAACATTCTGCTTCTGGAACAAAGTCAAAGAATGCCTAAGAACAAAAAGAGAAAAGCAGCGGTTACCCTAACTTCATCTTCTTCACGGAGAACACTAAAGAAACCTAATAAAAAACAAGACATTTTAGCCGCAGAACTCCATGAACACCCCTAAGCTTCGGCAACATTAATCAGTGACCACCACACCGATGACCATAATAGCTGCAACGACCTTTCTTTTTCACTCGATCTCACCAGCTCGTCGGAAAAACGCGAACGACCTTATGCAACCGGCCGAATCTCGACCATTCTCTAACACCCATCGCTGCTCCTCCTTCTCTTTACCATAGCTCGCCGGAAAACACTCACACATAGCCACACACACGCACATAAATGAGAAAGGGACAATAGCGAACTAGTTGAGCTTTTGTGAGCACGAGAGGAACTTGAATCTGGTTTCAAGCTTCGGTTGGATTATTTCAGATATTGTCCATTCAATTTCTTTTGAAATCGTGATTGAGATACTGTCAGAGTCCGAGGTTGTTTCGTTGAGGTTTCCGGTCGGGTCTGTTTGTGTCTAGCTTCATCGGCATGGGTTTCTTTGTAAACAGGCAACATGTTTCTTTGAAAAATTGAAAGTAATTTAGGTCACTCTTTTTCTCCTATTCATCACTTATTTCATTCATTGACTATGTTAATCGATTTTGTGTAATTATTTGATGGCATGACAATGTTAAGTCAATTCTGAGGCATTTATCTGACATGGATGTTACGCCAAATTCTGTTTTTGAATCTCTTATGGATACATATCGTCTTTGTAGTTCGAACCCTTCTGTTTTTTATATTTCAATTGGGGTTTTAAGTGAGTTTAAGGTTTGGTTTTGCTGAAATTTGCGAGAAACTAGATTAATAACTTTAACAGCAAACCATTAGGGTAACAAGTTGTAAGTTAGACCATCTTTTACAAATTAATAGATATCAAAATAGCTCAACAGATAGAGTAGTGAGTGTTAAACATTTCTAAGTATGAATAACTAGCATATATGATCTTGATCAAGTACACGTTCGCGTGACATGATTACGATCCTAATAAAAAAATCGGAGTATGCGTTCGCGCAACTTTGACCAAAAATTTCTTAATATTAATAAAGCATTATTAATTATGGACATGTACGTGTGACATGATTTTTGATTCGCCAAACAAATGGGTACATGTATACGTGACCTGTTTCAAGATAATTTCTTAATTAAAAAAGGCAAATGCGCATAGGTTCTAAGAGTAAGTAATTAGACAATTCTATTAAGCCAAGTATGATCAAAGCGATCGTGCTAGAACCACGAAACTCGGAAATTCCTAACACCTTCTCCCGGGTTAACAGAATTCCTCACCCAGATTTCTGCGTTTGCAGACCGTAAATAGAGTCAAACTTCCTTGATTCGGGATTTTAAACCAGTAACTTGGGACATCATAAATTATCCCAAGTGGCGAATCTGAATTTAATATAAATAATCCTGTTTCGATTGTCACTTAAATTGGAAAAAACTCCCTTATACCCCTTCCAAGGGTAGTAAAAAGGAGGTGTGACAAGATTGTAGTATTATTGTACCTTCTAGTAGATGCTCTTGCACTTGCGACACCGAGTTTTGGGCGTTGTTTTAGAAATGGTTTATGGATTGTTTTACATTGGAACACCTTCACCATGTATTTTCATTAGACTGTAAGTAACTACAATTTATTTTAATGCACTGACCTGTCTATCCAAATAAGATTCATGATTTTAAAAATACCAAAATGAACAATGAAGTGTTGACTTGCCTAACAGCGACGTTGGGCGCTATCTCGGCTTATAGTGGATTTTAGGTCATGACAACTTGGTATCAGAGCCACATTCACTTAGGTCTCACAAGTCATGATCAAGTCTAGTAGAGTCTTGCGGATTGGTACGAAGAAATTTGTACTTATCTTCGAGAGGCTACAAGGCTGTTAGGAGAACTTCCCTTCTTGATTCCTCGTCGTGCGATTTAATTCAGTTAAGTCTTATGCCTTCATTTCCTTTCTATTCATTCTTATATGATGTGGAATGTTGGCTATAAATTGGGCATCGATGAGTTATAATGGTACCACAGATGTGGTGCGAGATGTTATTCCTTGCGTATTCGAGTAGGCTATTGTCTTTGTTGTATGGAGGGGTGTTCTGTTATTTCAGCCCAGTATTTGTGTTGCCTACAGTCGAGAATTGATACTTTCGAGTTTGGTGGAAATTTTGTTAATATTTTGGGGTCGTCGTCCTCGATTGGATTGCATTAAGGCTCATCGGCATATTGGTCTTCATTTGTTTTCCTCTGGGCACGGTGCTGTAGAATGGAACCTAAGAGGAAGTTATCAGAGATGGTTGCGTGTTGTGACTTCAGGATTGAATCGGCGTTCTAGTGTTTATGGTTCGGGGGAGATGATCTTTGAAGTGGTTTCTATGCTTAGGAATTTTGAATTTGACGAGAATGGCTTGATAGCATATTGTTGGACCCAGGAAGGTTAGTTGATTCATGATGGATGCTACTATAGCAACGAAGTTAGAGGAGGTCGAGATGAGGGTACACCTGTGGGCTATCTCCTATGAGTTGGTTAGCGCTTGCATGATTTTGACGATGTTCCTACAAGAGTTCTACTTTCTGCCCAACATGGGATGAATGTATTGCAAGGTGGACTCGGATTTCTTGAGGAAGATGGTACGATGGTTAGGAGGTCAAGTGTACAACTACGATGGATAACTCGGGATGTGTTATGATTAGTCCAACCATAAATTATGAGAAATTGGCTGAGCAACAGCGTGTGATCATGGTAACTAGGAAGAAGTTTTCGTTATGGGGTTTGGATCTATGTGATTGTAGTGTAAATCTAAGTGGGAGAGCCCACTGTCTATGAGTGAGTCATGTGGTCATGCTCCTGTATGGTTTCGGGTTATCGGTGCATTGGTGGATTAGTTATGATCAAGAGGACGAGAAATTTATGATAAGGAAGTTTGACGTATATGTGTTATGTTTTGCCTTACTAATTCGTGTGTAGGTGCTGAGGATAGCTCAGAAGTTATGCTTTTATGGATATGATGGGAAAGGAAAATGATTCATCCGGTTGCTTCATGGGAGTGCACATATTCTAAAGGAGCAATAGTTATTTGGTTAGATAATCGAAACTGGATTAGAGTGGACGACTCTCAATAATGGCCCTAGTGGATTTATGATTTAAAGTGTGGTGCTTAAGGATTCTTCGGGTTCGTTATGTGACTAAAAATTGGATTTTGCACCAGAGTGAGAAAGGTACTTGGAGTATTCTATGTTATCATTGGGTCTACGATGCAGAGTTAGAAAAATGGGAGAAACAACTTCAAATTTACAGAAGATATAATCAGCACGGTGTATCCGTTGGGGATGCTATTGAGTGCATGAAGAGGATATAAAATGGCTTAATGATGTTGAGATGACGTGGTCTCGTAAATTGGGGTGACTCGGGATGAGCGTTGTTTGAGGTCTGTTATGTATTTGAAGGGAGCTATTATTATTTCGAAGGTAAGTCAAGAGCAAATCCAAATAAGTTGGGTTAGTTGGTGATGAGTTGAGTCAGCATGACTGTGAAAATGATCAGTTCCTTCGGTATGTTAATCTATACAGGTGATTCGTGGGTGTACGCGCGGGCTTGACAACCATCGTAATTTGATTGATTTAGGGGTATTTGATTATGAGGGTCTGTTATGTGTAGATAGATCTCAGAAGAGTTATGATGGTTTAGACCACAACTCGAGGGTTGTATTTTCTTCTATTATGGGAATTCAATCAGGTGTTGCAATTGTTCCTCTGAAATGTGTTGAGTGAAATGGGTTTTAGATGATGAAGTATTTATTCTGTTGGTGGTTCAGGAGTCATAATGAAATTCTTGTGCTCTCAAGTAGCAACATGATAGGTGTAGCGAGCGGAATAGTAATTGGAAGTTTAGGATCAAGGTTAAAGTTCAGTTTTGATAAGAATGTCACGAGCTCAGAGGAGAGGGGGAGGATTTCAGATGTTCAAAGTATGATGGTACTATTTTCGTGTAGCCTGAGAATGGTCTATTTTGCGGAAGAAATGTTGGGTATTGAAATGCGGATGCTTGACTGGCACTATGGAAATAGCATGGTCGATGCCCATTAATGTTCAGATTTTATTACCTGGTGCGGAACGTTGTGGGGGTATGTCCCACGAGAAGATCGTATATGTGACGTGTTAGTCATTCGATTGTTACAGATTTAAACAAACATGGAGATTTTGGTATTGTCGCCAATGAGAGAGGGTATGACTAAGGGGTACTCTATTTCTTTGGTTGTGAACTGTGGGAATTGTACTGGATTTGATGGCTACTCTTATGTGTCATGAATAGGGTCATTGTGGATCCTTAGAAGGTTAGTGGCCTAGCATAGGATGATCCGAATCGGCTTGAAGTCTGCTAGTAGACTTAATGTGAGTGTGTGTTGTATATCATAACAGGGCACTACAATATTTTAGGAATTTGACTACCCCGGAAAAGTGTGGCCTAACTAGCAAAAGGTGTGACCTTTGGTCAAAGACCACACTTTTCGACTTTAGGCAATACTTTTTTGGGATGGCAAAAGAAGCATAACCTTTGACCTAAGGGCACACTTTTCAAATGTTGTCTTAAAAGCGTAGCCTATTAGTTAACAAAGACAACGCTTGTTACACCCCATATGGCAACGCTTTTATACCTTACAACTACACATAAGAAGTGTGGCCTTTGTTACATTTTAGGCCACATTTGTTAATCGCGGCTTCTAAAGGAACCGCTAGAAAACGTGGTCTTTGGTAGACGTGCAGACTTATAGCCACACTTTTAAAGCGTTGCAATTTTGGCTAGGCTATACAATTCTTTTTTAAAAAAAATTATATTTTACATATAGCATGTAATTACAATTATTTCAGGCATATGAATTATTATCATATATTTTGATGATATAAAGAATTAAATTAGCTAATAAATACCAAAAATAATAATTAAAATAAATACACATACAAATAAAACAGTGTGTCAAAATGCCCATTAACAATAAACTTTTCAAAAGTGAGTATATTCATACAATATCATGAATATTAGATATCTTAATTATCCAAAAATTATTCGCATTCACATTAAGATCAAATTGACTTTCGGACACCATTTCCAATTGCATCACCCGCTTTCTCCTACACATAAAAAGAAATTAATAATTAGATAGAAACTAAACTTTAATCGTTCGTCTAGAAGAACAAAGACTAGGATAACATATATTAGCACCATGTTTTGCATATTTTTTAGTCATATATCAATAACAATTGACTAATGAGTAAAATAAACAAAATATAGTAGTCCCATTTCACTCACCTAAACACTCACCCATGTTTTGCATAATCACAAAAGATAGTTTCGTCCCGTACAACATGATTCTACAGCTTTCAAGATTCATGATTTAATGTTGTTAACAAGAATTATTAGCTTTTGAGGGGAGGATGGGGGTGGGCATTGTTAGATCAACTCTGTCAGAGGAGGCATTATCAAAATGTATTCAAAGAAGCCACGGTTAACAAGCTTCCTGTGTGAGCATGGGCATTATCAAAATGCATTTGAAATATGGGCATTATCAAAATGCATTCAAAGATTCCTGGTTGACATGTCAAAAGTGAAACATCAAGTAGTTGGCTAACTAAATAAAACTGAAATTTTTTTTAGGACAAGGACTGGGAAAAATAATTAAAAGCTAAATACTTAGTGAATATGATAAATTCACAACAGCAAACAACGGAGGAGCTAGGGTAAAGAAATTTTTCTAGATGATCATATTAACCAAAGCATGAAAATGACGTATGTTTAGACATTATTAGTAATTAACTAACAGTCAGACATATGTAATAATTCAGCAAAATAGACAAGTAAAACATCACATATCATCAAACTATTGGCAATTTTCATTAATTAAGTATTTGAGCGTAAGTTGACATAATATAAAATAAAGATGAAGATGCTTCCTTGTTTCTAGTTACAATAGTTCAAACCTTAGTTTAACTGCCTATAAACAAATAATTAGCATGATTTCAAGTTATTATCAATCCATATTTAATTTAATCATAAGATATGATGTGGTCAGGTGATGAATAATTCAGCAATAGTAACAATCATAGCATTCAAGTAGTTCTACCGAGCTAGCCTAACCCTCAACAAAACAATGCAAACTGCAATCATATGTAGATTGGATTGTGCTCATCTTTACTATTCTATTCTGGTGGATACATATTTCCTCCTATCAGCACAAGTACAAAAAAGAGAACTGCAATATTATGTATGTCACACCTCCTTTTTGCGCGCCCGCCCCGAAGGGTAAAATGCGCGAGGGAGTTTTTTTCCAATTTAAGTGACAATATTCGAAATGGGATTATTTATTTAATTCAGAGTCGCCACTTGGGAAAGGTTTGACTTTCGGTGTCTCAAGTCACCGGTTTATCTTGAATCCCAAATCGAGTAAAATATTCGACTTTCCAAATGAAGTTTGCGAACCAGAAATTCTAAGTAAGGAATTCTGTTGACCCGAGGGAAGGTGGTAGGCACCCCCGAATCCCGTGGTTCTAGCACGGTCGCTTAAATTGTTATAATGGCTAAATATCTGATTTTAAGACATGTTATGACTTATGTGCTTTCATTACGTTTAAACCACTTTTATTATTATTATTTTTTATGGAATTGCAACGTTGTGAAAATGTATCTCGAACCGCGTCACAATCAATGCACCCGTGGTTGTTAATACACTCCGACTCCGTTGAGATTTGAATTTGGGTCACATAAATGCGCACCCTAATTTAGGAAAATAACATTATTAAAAATGTGCCTAAAGAGACTAACACGTTATTATCTTTGAGGAAGGCCGTGAAATTCGCTTAGACGACCCATCCCGAATTCTAAGTATTTTTAATATATACATTTATGAGGGCCCCGCAGTTTGTGCATTTCATTTGGCGAGGCTCGTCTCATTTTATGAAAGGATAAACCTACAATGACTACATCTTTATTATGCTCGTCTCTAAGAAATGGAAGAAAGAAAATACATACTAATTGAATTGCATGCTTGGCCAACTCCGGATTCTTGTTAATTATCTGATTAATTGTTTATGAGGCGGGAATTGTTTCGTGCCTTATTTCATGAGTAAACATGTTGTTAATTTGCTAAAGGAGATTACATACAAGATTGATAAAAATGCCAAAACTTACACTAAATGTTCTTCAAGTTCGAATTTAAACTAACTTATTTGAACTAGATTAATGGAATCAACTACTAGAAACTGCTGCTAATGGGATTCGAACATAGTTCTATAAACTGCCTAACGAAATCCAATTTGATAGAGTTAGTTTAAATTATTTAGAACTGAATTGCGTCTTTTGCCAAATTAGACGCAACTTGCCTTACGTGTTTAAAATAAGAATAGAGATGAGATTTAACTATCAACTTACTAAACACATGTGCACCCTACGTCATACGGTCAACTAAAACGACTAGATCAACAACGTAAGCAAACTATGGTTTCAATTGAATACAAGCTAATTCATGTATTCTCTATTGAGTTACAAATTAACAAATTACACAAACCTAGCAATATTTATAAAGCTGTAATTACAGCAACAAATGATTAAACTTCTTTGCATCTTTCATTTCGTGCTTTCACTGTTACATCAATGCGAGATTCTAGTGTGTACCTGGATATTGAAACGCAAAAGAAGAAGAGAAAAGCAGAGAAGTCAGCAGCAACAAAATGGCAGCAGCAACAGCATCAGTAACAAAATAGTAGCAAATGCCAACAACAGCCAGTGGAGTAAACCAAACAATAAAACCAGAATCCAGTGGCAGTTTCAGAAGAAATCAAGCAGCAAGCAAAGACAAACCAACAACAACACTACCAAAGGCCAGGAAATTGAAATATGGCCCAGAAACAACAGATCGCAGAGAAGAATCTACTAATATTCAAATGAGTTCAATAGCTTTAGAACTTCAAACACTGGACAGGATTGCCTATTTCAAACTATGCTTTTGTTCTTTTAAGAGATGTTGGAGTTGAAATTCAGTTTTGAAACTGAATTTAAAACTGACTTCTGACTTTAAAACCAAAAAACTCAATTTAAAACCTCCCTAGACTGATTCAAAAATGCTCTCACCCCCAACTAGTTCTCTTTTATGTTCTGCCCCCTCCTATTTTCTAATCTGTTTTGCCTCTTAATCTCTTTGAACTCCTCTGATGTCCCCCCTAAAACTAGTGGAAACCTCATCTTTTATACCCTAGAATCAACTTATCCACCAGCCTGTTAAACAATTCAAACTCCCCCCATGTTCTCCTCCTGTTCCACTCACAGACATAAAGAAAAGCCCTCCCATCAGATTCCCCTGACAGCCCCTCTTTTTTTGTTGTTAAAGTGACCTATCTTTTATTCAATTAGCAAAGCATGAGCAGCAGGAATATACCCTGACAACACATGCTGTCCAATTAACCCTAATTTATTAACAATTGACAATGCACATGCTGTCCAACGGGGACAAAATTCTATGTCAATTGGAACTTTGAAATCTATGTTAAACTGCAGCTATAAACAATCCTTAAATGATTTCTGATTCAAATACACAGGCTAAACATAGTGCAATCAATTCTCAGAAGCCTCAGTAAGCAAATCAAACATATGAGTCAGATAAATACCATTCCAAACTGAAACTGATTGACGACATGTATCGAATCGACTGTGTGAATTACAATACGCACAAATCAATAGCAGCTAACCAAACTTGAACAAACACAGATTATGATTTCATGTTGACAGACACAGGGATTTGTGGAAAGCATAATTGATTGACGGAACTTATTCGACTCGATTACACAAACTGTAATTATGCGTAATAAACTAATAGAAGCAAATTCGACCAAATAAAGATCTGGGCAAGGTGGACAGAAAGCCGACACAGAAATGAAAACAACTCGAAATGACACTTAAACACATGAACAAACATTAAGCAAAACAAACAACATGAACTGGCAAGGAAAAGAAGAAGAAAATACCTTAAAGAATTGAAAATCAGATGACCATGCCCCGGATTTTGACTCGAACCTCTTTTGGGGTTGAACGGACTTTAATCGAAGTGTTCTCAACAGAGAATACTTCTATTAAAATCTATTAGACCTCAAACTCCTTGTTTAAACGGACAAAACTCGAATTCTGGACTTCTAGGGTTCCTAGGGAAGATTTGGGATTCAGGTTTTCCTGGTTGGATTCGGACCAAACCAAGCCTGGTTTGGTCACGAGGGAGGTCAGGGGAGTGCCTGGCATGGATTTGGGGGGTTTGGCATGGGTTGGGGCCCGGCTCGAATCTTCAAACGAAGATTCGAGGCGGTGGGGGACGATTCGAGATCCACGGCTGGTGGATCTGTGTTCAGGGGGTTGAGGTGTACTAGGGGTGTTAGTCTGGGGGTCACCGGCGCTGTTGCCGCCGAGGTTACGGTAGGATTGCACAAGGGCGGCTAGGGTTTGCGAGGCCTGGGTTTGGGTTTGGGTTTGGGACGATGAAGGGGGTGTTCGGATGAGGGCGTGGGGTAAGAGGGCAGGTTTATATACGGGGTGGGTGAGTGAATCCAAACCGTTAGATCTGATGAGATCAACGGTTTGGATCACTTTAACTATATAAAACGGGGTCGTTTTGTCTCAGAGGGGGCTGGGTCGGTTTTGACGGGAATGGGTCGGGCTAATGAGGCATTTTGGAGACCGTAGGATTGAACAAAACGGATGGCTCTGATTGAACATCCTTATACGACGTCGTTTGGTTTAAAACGGGAGTTGAATTGGACCGTTAGATATGTCAGATCAACGGTCCAGATCTGGTAGGCCTTGGACGATGTCGTTTGATAAGGCCAAACTGGACTGGGTCATGAAAAATGCATTGGACCTGATTCTTGGTCTCAGTTTTAAGCCCAAGTCCGAATTCCTTTAATTTTAAACCCCTTTCTTTTCTCTTTTAATTTCTAAAAATACCAACTAAATTGTAAAATAAAACTATACAAATATTAAACAAACAATTATCACACACATTAACATTTAATTAAAATAAAATCACTCCATGACAACAAATAGAATAAAAGATGCATATTTAATAACCGAATTATGGTTTGATTAATTCCTAATAGTAGAACGATATCCTAAACTTACACACGACATATATTTTTTGTATTTTTGTTTGATAAAACTAAATAATCACAGACAAAACCACAAATAACTACCAAAAATGCCACGTAAATTCCAAAAATTGTACAGCAAGACCATTTGTTATTATTTTTGATTTCTTTTGGAGTAATTGTCGTGTAAACAAAAATCACGTGCTCACAGCTGCCCCTCTTTGTCCGAAAACACAAAGAGTTTTCGTGCAAAGATAAAGTGAGTGGATATGAGCGATTTTGCCCATTGGAATACTCCGTGTGAAGCACACTTTTTGAAAGATTTGACCGAATCTTTGCTTCAAAGGTTTCCTACATATCCTGGGCTAAACAGGAATCAGGTCAATGTAGTTCGGGAAACTTTTGGTAGCTGGGACTACCATGGGATTGCAATGCTCGTTGTTACTGCTGTTGCTGTTGCCACTGCTGCTTTAGTGACCGCCTTATTACAACCAAAGGGAAATTGAAACTGAACTAACTACTTATGCATGTCAAACGCTAGTTACAAGATTCCTATCTATAATTCTTTTGCAACTTGATCTTGGGTCTTAGCTGATTCTGCTTGTAGACTTCGATCCGAATCTTGTTGCTTGCAAGTCGTAGGCGCCTGTTTATTTCTACAGTATTGAGTGAGACGGGATTGGCGGAGCTCGGGGATTTGATCAAATTTTGAGCGACCTGCCCTTTGTTTGTTCCGATATTCGGGAATATCTTCTTTTTGTTCTTTTTCTTTTCCTTTATTCTGGATTGAGACTCATCCTGTAGGTCATCTCGATCCATGCGCCTCGAGGTCAGACCTGCTGAGACAAAACAAACGAACAAAATTTTTCTGCCCCAGTTTCACTAAGAAAATTTCGTGAGTTAATTGACATAATAATCTATAGGATTGATGAGGGGATGTGACAACTCTAGTCTAAAAAGCGCAACTCAGGGATTGGAGCCCTAATGTCGCGAAAGGTAAAAATGCGCAACTCAGGGATTGGAGCCCTAATGCTGGCTAACAGAAAAATGCTCAGTTCAGGGATTGGAACCCTAATGCTAGCTAAATGGAAAAGCGCTCAGTTCAGGGATTGGAGCCCTAATGCTGGCTAACAGAAAAAATGCTCAGTTCAAGGATTGGAGCCCTAATGCTGGCTAACAGAAAAAATGCTCAACTCAGGGATTGGATCCCTAATGTTGGCTAACAGGAAAAATGCTCATTCAGGGATTGGAGCCCTAATGTTGGCTAAATGAAAAAGTACTCAACTCAGGGATTGGAGCCCTAATGCTGGCTAAACGGAAAAGTGCTTAGTTCAGGGATTGGAGCCATAATGCTGGCTAAAACAAAATGCTCAACTTAGGGATTAGAGCCCTAGTGTTGGCTAAACGGAAAAGCACTCAACTTAAGGATTGGAGCCCTAACGTCGGCTAACAGAAAAACGCTCAACTCAGGGATTGGAGCCCTAATGTCGGCTAGCAGAAAAAATGCTCAGTTCAGGGGTTGGAGCCATAATGCTGGCTAACAGAAAAACGCTCAGTTCAGGGATTGGAGCCCTAATGCTGGCAACAAAAATGCTCAACTCAGGGATTGGAGCCCTAATGTCGGCTAACAGAAAAATGCTCAGTTCAGGGATCGGAGCCCTAATGCTGGCTAAATGGAAAAGTGCTCAACTCAGGGATTGGATCCCTAATGCTGGCTACAAAAATGCTCAACTCAAGGATTGGAGCCCTAATGTCGGCTAACAGAAAAATGCTCAGTTCAAGGGTTGGAGCCCTAATGCTGGCTAACAGAAAAAAAATTAGAAAAATGCTCAGTTCAGGAGTTGGAGCCCTAATGCTGGCTAACAGAAAAACGCTCAGTTCAAGGATTGGAGCCCTAATGCTGGCTAAAAAATGCTCAACTTAGGGATTGGAGCCCTAATGTCGGCTAGCAGAAAAAATGCTCTGTTCAGGGGTTGGAGCCCTAATGCTGGCTAACAGAAAAACGCTCAGTTCAGGGATTGGAGCCCTAATGCTGGCTACAAAAATGCTCAACTCAGGGATTGGAGCCCTAATGTCGTCTAACAGAAAAATGCTCAGTTCAGGGGTTGGAGCCCTAATGCTGGCTAACAGAAAATTGGGGATTCTAACTAACCCCCCTTTTTTGGGGTTTTCTTCTTACTTTTTTATTATTATTTTTTTGTTTAGTAAAATGCAGGAGAGAATTTTGGGGAAACTTCCCTTTTGGGTAGATTCCTTATTGCAAAGCTGTTTCTTGCACTCATGTATTTCTTTTCTTTTTGGGTGACACCTGCTTCTTGCACAGTTGCTTGGGATCACACCTGTTTCAATTTTCCAAACAAAGAACAATTGTCAGTTTGGAAATGGTGGTTGGTTTGATGGCCTTGATTGTTCCAATTGCTTTGTCCCATCCTTATTCCTGTTGAGAAACTCTGCCATTGATTGGATTCACAGGCGACACCCTTTTAAACCGCTCAGACTCGCATTCCCGGATTTGTGATGATTTGCCCGTGTAAGGCTTTGGTTCTTCCATCCCATTCTGCTTGGGGATTTTTACCGAGGTAGACTCAGTGGGGATTTTTATTGGGGAGACTCTGTGGGGATTTGTACAAGGGAGACCCTGTGGGGATTCGCTAGGGCAGACTTTTTGGGGGATTTTTACAAAGGGAGACTTCGTGGGGATTTTTACCAAGGGATGCCCTGTGGGATTTGTACAAAGGGAGACCCTGTGGGGATTTGTCGTTTTTTTTATTTTGATTGTGTGGGTGTGTGTGGCTTTATTTCGAATGCAACCAACATCATAATCAATCGGGATTGGACAAATGTACCACTGAAGCGGGGTATTTACTTCTTACGAAACGGAGCTCCGTGAAACTGGTCCTGCCACCTATTCTTTCCAGTATATTTGGAACTTGGGGTTAAAAATGAAAGGGTTTCAAAAAAAATAAAACAAAGAACAGAGAAAGCAAATTTTAAAAGAGAAGTGTCTCTTTCGGGACAAGAAAGACTTATCTGAGTAAAACATGCTGACTTTAAATTGACATGACATGCTTTTTGGACTGGACGCCTGACCTTCAACGAACTTGCATTTCCTCATGAACCAAAATGGATCTATGTTTCCAAACCGGTGGAACTTTGCCAAGACTTCCTGAGGTGGAATCATCCTTTCGGCCGACAACGCTCTTTGCGGGTTTTTGCTAGTCGACCTCTCTCATTTCTCTTCTGGTTGTCGCTTGATAGCACTCTTTGCGATTTTTTACTAAACAAGCTCTCTCATTTTGATTTCTCTACTCCCGTCGCCTCATGGTGCCCGAAGGTTTTCACCGACAAGACTCTTTCATTTTATTTCTCTCAATTCTGAATGTACCGGCCTCCAATCATGATATCTCTTGGCTTCCCCTGCCTTTGGCAATTGATCCGAAGGACTTGTGCTTGGTAAAAGAATGGTAGATGAAACTACAACTTCTAAGCTATTTGGTGTGCCCCGGGTTCAATTTCAGGGTAAATTGGATTTTATTTTTGGTGTGACTGAACCTCAGAGAGAGGCTGCCTACGTATCCTTTCGGAATCAAGTCAGACGTAGTTTAGTCTCAATCAATGTTTTTTTGTTTCTTCTTTGATGATTTGTTTTATGTAAGGTAGCCAAAGAAATGTAACCGGCTCAAAGGTCTTGTGGAGAGAGTTGATAGTGTTTGGGCAGTGGGAATAAATCCTCCATCATCTCACATGTGCCAAAATATCACCGAAGTAAACTCAAACATAGTACCTTTTGACTGCATCCGCATTCACTGCTGTTTCAGGATCATTTCCTTCAATATCACCCAGATACAATGCTCCTCTCGGCGATATCTTCCTGATGATGTATGGTCCTTTCCAATTAGGAGCAAATTTTGCTTTCGCCTCCTGGTGATGCGGCAGAATACGCCTCAAAACCAGTTGACTCACTTCAAAATTCCTAGGTCGGACTTTCTTGTTGTAAGCACGGGCCATTCTTTGTTGGTACAACTGCCCGTGACAAACCGCAGCCATTCGTTTCTCGTCAATCAAAGTCAACTGCTTCAATCGAGTCTTAACCCACTCGCTATCTTCAATTTCTGCTTCGATAATGGTTCGGAGCGAAGGAATTTCTACCTCTGCTGGTATCACAGCCTCGGTCCCATAAACCAACAAATAAGGGGTTGCCCCTACTGATGTGCGTACTGTAGTGCGATATCCCAGCAATGCAAAGGGTAACTGTTCGTGCCATTGTCGGGAACTCTGGATCGTCTTCCTCAAAATCTTCTTGATGTTCTTGTTTGCTGCTTCAACAGCGCCATTGGCCTTGGGCCGATAAGGAGTGGAGTTCCTATGCATTATTTTGAACTGCTCGCATACATCTCCATCAAGTGACTATTCAGGTTTGCTGCATTATCTGTGATGATAGTTGCAGGAATACCGAAACGACAAATAAGATTTGAATGTACAAAATCCAACACAGCCTTCTTAGTGACTGACTTGAGAGTGACAGCTTCTACCCATTTCGTGAAGTAGTCGATAGCAACCAATATGAATCTGTATCCATTTGAGGCCTTCAGCTCGATCGGACCAATGACGTCCATGCCCCAGGCAACAAATGGCCACGGTGCAGACATGGGATGCAATTCTGTGGGAGGTGCATGAATTAAATCACCATGCACCTGGCACTGATGACACTTTCGAACGAAACTAAAACAGTCCTTTTCCATGGTCATCCAGTAATAACCTGCTCGAAGGATTTTCTTTGCCAAAATATACCCGTTCATGTGGGGCCCTCACACTCCTGCGTGTACTTCATGCATGATTCTTCCCGCCTCCTCGGCATCAACACATCTTAACAAATTGAGGTACGGGGTCCTTTTATACAATACCTCGCCGCTCAAAAAGAAACCACTTGCATGCCACCTAATAGTCCTCTTTTGATCTCCAGTAGCATGTTCGGGGTATTCTTGTGTCTTCAAGAACCTCTTGATATCATGGTACCATGGTTGGGTACACGATCCTGCCTCGATTACATTACAGTAACCGTGTCTTTACTTGATTTGGATATCCAAAGGATCAACGTGGGCGTTGCCTGGGTAGGGTAACATTGAAGCTAAGGTGGCAAGTGCATCCGCTAGTTCATTGTGACACCGCGGGATATACCTGAACTCTATTGATTTGAACCGCTTGCCTATATCCTCCACGTGTTGTCGGTAAGGAATGAGCTTGACATCCCGAGTTTCCCATTCACCTTGGGTATGTCGGATAATCAGGTCAGAATCCCCTATAATCAATAAATCTTCCACATCCTGATCGCCATATGCATGCCCATG
Source organism: Nicotiana tabacum (assembly GCF_000715075.1). NCBI lineage: Eukaryota > Viridiplantae > Streptophyta > Magnoliopsida > Solanales > Solanaceae > Nicotiana > Nicotiana tabacum. Next base: position 181,736,808 of record NC_134087.1, on the reverse strand, counting down.
ATGCAGGCTTCATATTCAGCTGTATTGTTCGTGCAAAAGAAGCGCAGTCTAGCTGTAGCAGGATAGTGCTGACCAGAGGGTGAGATCAAGATTGCCCCAATTCCTACACCTTTGGCGTTTACGGCCCCATCAAAGAACATCTTCCAAACGTGAGCGTTTTTCGAGACCACTTCTATGGTATTTATTTCTTCATCTGAAAAATAAGTACTCAATGGCTGGTATTCCTCATCAACCGGATTTTTGGCCAAATGATCTGCTAATGCCTGGGCTTTCATTGCCGTGCAGGTGACATAGACTATGTCAAATTCAGTAAGCAAGATTTGCCACTTGGCCAGTCTTTCAGTAGGCATTGGTTTCTGAAATATGTATTTCAAAGGATCCAACCTGCTTATGAGGTAAGTAGTGTGAGCTTGGAGATAATGTCTCAATTTTTGAGCAACCCATGTCAAAGCACAACACGTTCTTTCCAGCAAAGTATACTTGGCCTCGTAGCCGGTGAATTTCTTGCTCAAGTAGTAGATTACCTGCTCCTTCTTTCCGGTTATGTCGTGTTGCCCGAGGACGCAACCGAAAGAATTTTCCAAAACTGTCAGATACAAGAACATGGGTCTCTCTGGCTCTGGCGGAACCAAAACTGGGGGATTTGAAAGGTATTCTTTGATCTTGTCAAAAGCTTCTTGACATTCAGTCGTCCATTTGATCGCCGCATTCTTCCTTAATAGCTTGAATATGGGCTCACATGTGCTAGTCAGCTGGGCAATGAATCGGCTGATATAGTTTAGTCTACCCAATAGACTCATCACGTCTTTCTTCGTTCTTGGGGGAGGTAGATCTCTGATAGATTTTATCTTTGTTGGATCTAATTCGATACCTCTCCTGCTTACTATGAAACCCAAAAGCTTGCCTGATGGGACTCCGAAAGCGCATTTGGCCGGGTTCAGCTTCAAGTCGTACTTCCTTAGTCTCTCGAAGAATTTCCTCAAGTCTTGGATATGATTGTCCCGAGTCCTAGACTTGACTATCACGTCGTCCACATACACCTCTATCTCTTGATGCATCATGTCATGAAAAATGGCAGTCATGGCCCTCATGTAAGTTGCCCCAACATTTTTCAGACCGAATGGCATAACTCGATAGCAGTAAGTGCCCCAAGGTGTAGTAAAGACAGTCTTCTCGGTGTCTTCTTCATCCATCAACACCTGATGATACCCAGCGTAACAATCTACGAAAGACTGGATCTCATGTTTGGCGCAATTATCAATAAGAATGTGGATGTTGGGCAATGGGAAATTGTCTTTGGGGCTCGCCCTATTCAAATATCGATAATCCACACATACCCGAGTCTTCCCATCTTTTTTCGGCACTAGAACTACATTCGCCAACCACGTGGTGTACTGGACTACTCGAATTACTCCCGTCTTCAACTGCTTGGTGATTTCTTCTTTAATCTTGTCACTGACATCAGTTTTGAACTTTCTCTGCTTTTGTTGAACTGGAGGATAATCAGGGTGAATTGGCAATTTATGCACCACTAGATCAACACCTAATCCTGGCATGTCATCGTATGACCAAGCAAACACATCTTTAAATTCAAAAAGGAGTTGAATTATCGCGTCTTGCGTTTTCTCGTCCGTGTGAATGCTTATCTTGGTCTCTCGGATTTCTTCAGGAGTTCCCAAATTAACCGGTTTAGTGTCATTCAGATTCGGCTTAGGTTTATTCTCAAAGTGTTCCAATTCTCGATTTATTTCCCTAAAAGCCTCTTCTTCGTCATATTCCGATTCTTGGTTCATTATTTCACAATTAAATAGCTCGTTGTGATCTGGGCGTGAAGTCCGCAAGCATGTCATATTATTTAAAGCCGCATTATTATAACTGAAAGAAAAGATAAAGGAAAAATAACAGAAATCAGAATAAAGGAAAAAATGAGAAATCACTGATTTTTATTTCTTGGAATTTGGAAGATAACAAGGTTTATATTTCAGAAATTCAAAACAAGAAACTGAAGGAAAAACATCCGAGTTACATCCTGGGGATAACTCGTGATGCAGGAAAGGTGGCAGGACAGGTCTACCCGGACTCCTGTCTAGTTGGGAATGGCGTGGCCTCCCAGTTTCGAAGCTTGGCGTTTGGCCCCATATATAACATCTTAGCGGTGCTTGTGCCTTCTCCTGGTTGAACCATGTGAACTTCGTAGAGCATTCCTCTCATTGCCCTACATATCTCCTCGATCTATTCGGCCATGAAAACCTCATCGTCTTCTTCTTTGATGTATTTCGGTCCGACGAAAGTCTCGTACAAATCTGGCAATGGCCGAGGCAGTTTCCAACCCTCATTTTTCCTCTTCTTTGCCCACTCTTCATCTTTTGGAGTGGGTTGAAAACCTATCCCAAAAAGTTTCTTGGTGGAAGGCAAGGTGATGGGTTCCGTTATTCCTTGCAATGTTCGTCCGAGCCCTTTCCCAGGCCTGAATCCATGTCGGATCATTTCTTTAGCCACCATGATTGAGGCGTTGGACAAGAAAGGTTGGGGACAAGGTCTTCCTTCTTCATACTGCTCTGCTAACACAACTTCGAAAGCCTGATAAACCGTGTGCTCGCTCCCTTCCCTTGATTCAAGATATGGGATGGATGGGTCCCGATAAATAGACTGTTCGTCTTCTCCGTGGACCACAATTTCCCGATCTTCGTGTTCAAACTTCACCATCTGGTGAAGAGTGGAAGGCACATCCCCTGCCGCATGAATCCAAGGTCTGCCGAGGAGAAAATTGTAAGACGTATCCATGTCAAGCACCTGGAAAGTTATTTCAAACTCCACTGGTCCTATAGTTAACACCAAGTCTATTTCCCCGAGGGTGTCCCTCTTGACGCCATCAAAAGCCCTTACGCAGACATTATTGGGGCGGATTCTTCCGGTCCCAATTCCCATTCTCTGCAGTGTGGAGAGCGGACAAATGTCAACACCTGAACCTCCATCCAACATTACCCGCTTGACGTAGTAGTCTTCACATTTAACTGTCAGATGTAAGGCTTTGTTGTGAGCTGCTTCCTTTGGAGGTAAGTCGTTCTTGCAGAAAGAAACCTGGTTAACGGCGAAGAACCTCTCCGTCATTCGTTCCAGTTGTTCGACTGAGGTTTCAACTGGTATGTACGCTTCGTTCAGGGTCTTGAGCAAGATCTTTTGGTGTTCGGCCGATCTCATCAGCAGAGATAGCATGGACACTTGCTCGGGGCACTTGCGTAGCTGATCCACCACTTCGTAGTCTGGCATTTTCATCTTTTGGAAGAAAGCTTCCGCTTCCTCAACGCTTACAGGCTCCTTGGGTGGGAAGCGTTTCTGTGTGGCGTTGTTTAACTCTTGAGTGTTCGAATACCTTCCAATGAAAGTATTCTCCGGAAGTTCTCCCGTGACTTCTCTGCCTTTGTACGTAACCAATGTTCTTTGATAGTTCCACGGTACTGTGGACGGGTCTGTCATTGGCTTTTGTGGTACGCGTCCGATAACCACTGGCTCACTCAGCCGATGTGGTTTAATCGTCCCCCGGACCACATAAACCCCTTTTGGTACATACATTGGTTTTGCCCTTTTGACTTCGAACCTCTGCGGCTTCTCTGCTCGACCTCGCGGAACGTAAAGAACTTCATTCCTCACAGGCACCATCGTTACTGTACTTTTCTCAACCTTCTCTTCAGGCTCAACCTTGACAGTACTAGCCTTCTTTTCCCCTTTCTCTAGCTTCGGGGTGGTTTTAGGCTTTTTTTCCTGCATCGACAATGGCGATTATAGCTTTTAAAGCAGGATCAAATTCTTTGTCCTCACAAATCATTCCAATCAACGGCCCGTTATTGTGAGCGGGCAACAGATTATTGGTCACATTTGGGACCTCCTCGTCCCTCAGTGCTATCTTCCCCTGCTCTATCAAGTTCTCAACCAACCTTCTCAAAGTCCAACAATCATTTGTATCGTGCCCTTCTGCTCCTGAATGATAAGCGCACCTAAAACCGATTTTGTAAGCAGGTGATGCCGGATTGTGCCTTGTCTGAGGGACTGGCTGCAGGAACCCCATCTGGACTAGCTTTGGGAATAAGGTAGAATATGGTTCACCGATGGGAGTGAAAGTCCGTCTTCTAGGTGGTTCCTGGGGGCGGAAGTTATTTTGAGGGGGCTGTGGATTATAGTGGTTCCGGTAGGGAGGCTGATTTCTAGGAGGTGGAGCTTGGCCTCGATTGGCCTGCTGTGGTGGATGGACATAGGGCTGGGTATTCATGACCATGTAGGGTTGAGGAGCATAAGTCACATTTTGGTAGGGGTAGTAATGATGTGGGGTTCTTTCTGGAAAACGGGGCCTAGGATTACGATATTCCCTCGCTTCTGATGCCGCCATGGATGTTTCTTCCTTTTTCTTTCCTCTTGCCATCCCTCTGGACCCGCTTTGGACGGCTTGGGAGGTTGCCTTTATGGCTGCTTGACTTAAGATTCTACCCGTTTTCAAACCATTCTCTACCATCTCCCCGATCTTGATTGCTTCCGTGAAAGGCTTTCCCATGGCTGACATCATATTCTGGAAATAGTCTGATTCTTGAGCTTGGAGAAAAGTAGTGACCATTTCTATCTCGTCCATGGGAGGTTTTACCCTCGATGCCTGCTCGCGCCATTTAATAGAATATTCTCTGAAGCTTTCTGAAGGTTTCTTTTTCAAGTTTGACAAAGAATTTCTGTCTGGTGCAATGTCGATGTTATACTGGAATTGTCTCACAAAATCTCTAGCGAGATCATCCCATATATGCCATCGAGATATGTCTTGGTCCATATACCACTCTGAAGCCATTCCTATCAGACTTTCTCCGAAGTATGCCATCAATAATTCTTCTTTGCCGCCGGCTCCCCGCAACTGGTTGCAATACTTCTTGAGATGAGCAATGGGGTCGCCGTGCCCGTCATACTTCTCAAACTTTGGGGTTTTGAAACCCACGGGTAGGTGCACGTGAGGGAACATGCATAGATCGGTATAGGAGACACTCTTCTGTCTGCTTAAACCTTGCATGTTTTTCAAACTTTGCTCGAGGCTCCTCGTCCTTTTCGCCATCTCATCTTGTTCAGCAGCTTTGGGGTTTTGATCCTGCCCAGGTGCAAACTCGTATTGAGGTTGTTGAGGATGAGTGCTGGTGGTGAACCGAGTTGGTTGCAGTGAGAAGGATGGTGCTTGGAATGTGAATGAGGATGAGTCAAAATTTGGCTTGTGTGTAGTAGGTTGTGCCACGATTGGACAGGGAGGTGCAGTGAATATGTTCGTAGCTACGTCCGTTGTTGACATCCGGGGATAAGAATCAGAGGGCGATCCAGCAGAGAGGGCTGAAATGGTTGGGTACCCGAATGGGGTAGCTGGATAGCTTATGGGGACGTTGGAAGTCCCACTTGTCTTGGAGAACAACTCAAGGAACCCAGGGATTACACTCGGTGGCTCTTTTCCGTTATTCCAGTCATCCAACATTTCCAACATGCGGAGCCGCATGATTCTATTTTCCTCAGCAGTTGCTGACTCGGGCGTTAGGACGGCTGAGATTGAACTCTCCTCGGAAACAGGAACTGTCTGCAAAGGAATTTCTGAAGACATCTCTATGCTTCCCTTTGATCTTGTGAAGTAAGTGTGAATACTCCCTCTCGACTTAACAACGGGTAACTGAACACTTCCTTTCGATCTCGTGAAGTATGAATGTGAGGCCAGACCTCCACCGAACCAAACCACCTTTTCTAAAAACCTGGAGAAAACGCTCAGCAGCAAGCAAATGGTTAGTTTGAAACAAATAACAGATAGGTAATCGCACGTTGGGGCGTGATGCACCTATACAGTTAAGTGAATTTCTTCATGTTTGCAACGAAAACATGCGTCATTCCGGCTTCTCTTTAGGCTTTCCTTTATTTATTATTATTTTTTTTTAATTTTATTATTTCCTATTATTATCGTTTTCGTTATTTGTAGTTAAAAATATGACCGGATCCGATGAGAATTGCCTACGTATCACGATGTCGCGTGAATCAGATCATTACGTAGTTCAAAACAGATGAGTGTAAAAGAAGCACACATTTTATTACTAAAACAATCTATTACAACTAATATTTTTGAAAAGGGGAAAATAACAAACCTTGAAATAAGTACAGACTTCAAACAGACTAATACACCCTGATGCGAAAAGACGGACAGAAGACGCTAAGATACAGACTCGACCTACGAATACATTAAGATTTCGAGAATTGGTGCCCGCGGGGCATCGTTCAGCCTCACCGCGGTCCTAGATGTGAGATCCCTTTCAAGTTGTTCCAGCTCATGCATGGTCTGCTTGACATAAACCATCACTGCCGAGAGAACGGTAATGCTGGTCATGTTTTCACACCGTAGACACCTTCTGATGATGGCATGGGCAATGGTCCTAATCTTATCCCTGGTTTGCCTCTATTCTATAAGCAGGCGTTTTATTTGATCACTACATGTTTTTAACGCCTGAGAATCCTGCATATGCGGATTCTTCAGTTGCCGCACTTCTACCTCCATTTGGGCCAACAAGTCGTAACAGTGTCCGCTTTCAATTTGGAAATCCTCAGCCTGCTTAACTGCTTTAATCTCAAGTGTAGCCACCTTTCTCTTCATGTTGGCAACAGTTTTCTCGTGGTCGCGTTTCAATTGATTCAAGTATCGGCGATGCTTATCTGCTCTTGTACCCCACTGTACTTTGAGCTCTGCCATGACGTTTTCAGACTCTTCTAAACCATCTCGCCATTCCCTGACTTCATTTTTCAGCCCTTTTATCAACTGCTCATCTGATCGACTCCTTGGTTGTTTATCAGGAGTCATTCTCAACTTCTGGATTTGGGCCCTAAGTTCTTCATTTTCTTGGGCCAATCTATTCTTTTCGCCTCGATCCGCAGCAACTTGCATACTGTTATTGAATTTCAGACTTTCAACCTGTTGCTTCAACTCACCGATCTCTGCTCGATAACCCTTTTCCTTTGCTAACCAGTTCCATTGCTCCTGGGATGACTCAGCGAAATCTTTGAGATGAGGTCTTTTAGCTGGTCTCCCGCAGGACATGTCACCTCTAAACCAAGCGTGATACCCCGGGGAAACTTCTCCTTTAGCCGTATCCAACACACAAGTATTTGCCGTCAGATGTTGACACTCACTCCAGATTTGGCGAACTTCTTCTTCGGGGAACCGACTATTCGGACTGATTTCAACCACTTGGGTACTCAAGTATTCATCTTTCGGCACTACTTGATACCTCCCAAGTTGCCTCAAAACCCAATACGGTGCATAGGGTTGGATGTTTTTAAGCCCCATCAATAGAAAGTGGGGCCTGGTTGCCGGCATGTATATGATTTCCTCAACAGGCAACCATCCGAGCGTCCACTGGATTTGGTTGGCAGTGAGAGTTTGGAAGAATGACGTCCAAGCTATGACTCCCTCGGGTAGACTAACCCCTTTGATTCTTGTGTAAAATTCTCCAATACAAGTCTTCTCGGGCGAACCGTAACCCAAGAGCGGGGAGCGGTGGCATAAATGATCATTCATCCACATTTGCAACAATAGGTTACATCCTTCGAAAAAGTCGCCCCCGACTCGGCAAGCAGTGAGAGCCCGAAAGATGTCAGCCATAATCATAGGCGCCAGAGTACTTTTATCCTGGGTGAGCAAGGTACTGACGACCCCAACTACTTTCAAATCAATGTTTCCGCCTTTCCTTGGGAACACTATAAGACCCAAAAAAGCTGTCATAAAATCTACCAGCCTGTGTTCATCCTACTTTTGTCGGTTATCTCTACTGCATAGTTTGAAGTCTGGCTTATTGAACCCGCCCACGTGGCCGCATCTAGCATATATGAGGGGGAGACTGCAGAAACCTTTTGCAAAATCTGGATGGTGAAATGTTCGGGGTATTTTTAGGAAATCCAAAAACCGGTGTACAGTGACGGCCCTAGGTGCAATCAAGTACTTGAACCTTAACGAAGCTTCATCACTTCCGATGTATCCCGCTATTTCTTCCAATGTCGGGGTGAGCTCAAAGTCCGAGAAATGAAATACATTGTGTGTTGAATCCCAGCAAGTGACCAATGATCTGATAAGATCACCCCGAGGCTGGATGTCTAGTAAATTCGGGAGATCTTTCAGATACTTCTTTACTTTGTCTTGCCCTTCCTTGCCTAGGTCATTCCACCATAATCGCAACTCAAAAGGGATCTTGGTCATTATTGAAAAGGGTTTGTTTTGTATTGTGCTCATCCTGCACATTTATTAAGGTGATTATGCCAACGAAAAACTTTTATTAGACTCAAAATAAAACTATCTATGTTCTTTTCCAAGATTTTTTTTTCAAAACGATGGACTTGGTTTTTAAATGCGGCCTTTTAGCACTTCGGGAACGAAGATTTTAAGGCTGCGAGGATCAACCGGTCAAAAATCAAAAAATGATGACCAAAGATGGCCGTTTATGCAATGTCAGCCTTCCGGCGTCCCGCTTAGGAACATTCGGCTATTTTTACAAAAACGGCATCACCCGACTCTTTTATAAAAGTGGCAACATTTTGTCATTTTTTTTCTTTTCTGGTCGTTTTTGGAAAATGGGAGGTTGGACCCGATGAGAGTTATTTTTTGTTTGAACTTTTTTTTTTTACCTTTTTTTTAATTTCGAAAAATCTTTTAAGGAAGTATTTGGGACTATTAGTTTGAATTTAATGAAAGAGGTACTACAAAAAGAAAAAATATTTTTTTGAATTTTGTTTTTTTTCTTTTTTTTTTTTATAAAAAAAAACTTCTTTTTTTAAAAAAAATATTTTTTTAATAAATCAAACTAAAAGACGAATTTTGGTTTCATTTCTTTTTTTTTTTTAAAAAGAAAATTCGGCGAGATTTCGACACTACTTGGACATCGGTTTTATTTTTCCAAAATAAGTAATTATCTCCCTACGCTGCTATTTTTCTTTTTTTTTAGAAACCGGTCAACATGCAGATCTGAAGCAAATAAATGCGCAAAACAAACGGGATGCAGCAGGATGGTCTTTTCATTTCAGGTTGCCTGTCCTAGACGGACCCAACCCCTGTATTGAATCCCCTATGTCGAATGCAACATGATGCAAATAAGCGTTCCTACTAGGGATCCAACATGAAGTCACGTTATTTTATGTTCAAAACCTGAGTCGGTGTTCTAGACTGTGTACCCGAGCGGACAACTCAAGTCGAGGAGGGGGCAACTTACCGGGAACCAAAAGGCCATCCGGCTTCGTAACTTGTCCGAGCCTCTTTTTATTTCAGGGTATGACACTAACAGAATAGAGAGTCTCAACCAGTAAGCACATCCCCGGAGGTGAAGAGAGAAGGATTTCGGCATAGTTTATATACAGTTCAGATAATATCAAAGCGGTAAAAGACAACATTTAGCACGTTATGCCAAAAGATGTAATAAGGATTAGATAATAAAGCCAAATATAACAATTATTCTAAGCTCGAATTCTTGAACCCTGAACCAAAGGTTCTGGGTTAATTCCCCAGCAGAGTCGCCAGAGCTGTCACACCTCCTTTTTGCGCGCCCGCCCCGAAGGGTAAAATGCGCGAGGGAGTTTTTTTCCAATTAAAGTGACAATATTCGAAATGGGATTATTTATTTAATTCAGAGTCGCCACTTAGGAAAGGTTTGGCTTTTGGTGTCCCAAGTCACCGGTTTATCTTGAATCCCAAATCGAGGAAAATATTCGACTTTCCAAATGAAGTCTGCGAACCAGAAATTCTAAGTAAGGAATTCTGTTGACCCGAGGGAAGGTGTTAGGCACCCCCGAATCCCGTGGTTCTAGCACGGTCGCTTAAATTGTTATAATGGCTAAATATCTGATTTTAAGACATGTTATGACTTATGTGCTTTCATTACGTTTAAACCACTTTTATTATTATTATTTTTTATGGAATTGCAACGTCGTGGAAATGTATCTCGAACCACGTCACAATCAACGCACCCGTGGTTGTTAATACACTCCGACTCCGTTGAGATTTGAATTTGGGTCACATAAATGCGCACCCTAATTTAGGAAAATAACATTATTAAAAACGTGCCTAAAGAGACTAACACGTTATTATCTTTGAGGAAGGCCGTGAAATTCGCTTAGATGACCCATCCCGAATTCTAAGTATTTTTAATATATACGTTTATGAGGGCCCCACAGTTTGTGTATTTCATTTGGCCAGGCTCGTCTCATTTTAGGAAAGGATAAACCTACAATGACTACATCTTTATTATGCTCGTCTCTAAGAAATGGAAGAAAGAAAATACATACTAATTAAATTTCATGCTTGGCCAACTCCGAATTCTTGTTAATTATATGATTAATTGTTTATGAGGCGGGAATTGTTTCATGCATTATTTCATGAGTGAACATGCTGTTAATTTGCTAAAGGAGATTACATACAAGATTGATAAAAATGCCAAAACTTACACTAAATGTTCTTCAAGTTCGAATTTAAACTAACTTATTTGAACTAGATTAATGGAATCAACTACTAGAAACTGCTGCTAATGGGATTCGAACATGGTTCTATAAATTGCCTAACGAAATCCAATTTGATAGAGTTAGTTTAAATTATTTAGAACTGAATTGCGTCTTTTGCCAAATTAGAAGCAGCTTGCCTTACGTGTTTAAAATAAGAATAGAGATGAGATTTAACTATCAACTTACTAAATACATGTGCACCCTACGTCATACGGTCAACTAAAACGACTATATCAACAACGTAAGCAAACTAAGGTTTCAATTGAATACAAGCTACCTCATGTATTCTCTATTGAGTTACAAATTAACAAATTACACAAATCTAGCAATATTTATAAAGCTGTAATTACAACAACAAATGATTAAACTTCTTTGCATCTTTCATTTCGTGCTTTCATTGTTACATCAATGCGAGATTCTAGTGTGCACCTGGATATTGAAACACAAAAGAAGAAGAGGAAAGCAGAGAAGTCAGCAGCAGCAAAATGGCAGCAGCAGTAACAAAACAGTAGCAAATGCCAACAGCAGCCAGTGGAGTAAACCAAACAATAAAACCAGAATCCAGTGGCAGTTTCAGAAGAAATCAAGCAGCAAGCAAAGACAAACCAACAGCAACACTACCAAAGGCCAGGAAATTGAAATATGTCCCAGAAACAACAGATCGCAGAGAAGAATCTACTAATATTCAAATGAGTTCAATAGCTTTAGAACTTCAAACACTGGACAGGATTGCCTATTTCGAACTATGCTTTTATTCTTTTAAGAGATGCTGGAGTTGAAATTCAGTTTTAAAACTGAATTTAAAACTGACTTCTGACTTTAAAACCAAGAAACTCAATTTAAAACCTCCCTAGACTGATTCAAAAATGCTCTCACCCCCAACTAGTTCTCTTTTATGTTCTTCCCCCTCCTATTTTCTGATCTGTTTTGCCTCTCAATCTCTTTGAACTCCTTTGATGTCCCCCCTAAAACTAGTGGAAACCTCCTCTTTTATACCCTAGAATCAACCTATCGACCAGCCTGTTAAACAATTCAAACTCCCCCCATGTTCTCCTCCTGTTTTTCCACTTACAGACATAAAGAAAAGCCCTCCCATCAGATTCCCCTGACAGCCCCCTTTTTTTGTTGTTAAAGTGACCTATCTTTTATTCAATTAGCAAAGCATGGGCAGCAGGAATATACCCTGACAACACATGCTGTCCAATTAACCCTAATTTATTAACAATTGACAATGCACATGCTGTCCAACGGGGACAAAATTCTATGTCAATTGGAACTTTGAAATCTATGTTAAACTGCAGCTATAAACAATCCTTAAATGATTTCTGATTCAAATACACAGGCTAAACATAATGCAATCAATTCTCAGAAGCCTCAGTAAGCAAATCAAACATATGAGTCAGATAAATACCATTCCAAACTGAAACTGATTGACGACATGTATCGAATCGACTGTGTGAATTACAATACGCACAAATCAATAGCAGCTAACCAAACTTGAACAAACACAGATTATGATTTCATGTTGACAGACACAGGGATTTGTGGAAAGCATAACTGATTGACGGAACTTATTCGACTCGATTACACAAACTGTAATTATGCGTAATAAACTAATAGAAGCAAATTCGACCAAATAAAGATCTGGGCAAGGTGGACAGAAAGCCGACACAGAAATGAAAATAACTCGAAATGACACTTAAACACATGAACAAACATTAAGCAAAACAAACAACATGAACTGGCACGGAAAAGAAGAAGAAAATACCTTAAAGAATTGAAAATCAGATGACCATGCCCCGGATTTTGACTCGAACCTCTTTTGGGGTTGAACGGACTTTATGGAAGTGTTCTCAACTGAGAATACTTCGATTAAAATCTATTAGACCTCAAACTCCTTGTTTAAACGGACAAAACTCGAATTCTGGACTTCTAGGGTTCCTAGGGCGGATTTGGGATTCAGTTTTTTTTGGTTAGATTCGGACCAAACCAAGCTTTTTTTGGTCACGAGGGAGGTCAGGGGAGTGCCTGGCATGGATTTGGGGGGGTTTGGCATGGGTTGGGGTCCGGCTCGAATCTTCAAACGAAGATTCGAGATGGTGGGGAAGATTCGAGACCCATGGCTTATGGATCTGTGTTCAGGGGGTCGAGGTGTACTAGGGGTGTTAGTCTGGGGGTTACCGGCGTTGTTGCCGCCGGGTTTACGGTGGGAGTGCACAGGGGCGGCTAGGGTTTGGGAGGCCTGGGTTTGGGTTTGGGTTTGGGACGATGAAGGGGGGTGTTCGGATGAGGGCGTGGGGTAAGAGGGCAGGTTTATATACGGGGTGGGTGAGTGAATCCAAACCGTTAGATCTGATGAGATCAACGGTTTGGATCACTTTAACTATATAAAACGGGGTCGTTTTGTCTCAGAGGGGGCTGGGTCGGTTTTGACGGGAATGGGTCGGGCTAATGATGCGTTTTGGAGACCGTAGGATTGAACAAAATGGATGGCTCTGATTGAACATCCTTATACGGCATCGTTTGGTTTAAAACGGGAGTTGAATTGGACCGTTAGATATGTCAGATCAACGGTCCAGATCTGGTAGGCCTTGGACGATGTCGTTTGATGAGGCCAAACTGGACTGGGTCATGAAAAATGCATTGGGCCTGATTCTTGGTCTCAATTTTAAGCCCAAGTCCGAATTCCTTTAATTTTAAACCCCTTTCTTTTCTTCTTTTAATTTCTAAAAATCCCAACTAAATTGTAAAATAAAACTATACAAATATTAAACAAACAATTATCACACACATTAACATTTAATTAAAATAAAATCACTCCATGACAACAAATAGAATAAAAGATGCATATTTAATAACCGAATTATGGTTTGATTAATTTCTAATAGTAGAACGATATCCTAAACTTACACACGACATATATTTTTTATATTTTTGTTTGATAAGACTAAATAATCACAGACAAAACCACAAATAACTACCAAAAATGCCACGTAAATTCCAAAAATTGTACAGCAAGACCATTTGTTATTATTTTTGATTTCTTTTAGAGTAATTGTCGTGTAAACAAAAATCACGTGCTCACAATGTATACTATCAATTTATCTCCACTTTGAAACTAAATAAAATCTGAATTGTTCCACAACATCTATGATTATCACTAACTTTGATTAATAGCTTTATTAAATCAATCGGTATGTTATATGTCAAGGGATGAAATATTTGTCAGGTATGAGTCTAAATATCTTTTCAAGAATTGGACCATGGGTTGATCCAGAAGAATGTGGGAGATTTTGGCTCCTTACAGCTTGTGCGCTACTTGCATCAACTGGAGAAGGTTGGTTAGATCCGACAAATCCTTGTATATCTGAACTAAATAGTTCAGGATTGTTTTTCACCAGTAAATTAAAGCAATGACGCATCTGCCTCAATTCTTGCATTTGTTCTCTCATTTCTTGCATTTCTGCTTTCGAAGTAGAGGCTTCATTGTTATGCTTTTGTTGGAGCTTATTGATTTCCTCATCTTTTTTCACAGAGCTTGTTGTCACTGATCTACCATAGCATCGTATTCGGCCAGGCTGCTCCTTCCCAAACACTGCCCTAAATGCTTCATCCGATGTTTCCCCAGAGTTTTGACGGTTCTGAAGTTCAGACTGCCAAAAAAATAATTATGAGAACCATATAAAGAATCTAAATCCCAGATAATATATTAGTTGCAACATCGCTTACTGTTGCAATTTGAGCATCTTCATGAACTTTCTTCCCCTGTTTTGTACGAGTTACAATAAACATTTCAGACTTAGATGGTTCCTCGTTGTTCTCTTTACTTGCACGCTAATAAATAACAAATATCAATGTATTCAAAAAAGTATGTAAAGAAATGAAAACCATATTTTTCACAAAGTATCGAATAAATATTATCAATGCCACGCGTACTCTTGCAAAATTAATAGGTCCTATCCGATGCCTCCACTTTTGTTTTTTCTATTTCCAGAATTTAATTTGCACATGGCCTAGCACAAAAAGAAGTTTACCAATTAATAAATCAAAAAGTGGAAAAAAAATAATGCAACAATATGTTCAAGAGTAGAAATGCACAATTTAATCTCACTTGAACATCTGAATCCCTCCAATACTCAATCAATTGGAGGAACTGAACTTCTGGTATCTCAGGTATTACTTAACCAACCTTGTAAAGTGTATTTCTCTATTTTGCACTCTTAAATAAAATTTGCCAACGTGTGTCTCTTCTTGAAGAGGATGAAATTGCAGAACCAACAACCTAAATTTATGATGAAAATAAAATATCACTGAACATTGATCAAAGAACCAAGATGACAACTTAAAAAAAAATTAATTGACAAAAACATTTTAAAACTTAGCAAATAAAAAATAACAACAACAACCCAGTATATACTTCAACACTAGTGGAGGGTGCTCACTAGTGTGCCGAAATGCAGAAAACACAGAAATACTATGCAGAAACATAAAAACACTGCAGAAACGTTATGCAGAAATGCTAAAATACTGAAGAAATACAGAACTTCTGTGCAAAAATGCAGAAACTCAAGAAATGCAGCACAGAAATGCAGAAATATTGTGCAAAAAATGCTGAAATGTTGTGCAGAAACGCAGAAATTGCCAAAACTCTTTGTGAAAATGCAGAACACTGTGCAGAAATCCAAAAATGTTGTGCAGAAATGTAGAAAACACAGCTATGCAGAAACGCAGAAATTGCCTAAATGATGTGCAGAAATGCTGAAACGCTGTGCAAAAATGTTGAAAATGCAGAAAAACTGTGCAGAAACGCAGAAATTGCCTAAATAATGTGCAGAATATTGTGCCGAAATGCTCAAACACTATGCAAAAATGCTGAAAATACTGAAAAATTGTGCAGAGTCGCAGAAACACTATGCAGAATTTTTTGCTTTCTGCACATCAATGTTAAAGATATATTTTCAGTAAGAGGATAGGTTGCGAGAGCAGTAGTCAACTTTGACATCAATGATTTCAGTAAAAAGTAAACGAGTTTGGTACCAGAGAATAAGATAGGCTCCCATGGGTGCAAGGACTAATATTCTGTTACATTTTTTGTGATCGATCTAACAACTGAAAATGGTGTCTTTCATTTTGATTAAAGGTTAAATGAGGAAGTTAAAGTTATTTTTGAGGTGCACGCAATTTGGTCTAGACGTACAAAGAAAGATGTTAAAGATACATTTTCGGATAATTAAGCATCTAGTTGTGTATTAGTTTCTGAAACCATATAAAGATTTAGTACATCTTTATAACCACTATTGAAAGGCAAACTTTATATGCCAAACTACTTTTGGTCCCACAAACAATCTCATTCAGTTTTCTTGAGGTTATAAATAAAATTAAGTTATTAACTCATCAACAATCAAAATCAGTTTCATGATTCAAAAATCTACAACAAGTATGCACATCTGCATCAATCTACAAACGGACGAGCACAACAGAGACATCAAATACACATTCCAATTGTCAGCACCGCAACATATTATAATGATATTTTATGTAATTCTGCATTACTATATTAAGAGTTTCCATTGGGAGTTAATATACTAGAAACAAGACAACTATAAAGATTCGATTGTAGAGTCGGAAGGGCCAAACAGAATGAAGGCGACAAGCCAACGAGACTATGGTCTTGTAAATCCATCTATAAAGCATATCCTTACAAAATCAGCAATAAGAGAACAAAGGTTACAACTTGAAACAGGAACTCCATTTCATGATCTTTATCTAGTTATTTCTTGCCCTACAATATTAAAAGAATATGCATCTTTTTAATTTTCGAGGAGAAAGCGGAATGCAGATAGTAGAAAGAAGCTTATGGTCAGAGCATCAAAAAATTTGAATAAGCTAGAAGTTAACATTTCAATTAGGAATAACATTCTTTTAGACTATAAGAATGGATAAAAAGATCGACTCCTACAGAATTCAGTTCATTAACATGAATCATAGTTCTAGAGGACATGCAAGTAAGAAAAGGCATACCAATCAGAAGCTAGATTATTGTTGTTGTCAATTGGACAGTTCAATTATCGTTGACTTCACATGTGGCCAAGAAATAACAAATAAGCATGTACTGAGGAAAGAAAAGATGACAATGACCTGAACAACAAAGACAAAATGCAGTTAATTGTGACGACTCGGCCAGTCGTCTCATGAGTTACCACTCCGTTTCCCCTATTTTTGCTTTTTATTGCTTGGTTTATCGGTTTTATGTGTGATCGGGTTGGTTGGTTCGGGTTCGAAAATGTTTTGGTAAGGTTTGAGACATTTAGTCTCTTTTGAGGAAGCTTAAGTTTGAAAAGTCAACCGGATATTGACTTATGTGTTAGAAGACTAGGATGTGAGTTCTGATGGTTCGCATAGCTTTGGGAGGTGATTTAGACTTAGGAGCATGATCGAAATGTATTTTAGAGGTCCAGAGTAGATTTAGGCTTGAATTGGCGAAATTGGAATTTTGACGTTTTCCGGTTGATAGGTAAGATTTTGATATAGGGGTCAGAATGGAATTCTGGGAGTGGAAGTAGTTCCGTTGTGTCATTTGGGATGTGTGTGCAAAATTTTAGGTCATTCGGACGTGGTTTGGTAGACTTTTTGATCAAAAGCGTAATTTAGAAGATTTTGAAATTCTTAGGCTTGAATCCGATGCGAATTTGGTGTTTTGATGTTGTTTTGAGCATTCCGAAGATTGGAACAAGTTTGAATGATGTTCTGGAATATGTTTGCATGTTTGGTTGAGGTCCCGGGGGCCTCGGGTGAGTATTGGGTGGTCAACGGACCATTTCAAGTTGTGAAAAACTGCAGAAACCTGTTGTTCAGTGTTGCAGATATTTGTCCTTCGCATTCGTAAGTGGGGCCTCGCGTTTGTGAAGGGTTAGCAGGTGAGCTCGGAGTTTTGGTCTTCGCGTTCGCGAGGGAGGTCCCATGTTCGCAAAGGGCTGGGCTATTGGGCATCGCGTTCGCGAGAGGAGGAGCGTGTTCGTGAAGGTGGAGCTGAGGAGTCATCACGTTTGCGAGGGACTGGTCGCGTTCGTGTAAGAGGAAATTTGGTCAAACTGAGTTTGTGCTTCGTGAACGTGAGGCTTTGACCACGTTTGCGAAGAAGGATTGGATGCCTAGGCAGAATATTTAAATAGCCATTTGGTCCGCGATTTTGGGGCTAACTTTTACCATTTTTGAGCGATTTTGGAGCTTTTTGAAGAGGATTGAAGATGGATTCAAGGGGAAGCACGTGGAGGTACGATTTACGGACTTAATATTCAATTCTTATGTGATTTCTTCCTAATTAATCATGAAATTTAAGCCTAATATTGAAGCACTAAAGCTTGTAATTGGAGACCTAGAATTTGGGATTTGAGGGGTTGTTTGTGGTTGAATTTTGATGCTTTTGATATGAATGAACCCGGGGAGTGATAATGAGTCTATTGATGTAAATTTTGTCGAAATTCGAGACGTGGGCCCGGGGATTGGGTTTGGCCAATCTCGAAATTTGTGTTGTAATTTGATTTCTTTCGAGTGGGCTTTGTTCCCTTAGCATATTTTGATGGTTTTACACTGATTTTGGTTAGATTTGGAGCATCTGGAGGCCGATTCGAGGAGCAAAGGCTTCGCGAGCTAGAGATTTGGACCGGGTAGAGGTGAGTAATGATTGTTAATGTTGTCCTGAGGGTATGAAACCCCGGATTGCACATCGTTGTGCTATATTGAGGTGACGCACACGCTAAATGATGAGCGTGGGGTCGTGCACTATTAGGGATTGTGACTTAGTCTATCCCGAATGACTGTTTTACCGCGTATTTGACTGAAAACTATTTGCTATCATCATGTTTTAGGCTGAATGCAATATTTGGGCCTCGTGCCAACTATTTGGACCCTTAGGGGATTTTTACTGATATTTCCTTACTGTTTTGATTTTATACTTGTACTCAATCATGCTATATTCTACTATTTTCATAACTCAGTCATGTTTACTCTGTTTCAACACTTAAAATGATATTTTACTAATAATTTGGGCTGAGCATCATGTTTTACTGTTGCCCGAGCGACTTATGTGATTCTGACTGAGTAAGACCGAGGGTCTGTGTTGTAAGGATACACCGATTTATGATTATGAGGCCGAAGGCCTGAGATTGTGCGCCACGAGGTGGCTTGTTGATATGAGGCCGATAGCCTACTAATTATGCCATGAGATGGCTTGGTATTGCGCTTCGGCCGTAAGGGGCTCTTCCTGGAGTCTGCACACCCCCAGTGAGCGCGGGTACCCATTCTGATATGAGATATAGCTCGAGGAGCTGGTATTGTTCCATGATATTGCCCGAGGGGCGGATTCTGTTGACTTTGTGCCCGAGGGGCGGATTTTTATTTGTTTATTTGTTCTAGCTACCTTTCATTTATTTGTTTAACTGTTAAAAAGGTGTTTTAAAGAAACTTTTTCTGAACTAAATGCTTTTACATATTTTCACTGTTTCAATGTTTTTATTGGTTTTATACTGTTTCTTTATAGTATGTTGATGTGCTTTTACGTAATTTCTTATCGCTCAGTCTTTATTTATTATTATTACTCACTGAGTTGGAGTACTCACTTTACTCCCTGCACCCCGTGTGCAGATTTAGGCGAATCAGGTCCTGCTTACGAGGGTTGAGAGAGCTTCCAGCAGATTCTGGAGATCCACTAGGTAGCTGCTCGGTGTTCGCAGCCCAGTGCTTCTCCCTTTATCTTATTTTCTTCTGTTTTTGTTATGTATTAGTTATGTAGAGCCTTTCAGACTTATAGTTTATGATAGATGCTCATGACTGTTAACACCCCGATGTCGGACTGTATTGGTTATATTTCCGCAAATTGTACTGTTCACTGCTTATTTTGGGATTATTATTATGTTAAAGACTTAGTTTTATTACTTAATTTCTTAAAAATGAATCGGGAGTGTGTCAGTTGGCTTTGTCCTCACGAGAGGCGCCATCACGATCGGGTCCGAGTTTAGGGTCGTGAAATTAATATTCCATACATTTAGAAGCATTACACATGCACCAGGGCCACTAATAACTGGGGAGATTTAATTGGAAAACTCGGTTGATTATAGTGTAAGAGAATTTCAATTTATCAAGCATAAACAAAAGGGCAGTCCGGTGTACTAAGCTCTCGCTATATGCGGGAAGTGTCGGACCACAAGGGTCTATCATCAATTTTAAATCACTTTTTAAGAATATTTTTTATTCTTTTTAAAGTACAACAGTAGCACTAGAGCTCTCATAATTGATCTCATTTATTGACTTTCACAATTCATTTATGCCCCTGATTCTTGTCTCATGATAATTTTTTTATTTTTCTCTTTTTTCTTTGTTGGGCAGTTTTCTAACTTCACAAGTATCATCACGACATCGATATATCAAATAAATCCAGAATCCAGACTATGCTAATACTCTATGTTTAAGTTTAAATACTAGGTATTCAGGTGGACAAATTTAGTAAAAGTTGAACAAATTGTAAAAGATATTTTCAAAGATCAAGGATTATTTGCTGCCACATACTCGTTTTCATGACCTATCTGTTTTCTTAGACATAGGTAAACGTTTTAAAGATAAATGACATAAACTTGTCATAACTAATCTGGGCCGTAAACCAGATGCAATAACCACATTTATAAAGAAGAAAGAACAAGAATACAAAGTTTGGCCAACGTTTTTGGTCAGAAGTATTTTTAACAATGAATGGAAAGAAGTTATTAAACTGAAAGAAAAAATTTCATAGAAAACTTACAAGTTTTTACCAGTTGTAACCCTAAGCAAACGAACTTCCCAATTGAAACCTAAATAAGGAGGGTTTTGACTTTTGAGATGAGCAACTAAACTAAATTAAGCATCTAAATCAGCAATTTTCACAAAATCTACCCTAATCTACTTAACTAGATGACAAGAACCTTGTTTTAGGGAAGAAGAAGCACGGGAATAATTTGGGTAAAGTTAACTTAGTGGGATATTTTTTGGCATAATTATTTTTTGGTGGCAGAAAAGATTTAGGAAGGGAAAGGATTTAGGGGAAAAGTCTCAGCGGGAATTTTTAAGGAATTATTATAGCACACATATGGGATAGCTTATACAAAGTTAAATTATCACCCCTCGTAAATGTCGTATTATATTTGACTAAGCGTAGCCAGTTATTTTATTATTTGACAACACTTGAAAAATGTAGTGTTTACTATTAAAAGGCACGCTTCATAAGTGTTGCCTAAAATCCGTATCCAAAAGTGCTTGACAAAGGCTACCCCTGATAAAGCGTCCCCACAGATACTTTTGGCAAAACTTTTCAAGTATTGTCTATACAAGTGTGGCCTTAGGTCAAATTTGTTGTAGTGTCAGATGTGTTCATTCTGCATAGCACTACTTATGGAGGAGTCTTCGGATGTTGGATGGTATCTCTATCATAGCTATTCTCTGTAATACTATATTATGTCATGTGAGTTGTGAGAAAACTTGATTATTCGCACGTGTGTGGTGGTCTGGTGTAACTTGTCATTATTGCACCTTAGTTGAGCTCGATTTTTGTAGCGCATGATATTATCCATCTCCCCAGGGTTGTGTTTTTGCACTTGGCGGGCCTGTGGCCGATACTCGGATATTTTGTAGGTATAATTATTATGGCTTGATAGGTATTTTCTTATTTATTGTTATGTGTGGATCGGGTGGCACGCCGCCACAGGTATATTGATTGGATCTGGTTGCACGCCGTAACGGTATCATGTGTAGATCGGGTTTCACATCACAATGATATCATGTGTGGATCGGATTGCATGCCACAATGGTATCATATGTGGATCAGGTTGTACGCTGCAACAATGAGATGTTGAGTACGATTCCCTATGCTCATTTCTGTGTATTACGTTTCTCATTCTCTGAGAAAGGTTCATAGCATTTGTTCGGCTGTTTTGTTCGTTACGTGAGACGTATAGTTTTTTTACAGAGTTCGTTCTTCCTTATGTGTCATATTTGAGTTGTAGCTTGTTGGCGCATTGATATTATCATGTAAGATTTTAGTTAGTGTTTGAGGTGGCTTATTGCCTGAACAACTTGTACTGAGTGAGATGAGGGTATTGGACCTGAAATCAGTGTGATTAGATTTATGTAAGGTCTAATAAAGAGAAGATGTCACTATTAAGTTCCAAATGAGGTAACGGTTCTTGTCAAGCGATGAAACTCCGTAAGTTATTTATTTGACGGGTGATTTTGCGTTCCTGCGCATCTCTTTCATCGTTGCAGTATTGTGAGGGTTGATATCGGATTTATATGTGTCAAAAGGTATACTACGGGCATTGGGTCGGTGAATTTGCAGATATTGTGTTTGGAGGAGGTTATCATGGGAAAATGAGTTATGCTGTGCATTGTGTGATGTCAAGATGGGTGCATGATCATGTGTGGATTTAGCGTGTGGAGATTGATACGATGTTCGTATGTTAGAATTGGGTATTGTGGAGAACTCGGGGTGTTGGAATTTTGTCCTAAGGCTTATTGACTAAATAAAAGGGAGGATCTTCAGTCTGGCTCGAGCAAATGTATTCACTTGGGTTGTGGTGGCACGGGTAGCTGCACAAGGTGTTGAACAGTGATTTTAAGACAACTCCGGAACAGTTCTGGGCACGTTCGAGGATAAACATATGTTTAAGTGAGGGAAAATGTAACGATCCGGCCGGTTATTTTGAGCTTTAGGACGTCGTTCGGCGGTTTGAGGCCTCGAGTATCTCACTTCATGTTTTATAACTTGTACGTGTGGTCGGAATTTAATTTCGGGAAGTTCGGAGTCGTTTCAAAAGGAAAATTCTCAATTCTGAAGCTTTAAGTTGGAAAAGTTGACCAAGATTTGAATTTTGAGCAAATAACCTTGGAAACAAGATTCGAAGGTTCCAATAGATTCGTATGATGATTTAGGACTTTGGCGTATGTTCGGGTTGAGTATCGGGTGGTCCGGAAATATTTTTGCGCTTATTATGGAAGGTTAGCATTTTTAAAGTTCAAGGATTTCTTAAGTTTGATTTGAAGTGAATTTTGATGTTGTCGATGTCTATTAGAGGTTCCGAGCCTTGGAATCGGTTCATATCGTTATTTGTGACTTGCACGTAAAGTTTGGCGTTATTCCGGAATGTTTAAGTGCAATTTGGACGCGTTAGGTGATGTTTAAAAGTTTAAAGAAAGGTTTCGATCGTCGATTCGTAGTTTTGATATTGTTTGACGTGATTTGAGGTTTCGACTAAGTTCGTGTCATTTTTCAGGATGCGTTGGTATGTTTGGATAGGGTTCTAGAGGCCTTGGGTTAGAAATTAAAAACGAATCGAAATTTGAAATTGAGGAAATGTTGATTTTGGCCAATTACTGGTGCGACCGCACCTGCAGATTGAGCACATGTGCGGAGTCGCTGAAGCGGACTACTCAATGCAGAAGCGGGAGAGGGGTGCGTGGGGAAGGTTCACAAAAGCGATGTTTGGACCGCACCTGCGATGACTCAGATGCAGCTTCTTGGAGCGCCGAATTTGAGGAGCTATTTTGAGGGGATTTTCATCGAGCAACACGAGGTAAATGATTCTCACCTATTACAAGTTAAATGCTTGGTTTTTATATAGATTTTAACATGGAAAGTAGGAAAATTTAAGGGAAAAACGTAAAATTGATAATTTGGATTTTAACCACGATGTTGGACATCGAATTAGCAACAAATTATATATTTGAGTTCTTAATGTTATGGATAATATTTATCTTAAAAAAATTCAAAATTCGGGCACGTGGGCCTGAGAGTTGACCTTGTTGACTTTTCGAACGTAGTTGGGAATTATTATAAATTGT
Source organism: Nicotiana tabacum (assembly GCF_000715075.1). Lineage (NCBI taxonomy): Eukaryota > Viridiplantae > Streptophyta > Magnoliopsida > Solanales > Solanaceae > Nicotiana > Nicotiana tabacum. Next base: position 181,713,414 of record NC_134087.1, on the reverse strand, counting down.
TAAATAGTAATCATGGGAGTGTATTTTGATTGATTTGCACGTTCTTTGACTAGTTTTGGATCGTTTGGCTTTGAGTCAAGGAGTTAGAGAGGCATTTGAGCCGATTATGGAACTTGAGAGTGAGGTAAGTCTTCTGTCTAACCTTGTGAGGGGGAATTTACCCCATATGTGTTATATTCTTATGTGTTACGTGTTGTGGGAACTACGTACGTATGAGGTGATGAGTGTTCGTGCGTATGCTAGAATTCCTGATTATGTCTGGGTAGACTAGGTTTACGGCATGCTTTAATTTTACTATTTGAGTTATTCTTGCCTGTTTAATTCCGTTATTTACGGCCTGAGACTAGGCTTGCGTAGAGTGATGGACTCGCTATTGTAAGAGATTTGACAAAGCTTTTCTTTAAATTTCATAACTCACACGTATATTCGTGAGTGGGGTCAAGGACCCATTAAAGCTTCTTATTCTAATTGGATTGGGCCGTTCGCCTCGGCAGGATATTGTAACACACTCTTATGGGATCGAATCCTTCAACTCGACAAGATATTGTAACACACTCTTATGGGATCGGGCCGTTCTCCTCGGTAGTATTATACTCTTATGAGATCGAGCCGTTCGCTTCGGGAGTATCATATTCTTATGGGATCGGATCGTTCACCTCTGCAGTATTTAACTGTATAATAAGTGGACGTTTATAAGACGACCAAGGGTATGTTCGTAGCTCTAATTTGCTCTGAGTTGTACAACAATATAGTTTGTGTGTACGTTTTGAATTACAATTACATTTATGTCCTTGTTGATTTAAGTTGCAAACATATATTACACGTGTCGATTTATTTGGGCCCTTTTCAGTAGAGCAGTCCTTTCTTCCATCTAGAGTGCTGAACATCCAAATCACCATCTCATTCACCTTCCAATTTCTCTATTCTTTATCTCTCTCTCTTTTTGTTTATTGGAGTTGATTTCTTAGCTAATGTTGAATCTTTTTGTCCTGCAAAACTATTTTGGAGAATGCTCAGCGATATGTCAACAACAGTGTTAAATGTTGAATTGTAACAAAATCGAGGTTATGTTGTTAGTGGGACTACTAGGTCGGGTTCACTGATCTCATCCCTGATCCCTGCTCTATACGCTCCTCCTATGTTCCTCAGGTTTGATATTTGTAGTTATTGATTGGAAAATGAGAATTTTGGGTCATTTACATTTTGATATCTGTCGGAAAAATTCAACCTCTTGCATGCAAAAATATTTGTTCCTTTTGTTTGATGTTCAGTTTGTCTATGTTAATTTTTAACTTGGGTGCACTTGCAATATCGCTTAGCGCATGAGAACAACCTCAGAAAATTCTTATAAAAAAGGATGAACCTTGATGCAGCCAAGGTGCTTGACAATATGTCTAAACTAACTAAATTCTCTGACTTTTAGCTAAAAATGATGTTATTTTCTCCTCCAAATTTATAGTAGCTTTAATGGTGAAAATATTTCATGTGTGATTAGTTACCAGGATTATTGAAGGAGGAAGATTTGTGCGAGACTTAGACAAAAGCCATATTTGCAGGTCCAGTATGTGAAAAAATACCTCTAATGGACAGAGACAAAAGGTGTAAGTTATATCATTATTGTATTGTTTCCTGCACTTGAATTTCGTTGCAGCTACATTATCAAAAAAGAAGGTCTATTGAAAAAATTAAACTCAATCATTCCTCCTTTCAGATTTGAAAAACCTTTAGAGAAGAGAACCCCTCACCTTTTGGGTCAACTTTAAGAGCTCTTTAGTTTATTCTCTCTGCTTGGAAGATCTTATGTATACTTTTTTTGCACATAGATCTTAAATAGCATATAACTACAAAATTATGCTCTAATTAAAATGTTAATGCTCCTTAGTTGGATTTGGCCGTGAAGCAACCTTCTCTTCATTATGAACATTGGAAAGATGCAAATAGGCAGACCCAAAATTTAATAAGCAATCCTTCGCTTCTAATGAGGCGAAGAGAAGAAGACCATGTCATTGGTGCAAACGCTTCTGAGGCAGTTTCAAGTTTAAGCCGATCCTCAAGGCAAAGGATTAAAGGAACAAGCTGAATGGTGACCTACGGTCTTTCTATCCGGAAAAAATGCATCTCCAAGCTCATTCGAATACCTATATATGTTCAAACTTTCTGTATTATACCTTTTCTTTTCTAAGGTGCAAAAAATATTTCCTTGTTTTAGTTTCATGTTACAGTCAAGTAACATGCTATACCTATCATTTTGGAGGAAAAAACATCATTTTATCATTTTTATTAAGAATTTTCTCCTTAAAATTTTTACTAACAAAATCCTCTACAGTGCACCTTATTAAAAAGATCCTCTGTAATGTATTATATTTTTCTAAAAAGTGCTAATATATCCCTATAGTACTAAATCTAGAACAGGAAAGTGAATTTAATCTGTCGAATTCTTGTATTCTTTTGGAAATGATATTAATATGACGTATTCGGAGAACTATGGCAAAATGATTCTCAAGGTTAACATAGCTAACAAACAGTAATTGGTGTGGTCATTATTTTGGAAACTAGAAGGAAGATCCCTCAAGTGATAAGCTAGAGGGAGACAGTTATAACCTGGACTGCTGGAAGGAAGAGAAGCCTATTTCATTTAACTTGCTATGCACCTTTTAGATGCTAAGTTTGTCTATTATGAAAACTGAATGAAGCACCCAGTGGCATGTACATAGTACTGATTCATTTGTCTTCCAGTTCATGCATTGTCTCATGTTTTATATATCAGACTGGGAATATTTCTCTGATGCATCAGATGTGGTATGTAATGTACTAAAGATCTCGATAGAAAATTAATATCATGTTTCTGCCTTGCAGGGTGCGAAATGGTAGCAACATCAACAACTACTTTCTCAGTTAGCTCAGCCACATCTCTTGGCTGCAAAGGAAGCTCGGTATCGCAATCAAAAGCCTTTGGTGTGAAATTCAACTCCAAATACAACCTTAGAAGTTTCAGTGGTTTGAAGGCTGCCACAACTGTAAGCTATGAATCAGAATCGTCCTTTTTAGGGAAAGAAAGTGTTGTTGTCCTTAAACAATCTATTACTCCAAAGGCTCAAAAAGAAAACAAGGGATATGGGAACTGTGTTCAGCCTCAAGCATCTTACAAAGTGGTTATTCTTGGAGCCAGCGGCGGTATAGGCCAGCCCCTGTCTCTTCTGAGTTGAACCTTTATGATATAGCTAATGTTAAAGGAGTTGCGGCTGATCTCAGTCACTGCAACACTCCCTCCAAGGTTTCAGATTTCACTGGAGCTTCTGAATTGGCCAACTGTTTGAAAGGTGTAAATGTGGTGGTCATACCTCTTGATATTCCAAGAAAGCTAGGTATGACACGTGATGACCTGTTCAACACTAATGCAAACATCGCGAAGACATTGGTTGAGGTTGTTGCTGATAATTGCCCTGATACATTTATCCACATCATTAGCAATCCAGTCAACTCCACAATGCCAATTGCAGCAGAGGTGTTGAAACGAAAGGGTGTTTATGATCCTAAAAAACTTTTTAGTGTTACCACCCTAGATGTAGTCAGGGAAAACACAGTTGTGGGTGGCCATGCCGGTATCACCATATTGCCTTTGCTATCAAAGACAAAACCATCAACTACTTTCACTGACGAAGAAGTACAGGAGCTAACTGTGAGGATTCAAAATGCTGGCACAGAAGTTGTGGAGGCAAAGGCTTGCAGGGTCTGCTACACTTTCCATTTATTTTAAATTGGTACTTTCTTTTATAATGAGTTTCTTTAGAATATTAGAGCCTCTTGCCCCAATGAAGGTAAAGAAAATATTAAACTTTTCCATTTGATTTCTTCGTCTTCTTTATAGTTCTTTCATCTCACTTCAATTTATTTTCTCAACCTTGTAAAACTTGTGGTGGAAGATGACAGCTCTTCTATTTGTTTTGGGTCAGTTTGGCAGCTTCATGTCGATTAGAAACTGTGCAAATTGGGTGAGTTTTTCTACAACTAATACATCTAAATAGTTCAGAGTGACTTCTTTTGATTTTGTCTAGCTAAAGAATAGAACATGCCATAATATTCCTCTATGTATTATGGTTTTTCTACTTCATATATGTGATTTAGATACAGGATGACTGTGGCATTTTTCTTAGTTTCGTGTGAAATTTGAAACTGATTGGATGACATATGGTTTTCTTGCTAAGTTTATGAATAAATTATTTTTTCGCTTACATTGTATAGGAGTGGTAGAGAAATATATGTCATAATTTATTATGACCTGAAAATTGAGTATGATATAGGTCATAACTCATTTGTGTTTCTGTCGAGGTTGCTAGAGTTATTCTTCAAAACATAAGGACAAGAAAAAACTGTATCTAATATATGCTAATTTTACATGTGAGGACATTCTTTTAAAGTACTTTAACATAATTTTATTTTTCATGCCATTTGATTGGAGCAGATTGTTCATTGTTAAATAAAAACAAGATATAAAATAATAGAAGGTATTGTTACAGAAAAAGTTGAACTTCTTTCATACGTCTTTATGAGCTGAGTTGTATAGAATATGAAGAATTATTTGTCCTAAGAAGAAGCTACTACTCTGTTGATTAAATTTAGCACATGATCATAAAAAGAATTCCAAAAAACCTATATAGTCTTCTTTAAATGTGGCGTAGTCGCTTAACGTATAAATTTCAAGAGTTATAACTCAAATATGTTTGAAAATAATAGACAAATAATAGTCCAATTCTAGGAACAAGAAATATCAGATGAATTCAAAGTTCAGATGTTGTTTTGTCCTAAGGATTGAGATCCAAGCCCAAACTATCAGCAGATACGGTAGCTAGTACAATCCCATTATTATTAGTCCACTTGAGATATCTCAAGTGCGAAAACGAACTGTGTTTGTCAGTCCAATATTGCATATCAATCTCCAATATATATGACATTGCATTATGTTACCATTATCAAAAAATATATATATATGACATTGCATTTCATCGACTGCAGTAGCTTATTATTTGTTGTCCACCAATTTTGTGGTTTATAACATACTAATGTTTGATTGTTCCGTATTAACTTATAACTATTTGGAGTAGCAGCAGTAAGTTACTCTCTAAAGCAATTGGACACGTATTGTTATTTGTTGAAATTCCGGAAATTATGCTTATTAGATAAATGTTGCATATGCATTTGTTATTTGCAATAAAAAAAAAATTGGCACACTTCCAACTGGAAGTGGCTTGTGCATAAATGAATAATGTTTGCATTGTTTCGCCAAGAAGATGAGGTGGTTTCATTTGTTCTCAGTATTTTTTGGATTTTAATATCTGTCTTCTTGCTCTTTTGCTTAAAATGAGCTTAACAAAGGCATGATTATGATGCTTCAGCTTCACCAGTTTAGTATCTTCCTCCACTGGGGGATATTGCAAAAAGATGGCTTATAACCTTGATGGACCTTCAAAAAGAATTTTTTTCTGGTGCAGTATGTCAGTAGACCTTTTCGTGCAAGCAAGTTGAACAATGGGAGTAAGATGAAGACTGTACTGTGTTGCAAATATATATGTCATAATCTTTTGGATTCTTAATTTTGTTGTATTAGTATGAAGTGTTGATATTGTCGATATAAATATTTGATCAGCTTAATAGTATGAAACAAACATGAAATTATTTCCCAAGTAAATATTTATGCAATCTATATTGATACAAACAGCGATGTCGGGCATACGGCCGTGCACAGCATGGGCACCGTCCATCTAGTTATATTATTATAGGATCGGGCCGTTTGCCTCGGCAATACCACATTTTTATGGGATCGGGCCGTTCGCCTCGGCATTTTTATAAAATATTCTTATGGGATCGGGTCGTTCGCCTCGACAGCATCATGTGTAATATTTGACAAGGAACCAGCGTATTCGTGGGTGTTCCTGCTTTGAGTTGTGACGGCCTATCTAGTGAGGTCCATTTTTATATATACTCCGATTGGGGAGGTAACTTATAATTGAGAGCTTGTGTTTATTATTCAGAGGAGGATTGTACCACGTACTTATATTTGTTTACACTTTTTATTTATCATGCCTCATACTTGTTTACTTTCTATTGTATTTGATATATAGGACCAATAGTGAGTGTCGATGTCGACCCCTCGTCACTACTTCTCCGGGGTTAGGCTAGATACTTACTGGGTACGCGTTGGTTTACGTAGTTATGCTATACTTTTGCACTTACTATGCATGTATTTATTCCTGGTGGTCTTTTGGGTGCAGGGGGACTTCACGGTGAGCTGCATTTCATGTTACGATTCGCAGCATATGGAGTCTCCATCAGAACTATTTACATTTTTCTGTCTAACTTGTATTCTAGATAGAGGTTGTAGTATTATTGTACCTTCCAGTAGATGCTCATGCACTTGTGACACCGAGTTTTGGGAGTTGTTTTAGAAATTGTTTATGGATTGTTTTAACATTGGCACACTTTCACCGTATATTTTCATTAGACGGTAAGTAACTACGATTTTGTTTTAATGCACTGACCTCTTTATCAAATAAGATTCATAATTTTAAAAATAATTAAATGAACAATTAAGTATTGGCTTGCCTATCAACGATGTTGGACGCCATCACGGTCTATAGTGGATTTTGGGTCGTGACATGATAAATCTGAAAAAAGACAAAATTATTACTATGAAGGTATCAATGGATGTGGACGTGGCAAGAGGCGAAATTATAATCGTCATCATTGTGGTAATGAGAACATTAAGGATTCTCAAATATTCCTTCACTTTGTGAAAGTAATGTTTGTCATCGATTTGACATAAGATTTTGTAAAGTGCATATAAATGATTATGGTCCATTCTTGATGTGAATGTGAAAATATGTGATTTATGAATACATATTCAATAAATATGCTAGTGGTAGTGAAGATACCACACTTACTTCTAGAAGGAGGTTTCAGATGAAAAAAGAAAATAATTTCATTATTATGGTATGAATAGTCATTGATCACGTACCTATTGTGATTATGCCAAAATATTATGGCTATGTGATTATTACAGAGCAAAAGTTTTGGAAGCAACATATCTTGCGTATAGTAATTTTGACCATGACCATAAGGGATTATTTGGTATGAGGGATAAGGTGCAATAAGATGTGAGATTAGATTTATATTGGGTCGGCGGTATAAATCTAAATTTATATTAGATTTAATCTCTGACTTAATCCAGGATATCACATCTTATCCCACCTTATTTCATCAAATGTGGGATTATTTTATCCCATCTCTCATATGATATAAATTAGTCCTGGGATTATAATTCCAAGATTATAATCTCGGGATAATTTAGTATGCGTACCAAACAACCCTTAATGATATAACTTTCTCTTTGAAAGAGATATTCACCATGTAGATGTTGATGAATATGTGATAGTATAAAATTAATTGAGAGCTCTAGAAGAGCCAATTATACTATTTTGGAGAAATAAAATTGATTATCAATAAGGTAATGTGTCGTAGTAAGTCTCGCAGAAACTTATTGAGTTTTTGTATTAGCGAAAACGGATGGTTATATTGAGATTATAAATAAAGGAAAGATTTAATATCTTCTATTATTACAATTTGTAGCGGTACAATATGTATGTGAAAAGCTACCCGCTTTATTCTTCGGTTTGTGTTACACAAATTAAAAGAATGGCACCATAAAAAAGAAATTTATTTATATAAAAACTCATATCATAATAAATTTGGACTTTATTGATAATTGCACACGTCATGGTGTAAGCCGGAAGTTTATCAATATTGATAATTTATCCAGTTGACATAACTAGTTTAGCCATGTCAATTTAAGTATCATGTGCAAAAATAAAAGAGAACTCACATGAGTAAATATTAAAGAACTAAAAATTTCTTTACTTTTTTTTATGAGTCATGGTGTTGCTGCCGGCAAATTCTCACGAGCAAATGATCTCATAGCCTTTTGGATTTTTCCAAAGGCATAGGACAAATAGCAACTACGTACTGAGCTAGACCTTACGTTACAATTCCTACCGAGGCATAAACAACCTCATATACTAGCAAGCATGTAAAAAATAAGAACTAGAACGAACTATAAACTATATGATCATCACAGAGTTTATAACATACTCTGTGATGGTATTACATATGATAATGCTTATAAAATGATAGAATAAAATAAGGTAAAAATTAGAGTCTTGCCCCGCTTTCTTCAACCTTCTGAACTCTTCAAAATGTAGCTCCTTAAGTTCTTCTTCATTTATCTTCAACAATTCTTCGAACTTCATCATTTTTCTTTGATCTATTTGACCTTGTGGAGTTGGTAGTGGCAACCACCAACTTCTGCAACAAAGAAGGCTAAGAAAAGAACAGGTTATGATGAAGAAGATTATGAATATAATTCAGACAAGAAATATGAGGAAGCTGAAAATGAGCATATATCAAAAAGCTGCGCAGATCTAGTTGAAGAGGAGGAAGGGAATGAAGCTGATTTGATGGATAATTATGTGGCAATTGATAACAAAAATACAAGTCCTACCAATGCACAAAAGATCAATACACCAAGCTCAAAGGCAGCAACAGGGAAGAAGAAGGAGCAGAAGATGCACGATGAGTAGGGCCCTATTTCTGCTAATGTTTTGTCAAACAAGAAAGGTTTTACCTACCGGACATAAGCAAAATGTATTAGTTGCTTCCAAAATTTTCCTTTGTTGCTTGTTCTCATTAATTAATAGACCAATTAAAATTGGGATTGAATTCAACTAATGCTGGAAATATCAAAGGTGAATATGGGCTTATTCACCTACCGTGCATACCACATAAGATACATCTATGAGATGGTTATATATGTGATTATTGTTAACCCGTAACCTGGTGTTTGCGAAGTAAATTTTTCAATAATTTAATTTCGAGCATAATTTTCATATTTTCTATTCAAAACAATTCATATGGATAAGTTGGTTTACATCACAGTTGTTTTAGCAAAATAATTTATTGAATACTTCCACTTAATAGCTAAACTATTGTTTATTAGAATAAAGTTATCTATATCAGTTTGATATATATTATATACAAAAGTATATTATATTCCCTCAAAAGTGATTCATCATCAGGAACTAAATAATTCCATCTTATTATTATTATTGATGTACGGTGCATCTTTTAATTATACACCATAATGCACAAAGATGAGTTCTCAAAGTTGAGGAAGCAAGTTCGCTTTTCTAACATGAGGGGGAGAGAGGATAAACAATTGAAAAACGTTACATGGAATAAATTATCATTTTTACATCTAGATCCTCGAATAAGATAACATGAACTTGAAGTTCATAAAAAAATAATTCATCTACAATATATTGCAAAGAATGCCAGTCGCATTTGTTGATCTAAAAAAAGTAACTATATTGTCACTGCAAATGCTCCTATTAGAGTAAATCTTAGGAGAACAAAGTCTATGGCAAGCTTAAAAAGTATAGACAAATCGATTTCAAATAAAATTATTGATAAAGAAGAGGAGCAAATAATCAAAAAGATCATAATAAGAAGCAAGTGCTCTAGAAGAGTACATGACACAACACTTTATGAAATCTTAGGAGATTGGTTCAGGTACCTGAAAATATGAATGAAGAGATCTTTATGTTATGTCTTTATGAAAAAATATTTGAACCGATATAAAATATTTATCGACGACATCTATGATGGAGCTAAGTATAGATGAGAATCTTAAGTCTGTCGAATACAGACACAAAAATATTGGCCAAATGAAAGAGACACAATTCGAATAGAATTGGTTTCATATGAAAGACATGTAGTTTTAGACTTGCAGTTCAGACACTCAAAAGTATAAAGTAAATAATGTGCACAATCACTTTTTTCTATCTTATATGTCTGGCATGACATAAAAATTTGATATGCATCTAAAATCTATTTATATGGCTTATATGACTTAACTTACAATAATCCGTGAAGGATTTAAATCGTTTTAAGCATATATAATTCTTAGTCCTGGCGTACCACATCTTAAGTGCAATTTGTGCACATATGTATTTTGCTATAACTATAAACATGATAATGTGATAGCGAGAATACCTCTATAGAGATATTGAAAAGGCTATTCCACGACATTATATGAAGACATCACATATATACAAGAATGATGATTTCAAGGTGCAATATATTCATTCAAGTGATAATATGGTTGATTTGTTCACCAAATCTTTACCGATGTCAACCTTCCATAAGCTCGTGTACAAGATTGGGATGTGGAGACTCAAAGATGTGAATTGATTGTCTCATCAGGGAGAGTTAATACGCATTGCACTCTTTTTTCCTTATAAAGTTTTGTCCCACTAGGTTTTCTTTGCAAGGTTTTTAACGAGGCAACCAAAAGGCGTATTGTTAGATATGTGTACTCTTATTCTTTTACTAGATTTTTTTCATTGGGTTTATTTTAGTTAAAGTTTTAATGAGGCACATTATCTGTTGAATAGACATTCAAGAAGGAGCGTTATAAATAGAATTGTATTTAAGGTGAATGTCCATATTTTAGAGAGATTTTAGGGTTTGTTACTTTATGGCTAAGTCACTTTTTTCGTATTAATAGAGGGGTCCTATTCCATTGTAAATCATCTCAAATCAATAAGAATTCCCTCTCTACTTTTCTCTGCAATACTCTTCTTTTTCTTTTATTATTTCATAAAAATTTCATTTTTATTCCAATCAAGCCTTTTATCATCGGATCAAATGTCAATTTGACTTCTATTTTTTTAATACACCGAGAGGAAGAATTAAAAAAAAAAAAGACTTTGTACAAAAAAAATTAGAAATACATATCGAAAGCACAGAATGTGTTTCCCCATAATATTTCTTTTTGCTCAATCAATGATTAATAAGCCTTCTCACTCTATGCTTATTGTCTACGTAATTGCGAATATATGCATAAATTTAGCTCAACAGAAATAAATTAGATATTTATTTTATTTTTCTTTCCCAGACCGCTTATGATATTACATTGAGTTTGTTGTTTGTTGTATGACAATAATCGCAATTTCTCCCGCAAAATCAAACTTTTTTATTAAGTGAACACAATAGCTCCTTACAATTCTCCATTTACTATCAACTATTTCGCACTAATTTATTGATTTGCTTTTGAGTTCTTGAAGATTATCTAGGTCCTTCCTACATCAGGAATGATTTGCATGTGCGTTGCTGTCTTCGTGATGTTGGTAGGAATCTCATGAAAAATATTTGGTTTCCTGGAATTGGTTTTATATTTAATTGTTGTTAAACTTTAGGAGATTAAAAAAGAGAACATGGATAAATCGCGGGGCATTTGCATCTATACCCGTTTTTTTGGGTCACGTTTTAACTTGTGACCGCTTTGAAAAAAAAATTGCACCCGTGCCCACTTTTTTGCGGTACTTTAGCATACGGGGCTGAAGCAGCAAAGACAATCACGCAAAACTTCAGCATTCTAGTAGCCGGGCCTGAAGTAGACCAAGTGTGCTGAAGTTTTTGTTTGTAATTGCTAAACTTAAGCATTTTAGTGCTGAAGTTTTGTTCTCTATTTGCTGAACTTAAGCATTCTAGTGCTGAAGTTTTGTTCTCTATTTGATGAACTTGTTTTTGTTTGTAATTGCTGAACTTAAGCATTTAGTGCAGAAGTTTTTTTTGTCATGGATAAGCTTTTTCAAAAACTTCACCAGCAGATGCTGAAGTTATTTAGTTCATTTATAAAAACTTTAGCACTAAATAAGCTGAAGTTATTTTGTCTTGGATTAGCTTTTTTAAAATCTTCAGCAGAAATGCTGAAGTTATTTAGTTCATTTGTAGAAACTTCAGCTTATTTAATGCTGAAGTTTTTATAAAAAATAAAAGTTTTAAGACAATTCAAGAAAATTCAGCCTTTCATTTTGGCTTTCTGTACGACCATCTATTTGATCGTGAGGATGACGTGGATGGTCATGACGAGGAGAAAGAGAACGATGACGCTGTATTGAAGTATTTGGAAATAAGAACACATCATTCTCTTGCTAAAGAAGTGGAGTCGACCCCACAGTAGTTGCTGATGTAGAACCACAAACCTGTGCTATTTGCCAATCTGAATATGAAGATGAAGAGAGTATAGGGAAACTTCCTAGTAGAACTGCTTCTACAATTAATTCAATCATGTTAATTCTATTAGGAGTTAATGCTTCACTTTTGTATAAATTAACTGGACATAAAAGACTTTAATTTTTTGAGTACTACAAGAAAAAAAGGCGATGATTTGACATAAAAAAGAATTAAGACTTTACCAGACAAAAGGAGAAGAGCAAGAAAAACAACTCGGTGAATAGCCAATTACTGTATCTATGAATATTTGTATTACTGTGTATTCATAGCAGCACTAACAACAGAAGAAGAAAGAAGAAGAAGAAAACGAAGGAGGAGAAAGGGGGCTGAAATTATTTAAAAGTGGGTACAAGTTAAAACTTAAAAAAAATAGGTATAGGTTAAATGGGGACGACCAAATAGATTGCCCCGTGCAATTTTTACATAAATCGCGGAGAGAGATTCCTGGTTTCAGTGCCGATTTATTTCCTAAGGAGAACAATTGTGTTTACATTGGCAGACTATTTATTTTGTATCCCGTTCGTTCACTTTTACTTGGCATGTATATTAGAAATAAATTTTCATTTTTACTTGTCACTTTACGCATATCAAGAGAAGATAATTTTTTTTGTTATACCCACAGTATCTATTACTCATTTCAAATCATTTTTTCAAAGCCAATAAAATATGCATCAATTAATATGTGTATCATGATAAATTATATACTTGATCTATTTTTTTTAAAGGGCGTGAAAAGTCAAGACGTACCAAATAAAAGTGAACGGGGGAGTACAAGAATTTAGATGTGGAATATCTATAATATTTGATGTTGGAAATGAAAATTAATTAGAATGATCTTGTTCCTTTATGAAGTACTATTGAGTAACTTCAAGGTATTCGCCAAAAATAGAAGAAATAAAGGGACAAGTTGTACTTCTAGATAGCAACGGGTTCCGAGACGATGGAAAGATTAGTTAGTGTGTTCTTATAATCAATTTGGCCAAACTTCTAAAATTAGTTTATTTTGAGAAATATTTTTTAAAGTGCTTTTCAAAAAAATATTTTTGATGAGAAGCAGTTTGTGTTTGACTAATTAATTTGAAAAATACTTTTCAGTAGCAATTAATGTTTGGCCAAGCTTTTAAAAAATGCTTTAAAGTGTATTTTTCTCAAAAATACTTTTAAAAAGTGCTTTTGTGAAGAAACTACTTTTTTCTACTTCTCAATTTTTTTTTTGCTTCTACTCAAAATCATTTTTTTCTTTCAAAAGTTTGGCCAAACATCCCAACTTAAAAAAATAAATAAATTTGGCTTTGGAGAAGCTTGGCCAAACATTTTATAATGCAGGTGAAACTGAGACATGGGTGAAGCACATAATTGAGCTACCATAAGAGTTATTCTATCTATCCCGATTTATGTGGTGATATTCGAATTTAGCGAGTCAAACAATTTTTTTCATTGATCACAATCTTTTCATATACCTTTTAAATATTTTTAATTGTTAATTGTTGTGACATATTTTTTTTACTTAGTTTATAAATATGTAAATTTATTTTTAAAAACTTGATGTGATGACCCGATAGTTCATATCTTGTTTTGAAATCTAATTTTGTGATCTGAAGCCTTAAAAATCATGTCTAGGCCTTTCTCGATTTATTTTCGACGCAGGTTCCACTTACTAGCCATCGTTTTTGCTTTGCATTTTTCTTCTGCATTTTATGTTCCTATTTTTCCTATGATCTCCGTGATGAATCTAATATTATCTCCTTTTCTCTTTTTATTATCTTGAGCCGAGGGTCTTTCGAAAATAGCCTCTCTAGGTCTACGTACATACTACCCTCCCTAGACCCCACTTGTGGGATTCTACTGGATTGTTATTGTTGTTGTTGCCTTTCTCGATTTGCGTGCATAGTCCGGGCGTTCTTCCGAAAAGCTTTTATATTAAAAACTGTTAAAACTAAGAAATTTTGCCTAAAACTTTATTTGAGTTGACTTCGGTTAATATTTTTGGTAAAAGGATCCGGATTCGTATTTCGACGGTCCAGTGGGTCCATATCATAATTTGGGACTTGGGCGTATGCCCGGAATCGAAATCGAAAGTCCCTGGCCCGAGATATCGGACTTTGTCGAAATTTGTTAGTTAAAGGCTCGAGGCAATTGAAATGTTTGACCAATGTTTGACTTTTTGGATAATGGGTACGTATTTTGGTTCCTTAACCCGATATAGGTCCAATACCACATTTATGGCTTGTCTGTGAAATTTGGTGAGAAACGGAGTTGGTTTGAAGTGAATCGGACGTCTCGTAGTAAAAATAGAAGTTTCAAAGTTTTCTTAAAATTTTTATTTGATTTGGTACTAAATTCGTAGTTCTAGGTATTATTTTGGTGATTTGATCACACGAACAAGTTCGTATGATATTTTTAGACTAATGTGCACTTTTGGTTTAAAGCTCCGAAGGGCTCGGGTGAGTTTCAGATAGGCTACAGAGTGAAATCTGGATTGGAAAAACTGCTGGTGCATCTGATCTTGTTGCAAGCCCCCGATCTCGCATTTGCGAGATCAGCCATCGCATTTGCGACCTCTGAGGGGTTTGCATTTGCAACCTCTGTGGGGTTTGCATTTGCGAGCTTCTCATCGCAAATGCGAAGAGAAGCTGGGCTACCTTATGTTCGCATTTGCGAACACTTCTCCGCATTTGCGATGGGGACTGGGGCAAAAAACTCTTCGCATTTGCGGTCACTGGATCGTATTTGCTGCCACCCCAGTTCGCATTTGCGAACATTTCTTCGCTTTTGCGAAGGAGGCAGAAATGTGGGATTCTTCACAAATGCAATGGATTTCTCGCACTGGGTAAATATTATTTAGACGAGATTTTTCTCCCATTCTTCAAATTTTAAAAGCTAGAAACATAAGAGGAGATTGTTCAAAGACTCTTTCTTCCCCAAATCATAGGTAAGTGATTCTAACCTATCTTCTTTCAATCTTTCACTATATTTTACAAGAGTTTAACCAAAAATCAAAGGTTTTTATGATGGAATTGGGGGATTTTGGGTAGGAACTAGAGATTTGATAAATTGGGGACTTAGACCTCAAATTGAGGTCAGATTCCAAAACTAAATATATATCCGGGCTCGGGGGTGAATGGTTAATCGGGTTTTGGTCTGAATTTTGAATTTGGACCAAGCAGGTCCAGCTGTTGACTTTTTCAATAATGACCTAAATTGAATTCTTGCAATCGTGGGTAGTTCCTAAGGCTCAATTGGAATTGTTTGGTTGGAATATTGCTAGATTCTATTGGTTCAGAGGCTTATTTGAGAGAAAATCCGTGGTTGAGCATTCCGTTGGAGCGAGGTAAGTGTCGTGATTAACCTTGGCTTGAGGGATTAGGCTTTATTTGCCTATTTGCTACATGTTTGAATGTTGGGTACAACGTATAAGTGATGTGACGAGTACCTATGCGTTGTTGTCGGGTTATAGCATGCGGGTGGGTCTCATTCTTGTAATTGTTGCTTTCCTTGATTACATTATCCATGCTTAGATGAATTAATCATTACGTTGATCATTCTTATCATGTTTACGGACTTTAGTATTGATTGGGTATTTATTCAAAGTTGAGGTTGGTATTGTGGAACCAAACGTTGAAGTAAGACTTGTTCATGTTATTTCCATTTCCCTATTGCTATTGTTCATTATTTTGGTGATAAAGAGTGTTAATCAACGAATAGTGATGTGGTGCTATGTTTTGTGAGTGTTAATGCACGAAGGGTGATGCCGTGCCATATTTTGTGAGTGTTAATGCACGGGTGATGCCATGCCATATTGTGAGTGTTAATAAACGAAAGGTGATGTCGTGCCATGTTATGAGAGAGTTAATGCACGAAGGGTAATGCCGTGCCGTTTCTGTTGTTTCTTATGTGAGGTTGAGAGTAAAAACACGAAGGGTGATGCCATACATTTTTCTTTACCGCGTTTACTTGTTTCTACCTGTTTAAGGTATATTGGTTAACCAAGTTCTTATTACTGCTGTGATTCTTTATCTTGTGATCCCCTCAGCATGTCCCCCTCCCAATATTACCTGTCTAGCTCTTATTTGTCGTTATCTTTGTACATATACTGTTAAATTACACAAGTTTATTTGTGGGTGTCTTGTCTTAGCCTCGTCAATACTTCGCCGACGTTAGGCTTGACACTTACCAGTACATGGGGTCAGTTGTACTGATACTGCACTGTACACTTCCTGTATAGATTTTGGTGTTGGCCTGAGCTGATCGTGAGGTTAGTTGCTGGATCTATCCTATAGGAGACCCAAGGTAGATCTGCCGACGTCCGAAGACCATGGAGTCCCCTTCTAGACATTTCATTTTACTATTTCTTTCATTTTGAAAACAGTTGTATTTCTTTCAGATATTTGCTTGTAGTGAAATCTTAGAAGTTCGTGAATTATTACTCGAGATCTGGGTAGTAGAAAATATATATATATATATATTGAGGCTGTTATGAATTTCTTCTTTCCTTTTAACTCGTTATAGCTTAATTACTGTTAATTATTGAAATGTATAAGTATTGGCTTAATGAATCTCCAATGTTGGCTTACCTAGCAAGCGAAATGTTAGGCGCCATCATGGTCCCAATGCTGGGAATTCTGGGTCGTGATAAGTTGGTATCAGAGCACTAGGTTTTCTAGGTCTCACGATTTACGAACAGGCTTAGTAGAGTCTAGAGGATCGGTACGGAAACATCTGTACTTATCTCACAGAGGCTACAGAGTTTAGGAACAATGTCACTTCTATTCTTCTCTATCATGCGATTTTCTTCTCTTATTGCTAGTTGAACTCTTCTACTCTTGTTCTCTCGCAGATGGCGAGAATACGTACTGTATCCTCAGCTGAGCAGTAGCCAGAGCCCTTAGTGGCAGCTCCTACGGGGGGCAGAGGTCTAGGCCGAGGTCGTGCTAGAGGTCGAGGCAGGGGTAGGGCTCAGCCTAAAGCTGGAGCAGCAGCACCAGCGGTGGAGCCTCAGGTGGAGTTTGATGATGAGGTTCCAGCCCAGACTGTTCCAGCTGGACCAGCTCAGGTCCTGGAGGAGTTCATCGCCACCCCAGTGCTACAAGATGCTTTGGTCTATTTGGTGGGCCTTATGGAGAGCGTAGCCCAGGCTGGCACTTTTCCCATGGCACCAACCATCTCTCAGGCTGGAGGAGGAGCATAGACTCCTAATACTCACCCCCCGGAGCAAGTGGATCCCAGTATCAAAATCCAGTAGCTCAGCTAGTTATGGTAGTTCAGCTAGTTATTACGGCACAGGCCGGTGATTGTCATGCTATGACTCCCGAGGGTTTATTGAGATTGGACAAGTTCACCAAGATCTTTCCTGTTAACTATAGTGGTGCACCTTCTGAGGACCCTCGGGATTATCTTGACCGATGCCATGTGATGCTGCGGAACATGGGGATATTGGAGACCAATAGGGTCGATTTTGCTGTGTTTTATATTGGAGACCAATAGGGATATAGGACCAGTTCTCTCAGATATTTCTTGAAAAGTTCCTTCCTATCACCCTGATAGAGGACTATCGCAGGCAGTTCAAGCATCTCCAGTAGGGCAATATGACCATCACTTAGTATGAGTCCCGTTTTGTGGATTTGGTCCGTCATGCTATTCTTTTGCTTCCTACCGAGAGAGAGAGAGAGAGAGAGAGAGTGGGGAGGTTTATTAAGGTACTTTCTTAGCCTATCAAATTGCAGATGGCTAACGAGACTGTGAGTGAGATTTCTTTTCAGACGGCTGCCAATATTGCCAGACGAGTCGAGATGGTTCTAGCTTAGGGGAGTGGTCAGAGGACTAACAAGAGGCCGCATCACTTCGGTGAATTCAGCGGAGCCTCATCTAGAGACCGAGGTACTTTTGGTATAGGCCATCCTCCCAGGCTATTCCATTCAGCACTCCAGGCATCCCATGGTGCTTCAAGTGGTCGTGGCCCTTATATGCATTATTCCGACCAGCTAGCCTACAGTGCACTACTAGCTCCTATTAGTGCACCTCTGCTCCAGAGTTTTCAGGGTGGTTACTTTGGTCGACAGGGTCATTTTCAGGGTCATCAATCATATTAGCTGAGGTCCTGTTATACTTGTGGTGATTTGAGGCACATTGCTAGATTTTGCCCTTGTGCATCGAGCAATTCTCAGCATCACGGTTCTCGTGCCAGTGTCCCTGTCGTGCTCGTTTTTCTTGCAAAATCGGGTTTCGACACATGACAACTCTTTTAAGGAAGGTGTTAAAAGAGAGATTGCCACCTAACGGGTTTAAGGTGTGTCAGGGCACCTATTTTGTGGATAACTCTGTTTGACTTGTTTGTGTCACCAAAGACCAGGTAAGGGGTCGAATTACCTTGAAGAGAAGGTGTTAGGCACTCTTCGAGGTCCATAGCTGTGGTTCCCGACCGAACTTGAATTATATGAATTCATCAATGTGATCAAATAAGCAAAGAGAAAGCACAAAAATTTAAGAAGTTTATTATAAACAGATTTTGAACAAAAGGTAAAACTGTTTTGATTCTAATAGGAAAATAAAGAAAATGGGGGGGGGGGGGGGTCCTAAGTTTTTTGGCTTAAAGGATCACCACGTGCAACATAAGTAATACTTCATAACTCCCTCCAAATGGGGTGTTACTCTTATTATTCTGCGGGCACAGACTATCATCTCCTACTACTCAATTGTTATCTTTAAGTTGTTACCGAAAGCGTACTAGTTCAATTATAACTCATCCCTATGCGAGCACTACCCGTCCCATGCCTACGGTCCAGGAGGCATTTGGACCTCTATTTTGGGTGGTTCTAGACCTAACATAGGTTGCTCAAAATGAGGAAACTAGGAGACATACAAAACAAGTTGGACTTCACATAAAAGCATTTAAGGGCTCAAGTTAACCTCCACACTTAGACAACAAATGCACTCAAATAAATTAGACGTTTGACAATTTCAGAATTGAGACGAGTTAAAGCCATTAAGCCCTAGAGGCATGGATTTCTATGTGACTTTGGAGTTCAAACATACAGGCAGTTTCAGATGCAAGGTGTTATCTTAGAGGCATGACTTCTAAATAACTACACAGTTTAGGGAGCCTGATATTATAAGCTGATTATTACAGGTTATAAGTGTTTAAACCTATAGACATGATATCTAGGTGCAGTAATTGGCAGTGACAACTATGAGAGATATTCAAAATTGTTCAGTTTGATCCTATAGGCATGCTTTCTAATAGTGGCAACGAAACAATGTCGAAAGTTCAATTTTAACACTAAAGTAAGTGGAATTACCATAGGCATGATTTCTACCATTAGCGATTGAAACTGGTTTTAGCTTCTATAGGAATATCTACTAAGTGAGCAACTATGATAACAACATATTGACCAATTGAAACCTTATAGGCATGATTTCTAAAAATGCAAATTTGTAGAACATAAACTACCAGAACCCTATGGTCACGATATCTGCCGAATATGTTGAAATGCACATTGAGACATTGGTTATTTCCTATAAGCATGATGTCTAACAAACGTGGAAGCAAAATATATTGAACGAATTGAACATTAAAGTCCTAAGGCAGGTTATCTAACACATATAGAAGCAGAATATGTTAGAGCTAATTAAACACCTATAGGTATGATTTCTACCCGGTTTAGCAAAAGAAAATAAGAAAACCCCCCAACTTTACTAAATATCCCCAAATATGTTATTACAAAGTTATTACAGACAAGAATATCAAATGAATTGCATAGTAGTAATGAGACACTATTGGGAGCCTTCATTAGGCCCAAATAAACCTGGGAACCAGGCCTTCCAATAACAACTTTGAGGCACATCATAGTGATTCATCCATAGCACATTAGAACCATGTTTCTAGTGTGTCAAAGTTACCAAGGCCTCAAGGACCCAGGGTATTGCTCAGACCAGAACCATACATTCAGAAGATAGCTCATAAGAGATTGGAAAACCAATCTCCAATGTGTCAGAGTTCATAGGAGTCTCATGTGGACCATGAGCAGTGCTCACACTAGAGTGGTTGAGAACCTAAGGGATTACGAGTGGGGGTTTTAAAATCAGTACATCAAAGAGGTAGGGACATGTTTTAAAATAGTTTGATTCTAGAAGAAACAAGGTTTAAAACATAGAGTTGGAGACAAAATTACACCAAACAAGGTTATGCTCAAACACATAGTTCAAGTAAGTTAAAAGTCTAGTTAAGCTAAATATTCATGCTAGTACCTAGGACAATCATTTTTTAATCACATAAGCAATTAGGCAAAATAGTTAATTTGGCCAAACATATGAATTAAGTAACCATACGAAAATCTGCAGAGTTAGGATTAATGAACCAATTTCATGCTAATAGTATTATGGGGACATTGAGTTTAGAACAAGTGTAAGATTAACAAATAGTGCATGAAACAAATTTAGACATTAGGCTAACTTACAAGAGGATTCGTATTATTCAAAATAGCTTAATCCTATGTTAACAACGTCACTCATAGGACTAGATGAGATCATAGAATCACATAAAAACGACAGAATCATACTTGGAATTCAAATATGCTAGTCGAGCAAAGCATAGAGAATGAAATTAGAAAGGATTAGGGCAAACCAGTTAAGTAAGAAAGCAAGCAAATATGCCACAATAGTTAAGTTTTAGAATAACTTGGCCTTGGCTTTTAGCCGACCAAGATTAGAGACAATTAGCACAGAATTACAGTGAAAGAACCAAGTTATAGTGAGAGTATGAGAGTTCGAGTCTGTCCCCAAAAGGGAGAAGGAGAAAGGGTTTAAATAATACTCAATTAGGCAGACAAATAAGGGAATAAATCAAACATACACAAATAAAGAATGAAAATAATTCTACAATCAATTTGAAGTTGAGTTCAATCAATTAACAGGACATAAAAGCGTGTGATCAGGCAAGTAACACTTAGGTATTATGCAGAATCAATCAACAGTCAAATGCCGGATCAACTAAGGTAAGGAAATAATGGGAACAAGGTAAGTCGAGCAAAATAAGGAAACATTAGTACCATACAAGAAAGGAAAGATTAAAATCTCAATAAAAGATTTCACAACCCTAATTTTTGGGTAAACCATAAAATTAGTGGAGTAAAATAAGGTAGACAAGAGAATATTCAAAAGGCAAACCATAAAATCAGCACAATATCATATAATGAACCTAGACAGGAGTTTTAAAAGATAACAAAATCAATTAAGATCTGAAAAATCCTAATTTTAAGTAAACACAAATTGATAGAGCAATAAAGGCAAATGATCGTTTGTTTTAATAAAAGAGCATAGACAGAGAGTTAGTAAAGAAAACATAATATTTGAACCAAATCTGGTTCGATTAAAGAAGGTTAAAACCCAAGTTTAGGTAAGTAAAAGATTTAACGGAAAATAGGCAGATTTATGAGTAACAAAGTTAATATAGAAAAAAAATAACATTAAAACAAACTAAAGCTGAACGAAATCTGGTTCGAATCAAAGATCTGAAAACCCTAACTTTAGGTTAGGTACAAATTAGTGGAAGATATGAAAATATCGTCCTCACATAGGGAAGCTGATGAACATATATGGAAAGAAGCAAAGATCTGAATCGGATTTGGTTCACAATAGGAGAGATATGCTTGCCATGACAGGCACGCAATTATGTAATATCATAAATGAGTAGCCAGTAGCGAGAAAGGTTCAATAAGGTAAGGGAATCAATGATTGATTCCATTTTGGGTCGGAATCGGAGGGGTAATTGGTGACGACGCTAGGGTTTGATAGGATGAGGGATGGGAGACGAGAGCATATGAGGGTGGCAAGTTTGGGATTATGAGGGTTAGGGTTTGGGATAGGTAAATTAAAAAGGGTTGAGGTGATATGAGTCGTTGATCTTCAGAGATCAACAAATGTGATTTAAAAAGGGATAAGGTCAACTTTTTAAATGTGTATAGGCCTGGATAAAGGGGTATTGGGTTTATGTATTGGGCTGGGGTAATGGGTAGCGTAGTCCGAAATTAATTAAGAAAAAGGGCTAGATTTTAAGTACTCAATTAAATCAGTAATTAATTTATTAAAAAATAATTAATAAATAAAAAAAATATCACCTATGCATGAAAATAATTTAAAATAATTATTTAACATTATAAAAATATATAAAATTATTTTTATGTAAATAATGTAATTATGCATATATATGGGCTATTATTGCAAAATATGCAATTTTAGCCTAGGGATGCAAAAATAAATAAATATGAAAATATTTAAAGCTTAATATGAGTATAAATGATGAAAAATTAGATAATAAATTATTATCAAATAATTTGAGATGCAATTAATAATTATTTATATAAAATGCAGGAATAAATTGATTAAAAGACTTTAAATATTATAGAAAATTATGGAAAAATACTTAGTGATGCTCATGCACTATTTTGAAGGTATATTTGTGTATTTTAGAGATATGAGAGAAACATTGGGTGTCAACGACTACCCCTCTTTTCCCGGGAAGGATGAAAGTATTGTCGAGTAAAGAAATAATGACCGATTTTGACCGAATGTGGTGTTTTGAAAAATATAGGCAGCCCCCTGGTCTTTGAGCTGCCTACATATCCCTGGTTTTACAGTAATCATGCCGTGTGTAGTTCTGGACCCAATGGTGAATGAAACCGATGGAATTGTTATAAGAATAGTCGTATATTTTGGAAAAGGGTCTTTTGGGAAGGATAGTATCGGATGGGTTTATGCAGAGTTATGAATGTGAATTTGAAGCGTAACAGATGTATCATAGGATAGATATCTGAACGGTCATAGAGTTAAGGCGAGTAATTGGTGGGAGTCGATTACGTTTGAAATAGTAGCAGGGTGTGAATGGTATGAGCGGAAATCGGAGCGAAGGTTGCTCATGTTTGAAGAATGGTTAACTTCTGAATTACCTACAAAACTTAAAACATGATGCGTGCATATATATATATGGATTACAACGAGAATTAAACATGATACATATTCCCTTTGGACCATGAAGGTTGTCTTTGGATAGTGGGGATGGCATCCTTAGACCATGATGTCCTGGGCCATGAATCATGAGATAAGGGATTCGAAGGCCATGACATGATGTTCTCGGGCCATGAGAATGGTGCCTCTGAACCATGATGCCTTTGAATAATGATGTGCGATATTAAGAGATCCTCAGGCTATGACATGGTGTCTTCATCCTATGAGGATGATACCTTCGGACTATGACGCCTTCGGACAAAGACATTGTGATGCATATGGGCAAAACAAGATAGAGCTTAGTCTTGTATAGGATCGGGATAGAGCTTAGCCCCGAAAAGGCAAGATGGTACTAGGATTCAAATAGGGTAACGTCTGAAATTAGACAAGGAAAGGCAAATCTTAGCCTTACATAGGAAGAGGAGACAGGGCTTAGTCTCATACAAAGAAAAGGCAATGCTTAGCCTTATGCAAATAGGGAGGCAGGGCGTAGCCTCATGCAAGATCTGAGACAAAGCTTAGCTCATGTAAAGAGAAGGTAATGATTAGCCTTATGCACATAAGGAGGTAGGGCTTAGCCTCATGCAAGATTTGAGACAGGGTTCAGTCTCATGCAGAGAGAAGGCAATGCTTAGCCTTATGCATAGTAAAGTGTGAGCATCCGACCTAGTGGTTTGCTTCAGAAGTTAGAGATTCCTGAGTGGAAGTGAGAGCGTGTCACTATGGATTTGGTTGTTGGACTCCTATAGACTCAGAAGAAGTTCGATGCAGTTTGGGTCATTGTGGACAGGCTGACCAAGTCAGCGCATTTCATTCCTGTGGCAGTTACTTATTCTTCAGAGCTGTTGGTAGAGATTTATATTCGCGAGATCATCCGTCTTCACAGTGTGCCCGTGTCTATCAATTGTGATCGAGGTACGTAGTTCACCTCACACTTCGGAAGGGCAGTACTGCATGATTTGGGCACGAGAGTTCAGCTGAGCACAACATTTTATCCTCAAACAGACAGGCAGTCTAAGTGCACTATTCAAATATTAGAGGATATGCTTCGCGCTTGTGTTATAGATTTCGGAGGTCTGTGGGATCAGTTTTCCCTCTAGTGGAGTTTGCCTACAACAACAATTATTAGCCGATCATTCAGATGGCTCCCTTTGAGGCATTATATGGTAGGCGGTGCCGATCTCCAGTCAGATTTTTTTGTTTGCTAGAGGAGGCTTGGTTGTTGGGTATAGAGTTTGTACAAGATGCCTTGGATAAGGTCAAGATTATTCAGGATCGACTTCGTATAGCTCAGTCCATATAGAACAGTTATGCCGACCGTAGGGTTCATGATGTTGCATTCATGGTCGAAGAGAGAGTGTTGCTCCGGGTATCACCTATGAAGGGTGTAATGAGGTTTGTAAATAAGGGCAAGTTGAGCACTAGGTATATCGGACCTTTTGAGATTCTTGAGCGAGTGGGAGAGGTGGCCTACAGGCTCGCACTGCCACTTGCATTATCAGCAGTTCATCCGGTGTTCCACGTGTCCATGCTCCAAAAGTATCACGGTGATCCATCCCACATGTTAGATTTTAGCACTATCCAGTTGGACAAGGATTTGACCTACGAGGAGGAACCGATGGCTATTCTAGCCCGGCAGGTTTGTTAGTTGAGATCGAAGAGTTATCCTTCAGCCCGAGTGCAGTGGAGAGGTCATCATGTTGAGGCATCTACCTGGGAGTCCGAGTCAAATATGTGGAGTAGATATCCCCACCTTTTCACCAGTTTAGGTACATTTCTATGTCCATTCGAGGACGAATGGTTGTTTTGGAGGTAGAGAATGTGATAACCCGATAGGACATCTCTTGTTTTGAAATGTAATTCTGTGATCCGAAGCCTTAAAAATCATGTTTAGGCATTCCTCGATTTGTGTGCGTAGTCCGGGCATCCTTCCGGAAAGCTTTTATGTTAAAGACTATTAAAATAAGAAATTTTGCCTGAAAGTTCATTTGAGTTGACTTCGGTCAAAGGTTTTGGTAAACAGACCCGGATTCATGTTTCGATGGTCCCGGCAGGTCTGTATTGTAATTTGGGACTTGAGCGTACCCCGGAATCAAAATCAAAAGTCCCAAGCCCGAGATATCGAACTTTGTCAAAATTTGATAGTTAAAGGCTAAAGTGAATTGAAATGTTTGACCAATGTTTGAATTTTTGCATAACGGGTCTGTATTTTGCTTCCAAAACTCGGTATAGATCCAATATCACATTTATGACTTGTCTATGAAATTTGGTGTGAAACGGAGTTGATTTGACGTGATTCAGATGCCCGCTTGTAAAAATAGAAGTTTTAAAGTTTTCTTGAAAATTTCTTTTGATTTGGTGCTAAATTCATAGTTTTAGGTGTTATTTTGGCGATTTCATTGCGCGAGAAAGTTCGTATGATATTTTTAGACTAGTTTGGTTTAAGGCCCCGAGGGCTCGGGTGAGTTTCGGATATGCTACGGGGTGAAATCTGGCTTGGAAAAACTGCTGGTGCATCTGATCTTGATGCAAGCCCTTGATATCGCCTTTGCTAAATCAGGCATCGCATTTGTGACCTCTGAGGGGTTCACATTTGCAATCTTCTCATTGTAAATGCGAAGAGAATAGGCCACTTTATGTTCGCATTTGTGAACACTTCTCCGCATTTGCGATGGGGACTCAGGGAAGGCACTCTTCGCATTTGCGATCACAAGATCGCATTTGCGGTCAGCCCAGTTCGCATTTGCGACCATTTCTTCGCTTTTGCGAAGGAAGCAGGAACGTGGGAGTCTTCGCAAATGCAATGGATTTCTCACATTTGCGGGTTTTGCATTTGCGAATCCAGGCTGCATTTGCGAAATCTACAATTGGGTAAATATGACTTAGACGGAAATTTTCTCCCATTCTTCAAATTTTCAAACCTAGAAACACAAGAGGCGATTTTCCAAAGACTCTTTTGTCCCCAAATCATAGGTAAGTGATTCTAACCTATCTTTTTTTTAATATTTCACTACATATTACAAGATTTCAACCAAAAAGCAAATGTTTTCATGGTGGAATTGGGGGGTTTTGGGTAGAAATTAGGGATTTGATAAATTGGGGACTTGGACCTCAAATTGAGGTCGGATTCCAAAACCAATTATATATCCGGGCTCAGGGGTAAATGAGTAATCGGATTTTAGTCCGAATTTCAGGTTTGGACCAAGCATGCTCGGCTGTTGACTTTTTCAATAATGACCTAAATTGAATTCTTGCCATCGTGGGTAGTTCATAAGGCCCAATTTGAATTTTTTGTTGGAATATTGCTAGATTCTATTGGTTCAGAGGCTTGTTTGAGAGGAAAAACCGTGTTTGAGCTTTGAGTTTGACCGTTGGAGCGAGGTAAGTGTCATGGTTAACTTTGGCTTGAGGGATTAAGTTTTATTTGCCTATTTATGACATGTTTGAATGTTGGGTACAATGTATAGGTGAGGTGATGAGTACCTATGCGTTGTTGTCGGGTTATAGTATGTAGGTGGGTCTCATTCTTGTCATTGTTGCTTTTTTTTGATTACATTATCCATGCTTAGACTAATTAATCGTTACGTTGATCATTCTTATCATGTTTACGGACGTTGGTATTGATTGGGTATTAATTCAAAGATGAGGTTGGTATTGTGGAACCAAACATTGAAGTAAGACTTGTTCTTGATATTTCCATCTCCCTGTTACTATTGTTGATTGTTTTGGTGAGGAAGAGTGTTAATAGATGAAGAGTGATGTCGTGCCATGTTTTGTGAGTTTTAATGCACGAAGGGTGATGCCGTGCCATATTGTGAGTGTTAATGCACAGAGGGTGATGTTGTGCCGTGTTATGAGAGAGTTAATGAACGAAGGGTGATGTCGTGCCATTTCTGTTGATTCATATAGTGAGGTTTAGAGTAAAAGTACGAAGGGTGATGCCGTGCATTTTCCTTTACTGCGTTTACTTATTTCTATCTGTTTAAGGTATATTGGTTAACCGAGTTCTTATTACTGATGTGATTCTTTATCTTTTTATCCCCTCAGCATGCCCCCCTCCCGATATTACCTGTCTAGCTCTTATTTGCTATTATCTTTGTACATATACTGTTAAATTGCATAGGTTTATTTGTGGGTGTCTTGTCTTAGCCTCGTTACTATTTTGCCGAGGCTAGGCTCGACACTTACCAGTACATGGGGTCGGTTGTACTGATACTGCACTCTGCACTCCATGTGCAAATTTTAGTGTTGGCCCGAGCTGATCGTGAGGTTAGTTGCTGGATCCATCCTATAGGAGACCCAAGGTAGATCTGCCGGTGTCTGCAGAACCTAGAGTCCCCTTTTAGGCATTTCATTTTACTATTTCTTTCATTTTGAAAAAAATTGTATTTCTTTCTGACATTTGCTTGTAGTGAAATCTTAGAAGTTCGTGAATTGTGACTCCAGATCCAGGTAGTAGAATATATATTGAGGCTGTTATGAATTTTCGTTTTCATTTTAAATTGTTATAGCTTAATTACTATTAATTATTAAAATGTATAATAATTGGCTTAATGAATCTCTAATGTTGGCTTGCCTGGCAAATAAAAAGTTAGGCGCCATCATGGTCCCGAGGGTGGGAATTTCGGGTCGTGATAAGTTGGTATCTGAGTACTAGGTTGTGCAGGTCTCACGATTCATGAACAGGCTTAGTAGAGTTTGGAGGATTGGTATGGAGATGTTTGTGATTATCTCCTAGAGGATACGGAGTTTAGGAACAATGTCACTTCTATTCTTCTCTATCGTGCGATTTTGTTCTCTCATTGCTAATTGAACTCTTCTACTCTTGTTCTCTTGCAGATGGCGAGAACACGTACTGCATCCTCAGCTGAGCCACACCCAGAGCCTCTAGTGGCAGCTTCTACGAAGGGCAAAGGTCGAAGCCGAGGCTGCACCAGAGGCCGACGCAGGGGCAGGGATCAGCCTAGAGCTCGAACACCAGCATCAGTGGTAGAGCCTCATGTGGAGTTTGATGAGGAGGCTCCAGCCCAGACACTTCCAGCAGGACCAGCTCAGGTCCCCGAGGGGTTCATCACCACTTTAGTGCTTTAGGATTCTTTGGTCCGTTTGATGGGCCTTATGGAGAGCATAACCCAGGCTGGAAATTTTCCCATGGCACTATCCGTCTCTCAGGATGGAGGAAGAGCACAGACTCCTGCTACTCACACCCCGGAGCATGTGGCTCCCCAGTATCAGACTCCTGCAGCTCAGCCAGTTGGGGTAGTTGAGCTAGTTATTGCGGCACATGCCGGTGATGGTGATGCTACGACTCCCGAGGGTTTATTGAGATTGGACAAGTTCACCAAGCTCTTTCCAGTTCACTACAGTGGTGCACCTTCTGAGGATCCTCAAGATTATCTTGACCGCTGCTATGAGGTACTGCGGAACATGGGGATAGTGGAGACCAATAGGGTCAATTTTGATGTGTTTCATATGACTGGTTCTACCAAGAGATGGTGGAATGACTTTATATTGACCAGACCAGCTGGGTCACCTACTTTTACTTGGGACCAATTCTCTCAGATATTTCTTGAGAAGTTCCTTCATGTCACCTTGATAGAGGACTATCGTAGGTAGTTCGAGCATCTCTAGTAGGGCAGTATGACTATCACTCAATATGTGACCCGTTTTATGGATTTGGCCCATCATGCTCTTCGTATGCTTCCTACCAAGAGAGAGAGAGAGAGAGAGAGAGAGAGGGTGAGGAGGTTTATTGAGGGACTTGCTCAGCCTATCAGATTGCAAATGGCTAAGGAGAATGGGAGTAAGATTGTTTTCCAGACAGCTGCCAATGTTGCCAGGCGAGTCGAGATGGTTTTAGCTCAGGGGAGTGATCAGGGGTCTGACGAGTGGCCACGACACTTCGGTGGATTCAGTGGAGCCTCATCTGAAGGTCGAGGTACTTTTGGTAGAGGCCATCCTCCCAAGCCGTTCTATTCAACACTCCAGGCATCCCATGGTGCTTCAGGTGGTTGTGGCCCTCATATAAATTATTCCGACTAGCTAGACTAGAGTGCACCACAAACTGAGTTGTGATTTGGGCGAGATCAGTTACTAAGGTCGACAGGGATAATTTCAGGGTCAGCAATCACAGCAGCCGAGGTCCTCTTATACTTGTGGTGATCCGAGGCACATTTCTAGATTCTGCCCCAAGTCTCAGGGCAACATGCAACAACAAGTTTCTAGTTCTATGATTCCAGAACCGGTTGCTTCACCGCCTGCTCAGCCAACTAGAGGTAGGGGTCAGGTAGCCATGGGTGGTGGTCCGACCATTAGATGTGGAGGTTAAGCTCCTAGAAATGGAGGCCATCCAGCTAGGGCCCATCCTAGAGATGCAGTCCATAGTGGTGGGGACCAGCCCCGATGTTATGCTTTTTCAGCCAGGCCTAAGGCCGAGTCTTCTGATGCTGGCATCACAAGTACGGTTTCAGTTTGCAGTAGAGATGCTTCAGTTCTGTTTGATTTGGGTTCTACTTATTCGTATGTGTCCTCCTATTTTGCTTCATATTTGATTGTGCCCTATGATTCTTTGAGTGCCTAGTGTATGTGTCCACACCGGTGTGAGATGCTATTGTAGAAGACCGCATTTATCGTTTGTGTGTTGTTACCATTGGGAGTCTTGAGACTAGTGTGAACCCTTTGCTTTTTGATATGGTAGACTTTGATGTTATCTTGTGTATGGATTGACTGTCACTTTATCATGCTATATTGGATTGTCACGCCAAGACGGTGACCTTAGCCTTATCACGGTTGCCTCGATTAGAGAGGAGATGGACTCCTGGTAATTCTACAACAGGTTTATCTCTTATATGAGGGCTTGGCATATGGTCGAAGGGGTGTCTAGCTTATTTGGCTTTTGTCCGCGATTTTAGTGCGGAGGTTCCTTCTATGGATTTTTTACCAGTTGTCTGAGAGTTTCCAGAGGTATATCCTGCATACCTGCCGGGGATGCCACTTGACAGGGATATTGACTTCTATATTTACTTAGTTCTGGGCACACAACCCATTTCTATTCCACCATACTGTATGGCCCCGCTAGAGTTGGAAGAATTGAAGGAAAAACTGCAAAATTTGCTTGATAAGGGCTTCATTATACCTAGTGTCTCACCCTGGGGAGCGCCTATGTTATTTGTGAAGAAGAAAGATGGGTCGATTAGGATGTGCATAGACTATCGATAGTTGAACAAAGTCATTATCAAGAACAAGTATCCATTACCAAGGATTGATGACTTATTTGACCAGCTTCAGGGTGCCAAGGTGTTTTCAAAGATCGACTTGAGGTCTGGCTACCATCAGTTGAGGGTTAGGGCATCTGATGTTCCTAAGACAGCTTTTTGTACTCGATATGGGCATTATGAGTTTCTGGTGATGTCATTTGGGCTGACAAATGGACCAACAACATTTATGGATTTGATGAACTAGGTGTTCAAGCCTTATCTAGATTCTTTTGTGATTGTGTTTAGTGATGATATATTGATCTATTCCTACAGCCTAGAGGAGCACGATCAACACATTTGGATCGTACTTCAGACTCTGAGAGAGAACCAATTATATGCTAAGTTTTCAAAGTGAGAGTTTAGGTTGGATTCGGTTGCCTTATTGGGGCACATTTTATCAGCAGAGGGCATTTAGGTGGATATTAAGAAGATTGAGGCAGTTCAAAACTGGCCTAGATCTACTTCAGCCACAGAGATTTGTAGCTTTTTCGGTTTGGCGGGTTATTACCGTCGGTTTGTGGATGGGTTTTTATCTATAGCAACCCCATTGACTAGGTTGACCCAGAAGGGTGCCCCGTTCAGATGGTCAAACAAGTGTGAGGCGAGCTTTCAGAAGCTCAAAAATGATTTGACTACGACGCTGGTGTTGGTGTTGCCCATGGATTCAGGACCTTATACAATATATTATGATGCATCTCGTATTGTACTGGGTGCGGTATTGATATAGAGTGGCAAGATAATTGCATATGCTTCACAACAGCTGGAGGTTCACGAGAAGAATTACCCCGTTCATGACCTAAAGCTGGCAGCCATTGTGTATGCGTTGAAGATTTGGAGGCACTATCTTTACAGCGTGTCGTGTGAGGTATTCACAGATCATCAGAGCTTGCAGTATTTGTTCAAGTTGAAGGAGCTCAATTTGATGCAGAGGTGGTGGTTGGAGCTATTGAAGGACTATGATATCACCATCTTGTATAATCCTGGAAGGCCAATGTGGTGGCCGATACTTTGAGTAGAAAGTCAACGAGTATGGGTAGCCTTGCATACATTCCAGTCGGTAAGATACCGCTTGCATTAGATGTTCAGGTTTTGGCCAATTAGTTCGTGAGGTTGGATGTTTCTGATCCAGTCGTGTTCTAGCTTGTACGATCGCTCAGACTTCTTTATTTGAGCACATCAGAGATCGGGAATATGACGACCCTCATTCGCTTGTCCTAAGGGATACAGTGCGGCATAGTGGTGTCGAGTAGGTTATTGTTGGAGATGATGGAGTTTTGAAGATGTATGGTCATGTTTGTGTGCCTAATGTGGATGGACTTCGTGAGTTGATTCTTAAGGAGGCCCACAGTTCCCGGTATTCTATTTATCCGAGCGCCACCAAGATGTATCAGGACTTGCGACAACATTATTGGTGGAGGAGAATAAAGAAAGATATAGGTTCTTATGTGTCCTGGTGTCTAAATTGTCAGCAAGTAAAGTGTGAGTATCAGAGACCTGGTGGTTTGCTTCAAAAGTTAGAGATTCCTGAGTGGAAGTAGGAGCGTGTCGCTATGGCTTTGGTTGTTGGACTCCCATGGACTTAGAAGAAGTTCGATGCAATTTGGGTCATTGTGGACAGGTTGACCAAGTCATCAAATTTCATTCCTGTGGTAGTTACTTATTCTTCTGAGCGGTTGGTAGAGATTTATATCCGCGAGATCGTGCGTCTTCATGGTGTGCCCGTGTTTATCATTTCTGATCGAGGTACGCAGTTCATCTCACACTTCTAGAGGGCAGTACTGTGTGAGTTGGGCACGCGGGTTGAGCTGAGCACAAGATTTCATCCTCAAACGGACGGGCAGTCCGAGCACACTATTAAGATATTAGAGGATATGCTCTACGCTTGTGTTATAAACTTCGGAGGTTCGTGGAATCAGTCTTGCCGCTAGCGGAGTTTTCCTACAATAATAGTTATCAATAAAGCATTCAAATAGATCCTATGAGGCATTATATGGTAGGCGGTGCCGATCGCCAGTTAGATGGTTTGAGCTAGAAGAGGCTTGGTTGTTGGGTACAGAGTTTGTATAGGATGCCTTGGATAAGGTCAAGATTATTCAGGATCGACTTCACACAACTCAGTCCATGTAGAACGGTTATGCTGACCGTAGGGTTCGTGATGTTACATTCATGGTTGGAGAAAGAGTGTTGCTCCGGGTATCACCTATAAAGGGTGTAATGAGGTTTGAAAATAAGGGCAAGTTGAGCACTAGGTATATCAGACCCTTTGAGATTCTTGAACGAGTGGGAGAGGTGGCCTACAGGCTCGCACTTCCACCTGCATTATCAGTAGTTCATCCGCTATTCCATGTGTCCATGCTCCGAAAGTATCACGTCGATCCATCCGACGTGTTGGATTTTAGCACTGTCCAGTTGGACAAGGATTTGACCTACGAGGAGGAGCCGACGGCTATTCTAGCCCGACAGGTTTGTCAGTTGAGATCAAAAAGTTATCCTTCAGTCTAAGTGTAGTGGAGAGGTCAGCCCATTGAGGCAGCTACTTGGGAGTCCGAGTCAGATATATGGAGTAGATATCCCTACCTTTTTACCAGTTCAGGTACTTTTCTATGTCCGTTCGAGGACGAATGATTGTTTTAGAGGTAGAGAATATGATGACCTAATAGGTCATCTCTTGTTTTGAAACCTAATTCTGTGATCCATGTCGACCCCCCTTTTTCTATGTGACCGTGGGGTCAGAAATCGGGTATACAACATTTGGGAGGACAACTCTATTCCCTTTCGAGAATTGGGTTTAGAAGTTGAAGAGTCGCCAGAGATTAGGTTAAGGGCTAGAAATTATCCCGAGGGGAAGGTGTTAGGCACCCCTCAGGATCCACAAGTGTGGTTCCCGGCCATGCTACAATTGTGACTTTACAAGTAAACAATCAAGTCTCAAATAAGGACTTGCATACAACATTGCAATTATGTTGAAACTTATGAAAGTAAGTAGAAAAAGAGCAAGGATTTGAAAAGTTTAAACAACTCTAAAGGAAGTGAATAAAGAAAAGGGGTCCTAGGTTAGTGATTAATATGGATCACATCAATGCAATATCCAGCAATCACTCCTCAGAAGAGGGGTTGCACGTGATATTAGTGCATCGGTCATCATATCCATATTCTACCCTTCCCACCCCGTTAGGGTATTAAAGCGCGGATGGTGTCGTTACTTATTGCATGCTAGTACCCGTCCCAGTCCTATCAATCTCAGAGGCATTTAGGACTACTAATCCTAAAGGGAAAGGGATTTGGGGCTTTTATGGTTTTAAAAGGATAAAATTCTAGAGCGACAAACAAAACACATAAAGCAGGTATGGGAAAACACATAACAGTTGAAAGGCTCAAATAAACCTCCTCAAGTCAGAAAAGCATAGAGTTTAGCTTGTCTTACATGTACTGATTAGGTCTGAATTAAACTTAGAAGAAAATGCGTGAGGAAGACTTGATTTATTACATACTTCAGATAAGAAATCCGAATCAGACCTGCTTGCTGGTTGGAATTTTCAAAGATTGGTGCACTTATGGCTTTTACCCTAAAGCTTGCCTAGGTGAAACCTATAGGCATGATATCTAATAATGCAAAGTATACTTATTTTAAGGAAAAGCTTTACTGATTTTAGGAAAAGAGAATCTGCAGATTTTAAGATGGGTTTTAGATTCGAAACGAGGCTGATTCAATTAACTGATCCTATAGGCATGGTTTCTAAGTGGCATTGATATTAAACAGTTGCAAGATTCTATAGACATGATATCTAGGCGTTACTGATTTTAAGCGTTTATAGAAGTGCAGAAGTCCTATAGGCCTGGTGCCTAAAATACTGATTGTTATTTAAACTTATATACACATTTGCTTAATGCTAGATGCATATGCAGAATACAGAAAGTCCTATAGGCATGGTGTCTATATGAGAATGCAGAAAATCTTATGGACATGATATCTATGTGAGAATGCAGAGTTTCAATGATTTATAAAATGCAGAACTTTAAAACATAGTAATTCCTATGGGCATGATCTCTAGATGAGATGCAGAATTTTATAAATGATAACCCCTATAGGCATGATATCTACCCCTTGCATGCATAAAAGTAAACCCCCTTGCTTCTTTACTAAATCCCCATGAGTTTAATACAAATTATTACAAACCAGTGAATTAGACTGAAATTAAAAGTACATCAGAAACTAACAGTTGCATACGAGGAACCTTATTTAGACTTAATGTCTAACAATTGGGGATGAACCACTTCCGAGATCAAGGTTTCCAAATCCTTCTCTTATCTAGGGTGTTTCAGAGATCCAAGGAATTTCAAGAATTCCAGGCAATGCTTACACCCGAGATATTAATCAGAAAGAGTTATAGTGTAGTGTGGAAGAGCCAGCCCTCAAGTGTCCAAGTTCAGAGGGAGCTCATGGATCCCAATTCAAGGCTCACAAGAGGGGGGCGGAACTTAATGTTCTAAGAATGAGTGCAAGTGCAACAGAGGGGTTAGGGAGTGCCAAGGCAGGATGGTGGTCATACCTAGTCATAAGGTAGACTGGCACACCCCTGACCAAGCGTGTTCAGCCAACAAATATGAGCACAGACCTGTTGAAGATCAGGCTATGGTCCAGACAATGATTAGGACATATTTAGACCATAGTCTTAAACTCAGAATACATATAAAGGGGAAGGGGAATGAGAATTGGAAAGAATTTAGGACTCAGGGAGTCCAGCCCATAACGTGAGCAACAATGTCAAGTGTTGTCATGCTTTCTGGACCATAACTCAACGTACAAAGGGAATTGGGGGTGGAAATTCATGTGAGCACAGAGAAAAGAAATAAATAAACTTGCAGAAATTACAACATCGAAACAGTAAGACAAACAGAGGAAAGGCTGAAGGATAAACATGTAGTGGAGAGGCAGAAACTAAACAAAGATAGACATACCAGTTGCAGAAAAAGTAAGCAAAGAGAAAAGCAAGATTTCTTTCAGCCAAACCACAAGAAAGCTTCAAGCTTGTGAGATCGGAGAACTCAAATGTATAAGAAATTCTAAGTATATTTGAGAGAAGTAGTGACTTGTTCTGTTAGAACTTCTTTTTGAAAGAGAAAAAGGTACATGTATTTATAGCTTTGAAAACGAGTAGAAAACAAGGCAACAAATAAGGTTTCAACACAAACATGGAAATAATCACAGTCAAAATCAATTAATACAGCTTTTTCCCTTTAATCAATGGATTACTGCTCAACGGACACTAACAAGATTAATATAAGGAAAGAAGATCAATTTGTAATCAGAATGATTGTTACCATAAAAGGAGCAGTAAAACCATATAGTAAGGGATTAGGTCTAAATACAGGAGTGTACTTATTTTGGAAAGGATCTGGTAAGGACAAACGAAGAGAGAGAACCAATTAACCCTTAAAGGGCGAGTAAAAATCAGAATTTCACAAGGAAAAGTTTTGAAAAATCAATCACGAGTTTGAAAATCAATCGCAAAAGTGACTCAGTATATAAATGAAGTACACAAGTAATAGACATGTGAGGCCAAGCAATGGCAAGAAGAAACAACATAGAGTAATAGCATGATAGTCATTTAGGTCAAACTTCATTAGCTTAGTAATAGAGAAAAGATCAGAAGCATGCAAAAGTTAGGTGAAAACCTTTCTG
This sequence comes from Nicotiana tabacum, assembly GCF_000715075.1. Taxonomy (NCBI): domain Eukaryota; kingdom Viridiplantae; phylum Streptophyta; class Magnoliopsida; order Solanales; family Solanaceae; genus Nicotiana; species Nicotiana tabacum. Next base: position 181,677,351 of record NC_134087.1, on the reverse strand, counting down.
AAAACATAGTTGAGTTTGACAAATAGCAAGAACTCAGAACAAAGGAATCACATAAAGAAGACAAGATGCTGTAGTAAAGGAACCAGACGGAGCGATTTCAAACAGGCGAGTTGCACAAACAAACTCAAGACCTCGAACAGACCCCAAAGAACTAGGGTTTTCGAAATAAGTAGAGTTTAGAGGCGATAAGCAAGTGAAACAAATAAACAGTCTCAGAATCTCTAGTAAAACCTCCAAAAATTAGGGTTTTCAACATCAATCAAACTTAGAGATGATAAGCAGATGAATTGAACAAAATATTAACAAACAGACTCAGAAAAGCTAATTTGAAATCAAAAGATTTTGAAAAGGAAATTTGGGGAAAATGCTTAAAACATCACATATAGCACAGATCAGGCACAGATCCAAACAAATAAACGAAAAGAACCTTGAATAGGCTACACGCTGGACCAAGGTCGGAGATGGTTGAGAACTTCGAATCGACGAAGGTCTGAGCGAAGACCCTTGAAGTCTGGCCTCGAACCTTCAGGTATCAAGCATGTGAGAGTAGTAGTGGTTGAGTATAGGTCGTCCATGGTTAGAACAACCATGGATTCCGGTGGATTTGGGGTTAGAGGTGGCAGACAGCGATTAGGGTTTCGAGAGAGCTCGAGAGCATTTGAGAGACGAGAGGTTTCAAAGGCGGCGGACCAAACGAAATGAAGGGATTATGGTGTAGTTGGGGGATTAAAAAAGGTAAGGGACAATCCTGGCTGTGGATCCAATTGATCAACGGCCTGGATTGAAGGAAAGGTCAGGCGGGTTTTTCAATTGGGTCAGGGGCCGGGTTAAAAACGAAACTGGGTCAATTGAGGCCCAAAATTTAAATGTAAATAGGCTGTAATTGCAATGAAATGAGGCTAAATGTTAAATAGCCAGTTTTCCTTTTATTTTATAAAAACTAGTAAAAACGATTTTAAAAGCAAATTAAAAGTACTGAGCCAATTAATAATATATAAATATTAGTTTAAAAATGTTGCGCCTAATTTTACAATCATAAAAGGCTATTAATCGTAAAGTAGGCTAAAATTGTAATTATATGCAATTTAGCTTTTAACATACCTAATAATTTTTGTAAAAAATATATAAAAATTATCTTAACTATATTTTGGTATAGATATGGGAATAAAATAAATTATTCACCAAAATTGATGATTTTGGGAATAATTATGGGTTTTGCACTGCTAAAATAGACAATAAATTGATTTCACAAATCTTTAAAAATTAGGGAAAAATACCAAAACTCTTGGGCATACTTATGTATGCACATATATGCTATTTTGGAAGTATTTTGGGTACAAAAATACCTAGGGAAAAATTGGGTATCAACAGTTGTCCCTCTTTACCCGAGGAGGATGAAAAAGTTGTCGGGTAAAGATAAGATGGCCAATTTTGACCGGAAGTGGCGATTTGAAAGGAGTTTTGACCGAGCTCTGGTTTCTGAGCCGCCTACATATCCCTGGTCTTACAGGAATCAGGCCATATGTAGTTCAGGATCCATTGGCGGAATATGCCGATGAAGATTTGAAACAGACGGACGCGATGTTTTAGATTGAGAAAAGCTTTCTGAAAAACTGATAGACTGCGGGAACCGGAGCGGGATCACTCCTGCTGATATGGCCGTTGCCAGCCGGTGTACCTGCAAGTGAGTAATACGAGTGCATATTGTGCGTAAATTTAAACATGATGCAAATTCCCATTAGACCATGAATGCTGTCCTCGGACAATTAGGATGACGTCCTCGAACCATGATGTCCTGGGCCATGAAGCGTATGGTAAAGGATTTGCCGGCTATGAAATGATATTCTCAGTCTATGAGAATGATGCCTCCAAACTATGATGCCTTTGAATAATGATATGCAAAAGGTAAAATGGGGTCCTCAGGCCATGGCATGGCATTCTCGGGCTATGCAAATGGTACCTCCGAACAATGACGCACTTGGACAATTTGGCGATCTTTCAGCCCATGAAATGCAGAAGGTGGTGATCTTTCAGCCGATGCAAGACATAAATAAAGGTGGCGGTATTTCAGGCGATGCAAAATAAAACGGTGCTATTTCATCCATGCAAGAGAGATGAAATGGCGATATTTCAACCATGCAGGATGGAGGTAGAGCTTAACCTCGGAAGGCAGAAAGATAGCCTTATGCAAAATGCAGATGGAGATAGAACTTAGTCTCGAAAGGCAGATAAGTAGCCTTATGCATAATGCAGATGGAGACAAAGCTTAACCTCGGAAGGCAGAAAAGTAGCCTTATGCAAAATGCAGATGGAGACAGAGCTTAGCCTCGAAAGGCAGATAAGGTAGCCTTATGCAATGTAAAAATACAGATGGAGGTAGAGCTTAGTCTCGAAAGGCAGATAAGGTAGCCTTATGCAATGCAGAGAAATGCAGGATGGAGACTATGCTTAGTCTCGAAAGGCAGAAAGGTAGCCTTATGCAATGCAGAGAAATGCAGGATGGAGACAATGCTTAGTCTCGAAAGGCAGAAAGGTAACCTTATGCAATGCAGAAAAATGCAGGATGGAGACAATGCTTAGTCTCGAAAGGCAGAAAGGTAGCCTTATGCAATGCAGAGAAATGTAGGATGGAGACAATGCTTAGTCTCGGAAGGGAGAAAGGTGGCCTTATGCGATGCAGATGGAGGTAGAGCTTAACCTCGGAAGGTAGAAAGGTAGCCTTATGCGATGCAAATGGAGGTAGAGCTTAACCTCGGAAGGCAGAAAGGTAGCCTTATGCAGTGCAAGAATGTAAAAAGATGATTAGTAGTAAGATCTCTTAGCTGATAGCCGATTACGACAATACGACTGCTTGGGAGATTGTATACGGATAGCAATTGCGGACAAGTGATGATTCTGAGAAGTTGCATTTTTGAGAGTGCATAAATGTACCTAATGATATTGTGAATTGAGTGCTTGCATCCAAAGAAAAATCGTGAGTTCTGTAAGGGGGAAGGTTAGTTCGTCTTCCCCGGGCCCTTGACGTTGTGTGTTATTGGGGTAGCGTCGCTAAACAATAGCAATTCGGATAATAGTTATGCATGCTCTATATAATCAAAAATAGTTTTCTTTAGATGAACCAGCGACTGCGACGTGGTTCAAGATATTGCAACTTCATTTTCTCCAGAATTTTGAGGGTCTTCCTCAAAATTCTACCCCAGTTTATTGGGTTGGCGCTTTTGGCGATGCATGAACTAAAATTAACTTCGGAATTTTGAGGGTCCTTCTCAAAATTCTGCCCCAGTTCCAATAGTGGGGAAAAATGGAATTTTTATTAAATTATGATCGAACCCATAGGGCTGCCTATGTATCCCCTCTTAAACGGGAATCAGGTCAAGCGTAGTTTAAATTACATCATTAAGGGAATCATAAGTGGTTACACATAATATCGTTTCACTGCATCTGAATTCATTGGCTTCGGCCAGACTTCTCCATCCATCTCTGCAAGAATAAGGGCTCCTCCAGTTAGAACCCGGTGAACCATGTACGGACCCTGCCAATTGGGAGAGAACTTCCCCTTGGCTTCATCTTGATGTGGGAATATTTTCTTCAACACCAGCTGCCCCGGTGTAAACTTCCTTGGCTTAACCCTTTTGTTGAAGGCTCTGGACATTCTGTTCTGATACAACTGACCGTGGTAAACCGCATTCATCCTTTTCCCATCTATAAGGGCTAACTGCTCGTAGCGACCTTTTACCCATTCTGCATCATCCAATTCTACTTCTTGTATGATCTTTAAGGAGGGAATTTCTACCTCGGCGGGGATGACCACCTCTGTACCATAAACCAGCATGTAGGGAGTTGCTCCGGTCGATGTGTGGACTGTAGTGCGGTATCCCAACAAGGCGAATGATAACTTCTCATGCCATTGTTTGTGCCTTTCGACAATCTTCCTTAGTATCTTCTTGATATTCTTGTTGGCTGCTTCTACAGCTCCGTTCATCTGAGGCTTGTAGGCTGTAGAGTTCTTGTGTTTGATCTTGAAAGTTTCACACATTGCTTTCATCAATTCGCTATTGAGATTGGAACCATTATCGGTGATGATGGACTCCGGAACTCTGAACCGACAAACAATGCGGTCGCAGACGAAACCCGCCACAACCTTCTTAGTGACCGCCTTGTATGATGCTGCTTCGACCCATTTGGTAAAATAATCGATTGCCACTAAGATGAACCTGTGCCCATTTGATGCGGCAGGCTCGATAGGTCCGATAACATCCATTCCCCAAGCGGCGAATGGCCATGGTGAGCTTGTTGCAGTAAGCTCATTTGGAGGTGCCTTTATCATATCTGTGTGTATCTGACAGCGATGGCATTTGCGAACATACTGGATACAGTTTGTTTCCATAGTCATCCAAAAATACCCTGCTCGGAGTATCTTCTTTGCTAAGACAAAACCGTTCATGTGCGGCCCGCAGGTCCCTGCATGCACTTTGTCCAATAGCCTGGATGCTTCTTTTGCTTTGACACACCTTAGTAAACCCAAATCGGGAGTCCTCCGACATAGGATTCTTCCACCGTGAAAGAAGTTGCTGGATAACCTACGAAGTGTGCACTTTTGAGTAGCGTTGGTAAGTTCTGGATATTCCCCTGTTGTCAAGTACTCCTTGATGTCATGGAACCATGGTTTTCCATCCGCTTCTTCCTCAACGTGGGCACAATAAGCTAGCTGATAATGAATCTTTACTGGGATGGGATCAATGAAATTTGTATCTGGATGCTGGATCATGGGCGATAAAGTAGCTAATGCATCAGCAAACTCGTTCTGGACTCTGGGGACATGCTGAAATCCTGTCTTTGTGAACCTTTTCCTCAACTCCTGTATGTGATGCAAGTAGGGAAGTATCTTAGAGTTCTTGGTTGCCCACTCTCCTCGAACCTGATGTATGAGCAAGTCTGAATCCCCGATCACTAGCAATTCCTGAACGTTCACGTCAATGGCCATTTTGAGCCCCAAGATGCAGGCTTCATATTTGGCCATATTATTGGTGCAAGGGAACTTGAGCTTGGCGGATACCGGGTAGTGCTGGCCGGTTTCTGATACAAAGACTGCTCCTATGCCAACTCCTTTGAAATTTGCAGCTCCGTCGAAAAAACAACCTCCAACTATCATAGAATTCTGCAATATCTTCTCCTATGAAAGATACCTCTTCATCGGGAAAATACGTCTTTAGGGGCTCGTATTCTCCATCCACGGGATTCTCGGCGAGATGGTCCGCCGAGGCTTGCCCTTTGATTGCTTTCTGGGTCACGTAAACAATGTCGAATTCACTTAGCAGGATCTGCCACTTGGCGAGCTTGCCAGTGGGCATGGGCTTCTGGAAGATATACTTTAGAGGGTCCATTCTGGATATGAGATAAGTAGTGTAAGCACAGAAGTAATACCTTAACTTCTGTGCGGCCCAAGTCAGAGCATAGCAAGTGCGTTCTAAAAGAGAATACCGGGCCTCGTACGGTGTGAACTTCTTACTGAGATAGTAGATGGCTTGCTCCTTTCTCCCTGTTTCATCATGTTGTCCTAGAACACAACCTAATGCTCTTTCCTATATCTCAAGGTAAAGCAATAGGGGTCTTCCTGGCTCAGGAGGAACCAAGACCGGCGGCGTTGACAGGTATTCCTTAATTCTATCAAAAGCTTTCTGGCAATCATTAGCCTATTTGGTAGCAACGTCCTTCTTCAACATTTTGAAGATAGGTTCACAAATGACCGTGGATTGAGCTATGAACTGGCTGATATAGTTGAGTCTTCCCAGGAAACTCATCACGTCCTTCTTGTTCTTTGGCGGCGGCAATTCGTCGATAGCTTTGACCTTTGATGGATCCAATTCTATTCCTCAACGACTCACGATGAAACCCAATAATTTTCTAGCAGGGACCCCGAATGCACACTTGGCGGGATTCAGTTTCAGATTGTACCTCCTTAGTCTGTTGAAGAACTTTCTTAAGTCTTCCATGTGATCCCTGGCTTTTTTGGATTTGATGATGACATCATCCATATATACCTCGATCTCCTTGTGTATAATGTCATGAAAGATGGTAGTCATGTCTCTCATGTAGGTAGCACCAGTGTTCTTCAAACCGAACGACATCATTTTGTAACAGTACATTCCCCACAGCGTGATGAAAGCCATTTTCTCTGCATCTTCCTCATCCATCCATATCTGATGATACCCAGCGAAACAATCAACAAAAGACTACAACTCATGCTTGGCGCAGTTGTCGATAAGAATGTGTATGTTAGGCAAGGGGAAGTCGTCTTTGGGACTGGCCCGATTAAGATCCTGGTAATCAACACAAACTCTAACTTTCTCATCCTTTTTTGGCACTGGCACGATGTTGGCTAACCATGTCGGATACTCTACTACCCTGAGAACATTGGCTTTGACTTGCTTGGTAACCTCTTCTTTGATTTTCAAACTCATGTCGAGTTTGAATTTCCTGAGCTTCTGCTTTACCAGCGGGCATGTTGGATCTGTCAGAAGCTTGTGAGCTACAATGGATGTGCTGAGACCAGTCATATCATCATATGACCAGGCGAATATGTCTTCATATTCCTTTAGGAACTCCATGTACTCTTTCTTTTCTGATGGTGACAGGTAAACACTGATGCACGTTTCTTTGACATTCCATGTATCTCCCAAATTGACGACCTCAGTTTCGGCCAAGTTAGACTTAGGCCTATTTTCAAAATTCTCAACTTCTCTGACAACCTCTTCTGGTATATCATCCTCTTCTGAGTCCGTATCCGCTTGTTGCGTTGTCTCGTTGCAAGTCACAATTGTTGGTTCATCGTCAAGACAAGTAATAGTAATGCTATGTAAAATAAAGTGAATGATAGAAAAATAATAAGAGCGAGATATATAATAAGCTAAAATGCTTCGATTAAATTCGTAATTGTTTTGAGTATCAAAGCTATTTTCAGAATTAAAGACAATGCGGAAATAAAATCAGCTAGTGAAAAGTAAAATGTGATGCATGGTGCTTTTGTTCAGCCTTGCTACCCCGAAGGTTTCTGGGCCCTGGTGGTTCTGATCGACTAATTGCTGAGGTGCTCTCCTTGGTTCACAACTTGTATAGAAGGGCCTTCTTCCCCTTCCTCCTCGAAAATAACACAGCAGTCCATATTATCATCCTCCAGGAACAGATTCTTCACGGCAGCCAATGCTTCCTCTTCCTCCGACCCATATATAATATCTGCCGACTGGAAAGTCTGCTCTAGGTGAGGTATCGGATGCTCCAGTGGGTAGTAGGGACCGCACCATGGTGGTGACCAGTGATTGAACTCCTCCCAAGTGTACTCATACCCCAAACTAAATGTAGTGCCATGTTTCTTCAGTTTGATAGGTTTGGCGATTCCCTGGAGGTTTTTGCCGAGTCCCTTTCCAGGTTCGTATCCACACCAATTCAGGATACTTTCAATCTTGTTATCCCACCATTTATCTTTGTCTACAGTGTTGACTCTTTCAATGTGGTGGTATGTTTCTCCGCCTATTCTCCTTCTTCCTCCAATCATCGGGATGGTCTGGGGACTATATATGGGGTTGCTACCATCGCCATGAATGATCACCTCTTGGTGATTCCATTCGAACTTCACTGCCTGATGCAGGGTTGATGCTACAACTCCAGCGGCATGGATCCATGGTCGTCCCAATAGCAAATTGTAGGATGCTGGGACATCTATCACTTGAAAGTCAACGTCGAACCAGGTTGGCCCCATTTGCAAGCATAGGCTGATTTCCCCGATAGTAGACCTTTGGGACCCATCGAAGGCTTTGATATTGATGGCCCCATCTTTGATCTCGTGCAGGCTCTTTCCCAATGTCCTAAGAGTTATCAATGGACAAATGTTGAGGCTGGAGCCTCCATCGATCAAGACTCTAGTGACGAAGTAATCCTCGCATTGCACGGTGATGTGTAGGGCCATGTTGTGACTCAGTCCTTCCAACGGCAGCTCATCTTCATGGAAGGTGATTTTGTGTCTTTCTAGTATTTGTCCTATCATATTTGCCATTTATCCCCAAATTATGTTGCGGGGCACATAAGCTTTGCTCAATATCTTTATCAAGGCCTTTTTGTGTGCGTCAGAGCTCTGTAGAAGAGCTAGGATAGAGATCTGTGCTAGTGTTTTGTTCAACTGCTCAACGATCGAATACTCCTTAGCTTGTATTTTCCTCCAAAGATCATCGGGACCAGTTTTCGTAGTTCGTCCCAAGGCTTGCTTACTGGACTCAACTAGGTTCTCTGGAGTGTAAACCCTATCTGTTCTGGTCATACCCTGCACAACAATTGCTTCTCCCATCTTGGTCTTTAATTTCCTCCTTGTTTCATTTGTGTAATCCCATGGTATGGCATTTGAGTGGAATGGTGTTATGTCTGACATTGCTACAGGGATAAGTACCCTCGGTGGTAACACAACAACTTCAAAGAGTACAGGTGCCTTTGGAGCCCCAAACTCAACCTCAATTGGCCCGGCCACCTTCGCAGAAGAAGGTGCTTCAAATTCGAGAGGCATAGACATGTTTACTTCATCGCCCCTGGAGGGCTGGTTCTGCACAATAATCGGGTTAAGTGTGACTGCTGGTTTCTTTGGCTCATCATCCTCAGCAATCAGTCCTATCGATCCCTCGGGGTCCCAGTCATCTTCGATCTCGATCATGTGAATGTCCCCACCTATGTGATCAGGCAGAGGGTTGTTGCGGACATTAGGAGCAGGCTCCTTTGCTACGATAGCCTTATTGTCGATCAGAGTTTGAATCTTGTCTTTCAACGAGCGACATTCGTCAATGGTGTGACCTTTCATGCCGGAGTGGTACACACAGGTCTTATTAGGGTTGACCTACTGGGAAGGATTTTCGGGAGTTATGACAGGGATAGGGGAGACGTAACCAGCAACTTTAAGTTTCTCATACAGCTAGTCAATTGGCTCAGTGATGGCTGTATATTGTCTGGGAGGTCTGCAGTCAAAATTTGGTCTGGGTCTAAGGAAATTTTGGCGAGTGGGAGGTGATTGGTAGTGAAAGGGTTGGGCATTATAAGCTTGGTAAACAGGTGCATGTTGAGAGTATCTGGGTGAAGTAGATTGATATGTGGGAGGTGGAGATGATTGGTAAACGGGTGGTGGATTTTGGTAATAGGGTGTGGGTGCTTGGTAATTCGGGATAGGTTGATATGTAAGTGGAGGTGACGGGTAAGTGTGGTATTTTAGTGGTGATTTGGCTCCCTGTGCGACCATCACGGCATTGACATACTTCTTCTTGGACGTGCCAACAGACTGTAAAGCCTTGTTGGTGGCCTGCAATGCTTCAAGACTAGTAACCATACCATTCTTAATGCCTTCCTCAATTCTTTCTCCCAGCTTGATGATATCGGAGAATTTCTGGCCCTCGATCAGCATCAACCTCTCATAATATTGTGGGTCCTGAGCCCGGACGGAGAATCTATTCATTTGTTCCTCTTCTAAGGCCGGCCTGACCTTAGCAGCCTCTGATCTCGGTAGGCTTCTTCTTCAGATTCTGGATGTAGAATACATCCGGTGCATTCTCTGTACAGAATCGGAAACTATCCATGAAATCCGATGCCATACCTACCTAGCTTGTTCATTTCTTGGGGTCTTGACTAATATACCAGGATAAAGCATCCCCTTTCAGGCTTCTCATGAAGAGTTTCATACGGATTTTCTCATTCCTTCCGACTCTGACCAACTTATCACAATATGTCCTCAAATGGACTCTGGAATCTCCCGTGCCATCGAACATTTCAAAATTGGGAGGTTTGTATCCCTCCGGAAGTTCAACATCTGGCTGAATGCAGAGGTCCTCATAATTCAGCCCCTCTATGCCTTTGTTTCCTTCCATGCCCTGGACTCGGCTGGTCAATTTCTTGAGTTCTGCTGCCAAGTTTCTGATAAGAGAGTCCTTGTCATCAGACTTAGGTGCACTTGAGATTGGTTGAGTGTAGTGGGGTATGGTATCTACGTAGATGGGAGTGTTATGGGGGTGGTCATTTGTGGTGTTCAGTGGTTCAAGAATGGGTAGTGGAGTGTGGTATGTGTTGCAATGTTGAATATGAGTGGGTTGCATCTGTGGTTGTGGGGTGTTCTGTGGAGGTACGGGATTTTGAGCATTTAAAAAGTTGACATCAGGAGCGGGGAGAGTGAATGATAAATTTGTCAAGTTCCGAACTTGATCCAGTTCTTCTTGGAACTTCAACAGTTTCTGCTCAAGTTGGGCAGCAGTTTCCTTAGCAAACGGGGTACCCTGAGGAATCTCAATTCTTTCAATTTCCTTTCTAGCGCTTGAATCTCCCATTCTACCTTTGTTCTTGTTCCGGATAGGACTTGGAGGAGGAGGAGGTGGAGGGCCCTTGGATCTCGTACTGTATGATGATGGCGCCAGAATGCACGAACTAACCTTTGGGGAGGGGAATAAAAATAAAGAAAAACAAAAAAAGGTAACAAGTTAGTGCAGGTTATGAGAAGAAAATGTTGCAATATTTGAACACATTGTGCAAGAATATAAATCGTGTCCTAATTTGGGTGCCTCGTTGTGCCCGAGGTAGGCCTAGCGACAAGTTAATTTGGAGAACTTGTAATGCAAAATGCCTCATCTTATTGATAAAAATAAGACGAATTCACAACGATGCTAAGAAAATAAAATGTCACTAGTGGCCATTGACCTTATTACATCATTAAAAGCGAAATAAAAGACTCCTAACTACTTGGTCCGAGAAGGACCTTCTTCAGGTTGAATGTTCTCGTTGATCAAGTCCTCCAGCTCGCACAAATTTTCCAGTAAAAATGTTATCGCCAGAAGTTCTCCTTTGCCTTCCTCAACATTTTGACAGTCGATGACTCTTTTCCTCACTTTCCCTTCCAATTCCAGCAAGCTGTACTCCAGGTATTCTAGCTTCTCACTAGCCTTGGTGACTCTCTCTTTCCATTCATTGATTTGGTTGCTCGATGGGAGGTTTCTCCACCAAGTCTGCAAGAGTGAAGGTATGTTTACCATACCGAAGTCAGGAACTTTGTCATTCATTTTCTGCAAAACAAAAGGGTTAAGACCTCACCCCTACCAGACTCGACTATTTAATACCAATAATCAGCATAAAAAGCATTTAGTTCTCCAAATAAATGCATAGAACATGTAGGTGTCCGTTTGGGTTTCAGGGAAACCCGATGGACTTTGGACAAGGCTATCTTAATGAGTCATTATGTGGACAACATAACTGACTCGGCTAGGTTTGACCATGATACATGTACAATTGAACAGAGTAAGGTTTCTATTGGGGTATTAGAGAGGTACCCTTGAGCGGACAACTCAAGAGGGAAAGGCACGGAACCGTCAACTGCACCGCTGATCGACTGGTTTTACCGCAAATATGCCTTTGCCAAATTTAAAGGGTGATAATATTGGAAGAGCACAACCACTCAATATAAGCGTTGCTATGGTATTTGTTTGGCACAAGTGGAATATGATGTTGAATACGCAGTTTACAAGAATGAAACAAATTGACATGTATTTCCACGTTCATAAGATAAATGATTACAATAATTGCAGTAATTACAATAGTATTGAAATAAAGCAGTAAATGAAAGCAGTTAAAAGAAAGAAAAGACATGAAGAGCCAAGTCAGTTTCGTAGGGAAAGAATAAAAGACAGTAAATAAAGCAATTAATGAGATAGTAAAGTCACAAGCAACATGCAATGGTAAAAGCCTAAAGAATCCCCAGCAGAGTTGCCATGCTATCGACGCCCCCTTTTTCTATGTGACCGTGGGGTCAGAAATCGGGTATACAACATTTGGGAGGACAACTCTATTCCTTTTCGAGAATTTGAAGTTGAAGAGTCGCCAGAGATTAGGGTAAGGGCTAGAAATTATCCCGAGGGGAAGGTGTTAGGCACCCCTCAGGATCCACAAGTGTGGTTCCCGGCCATGCTACAATTGTGACTTTACAAGTAAACAATCAAGGCTCAAATAAGGACTTGCATACAACATTGCAATTAGGTTGAAACTTATGAAAGTAAGTAGAAAGAGAGCAAGGATTTGAAAAGTTTAAACAACTCTAAAGGAAGCGAATAAAGAAAAGGGCTCCTAGGTTTGTGATTAATATGGATCACATCAATGCAATATCTAGCAATTCCTCCTCAGAAGAGGGGTCGCACGTGATATTAGCGCACCGGTCATCATATCCATATTCTACCTTTCCCACCCCGTTAAGGAATTAAAGCGCGGATGGTGTCGTTACTTATTGCATGCTAGTACCCGTCCCAGTCCTATCAGTCCCGGAGGCATTTAGGACTACTAATCCTAAAGGGAAAGGGATTTGGGGCTTTTATGGTTTTAAAAGGATTAAATTCTAGAGCGACAAACAAAACACATAAAGCAGGTATGGGAAAACACATAACAGTTGAAAGGCTCAAATAAACCTCCTCAAGTCAGAAAAGCATAGAGTTTAGCATGTCTTACATGTACTGATTAGGTCTGAATTAAACTTAAGAAAAAATACGTGAGGCAGACTTGATTTATTACATACTTCAGATAAGAAATCCGAATCAGACCTGCCTACTAGTTGGAATTGTCAAAGACTGATGCACTTATGGCTTTTACATTAAAGCTTGCCTAGGTGAAACCTATAGGCATGATATCTAATAATGCAAAGTATACTGATTTTAAGGAAAAACTTTACTGATTTTAGGAAAAGGGGATCTGCAGATTTTAAGACGGGTTTTAGATTCGAAACGAGGCTGATTCAATTAACTGATCCTATAGGCATAGTTTCTAAGTGTCATTGATCTTAAACAGTTGCAAGAATCTATAGGCATGATATCTAGGTGTTACTGATTTTAAACGTTTATAGAAGTGCAGAAGTCATATAGGCCTGATGTCTAAAATACTGATTGTTATTTAAACTTATATACACGTTTGCCTAATGCTAGATGCATATGCAGAATACATGAAGTCCTATAGGCATGGTGTCAATATGAGAATGCAGAAAATCTTATGGACATGGTATCTATGTGAGAATGCAGAGTTTCAATGATTTATAAAATGCAGAACTTTAAAACATAGTAATTCCTATGGGCATGATCTTTAGATGAGATGCAAAATTTTATAAATGATAACCCCTATAGGCATGATATCTACCCCTTGCATGCATAAAAGTAAACCCCCCTCCCTTCTTTACTAAATCCCCATGAGTTTAATACAAATTATTACAAACCAGTGAATCAGACTGAAATTAAAAGTACATCAGAAACTAACAGCTGCATCCAAGGAACCTAATTCAGACTTAATGTCTAACAATTGGGGATGAACCACTTCCGAGATCAAGGTTTCCAAAGCCTTATCTTATCTAGGGTGTTTCAGAGATCCAAGGAATTTCAAAAATTCCAGGCAGTGCTTACACCCGAGATATTAATCAGAAAGAGTTGTAGTGGAGTGTGGAAGAGCCAGCCCTCAGGTGTCCAAGTTCAGAGGGAGCTCATGGATCCCAAAGCAAGGCTCACAAGAGGGGGGAAGAACTTAATGTTCTAAGAATGAGTGCAAGTGCAACAGAGGGGTTAGGGAGTGCCAAGGCAGGCTGGTGGTCATACCTAGTCATAAGGTAGACTGGCACAACCCTGATCAAGCTTGTTCAGCCAACAAATATGAGCACAGACCTATTGAAGGTCAGGATATGGTCCAGACAATGATTAGGACATTGATAGACCATAGTCTTAAACTCAGAATACATATAAAGGGGAATGGGAATGGGAATTGGAAAGAATTTAGGACTCAGGGAGTCTAGCCCATACACATGAGCAACAATATCAAGTGTTGTCATGCTTTCTGGACCATAACGCAACATACAAAGGGAATTGGGGGTGGGAATTCATGTGAGCACAGAGAAAAGAAGTAAATAAACTTGCAGAAATTACAGCATCGAAACAGTAAGACAAACAGAGGAAAGGCTGAAGGATAAACATGTAGTGGAGAGGCAGAAACTAAACAAAGATATACATACCAGTTGCAGAAAAAGTAAGCAAAGAGAAAAGCAAGATTTCTTTCAGCCAAACCACAAGAAAACTTCAAGCTTGTGAGATCGGAGAACTCGAATGTATAAGAAATTCTAAGTATTTTTGAGAGAAGTAGTGACTTGTTCTGTTAAAACTTCTTTTTGAAAGAGAAAAAGGTACAGGTATTTATAGCTTTGAAAACGAGTAGAAAATAAGGCAACAAATAAGGTTTCAATACAAACATGGAAATAATCACAGTCAAAATCAATTAATACAGCTTTTTCCCTTTAATCAAGGGATTACTGCTCAACGGACACTAACAGGATTAATATAAGGAAAGAAGATCAATTTGTAATCAGAATGATTGTTACCATAAAAGGAGCAGTAAAACCATATAGTAAGGGATTAAGTCTAAATACAGGAGTGTACTTATTTTGGAAAGGATCTGGTAAGGCCAAACAAAGAGAGAGAACCAATTAACCCTTAACGAGCGAGTAAAAATCAGAATTTCACAAGGAAAAGTTTTGAAAAATCAATCACGAGTTTGAAAATCAATCGCAGAAGGGACTCAGTATATAAACGAAGTAGACAAGTAATAGACATGTGAGGCCAAGCTATGGCAAGAAGAAACAACATACAGTAATAGCATGATAGTCATTTAGGTCAAACTTCATTAGCTTAGTAATAGAGAAAAGATCAGAAGCATGCAAAAGTTAGGTGAAAACCTTTCTGAAAACATAGTTGAGTTTGACAAATAGCAAGAGCTCAGAACAAAGGAATCACATAAAGAAGACGAGATGCTGCAGTAAAGGAACCAGACAGAGCGATTTCAAACAGGCGAGTTGCACAAACAAACTCAAGACCTCGAACAGACCCCAAAGAACTAGGGTTTTCGAAATCAGTAGAGTTTAGAGGCGATAAGCAAATGAAACAAATAAACAGTCTTAGAATCTCTAGTAAAACCTCCAAAAATTAGGGTTTTCAACACCAATCAAACTTAGAGATGATAAGCAGATGAATCGAACAAAACATTAACAAATAGACTCAGAAAACCTAGTTTGAAATCAAAAGGTTTTGAAAAGGAAATTTGGGGAAAACGCTTAAAACATCACATTTAGCACAGATCAAGCACAAATCCAAACAAATAAACGAAAAGAACCTCGAATAGGCTAGGGTTTCTGAGAACCCTAGAAACGAGAAAGGCTTGGAAGAAACAAGATCAGATCTGGAGTCGATAAGGTCGGAATCAGGCTCAGGAGGCCAAGACACACTGGACCAAGGCCAGAGATGGTTGAGAACCTCGAATCAACGAAGATCTGAGCGAAGATCCTTGAAGTCTGGCCTCGAACCTTCAGGTATCAAGCATGTGAAAGTAGTAGGGGTTGAGTATAGGTCGTCCATGGTTAGAACAACCATGGATTTCGGTGGATTTGGGGTTGGAGGCGGCAGAGAGCGATTAGGGTTTCGAGAGAGATCGAGAGCGTTTGAGAGACGAGAGGTTTCAAAGGCGGTGGACCAAACGAAATGAAGAGATTAGGGTGTAGTTGGGGGATTAAAAAAGGTAAGGGACAATCCTGGCCGTTGATCCAAATGATCAATGGCCTAGATTGAAAGAAAGGTCGGGCGGGTTTTTCAATTGGGTCGGGGGCCTGGTTAAAAATGAAACTGGGTCAATTGAGGGCCAAAATTTAAATGTAAATAGGCTGTAATTGCAATGAAATGAGGCTAAATGTTAAATAGCCAATTTTTCCTTTTATTTTATAAAAACTAGTAAAAAATATTTTAAAAGCAAATTAAAAGTACTGAGCCAATTAATAATATATAAATATTAGTTTAAAAATATTGGACCTAATTTTACAATCATAAAAGGTTGTTAATCGTAAAGTAGGCTAAAATTGCAATTATATGCAATTTAGCTTTTAACATACCAAATAATTTTGTAAAAATATACAAAAATTATATTAACTATATTTTGGTATAGATATGGGAATGAAATAAATATTCACCAAAATTGATGATTTTGGGAATAATTATGGGTTTTGCATTGCTAAAATAGACAATAAATTTATTTCAAAAATCTTTAAAAATTAGGGAAAAATACCAAAACTCTTGGGTGTACTTATGTATGCACATATATGCTATTTTGGAAGTATTTTGGGTACAAAAATACCTAGGAAAAAATTGAGTATCAACAATCCGAAGTCTTAAAAATCATGTTTAAGCCTTCCTCTATTTGCATGCGCAGTCCGAGTGTCCTTCCGGAAAGCTTTTATGTTAAAAACTATTAAAATAAGAAATTTTACCTAAAACTTCATGTGAGTTGATTTTGGTTAATATTTTTGGTAAACGGACCCGGATTCGTGTTTTGATAGTCCTGGTTAGTCCGTATCATAATTTTGGACTTGAGCATATGCTGGAATCGAAATAGGAAGTCCCAAGCTTGAGATATCGGACTTTGTCGAAATTTGATAGTTAAAGGCTAAAGGTAATTGAAATGTTTGACCAATGTTTGACTTTTTGGATAACGAGTTCGTATTTTGGTTCTGGAACCCGGTATAGGTCCAATACCACATTTATGACTTGTCTGTGAAATTTGGTGAGAAACGGAGTTGGTTTGACGTGATTTGGACGCCCGATTGTAAAAATAGAAGTTTCAAAGTTTTCTTAAAAATTTCATTTGATTTGGTGCTAAATTCGTAGTTCTAGGTGTTATTTTGGCAATTAAATCACGCGAGCAAGTTTGTATGATGTTTTTAGACTAGTGTGCACTTTTGGTTTAGAGCTCTGAGGGCTCGGGTGAGTTTCAGATAGGCTACGGAGTGAAATCTATCTTTGAAAACTGATGGTGCATCTGATCTTGAAATCAAGCATCACATTTGCGACCTTTGAGGGGTTCACATTTGCGAGTTTCTCAGCACAAATGCGAAGAAAAACTGGGCCACCTTATGTTTGCATTTGCGAACACTTCTCCGCATTTGCGATGGGGATTGGGGGAAGGCACTCTTCGCATTTGCGATCACTGGATTGCATATGCGTGTTACATCCAATGTTTTCGTACGTGAGAGTATGTCGTAAGTCAATTGATGTAAGCTAAAAAAATGAGATTTTCATTGAAATTACATAACGTAAGTTCATCATGTTATCTTGGAGGTTACAAATCTTTAAGATCATGAATAACAAGTACCAAAAGTGTCGGAAAGCTTAGACGCTAAACGAATTGAAGAAAATAAGTTTCGTTGAAAGTCGACAAGTTTGGAATGTTATAACATATACTTTCGGGGTGAGAATAGTGTGATTAACATGATAAGAAGTTTAATTCATGAGTTATTTTAGTCGTGTAATAGTCGTGTTATGTTTTTAAGTCATGCGAGTTGTGGAACAAAAGTTGCCAAAGGTCATCACAAGTTACATTCACAATGTGCTGAAATTTAGGTCATATATAGCTGCACTTTTCTCCCAATATACTTGGAATCAAGGGATGATCTATATAAAATTTAATATCTACAAGTCTAGTTTCTAACGCATTAAATCGTTTGTCGATAAGATATCGGACTAGAGAGATATTCACGTTTTTGTAAGACTGCGCAAGCAGCTCCCATGGGACCCACAAAGTCAGTTTAAACTTCATCTTGTAGTTAAGTCATTTATATGTCGTTTGAACTCATTTTTCTCATCCACAATAGTTCCTAAACCCTTCTAAATGCTCTCCAAGGGTTCCTCCATGATTCTAGGGTGAAAACCTAAGATAAAAACATGAATCCAACGGTAGAAATCCCGTGGTGCTTGCTAGATCGTAGTCCTTCATCTTGTGGTTGTTTTGGAGGGTTCTTCATTGGTAAGTAACTTCAGATTTAGTGTTTTTCTTTATGTTTAATATAAGAATCAGTCCCTCCTTCATATATATTAGAGTTTCAAGGAGAAATACAAGTATTTACACACCAATTTGAAAACAAAAGTTGATTCAAGAAGAGAATACAACTCCTATAGTGTTGTGGTGTGATTGAAGGTTGTTGTGAGCTACACCAGCTGGGGATTTCAAGTTGTATATACTGCCTAAGGTATGTAAATCACGTTCTTGGTTGTTTTTAAGGTCAATCATGTGTTGGTTGAGTTGTTTGAGTGAAAATCTACAAGATAGTAATTGACATGGCATAAGGAATCATTATCTTTTTGTATGGGCTGTGTTGAGGCTATATATATGATTTGTTGCGGCTGGAAATTCTTATAACTAGATTTATTAGGTTGTGGCTTCTATTTTTAATCTTATCCATGTACTAATTTAGTGGATTGAATAAGATAACATGAAAAATAAGATGTTGACGGTAAAGGTTAAGGTGCTAGGCGTGTGGACTATATTTGAAGATTATGCTTATGAAGTTTTGGATTGAAAATGGTATGGTAAGTATAAGTATGATGTTATATATGTTGTAGACAGATTCATGGAAAAGGAATTAGATTCAAACCACATCTTGTTAAATGTAAATCGAGCTTATCGCTCAAAATGGCCGCTGAACTAATCAGAGAGCTTATTGTGAATTATATTGTTGTTGTTTGAGCTGTTAGGTGACTTTTGGTAACATATGGGATGTAGTAAAAACATGGGAGGTGCTGTTCATTTTCTTGTAGAATATTGGTTTCCAAATATGAGAGTTATAACGCTTATATGATGACGACGAAGTCGGTTTACTCATTGTAGATGTAAGAAGATCATATTCAGCTTGCTTGACGATTGGATAGAAGATTTCAAAGCTATGTTAAGGCACATACTTCTTTCTTTTGGCATGATCTAAAATGAAATGAATAAGCTATTTTATAACGGATCTACTCCTAGCAACTAAGGTTGTCCATGTTGTTATTTCCTTATAAAGTTATTCTAAGCAAGTGTGTATGATCATTGAATCCTACTGAGGTTCATATTGAGGGTATGAATGTCCATAATGTTAATCGAAGGTGCAATGACTTTAAGTCATTCCGAAAGGTTTAGAACGTGATCCCATGAGTCTAGCATGCATTATATATAGTATCTACTTTACTCTACCGAGCCGTGCTATAGTCGGCCGGGTACGGCACCTATTGTGCAACCCCTGATCAGTTGGGTTTACCGAGCTCTACGTGGCCGGGTACGATTATACCGAGCCTTATGATGGTCGAGTACGTGTTTACCGAGTCCTCTTTGAGGCCGGATACAATATGATGATGATGATGCCCACATAGGCGTATGTTTTTAAAAGTTTATGTATATATATGTATTATGCATTTTATGTCAGTAGCCCCTAGAGGCACTTAGATGTTACAGGCTGTATTTCCTCTATCTCTTTTTATATTAGTGTTCTTGTTTATTCTTTCCTGCCTTACATACTTAGTAATTTATTCGTTTTGATGTCCCTTTTTTCTAGGGACGCTGTGTTTCATGCCCGCAGGTCCCTATAGACAGGTTGACATTCCTCCTAGTAGGTTATCAGCTTAGCGGAAGATGTTGGTGCACTCCATTTGCTCTGGAGTTGCCTATTTGGTCAGTATGATTTGGACATGTATTGACTGGTATGGTGGGGCCCTGTCCCGACCTTTATGATGTGTATGTACTCTTAAAGGCTTGTAGACAAATGTCATGTATATGAAAGATTGTATTTCCTTGTCGGCCTATGTTCAATGTAAGAGTGTTCATTTTGGTCTTATAGGACCGTATGTCACATGTACAAGTATTACATTTTGGGTCTTCCTATGTCAAGTATTCCCTTATATTTTATTCTGGTTATATCATGATGGCTCTTCTAGCCCATTTACCCATGATGGTATGATAAGAAAGATACGTTACGTTGGTACTCGATTGGGTAAGGCACTAGGTGCCTGTTGCGGCCCTCTAATCTGGGTCGTGACAGAAGTGGTATCAGAGCAGTTCTATACTAGGGAGTCTACAAGCCGTGTCTAGTAGAGTTTTGTTTATGGGTGTGTTGTGCACCACAAGTATAGGCAGGAGGCTTCAGGGCATTTAGGACTATTACTCTTTTCTTTTACTCTAGATCGTGTGGTAGAGCTCAGTTGTATGGATTTAAACTCTTAAACTCTATTTTATTCATAATACAATGATACCTACATCCACAAAGACAGTTGGTAAGAGATTGAATGTGGTTGTGGAAGAGTTGATCAGAGGAACTCGATTTTGCATCATGCTTATGATGCGTAAATATTAGGTCTTCATCATATCATGTGTGTACTAAGATGTGCGAGCTTCTTGATAAGGAGCCCCAGAGCATATATATCTATCCACCCATATGGTAAAGAGTGACGCGAGAATTAGGAGGTGGATACAAGTTTCAATAAGTAAAAGAAGCAACTTGAAAAAGAGTACGAGGTACCCAGCTAATGAAGATTATCACTATTTGCAAATCAGGTAGAGAAATATAAGCATTTTGAATTACCTTCAACAGTAACAGAGGTATGTACAATTGGCCACACCCATCTCAGCTATTGCCTATGGAGTTGACAGATATAGTTTAAGAGAAGAAGGGGATAGCAAGATCCAGTTGGGGTTAGAGTAACCCAAAATGGTAGATGGATTATTATCATTAGCTATCATTTTCGAAAGATATTGCAAATATTGTAATAGTTCTCCTTGTGAGACACCTTGGTGGTGCAATCTAGAATAGCACATTTAGATATGCATACTAGAATGTCTAAAAAAATTTAGAAGATTGGCACTGGAATCCTAGGAGGGATAAATATTTACCTTTATATGACTCTCATTCCTAGTGAAGAGAGAATGTTAGGTGACCTGAAGAGCTAGTGAGATGAAGCAAGGGGAGCTAAAAGTGAAAGAATGTATTGTTGAGGTTATCAGAATAAAGTGATAGACAGAAATATTAGCCGGAGAATAAGAAGAAAGTAGTTGAAGCATTATGAGTAAGATGTGATAAATGGATGATAACGGTAAATAAAAATATGACAGAATGATAGAGTCTATAGTCAAGTGAAGGAAAAGACAAGAGGTGACAAGCCTTGAGACAATAAAAGAATATAGGCCAAAGGCTATATCCTCATTCGAGAATTGAGTTGGTGACTCAAACGTGATTACCAGGAGGAAAAATTAGACCCCCGTAGTAATAGAATTTAGTATGGGATACTAAACAAGAAAAAAAAATCAAACATGAATTAGGGATCAAAGGAATTGTTAATAGTCGACATCGTGAGAATTTTAAAGATCGTGTTCTAACAATAATAGAATAGACAATAGACGAATAACCTTTAAAGATCATTTAGGAAGACGCTTCCCTAAAGCAAGCACTCTGAGCAGAGTTATTCTTAAGGGACTAAGTGTGCCAGTTACACTAGGTGTAACCATCGTGCGTAAGAAATTCAGTTATCCCCGGTACGGAAGGGTTACCCTAAGGCGAGTAAGGGCCATTGATGATGTGAAAAGACGCTAAAGATGAAAGGTAAAACATCTATTGGTAGATCTTCGTAGCACTAATCTTAGTACTCTCCTAAAGGGGGGAAGGAGGTGTGATATGGTATTAAGTCGGAGTTATTAGTTCAGGTAACTATGGAATAATAAAGGAAGAATGTGGTAGAAAATCGAAAGGAATGAGATTGCATTTATTCAGACCCTACAGATATGTTACGACTTGAGAACATTATGCAAGCATGCCATTGGAGAGATGCAGTAAGGGTTCCCACACCAGATGATATTGACAAATAAGTGCGAATGAACACTTGATACATAAGGAGCCAACATGAGTGGTAAGTTAAGACAAAGGAAATAACCCAAGGGAGATTACGCGGAATATAGATATGAGAATGGACCAACGAGTAGTTAGTAGTTGATTTGGGAAGAGCCTAGTTATGGATAGACAAGAGGATACAGAAAAATCAGCAGATTGTGCAAGATAACCGTAGTGAACCCCAACATAGTGAATTCAATCTCGCAGATATGACATCGTAATCCTTGAAAAATATTCAGATAGGAGTTGGGGTTGTTAAAGGTACCGTATAATTGTTACAAAAATAAAAGACGGTGCCACTAGGAAAACAGTTAAAAATTTCAGTTCAGAAGCAACCCTATGAGCATAAGGGCACAAATGTAACTAACTAAGGATAATTATAGGTAAGTGACAACAATAAAAATTTCTTCGGGTATACGGTGTAATAAGCTTATAGCTTTATAGGAGTCAGAAGATCTCCCCTAAGTACTACCACAAAAGACTAGCTCAGGAAATAAGGAAGAGGGCTTCAACCTAAGCATATTAACTTGGAGAAGAATTGGTCTGGTAACAATAGTCTCACTACAACATTAGATGTACTCCATAAGAAAGTGGCGCCTATAGTGGCTAATGAATGGAAAAAAAATCAAAGGTGATGTTTGAGATCATATGAGGTACAGGAAATTATAGTATTTGTGGGCAATAAGACAAGCCAAATACTCATGCAACAAGTGGCAGAACGACCAGGAAAAGTAATTACTTACATTTAAAGACAATTGAGAAGGCACAAAACGAAATCTGTAGTGCTAGCAAGTTAATGGAAGGATGCAAGTAGTACAAATAGATATGTGTAGGTCGCAAGCTATGACAGAGTGACAAGACTTTAGGTATAGGTAAGACCTTGGTATTAAGCCCATCAAACAAGAGAGCTGATGGTTTATGTATGTTATAAAAAGCTCAGTATAGCTTGAATTAACACGGAGGAGTCTAAGACTAGGAGCATTTAGAAAAGATGGAATGCTGCCCTAGTCGTAATGTAAGGGTGTAATTGTGGTAAATAATAAAAGGATGATATTTAGGCCTTCTATTGAGTAATGATTAAGAGAAGAGATTTCATGGATGGCACGGGATTAGAATGCCCCCATAAGACGAATCACATTGGAATGCTATGAAATACGGTTATTGAAGTATGATATTGTCCCTAGGTGGATAAGGAAAGCTACTTTAGATGTTCCCCGATGAGACGTGAGCCCTAGTGACAATGTATTACATAAGAGGTTTCGATTTATCAGTGGTGGATTATAGATCAACATTAAGGTGAATCAACAATTGATGGATAAAAGTTCCAAAGTATAAGATGAGATTATGATGCCATTATTTAGATGAACAGTAATAAAGAAACATTAAATGACTTAGATTTATACATATCGGATAAGCGGTGAAAGAGTAACCTGGAGTTGGGTAGCAAACCTCGGTAATAATAAACCGAAGTAAGAGTTAGGATATAGTATAACCTACCTAGATGTAGTAAAACCATAAGCATAGATAACCGAGGCTATGAAGCAAGGTATAGCAATAGTCGTAAGTTCAACAAAGTACCAAGCGAAGAACTTTAGTACAACTATAAATGCCTAGAGGGAAATCATGTCATAGTTCTATATATGTTCACAAAGTGAGGCTAGAGATTGGCGAAAAACTGGAGGAAAAAGGAGAGAAGAGTCACATAGGCACACATACAAGTAAACGGTTGTACATGATGCATGACAGAAGGTAACAAAAGTTACGAGATTGGAAGAATTCCGACCACAGGTTGTCGTATGAGAAAGAGGCCTAAAGGGGAAAATACCATGGCCTTTAGATTTATTTACAGAACAGTTTCCTAGATGTCAAGGACAATATTAAAGTATTCATAAGAGCTACAGGTTATGAGACTGATAAATGCATCAGTCACCATTCGAGGACGAATGTTCCAAAGGGGGGAATGATGTTACATCCCATGTTTTCGTACGTGAGAGTACGTCATAAGTCAATTGATGTAAGATAAAAAAAATGAGATTGTCATTGAAAGTACATAACGTAAGTTCATCATATTAATATTTGAGGTTACAAATCTTTAATATCATGAATAACAAGTACCAAAAGGGTCGGAAATCTTAGACGCTAAACGAATTGAAGAAAATAAGTTTCGTCGAAAGTCGACAAGTTTGGAATGTTAAAAACATGTACTTTTGGTGTGAAACTAGGGTGACTAACATGAAAAGGAGGTTAATTTATGCGTTATTTTAGTCATGTGATAGTTGTGTGTTATGTTTGTAAGTCAAGCGAGTTGTGGAACGAAAGTTGGCAGAGGTCATCAGAAGTTACATTCACAATGTGCTGAAATTTAGGTCAAATATAGTTGTACTTTTCTCCCAATATACTTGGAATCAAGGGATGATATATATGTCAAATTGAATATCTACGAGTCTAGTTTCTAACTCATTAAACCGTTTGTCGGTACGATATTGGACTAGAGAGATATTCATATTTTCGCGAGACTGCGCAAGCAACTCCCATGGGACCCACAAAGTCGGTTTAAACTTCAACTTGTATTTTAGTCATTTGTATGTCATTCTAAATCATTTTTCTCATCCACAATAGTTCCTAAACCTTTCTAAATGCTCTCCAAGGTTTCCTCCATGATTCTAGGGTTAAAACCTAAGATAAAAATATGAATCCAACGTTAGAAATCCCGTGGTACTTGCTAGATCGTAGTCCTTCATCTTGTGGTTGTTTTGGAGGGTTATTCAAAGGTAAGTAACTTTAGATTTCATGTTGTTATTTAGGTTTAAGATAATAATCAGTCACTCCTTCATATATATTAGAGTTTCAAGGTGAAATACAAGTATTTACTCACCAACTTGAACACAAAGGTTGATTCAAAAAGAGAATACAACTCCGATAGTGTTGTGGTATGATTGAGGGTTGGTGTGAGCTACACCAGCTGGGGATTTCAACTTGTATCTACTGACTAAGGTATGTAAATCATTTTCTTAGTTGTGCTTAAGGTCAATCATGTTTTGGTTGAGTTGTTTGAGTAACAATCTACAAGATAGTATTTGACATGGAATAAGGAATCATTATCTTTTTTTGTGGGATGTGTTGAGGCTATATATATTGTTTGTTGTGGCTGGAAATTGTTATAAATAGTTTTATTATATTGTGTCTACTATTGTTAAGCTTATCTATGTGCTAATTTAGTGGATTGAAGAAGATAACATGAAAAATAAGATGTTGACGGTAAAGGTTAAGGTGCTAGGCATATGGACTATATTTGAAGATTATGCTTATGATGTTTTGGGTTGAAAACGGTATGGTTAGTATAAGTATGATGTTATATATGTTACAGACATATTCATGGAAAATTAATTGGATTCAAACCATATCTTGTTAATCGTAAATCGAGCTTGCCGCTCAAAATGATTGTGGAACTAATCAGAGAGCTTATTATGAATTATATTGTTGTTGTTTGGGCTATATGGTGACTTTTGGTAACATATGGGATGTAGTACAAACAAGGGAAGTGCTGTCCGTTTTCTTGTAGAATATTGGTTTCCAAATATGAGAGTTACAACGCTTATATGATGACGACGAAGTCGGTTTACTCATTGTAGATCTAAGAAGATCATATTGAGCTTGCTTGATGATTTGATAGAAGATTTCAAAGATATGTTAAGGTACATCCTTCTTTCTTTTGGCATAATCTAAAGTGAAATGAATAAGTAACTGATCTACTCCTAGCAACTAAGGTTGTCCATGTTATTCTTTCCTTATAAAGTTATTCTAAGCAAGTGTGTATGATCCTTGAATCTTATTGAGGTTCATATTAAGGGTATGGATTTCCATAATGTTAATCGAAGGTGCAACGACCATAAGTCATTCCGAAAGGTTTAGAACGTGATTCCATGAGTCTAGCATGCATTATATATAATATCTATTTTACTCTATCGAGTCGTGCTATAGTCGGCCGGGTACGGAACCTATTATGCAACCACTAATCAATTGGGTTTACCGAGCTCCACATGACCGGGTACAATTCTACCGAGCCTTATGATGGCCTGGTATATTTTTACTGAGTCCGCTTTTAGGCCGGGTACGACATGATGATGATTCCCACAGAGGCATATGTTTTTAAAAGTTTATATATATATATATATATATATATATATGTATTATGCATTTCATGTTAGTAGCCCCCAGAGGCACTTAGATATTACAGGTTGTATCTCCTCTATCTCTTTTTACATTACTGTTCTTATTTATGCTTTCCTGCCTTACATACTCAGTACTTTATTCGTACTAACGTCTCTTTTTCCTGGGGACGTTGTATTTCATGCCCGCCGGTCCCGATAGACAGGTTGACATTCCTCCTAGTAGGCTATTAGCTCAGCGAAAGATGTTGGTGCACTCCACTTGCTCCGGAGTTGCCTATTTGGTCAGTATGATTTGGACATGTATTGATTGGTATGGCGGGGCCCTGTCCCAACCTTTATGATGTGTATGTACTCTTAGAGGCTTGTAGACAGATGTCATGTATATGAAATATTGTATGCCCTTGTCGGCCTATGTTCAGTGTACGAGTATTCATTTTGGTCTTATAGGACCGTATGTCACATGTATAAGTTTGCATTACATGTTGTGTCCTCCTATATCAAGTATTCCCTTATGTTTTATTCTGGTTATATCATGACGGCCTTTCCGGACCATTTACCCATGATGGTATGATTAGAAAGATACGTTACATTGGTACTCGATTGGGTAAGGCACCGGGTGCCTGTTGCGGCCTTCTGATCTGGGTCGTGACATTACGGTCAGCCCAATTCGCATTTGCGAACATTTCTTTGCTTTTGCGAAGGAAGCAGAAATGTGGGAGTCTTCTCAAATGCGATGGTTTTTTGCATTTGCAGGCTTCACATTTGCGACATCTGCAGCTGGGTAAATATGACTTAGACGAGATTTTTATCCCATTCTTTAAATTTTAAAACCTAGAAACACAAGAAGAGATTTTCCAAAGACTCTTTCTTCCCCAAATCATAAATAAGTGACTCTAACCTATCTTCTTTCAATCTTACACTACATTTTACAAGATTTCAACAAAAGATCTAAGGTTTTCATGGTGGAATTGGGAGGTTTGTGTATAAACAACGGATTTGATAAATTAGGGACTTGGACCTCAAATTGAGGTCGGATTCCAAAACTAATTATATATCCGAGCTTAGTGTGAATGTGTAATCGGGTTTTGGTCCGAACTTTGGATTTGGACCAAGCGGGCCCGGGTGTTGACTTTTTCAATAATGGCCTAATTGAATTCTTGCAATCGTGGGTAGTTCCTAAGGCTTAATTTGAATTGTTTGGTTGGAGTATTGCTAGATTCTATTGGTTCGGAGGCTTTTTTGAGAGGAAAATCCGTGGTTGAGCTTTGATTTTGGCCATTAGAGCGAGGTAAGTGTCGTGGTTAACCTTGTCTTGAGGGATTAGATTTTATTTGCCTATTTGCTACATGTTTGAATGTTGGGTACAACGTATAGGTGAGGTGACGAGTACCTATGTGTTGTTGTAGGGTTATAGCTTGCGGGTGGGTCTCATTCTTGCAATTGCTGCTTTCCTTCATTACATTATCCATGCTTAGACTAATTAATCATTACATTGATCGTTCTTATCATGTTTACGGACTTTAATATTGATTGGGTAGTGATTCAAAGTTGAGATTGGTATATTGGAACAAAACGTTGAACTAAGACTTGTTCTTGTTATTTCCATCTCCATGTTGCTATTATTCATTGTTTTGGTGAGGAAGAGTGTTAATACACGAAGGGTGATGCCGTGCCATGTTGTGTGAGTGTTAATGCACGAAAGGTGATGCCGTGCTATATTATGAGAGAGTTAATGCACGAAGGGTGATCCCGTGCCATTTTTGTTGATTCATATAGTGAGGTTGAGAGTAAAAGCACGAAGGGTGATGCCATGCATTTTCCTTTACTGCATTACTTGTTTCGATCTGTTTAAGGTATATTGGTTAACCAAGTTCTTATTACTGCTGTGATTCTTTGTCTTGTGATCCCCTCAGCACGTCCTCCTCCCGATATTATTTGTCTAGCTCTTATTTGTTGTTATCTTTGTGCATATACTGTTAAATTGTACAGGTTTATTTGTGGGTGTCTTGTCTTAGCCTCGTAACTACTTCGCTGAGGTTAGGCTCGACACTTACCAGCACATGGGGTCGGTTGTACTAATACTGCACTCTGCACTCCCTTTGTAGATTTTGGTACTGGCTCGAGCTGATAAGGTTAGTTGCTGGATCCATCCTATAGGAGACCCAAGGTAGATCTACCGGCATCCGCAGACCGTGGAGTCCCCTTCTAGACATTTCATTTTACTGTTTATTTCATTTCAAAAATAGTTGTATTTCTTTCAGACATTTCCTTGTTGTGAATCTTAGAAGTTCGTAAATTGTGACTCAAAATCTGGGTAGTAGAATATATATATTGAGGCTGTTATGAATTTTTGCTTTCATTGTAACTCGTTATAGCTTAATCACTGTTAATTATTAAAATGCATAAGATCTGGCATAATGAATCTCTAATGTTAGCTTTCCTAGAAAGTGAAATGTTAGGCGCCATCACGGTTCCGAGGATGGAAATTCCGGGTCGTGACACTTGAAGATTTTATATCCAAATTCACGGTCCAAATTAAGAAATTTTACTCTTAAAAATGCGATCTATGGCACATAAATTTGGATGAATTGAATAATAAAGACATATGTTTTCCTTTTATTTATTTTGAATCTTAAGGAAGAGATCATCGATTCAAAATACTAGATATTGTGATATGCACATGTGGCAAGCTGTGTAAAGCTGGCTGCCAACTAGATGCCAACTAAGATGTTTTAAGTTAGTTGTAATTAGTTGTAAGAGATAGTTAGGAAGGTTAAGCATGTGATTAGGCGGTTAGGATATTTTGTATATATACACTTGTTAGTGGCAATGAAACAATGGATTTCCACTTTCTTCTTCTGCAATTCATCTTTTTCTCTACTCCTTAGAACATTCTAGAGCATTGATGCTGAGAATTAACAAGATAATTGTAGCATTTTGGCATGGTATCAGAGCGTCGATAATCAAGCAGATGTTCGAGGTTATCAATTGAAGATTAGCAGTGAAGGAATTGAATCAAAATCTGTTCATTTTACTCAGCTATGGTTCAAAAACTTTCTGCTGATAAACTCACCTACACTTATCCTCTGTTCATGAATCTAGGAGATACACCTGGTATGATACTGATCCCTTTGAAGCTCACCGGATCGGAGAATTACGGAATGTGGAGCAGATCGATACAGATTGCACTCATGGCGAAGAGGAAATTATGGTTTGTAACTGGTACCTATAAGCGAGAATCCTTTGAGGCAGAGTTTCATGAGCAATGGGACACTTGCAACGCGACAGTCCTTTCATGGATCATGAACACAATATCATTTTACCTCCTCAGTGGAATTGTATATGCATCTGACTCACACGCTGTTTGGCAAGACTTACAAGAGCAATTTGACAAAGTAAATCGCATGAGGAGTTTTCAAGTTCATCGGCAAATTGTGATACATCACAAGGCACTAATTTAGTTTCTGTATATTTTTCAAAATTGAAGGAATTGTGAGCTGAATATAATGCAATGGTACCTCTACCTGATTCTGATTGTGCTAAGTCGAAGGATTATATTGAACATTTCTATCAACAGAGGTTACTGTAATTTCTTAGTGGTCTAAATGATTCGTATGACTAATCTAGAAGGGAAATTCTATTAAAAACAATTGTACCCATATTTAATCAGGCTTATGCTATGATAGTTGAAGATGAAAGCCAACACTCTGTTGGTTTAAGCGTATCTGCTGAGAAAGCAGATCCAATGGCTATGCAGATGAATCGTGGACAAACTTATAAAGGAAAAAGCCATTTTGTAGTGTGTGACTATTGCATTATGAAGAGGCATTCAAAGGAGAATTGCTATAAGCTAGTTGGATACCCTACTGATTTCAAGCAAAGGAAAGGACCCTATGGAAATGGAAATGCTGCTTATGGAAGTGGAAATGCTGCAGGTTCAGCTGGTTATAGAGGTCCAACTAGTTTTGGAGGACAATCTGGGAATGATAGAAAACCATTTGCTGCTACGAACAATACCTCCAGCAATATGAAAGGTCAGAAACAAGCACAATACAATCTTGAAGGAGTGTTAGAAGGGAAAATTCCTCACTTCACTGAGGAACAGTACAACCAAATTCTCAACTTTTTGAACAAGGATGTAAAGGACAACACTCAGGTTAACATGACAGGTAATGATATATATATATATATATATATATATATATATATATATATATATATATTGATTCACTCATAGATTTTCTTCTATATTAGCTAGAAATATGGAGGTAAAATATTAATTAAAAAACTAGAATAAAAAAATAAAAAATATAAAGGTCACACACATGTGACAAGGTACACTTACCTATAGGAGCTAAGGCAAACATAACACATACTGGTGAAACATCTCTATTTGATAAAAAGAAAATTACAAATGTGCTATTTG
The DNA here is from genome assembly GCF_000715075.1 of Nicotiana tabacum. Lineage (NCBI taxonomy): Eukaryota > Viridiplantae > Streptophyta > Magnoliopsida > Solanales > Solanaceae > Nicotiana > Nicotiana tabacum. The sequence goes on along the minus strand of NC_134087.1, from coordinate 181,647,002 downwards.
TCCCAGATTTTAAGTATAATTTACTATCTGTGTCAAAATTGACAAAAGAACTTATGCGTTCAGTAGCCTTTTTCCCTCACTTTTGCATCTTTCAAGAGCTTTATAGTGGCAAGGTGAAGGAGATAGGTAGAGAAAGAGGTGGTCTTTACATCTACAAGAGGGGACATGGTAGTGAGGAAGACACAAGACACAGAATAATAGCAATAGCTTGTAAGGAGGAGTGCAGCTTGTGGCACAAGAGGCTGGGTCACCCTTCCTTGTCGATAATGAAATATATGAAAATTGTGCATAGTAATGTGGATAGTAATTTGATAAATAAGTGTCCAATTTGTCCTTTAGCAAAACAGATTAGATTGGTATTTCCTACTAGTAGTTCAAGAGCTGCTTCTATATTTTGTCTTGTGCATATGGACCTTTGGGGACATTAGAAAACACCAACATTTGACAAAAAGTACTATTCTTTATTGTATAGTAGATATAAATGGATATACTTATTGCAGCTTAAGACAAAAGTTATAGTTAGTAGCAAGTCATTCCTTGCTATGGTTAAGACTCAATTTGGAGTCATAGTGAGGTGATTAGGACTGATAATGGAACAAAATTCTTCAACTCACAATGCAATTCATTCTTTTAAGATCTGGGGATAGTTCATCAGAGTAGCTGTGTGCATACACCTCAACAGAATGGGGTTGTAGAAAGGAAGAACATACATATCTTAAACATAGCTAGAGCATTGAGATTTCAATCTAGAATGCCAATCAAATACTGGTGTATTTGCAATCAAACTGCAATATACTTGATGAACAGACTGAATTCTGCTGTGATCGAAGGAAGAAGTCCCTATGAACTTCTATACAAGAAGAAGCCTTCCTTAACACATCTGAGAGTCATTGGGTGTTTGTGCTATGCAACAAATGTACTCAAAGGAGACAAGTTTGAAGAAAGAGCTAGAGCTGCAGTGTTGATGGGATATTCAGAGACTCAGAAGAGTTATATACTTCTGGACCTCCACACACACCAATTATTTGTGAATAGATATGTCATATTCAAGGAAAATGAATTTCCTTTTGCCAAGGCATCCATCATAGTTCAGGCTAAAGTCCATGGCACTCCTGCTCCTATGGAGCAACACATTTTGTTTGATGATTATTTTTTAGGTGAGAAACATTCAAATAGCAATGTTGATCAAGGACCTAATGTTGTGGTACATGATTATGCCATTGAAGATGATAATGATGGGCAGAGTGTTTTTAGTACATAATAGGTACTCTCACCTACTAATAAAGAGCAACTGGTGATAGATACAGGGGCAGCCTCATCTCTTGAGGAGTTGAAGGTTGAGGAGGGTGAAGTACTGACACATGATCAACCTACAACCCTCAAGAGGTCTACTAGAAAAAGTAAGCAACCCATCTGGATGAAGGATTATGTGATTCAAAGTGACAAAACTAGGACCAAACATCCCATTTCCAATCATCTGTTTTATGACAAGGTTACACCAACTTATCAAAGCTATCTTGCCAAGTTCTCCACCTTAATTGCACCTCAGACCTTTAAGGAAGTAGTTAAGGATGAAAGATGGGTAGAACCTATGAAGCAAGAGATTAAAGCCTTGGAAGAAAACAAGACCTGTTGAGGTAGTGACTCTTCCTAAGGGCAAGAATACACTTGGGTCAAAGTGGGTATACAAGATCAAATACTAGGCCAATGGTGAGGTTGAAAGATTTAAGTCAAGGCTAGCTGCAAAAGGCTACAACCAAAGAGAAGGATTGGATTATCATGACACATTCTCCCCTGTGGTCAAGATGGTCACAGTAAGGACAGTGATTGCATTAGCTGTCTCCAAGGGCTGGAACCTGTATCAAATGGATGTGTATAATGTATTTTTGCAAGGTGATCTATATGAAGAAGTTTATATGGAAATACTAGAAGGATTCAGGAGACAGAGGGAGTAGAAAGTTTGCAGGTTGCTTAAGTCCTTATATGGACTAAAACATGCATCCAGGCAATGGAACATCAAACTAACAGATGCATTAGTAGAAGCAAGCTTCATGCAAAACAGCTATGACTATTCATTGTTTACCTTAAAAAGGGGACAAGATGTGGTGATTGTTCTGGTGTTTGTGGATGATTTACTCATCACTGGAAGCAACACTGAGTTGATTGATGAAGCTAAAGGAGTGTTGCACAGAAAATTCTAATTGAAAGATCTGGGAGAGCTTAGGTACTTTATGGGCATTGAAGTCTTGAGGTCTAAGTCAGGTGTCATCCTAAATCAAAGGAAGTATGTATTGGAGTTGGTTTCTGATCTAGGCCTAAGTGGTGCTAGGGTGGCCAACACACCTTTGGAATGCAATCTGAAGCTAACAACTATGGAGTATGATAAGGCAATTGGAGTCAAAGGTGATGAAATGCTGGAAGACATCAACAAATACCAAAAGTTGATTTGGAGACTAATGTACATCACTATCACAAGACCTGATATCAACTTTGCAGTCCAAACACTGAGCCAGTTCATGCAAGCACCAAAGAAGTCACACTGGGAGGCTGCAACAAGACTGGTTAGGTATCTAAGAGGTATAGTAGGTCAAGGAATCTGGCTGCAGGCTACAGAAGCTAATGAGTTGACCTGTTGGCGTGATTCATATTGGGCATCATGCCCAAATACAAGAAGGTCAGTGACAGGATATGTTGTGAAGCTTGGGGACTCTTTGATCTCTCGGAAGTCAAAGAAGCAACAAACATTATCTAGAAGTTCAGCAGAGGCAAAATACAGGAGCATGGCATCAACAATAGCAAAAATACATGGTTGTTGGGGTTGTGCAAAGAGCTAGGCATTGAAACTAGAGAACCAGTAATAGTGCACACTGATAGTAAGGCTGCTATGCAAATTACAGCCAATCCATTTTTTATGAACGGGCAAAGCATATAGAGATTGATTGTCATTTCGTTAGAGACGAGATTAAGTGTGGAATGATCAGGCATATGTATGTTCCTACTAAGGATCAATTAGCAAATCTTTTGACCAAAGGATTAAGTCATGGAGCACATGTACATTTATTGAGCAAGCTGGGAGTGTTGAACACTTTGCACCCTCCAGCTTGATGGGGAGTATTGTGATATGCACATGTGGCAAGCTGTGTATAGCTGGCTTCCACCTAGATGCCAACTAAGATGTTTTACGTTAGTTGTAATTATTGTAAGAGATAATTAGGAAGGTTAAGCATGCAATTAGGCGGTTAGGATATTATGTATATATACACTTGTTAGTGGCAATGAAACAGTGGATTTCCCCTTTCTTCTTATGTAGTTCATCTTCTTCTCTGCTCCTTGGAACATTCTAGAGCATTGATGCTGATAATTGACAAGATAACTGCGGCATTTTGGCACTAGAACTATGCCTATGTTCTAATATGATATTGGAAGGAAAGAATAGAGAACAATTAATATACATAAAATTTATGAACGAAAACGCCGTGTGAGTTGAACTGGTGTTCTACTAAAATTGATGGCTGGGGGAGAGTTTTTGATCTTTGAAATAGCTTCTACTAAAAGGCTAGTTAAGCATCTTCATGCTTCAAAAGTTCAAGAAAAGTAAATGAAGGGTGCACTAATCCGTTGAATTCAGTACCAACGGGTCCCCCCCCCCCCAAAAAAAAACAACGCTCTCTTTCTAGCCTTTCAACCAGTTGATACAATCTCGGAGAGAAACTTTTGCTAAAACTCGAGTAGTTTCTTGAAAATTCGCAAGCATTACACAATTTTCAAGATGGTTTTTGTTTTTTTTGAAAAAAAAGAGAATAGATCATTCATTTTTATACTACATATCCTAGTTTGACACCAAGCAATGAAACTCTTTCTCTAAAAAAGTTTTCATTTAAAAAAACAAGAAAAGTATCAGACTTCGTATGGAAAGACAAAAGCTGACAATTTGTAAAGTCAAGATCAACGGGGACATCCGCTTGGGCAATCTCAAAATTAAATGGATTTTTCGGTCAGTTTTTGAGTTTGGGAGTCAAAATTTAAGACTCGGCAAAAACATGAACCTAGCTAAGAACTTTAGTATGATTATTTTTTTTTTTTTTTGAGTAAATCCTGTCCTGAACATATAGATAGATTGTACACACAAAGCAGGTAATTAGTAATGATTTTTATTTCTCCATTTTAAAACAATTTAATAAGCTTTTTACTCCTCCAAGGAAATTTTTTAGCACAAATATAAATGTAGCCTTCTTTTTGTACCCATCAAATATATAGTTCAAAGGCAAAAAGGAAAGATGCGAAAGCTTGTATGGTAAGGCCTATCCTTACCACCTATACATTTAGATCCTATGAATATAAAGTTTAAATAATCAAAATCTGAAGTATTCCTTTCTATTTCTATAATTGTTTACACTTGCAGCCGTGCAGGTTATGATCGTCCCTCAAATCTTGCCAGTTTGAAAATGCTTTTGAACGATTGAATATTACAATCAAGTTATTATCGACAAAATTACTGGTAAATAACAAGATCGGTAGGGTGAAGATATAAAAGTTCTGCCTCGTCCAACAAAACATATGAATAAGACAAGATTTGCCTAGCCATCAAATCATATAAACAATTTAACAAGATAAATAGAATGAAAATAGTATCAAACATGATAACAAAATTTTTCCATTCTTTTGGGAGGGTAGCGCCAAAGGCTATTTTTGTAAAACTTCCTTAACCATGAACAAAAACAACCTCGAATTATCCTATTTGTGCAAGTCTCCCAAAAATGTAAGAAGTAGCCCGTTGCGTTTGAGCCTATTTATTTTTTAGTGGGTTATTAATTTATTATGCTTTTGACAGATGAAAATACCTAATGCTGTATTGTACACCATCTAAGAATAGTTCTGCAGCTGTCAAGAATTTGCCTTAAGTACTAAATTTGATTATGTTTGCTAATAAAGTTTGTTTGGTAGTATATTTTAGTACACATGTACTATGTTATGGAGGTAGCAGCTCATTCCTTGATATTTTTTTATAAAAAAAATAGGACTGAATGACGACCAACTTGACATATTTTATTTGAAAATCATGACATAATAAAATCAACATAAACATGGGAGTCAGGTCAATGGCCAAGTATACGGTGAGCAAAGTGATTAATGCTGGAAAACTTGAAGATATTGTGTGGGTGTCATAACATATCGTGTGGGACAATTGATCAACGAAAAATGGATAAACTTGAAGAACATGTATTAAAGTGTTAGAAAACTCCTCAAATTATAATTGAAAAATAAAAAAGAATTATATTCTCACGTCAAAAGGTGATACAATTATATTGTTTAACGTTTTCCTTTTATTTTAACCTCTCGGATAAGCAATGCTAAAACCTACTCAAGGCGAAGATATGAAGAAAGAATGAACCAAATTGTAGTAGCGTAACGTGCGAGAATAATTTAAGAGAATTAGGTCGGAAGAGTACGATAAAATGGTGTACAATATTTACTGTTCCATGTGAGTTTATTTTTGAGTGCAGGTAAAATCGGGGGCGAAGTTTTGCCCGATTCCCCGATAAGGAAACAAGAGGAAAAGATGGTTCTACACAACTACAAGCAAGATCGAAGGGCCCCTCATACCAAAACCCGGAAAGAGTGAACGATGTATCTATGATCGGGTATGGCAAAATAACGGACCCGGACCAAGTAAAGTTCCGAGACCACGGAAAAAGGAGGAACGATTAAGCATGACAAGTTGGGAGCCGTGCTATTTTCCCTCAATCGGATATTACGGTATGAATCCTGTCCGATATCAACTGCGGATTAGCATTTACCAGAAAAAGAAGATTTTTACCTTATTTAGACTTGTATTAGGACCGGCATTCCCCTACTATATAAAGGGGAGATCTTCTTTTTATTTATAGGTATTGTTGACATGCAAATCAAAGCAATAAAAGTTCATTTTGTCTTCTAGCTATTACTCAAAATATTCTTCAATTATTCTCTTCTTTAATCGCAAGCGAGCTTATATCGAGGGTCCGATCGAGGCCAAATTTTAATGTTCAACTTAAGATAAAGCTTGATCATCACATTATAGTTGGTTTAATTATTCATTCTTTCTTTAATTTAACTACTTGATGTTCTTAGATCGTTTGTATTGAATTAAATCATGTATCTTTTAAATCGTGTACAAATTTAATTATTACTCATTTTTAAGGGTAAATAGTTTGGCGCACACCGTGGGGTTAAGAAAAATATTGGTGATTTGATACGAATCTCAATAACACACCATGTTTTATGCTTGTTCTTTGAAATTTTAATTCTAGGTTAGCCTAAGGATGTCAAATTTTCAGTCCGCCTACTTGAACGTTGACGCTGAGTCAGGACATCACGACGAGAACAATAACATGATACCTAGAAATGATGTGCCCTCTGTTGATCCAGATAGTGTCCCAGTTGCCGACCCGGTTGATGCTAACTCACAGGTTTCCATCAATATCAATCTACCGACTGATCCCTAAAACAGCATTCGCGGGGGACCCCAACCAACAGCTTGAGAGGTGCCCGAAGGTGAAGGTTATGGGGTAAGCCTGCGGTTGATTTTTGAAATATTACAGGCTAAGCAAGGGGCGATAGCGCAGCTATAGAACCCAATCTATACCCTTAACAGGGTCAAGCCTGAGCAGTCTCGGGAAAATACTCGAAGGGATAAATAAGTTACCGTAGAACCGGGTGAATTCGGGCCCAGGGAAACTTTCGAGGTGATGAAAATGCTCGAAGCATTCACAAAACGGGAGGAGTCTAGCAAGAAAAAGCTAGAGGCCAATGACAAGAAGGTGCAAACATACAACTCCAGGTTCGATCAGATCCTGGGAGGGCCGCCAATATTGAAGGGGCCGAACTCCAAAAAAGTTCAGTCAGAAGCCCTACCCCTCCCCCCCCCCCCCCCGGAGCGTGTCACCGTAGCCGATCCCGAAGAGGTTTTGTATGCTCGACATTCCCAAGTATAATATGACCATGGATCCAAATAACCACTGTCGTGCCCCCTTTTTTCCCTCCGCGGAGAGAAGTCTGGGTTCCGACGTTCATGGGGGTAATAACTCATTTCCTTTTGGGATTTGGGTATTAGAAGAGTCGCCACCTAACGGATTTATGGTGCATTAGGGCACCTGGAGTAATTAACTCTCAGACTAGTTTGCATTACCAAAGATTAGGGTAAGGAATCGAAATAACCTTGAGGGGAAGATGTTAGGCACCCCTCTCGGTCCACAATAGTGGGTCCGGCCGAACTCATACTTATGTATTAATCCTTTAACAAATAATAAGTTGAAACACATAATTTGTAAATAAAAGCATATCGGACAGTGTTTGACTCAAACAATAATAAGACAAAGAATTTGAGCTAGTTGCATAAAAAAGAGTAAAGTTTAAACATTGGGAATTGAAGAAAGGGGTCCTAGGTTGATTAGCCTACATGATCACCCCATACAATGCTCGGTAAACACTCATCAATAAGAGGCTACACGTGACATTAGTGCGTAATCATCATATCCCTTTCTACTCAATTCCCTCCCCCCTTGGTCATAACCTAAAGCATTCTAATAACCTTAAAATGTCTTATGGATGTATTTCAGGACATCTACTTTTGGACAGTTCTAGACCCTCCTAAGGTTTTAAAGGATACAAGTCTAGGCGTCAATCAAGAACAGTTAGGACTGCATTTAAAGGGAACAAGTTATAGGCCCGCAGTTACCTCCAGAAATATAACAAGTAATTGCACGTCTTCAAACAACAGTCAAGTATTTAAGAGAAGATCCTAGAACATAATATCTAGGTGAGCAGGGATTACAGAGCCTTGAATTAGGACAAAGTGTAAAAATCCTATTTAGCTTTCCTATTGGTTTAAACTTGTTAAATCTGGACGGTTTTAAATAGCAAAAGTACAGTTTCAGAGTTGCAGAATTAATCGCCCTATAGGCTTGGCTAAACGCAGACAGTAATGTCCTAAGAGCATGATATCTACATTGATTTAGTAAAACATCGAATAGTTTTAAATGGATACTTGATATCCTATAGACATGTTTTCTAGCGGTAGTAAATTAAGGCAGTTTTTGGAAACTCATTTAAAGAAACGGACAATAATTGAACCAATTTGAACACGAATTAGACATGAATTAAACTGACTTGTTTAATCAAACTGATTTTAGTTCTATAGGCAGGATTTCTAATTTTAATTCCTATAGACATGGTATCTAATTGTTAAGAGCTGATGTTGGAACTTATAGGCATGATTTCTAGTGAAACAAATGCGAATACATACAGTGGCAGAAATTGAACCCAATTACTTTACACTCTGTAGGCATGGTATCTAGTTATTGAAGCTATTTAAATCCTATAGGCATGATTTCTAATTACAAAGCCATTTAGATCCTATAGGCATGATTTCTAATTATAAAGTTGATTTTAACCCTATAGACATGATTTTTAATATTGTGAAAGTAAAGCGAACATAGCAAGTGTATTAACACAATCCTATAAGCGTGGTATCTACCCGAATTACCCTAACAGATATAACTACCCATCCTTTTTCACTAATCACCCCAATGTTGTTTACAAATAATTATTACAGACAAGCTGAAATAAATTACATAAACAAATAAAGAAGAAAAAGAAGAAGTTAACTATAGGGAGCCTGAAGCAGGCCCAAATGACTTCCCAAGCCTCCAATAGCCTCAATATCAAAGTTCCATAGACAATATCATGTCTAGGTATGTCAAAGTTCCCCATGGACCTCAAGGATCCTGGGCAGTGCTCACACCTAGACCCTTTCTCAACAATAACTGATTTAAGTGCAGTCTGGAAGGGCCAGCTCTGACATGCCAGAGTTTAGAGAGATCTCAAGGATCTCAAGGAAGTACACATGCCAGAGGGGCAGAATCTAATACTCTAGGAGTAATGTGGGAGTACATAATGAATTTGAAAGGGTTTGGTAGATAGAGAAAGAAGATCTTAATAACAGAAAGAACTTCTATGAAAGTCAGAAGAGAGTTAAAAGTAGGAATAGTTTAAGAAGACATTTAAAAAAAATAGTCAGAAAGCAGGCTAGAGAACATACAACTTCAGAACAGATCTCACACAAAGGGAAGAGGTAGGGGAACACCTAGCATACACCTTAGTGATGGCAATCAAATACATAGATGGTAGTTGCAAATTTAAGTTGAGAACACATAGGTTTAAGACACATACAAAATTTCATTAGAACAGACTGTACCAGAAAAACATTCAAGATTTTAGAACAAGTAGGGTTTGGTCATGCTAAACAATGTGAAACCATAAACTTAAAACATGCTTTGTGATACAATAATCTAGGTATGTTGATTGTATACTAAGTAAAATAGCTGATATACAGGAAATCAAGATTGATAAACTGCAAAATCAAAGTAAACACGTAGCTTGCAATGTGAATCAGAACATACCAGTTAAGGAGAGTATGAAGAATAAAGAGTAACGATAATGCCAGTAATCAGCCTTGGCTTACAACCGGCTAAACTAATAGGAGTTGCAAGGAACAAAAGAGAGTAGAGAGTTTTTGAGAGTATAATAGTGTAGATGAACTAGAGTTCCTTGTTCTCGTCATTTGTTAAAAGATGGGGAGGTTTATATAGGAATCAAAAACTTAACAAACAAGGTAATAAATCAATTAAGTAGTAAATCAGGGAAACCGCACATAAATCAGCAAGATTTCCTTTAATCAAAGGACAACTCAACAACGGTAAAACATACTCAGTATTTAAGGAAAGGAATAAAGTAAAGCTTAGGTATAAAATAGGTAATTAAGGGTAAATGCACAATAGTTTAATTAAGAAAACAAATCAATAATAATCAGCGGAGTACAAACAAGGCAGGGAAATCAATTAAGGCAGGTAAATTCAATCAAGTTTAGTAAATGAGTAAGAATCAAACGTTTAAAGGAAAGTATTCCAATTAAACTAGAGATTAAGGGATTCAGAATAATCAAGGGTTTAGTCAAAGAGGGAGTCATGGAAGAATCAGCATGTTTAGCATATAAAATAAGGTAAAGCATGAGTAGTCAGGAATCGATACATAAGTTTAACAAACAAAAGTTAAACAACACTGATTCAAGGAGAAGTATACAAGTCTTGCACGGATGGTCCGTATGAACACAAGCACATAGAATCAGTGAAAGCTGAAACTAAGAAACTTAGTAGAAGAATATTAAGGCAAGAAAGTTACAAGAACCCAAAGCAAGAACCATTCAGATATACTAATACACAGAAACCAAACGAAGAAACCTACAAATTAGGGCTTTCAGCACAGGCGAGTTAAGGCTGTAGTAGACTCAAAGAATCAGTCAAAATATGTGAGAAACATAAGTTTAAATACAAAAAATTATTAAATAGAGTTTTAAAAGAAATTCCGAAAACCCTAATTTTAGAAAAGGATGAAAAATCACTCGAAATCATACGATTCTTGTAAAGAAACTCAAGGATATTGTAAAACACACAAGGAACAAACTCAAATCATCTTAGATCTGTACAGATCTAGGAGTTTTAGAAATGAAATTAGGGTTTCGAAGAGAACCATACAGAGATGAAGAAACCTGTTTAGAAAACCATAGATCGTGGCTAGTATAGGAATATTTCACTCGAAATCACACTGGGATGGCTAGGAACAGGCGAGAGATGAACCCTGGATGCAAGTTGACATGGCCCTAGTCCCTTGTGGGCCTTAGAGATGGCAAGAATGACACGAGAGAAACCATTGGAGGCCTGAGAGATGGTGAGAGATCACCGGAGATGGCCATAGATGAGGGGTCAGCGTTTGGAGATTAGGGTTTAGGTTGTGAGTGTTTGATAGCAGAGGGGATTTCAAGGCTGCGATGTAAATGAAAATGATAGGGTTGGGGGGGTGGTTCTTTGGTTTAATTTAGGAAGGAGGAAATGGTAGCCGTTGATCTTTGTGATCAACGACTAAGATTAAAGGGTGTGGGGGTCAGATCAGGTATTTGGGGTGTGGGCCGGGTATTTTAATAAGAAATTAGGCTGGGTATTGGGATTGGATTGGGTTAAATTGGGGCTAAAATTGAAATATTATTAGGCCATATTTTAAATAGCCATTTTAACACTAATAATTTATAAGAAATGATAAATGATTTCTGAAAAAATAATTTCGTGTATTAAAATGATTTAAAATAATTGTTTAAAATTTAAAAAATATAAAAGACCATTTTATGTATTAAAACGTAATTATGCTTTAATAGGGTTAGTATTGCAAATATATGCCAATTAACTAAAAATGTAAATGCAATTATAGAAAATGCACTAAAAATATTTAAGCAGTATTTTGGCATAAATATGAAATTTATATGGCTAAATTAACACACACAAAAAATAGTTTGAAAGATAATTATTGGAAATTTTATGAGTAAAAAGGGAGGAAATAAATCAATTTGAAGCCTTTAAAAATTATAAAAATGCTTATGCATGATTATATATAAATATATGCTATTCATATATATGCTATTTTGAAGGCTTTTATGCATATTCAAAACATATAGGAAAAAATTGGGTATCAACATCTGCCCCTCTTTACCCGGGAAGGATGAAAGAGTTTTCGGGTAAAGAAATGATGGCGAATTTTGACGGGGCGGGATGCTTGGAAAGACCGAGGCCAGATTCCGGCCTTCGAGTTGCCTACATATCCCTGGTCTTACAGGAATCAGGCCATGTGTAGTTCTGGATTCATCGGTGAAATATGCCGATGAAGTCATTGCAAACACGTACACGAGGTGCTGAAGAGGCTATGGTGAGCGGTTAAGGTTCGAGACAGTTCAAGGAACTGGAGCGAGATCGCTCCTACTAGGATAGCGGTCGCTTACTGATTACCTGCAGATAAATGATGCTACAAACATGTATATGAGAAAATTTAAACATGAAGCAGATTCCCTTTTTGGACCATGAAGGTTGTCTTTGGACGGTTAAAGATGACGTTCTTGGACCATGACATCCTGGGCCATGAATTGTTTAGTGAAGGATTTGCAGGCCATGAAATGGTGTTCTCGGGCCATGAAGATGGTGCCTCCGAACCATGATGCCTTTGAATAATAATATGCAAATTTGAGGGATCCTCAGGCCATGGCATGGTGTCTTCCGGCTATGAAGATGATGCCTTTTAGACTATGACGCCTTCAGAAAGATTGGTGATATTTCAGCCCATGATATGTCATAATATGATGTTAACAATACAAGGCTTAGTATTGAGAAATGAAAGGCAGAGGTTAGCCCGATTGAAAAGCGAATAGATAGTACTAGAAATAGAGCAATATTTGTGCAAAGAGAGACAGTTCTTAGTCCCATGCAGATGGGGAGGCAAGGATTAGCCTCATGCAGATGGAGACAGTGATTAGCCTCATGCAGTTATAGAGGCAAGGATCAGCCTTATGCAGGTATGAAGGCAGTGAATAGCCTCATGCAGATATGAAGGCAAGGATTAGCCTCATGTAAATAGGGAGACAGGGATTAGTCTCATGCAAATAGGGAGGCAAGGATTAGCCTCATGCAGATATGTAGACATGGATTAGCCTCCTGCAAATATGGAGGCAGGGATTAGCCTCATGCAAATATGGAGGCAGGGATTAGCCTCATGCAGATATGGAGGCATGGATTAGCCTCATGCAGATATGGAGGCAAGGGATTAGCCTCATGCAGAGAGGGAGGCAGGGATTAGCCTCATGCAGATATGAAGGCAGGGATTAGCCTCATGCAAATAGGGAGGAAAGGATTAGCCTCATGAAAATATGGAGGTAGGGATCAGCCTCATGCAAATATGGAGTCAGGGATTAGCCTCATGCAAGTATGGAGGCAGGGATTAGCCTCATGCAAATACGGAGGCATGGATTAGCCTCATGCAAATACTGTGGCAGGGATTAGACTCATGCAAATATGGAGGCAAGGATTAGACTCATACAAATAGGGAGGCAAGGATTAGCCTCATGCAAGTGGGGAGGCAGGGATTAGCCTCATGCAAAGAGCAAATAACAAACAAAAGTAGAATGTTCCTTAACTGGGATTATGTTTAGTGTCCGGTGGCCCGTTTGGTAGTGATTTTGCTTCATGTATATATATTTGGAGACGCTATTGCTACGTCAGATGTGCCTGTGTTCAAAGAAAAATTGTAAGTTTTGTGAGGGGTGGTTGGTTTGTGCTTTCGTCCTCTGGCCTTGCTTTGCTCCACTCCGGAGGCCTTTTCAAGTTTCCCTGGATAACACCTGACTGTCAAGGAAATAAAGTTTTTGAAAATATGCAATTATTGATAAAATAAAGTCATTTTAGAAACGTATTGAGGTATCAAGTAATTTTGATGAACTAGTGACTGTAACACATCTCAAAGGCATTGCAGCTCTCTTATGTTAGAATTTTGAGGGTCCTCCTCAAAATTCTGCCCCAGTTTAGTAGATGATCATTCGGCTGTTTGTGGATAATAGGCCTTGCTAAACCTTCTTCGGAATTTTTAGAATCCTTCTCAAAATTCTGCCCCAGTTTCTTAACTGATTGCTGACCGTCTGACATATGTTGGTGTTGGCTGGACTTGATCCAAAATTTTGAGGACCCTCCTCAAATTTCTGCCTTAGTTTCTGATCTTGAGGGAAAATATGGAAATTTTATTATGATATGACCGAACCCAGAAGACTTCCTACATATCCCCTCTTAAACAGGAATCAGGTCAAGCGTAGTGTAATTACATCAGATGAGGAAATGTAAATATTCTAAGCATAGTATCTCTTGATTGCGTCTGAATTGATTGGTTTTGGCCAGATTTCTCCATCCATTTCTGCAAGTATGAGTGCTCCTCCTGTCAGCACCCTGTGAACCATGTACGGACCTTACCAGTTGGGGGAGAATTTTCCTTTGGCTTCATCTTAATGTGGGAAGATCTTCTTCAACACCAACTGACCTGGTGCAAATTGCCTTGGTTTGACCCTTTTATTGAAAGCTTTGGACATTCTATTCTGATAAAGTTGGCCGTGCCATACTGCGTTCATCATCTTTCCATCAATAAAGGCCAATAGTTCATAGCGACTTGTTATCCACTCTACGTCGTTGAGTTCAGCTACCTGTATGATTCTTAAAGAATGAATCTCTACCTCGGCTGGGATGACAGCCTCGGTACCATAAACCAACATGTAGGGAGTTGCCTCGGTTGATGTGCGAACTGTAGTGCGGTAACCCAATAAAGCAAAAGGTAGCTTCTCGTGTCATTGATTGTGGTTCTCTACCATCTTCCTTAGTATCTTCTTGATGTTTTTATTGGCGGCTTCCACGACTCAATTCATCTGGGGTTTGTAGGCTATGGAGTTCTTGTGCTTAATTTTGAAAGTTTCACACATGGCTTTCATTATATCACTGTTGAGGTTGGCGACATTATCAGTAACAATGGACTCGGGACTCCGAATCGGCAAAAAATTCGATCCTTAACTAAATCTGCGACGACTTTCTTGGTTACAACTTTGTAAGATGCCGCTTCCACCCATTTCATGAAGTAATCAATGGCTACCAGAATAAACCCGTGTCTGTTTGAAGCAGTGGGCTCAATCAGACCAATAACATCCATTCCCCAGGCAGCGAATGGCCAAGAATAGCTTGTTGCATTGAGCTCGTTTGGCGACACTTTTATCATATCAGCATGCACCTGGCATTGAAAGCATTTGCGGACATACTGGATGCAATCCGTTTCCATGGTCACCCAAGAGTAACCGACCCTAAGTATCTTCTTAGCCAAGACGAAACCATTCATGTGCAGGACACAAGTCCCGGCACATAAATCCTCAAGTAGCTTAGAAGCTTCCTTTGCGTCAACACATCTTAGCAAACCCAAATCAGGAGTTCTCCTGTACAAGTTTCCTCCGCATGGGAAGAAGTGATTCGACAATCTCTAGAGTGTGAGCTTCTGAGTGTGGTTTGCATACTCCGGATATTCTCCCTTTGGCAAATACTCTCTGATGTCATGGAACCAAGGTTTTCCATCTATTTCTTCTTCAACATGAGCACAATATGCCGGATGATTATGGATCCTCATCGGAATGGAATCAATATAATTCTTATCTGGATGTTGTATCATATATGACAAGGTGGCCAATGCATCGGCAAATTCATTCTGAATTCTGGGCACATGCAGGAATTCTATCTTCATGAATCTCTTTCTTAATTCCTGCACATGGTGAATTGCGTTGCCTCATTCAGGAATAATTCTGAATTGCGTTGCCTCATTACATGTCATAGTCGCGTGTTCATCAGGAAAAGTAATAATAACGCTGTAGAAAGAAAAGTGTAAAAATATTAATGAATAATAAAGAGTAAATGCATTTGATTAAGACTGAAAAATCATCCAGGCAAGTACGGCTCGATGAATTAGGCATTTATTTTGAAACAAGTAAATCTTAAAACAAAATTATTGGAAATCTTAAATGCCTAGAATGGCTACAGAAGTAAAATCTACCAAGCTACCTAGGGACTTGGCGGGCTCGGGATGGTGTAGCGGCCCAGTTCCTAAGAACGGCTCACCTTTTTACGGTCTGAATAGTGAGGCCTTCTTCCTCCTCCTCCTCGATTATGACACTGCAGTCCATGTCCTCATCCTCCAAGAATAAATTCTTCAACCCAGCTAGTGCTTCCTCTTCTGCAGTCCCCCATATCGATTAGCTTGGTGAAAAGCTTGTTCCAAGCATGGCACTGGTTGCTCTAGAGGGTAGTACAGTCCACGCCATGAAGGCGGCCAATTTCTATATTATTAACATATGTACTGGTATCCGAGCCCAAAGGTGGTGCCATGATTTTTCAGTTGTATCGATTTGGTGATACATTGGAGGTTCTTTCCTAACCCTTTGTTGGGTTCATATCCAGACCAGGCCAATATGCTCTCTATTTTACTACTCCACCATTTATCTTTCTCGATGGCATTGACCCGTTCAATGTGATTATAGGTTTCCCCTCCTAGCCTTCTTCTATGTCCAATAGCCGGGATGGTTTGACTAGTGTAAATCGGGTTACTCCCATATCCATGAATGATCACCTCCTGATTATTCCATTCGAATTTCACGGCTTGATGTAGTGTGGAAGGCACGACTCCAACGACATGGATCCATGGTCGGCCCAACAGAAGATTATATGAGGCTGGTATGTTAAGCACCTGAAACTCGATGTTGAACCAAGTTGGCCCCATCTGCAAACAAAGGTTGATTTCCCCGATTGTGGCCCTTTGGGACCCATCAAAAGCTTTCACGTTCATGTCTCATAACCCGTAATTGATGAAAACCTTTGTCCAACCTTTTCAGAGTGTCCAACGGACAAATATTGAGGCTTGAACCTCAATCAACCAAGACCCTAACAATGAATTTGTCTTCAAATTACACTGTAATATGCAATGCTCGGTTGTGATTCAACCCCTCAGGCAGTATCTTATCTTCGTGGAAGCTAATCTTATAACTTTCCAGTACTTTTCCCACCATATTAGCCATTTCTCCACCAGTGATGTTATTGGGTACATAAGCTTCACGCAGTACTTTCATTAAAGCATTCTTATGCACCTTTGAATTTTGCAACAATGACAGGATAGATATCTGAGCTAGGGTTTTGTTCAGATGGTCAACGATGGAATACTCTTTTACTTGTACTTTCCTCCAGAGGACATCCGGCCCTGTATCAATGATAGGCTACTTAGTAATGGCATCCTTACTTGAACCTCCCAAATGTTCAGGTGTATAGACCCTTCCAGTCCTAGTCATTCCTTGTGCACCATCAGATTTCTTTACCTTGACCTTCCCTTATCGTCGAGCATTCGGCGGCATAATCCCAGGGTATTGCTTTTGAGTTGAATGGAGGTGTGGTTGATACTATCACAGTGAAAGGTGTGACTAATTCTACTTCAAATGGAGCGGGGGTGGCCTCAGGCAGAGCCACCTCTACCTCGAATGGAACTGATGCAGTTACCTCAACCTCGATTGGTGACTGAGTCTGTACCACGATATGAGTAAATGTGACTGCAACTTTAAAGTCATCACCTTGTTGAATAAGCCCAATCGATCCCTCAAGGTCCCACTCTTCATTCGTCTCTATCACATGTACTCCACCACCTCTATGATCAGGGAGGGGATTGTCGCGAACATTGGGTGCGGCTTCCTTTGCCTATATGGTCGTGTTGTCAATTAGCGTCTGGATCTTATCCTTTAATGTTCGGCATTCATCAGTGGTGTGCCCCTTCATACCAGAATGGTATGCACAAGTTTTGTTCGGATTGACCCATTGGGATGGGTTTTCTTATGCCACAACGGGAACATGAGTGACGTAACCCGCGACTTTCAACCTTCTATACAATTGGTTGATGGGTTCAGTAATGGTGGTGTATTTTCTGGGTGGCTTGCGATCGAAATTGGGTCTTGGTTTTGGAAAGTTTTGGCGAGTTGGAGATGATTAGAAATGGGATGGTTGGGAGTTATAGGTGTGGTGAACAGTGGCTGGTTGGGAATATCTGGGAGATGAGGGTTGATATATGGGTGGTGGTGCTTGGTACGTGGGTGGAGGTGTTTGATATTTGGGTAGAGGTGTTTTATATGTGGGTCACTATTACTGCCCCAACATCTCTCTTCTTTGATATGCCGCTTGATTGTAATGCCTTATTTGTGGCCTGTAGCGCCTCAAAATTCGTTACCATCCCGCTCTTGATTCTTTCTTCGATTCTTTTTCCAAGTTTGATGATATTAGAGAATTTATGATTTTCGATAACCATCAACCTTTCATAATATTGCGGATCCTATGCTCTGAAGAAGAATTTGTTCATCTATTCCTCGTCCAAAGATGGCCTGACCTTGGCCGCTTCTTACCTCCAACGAGTAGCATACTCGCGGAAAGTCTCAGTAGGTTTCTTCTTAAGATTCTGAATGTAGAAAACATCCGGTGCATTGTATGTATTGAACATGAACCGGTCCATGAAATCTGACGCCATACTTACCCAATTGGACGACTTCTTGGGATCTTGGCTGATGTACCAAGACAAAGCATCCCCAGTAAGATTCCTCATAAAGAGTTTCATTCAGATCTTTTCGTCTTTCCCAACCACGACAAGTTTGTCGCAATAAGTCCTCAGATGAACCCTGGGATCACCTATGCCGTGAAACATCTCAAACTTGGGAGGTTTGTATCCCTCTAGCAGTTCTACCTCCGGTTTTTTTGCATAGGTCTTCATAATTTAAACCTTTTATTCCTTTGCCGCCTTCGACACATTAAACTTGGCTTGTAAACTTCTTGAGTTCTTCAGCCATGTTTTTAATGAGAAGGACCTTTTCGAAGGATTTCGGTGTACAAGAGATGGATTGGATGGAGTGAGGTACGGTTTCTACGTATATAGGGTTGCTTTGATGGGTGCCAGGGGCTTGGGTGTAGTGATGGTTGTTGGTGGAGTTTTGGGGATCAGAATGGGTTGTGGTGTGTTTTGGGGAGTATAGTAAGTGATGGCTGGTGGGTACTGAATTTGGGTTCTTTGTGTTCTGTTGGTTGATGTCGGGGACATTCAGGGTGAGTGACAAGTTTGCCAAGTTGCGAACCTACTCAAGTTCTCCTTGCAATTTTAATATCTTTTGTTCCAATATCAGGACTATATCATTTGGGGCTGGAGTACTACGACCATCTGAGGTTTCTGCGTTCTCAATATTCTCCTTTCGGATACCACTTAAGTCGTCCATTTTTGCTTTTTCCCTGCCTTTTGTATTGCTTGAAGGAGGAGGAGGTGTTGGGCCTCTAGATCTGGTGTGGTATGCTGACGAGGCCAGTGTGAGCGAACCAACCTAAGGGGATAGGAATAATAAAAATAAGGAAAAAATAAAAAGGTAACAAGTCAGTGAGATTTTGAAATGTTTGTAGTATTTAAATAGATATTGCGGAAACATGAATTCGTGTCTTAATTTGGGAGCCTCGTTGTGCCCGAGGTAGGCCTAGCAACAAATAAATTTGTAGAACTTTAAATGCCAATGAATGCTTCATTTCATAATATAAAAATAGACGAATCCCAAAATGACACTAAGATAATAGAAAATAAGTCACTACGGGCACGTGGCCTTATTACATTTTAGGAAAACAAGTAAATCTAGCCTATTTGGTCGTAGAAGGACCTTCCCCGGATTCGATCTTCCTGACTCCATCATATAGGTCCCCCAGCTCACGTAGACCCAACAGCAAGTAGGCTCTAGCCAGATGTCCTCCTTTAGCTCTTTCAGTGTTCTGGCAATCCTTGATCCTCTTTATGACTTTGCCTTCTAGCTCCACTTTTCCTTGCTCCAAATATTCCAGTTTCCTGTTGGAAGTGAATGCCATCTCTTTCCATTCTTCAATCAATCTCACATTCCCCTCATGTATTTCTCGGTGCTCATTCTTAGAGTCGTGGACCCTCTTGCGCAACCTGTTGTATTTGACTTAAGCTTCAGCTTCTTCGTCTATGATCCTATTCCCTCGACTGGCCCTTGGCATCACCATTCCTTTTAGATTGTCCTCCAACCATGCTGGGTATAGAGGCTCACACCCTGTATGATACCTGTCTCACTCGACGGTGTTCTTTTCCATAATGATTTTGTAGTGCTACATGTGCTGAGCTTGGAACTTGTAAGGGACGTCGTCATCTTGAAAGTCTGCCCTAAAATGTTTCATCTTGGCAACCCTTGGTACAACCTGTTTCCTGCCTGCTTGCCTCATAACTCAGATAGGGACATAAGGGTATATCCCTCTCAAACCAATCAACACCAAGTGTGGAGCGTCTCTGGATCTAATGATGAATTCGTCTATTGGGAACCATTCAAACATCGATTGCACCTGTTCATCGGTCATATTGTCGAAGAACTCTACCCATTCTTTGGCGCTTTCCAGCTGAGCAAATCTGTCTGGAATGTAAGTCATCTGCTTGGGGTGATGGAAGGATATGGTCGTTCCAAGCCCTTCACAGAAATTCTTAGCGATAGTGACCATTTTGAAAATGTTCTAACAACCACAACTGCAGCAACAAGTTACAACCCTCGAAATGTTTGACCCCTCTTTGGCAGCGCTCCAGAGCCCTGCAGATGTCGGCTATGATCATGGGGACTATAGTGTATGTATGCCCATTGATCCCTTCCATCAAAGTCTTGGCGACCATGGCCAACCTAGTGTGGATTCTTTCTCTTTTCATTGGGAACACTATCAGGCCCAAGAAGCATACAGTAAACACGAACACTCTACGGTGGATGTGGCCTAGAGAAGTGAGAGAGATCTCATCATGGTAGGTACGGTAGGACTTGTTATGGCCATACCTCTCATACAGGTATTCAAAGGGTATATAAGATTCTTTCAGGCATACCAGGACAACATTCTTCTTCAACCCCATCATCTTTAAGAACCATTTACCGGTACGGTTCTCTGGTATCAATAACCCGGGACTATCCCAAGTCAACCCCGCAAGCCCTCCAATTTCTTCTAGAAGTAGTGTGATTTCTATGTCGCCGAAATGGAACACAAACCTCTCATTGTCCCAGTACAAAGTGGCAGCCTCGATCAACTTGTTGTTTGGCTCAATGTCTAGTAGGGAAGGCAAGTTACCCAGGTACTTCCTTACATCTTTCTTGTCACTTGAGGAAAGGTCCTCCCACCAATCTAGCAGCATGGTGGAATGTTGCTAACCATACCGAATCTGGGGACCTCGTGCCTCATTTTCTACAAAACAAAAGGGTTAGACCTTTCTCCCCCACTAGACTCGACTATTTATACAATCGTGATTAGCATATTGGCATTTGGTTCTCCAAATTAATGCACAGAACGTGGCAGTGTCCGTTGGGATTATAGAAACCCTGGTGGACTTTTGGATAAGGCTTATCTTAAAGGATCATTATGTGGAAAACTTAATTGATCCGACTAGATTTGACCATGATGCATGCACAATTTCGATCAGAGTAAAGTTACTATTATCATGACCCAATTCCCGAACCTAGTCGTGATGGCGCCTCTCATGAAGAAAAGGCCAGCCATTCAACCCAATTCATCCTTTTAAGATAATTAATTAACACAATAATAGTATAAACATGGTTTAATAATATTCAATAGCGGAAAGTATAGATAAAATACTGAAATCCAACCCAACTCAGCCCTAACCGGGGTGTCATAAGTCATAAGCTACTACAGCGTTTACTAAAGTTCTACAAAGTATGGAACTAGGAACGACATATGAAGATATCATAAAGACAGAAGATAAGGGAGAAAACGGGTCTGCGAACGCCATGCAGCTACCTCGATAACTCCGATGAAAACTGAACAACATAAAACTCGCTCTATGCCTCAGGAATACCTGTACCTACACACATGGTGCAGGGAGTAATGTGAGTACTCCGACCCAGTGAGTAATAAATATAAATAATAACTGAAGGTAAGAAAACACGTTAAGGCACACAACACTCTATACAGAAGCAGTGAAATCATTTAAAATAACAATTCAGTGAAACATCATGGGAAAATTCTTTTAAACCAGTAAAAAAAAGATAATTTGGCAATAAAATGACGAATAGAAATCTGCCTCTCGGGCTCAATATCAAAACAACAAGTAGAAATCTGCCCCTCGGGCTCAGTATCAAAATAATAAGTAGAAATCTGACCCTCGGGCTCAGTATCTCAGAACAGTATCAGCCCCTCGGGCTCAGTATCTCAGAACAGTATCAGCTCCGCAGGCTCAGAATAGTATGAAGCAACCAGTCAATGAAATAAGAGCACATAATTATTATGGCGGATAATGCAAATAAATGCATGAGTACAATGCAATGCATATGACGGTACCTTCTGGTACCCACTGCGGCGTGTAGCCCGAGCCATCCATATTTATTTATCGTCGACGACGCTCACTGGGGTGTGTACAGACTCCGGAGGGGCTCTTACAACCCAAGCGCAATAACAAGTCATCTCGTGGCATCAATCAAGTCCTGGTCAGTCATTGTTACCTGACCAATTTATATCACACAGTGTCAGTGTTACCACTGTTTCAAGTCACATCATACAGTGTCATTGTTTCCACATTTTCAAATCGCTGCTGCGGCGCGCAGCCCGATCCATGCTCAGTCCAGAAATCATAATAAGCCCCTTGGGCATTTGTAAAACAGTAGTTCTCAGCCCGAAATATCATTTAGAAATATCATTTAAGTTTTCAAATCTTAGAAAGATGGTTGAGTTTGCAAAACAGTATTTAAAACCTTGGACTGAGATCAAATGATATGCATGTATGCGAAAACAGTGATGTCAATCCCTGAAGGATTCAAATAATTGGCACGAAGCCCAAATGTAATAATTAAATCCAAGTAAGGATGATTTTCAATCTAGTTCAAGTAGAAAATACGGTAAACATATCTCTCGGGACGGACTAAGTCACAATCCCTATTGGTGCTCTACCCCACGCCCGTTATCCGGCGTGCAAGTCACCTCAATATAGCGCTACGATGTGAAACTCCGGGGTTTCAAACCCTCAGGACATCATTTACATCAATTACTCACCTCAAACCGGCTACTTCTTTAGCTCGCGACGCCTTTGCCCCTCGAATTGGCCTCCGGGTGCGTCGAATCTGCCCAAAATCACAACGAATATGTCGCATTATGCTAAAGGGAGAATACCCAATCGAAAGCAATCGAAAAATATCAAAATTCACGAATTTGACAAAACTCGAGCCTCGGGCCCACGTCTCAAAACTCAGAAATTTTTATACCAAAATGTTCTTCGTCCTCTCACGAGTCCGTACATGTAAGAACACAAAACTCGGAGCTCGTTTGACCCTTCAAATCGACCCTAGAAAATCTCAAAAGCACAAGCCCTAAAACCCCACTTTTCTACTGATTTTCATGTTCTAATTCACATATAATCTTGTATTTAACTTGGAAATAAGTAGAAACAACTCACCTTTGATGCTTGACAAAATCCCCCTTAAAATTCTCTCCAAAATCATCCAAGCCAAATGAAAGAAATAAGCCAAATCCGTGTTTAAAGAATCTGCCCGTGCTTCGTCGAGTTGTACCTTACACTTGTGCTATACAAGTTGTACATCCTATTAAAATTTTCCCTTATCGGACACCTTCTGTTTAAACACCCATAACGTCTTGTATAAATATCCAAATTACAAACGATTTGAAGATTTAGAAACTAGACTCGAAGATATGTAATTTGATAGGTTGTACACCATATAACTCTTTACATATCTCGAGATATGAGCTTCTAAAGTCGGCTCCATGAAATCAGAAAATTCTGGAGAAACGGCTTCACCAGTCATCTTCAATCAATCATAACTTTCCCTACAGATGTCCAAATTACGATTTCCTTAGCTATCTGGAAGCTAGACACGAAGGGATACAACTTTCGTGTTTGAATCATCTCAAAATTCCTTGTAGATCAAAAGATATAGGCCTCCAAAGTAAGTTCCACGACTGCACATTTTCTGTCCAAAGACAGCTTAGCAGCAGAAATTGCAGCAGCTTTTTCTTTTCTTTTTGGGTCCGAATTCCATTCCGTTAACCTTCCGAAATCCACCTGAGGCCCTTGGGACCTTAAAACAATTATATCAACATGTCCCACAATATCAGTCAAACTTGTCCCAACCTTTGAAACACCCAAAATAACATCAAATCATCATCGGATTCAAGCCTATGAATCTCAAGAACTTCCAAATTCCATTTTTGATAAAAAAAATCCAACCAAACCACGTCCGAATGACCTCAAATTTTGCAGATAAGTCCAAAATGACATAACTAATCTAAAAAAACTCTCGGAATTTCATTCCGACCCTCGGATCAAAATCTCACCTATCAACCGGAATTCGCCAAAATACTAACTTTGTCAATTCAAGCTTAATTCTACACCGGTCATCACAAAAATATTCCGGACACACTCCTAAGTCCCAAATCACCTAATGAAGCTATCCGAACCATTAAATTTGCATTTCAAGCCGTCTAACACATAAGTCAATATCCAGTTGACTTTTCCAACTTAAGCTTCCTTAAAAGAGACTAAGTGTCTCAAACCTTACCAAAACTAATCCGAATGACTTCAAATTTTGCACACAAGTCACATTCGACATTACGGACCTGCACCAACTTTCGGAATCGTATTCCAACCTCGATATCAAAATTTTCACTTCCGTTCGAATTTTCTCAAAAACCTTCAAATTTCTATATTTAGCCAAATGACTTCAAAATGACCTCCAGACATACGAATTCACTTCCGATCGCGCTCCCAACTCCAGAATCACCATACAGAGCTATTCCTAGACTCGGAATCCCAAATGGACATCTATAACTCTGAAATGCCTTCCAACCCAAATTTATGAAATTCTTCTGAAATACTAACTTCCACAATATACGCCGAAATGCTCACGGGTTATCCAAAACCAAATCCGGACATACGCCCAAGTCCAAAATCATCATACGAACATGCTAGAACATTCAGATCCCAATTCCGAGATCGTTTACTCAAAATTCCAATCTTAGCCATTTTCTTCAACTTAAGGTTGCCGCAATGAAAAGTTTCTTTCCAATTTGACTATGAATTTGCCGAAATTCAACTCTGACCATACGTACAAGTCAATATACCTGAAATGAAGTTGTTCATGACTTCCAACTGCTCTTAAGTTATCTGAAATCACTGTTTAATACCTCGTGCACCTGCCCGTGCTACCACAACTCATATGGACACATTAGTTTGATCAAATCTGCAGTTATCCTCTTTTATCCATACAATAAGCTCAGAACCCAATTCCAACACCTGAAATTCTCTGCCAGACCTGTTCCCTGTATATACACACTGTATCAACTACCACACGAGGTACCAGAACACGATTGCGTACCTTTGTTGAATTACCACCATGCATCGCATAATTCACCATCTAACCACAATGACACTCCATGAACCTTAATAGCCAAAATTCTACGACTCTGATGCTCCCAATGCATATGATGATATACCTATACATTCTGTTATAATGCTGACGATACAACCACAACGGAGGAGATGTGCAGAAATTTCTAACCAATTGCAGAGTTAACCAAACATTAATTCTCTCCTTTTTGACTAAAATCATCACCTCATTACTACCCAAATACTGGTAACTGCCCTGTAATATACCTCACATAATCCCACTACAATGGTCCCCGATACCAATAGTCTCGCCTCACCTAGTACGAGCTGCTCAGACAACCAATCACCACAGACAATGACCAACGGTCTCACATGATGCAAAAATGTGCCAATAGGCCATAATGCAAACAAGATACATAAGGAAATGATTCAGGAATGGACTGCTCAACTCACACAACTAATATGGACTTTTCCCCAGAGAATAGGAATTTATCAAGCCGTTTCACAGCACACGTGGCACAATCACAATATTACATGAGTTGACGAACACAGAACAACATATGATATTCCAACACCCCTCCTTGAGGAGCGCTATACTAAAATGAACACATCTGACTTACATGAAGCCCATAATCCTATTTAAATCCATTCACCCACTTCAGGTCAATTCTACTCGCACTGAACTAGGCTGATAGCCTTTCCTGGACCCATAATAAGTCATTTCTTCTCATAACATGAAAGAACTACCACCATAGATGGGACAACACCCCACAATCCACAACTAAATGAACCGAACGACTTTATATAGATCTTAGATATTATTCCAACATTTCAACTTTCTTAAGTCCCCAAAATTTGACTAACTCCCAGATTTTTCAAATATTTCGGCAGAGTCTCCATTGTAATTGGGCCTATCCACCTGTCAGAGTAACACCAAAACAACTCCTAACAGCATGTCCACAACCCAACAAGCACCACAAGTATATCAATAACACTAATCTCCGCATTACAAGCCCGACATTATCACAATGATATTTTGACATGAAACGCATCATTTGTATGATCATAACCACATTTCTGGTCTTAATAGTTGTTCATAAATAATTCCATCATTATCAATAAATCTCATATTAACCACCACCGCATTTCAAATTTTCACAATACTGACAACAGAATGTGAGGCATGACGACCTCATTATTACTTACTCGGATTAGTGAGTCACATTTAACGCCACCTGGGAACTCATCTCATAAGCTAAAACTCAATGTTTACAGTACGAAAATGGCTGAATATGAACATAAAATATACAAGAATTATCAAATCAACCTAACTGGCATGACTCCCTTTAATATTATCGTACGAATTAAACTTTACAAAGGAAAACTTTAAACTCATAATTAATTACCATAAGGACCTTGTCCTTACATAACCTCCACCGCGGCTTGCAGCCCGATTTAAATATTTCACATTGTGCCAACTTCAGTTTTCAATTTCCTTTCTTTCTTCTTCTCAATAAATTTCGTAAACAATTTTTTTTCATAGCACATAATGAACCCTCATACCGGTAGGGCATATAATTCATAAAAAAAGTTGGAACCAATTATTCCAAAACACATTAAACCCATTGTAGTGAATAATAAACATTACTTTAACCTTACCCCAAATCCTTGGAGCCCAATTTCTAACATCCAGAATTCTTTTCAAGACCCGAATCTCACATACACACACTGTATAAGTCCGAACAAACTGTGTCAAGCCATAACAATAACCCTAGATATAATCGCATAATATACTACACAACTCGTATACTCGCAACACCATTCTCGATCACCATAACCACTCAAACCAACCAAGTACCAGTAGGAAACCCCACATTAAACAGAACCTCGCTCCAAAACCTTCATACCCCATCAATAATGAAGAAATATACAGGAACTCACAATACACAACACGTTCCCCATACCTGTAGAAAGTATATATTTTAAACCATGGTAGAAACCATCAAGAACACTTGGAAATCCATTTTCTCCTAATCAAGCTATTAGAACTAAATTCCTCTAATTCAACCAGGCCACGCAGGTCATCAAACTCAGAAATATTGCCATATTACTACAGCTAGTTCAACAAAAATTCTTCACAAGCTTAGGTAACACAGACCGTAAAATACCTCAATGCCACTACTAAGATCACCTTCATTCTCGTGACAATCAACTCAAATTTCTCAATTAGAGTCAAATTCATATCTCAACACATACACCCCGTTAGTAGAAAAGAAACTCTCTACTCAACATTATAAGGAACACACCTACGTAGATTATTCCGCATGAGATAACTCACCTACTTTGCCTCCAATTAACATTTTTGTATACCTCCCACCGTCATACACATTACATAATCACTTAGTCTTCCTAGGTCTAAACTCATACTGTAACATGAAATTCACTTCACTCCAAAGAGGAGACTTGAAAAGATTCTTAACGCCCATAACTCGGAGCTACACCTCTAATCACAATGGAAATCATACACTTAATAGTTCACTTATCATCCAGCAGATCTTCCTCGACACTTCCAAGTCATATAGAAACATCTCGCAGTACTAACATACCCACCACATTGCTACCCAGCCGTCATTCCTGCTAATAGGGGCAATACCGGACATATAAGTTTAAAACACTAGCTCACACAATCAGCACCTCGTTGCTTAAGAAGTAGGAAAAGATTCGGCGTCAATTACTTCAGACTGGCCCAACATCAACTCATAGAGATCACGTCTCGCCCCTCAATCAGGGAATCACAAGCCATCAAGGCATATCTGATACTGAGCGTTCATGCGCGCATGCGAACGCGTGGAAGGAATTTCAAGAGTTACTTTTCAAGCTGAATCAAGAACGCACGATAAGAATTCAAGAATGTGAAGTTTTCCTAAAGGTTCTGCAGCCTCTCGAGGATAAATACAGACGTCTCCATACCGATACGCGAGACTCTACTAAACCTGCTCATGACTCGTAAGACCTATGTAACCTAGGCTCTGATACCAACTTATCACGACCCAATTCCCGAACCTGGTCGTGATGGCGCCTCTCATGAAGACAAGGCCAGCCATTCAACCCAATTCATCCTTTTAAGACAATTAATTAACACAATTATAGTATAAACATGGTTTAATAATATCCAATAGGAGAAAGTATAGATAAAATACGAAAATCAAACCCAACTCAGCCCTAACCGGGGTGTCACAAGTCATGAGCTACTACAGAGTTTACTAAAATTCTACAAAGTATGTAATTTGGAACGACATCTGAAGATATCATAAATACAGAAGATAAGGGAGAAAACGGGTCTGCGAACGCCATGCAGCTACCTCGATAACTCCGATGAAAACTGAACAGCAGAAAACTCGCTCTATGCCTCAGGAATACCTGTACCTGCACACATGGTGCAGGGAGTAATGTGAGTACTCCGACCCAGTGAGTAATAAATATAAATAATAACTGAAGGTAAGAAAACACGTTAAGGCACACAACACTCTATACAGAAGCAGTGAAATCATTTAAAATAACAATTCAGTGAAACATCATGGGAAAATTCTTTTAAACCAGTAAAAAAAAGATAATTTGGCAGTAAAATGACGAGTAGAAATCTGCCCCTCGGGCTCAATATCAAAACAACAAGTAGAAATCTGCCCCTCGGGCTCAGTATCAAAATAATAAGTAGAAATCTGCCCCTCGGGCTCAGTATCTCAGAACAGTATCAGCCCCTCGGGCTTAGTATCTCAGAACAGTATCAGCCCCTCAAGCTCAGAACAGTATGAAGCAACCAGTCAATGAAATAAGAGCACATAATTATTATGGTGGATAATGCAGATGAGGAATAAATGTGTGAGTGCAATGCAATGCATATGACGGTACCCTCTGGTACCCACTGCAACGTGCAGCCCGAGCCATCCATATTTATTTATCGTCGACGTCGCTCACTGGGGGTGTGTACAGACTCCGGAGGGGCTCCTACAGCCCAAGTGCAATAACAAGCCATCTCGTGGCATCAATCAAGTCTTGGTCAGTCATTGTTACCTGACCAATTTATATCACACAGTGCCATTGTTACCACTATTTCAAGTCACATCATACAGTGTCATTGTTTCCACTGTTTCAAATCACTGCTGCGGCATGCAGCCAGATCCATGCTCAGTCCAAAAATCATAATAAGCCCCTTGGGCATTTATAAAACAATAGTTCTCAGCCTGAAATATCATTTAGAAATATCATTTAAGTTTTAAAATCTTAAAAAGATGGCTGAGTTTGCAAAACAGTATTTAAAACCTTGGACTGAGATCAAATGATATGCATGTATGCGAAAACAGTGATGTCAATCCCTGAAGGATTCAAATAATTGGCACGAAACCCAAATGTAATAATTAAATCCAAGTAAGGATGATTTTCAATCTAGTTCAAGTAGAAAATACGGTAAAAATATCTCTCGGGACGGACTAAGTCACAATCCCTGTTGGTGCTCTACCCCACGCCCGTTATCCGGTGTGCAAGTCACCTCAATATAGCGCTACGATGTGAAACTCCGGGGTTTCAAACCCTCAGGACATCATTTACATCAATTACTCACCTCAAACTGGCTACTTCTTTAGCTCGTGACGCCTTTGCTCCTTGAATTGGCCTCCGGGTGCGTCGAATCTGCCCAAAATTACAACGAATATGTCGCATTATGCTAAAGGGACAATACCCAATCGAAAGCAATCGAAAAATATCAAAATTCACAAATTTGACAAAACCCGAGCCCCGGGACACGTCTCAAAACTCAGAAATTTTTATACCAAAATGTTCTTCGTCCTCTCACGAGTCCGTACATGTAAAGAACACAAAAATTGGAGCTCGTTTGACCCTTCAAATCGACCCTAGAAAATCTCAAAAGCACAAGCCCTAAAACTCCACTTTTCTACTGATTTTCATGTTCTAATTCACATATAATCTTGTATTTAATTTGAAAATAAGTAGAAACAACTCACCTTTGATGCTTGATAAAATCGCCCTTGAAATTCTCTCCAAAATCATCCAAGCAAAATGAAAGAAATGAAAGAAATAAGCCAAATCCGTGTTTAAAGAATCTGTCCGTGTTTCGTCGAGTTGTACCTTGCACTTGTCCTATACAAGTTGTACATCCTATTAAAAATTTTCCTTGTCAGACACCTTCTATTTAAACACCCATAACGTCTTGTATAATTATCAAAATTACAAACGGTTTGAAGATTTATAAACGAGACTCGAAGATTTTTAATTTGATAGGGTGTACATATATAACTCTTTATATATCCCGAGATATGAGCTTCTAAAGTCGGCTCCATGAAATCAGAAAATTCTGGAGAAACTTTTCCACCAGTCATCTTCAATCAATCGTAACTTTCTCTACAAATGTCCAAATTATGGTTTCCTAAGCTTTCTGAAAACTAGACATGAAGGGCTACAACTTTCGTTTTTGAATTATCTCAATATTCTTTGTATATCAAAAGATATAGGCCTCCGAAGTACGCTCCACGACTGCACATTTGCTGTCCAAAGACAGCTTAGAAGCAGAAATTGTAGCAGCTTTTTCTTTTCTTTTTGGGTCTGAATTCCATTCTGTTAACCTTCCGAAATCCACCCGAGGCCCTCGGGACCTTAACCAATTATATAAACATGTCCCACAATATCATTCAAACTTGTCCCAACCTTTGGAACACCCAAAATAACATCAAAACATCAAATCATCATCGGATTCAAGCCTATGAATCTCAAGAACTTCCAAATTCCATTTTTGATCAAAAACCCAACCAAACCACGTCTGAATGACCTCAAATTTTGCAGACAAGTCCAAAATGACATAACGAAGCTACAACAACTCTCGGAATTCCATTCCGACCCTCGGATAAAAATCTCACCTATCAACCGGAATTCGTCAAAATACTAACTTTGCCAATTCAAGCTTAATTCTACACCGGTCATCACAAAAATATTCTGGACACACTCCTAAGTCCCAAATCACCTAACGAAGCTGTCCGAACCATAAAATTCGTATTTCGAGCCCTCTAACACATAAGTCAATATCCGATTGACTTTTCCAACTTAAGCTTCCTTAAAAGAGACTAAGTGTCTCAAACCTTACCAAAACTAGTCTGAATGACTTCAAATTTTGCACACAAGTGACATTCAACATTACGGACCTGTACCAACTTTCGGAATCGCATTTCGACCCCGATATCAAAATTTCCACTTCCGGTCGAATTTTCTCAAAAACCTTCAAATTTCTATATTTAGCCAAAATGACTTCAAAATGACCTCCGAACATCCGAATTCACTTCCGATCATGCTCCCAACTCCAGAATCACCATACGGAGCTATTCCAAGACTCGGAATCCCATACAGACATCTATAACTATGAAATGCCTTCCAATCCAAATTTATGAAATTCTTCTAAAATACTAACTTCCACAATATACACCGAAATGCTCACGGGTTATCCAAAACCAAATACGGACATACGTCCAAGTTCAAAATCATCATACGAACATGCTGGAACTTTTAGATCCCAATTCCGAGGTCGTTTACTCAAAATTTCAATCTTAGCCATTTTCTTCAACTTAAGGTTGCCACAATGAAAAGTTTCTTTCCAATTTGACTCCGAATTTCCCGAAATTCAACTCTGACCATATGTACAAGTCAATATACCTGAAATGAAGTTGTTCATGACTTCCAACTACTGAATGACGTGCTAGAGCTCAAAATGAACTGTCGGGTCGTTACAACTATGGGGTTTTAGACTGGTACCTTCAAGCGGACAACTTGAGGAGAAAAAGCACGGAACCGTCGACTGCACCACTGATCGAATGGTTTTACCGCAAATAAGCCTTTTCAAATTTAAGGGTAATAAATAGGAAGAGCGCAACCACTCATCAAGCGTTGCTATAAGATTTAATACGAACGAGTGGAATATAATGTGGATCATGATATATACAACAATAAATAGCATGTAGTCAAGTATTTGCACGTAAGAAAAATAAATACAGTATTTAAATAATTGAAAGACGGTTACAAAAAAAAACAAAGAGACAAGTCAGTTTCATGAATAAAGAAACATAAATGCTTAAAAGAAAATAGGCAGTTAAATTCAAATAAGGGGAAAAGGTACGGGATAAAGCATGCTTGGACTAATTCACAAAAGATAAGTTCGTTATGGTAAGAGCCTAAAGGTATCCCCAGCGGGGTCGCCATACTCTTGCACCCCCTTTTTTCCCTCCGCGGAGAGAAGTCTGGGTTCCGACGTTCATGGGGGTAATAACTCATTTCCTTTTGGGATTTGGGTATTTGAAGAGTCGCCACCTAACAGATTTATGGTGCATTAGGGAACCTGGAGTAATTAACTCTTAGACTAGTTTGCATTACCAGAGATTAGGGTAAGGGCTCAAAATAATCTTGAGGGGAAGGTGTTACGCACCCATCTCGGCCCACAATGGTGGGTCCCGACCGAACTCATACTTATCAATTAGTCCTTTAAGAAACAAGGAGTTGAAACACATAACTTATAAATAAAAGCATATCGGACACTGTTTGACTCAAATAATAATAAGATAAAGAATTTGAGTAAGTTGCATATAAAAGAATAAAGTTTAAACACTGGGAATTGGAGAAAGGGGTCCTAGGTTGATTAGCCTACAAGATCACCCACACAATGGCCGGTAAACATTACTGAATAAGGGGCTACACGTGACATTAGTGCGTAGTCATCATATCTTTTTCTACCCAATTCCCCCCTCCCCTTTGGTCATAACCTAAAGCGGTTTATTAACCTTAAAATGTCTTATGCATGCACTACCCGTCTCCTCCTCGTGGCCCTGGAGGTATTTCAGGACATATACTTTTGGATAGTTCAAGACCCTCCTAAGGTTTTAAAGGATAAAAGTCTAGGCGTCAATCAAGAATAGTTAGGACTGCATTTAAAGGGAACAAGTTATAGGCCCACAGTTACCTCCACAAATATAACAAGTAATTGCACGTCTTCAAACAACAGTCAAGTATTTAAGAGAAGATCCTAGAACATGGTATCTAGGTGAGCAAGGATTACACAGCCTTGAATTAGGACAAAGTGTAAAAATCCCATTTAGCTTGCCTACTGGTTTAAACCTGTTAAATCTGGACAGTTTTAAATAGCAAAAGCACAGTTTCAGAGTTGAAGAATTAATCGCCCTATAAGCTTGGCTAAACGTAGACAATGATGTCCTAAGGGCAGGATATCTACATTGATTTAGTAAAACAACGAATAGTTTTAAACGAATACTTGAGATCCTATAGACATGTTTTCTAGCGATAGTAAATTAAGGCAGTGTTTGGAAACTCATTTAAAGAAACAGACACCAGTTCAAAAGGAACTAACATGGATTAAACTGATTTGTTTAACTAAATTGATTTTAAGTTCTATAGGCATGATTTCTGATTTTAATTCCTATAGGCATGGTATCTAATTGTTAAGAGCTGATGTTGGAACTTATAGGCATGATTTCTAGTGAAACAAATGTGAATACATGCAGTGGCAGAAATTGTACTCAATTACTTTACACTGTATAGGCATGGTATCTAGTTATTGAAGCCATTTAAATCCTGTAGGCATGATTTCTAATTACAAAGCCATTTAGATCCTGTAGGCATGATTTCTAATTATAAAGTTGATTTTAACCCTATAGACATGATTTTTAATATTGTGAAAGTAAAGCGAACATAGCAAGTGTATTAACACAATCCTATAAGCGTGGTATCTACCCGAATTACCCTAACAGATATAACTACCCATCCTTTTTCACTAATCACCCCAATGTTGTTTACAAATAATTATTACAGACCAGCTGAAATAAATTACATAAATAAATAAAGAAGTAAAAGAAGAAGTTAACTATAGGGAGCTTGAAGCAGGACCAAATGACTTCCCAAGCCTCCAATAGCCTCAATACCAAAGTTCCATAGACAATATCATGTCCAAGTATGTCAAAGTTCCCTAAGGACCTCAAGGATCCCGGGCAGTGCTCACACCTAGACCCTTTCTCAACAATAACTAATTTAAGTGCATTGTGGAAGGGTCAGCTCTAACATGCTTGAGTTCAAAGAGATCTCAAGGATCTCAAGGTAGTACGCATGCCAGAGGGGCAGAATCTAATACTCTAGGAGTAATGTGGGAGTGCATAATGACTTTGAAAGGGTTTGGTAGACAGAGAAAGAAGATCTTAATAGCAGAAAGAACTTCTATGATCAAAAGAGAGTTAAGAGTAGGAAGAGTTTAAGAAGACATTTAAAAAAAATAGTCAGAAAGCAGGCTAGAGAACATACAACTTCATAATAGATCTCACACAAAGGGAAGAGGTAGGGGAACACCTAGCATACACCTTAGTAATGGCAATCACATACATAGATGGTAGTTTTAAAGTTAAGTGAGAACACATAGGTTTAAGACACACATAAAATTTCATTACAACAGACTGTACCAGAAAAACATTCAAGATTTTAGAACAAGCAGGGTTTGGTCATGCTAAACAATATGAAACCATAAACTTAAAACATGCTTTGTGATACAATAATCTAGGCACGTTGATTGTATACTAAGTAAAATAGCCCATAAACTGGAAATCAAGATTGATAAACTGCAGAAACAAAGTAAACACATAGCTTGGAATGTGAATCAGAACATACCAGTTAAGGAGAGTATGCAGAATACAGAATAAAGATAATTCCAGTAATAAGCCATTGCTTACAGCCGGCTAAACAAATAGGAGTTTCAAGGAACAAAAGAGAGTAGAGAGCTTTTGAGAGTATAGTAGTGTAGATGAACTAGAGTTCCTTGTTCTCGTCGTTTGTTAAAAGAATAGGAAGTTTATATAGGAATCAAAAACTTAACAAACAAGGTAATAAATCAATTAAGATGTAAATCAGGAAACCACACGTAAATCAGCAAGATTTCCTTTAATCAAAGGACAGCTCAACCAACGGTAAAACATACTCAGTATTTAAGGAAAGGAATAAAGTAAAGCTTAGGTATAAAATAGGTAATTAAGGGTAAATGCACAGTAGTTTAATTAAGGAAACAAATCAATAATAATTAGCGAAGTTCAAACTAGGCAGGGAAAACAATTGAGGCAGGTAAATTCAATTAAGTTGAGTACAGAAGTAAGAATCAAACGTTTAAAGGAAAGTATTCCAATTAACCAGAGATTAAGGGATTCAAAATAATCAAGGGTTCAGTCAAAGAGGGAGTCATGGAAGAATCAACATGCTTAGCATATAAAATGAGGTAAAGCATGGGTAGTCAGGAATCGATACATAAGTTTAACAAACAAAAGTTAAACAACACTGATTCAAGGATAAGTATACAAGTCTTGCACGAATGGTCAGTATGAACACAAGCACATAGAATTAGTGAAAGCTCAAACTAAGAAACTCAGTAGAAGCATATTAAGGCAAGAAAGTGACAAGAACCCAAAGAAAGAACCATTCAGATATAATAATACTCAGAAACTAAAAAAGAAACCCAAAATTAGGGCTTTCAGCACAAACGAGTTAAGGTTGTATTAGACTCAAAGAATCAGTCAAAATATGCGAGAAACAGAAGTTTAAACACAAAAAAATCACTAAATAGAGTTTTAAAAGAAATTCCGTAAACCCTAATTTTAGAAAAGGATGAAAAATCAATTGAAATCATACGATTCTTGTAAAGAAACACAAGGCTATTGTAAAACACACAAGGAACAAACGCAAATCGTCTTAGATCTTTACAGATCTAGGAGTTGTTAGAAACAAATTTAGGGTTTCGAAGAGAACCATACAGAGACGAAGAAACTTGTTGAGAAAACCATAGATCGTGGCTAGTATAGGACAATTTCACTCGAAATCACACTAGGATGGCCAGGAACAAGCGAGAGATGAACCCTAGATGCAAGTCGACATGGCCCTGGTCCCTTGAGGGCCTTAGAGATTGCAAGAAAGACACGAGAGAAACCATTGGAGGCCTGAGAGATGGTGAGAGGTCACTGGAGATGGCCATAGATGGGGGGGGGGGTCGGTGTTTGGAGATTAGGGTTTAGGTTGAGAGTTTTTGAGAGCAAAGGGGATTTGAAGGCGGCGGTGTAAATGAAAATTATAGGGTTTGTGGGGGTCTTTAGTTTAATCTTTGTGATCAACGGCTGGGATTAAAGGGTGTGAGAGTCGGATCATGCATTTGGGGAGTGGGCCGGGTATTTTAATCAGAAATTGGGCTGGGTATTAGGATTGGACTGGGTTGAATTGGGGTTAAAATTGAAATATGATGAGGCCATATTTTAAATAGCCATTTTAAGACTAATAATTTATAAGAAATGATAAATGATTTCTGAAAAATAATTTCGTGTACTAAAATGATTTAAAATAATTTTTTAACATTTCAAAAATAAAAAAGACCATTTTATGTATTAAAACGTAATTATGCTTTAATAGGGATAGTATTGCAAATATATGCAAATTAACTAAAAAAATGTAAATGTAATTATAGAAAATGCACTAAAAATATTTCAGCAGTATTTTGGCATAAATATGGAATTTAAATAGCTAAATTACCACAAAACAATAGTCTGAAAGATAATTATTGGAAATTTTATGAGTAAAAAGGGAGGAAATAAACCAATTTGAAGCCTTTAAAAATTATAGAAAAATTATAAAAATGCTTATACATGCTTATATAGGCATATATGCTATTTGAAAGTATATATATGTATTAAAAATATATAGAAAAAATTGGGTATCAACAATCACATAACCTCCTATACCAACGCAATCGGGGACATTTCGGGGTCTATTTACCCCATCAGAACCAATGACAAGTCTAATAGAATCATCAATTAAGAACTGAGGATGGTATGAGATCGATACCAGCCATACGACACGGATCAGAGGGGAAATGGATCTAGGCGCCACCCAACAAGGAACGACAAGAGAAATGATCGAAGACCGAACCGTTGGGGCTTGACGAGCAAGAGCGGGTTTGACAGGTCACTTGGGAGTAGGGAAGAACCGAGATTATTGGAATATAATTTCAACATAAACGCTTAAAGTATAGTGTCGGCCGTATAACGCATCAAAGAGACTAAGTGGCCAAGACCACTGCAGTCTGCTCCCACCCAGAGTGATCATAGTTTGGTGTGTAAATACCACAGTACTCACAACCATATTACCGAAGATTGTTGACAACTAAGAGAAGAAGTAGCTCGATTTTTCAACAATAGGTACCTTCGAGAATTCCTAATCGAGTGAGCCAACAAACAGGTCGAACAAAAGGAGCCCCAGCACATAATCAACATGATCATTGGAGGAGTTGATGAACCCCAAGGGCCAATAACAAAACACACCAAAGTATCTATCACGAGATAAAAATGCACCCAAGATTACGTCCCGGAAGGAGCCATCTCATTTAGTGACGAAGACACCAAGGGCATCGTCCAACATCACAACTATGAACTAGTAATATTCGTACTTATTAATAAATCACAGGTTAAACGTGTGTTGATTTTATTGATCTAGGTAGCTCGACCAACATTATCAGATCGAGGGTCTTTGAACAACTAGGTTGCTAGACCAAATCGTACCGCCGGTTCGGGTATTGAACTGATTCAACCTGGCATGCGAGACCATGAAGGGTGAGATAACTTTACTGATAAACACTACTGGGACCACCCAAGAAAAAAAGTTCTATGTGATCGAAGGGAATATGAGGTACAACGCACTGTTTAGAAGGAAATGAGTTCACTACATGAGAGCGGTGCCTTCGAGCTTACATTAGGCGCTGGAATTTTCCACTCTGGGAGGAGTCAAAACAGTCTACGGAAAATAAGCTGCCACAAAGGAAATGTTCCTTGTCAATGAAGTTATCCCGATGCCTGAGGTTTCAACATCAAAAAGCAGATAACCGACCAAAGAAAAAGAAACTAAATAGCAATCAATGATGCCATCCTCAATCGAGTTGGAAAAACAAAAGGCGCACGGAGCGGACGATAAGGATGATGCATCTCAAGATCTTTCATAGCATCCGATGACACCGACACCACTAGATCGACGATCGAGGAGTTGGAGCAAGTTATATTGATCGAGCACCTACCGGATCGAAAGGTATACTTGGGCACGGGACTAACCCCCGAGCTAAGGAGAAAACTTATTGATTTTCTTAAAACTAATGCTGATTGTTTTGCCTGGTTCCATATAGACAAGACAGGAATCCCACCAAAAGTAACAACTCACAAATTGAGCTTGGATCCAAAGTTCCATCCCGTTAAGCAGAAGAGAAGGCCATAGTCCGAGATCAAACACGCATTCATCAAGGACGAGGTATCTAAACTTTTGAAAATTGGTTCCATCCAGGAAGTTAAATACCCAGATTTGTTAGCTAACGTAGTAGTCATACCTAAAAAAGAAAATAAATTTAGGATGTGTGTAGATTATTAGGATCTAAACAAGGCATGTCCGAAGGACTCTTTCCCTTTGC
Organism: Nicotiana tabacum; assembly: GCF_000715075.1. Taxonomy (NCBI): domain Eukaryota; kingdom Viridiplantae; phylum Streptophyta; class Magnoliopsida; order Solanales; family Solanaceae; genus Nicotiana; species Nicotiana tabacum. The sequence continues at coordinate 181,608,592 of NC_134087.1, read as the reverse complement.
CTAATATCGATCTAATGATCGACGCGACGGCCGAAAATGAGACACTGAGTTTTCTTGATGCTTATTTCAGGTACAACCAAATTCAGATTGATCCGAGCGATCAAGAAAAAACTTCTTTCATAACCAAATTCGGCACCTACTATTACAACGTAATGCCGTTCGAACTAAAGAATGTTGGTGACAAATACCAACGCCTAGTTAACCGGACGTTCGAAGAACAAATAGGGAAATTAATGGAAGTTTATAGATGATATGTTGGTCAAGTCACTGCGAGCATAAGACCATTTGAAATATTTGTGGGAAATCTTCGTCATATTAAAAAAGTACAACATGAAGCTAAACCCGGAGAGGTGTCATACAGGGTCAGATAGGGAAAGTTTCTCAGGTTCATGGTATCTAACCGCGGAATAAAAATCAAGCCAAACAAAATAAAGGCCATAGAAGACATCACTATAGTCAACAATGTTAAGGAAGTACAAAGGCTGACCGGGCAGATAGCCGCGTTGGGGCGGTTCATTTCAAAATTGTCGGATAAGAGCCATCGCTTATTCTCACTATTGAGAAAGAAGAATAACTTTTCTTCGACCCCAAAATGACATCAAGCTTTAGAAGAACTCAAGCGATACCTATCGAGCCCTTCCTTGCTGCATAGTCTGAAGGCGTACGAACAGTTATGCCTCTACTTGGCGATTTTTGAGGTGGCGGTAAGTGGTGTCTTGGTCTGGAAAGAAGAATGTATGCAATTTCCTATTTATTATATTAGTAAAACTCTAGGTAATGTCGAAACAAGGTATTCGCACTTAGAAAAATTAGCACTCACCTTACGAAGCGCTTCTAAGAAATTAAAACCGTACTTTCAATGCCACCACATATGTGTTGTGACCTCTTATCCACTGAGGAATGTCATGCATAAACCTAAGCTCACGGTCCAGTTGGCTAAATGAGCCATAGAAACTAGCGGGTACGATATCGAGTACAAACACCGGACCACCATAAAATATCAAATTTTGGCAGACTTTGTGGTCGACATTATGCCGGCCTTGGTACCTGAGGTCGAGAAGGAATTATTGCTCACTTCTAGGATTGGCTCGGTGATTTGGACCCTATTCACAGATGATTCCTCCAACTCGAAGGGGTCCAAGCTCGGTATCATACTGAAACAGCCTTCGGGTAATGCAATTAGGTAGTCTATTAGAACTGTAAAATTGAATAATAATGAAGCCGAATATGAGGCTATGATTACAGGTTTAGAACTGGCAAAGAGCCGGAGGCCAAAGTGACGAGGCCAAATGTGACTCTCTCCTTGCTGTAAATCAAGTCAACGGGACGTTCGAAGTAAAAGAGGAACGAATGCGGAGGTACTTGGATAAGTTGCAGGTGACCTTACACCAATTCAAGGAATGGGCTCCATAGCACGTACCTCAGGATCAAAATAGAAAGGCCGATGCGCTGGCCAACTTGGGATCATCTGTCGACTCTGATGAATTTGACTAGGAGAAAGCAATACAATTAATGAACTCGGTGGTAGAAGAAGGTCACTCCGAGGTAAACTAGACAAGCTTGACTTAGGATTGGAGAAACAAATACATAGACTACCTGAAGACAAGAAAATTCCCATCAGATCCCAAGGTGTCAAGAGCCCTACGCACCAAAGCTGACATGTTCAGCTCATCAAGGGGAAATTGTTCAGAAGATCTTTTTTCGGCCCACTAGCTTGGTGATTGGGTCTAGGGGAGACTAAATAAGTCGTGAGAGAGGTCCACGAGGGCACTTTTAGGAACAACTCAGGGGAAAAATTCCTGGTTCGAAAGTTAATCAAAGCCAGCTACCACTGGAACGAGATGTAGAAAGATGCAAAAGACTTCGTATGAAAATGCAATGAGTTTCAAAGACACGCCCAAATGATTTATCAACCGAGAGATATGCTTCACTTGGTCCTATCGCCATGGCCATTTATGAAGTGGGGGGTGAATATCGTTGGTCCCTTGCCATGGGCATGATAAGTAGGGATTTTGACTGCTTATTAGCACCTTTTTGCTCTTATCTTAGTCTGAAAGTATCGAATAGTGTTCCTAAAATTAATGAAATCGTACAAATTGTAGGAATGCTGGAAGGTAGGTCTCCCATGATTAATTCCGACTAAATAATGAGCCTTCTGAAGCACAAGGAAATAAAGGGCGTAGAAGAAAAGATGTGCGGTCCGCAGAAGGAATCTGTGGCCGCAGAAGAAATTGCGGACCAGAGAATTCCATCTGCGGCCGCAAACCAACAAGGAAAACCCAATAGGACTTTCAACAATGTACGGCCACAGAACTGGGCTTTTGCTGACAGATTCAAAGTTTAGAGAATATTCAAGAAGGTGAAGTCCTGAAACCCTTGTGAAGTGTGGACTGCACAAGAATTGTGCCGCCGCAGAAGATTGCCTCGCGGCCGCAATCCAAAAATATACGGTCGCAGAACTTACCTTCCTACCAAATTGTAGAAATCTGCGGACCACACATGGAATTGTGTGGCCGCAGAACCTCCCGAGGGCATTTTTGTCTGCGATTTTTGGCTCTGTATAAATAGATGAGTTTCACAAAATTAGGTCAAGTCTGAACATCTAAAGTTGCTGTAGTTGTTTTCTTTTACTATTTTAGGAAGTTTTAGCATATTTGGGTATTTTAACATTATTTTCATCATTTTAATCTTCCATTATGAGTTTAATTAGTTTTTTTCTCTATTTTCTGTAATTTCCATTATGAGTAGCTAGACTTTTACTAGGGTTGTGGCCCAACCCTAATGTGTAAACCTTATATGTAATTAATTTAGTACTTCTTTATGATTGGATGTTGATTAGTAAGCTTCGTTCATGCTTCAATTTTAGAATTAATGGTTTCACACATTGATTCGTGTCTATTTGACGTAGTATCTACTTGAGAAATAAGGACCTAGTCTAGGATAACATAGCTAACAAAGAATTGGGTTAATTGGGAGATTGATTAACCTAATTAAAGGGTTCAACCTAGAGATAATAATAACCTGACTTGAGCTTTTATCAACTGTTTTAGTTTATACCCAATTAGGCTTGAGAAAGCCAAATTGGGCAAAATCACTCTCTGACCGAGAGATATTGAGTGGGTACTGTAAAATTGAGAGCTATACTGCACCCCAATAAACAAAACAAGCATTAACTTCTTTATCCCATTAGGCAAACACCTAGGTAATGGTCACAACCCTATGTCTTTTACCTATTTAGAAAAACCTCAAAAACATTTACCTCTAGTCTATTTTATTTAGCATGCATTCATTAGAGTAAATGTAGAAGTATAAAACAAATCTCTGTTTTGGACGTGCAATCTAGATAACCCATTTCCTTATTTCAAATAAATACCCCAACACCCCTCATAACTCCCAGTGGATTCGACCCTGACTACTAGTTTGGTATTTATTATTTCATACACCTGTATCATATCTCTTAGTGAGGTATGTTAGGGACGTCATCAATTTTTGGATCCATTATCGGGGAGTTAAAACGGTGTTAGCTATATATTCAGATTTATTTTTGGAATATCTTCTTTTCCTTCCGTGTTACTAACTTGTGTGAAACAATTTTAGGTACAATCATGGATGCAAACAATGAACTCGGAATTATGCCTTTGGGGGACGTGGACGTCGAGGATGAGCAAGTTGATGAGGTTCTGCCCAAACTTCAAGCAAATAGAAGAGGCCGGGCGCCTCATGAAAATGTTCCCTCTCCACCCCCAACTCCACCACGATCGGCTCCACACCGAGTGTTACCCAATGAAGGGTATGCTAGTGCAATAGTCTCTCCTCGTATTAGGGCAGACAACTTCCAAATCACCAATGTGATGCTCACTTTGATAGAGCAACGAGGTTTCTTCACCGGTGCTCCAAGTCAAAATACGAATAAACATTTGAAGGGGTTTGTGGACACTTGTTGGGGGAGCAAACAAACAAATGTCTCCAAGGATGCATTGAGTCTAAGGTTTTTTTCCCTTCTCTCTACGTGGGAAAGCTTTAGATTGGTTGGAACGATTACCGAACCATTCCATTCGTACTTGGGATGAGTTAGAGGAGAAATTTATTGCTAAGTTATTCTCTCCTAGGCATATATCTACACTTTGATATGAGATTTTGGCATTCAATCAAGAGCTCAATAACCACTACACGAGATATGGGAGCGATATAGAACAATGGTCAAGGAATGTCCCAACAACAATATGACGGAAAACATGATTCAACAAACCTTCTATTATAGGATTAACATGACCAACTAATATGTAGTCAATCAACTTGTCGGTGGAAATTTTATGACGATGCCTTATGCGGAGGCTTGTGAGATTTTGGATGAAATGGCGGAAACATCAATGGCATGGCAATCCCGGGCTAATGTTCCACAAGGTGATCCGAACATGATCCACCTTCACAAAGAGTTGCATGACCATGGGCAAGCCATTGCTGAATTGACTACTACCATGAATCAACTAGCAAAGGCTCAACTTCATCAAGTGCAAAATCCTAAGCAAGTCAGTGCCATAGAAGGGGTGAACATGATAGTAAAAAGAAAAGGAACAAGGGTCCACAAGTGTAAAATTGAGTGGAGCATTATGTGCAAGAGGATAGTGGTTTTGATCAAGTTGATTCTTATAATCAACAAGAAGAGGAGGTGCAATATGTAAAAGACTTTCAAGGGCAAAGAAACAACTTCGAACTCCCGAACCAACAATAATGGCGACCTCAAAATAATCAAGGCAATTGGAATTTTAACTACCAAGGAATTTAGAGTGGTGGAAACAGCCAAGGAAATTTGAGTAGTGGCAGCAATCAAGGGAATTGGCATAACAACAACAACCAAAGAAATTGGAGTGTAAATAATAAAGGAAATTAGGGGGTGGGGGGGTTAACAATCAAGGCGGATGGAACAACAATCAAGGCAATCGGGGGTCGGGGGTCGGGTTTTCAAAGGCCCTCGATGTATCAACAACCGAGCAACACGCCTCCTTATCGTTCCCACTGTCCAAATTCTTCAAACAATGAGATGGGGCATATTTAAAATATGTTCAAGCAAATGATGGAAAAGAATGCCGATTCGGATGCCCAACTTGCCTCACACAACACATCAATCCGCAACTTAGAAGTTCAAATGGGACAAATGTCTCAATCTCTAAATACTCGCCCTAAGCGGGTGTTACCAAGTGATATGGTGGTAAACCCGAAGGGTGGGAACAATACGGGACATGCCATAGCCGTTACTACAAGAAGTAGAAGAGGTGGGAATGCAACCCACCTCAAGTCAAAGGCAACTTGTGGATGATGAGAAAGTGGTGCAAGAAGAGGAGATCCCAAACAATGTGGTGCTACCTAATGATGAGGTTCAGATTGATATTGATGAAAATGTTGAAGAGACTCAAGAGGAAGTGCACCCGTCTAAGGATTACATTATTGACATACCGGAACAGGTAGTGCAAAGGGCTAAGGCACCATTGCCTAAGCCTCTACCTCCATACCCTCAAAGACTTGCCAAGAAAATTGTGAAAACCAATTCAAGATGTTTATTCAAATGATGAAGATTCTCTCAATCAATATTTCATTGGTTGAAGCTTGGAGCAAATGCCCTATTATGCAAAGTTCATGAAGGATCTTGTGACAAAGAAGTGGTCAATGAATTTTTAAACTATCAAAGTCACTCATCAAGTGAGTGCAATTGTGCATTCAATGGCTCCTAAGTTGGAGGATCCCAGTGCTTTTACAATTCCTTATAAAATTGGAAGTGCCGAGTTTGCTAAAGCTCTTTGTGATCTTGGGGAAAGTATCAATTTGATGTCATATTCAGCTTTCAAGACGTTAGGAATTGGGCAACCAAGGCCCACCTCTACGGGAAAGGCTCTTTGTGATGTTAAGGCCGGAGAACATACTTTCCGGGTTGGTGATGAAAAACTGATTTTCCATGTGTGCAAGTCCATGTGGAAACCGAATAGCAATGAGGTGTGCTCTTTTGTGGACTTGGTGACCGATGTTATTGTTGATGAAACAAGTTCTACAATCAATGTTGGTGATATGTTGGAGGTTGTCTTACTCAACTTTGATGATGACGAGATGGATGGCTTCATGGAATGTGTGAGCTCCTTGCAAGGATTGGGGTCATACAACTATGCACCCCGTAAATTATCCTTGGATCTTGAAAATAGGACAACTCCTCCTACAAAGCCTTCTATTGAAGAGCCACCTACCTTGGAGTTGAAGTCATTGCCTCCACATCTTTTGTATGAATTTCTTGGTCCTTGTTCTGCTTTACCAGTTATTCTGTCCTGTTGTTTGACTAACGTGCATGTGTATTCCACTTTGGCGGTACTACAAAAGCGGAAGAAGGCTATTGGGTAGACCTTGATGGATGTTCAGGAATAAGCCCTTATTTTTGCATGAATAAGATCAACTTGGAGGATGGCACCAAACCATATATTGAACATCAAAGGAGACTCAATGAGGCTATGCAACAAGTTGTCAAAAAATAGATTATCAAATGGTTGGATGCTGGGGTTGTATATCCCATCTCTGATAGTTCGTGGACTTCTCCGGTTCAATGTGTCCCAAAGAAGGGGGCATGACGATGGTCACCAATGACAAGAATGAGTTGATTCCTACGAGAATCATGATCGGTTAGAGAGTATGTATGGACTATCGGAAGCTCAAAAAAGTCACAAGGAAGGATCACTTTCCACTTCCTTTCTTACATCAAATGTTCGATAGATTGTATGGACGTGTTTTATATTACTTTCTTGATGGGTATTCGGGCTACAACCAAATTCTTATTGCTTCAGAAGATCAAGAGAAAACAACCTTTTTTACATATTCCTATGGTACTTTTGACTTCAAGCGGATGCCATTTGGTTTGTGCAATGCACCGACAACTTTTCAAAGGTGTATGATGGCTATTTTCACAGACATGGTGGAGGAATACCTTGAAGTTTCATGGATAACTTCTCGGTGGTTGGATTTTCTTTTAATGATTGTCTTGCGAATTTGGATAAAGTACTGAAGAGATGTGAAGAAAAAAATTTGGTGCTCAATTGAGAGAAATATCATTTCATGGTCGAGGAGGGCATTGTCCTTGGCCACAAGATTTTAAAGAATGGAATTAAATTTGACAAGGCTAAGATAGAGGTGATTTCTAAACTTCCACCTCCAACATCAGTGAAAGGTGTTCGGAGTTTCTTAGGCCACGCGAGATTTTACCTGTGCTTCATCAATGATTTTTCTAAGGTGGTGAACCCGTTGTGCAAGCTTCTCGAGAAGGATGCTAAGTTTAGTTTCAATGATGATTGCATGAGAGCTTTTGAATTGCTAAAGTTCAAGTTGACAACTACTCCCATCCTCACCACTCCAAATTAGAGTGTTGTTGATACCCAATATTTTCCTGTATATTTTTCATATATACAAAATACTTTTAAAATAACATATGTACGCATATATAAGCATTCCCAAGTGTTTTATTATTTTTCTCAATTTTTAAAAGATTTTTAAAACCAATTTATTATCCATTTTAGCATCACAAAATTAATAATTACTCCCAAAATCATCAATTTTGGTGAATAATTTATTTTATTCCCATATTTATACCAACATATAGTTAAGATAATTTTTTATATATTTTTACGAATTTATTTGGTATTTTTAAAGCTAAATTGCATATAATTACAATTCTAGCCTACTTTAAGATTTAATAGCATTTTTATAATCATAAAATTGGTTCCAGTATTTTTAAATTAATATTTATATATTATTTACTAATTCAGTACATTTAATTTGTTTTTAAAATCATTTTTACTATTTTTGTAAAATAAAAGGGAAAACTGGCTATGTAAATTTTAGCCTCATTTTGTTTCAATTTTAGCCCCATCACATTTCAATTTTAGCCTCCAATTGACCCAATCTTAACCCCCAATTGGACCAGCCCAATTTCAATTTTAACCCGACCCCTTAACCCATTCACTAACCCGCCCGACCTTTCTTTTAATCCAGGTCGTTGATCGTTTCGGTCAACGTCCACGATCGTCCCTTACCATTTTAATTCACCTAACCCTACCCTAATCCCCCATTTCATTCTGATAGACGCCTTTGGATACTCTCCTCTCCTAAAACTTTCTTGAAGGTTCCTCGGAAACCTAGTCATCTTCTACCCTTTTCAACCACACTTTGACCGGAATCCATGGCTTCTCAGGCCATGGATGGCCTGTACTCACCCTCATCCACCATTAAACTCTGGGTGTTCGAATTTTCGAGGTCCGACCTCGATGGTGTCCTTTCAGATCTCTATAGATCCAAGGTTCTCTGGCCTCTCTGGCCTGACTCCGGCGTATTCAGGCATCGGAAGCCTATTTCTGACCTCTCTGACTCAAGATCGGACCTTCTTCCAAGCCTTTCTCATCTCTAGGGTTTCTCTGAAACCCTAAGCTATTCGAGGTTTTTCTCTGGTTGTTTTCTTATATCTATGCTACATCTGTGTTCTACTGAAGTTTTGAAACGTTTTCCCTAATCTTTTCTTTCAAAATTTGTTTCTCTTCGATTTAGGGTTTTTGGAAGAAAAAAAATCTTAAAATGATTTCTGATGCTTCTTCTTCTTTTCTTTATGTGAATCTGTTTGTGCTATGTTTGTATGTTCTCTTTTCCTACCTAGCATGTTCTTCTCTTATTTTTATGTTTGCCTTATTATGCATGTTCTTCTATCGTGCTTCGTTCTTCCTTCTACTGGTTCCTATACCATACTTTCACATGTCTATCTTATGTGTTCCTTTACTATATTTTTCTACTAAGCTTTAATCTTTTGTTTGCCTTTACTAGACCTTTGTTTGAGTTCTAAACATGTTTCATCTACTGTTTCTTAAATTTATATCACCTCTGTTCTCTTTTGAACTTGATTAAGTTCCGAGCTTTTCTTAAAACATGTTCTTTATGCTTCAACTCAGTTCGGCATTCTATTTGCCTCAAACCTGCTATTCTATCTGTTTGTTTTCTCATGAGTCTCTGTAAGAGATCTCTGGACCTGTTTCAGTCATTTGTCTTCTTTTCTATGTATCTGACTCGAGTTGAAAATCCTAGGGTTTGGGGTTTTTGGCGAGTTTCGATCTTGTGTTTAAGACTACGGTTCTATTTTGGAACTCTAGGTTTCTCATACTCGTTTTGAGTCTTTGTACTGAACTCGAACTTCTTTGACTCTAAACTTTTTTATGCTAGGCTTTTCTAATTAGCATGACAACTCTTTCTTGATTCACATGTCTGTGCACTTTATATATGATGAATTCTTTCTTCAAAAAAGGTTTTGCCAATTTGCGATTGATTCAGAATTCCTTTTAATAAGGATCGATTTATTGTGACTGATTTTCTTTAATTAAACCTTTCTTCACCTTTTCTGGTTGGATTCATTCATACCAAAACTCAATTTCTGATTTTTTTACTGGCTGTTGATTGATTGTCTTTCCTTATTTGCACAAAACATGTTGCAATCTAACTCTTTACTTAAAAAACTTCTGTGTATTTACCCTTCTTGTGCTACTTTGGAAAAGATCTTGATCAAACTCTTTCCTTAATTAGCCTTTACCCGTTTAAAATCAGAATCTCTTAATTGAAGGGGAACTTGTATAATTAATATCTGAATTATTCTCTTACCTTTTCTTACTTGCTTTATGCACTATAAAGGGCACGACCCTTCTGCACTTTTAGGGACTTCCAATTCAATACTCTTTAAGACCTTGAGTTTAACACTTACACAACACTTATTGAACACTTTCAATTTCAATACTCCTATATTCTCAATTCAACACTCTACTCTCTTCTGAAATCTTCTGGCTGTGTGTTTGCAATTTGGCTTTACTACTGCTCTTCTCTTCTTATTTCCCTGAAACTGGTATGTTCTAATTTAACTTTCGGCTTCATCCCTATGTGTTTGCTTTACAGTTTCAACAATATTGTCTACTTTGCTGTTTATGTTCTGTATTGAATATGATGTTCTCTTTGCATCTGTTGCTGTGTGAATTCCCCATACCTTATTCCCTTCTATGTGTTTGAGTTAAGGTTCAGGCATGGCAGTATCCAAATTGCTGCTCATGTCTGGACCTGATCCTTTAATGGATCCTAACTCCCAAACAATGTGGCTAACAGGCTGGTTAGGGGTGTGCCAACACTCCTAATTGCTGGGTATGACCACCAGTCTGTCTTGGCCTTCCCCAAAATCCCCTCTATGCACTTGCACTCTCTCTTAGATTCTAAGTTCTGCCCCCTTCCTATGAGCCTTGCTTTGGGACCTTGAGCTCCCTCTGAATTTGGACATTTGAGGGCCGACCCTTTCATACTGCACTATAATCTAATACTACAATATATTTGGGTGTAAGCACTACCGGAGTCCACTTGAGACTCTTAGGGAACTCTGACACATCCCAAATAGGAGAAAGACTTTGGAATTTGATCTTTTGAGTTTGTTTACTTCATGCTTTAGACAGAAGTCTGAATCAGGCTCTCCTTGGTTGGGATTTTAGCTTTCTGATGTAATTTTTACTTTCTTTTCTTCATTCTGGGCTGTAATAATTTGTAATAACTCATTGGGGCTTATAGTAAAAAGGGGAGGGGTACTCATTATCAGATTCCCGGTAGCGGAACCAATTTGTTTAACCAAAAAATAGGTTTTTAGTCAAAGCTAAAAAATAAGAAGAACACGGGTTACTGATAATAGGAAAAGAATATAAAGAAAAGACTTTTGAGAATAAGATAATAGGAAAGCAAGTAAATCAAGTGTATTCCAATAATTCCTTGTGTCGTACAATTGTTGGTTCTTTCCCCTTTTATAGCTTTTTTGAGACTAGGAGCCTTGCCTTAAGCTATAATGAGGCAATAATGAGTAATGAATGTCATTTAATAATATGTTACACAATCAGATATTAAACAAATATTCTCTAACGTTTTTAATATTTAATACGCATTAAATACTGTATCTGGTCTCTCATAGACTACCAGGTTCATTCCTTTAATTCCCTTTGATCTTTGTGCTTTAAGTGTCTTGAATAGGTGCGAGCTCTGCATCTTCTGAGTAATTGCCCGTGCCTCTTCCACAACTTTTGCTCGCATCTGTTATTGCTCGTGTCTCTTAGCTAACTTTGTTCCTTTGACTATTTGACTGATCCACGTGTCACAACACGTCATCTCTAATATGTAAACTCGATTTTTCCCAATACAGATAGTCCCCCCACTTTCCATTTATTTATCAATTAAATATTTGGGAAGTGGATTGCATTAAAAAGGGAATTTTTGCTACCATTAATGATATGACATCATTGACGCTTCAATTGTCTTTTCTATTAAATGCTCTGTACACGTGTCATTCTCCTATCTATTCTGTAGTTTTGTAGCCTTTTTCAAGGCTTTTACGGCTCCACTATTCACGAAGAGCTAGTTACCTTTATTATAGGCTTTCCATCATTACACTTCTTGCCTTTGACGGTCGTTTTCTTATAAATATACACTTTTTATCTTTTTATTTTCTTCTGCTTTTTTTGTAGAAACGATGGGAGTCGTGGATGCCATCCCTGATTTCCGTGGTTGGGTAGATAAGTTGTTGAAGACCGCGCCTGTGGCTACTCCTTCTGAAGTTGGCATCGTTACTTCTGATGCTTCTGCCTCCTAGTGACCAGTTTTTATAATTGTTTTTGTTTTTTCTATTTGGAAGATGATGATCAAACCCTTAGTTTGTTTTTAAGGGTTTTTTGGAAGGAAAAAGTCCCCAGTTCTCATAATGGGGCATTTGTATAAAACATTTTTGATGACTAAGTTTATACTTAGTCTTTAGATTTTGAATATATTAAGAATTTTTATTACTTCTATTTGTTCTATTCTTGCCTCTTTATTTTTAAGGACTTAGTGAATAGCTTGCATTTTTATCCTTTGAAAATGCTTTCATGATTAATCTCATGACTTAATAACATGAGTTTTATAAAAGAGGGTCCTTTTATATTTCGACACTTAATGAAGAAGACGTCTCAACTTCATAATGGTGTTATAATATGATGAAAGAAATAGGAACACACATGTTTATTTTGAATAACTTTGACAAGTTTTTATTTTCAAACTTTGACAAGTTTTGAATAACACCTTACATGTATTTGAATTACATCTATAGCTTTCTCATAACTGTTTTTCTTGTAACAGATTTTTACAAAAGAAGAACAATAGAAACAGGATTTTTCCTTATAACCCGTTTTGATATATAGTCTTTACCCTAACTGTTTTGAGGGTACATTGGATCCCTTTAGCTTCGAAACATTAGGAAGGATTTGAGAAGTGACTCCATTGTTCTCATGGGAAAGAACACTATGATGAGTGTTTTGATGGGAAAGAAGACTATGATGAATGTCATGTCTTCATAGTTGTAAGCACGTGATTTTTTTCCTATGAAAGAATTACTCCCAAAAAATTCAAAATAAAACGATTTTCCTTGGTGTGCAATTTTGAGAATTTTTGTGTTATTTTTCTTGTATTGTTTGCATTTGTCTGCGCATGTTTATTTTATAAATTAATAAAAAATATAAAAATACGTCGCATTTGCGTTTAGGATTTAAGTTTACAATTGTTAGTAATTAACTTTGTTTTATAAAAATAAAAATTACAAAAATAGGCATCTTTTTTTTATTTTTAACATTTTATGTCCAATTGTACAATTTTATGCTTAATTATTACTTAATTGTGTGTTAATTGTTATTGGGAGTTAATTTGCGCTTTTATAAATTAATTTAGTTCTATATGATAATTTAAGGATTTTTAGAATTTAGTTTAAGAAAAATAAAAGAAGAAAAGAGAGCAAAAGTGTACAGAAAATCGGAATTGGGCTCTTCTTCAAATTCAAGCCACAGGCCCAAAAAATACCCAACCTTCCCCATCACCCGGTCCATCTCAACACGGGCCGACCCGGTCCTCCCCATAACCCCTCTTAATTTTTCATTTTTCCCAAAAAACAAAACAAAAAAAAAAATAAACCATCCGCCCCTCTCTTTCTCTCTTCTCCTTCACCATCTCCAAACCCCAAGCTCCACTCCCATGGCTGCCCGTGGACCACTGTTGCGGCTTCATCTTCTTCATCATCCTCACGACCTCCAACTCGAGCTTCGCTAGCTGCCTTCATCTACGTCCGTCCATGGGCGACACCAAACCATCACCATCGTCTTCCTCCTCAAGCTCCAGCCCCGTCCGCCATTAACGCACAGCAATGCTGCTGCATTGCTACCTTCTTCATCGTCGTCCTCCACCAATGGCTGCCCAAACCACCCTCATATTCTTCTTCATTCCATGAACGTCGAACCACCATGAACGACCTCTCCATTCCATGGCTGCCATGGCTGCTGCTGCGTCTTCTTCTCCTCCGTCGCTGCTGCTGCTTGCTTTTGCTACGTCCAACCATGGACGAGCTGCAGCTCGTTGCTGTTGCTTCTCTTCCTTCTGCCATGGCTGCTGGCGAGTTGCTGCTGCCCGATGATTCTTCCTCGTCCAGCTTCGACGGATACCAAACGACCATCTTCTTCGATGGTCCGTTCGTGGTCATCTTCGTCGTCGAGCTATTTTGGTGCAATATTTGTTTCCGGGCAGATTTGTTTTCGTTCGAGTTCATCGTCGTTCTGATACGGTTAGTTGGTTTAAGTTTCATTTTTGTCCGTAATTTGTTTTATATTTTCGGATCTGAAATTAGACATGTTTGATATTAATTTCATGTTTATCGTTTTTTTATTTATTTTTTCAGTTTGTCTCATTTATTTATTTATTAAAAGAAATGTTTAGTTTAATTTTAATGTTATTAGATTCAAATTGAAATTTAATTAATTAATTTTTCAGTTTGTTCATGTGTTTTTATTTATTAAAAGAAATTGTTAGTTTAATTTTAATGTTGTTAGATTCAAATTGAAATTTAATTAATTATTACTTCAGTTTGTTTCATGTGTTTTTATGTATTTTGTAGAAATTTAATGTTGTTAGATTCAAGTTAAAATTCAATTAATTATTTCTTCTTCGGTTTGTTTTTATTCGTTTAAAAGAATTTAGTTGTAATATAGAAATATGTTAGTTTAATCGCTTGGATCATCCATCTTTGTTGATTAGCTTAGATTTAATTCGTGTTCATCTTTTGTTTGAAGTTCGTTCTTAATCCGGTGATTTAGTGTGAGTTTATATTTTAATTCTTGATTTAATTTGAATATTTATCTTGGTTGTAATGTTGGTGGATTTAGTTTAAAGTTCAAATGATTATTGAATTTAGAAATTCAAATCTACTTGTTTGTTATGTTCAATTTGTTAATATTATTAAATCTGAAAATATATGTGTTGTTAAAAGATATTGTTCAGTCAAAATAATTCCCGTTTTCTTTGTTGTTCATCATATAGTTTGAGTTTGTTCATAAAATTTGATTAGGAATTGGTTATAGCTGCTATATTTTGGTTAGAATTGATTAGGTTGAACTTGTTATAGCTGACGGGGTAGATTGGTAAATTACAATGTTTTCAAGGTCAAAATGGTAATTTCAGTAAGGTCAGAGGGGTATTTTTGGAATTAAAATTCTGAACAATTATTTATTTTGAGTGCTCTGTCCATTAAGATTAAAATAATATTAAAATAATCAATAATGGGGGGACAAGACATAATGGTGGGGAATAATGTACTTGTTTAATCAAAAATGGGGAACAAGACATAGTGGGATTGCGGGGCTCAAGAAAAGTTGTTTAAATAAATAATAATTATATTTTTTATGTAGTAGTGGGTTTGGTAAGAGAAAGTGGTTGTTTTATTATTTGATTAATTGATTAAAGGGTTTGGGATGGGAGATAAACAGAGGGACTTGAACAGATTTTAGAGGAGAGACAGAAGAGAGAAAAAGATAGAGAAAAAAAGAGGGAGCTGAATATTGAAGAGAGAGAAAAAATTCCGAAAATATTAAGACTTCCAAACATACAAATAAAAACATTCTGGAAATTAAAAGAGAGAGGAGTATACACCTGATATACAATTTAAATATTCTGATATACGGATTCAGAAATTAAGGGTTGAACATTAATTAGTCTTTCAAATCTGAAAAGATTTCCTTGGCTTCTATCCATTGATTATTGTCGGTGTTTCTGGATTTTTATCTTGATTTTTAAAATCCCTCACTGGTTTTTCGTTGCTGGTTGTTGCTAGTTACTGGGTGTCGCTGTTGTTATATGCTACTGCATTTCTGCTGATCTCCCTTTTATTTTGCTTCCAACATCAGGTACACAACAGTCATACTAGTTACTGTAAACTGAAACATGAAAGCATGAAAACGAAATGAAGAGTTGAAGTTCTGAATTTATTTTAATTATATTCTGAATTTTATTTGTATATATAAATTATTTAGCTTACTCTAATCAGAATCATGTAGTTGTTTAATATATATAGTGGAACATTTGATGATAGCTTAGCGGACGAACTATCTAGGTATTGCTTAAAAAATAAATAAATGGTGTAGTAACTCTGTCTAATTAATTCGTTAATGTTGAATGATTATCATGTCTCAAAAAGCATGTTAGCTGATTTAGACTATTCTTAAACATCCAACACTTAGTTCATTAAATGAATAGACCGTTTCGGAACTTGTAGGAATATTGTTTAGCTAAATAATATTGGTTAATTTCAGCATGTAAATGGTCTAGGATTAGAATTAGATTGCCAAGTTTTTTTTAAATTTGACAAACTGTGAACATACCTAGTATAATGTAATTAGGTAGTAACATGTGAATGATATGGCCCAGGTCCAGTTTTGTGCCATACACGTCGCGTCTGGGCCCGCATTGGCAACGGACTGCCCTGCTTGCATCATTTTCAGATTTTATGAATCATATTCGAAACCCAACTATAACAACTCAAGCATATAAATAAATTAAGACTTTTTCTCTTTCATTTTGTAGAGACAAATTTAATAGAGAAAAATGTAGGCATTCTAGGATTGTCCTTTTAAAATAAATGAGATGAGTCTCGCCCAATAAAACGCACAAATTGCGGGGCCCTCAATAAATGTTTAATTGAATACTTAGATTTCGAGATGGGCCGTTTAGCAAATTTCACGGCTTTCTCCAAAGTAATAAAGCGTTAGATTCTTTAGGCACGATTTTAATAATACTATATCTTTAAACTCGGGTGCGCATTTATGTGACCCAAATCCAAATCTCAACGGAGCCAAAACGTGTCAACAACTATGGGTGCATTGATTGCGATGTGGTTCGAAACGCATTTTCACATAAGTTCATAATTGTATAAAATCAGATAATAAAGCCGAATATGACAGTTGAGCGACCGTGCTAGAACCACGGAACTCGGGAATGCCTAACACCTTCTCCCGGGTTAACAGAATTCCTTATCCGGATTTCTGGTGCGCAGATTGTTAAACATAGTCATTCTTTTCCTCGATTCGGGATTAAAATTGGTGACTTGGGACACCCTAAATCTCCCAAGTGGCGACTCTGAAATAAATAAACAAATCCCGTTTCGATTGTCCTTTAATTGGAAAAACTCCCTTCATCCCTCGCGAGGGCGAAAAAAGGAGGTGTGACAGCTCTGGCGACTCTGCTGGGGACGTAACCCAGAACCACTGGTTCAGGGTTAGAAATTCGAGCTTAGATAAATTGTTATATTTGGTTTTATCTGATTTTATTACATGATATATGCCTAATGTGCTAATTGATTGCCTTTACCGCTTTGATATTATGTGAACTGTATATAAACTGTGCCGAAACCCTTCTCTTCTTACCTCCGGGGAGAAGCTCGCTGGTCGAGACTCCCTATTTTGTTAGTGTCAATACCTGAAATAAGAAAGAGGTCGGATAAGTTACAAAGCCGGACGATCCCGCGGGTCCCCGGTACGTAGCCCCCTCCTCGACTCGAGTTGTCCGCTCGGGTACACAATCTAGAACAAATACCCAGGTTATGAACTAAGAATAACTCAGCTTCATGCCGGATCCCTAGTAGGAGCGTTTATTTGCATCACGTGCATTTGACTTTGGAGGCTCAACACAGGGGTTGGGTCTTTCTAGGACAGGTGTACCAAAAAATGAAAATGACCATCCTGATGCATCTTACCTGCTGCTACTTGTGCATTTATTTGATTCAGACTTGTGTGTTGACCGATTTTTGAATATTAGGAATATGGTGAAATTGAAAAAAAAAAAAAGAAAAAAAAAAGAAATAGTGGTTAGGAAATTGATTGTTTATCTTTGAAAAAACCCAATGCCCAAATACTGTCAAAACTCTGCCGAAATGTTGAGAAAATGAGAAAAAAAAATGTCTTATTAGTTTGTTTTATTAAAAGCAAAGGAAAAATAGAAAAAAAAAAGTCGTTGTTCTGTCTTGTTTTTCAAAAGAAATAGAAAAGGAAAATAGTTTGTCTTGCCATGAAAATGAAAATGAAAAAGAGTCTTGTTTTTAAAATGGTTTTTTTTATTTATTTATTTGTTTATGAAAATGCCAAAAATAAAAATAAAAAGAGTCGTGCGTTGAACGTGGTTTTATTATTTGTTGCAAAAAATAATATATGTATACAAATATATACATGTATATATATATCCAAAAGTTTTTATTTCCAAAAAATATATATATATATCTTTATTTGTTGCAAAAAGTATTTATCTTGCCGAGAAAATTCAAAGTAAAATTTCAAAAAAAATATGTCTTGCAAAAAATATATATATCTTTATTTTCCATTATTGATTTCTTTAGAAAGTCTTTTTAATTGAAAAGAAAATTCAAAATTCAAAAATATTTTTGTAAGCATATCTTTCATTAAAAGTAAAATTCCAAAAATATTTTCTTTCTTCTTTATAAGTCTTTCCTTCAAAAAATAAAATTAACAAAAAAAAAGTTAGTTTATTTACTTTATTCATGATCGCCCGAACTACGCGGGTTTGATTCTCACCGGATGTGAGATATGTAGGCAACCCTCATCGGGTCCAACCTCCCCTTTTGCTAAAATAGCCAAAAACAAATAAATAAACAACAAAAAACATATCAAAATTTTAATTTTGTCATAAATAAGTCGGGTGATGTCCAACCTCCCCTTTTGCAAAAAATAACAAAAAAAATATATATATGTCAAATTTTAATTTCGTCATAAAGAAGTCGGGTGACGCTGTTTTGTCAAGACATAGCCGAATGTTCCCGAAAGGGACGCCGGAAGGCTGACTTTGCATAAACAGCCACCTTTTGGGTCATGTTTTAGATTTGGACCGATTGACCCACGCAGCCTTAAAAATCTACGTCCCCGAGGCGTTGAAAGGCCGTGTTTGCAATATCGGGTCTTCTATTTTGAAAAACAATAAAAAAAGTCATAAAGAAGTCGGGTGATGCTGTTTTGGCAAGACATAGTCGAATGTTCCCGAAAGGGACGCCGGAAGGCTGACTTTGCATAAACAACTACCTTTTGGGTCATGTTTTATATTTGGACCGATTGACCCACAAAACCTTAAAAATCTACGTCCCCGAGGCGTTGAAAGGTCGTGTTTGCAATATCGGGTCTTCTATTTTGAAAAATAATAAAAAAAGTCATAAATAAGTCGGGTGACGCCATTTTGTCAAAAATAACCGAATGTTCCCAAAAGGGACGCCGGAAGGCTGACTTTGTATAAACAGCCACATTGGGTCATTTTTAGGATTTTGGCCGGTAAGCTACGCATCCTTAAAATCTTTGTCCCCGAGACGCTGAAAGGCTGTTTTTGCAACACAAGGCCTTTTATTTTAATTGGAAAAAAAACAAAGAGTCAGTGGTCAGGTGAATACTGTGTGAATTTTTGGTCAAAATAAGCCGAGCCAGCTTCGGCAGCGTCTTAAACCGTTCTTGCCGAAATAGCCTTAGAGTATCTTTCAATTGTCGAAAGGCTATTTTCGTAAAAGAACGGACAAGTTTGTAAAGTGTCATAAAATAATCCTCCCCCGGCCTCAAAATTCATGTGAAATTTGGAAGGGCCACATTTGCAAAAATGACCGTTTGGTTGCATTTGTCAAACGGAGAAAGGAAGCTGGCCATTTGTTTTTGGAGTTTGTAAATCTTTTGATTAGAATATGTGGGTTGTTCGATTTTCAAGTTCGTAGGTCATCTTCAAACCTTTGAAACCCAGTTTGTTTTAATATGAAAATTGAAAAAAAAATGTTTATTATTGTTTATCTTTTATTGGGCCGAACTACGCAAGGTCTGATTCATGCGGGATCATGATACGTAGGCAATCTCCATAAGATTTGACCACAACAAAAAAAATGAAAAACAATGAAAAAAAATCGAAAAAAAAGAAAGAAAAATGAAAAAAAAGGAAAAAGATGTTGTTAATAATGAGGACCAACTGAGTCCATTCTAACCTGTTCTGTTTTGAATCGCAAAGAAAGTTAAGGTGGTTGGTTTGTGGTAAGCCGGAAACACAGATCCAGGAAAACCTGATTGTAACCCAAGACAATGACACCCAGAATATCGCGCAGAATCCTTTACCTGTACATCATGATGCACACTTTGTGGGGATGAGGCCTGATGACAAAAACACTCGAATCCTATTGGGAACTTGTTGACCGAGGTTGATGATATTGAAGTTGGTAATGGTCTAGGCAATATTGATGCGAAGCTCAGTGGCTAAGATGCCAGGTTTGATAGAGTGGGATGACGCTCCGTTCCTTGGTTAGCAAGAGAGAAGCTTTTGGTGGCTTATATTGTTGTCATTTCTGTTGTCCGGATTATTCTTAGGGTTGTAATTCGGATATCGTCTTGTGTCAAACTTTCTTATCTTTCCATTTTTGTCATAGCGGTTTGCTTAGTTTTGTCCAGGTTTGTTTTGGGATTTTATTCTGGTTTGTTTTTGTTTGTTTGGTTATTCAAACCATTTCACCGTTAGTCTAATGCAAAATCCGGTCTTTTATTATTTCCAGTCATCTTTTTGTTTAGTTCTTTTATCATTTTGTTCAGCGCCGATTCTAGTGACATGACATGCGCACACAGTTTGGGCGTAATCTTAAAAGTTAATCATAAAACCATTGAGAGGTGATCGGAACATTTAAAAGAAATAAGGACGGTTTGAGATTATTCGGAGCTCGAGTCATGTGGAACTGGGGCAAGTAAAATATAAAGAAAACCGTTAAAGGCAGGATTCGCCAAATTGACATGAGGGTCGAGAGTGAGAGTGTTGCCCAACGGTGCTTTAGATATGACAAATGAAAAGGCAAATGTGTGAATATAATTATCAAGTTCAGCACCATCAGAAGAGGCTACAAATCTTTGTTTAATTGTGTTGTTTGCACCTGGCATGTTTTGAAGATTGGAATGACGAAGGCATTTTATTCTGCTATCTAAACATTTTATCCTTCGTTAACCCTTTTGAGCCTTATTGTTTTCTCTTTCGTACCCCTCGTTCGGAATCGGTAGCAACGACTAGAAAACACAAGCATGGCAGGTAAACAAAAGAAAAGAAAAAAAAAGGAAGAAAGAAAAGAAAACAACAAAACGACAAAAGAGAAAGGAGAAATGAGAAAAAGAAAGGAAAGAAAAGGAAATAATAGGTAAATGAAAAAAAGAAAGAGGAATTGGGAACTACGTTTAACCTGATTCCTCAAAGAGGATACGTAGGCGCTTCACGGCTCGGTCATAGGATGCATAATGGCCATAATGATCATAGTGTGCATAGTGTAACATAGTATAACAAAAATAAAAATCCCCAAGCTAGAAACTGGGGCAAGAGTTGCGCTTGTTGTAAGCAAATATGGTTCCGAAGGTTGTAATTTTGAACCCCAAATTTATTTTGTTTTTGAGCCGTTAATACCTTTTCTTTCTATCCCTATCCAAAACCCCACATTACGGTCCAAAGAAAGACCTTTTGACCAATCTCCGAAAGATGCCAAGTCAAACAAACGGAAGTCGAGGATAACACCCCGATCCCCAACAGAGAAAAGGATCATGGATTGGACATGAATTGATAGCCGAAAAGAATCCCCAACAGAAAGAGTCATATCGGCAACACTCCAAATCCCAAGCTGGAAAGTGATACAAATGAGAGAGTCTTATCGGTGAAAATCTTTACGGACACCATAAGGCGATGAAAGCTGAGAGAAAACCAAAATGAGAGAGGCTTGATAGTAAAAACCCTTCGGGCACTACAAGTCAAATAAGATTAAGAATCAGATGGGGAATCACCAAGGGAAGATCTTGAAAGGTGATTGACGGCAGGGGATAGGCCACATGTGCATGTCATGATTATTAGAGTCGGTATCTACGTTTGATAGGCTTTTATTTATAGTTTCTCTTGTTAAAGAGTCATCTTTTTCCTTTGTCTTTTATTAGGTTCCCTTTTTGTTTATCTTTCTCCTTTCGTAGAAAAATTCCCCAGTAGAGTCTGTTTGGTCAGAACAAGTGAGAACTGACTTCAAAATCTGCCATCAGCTTTCCAATTATGCAAGACCAGATCCGATTAGAATATCCAAATGGTCTAAATCAAGAAGGAACAATGCGGAGAGCAATGTGCATGATTTGGGAAATTTATATGAGACTAAAAGGTCGGGGGAAATGCCAAGTTTCACTTTCTATACCACGAAAGAAGAGGGATATCCCCAACAGAAAAGGTCGCTTTCAGTGACACAAATAAACAGAGATTTGGAGTGTTATCCCCAGCAGATCATCTCAATGAACATGCACGATCTTCAAGTTACATCGGCTGTCATGAAATGCGTGAGGTCAGATAAGGAGACCGGGAAAATGGTTAAGAGGTTTGGGAATGATGAATCGTCAAGAAGGGCGGAAGGTATCAGCCCAAGCTTCAAGATGGACAGACAACACATAGATGTAGAATGGTTGATGGCATCCCCAGCAGGAGTATCGCAACCAACCATCACATTTAAACTGACCAAATTTTCTTTGATTTGAAGCAGGGACAGGGAATGTTACCGATGACAAAAAGATGTGCCACAAGAAAGATTGGCAAACTGGGGCAGGAAATTTTCGTTCATTTCGAGAATTTTCGGGAAAGTATAACACAAGTTTGGTGAAAAGCGGTATCCCCAGCAGTTTTTTCGGGGAAAGGCAAAACGAGTTTTAAGGGAGGTAGTCTTCGAAGGAAGAAGCTAATAAAATAATAATAAAAAAAAGAGAAAAAAAAACAACAACCAGTTTTGCAAAAGGAAACAGTTTGCAGAGGAATGAAACATCCTGCTTAAAGGAAATAGTTTTGGAAAGAGTAAGATAACATATTTTACTCAGCAGAGTTATCCTCAGCAGTGTTATCCCCAGCAGATCATCGAGATGAAGAAGCATCCTCGACAGATTTTCGACCAAGTTCCAAGAGGGTCGGACAACACAGAGTGGGGAAGGGAGAAAGGGAAAAACCATCCCCAGCAGGAGTGGCACGACCACTCACCATGTTTTAAAAACTAACAAATTTCCTTTAATTTAAAGCAGGAAAAGGAAAACTTATTAATGAAGAAAAACATGCCATAAGTAAAAGCATCAAAACTGGGGCAGAAAAGTTTCTGCCATTATCGAAAATTTTCTCGGAGGAACGAGGAAATCAATTCAAGTTTTAAGGGATAGCAAGATAGCACGATTTTTGAAAAAAACAGCTGGAGGTAAGTCAATTTCAAGTTTTGAGGATATTTTGGGTTCATCCGCCCTCAAATAGGATATTTTGGGTTCATCCGCCCTCGAATAGGATATTTTGGGTTCATCCGCCCTCGAATAGGATATTTTGGGTTCATCCGCCCTCGAATAGGATATTTTTGGGTTCATCCGCCCTCGAATAGGATATTGAATTTAATCCTTCCTCCAAAAGGACATTTAATTTATTTCGACCCGAGTGGTCCTGCTTGTATAAACATTGCCAAAATATATATTTTCATGTCTTTACAAATTAGGCGCCCACCTGTATAACAAGGGAATACATTTCTGTTTTTCATTTCATGTCCTAGGTCGCCCACCAGTATAATGCGGGCATACATTTCTGTTTTTCATTTCATGTCCTAGGCACCCACCATTATAATGCAGGAATACATTTCTGTTTTTCATTTCATGTCCTAGGCGCCCACCAGTATAATGCGGGCATACTTTTCTATTTTTCATTTAATGTCCTAGGTCGCCCACCAGTATAATGCGGGTATACATTTCTGTTTTTCATTTCATGTCCTAGGCGCCCACCAGTGTAATGCGGGAATACATTTCTGTTTTTCATTTCATATCCTAGGTCGCCCACCAGTATAATGCGGGTATACATTTTTGTTTTTCATTTCATGTTCTAGGTCGCCCACCAGTATAATGCGGGAATACATTTCTGTTTTTCATTTCATGTCCTAGGTCGCCCACCAGTATAATGCGGGTATACATTTCTGTTTTTCATTTCATGTCCTAGGCGCCCACCAGTATAATGCGGGAATACATTTCTGTTTTTCATTTCATGTCCTAGGCGCCCACCAGTATAATGCGGGAATACATTTCTGTTTTTCATTTCATGTCCCAGGCGCCCACAAGTATAATGCGGGAATACATTTCTGTTTTTCATTTCATGTCCTAGGTCGCCCACCAGTATAATGCGGGTATACATTTCTGTTTTCATTTCATGTCCTAGACGCCCACCAGTATAATGCGGGAATACATTTCAGTTTTTCATTTCATGTCCTAGGTCGCCCACCAGTATAATGCGGGTATACATTTCAGTTTTTCATTTCTAGGTCGCCCACCAGTATAATGCGGGTATACATTTCTGTTTTCATTTCATGTCCTAGGCGCCCACCAGTATAATACGGGAATACATTTCTGTTTTTCATTTCATGTCCTAGGTTGCCCACCAGTATAATGCGGGTATACATTTCTGTTTTCATTTCATGTCCTAGGCGCCCACCAGTATAATGCGGGAATACATTTATGTTTTTCATTTCATGTCCTAGGTCGCCCACCAGTATAATGCGGGTATACATTTCTGTTTTCATTTCATGTCCTAGGCGCCCACCAGTATAATGCGGGAATACATTTCTGGTTTTCATTTCATGTCCTAGGTCGCCCACCAGTATAATGCGGGTATACATTTCTGTTTTTTCATTCCTAGGCGCCCACCAGTATAATGCAGGAATACATTTCTGCTTTTCATTTCATGTCCTAGGCGCCCACCAGTATAATGCGGGAATACATTTCTGTTTTTTTTTCATTTCTAGGTCGCCCACCAGTATAACGAGGGAATACATTTCATATTTTTTCATTCAGGCGCCCACCTGTATAACGAGAGGAATACTTTTCAGTCTTATACTTCAGGTCTGGAAATCAGTAACCCACCGGAAGGCAGAAGGTTACAACAAAAATCCTAGGCATAACAAAGCTTAATGAAGGAAGCCATATCCCCAGTAAACAGGGAAAAATGATGAAAACTGGTATTCAGAAAAGCAAAAGGCCAGTGTCATCCCCAAGTTCTCGGAAGAAAAGCACAGGAAGAAACACAAGCCGACAAGAAAGTAAGGCATCAGGAACAAATGGAAGATAGATGTGATCTTGTAATCCGTAGTCTAGAATAACTTCTCAATTTTTCTTTTAAGCATGGTGTAATAAGGAGGTCAGCAAACAGTAAAAGTAGCATGAAACAACAGTAACATTGCAGTCTCATGGTAGTCCCAACTACCAAAACTTCCCGAAGTACATGGACCTGATTCCTGTTTAGCCCAGGATATGTAGGAAACCTCTGAAGCAAAGGTTCGGTTAAATCTTTCAAAAAAATGCTTCACACGGACTACTCGGATGGGCAAAAATCGCTCACTTTATCTTTGCACGAAAACCCTTCGTGTCTTCGGGCAAAGAGGGGCAGCTGTAAGCACGTGATTTTTGCCCTATGAAAGAATTACTCCCAAGAAATTCAAAATAAAACGATTTTCCTTGGTGTGCAATTTTGAGAATTTTTGTGTTATTTTTCTTGTATTGTTTGCATTTGTCTGCGCATGTTTATTTTATAAATTAATAAAAAATATACAAATACGTCGCATTTGCATTTAGGATTTAAGTTTACAATTGTTAGTAATTAAGTTTGTTTTACAAAAATGAAAATTACAAAAATAGGCATCTTTTGCATTTTTAGCATTTAATGTCCAATTGTACAATTTTATGCTTAATTATTACTTAATTGTGTGTTAATTGTTATTGGAAGTTAATTTGCGCTTTTATAAATTAATTTAGTTCTATATGATAATTTAAGGATTTTTAGAATTTAGTTTAAGAAAAATAAAAGAAGAAAAGAGAGCAAAAATGTAAAGAAAATCGGAATTGGGCTCTTCTTCAAATTCAAGCCACAGACCCAAAAAATACCCAATCTTCCCCATGAACTCAAAGAAATAATTAATTTCTCAAAGAATAATTAAAGTATGAACTCAAAGTATGAACATGAATGAATCTATTTTTTAAAACAACAAACATGACGGATTAAATGACTCAAACAACATTAATGATTTCTGAAAAATACATAACAATGTGAAACAAATTGAAGAAATAATTAATTAAATTTCAATTTGAATCTAACAAACATTAAACTAACAAATATTTACCTAAACAATAATACAAACATGAAAAACAACTAATAAACTTCCATTTTAAAATCTGAAAATTAATTTAACAAAGCACATGAACAAACTAAAAAAAAACTAATTCAAACGATAGACATGAACAAAACAAACATTTGCCGGTTTTAGATTCGAGAAATATCAAAACAAAATACGGATAAAATAAAACTCAAAAACTACTAACCGGATCGAAATGAAATATGTACGGACTGGTTCGACGAGCCTCGACCAAGACTCGAACAAATGAGATGGTTTGAGTCTCATTTTCGGACTGGACCGAAGCAGTAGCGATACACAGTCGGAAGTAGAAGCTGAAACAGTAGCAGCTGGATTTGGTTTGTTTGGATGAAGCTTCTGCTTCAGCAGTAGCGGTTGGGGATGGAGAAGATGAAGCAGAAAGCAGAAGTCGACGCGGAATCAGCTGCCATGGAAGCAAGTGGTCGACGAGGGCAATGGCGGACTGCTTGGTGGAGCTGGGCAACCATGGATGTCGAGCTCAAGCTCGAGCTTGACGAAGGACGAAGAAGATGAAGTGACGACGTAGAGACAGCTGCGTGGACAGCAGCAGCTATGGCTGGACGCGAGAAGGAAGGCAGCAGCGACGAGGCATCGATGGCGACGAGGGAGCTTCGAAGACGATGAAGTGAAGCTTGTTGGGTTTGTTTGGAGAAGGTTTACGATGAGAAGGCAGTGGTCATTCATGGCAGCGTCAAACATGTAGCTCGACGAAGAAGGTCGCCATGGAAGCTCGAGCTCGAGCTCGACGACGAAGAAGAAACAGTCGCGTGGTCGCAGCAGGAAGCCGAAGCATGAGCAGCTCTAAGTCTACCAACTAGTGCATCAAGTGAACCCCAAGCTTGACGTAAAGGACAAGGACAAGATGTTGGTGGATTTGGGTGTCCGTAAAAGGGACAGAGTTGAGTATGAACCTTGGGTGTTGGGTTATGGACTGGGTCGACCCAGTTCGAAATGGACTGGGTCGTTTGGGAAGATTGGGTATTTTTGGGCTTGTAGCTTGAATTTGAAGAAAAGGCCCAATTCCGATTTTTTGTATTTTTGCTCTCTTTTCTTCTTTTATTTTTCTAAATCTAAATTATAAAAATACTTAAATTATTATTAAGAACTAAATTAAGTTATAAAAGCGCAAATTAACTCCCAATAACAATTAATCCACAATTAAGTAATAATTAAGCATAAAATTGTATATTTGGACATTAAATGCAAACGATACCTATTTTTGTAATTTTTATTTTTTTGTAAAACAAACTTAATTACTAACAATTGTAGGATTAAATCCTACATGCAAAATGCGATATTTTTTGTATTTTTATTAATTTAACAAATAAACATGCACAGACAAATACAAATAATTATTCAAAAAATATCACAAAATCTCCCAAAATTGCACACCAAAGAAATTTTATTTTTTGATTTTTTTGGGAGTAATTCTCATATTGGGCAAAAATCACGTGCTTACAGTCCGTTCGTGGTCGTCTTCGTCGTCGAGCTATTTTGGTGCAATATTTGTTTCCGTGCAGATTTGTTTTCGTTCGAGTTCATCGTCGTTCCAATCCGGTTAGTTGGTTTAAGTTTCATTTTTGTCCGCAATTTGTTTTATATTTTCGGATCTGAAATTAGACATGTTTGATATTAATTTCATGTTTATCGTTTTTTAATTATTTTTTCAGTTTGTCTCATTTGTTTATTTATTAAAAGAAATTGTTATTTTAATTTAAATGTTATTAGATTCAAATTGAAATTTAATTAATTAATTTTTCTGTTTGTTCATGTGTTTTTATTTATTAAAAGAAATTGTTAGTTTAATTTTAATGTTGTTAGATTCAAATTGAAATTTAATTAATTATTTCTTCAGATTGTTTTATGTGTTTTTATGTATTTTTTAGAAATTTAATGTTGTTAGATTCAAGTTAAAATTCAATTAATTATTTCTTCTTCGGTTTGTTTTTATTCGTTTAAAAGAATTTAGTTGTAATATAGAAATATGTTACTTTAATCGCTTGGATCATCCATCTTTGTTGATTAGGTTAGATTTAATTCGTGTTCATCTTTTGTTTGAAGTTCGTTCTTAATCCGGTGATTTAGTGTGAGTTTATGTTTTAATTCTTGATTTAATTTGAATATTTATCTTGGTTGTAAATGTTGGTGGATTTAGTTTAAAGTTCAAATGATTATTGAATTTAGAAATTCAAATCTACTTGTTTGTTATGTTCAATTTGTTATTATTATTAAATCTGAAAATATATGTGTTGTTAAAAAATATTGCTCAGTCAAAATAATTCCAGTTTTCTTTGTTGTTCATCATATAGTTTGAGTTTGTTCATAAAATTTGATTAAGAATTGGTTATAGCTGCTATATTTTGGTTAGAATTGATTAGGTGAATTGGTTATAGTTGACGGGGTAGATTGGTGAAATGCAGTATTTTCAGGGTTAAATTGGTAATTTCAGTAAGGTCGGAGGGGTATTTTTGGAATTAAAAATCTGAACAATTGTTTATTTTGAGTAAGATTAAAATAATATTAAAATAATCAATAATGGGGGGACAAGACATAATGGTGGGGAATAATGTACTTGTTTAATCAAAAATGGGGAACAAGACATAGTGGGATTGCGGGGCTCAAGAAAAGTTGTTTAAATAAATAATAATTATATTTTTTATGTAGTAGTGGGTTTGGTAAGAGAAAGTGGTTGTTTTATTATTTGATTAATTGATTAAAGGGTTTGGGATGTGAGATAAATAGAGAGACTTGAATAGATTTTAGAGGAGAGACAGAAGAGAGAAAAAGATAGAGAAAAAAAGAGGGAGCTGAATATTGAAGAGAGAGAAAAAATTCCGAAAATATTAAGACTTAAATTAAAAGAGAGAGAAGTATACACCTGATATACAATTTAAATATTCTGATATACGGATTCAGAAATTAAGGGTTGAACATTAATTAGTCTTTCAAATCTGAAAAGATTCTCTTGGCTTCTGTCTATTGATTGTTAACGGTGTTTCTGGATTTTTATCTTGATTTTTAAAATCCGTCACTGGTTTCTCGTTGCTGGTTGTTGCTAGTTACTGGGTGTCGTTGTTGTTATATGCTACTGCATTTCTGCTGATCTCCCTTTTCTTTTGTTTCCAATATCAGGTACACAACTGTCATGCTGGTTACTATAAACTAAAACATGAAAGCATGAATACAAAATGAAGAGTTGAAGTTATGAATTTATTTTAATTATATTCTGAATTTTATTTGTATATATAAATTATTTAGCTTACTCTAATCAGAATCATGTAGTTGTTTAATATATATAGTGGAACATCTGACGATAGCTTAGCGGACGAACTATCTAGGTATTGCTTAAAAAATAAATAAATGGTGTAGTAACTCTGTCTAATTAATTCGTTATTGTTGAATGATTATCATGTCTCAAAAAACATGTTAGCTGATTTAGACTATTCTTAAACATCCAACACTTAGTTCATTAAACAAAAAGACCGTTTCGGAACTTGTAGGAATATTGTTTAGCTAAATAATATTGGTTAATTTCAGCATGTAAATGATATAGGATTAGAATTAGATTGCCAAGTTTTTTTTTTAATTTGACAAACTGTGAACATACCTAGTATAATGTAATTAGGTAGTAACATGTGAATGATATGCCCCAGGTCCAGTTTTGTGCCATACACGTCGGGCCTGGGCCCGCATTGGCAACGGACTGCCCTGCTTGCATTATTTTCAGATTTTATGAATCATATTCGAAACCCAACTATAACAACTCAAGCATATAAATAAATTAAGACCTTTTCTCTTTCATTTTGTAGAGACAAATTTAATAGAGAAAAATGTAGGCATTCTAGGATTGTCCTTTTAAAATAAATGAGATGAGTCTCGCCCAATAAAACACACAAATTGCGGGGCCCTCAAATGTTTAATTGAATACTTAGATTTCGAGATGGGCCGTTTAGCAAATTTCACGGCTTTCTCCAAAGTAATAAAGCGTTAGATTCTTTAGGCACGATTTTAATAATACTACATCCTTAAACTCGGGTGCGCATTTATGTGACCCAAATCCAAATCTCAATGGAGTCAAAACGTGTCAACAACCATGGGTGCATTGATTGCGATGTGGTTCGAAACGCATTTTCATGATGTTGCAATTCTAAAAATAATAATAATAATAAAAGCAGTAAAAGAGTTTAAAGTTTGCACATAAGTTCATAATTGTATAAAATCAGATAATCAAGCCGAATATGACAGTTGAGCGACCGTGCTAGAACCACGGAACTCGGGAATGCCTAACACCTTCTTCCGGGTTAACAGAATTCCTTATCCGGATTTCTGGTGCTCAGACTGTTAAACAGAGTCATTCTTTTCCTCGATTTGAGATTAAAATTGGTGACTTGGAACACCCTAAATCTCCCAAGTGGCGACTCTGAAATAAATAAACAAATCCCGTTTCGATTGTCCTTTAATTGGAAAAACTCCCTTCACCCCTCGCGAGGGCGGAAAAAGGAGGTGCGACAATAGTTTTTATCTTGCACTTGCTTCTTCTAAGATTAAATTTCCATAACTTCTTTCATCTTCTTCATACACGTGCCTGTGCATACTATGTAGTCCCCCAAGTGTTTGAGTGTTGAAGTATAAGACCTCGAGCACTTGTTAATTTCTTTCACTTAGTCCTTTTCCTGAAAAGGAAAAACATACGGGACTCGGGGGTGCGATTATAGATGAACACTGCTTAACCCATTTGTATTTCTATCAGAATAATTGTAACCCTGGGCTAGGAATTTTAGTGTATTCCATTTTGCCTTACAGGTCGTGACTCATCATTTAGTATGGGTTAGTGTTTTGCCTAGCATCTAAAATCGTTAGTAAAACCTTAATAATTCAAAAATAAAATTTAACATGGTGATACCTGACCGTGGGTATTTCCTTAGAAGTAATATCTCTTCAAATGAACAACATTCCAGTGTGAAGGTAGGATTTTCCCATCCATTGTTTCCAATTCATATGCTCATTTTCCTGCAATAGCTCGAACTCTGTATGGTCCTTCCCATGTTGGACTTAGTTTTCCAGAATTCGCAGCCTTTGTAGACTGAAAAACCTTTTTAAGCACGAAGTCCCCAATTTTGAGAAATCTGAGGCGTGCTCTTCGGTTGTAATATCGTTCTATAACTTGTTTTTGTGTTGCCATTTGTATTAGTGCAACTTCTCGTCTTCCCTCGAGTAAATCAAGATTGACCTGCATCTCTTCACTATTGGATTCTTCTGTTCCTTGTTCAAACCGTGTACTTGGTTCTCCTATCTCGACTGGAATCAAAGCCTCAGCACCATAAACCAATGAAAATGGTGTTTCTCCCGTGCTCATTTTTGTAGTTGTATGATAAGCCTATAAAACCCCAAGTAATACCTCAGGCCAGTTACCTTTTGATTCTTGCAACCGCTTCTTCAAATTATTGATAATGACCTTGTTTGTGGATTCCGCTTGCCCATTACCTACCGGATGGTATGGTGTAGACGTTATCCTTTTGATTTGCCAACTTTGAAAAAATTCTGTGATTTGGGCTCCTATGAATTGTGGACCATTATCACACATGATCTCTTTTGGTACTCCAAATCGGCATATTATGTTCCTCCAAATGAAGTCTTTAACTTCTTTCTCTCGTACCTGTTTAAATGCTCCTGCCTCCACCCATTTAGTGAAATAATCAGTAAGTACGAGCAGAAACATTACCTGTCCTTTAGCTTGTGGTAATGGACCTACGATATCCATTCCCCATTTCATGAATGGCCATGGTGCTATAACTTGATGCAATAACTCTGCTGGTCTATGCATGTTGTTACCGTACCTTTGGCATTTGTCACATTTGGCCACGAAACTTTCTGCTTCCTCTTCCATTTTAGGCCAATATAACCTGCCCTAATTAAGGTTTTTACTAGTGACCTTCCTCCTGCGTGATTTCCACAATGTCCCTCGTGTATTTCTCTCATTATGTACTCTGTTTGAGAAGGTCCGAGACATCTTGCTAAGGGACCACCGAACATTTTACGGTAGAGATTCCCTTGTTTTAAATAGTACCAAGCGGCCTTTTTCTGAAGCGCATGTGCTTTCCTTTTGTCATCAGGTACAATACCGTACTGCAAAAAAGCAACAATTTCGTTCCTCCAATCCCAAGTTAAATTAGTAAAATTTACCTCATTTTTATCAGGTTCGAGAACGGAATGAAATAAATGTATAACTGAAGCATTTGCATTGTTTGCCACGTCAACTGCAAATGCGAGATTGGCTAAAGCGTCTGCTTCAGCATTTTTATCTCTTGGTATTTGCACAACCTTCCAGGTTTGAAATTGCTTTATCAATTCTCGTACCTTTTATAAGTATTGTTGCATCCTTGCCTCCCTAGCTGTGTAAGTCCCCCGCATTTGATTAACCACGAGTTGGGAATCACTTTTGATTATAATTTGGGTTATGCCGAGTTCTCGTGCCAACTCCAAACCTGCAATTACAGCTTCATACTCGGCTTCATTATTAGTTATAGAATGACATTTTATAGCTTGTCTAATGGTTTCGCCCGTAGGTGGTACAAGATCAATTCCTGGACCTGCGCCTTTTACATTGAATGAACCATCAGTAAATAAAATTCAAGTCCCCGATTTTGCACCATTGAAAACTTGTAACTCTCTTTCCGCTTCTAATTGCATCCCTTGGCTAAAATCAGCCACGAAATCAGCTAATATTTGAGATTTTATAGCAGTTCTAGGTTAATAAGTGATTTCGTACTCACTTAATTCAATATCCCATTTTGCTAACCTCCCTGATAACTCCTGCTTATGTAGAATGTTACATAACGGGTAAGCAGTTACTACAGCAATGAGATGACATTGAAAATAAAGTCTTAATTTTCTAGATGCCATAATTAAAGCAAGTGCTAGTTTTTCTAATTGCGGATACCGTTTCTCTGTATCTAACAAAGATTTACTAACATAATAGATAGGGGATTGTTTACCTTGGTCCTCCCGGACTAAAACAACACTTACCACAACTTCTGAAACAGCAAGATAAATAAGCAACCTTTCCCTTGCCTTTGGTTTTGCAAGTAATGGTAGATTTGATAAATATGTTTTCAAATTCCTAAGTGCTTGTTGGCATTCTTCATTCCACTTAAAATGATCTTGCTTCTTAAGAGCTGAGAAAAATTTGAAACACTTCTCTGATGACTTAGAAATGAACCTTCCCAAGGCTGCAATTCTTCTCGTTAGTCTTTGGACTTCTTTTTTACTTGTCAGCACGTCAAGGATTTCCTCTATTGCTTTAATCTGCGCGGGATTTACCTCAATTCCTCGGTTAGAAATAAGAAAACCCAAAAACTTACTTGATGCAACTCCAAACGCACATTTTTCGGGGTTCAGCTTCATGTTAAATTTCTGAAGAATTTGAAATGTATCAGATAAATGAGATATATGATCCTTAGAATGCTGAGTTTTTACGAGCATATCATCTATATACACCTCCATGGTTTTTACCAAATGTTCTTGGAACATTTTGGTGACCAGCCTTTGATAAGTTGCTCCAGCATTTTTGAGACCAAAGGGCATTACTTTATAACAGTAAGTCCCCCTATCTGTTATGGAAGAAGTTTTTTCCTCATAATCAGGATCCATTTTGATTCAATTATAATCTGAATATGCATCTAAAAAACTTAATAGCTCATGCCCTGCGGTAGCATCAATTAGTTGATCTATATGCGGTAGAGGAAAAGAATCTTTTGGACAAGCTTTATTAAGATCTGTATAATCTACACAAACTCGCCACTTACCATTCTTTTAGGCACCACAACGGTATTAGCTAACCAGTTAGGATATTTTACCTCGCGGATTGACCCAATTTTTAGTAATTTCTGAACCTCATCTTGAATCACCTGATTTTTGAGAGCTCCTTGCTTTCTCTTCTTTTGTTTGATTGGTGTGAATGATGGGTCTTCATTTAACTTGTGGGTCATTACCTCTCTTATCCGGGCTCAGATTTGCTCCAACATAAACCTTCTACTCGGGCCATTGTTCAAACAATATTACAGCTTCCAATTCTTTAGTTGTTGTTTTGATGTTTTCATTCTCCTCTGGCTCTTGAATTGTGTCAGGTCTCGAATCTATATATGTTCGTTCCTATTCAGTAGAGGTTTGAACTATGATATCCTCAACTATTTTCTGTGATTGCTATTTATCTTCATTCATCGTGCTCATATCTGTCACAGAATTAATACTCCTGGCTGCATGTTGATCTCCACGAATTTGGCAAATTCCCCAAGGTGATGGGAATTTAATAACTTGGTGTAAAGTTGACGGGACAACATCCATTTCATGGATCCACGGTCTTCCCAGGATCATATTATAAGCCATTTCCATATCTACCACTTGCAATTTAGTTTCTTTAGTAACACCTTCTGCAAAAGTTGTTAATATTACCTCTCCTTTTGTTACTACGCTGGAATTATCGAATCCAGACAAGATATGCACCTTTGGTATCATTTTTTCTTCAGCTTACATTTCACGTAATACCCTTAGTAGGATAATATTTACAGAACTTCCTGGATCAATCAAAACTCGTTTCACATTAGTATCATATACAAATAGAGATATTACCAGTGCGTCATTATGTGGAGATAATACACCATCCGCGTCTGCATCATCGAAGGTGATACTTTCTTCCTCCAGGACTTGTCGTACTCGCTTCCCGTGGGTAATAGTAACTTTAGAAACTTTATTGGATGTTGTATACGTTACACCGTTGATATCTTCTCCCCCGCTTATGACGTTGACGGTTCTTTTGGGAGATGGTGGTTTTGGGGGCACCTGCCTATTTTTCATATAAGCCTCCTTGCCTTTCTCACTGAACAACTCAATAAGATGCCCTTGTTTTAACAAATGATCGACTTCACTTTGTAAAAATCTGCAATCAGCAGTTTTATGGCCGTGGTCATTATGAAACTCGCACCAATGATCAGGGTTACGTCAGTTTAGATTCGAACTCATTTCTTTTGGCCACCGGACCTTATCTCTCATGCTTCTTAAAACAGCTACGAGCTCGGAGGTGGTGACATTGAAATTATAACCAGTGAATCTCACCTTTTAAATTTTTATCATCATCTCGTGACTCATGATTGTTTCGCTCATTCCTAAACCTTGATGAGGAACCTGATTCATTGTTTCTAGATTTATGATCATACCTTTGATTATTTTTCCTTGATCGTGAATCTTTTCCCGCCGGTCATATAAGGCTCGTATCTGTTGTTACCGGACCTCCTTTCATTTTCTGAACGTCTCGAACCTGCCTTTTCCTCTTTTTGATATCGTGGAACAATATCTTCTTCAATCCGCAGCTTCGTGTTGTACCTATTATAAACATCATTCCACGTTGTAGTAGGAAATTCTCGAAGGCTCTCCTTAAGTCTCCTCGTGGCCTCTGAGCTTTTTTCATTCAAATTACTTGTAAAGGCTATAGCTGCCCAGTTGTTAGGTACACGTGGTAAAGTCATTCTTTCACGTTGAAATCTGTCCACGAACTCTCTAAGCAATTCTGAATCTCCCTGCTTGATTTTGAAAATATCCTCCATTCTTTTTTCCACTTTTTGAGCTCCCTAGTGTGCTTTGATGAAAGAATCTGCAAGCTCGGCAAAAGAATTTATAGAATTTTCAGGTAGAAGAGAATACCATGTTAGTGCTCCTTTGGTGAGTGTTTCACCAAATTTCTTGACTAGAACTGATTCAATCTCCTGCTTAGTCAAATCGTTGCATTTTACACCCGTTGTGAAGGCAGTCACGTGGTTTCGTGGGTCTGTTGTTCCATCATACTTTGGAATATCAGGCATTTTGAACTTTTTGGGGATTGGGAGCGGAGCAACACTTGGCTTCCAAGGTTGTTGTGAATATTTGTCCATATCCACTCCTTTGATTACAAGTGGAACTCCGGGAATTTGCTCTATGCGGTCATTTTGTTCCTTGAGCTGTCTCTGCAGGGTTAGCACTAAATTTTGCAAATGAGAATTAGTTGAATTACCTGGTTCTCCCTCTTGTGATTCATGAGGGGTTCCTCCATTTCCTGAGTTAACAAGCCAGAACGAGGGTTCTCCAATGTGTTGTTATTGGGTGTAGGTGTAGGCGGTGTAGCAGGTAACTGACTAACTAGAGCCTGAACAACTTTGTTGACATGTGCAGCAATTGCTTTTTGTAAGGCCTCATCTACCCCTTCAAAATTCTCAGATTGCTCTTGTGCACCAACATGAGATTCAGGAGTG
Organism: Nicotiana tabacum; assembly: GCF_000715075.1. NCBI lineage: Eukaryota > Viridiplantae > Streptophyta > Magnoliopsida > Solanales > Solanaceae > Nicotiana > Nicotiana tabacum. The sequence goes on along the minus strand of NC_134087.1, from coordinate 181,572,706 downwards.
CCTTCACGAGATTGTCATGGTGAACCACGTGGAGAAGGAAACAGGTGAACGTTTTGTAAATCTCCCTGATCTTGCTGGTTTTGATTTACCTGATTTCCTAGAGTGTTATCATTGTTGTTTGCCATAGTAAATGAAAATAGATTATCAGATTCCCGGTAGCGGAACCAATTTGTTTAACCAAAAAATAGGTTTTTAGTCAAAGCTAAAAAATAAGAAGAACACGGGTTACTGATAATAGGAAAAGAATATAAAGAAAAGACTTTTGAGAATAAGATAATAGGAAAGCAAGTAAATCAAGTGTATTCCAATAATTCCTTATGTCGTACAATTGTTGGTTCTTTCCCCTTTTATAGCTTTTTTGAGACTAGGAGCCTTGCCTTAAGCTATAATGAGGCAATAATGAGTAATGAATGTCATTTAATAATATGTTACACAATCAGATATTAAACAAATATTCTCTAACGTTTTTAGTATTTAATATGCATTAAATACTGTATCTGGTCTCTCATAGACTACCAGGTTCATTCCTTTAATTCCCTTTGATCTTTGTGCTTTAAGTGTCTTGAATAGGTGCGGGCTCTGCATCTTCTGAGTAATTGCCCGTGCCTCTTCCACAACTTTTGCTCGCATCTGTTATTGCTCGTGTCTCTTAGCTAACTTTGTTCCTTTGACTATTTGACTGATCCACGTGTCACAACACGTCATCTCTAATATGTAAACTCGATTTTTCCCAATACACATTAGGTCTTTATTTTTGCAAATCATGGCAAGTTCTGCATTTTGGCATCTTTGAAATCCTGTTTTAGGTTCTGCACTTCTACATTTTCATATAGAAATCCTGTCTATAAGCTTCTGCACTTCTGCATCTTAGAAATCCCGCCTATAAGTTCTGCATATATATATCATATCAATAGCTTTTGCATTTCTGCATCTCATATAGAGAACATGACTATAGGATTTTGCATTTTGCCTATCATATAGAAAGCATGTCTATAGGGTTTCTGAATACTGCATACGTATCCATCACTAGGCAAACGATATATAGGCTTACATAATAAAAATCAACGTTTTAGACGCCATGCCTATAGGATTTCTGCATTTTCGTAAAGGTTAAAATAAGTCACACTTGAAAGCATGCCTATAGGAATAAGCAACTAATCTGAATCCCTCAACTTGCTTATAAGTTTAAAATCAGTAATAGCATTGCTTAAATGCTTGCAGAACTTATGTTCTTGCTGTTAATAAATCTGCTTCTGAAATCAGTATCTTTCTCTCGTATTTAGATAGCATGCCTATAGGTTTCACCTAAGCAAGCGATAAGGTAAATTAGCTAATTGAATCAGACTCTGTTAATTCCAACCAGCAGGCAGGTCTGATTCCGGTTTCTTATCTGAAATGTGTAATAGACCAGTCTACCTCCCTAACGTTTAAGTTTAATTCAGACCATAATCAGTATCTGCAAGACATGCTAAATAATCTGTCTTTAAGTGAGGAGGCATGTTTGAGCCTTTTAAATTTTTATGTGTTTCCCATATCTACCTTATGTGTTTTTGTTTGTTGCTTTAGAATTATCCTTTTAAACCATACAAAACCCAAATCTCCCTTCCCTTTAGTACTAGTAGTCCCAAATGCCTCCGAAACTGTTAGGATTGGGGAGGGTACTAGCATGCAATAAGTAAACGAAACCATTCCGCGTTTAATACCTCAACGGGGTGGGAAAGGGTAGATATGGATATGATGACCGGTGCGCTAATACCACGTGTAACCCCTCTTCTGAGGAGTGATTACCGGGTATTTCATTGATGTGATCCATATTATTTATAAACCTAGGACTCCCTTCCCTTTACTTGTTTATTTTATTATTTCAAAATTTCAAAACTCCTTTTTCTCAAATTTCAGCTTCCTTGTTTCTTCAAGCTTTAACTTATTTGCAATCACAATGTGACAACCCCTCATATTTGAAACCCTTATTTGCTTATTTATTGTTTGTACTTAAGTCACAATTGTAGCATGGCCGAGAACCACACTAGTGGATCTTGAGGGGTGCCTAACACCTTCCCCTCGAGATAATTTCTAGCCCTTACACAAACTCTGGTTTTTCTAAACAAATTCTTCCTAGTGTCCTAATGCACTTAATTATTAGGCGGCGACTCTTCAAATCAAAAAACCCAATTCCCAAAAGGGAACGAGTTGTCCTCCCAAATGTCATAAACCCAATTTCGCGAGAAAAAAAGGGTGCGACAAGTGTCCCTTTTGAACTCATGTGCGATGTAAGTGATGTAGCGGTTGGAGCTGTTTTGAGGCAGTGCATTAACAAGATTTTTTATCTAGTCTACTATTCTAGAAAACCATGAACGGTACCAAATTCAACTATATCCTTACGGAGAAAGAGCTCCTTGACATTGTGTTTGGAATTGAGAAGTTTTGCCTATACTTGATGGGTGCAAAAGTTATTGTCCACACGGATCATGCGGCGCTTCGTTATGTTATGAATAAAGATTCCAAAGCTCGATTGATGAGATGGGTGCTTTTATTTCAAGAGTTTGATATTTACATCCAAGATAGAAAAAGGAGTGAAAACCTAATGGCGGACCACTAGTTTCATTTGGAGGAGGAGGGGAGGCCGTATGATGGCCTTGAAATCAATTACTCCTTCCCCAATGAGCAACTCTTGTCTATTGCAGTGAAATAGGTGCCATGGTTCGTGATCTAGCAAATTTCCTTGTGTGTGGAATCATCTCGAATGAGTTCTCTTCGAACTAAAGGAAGAAGCTCAAATGGGATTGTCAAGATTATTACTGGGATGAACCATAACTCTTCCGGATTTGTATAGATGGGGTGATTAGAAGATGTGTACCGGAAGAAGAACAAGGTGAAATTCTTGGGGCTTATCATTCTTTGCCATATGGTGGTCAACATGGTGGGGCGAGAACGGTAACCAAAGTGCTTAGTTGTGGATTTTATTATCCCACTCTTTACAATGATGCAAGTGAGTTAGTGAAAGGATGTGATGAATATCAAAGGCCCAATAGAATCTCAAAGAAAAATGAAATTCCTCTCACCACCATTTTGGAGATTGATATATTTATATGTGGGGTATTGACTTCATGGGTCCTTTTGTGAGTTCTTGTGGAAACACCTACATCTTTGTCGCGGTGTATTATATGTCCAAATGAGTTGAGTTCGTTGCTCTACCCAACAATGAGGCGAGAAGTGTAGTGGTGTTCTTGAATAAGAATATTTTCAAAAGGTTTGGTATACCGCGAGCTATTATAAGTGATGGGGGTTTACATATTTACAAAAAGACTTTCGACACTCTACTTAGCAAGTATGGTGTTACCCATAAAGTGATGAGTCCCTATCATCCACAAGCTAGAGGTCAAGTGGAAGTCTCCAACCGGGAGATAAAGAGTATTTTGTCCAAAACAGTGAATGCTAATCGGACGGATTGGTCCAACAAGCTTGATGATGCATTATGGTCTTATCGGACGGCTTACAAAACACCTATCAGAATGTCGCCAAAATAGTTGGTATTCGGAAAAACTTGTCATTTTTCGGTGGAACTTGAGAACAAGGCCATGTAGGCTCTGAAGAAGTTGAATCTTGATTGGGATATAGTCGCTAACTTGAGGGTTGCACATTTGAATGAATTTGATGAGTTCCGATACAATTCTTATGCAAGTTTGTCCTTGTACAAAGAAAAGATGAAATAACTTCATGACAAATACATTTGGAACAAAGAGTTCAAGGTGGGAAATCTGGTATTGTTGTTTAATTCAAGGTTGAGGATGTTTCACCGAAAGCTAATGTCTAAATGGAGTGGTCCTTTTGAAATTGTGGGTGTGACACCTTTTGGTGCATTGGAGTTTAAGAACAAAAACAATGAAGTATTCCGAGTCAATAGTCACCGCATGAAGCACTATTTGGGAAAAGTTGGAGATAGTCACGTCGTGGCAGTCATTCATTTCAATTGATGGTATTCTGTGTCGTGCCTTTACGTTAAATCAGGAGCTTCTTGGGAGACAACCCATGTTTATTTTCCTCTTTCCTTTGGTAGTTAGGTGTTATTTTTGGTCTAACTTGATTGAAGTGTGTTGTAGGGCCGAGTGTGACTTATAGGAACTGTGGACAAAAATGTGGCTAAGTATTGAAAGAAGTGCAAACCACACAATTTGGAGTGCTATAGCAAAAGATCAATGCGGCTGCACAATTATCTTGCAGACTGTACAAATGAGAGATGGAAAATACAAACTCTCTGAAGTTTGAGTCTGTTAGAGAAGAGGTTGATGTGCGACCACACATGAGATCTGCGGCCACACACTAAATTGTGTGGACTGTAGATGAGATGTTGAATATGAAGCCCCAGGTAACAGAGTGCGGACCACACATAAAAATGTGCTGCCACACTCGATCTTCTTCCCCTTTTTGTTGACCATAAGTATAAATAGAATGGTAGGGGCAAGGCTTAAGATTTTCACTCTCTGAACACAAAAATAGCACTCTATTGAGAATTTTTGGTGATTCCAATTATCCCCACACACAACATCTCTGAGCATTCACTTACTACACTAATTCATCTGGTATGCTTCAATTATTTGTTAATTTTCTTTATTTTAGTTTGATTTGTAGATTTTCTGATCTTTTTAGGCCACTTGTCCTGCAAGCATGCTTTGACTGTTAATGTCTTGCAAGCTTGCTTTGATTGTGAACCTCACTGTGTTTTCTAGTATATATCTTACTTGAATGTCCTATGTGCATGTTTGAACATAGAATTGCAACTAGCAATCACCTTTGCTTGATACAGACAATGGTTCATTCTAGGGGAAGAGGTGGCACATCAAAAGGGAGGGGTGCACTTCTCGGGGATGAGGCAAGAGAGCCTTACCTCCTGCCCAACAAAAGGAAATCAGAAAAAAAGACAACAACCAGGAGAAAAAGAGGTGCAGACCTCTTCGAGATGAGCTCATATGCCCCGTCTAGGGACGTATCAGAGGGCAACTTAGTCTCTGTTTGAGAATAGCCGGCAGTACATCTAAGTCCACCAGGGAGATTCGAACTCAGCGATGAGTCGTCCTCATCTCACAGCACTTTCGAGGGATCGAAAAGTGCTAGTCAGGCTTCTAAGCCTTCGGATGCACTAGTCCCTATGATACAAGATACACCCATTCAGGACATCCCCGATTATGGAAGAGGGAGAGATGCTACAGCTGCCAAGCTTGCAAGAACAAAGAAGAAAGAGGTCTGGGAGGACCGATTTGTCAGCCTGCCAGCTTTCACTAGCTTCTGCACATGGTGGTTGGCGAGATCGCTAGCCCTTGAGCGACGGTTCTTATTGACGGATTTGGAGACGTATAACTCGGCCGTGCTGAGACAGTTCAGAGAACGCAAAAGGTGGATATGGTTTACTTAGAGCATAGTAGATGCTGATGAATACCTTGTCTGAGAATTCTATGCTAATGTAGCAGATATCAAAAAGGGCACAAAGGTGAAAAAGCACCTCAAAGTGAAATTTGATCAATTCACATTCAACACATACTTGGGCTTTGATGATGTCGAGCCGAAAGAATACTTGGAGAAGCGTGCACTTGGAGATGCAGTCTGTCCTTGGTTAGCGATGATTCTAGCAGCACCAGGACCACCACCCCCCATGGATTGCTGCTGGGGTTCCTATCCACCAGAGCATACTAAGCTTCAAGGAAAAAGGGTAGCAATCCTATGTCAGCAGCAGACTGGACTCGAGTCAAAATGGAACTCTATTGCCGACTCCTCGGGCAGTCTGGGTTGCTTTTATTATAGTTGGGTACTCGATTAATGTGGTATCGTGATGTCGGCCAATATCTTAGTGATCGCCCGGCAAGATAACTCGTCCTACCCATATCCCAACACCATTATAGAGTGTCTTACAGATGCGAGGGTAGAGCCAAGGGATTTTGATACAAAGGTGAAGCTGAAGAAGCCTTTATCTTGGTACTCACTTATGGATGTAACAATCCGAAAAGGAAAGTTCAGCCTTCTACCACCACAAGCCAGTCTGATGAGCCAGACGTGGTAGTTGTTGAGACAGATGATGTTACATCCACGTCGGCCGAGCCTTCCTCCAGTGCCATAACCATGCCTCCACCATCATCTACAGTCCTTACTATAGTTCCTTCCACAGCTTCCTCTTCGGCTTTGAAGCCGATGCCCATACCTACTAGCCCACTCTCTGCGCTGCGAGTCTCCTAGACATTGACGAGTCTCAACAACTAGATGCAAACAGCCACTCTATCTGACTTATCTAGTAATGTTATAGCATAGTCTTCTGTTCCGACACCTCATATTCCTCCGACCGTTGAAGAGCCATTGTCTCGTAGAAAACCAGAACACTATCATGGCTACCTTGGTACATCACGGGTCAGTAATCAAAGAGCTGGGAAATGAAGTAAAGAAGATGAGTAAATCCCAAGCTAGCACGAAGTCAGTGGACAAGCTCCAAAGAGAAATGAAAAGAATTGTTATAGCTAGAGATCTTTAATTCGCATATTACTTGACCTACACCAGTTAGCACCTGATCCTATAGCCTCATCTGCACTAGTAGCACCAGCTTGCCAGTCTGACTAGCCTGACCTTTCTGCCGACACTGCTGAGGCAGTGTGTCTGATGTTCGCCAACCCAGCCACACCTAGAGTTGAGGATTATGACATCCAGTTGGCTGAGCCGGAATGCAATGACATTGATGGGGATACAAAGATGTCCAAGGAGCCATAGGGAGTTCTCTTCACTCTTTCCCCTCTTTTACTCTTATTTTATTAAGCATTGGGTACAATACTTATCTTTATTCAGGGGGTGGAGTTTATTTGTTATATTTGATACATTCTGAGACATTTCACATGTAATAACTTGATTTTATTCTTTTATTTCTTATTCATGTGTGTGTGTGTATATATATATATCTTCTCTCTCTTTCTCTCATTATGTATATATCTTCTCTCTCTCTCTCATTATGTATATTTGTTCCACTGTCAATAGCTTTTGCTTTTTAGCTTCTTTATGTTTGTTTCTTTATTAGTTGGTGTTTGATTTAGTAACTTCTTTTTCTGTTTTAGTAGATAATAAATACCTTTGGTTTTCTTAATGCATTCTTTCCAAAGGTAGTTGTTGTGTGAATCAGGTGACTCATTCCAACGATGGATGGCGTGACAACATTCTTAAGGGAATGCGTCTGTTTTGTGTTTTGGTAGTAATAGTAGTAGTAATGAATAAAAAGACCTAATTAAGTCGTGCTCGAAAAGTCAAACATGTTTCATTTGGCACTAACACACTTACCTACGTACTTATGGTTAGAGATAGGGTTCCCAAAAGAAATAGCTCTAGTTAGTAACTTTGTGACTCTTGTGTTGACTCTGGTAATCATCAACCGATTTAATTGGACATAGTGATCATTAAACTTTAATGTGGTCGTTGTGGGCCCTCGACTCTATCCTCCTTTACAATCTAGTTGCATGAAGGGTGAGATGATTTGATTCTAGTCCAAGTATCCATGTGAAGGGTCTAGAACTTGCCCCCAATGTGTTTTAAGGTGAAATCCTAAGTTTTTCTTGGCTTGAGAAGTGATTGTAGGCTTTCCTTGGCCCGTTTGAGTTTTCTATTGCCAACCAATGTCATTATACCTAGTCAACCCCTTCGAGCCTCTAGCCTTTCTCATTTGATTACCATGTTACAAGCCTTTACCCGTTGTATCACGTTCCTCTCTTGGCACCCGAGCTTTTCTTAACACTCTTGTGAATCAAATGGATTAAAATGTAAGTATGGGGGAGAAATGAGGAAGTTGAAAAAGGTATCATGGAACAAATAGAGAAAAGAAATAATCTCTATGAGAAGAGAAGGCAAGAAAAGAAAAGAATAAAAGAAAAATGTAAAAGTGATTAAGTGAAAGGGTTGAATGGATTCAAAAAGAGGTAATGATCTCAAGCATTGAGAAATCAAAAGGGGGAGATAAAGAATGAAATGATCAAGAAATAGTGATGTTAAGTCTCTCTAGTCCCCAATGAAAGGAAAGTACCTCTAGGAATTGGCATGTGTGAGCCGATAAATGAAAGATGAAGTGCTTAAGGAAAGGTGTAACCACCTACCCACACTGTATCCGACCCTAATAAAAGAGACTTCATTACATCCCGAAAGAAGTCCTACTTGATTTCGAGCCGAGTGAGCTTACATTAGTGGTGATCTACATGAGGGGCAAGCCTATGGTACTTGAAACCGTACTTGTGCATTAAAACTCTATGTGCATGAATGGATAACTTGTCGCCTTGTTGATAATGCATGAGTAATGTGAGTAATTTTTGGTCCCAACTGATGTGTTAATGGCTCAATTTTGACTCGCTGAAATGACACTTAACTCTTGGAGGTGGGAACTAATTTATTTGCTTGAGGACAAGCAAAAACTTAAGTTTGGGGGAGTTGATAAGTAGGGATTTTGACTGCTTATTAGCACCTTTTTGCTCTTGTCTTAGTCTGAAAGTATCAAATTGTTTTCCTATTACTAATGAAATAGTGCAAAATGCAGGAATGCTAGAAGTTTGGTCTCTCGTGATGAGTTCTGACTCAAAAAAGTGCCTTCCGAAGCACAAGGCAATAAAGGGCGCAGAAGCAAAGATGTGCGATCCGCAAAATTCCATCTGCAGTCGCAAACACCCCAACAGGACTTTCAACAATGTGTGGTCACAGAACTAGGCTTTTACTGGCAGATTCAAAGTTCAGAGAATATGTAAGAAGGCCAAGTCCTGAAGCCCTTGTGATATGCAGACCACACAAGAAGTGTGCGGTCACAAAAGATTGCCTCGGGGCAGAAATCTAGAAATGTGCCGCCACAGAACTTACCTTTCTGCCAAGCTGAAGAAATCTGCGGACCGCGCATGGAATTGTGCGGCCGCAGAACCTCCCGAGGGGCATTTTTGTTCGTGATTTTTGGCTATATATAAATAGATGAGTTTCACAAAATTAGGTCATGTTTGAACATCTAAAGTTGTTGTAGCCGTTTTCTTTTATTATTTAGGAAGTTTTAGCTTATTTGGGTATTTTAACATTAGTTTTCATCATTTTAATCTTCCATGTGCTTGAGAGTAGTTTTCCTTGTGCTTAAGAGTAGTCCACCATCTCGTGGTGTGCTTTGGACGATCAATTCTTTTGCGTTTTTTTTGAATCATCTAGGCAAATAACGAGATGAATAAGATGTGTGCGTTATGTAGGTAGTTAACTTAGTCTTAATTTTATCTCTAAAGGTAAAATGCAACCGATAATGAGCTAATTAGGTTGTTTGAAAGTCTGTAATGGCTCAGATTCCCTTTTACTGTTTGCTAAGTTTCATTTCACATTCCCTTATTTTCATTTCTTTAATTGTTCTAGATGCTTGCATATTGTCACTTTATTCTGGTCGGTCGTGATGAACATGAAATTGTTTGAAATTGTGTCATGGGAATTGGGAAGAGGTCGAGCCATTAGTAATTAACTTGTTCATGTCCTTTAGGAATTGGGCTTAGTCAAATATATGAAACTAGGAGCTTAAGAGGGAATGAGCTTGAAACTTAGTAAAGGTACTCCATAATCTCGGGCCCTTTGCTCACAACCATTGAATTGGGAACTACACATCTTGTAAAACGCGTAGCTGCTTTAGACGCATTATTTTAATAATTTACCTCCCTAAACTCCAGTGCGCATTTATGTGATCCAAATCCAAATCGCAACAATGTTGGATAAAATGTGTCGGGGACCGCGGGTGAATTTATGTGACGTAGTTCAAGACGTATTTTAAATAACGTTGCAATCTTCCTTACAAATAATTAAACAAAGCGGTTAAAATTAAAATTGAAGCCTAGGCTAAAACATGTATTAAAATCAGATAATAGGACGATAATAACAGTTGAGCGACCGTGCTAAAACCACAGAATCTGGGAATGCCTAAAACCTTCTCCCGGGTTAACAAAATTCCTTAACCGGATTTCTGGTTCGCGGACTGTTAAACAGAGTCAATCTTTCCTCGATTCAGGATTTGAAACCGGTGACTTGGGACACCATAATTATCCTAAGTGGCGACTCTGAATCTTTTAACAATAAATCCCGTTTTAATTTTCCTTTAATTGGAAAAACTCCCTTATATACACCCCTTCTGGGGTGTAGGTAAAAAGGAGGTGTGACAGCTCTGGCGACTCTGCTGGGGATCGAACCCTAAATATCTGGTTCAGGGTTCAGAATTCGAGCTTAGAATAATTATCGTATTTGGCTTTATTTATTATCTGATTTTATTCACATGTTTGGGCCTAATATGCTAAGTGCTGCTTTTTACCGCTTTGATATTATCTGAACTGTATATAAACTGCTACGAAACCCTTATTTTCTCATCTTCGAGGATGTGCTCGCTGGTCGAGACTCCTTATTTTGTTAGTGTAATATCTTGAAATAAGAAATAGGCTCGGACAAGTTACTAAGCCGGATGACCTTTTGGTTCCCGGTACGTAGCCCCCTCCTCGGCTCGAGTTGTCCGCTCGAGTATACAAGTCTAGAACAAATACCCAGGTTTTGAACCTAGAGTAACTCAGCTTCATGCCGGATCCCTAGTAGGAACGCTTGTTTGCATCATGTGCACTTGACTTAGGGGACTCAACACAGGGGTTGGGTCCGTCTAGGACAGGTATACCCTAAAAAATAAAAGACCATCCTGATGCTTCTTATGTGCTAAATGTTGCATTTATTCAAGGGTAAAAGGGTCATTTGGCGGACCAATGATAGCTGAGGGTAAATGAAGAAATGAAAAAAAACAATGAAAAAAGAAAGAAGAAAGAAAAAGAAAAGAAAGAGGGTGAAGTGTGAATATAAAGCGAGTGGGGCCTAATTATGTTTTCTGTTACATTTTGTTAAGAGAAAAAAAAAGCTTGGAAAATTCAAAAGATTTTTGTACTTTTCATCATTTTTCAAAAATCAAAAATCAAAAAAAGGGAAAAAGAAAATAAAAAAAAAGAGTTTACATGTTTCAACATTTTTCAAAAAAAAAAGAGAGAAAGAAAAAAAACATATTTTCTCTAAATTAGTTGTTATTTTTATTTCTCGCCCGTATCCTATCTGCCCGAACTACGCATACCTGATTCTCGTCTTTCGGGACGTGATACGTAGGCAACCCACATAGGGTCCGGTCTTCCTAGTAAATCTTAGGTTCTTGGCTTTGCGGGTTCATAGCCAAATTTTTTACTTCTAGCCACTTTTTGGCCAAATAAGCCATTTTGCAAAAATAGCCTCAATCATGTCTTGCATGTGTCTTAGGGAATGTTATTGTCTCACATAGTGCTAGTTTAAGTTTTCTCATACAGGTGTGGATCTACTTACTGGAGTTTGAGCATGACAGATACCCCAGGATCACTGCATTCAGGAGCTGCTCGAGGAGCCATTTTATGTTTTGAGTCAATTGTTTTTGTTTTATTTTCTAGTCATGTATAGTAGTATTTAGTCTTTTAGGTGATGTTAGAGTTTGTAATAGTCAGGTTAAGTTTGCCGAGTCTTTTGTTATTATATTTCTTATTTTGTATGTGGAAATGTGTTACAAGTCGAAAATCCAGAAAAAAGAAGAAGAATTTTGCGTTTTTGTTATAAGAAATAACAAAACAATTCTCCTTTGAGATTGTTTTTCCTTTAGGAAATTAATATCTAGGACTTAAAATTAATTGTTTTTATATTTCCTCTACTATATTAGGACCAAAATTAAAAAAAAAAAAGAGAATTTTCTTTTAGTACTTCTTTAAAATCCTTCTTTAAGGTATTAATTCCAAAATCAAAAAAGATTTTCTTTTGAGGTGTTTCTTGGGGAAATTAGTGAAAAATGAAAAAAAAATCTTTTTATTAAAACTTTAGGATATTGTACATAAAAAAAAACATACTTTATCCTTTGTTTATCATTAGGAATTCTTCTTTAGGCAATCAAAATTGAAATCCAAAAATATTTTGTTTTATCTTTTTCATTGTTTGTTTCGAAACCTTGCATCAGAATATCAAATGAAAATTCTAAATATTTTTCTATGGTTCACTCTTTAGATTTTCTTCCTAAAAAAAGGAATCAAAAAATATCTTTCTCTTCTAGAGTTTTTCCTTAATAGAATATTTGTTTCAAAGAAAAGTAAAAAATCCGTTAAGCTTGAGTTTACAATAAGTTATAGAACATTAAGTTTAGAAAATTCAAAAAAAAAGATTTGCTTCATTTATTTCTCTTTTCTCAGCAGAGTAGTCATTAAGGTAAAAAGAAAAGAAAAAGAAAAAGAAACAGAGAACGTTAGTTTGTTTCCTTTATTCCCGATCTTCCCGAACTACGCAAAGATCTGATTCATGTGGCGTCATGATACGTAGGCAACCTACATAGGGTTCGTTCGAATCATTTTTTTATTTTTTAAAAGAAAAGAAAAAAAAAGAGAAAAAGATGGTGAAATTATGGGAGGTGAGAATTAGGAAGGAAGAAAAGAGCGACAATCAGAAATAAAAGGGGAAAGAAAATGCGCGAGCTAAGAAATGCAAGGAAAGAAAAGAAAAGAGAAGATTCAAATGGACAGATTGGGATGATGCCAAGTGACCTTATGATCCTCGACGTCATTCTAGAACTATTAATTGTTGCTAGGTGCATTGCACAGAATGTGATATTTCTGGTGTTAAATGCCCTAACGCTAACGGGATGACCCCATTTTGTTCTTTTTGATATCTTCATAGCGGAAATGTGGTTGGTTTATGGTCCTCGAAGTAGTAACTCATCTCCACAACATAAAGTTAAAAGGCAATGGCAGACAACAACAAAACTGAGTTGGTTGATACAGGTGCCCAAAAGCAATTGGTTGAACAGGACGATGGGTTGGTTGAAAATGTGAGGATGTTAAGACAACACATGGCGGACATGTATCAAGCCTGGATGACTGGGAAGGCACCACCCCTACCACCACCTAGCTTCCTAAATTCTACCCTTACCCAAACACCGGTCATAATGCCAGATGATTCCCCATACTTTCCAGATCGACCCACTTATCATGGCTTTCCCAACCACCCTAGTAGCTCCATCACTCATCTTCCAATTACCTTTTCCAAAAATTGCCCTCCGGTCTTATCCACCATCCCTAACAATGAACACCCACTCAAAGCTCATGATGCCCAATATTACCCCTCAGAGATTGCCCACAAGGTTCCCAACTCATACAAGCAGCGTACGCGGGATGGGCCTCATGTTGTAAATGAAGATTTCACAGGAAGAAAGGGGCGAGATGGGATACCCAGGAGGCTGAAAGGCATAGAACAGTCCTTAAAGAACACGCAAGGAATGAGAGACCAGGGTAGCATGTCTTACAAAGAATTTTCTATGTCCCCCAACGTTCGTCTGCCTGTGGGGTTTAAAGTACCAAAATTTAACTTGTATGATGGGGTTGGAGATCCGGTAGCCTATTTGAGGGATTATTGCAGTAAAATGAGAAGTGTTGGCGAGAGAGATGATTTGTTGATGGCGTATTTTAGTGAGAGCCTGACTGGGGAAGCTTTGTAATGACATAATCGTCAAGATGTTGGTAAGTGGCCTACATTGGGTGACATGGCTCAAGATTTTGTTCGATGCTTTCAAAATAGATCAGGTGTTATCCCAGACCGCTCCTCCCTATCTAAAATGGAAAAGAAGCTGGAGGAAAGCTTTAGGGAGTTTGGGCTCAGGTGGAGGGAGCAAGTGGCTCGAGTCAATACCTCGATTGGCGAAGAAGAAATGGTTGAGCTTTTCCTACAAGCCCAGGGGCCCACCTACTTCAGTCATTTGATCCTGGCCTTGGGAAAGCCTTTCAAAGATATGTTAAAAATAGGGGAGCTAGTGGAAGAGGGAATCAAGTCAGGCAAAATCATGAGTTGTTCGAAAGACATTCAGAACACCCCAGTTAGATTAGGTGGAAGAAAGAGAAACAGAAAAGATGATCCGATGGGCTTTCCTGATCAACACTTCCAGCCTCGACATAGTCCCCGTGGATATCCTTGTACACCAAATGATCCTCCCCAACTCCACTTCTCTCCACGAAACTTCCAAAATAGTACATCACTTTCCCAGTACCCAGCTCCACAAAATGCCTATCCACCCCCACGAGCCTACCGAAAACCCCCTGGATCAAGTTTCCGGCCCAGTCAAGCCTTTAAGCAAGAGAGGTTACAGAAGAAGAATACATTCACTCCATTGGGAGTGTCATATGCCAGTGTGTTTCAGAGGCTAAGGAAATTGGACATGTTGAAGCCGACCCAGATAAAAATGCCAAACCCTCTTCCAAAGAAGTTTGATTTTTCTCAAAGGTGCGCCTATTGCTCTGATGCCCCGGGGCATGACATAGAGAAGTGTTGGAATATGAAGAATGCGATTCAGAAGCTTATTGATGCAGGCGACATTGTTGTGCAAAATTCAGATGCAGCAGACACTAGCCAAAGTTCATCGCCTGTGCATAATGAGATGCATATGGTGGGTATGGTTTATTTTGAAAAGAAATGTGAGAATTCTTCTGGGAGCCTCGGAGGTCCACGTGCTACTAAGCTATGAACGCTATCAGGGGTTGATCTTTAAAATGAGCTGGCAAAAGGAACCCAAAATCAATTTGTTAAGAACAATGTGATGAAGACTTATGAAGTTCCTAGTATTGTTGATGCAGAGGCCAGTGGGTAAGATGTTGAATTGGAGGACTGGAAAGACGCTCTTTTCTTGGTTAGCCAGGGAGGAGCTTTGGTGGCTTAGTTTGTTGTCATTTCTGTTGTCCGGGTTATTTCAGGGTTGTAATCCGGATATTGTCTTGTGACTCAAACCCTTCTATCCTTTTATTTTGTCTAGTTCCTTTAGTCGTAGTATCTCATTTAGTGCTGTCTAGGTTTGTTCCAGGGTTGTATCCCAGTTTGTTTTACTTGTTTTGTTATTCGAACTGTTTCACCGTCTGTCTAATGCAATGTCCTGTATTTTGTTATTTCCAGTCATTTTCTTTGTTTAGCTCTTTTCTATCCTTTCATTGTCTTTTGTCTAATGCTAGTTCTAGTGACATGACATGCATGCAAAATTCTAGGCCTGGTCTAAAGTCAGTTTAGTTATGAAGCAATGGAACAATTTTGAAGATGATAGGGACATTTGAGGGAAATAAGTAAAGGCATTTTGAGATCACTTGAAGCCCGAACCATGTGAAACTAGGGCAGATAGAACATAAAGAAACCCTATTGAAATGGATCATGCCGCATCGGGTGGAAGCTAAAGGTAAGTTTGCCAAATTGACAGGGGCCGTTCGTGGTAAGGAAAGTGAGAGTATTGTCCAAGGGTGCATTGTATTCAACAGATATAGAAGGCGAATGTGTGGATATGGTCATCAAGGCTGGCGTAATCAAAAGATGTTACGAATGTTTTCCTTGGTTTGTTTAATTGTGTTATTTGTACTTGGCATGTTTTAAAGATTGGAATGACAAAGACATTTTGTTCTGCTATCTAAACACCTTATCCTTCGTCACCCATTTGAGCCTTGTTTATTTTCTTTCATACCCCTCTTTCGGAATCAGTAGCAAAGATCAAAAACACAAGCGTGAAAGATAAGTAAAAGAAAAAGGAGAAAAGAAAAGAATGAAAAGGGAGAGAAGAAAAATGAAAATAAAAAAAAAGAATGAAAAGAAGAAAAAGAAAAAAAACAACAAAAAGAGAAAAAGAAAGCAAAAAAGAGAAAGAAAAGAAAGAGAAAAGAGAAAATCACAACAACAAAGTAATTTCTATATCATGAAATACGTTCGACATGATTCCTTTTAAGGATACGTAGGCAACCTCACGGTTTGGTCCCATCAAAATAAAAATCCAAAAGTCCTCAAGCAAGAAACTGGGGTAGAAGTTGTGGTTGTTGTAAGAAATCTGATTCCGAAAGTTGTAATTTTGAACCCATGTGAATTGTTTTGAGCCTTTGCTATCCTTTCTTTTTAACCCTATCCAAAAGCCTACGTTACGGTCTAAAGAAAGATCTTCCGATCAGTCTTCGAGAGATGCCAAGTCAAGCAAGGAGAGGTAATTCATATCAGGGGAAACACTCTGGTCCAAGCAAAAAAATAATGAAAATGAGAGAGTCTTATTGGTGAAAACCTTCACGGGCACCGTAGGGCGATGGAAGCTGAGAGAAATCCAAAATGAGAGAGTCTTATTGGTGAAAACCCTTGTGGGCACCGTAAGGCGACAGTAAGTTGAGAGAAAGAACAAAATGATAGAGGCTTGATGGTGAAAATGCTTCGGGCACTACAAGTCGAATAAGGATTGTGAATCAGATTGGATAATCGGAGCATTGAAGCCCAGTTTCACGGTTTAGGGGTATAACAGGAGTTGAACATCAGACTTGCTCAACAGAATAGGCCACACATGTCATGGTCATTAGAGTTGGTATCCATATCTGATAGGTTTCTACTTTGTAGTTTTCTTATTGGGAATCATCCCCTTCTTTTGTCCTTTACTCTGTTCCTTTTGTCTTGTTTACCTCCTCTTTTCGAGTCTGTTTGGTCAGAACAAGTGAGAAATGACTTCAAAATTTGCCACCAGCTTTGCAATTGCACAAAACGGGATCTGGCCAGTACATCAAAGTGTCATAAGTTAGGAAAGAACAACAAGCGCACTGAGCTGGTAACAATCAACATGCTTTGGGACCCTTGTGAAATACAAAGGTTTGGTACACATCAATTCAGGAACAATGCAACAGATGGGGGGTGTTAGATAAACGGATCAAAAGTATTTCTGGTGAAACCCGAGGGTTTGGTACATATCAATTCATGAACAATGCAACAAGATGGAGGGTATCAATTCATGAACAATGCAACAAGTTTGGTGAACGGATCAAAGGTATTTTCTGTGTTAAGATTTACAAAAGGTGTTTAATCAGTGATAAGTGAGGTCCTCCGAGCAGAAATCAAAGTTATCGTGGAAAATGAAGGAGCAACAGACCTCAAGTCCAGGGCCAGTGGTTTAAGTCAAGAAAAAACAACATGCGCGATGAGTGGGTGGCAGTTGTCGTGCTTTGAGATTCATGAGAAACACAAAGGTTTAGTACATGTCAATGCAAGAGCACAATGCAATAGATGAAGGGTATTGGGTTGGAACGGATCAGAAGTATTTTCCGTGATAAGGGTGACATAGAAAGTGGTTAATCAATAAACAAGCAAGGTCTTCGAGTGGAAATCAAAGTTATCATGGGAAGTGAAGGAGCAATCGTACTCAAAGTCAAGGCCACAAACCAACCACCATATTTTTATGCTGACAAGATTTTTCTTTGATTTGAAACAAGGGCAGGAAATTTTGTTTGTTTCGGAAAAACCCTCCGTAAGGAAAGGCAAGCACCAAATAGGTTTGACAGTAAATTTCCAGGACCCTCCTGAAAAATGGGACCTAGTTTAAAATTATAAACAATCATGAGTAGCATAATCTAGCATAAATGTACCCCAAAGGAATATAAGTTGGCTTCAAAGTTTGTATGTTTAAGATAGGATTCAATTAGGAGTTTTCAGGACCCTCTTGAATGATGGGACTTAGCTTTAAGATATCCATTAGATAACAAGATTTAGCATAAGTTTTGTTGTAGGGTAGTATAATTTAGCCGTAAAATTGTCACTCTTAAGATAAAACTTGACTTGTGATCTTCAGGACCCTCCTGGATAATGGGATGTAGCTTTAAGACTCTCTTAGATAACAAGATTTAGCGAAAGTCACACCTTTAGAAGATATAACTCAGATTTAAAACTATCGTTTAGGTAATAATTGTCAGGACCCCCCTGGAAAATGGGACCTAGCTTTCAAATTCTTAGTAATATTTGGTAATATGATTCAGTTTAACACTCACATATGTGCCCAGCCACCAAACGGGGGCAGAAAATTTTCTTTGTTTTGTCTATTTTGTTGAAGTCACGAGTCCGCCTGGAGAGCAGGGAATACATTTCAAGTTCAACAGTCAGGAGCCCGCCTGGAGAGCAGGGAATACATTTCAAGTCAGCAGTTATGAGCCCGCATGGAGAGAAGGGAATACATTTCAGTTCAGCAGTCATGAGCCCGCCTGGAGAGCAGGGAATACATTCAAGTTTAGCAGTCAGGAGCCCGCCTGGAGAGCAGGGAATACATTTCAAGTCAGCAGTCAGGAGCCCGCCTGAAGAGCAGAGAATACATTTCAAGTTAGCAATCAGGAGCCCACCTGGAGAACAAGGGAGTACAATTCAAGTTTTAGCTTTCAAGTTCTTTTTGATATTTGGCAATGTTGTTCGTTTTACACTTACATATGCTCCCAAATACCCAAACTGGGGAAGAAAAATTTTCTTTGTTTTATCTATTTTGTTGAAGTCAGGAGCCTGCCTGGAGAGCAGGGAATACATTCAAGTTCAGCAGTTAGGAGCCCGCCTGGAGAGCAGGGAATACATTCAAGTTCAGCAGTCAGGAGCCCGCCTGGAGAGCAAGGAATACATTCAAGTTAGCAGTCAGGAGCCCGCTTGGAGAGCAGGGAATACATTCGAGTTTAGCAGTCACGAGCCCGCCTGGAGAGCAGGAAGTACATTTCAAGTCAGCAGTCAGGAGCCCGCCTGAAGAGCAGGGAATACATTTCAAGTCAGCAGTCAGGAGCCCACCTGGAGAACAAGGAAACTCAAGTTTTAGCTTTCAAGTTCTTATTGATATTTGGTAATGTGGTTCGTTTTACACTTACATATGTGTCTGGATACCCAAACTGGGGCAGAAAATTTTTCTTTATTTTGTCTATTTTGTTGAAGTCAGGCGCCCACCTGGAGAGCAAAGGAATACAATTCAAGTTCATGCAATCAGTTGCCCACCTGGAGAGCAAGGGAATAAGTTCAAGTTTAGCAGTCAGGAGCCCACCTGGAGAGCAGGGGAATACAGTTCAACTTCAGCAGTCAGGCGTCCACTTGGAGAAAAGGAAAGCATCTCAAAGTACAATTCGAGTTCAGCAATCATGTATCCACCTGGAGAAAGGAAAAGCAGCTCAAATTACAATTCAAGTCAGCAACAAAAGGAGCTCGCGGCAAAAATGCGAGTCAACAGTCCGAGGTGATCAACAGAAGCTAGTCACAATAAAGAAAAAGGAGAAGGGCAAGAAGTTAATCCAAATACAGAAGTTGATGGAGGATGTGAACTCCTTAAGACATGGTAGAAGTCACAAGCACTACAGGTCCGGTCTTGATCCAAAAAAGCTGAAGAAGAACGAGCTAGCACCTGCAGCTAACAAGCGCCAAGGTTCAAATCTAAAGTCTGCATGAAGAACCATTAAAGACTCAAGATTAAGCTTCAGAAGACTTATAGATAGGAATCTTGTAACTCGTAGTTTAAAGGCCTAGTTAGTCTTTTTCATTTGATTTTTGATGTAATAACAGGAACCTCGGACCGGAACCTCGGCGGAACGGCACCTCGACTGACTTTCCACCTCGGTACTCTATCATCTCACTCACCTCTGAACTACACGTGGCCTGATTCCTTTATAGCCAAGGATATGTAGGAAGCTCAGATACCAGGGCTCGGTCACATTCCCTTTTTCTTAGTTTTAGTCTCTCCAAATAAGGGTCGGGGTCAAAAAACCTGTCTAGTCAGTCTTTGTCTGAAAACTCTTCGCGTTTCTAGTCAAAGAGGGGCAGCTGTAGACATGTGATTTTTGACCCTCGCCAAGATTTTTATATTTTAGCGTAAAATATTTAATTTAGGCCTAATATATCTATTTCAACTCATTTTTACTTTTTTACTTTATTTTATTACAAGAAAAATGAAAATTACAAAAAATACTTTAGTATGTATCTTTCAAAAAAAAAAATAGAACCATATTTTCATCTTTATATAATTTTGAAAATAAAAAATATATAATAGTTTCATGTTAGCTTTTGCATGGGGTAGTATTTTTATCTTACTTTAAAATGAGTTGATTAAGGTGTTAGATCATAATTTTAAGAGTTTTAGAACTCAATTCATGGCCCAATTCGGATTAGTCCTTTAAGCCTAGGGACCCTTCTAGACTCTTCTTTAGAACAAAAACAAATAAATAAGACCCTAAGGACTTAACACAAAAGACCTAGGGACTAATGGACAAAATACACAAAAATACACCTAAACCTAGACTCTACCTATAAATTAATGCTTAAAAAAATAAAAAAAGGTGGAAAGGGGGTAACGCCTAAAACTAAAAAAGGCCTGAAAAGAAAGAACGCAGATACTCTGCAAAAGCTGAGCGTCATTTCCATAGAACCCCTCCCCCCCCAACGTTACTTCTTCTTCCTTATGAAACTAGACACACACCCATAGCCATCACCGAAAAAATCATCAGCCTCAACCACTGCTATTCATTCTCCTCCGTCCTCCTCTTTCTCTGTTACTACTGGCGACGGAGGGTGACAGATTTGGCCAGAGATCCGACAACCACTGTTGTTTCATCGGATTCGGCTACTGCTTCATCAGAGTTGCTCTTAGATTCCGACCAGAGTTATCGTTTTGTGATGGATCTCATTAACTCCGGGGATATCTCCATATCTTCCAGCCCTAATATCTAAGCTACAGCAGCCAAACCTCGAGATTTATTAGAAAAGAACCTTCAACGGTAATATCTTTCATTTTGCTCTGATTTTTCGAGAACGATTCGGACACACACACATACACGCAAAATCACACAGAGATATAGTTGCTTCAGTCATTTTGATTTTTAGATTTGTTATGGAGTTCATGTGAATTTTTGAGTTTCGTTCCTTCTGATTTTAAAAGAAATTGACTCAAGTCCGGTCATGGAGTTTTAGTTGAGTGTTATTGCTGCTTCGTTGGTTCGGTGGTGATTGGTCGAGGTTGTCGTGACTGTCCAAGTTTTCTATAGTTAAACACTTTCAGATTGCATTTGGAAAGTTTGTCTCAGGTCCGTTCTTCTTAACCTGTTCTTGATTAATGTAATTTTGATGTTTTAATCACTTATATGAGAATGAAAGAAAAATCCTGTTGTTCATAGTTGTTGCTTTACTATCCGGGTACAATCTGTTCTAATTGTTGCCTTGTGGTATTGTTAGTATGTATTTTACAATTCCAGCCTTTCCGGCTTTGGACGTTATTGCGACTTGCCGTCGTTTTCTTGTCTGTGGTCTGTTAATACTTGCGAGGTTCTTCTAGCCATGAACGAACTGAAGTAGTATTCATGTAAAATGAGATCTAGATTCCTCCTATATGTTAGTATTGAAGTAGAATGAGCAGAGAACAACCTTGAAAGGTTTATGATAATAGGCTAAATTGTTTAATATAGCCTATGTTTTAGCTCAACTTAAGGATGGTTTACTATTGTAAATGTTCAAATAATGCAAAAATTGGCTCTAATCATGACTTTAATGTCTCATAGGAGTTCAATAAACAAATGAGGATTTATGATGGTAATCAAGTGAAAAATGGAGTCAAATGACGAAAAGTTGAGCAGCAACATCTTAACAAGAGAAAGCGGGTCATGCGCGGGTCATGCACAGGTCATGCGTTGGTCATGCGCTGGTCATGCGCTCCCGCGCTAGTCCAGTCCGGGAAATCAATTATTTGGGGGCAAAATGGGAAATCTAAGAGGATCCACTCAACTTACATAAAGTAAAGCTCCATTATTGAGAAAAGAGATCAGATTTTGAGGGATAAAAAGCCATAGAAGAAGGAGAAGCTTCATCTTGGAGCTAAGAAAGGAGAAGAAGAACATCATCTTGAAGCAAGGATTCAAAGAGCTCTTCTAAACTTTCTTCTATTTGCTTGTTAATATTATGTTTAAAACTTTTATTGTTGATTTTTGTATGATTATGAGTAGCTAAAAACTCTAGTATCCTTGGATCATGGATGTTAGATAATTATGTTGTTTGAAGCTTAAATTGAAGATCTTGAATCAATCGTTATGGGTTGTTTATTTGATTCTGCTTTTAATTATTTTACTGCGTAGCTAACAGTGAAATATTATTTACGAATCTTGAATTAAACTTGACAAAGAAAATTCTTGGTTGCATATAGAATCAAATAGAACAATGCAAGTTTTGAATCTCGGGCATCGGGTGAAGAATTTGCAATTAAGATAGACATATACTTAATTGCCTTGTTTGGTTGAAAAATAGGAGTTGTAAATGCATTCTTGCTAATATTAATACCATAGACATATAGGTATTAGTTTAACTTGAATAGATGCATAAGAACTCGAAAGATTCTTATGAATATTATTAACCCTATAATCAATAACCCGGATAATTCAATAAATCAACCTTAAGCTAAAATAGTAGCATGATCTCTAGCAAGTCCATGACCCTGGAATATCTTTACCCAATTTGTTATCAAAATATTGTGTAATTGGTGTAGTAATTTTGTGTTGAATTATTGTTTAATTACTAAGTAAATTGTAAATTGGTTCTTTATATATTTTGTGATAATTTAACTTGAATTGATAATTGTTTGAGTCTACATCAGTCGATAAGTTGATCACAATTCCTCGTGGGAACGATACTTTGCTTACTACTATATTACTTGTCGATCGCGTACACTTGGGTGAGTGTTTTGGTCGCAACAAATTTTTGGCGTCGTTGCCGGGGAATTAGACATTAACTATTCTTCTGGGTTAGACTTTTATTATTATCTTTACAAGTTTATTTTCTTTTCTTTTTGTAAATATGTTATTTTTATAACTTTTTAATTTTTCTCTTAGTATGTTTCTAATTCTCTCAAGATGACATCTGAGGATGAAATATACAGAGGTAAGGTTAATGATGAAGACGCTTGATTAATCAAAGATTTTTATGGCCCGTATTTTTTGGCTAGTCATGACCTCACCTTTTGGACATCTGAATTTGAATATGGGAGTAAGGGTTGGTATTGGGACGGATATTCTCGATTAGTGGATTCTGTGAAACGACGTTGTTTACTAACAACGGTGATGAAAGATTGGTCTAAGGAGAGAGATGAGCTTGCACAAAAAAGTGATAATTTTGGCTTGGTTGTGCATAACTTGGATTCAGATTTGAGGGCAAAGGTTGATGCGTGTAACGCCCAACAATTTAATGATGAGTTGTATGAAGCTGAAAAAAATCTTCTAGACCAAATAGAGGAGCTAAAACAAGAATACCAATCATTAGATCATATTTTTCTTGAGGATGTCCATGTTAAGAAGAGTGCTCTAGAGTCATGTGAGGGAGTAGATAACATTACTTTAGAAGAATTGAGTGTTTGTATAAATGAGGATGTAAATAGTAGTAAATTTCATGAGTTATGGCGCATTAGACCTCATTCCAATCATTTTTTCACATTGTGTTTAGATAGTAAGATAGTAATCGAGCCACCTGACCCTATGGGGAAGTCAAAGAGTGAGGATGAAAGTGTCTATATTCTTGAATTTATTGTGCCAAAAAGCAAAAATTACATTCCTCATCCAAAGGCCGAGAAGTGTCGAGTGAAAAATTTATTACTTGGCCTGGTTATCTTTATAGCCCCACCAAAGAAGCATAGCGACAGACTTGATGCCTTGTTAGAGGTACAATTCATAAGTTCAAGGTGGAAGCAAAAAATGGTTCACGTCGTGCCGCGATGTTAAATTAGGCGCTTGTTGGGAGGCAACCCAGCTTTACTGCTTTCTTTTATTTTTGTTTATTTTAGTTTTCTACCTTTGTAGCATTTGTTGTAGGATTATGAGCATAGAATAAAAGCCACTGAAAGTGTGCAAATGCGAGCCAGCTAGTTGGAACTAGTGTGAGGTACCCGCACAAAGGACCATCCTTGGGAGAAGTCTGAGTACCCTGTGAGCTGCCAGTGCTTCGGTCTTTGGCCTTTCAGGGAGTTTCTTGTCAACCCTTGTTATTTTTTTTATTTTTTATTTTTTGCTTTTATTTGTGCATTGGGGACATTGCACTCTTTTAAGTGTGGGGTGGGAGAATTCCTTTGGATAATTAGCTTTTTAGTATTTTAGCTTCTTATTTCTTTTCTTCGTAGTTGTGTAGTATTTTAGAAGATTAATTTTTTTATGTGAAAAAAAAATGGTAGAAAAATTAGACTTTTCCCTACGACGGATCTTTTAGACGAATTTTCTTGAGGGAAGTGAGTCTAGAGAAAACAACAAAAGATTTTTTTTTTATATATTTTTTCTTAGGTAGTGTAGCAATTCCCCCTTGGTTTTTCTTTAAGCCGCAGTTCTTTTCCAAGGGTTTATCTTGAACCGGGCATAGGTAGTTTTTAATTTTTGTTTTTATATTTTTTTTTATTTTGTAGACTAAAATAAAGAGTTATAAGCTATAGAAAAGTGAACCCATAGCGTTGACACACCTGAACACAATAGACCCTAGAGTGTAACGCTTAGTCTTAATTGTTGAATCTCATGGAAAATGCCTTAAATTGTATGTTTGTTACTGAATTGACTGCTCGTAATGGAATGTCTTGATGAGATGATCTGGAATGAGTCATATGCCATGTGTGGTAAGTATTTGTGTAGTCCATGTATTGTACTTGTGTCTAGAACTTGCCCGGTATGTGAGTTGAAGCGAAATTTGAGGTGATGCTCGGTTTGAAAAATGATGTTAGGCTTTCTTTGACCTTTATGAGCTTAATTGCTTATTACAAATAAAATTTGTCCCTAGTTAACCCTTTTGAGCCTTCAGACTTTTTGTTTGGCACCCGCATTACAAACCTATACCCTTTTGTTCTTAATTGACAGTGTTTTGATCCTTTTACCTCTTAAAGCACTTTAATTGTGAGAAGAGCGCTAAAAGAAGTAAGAAGGAAATAAGTGTTGGGTGACTTTTGAGTGGAACCAATAAAAGGATGAAAGGTGCACTTATGTTGTAAACGAATACACCAGTAGCAGAAATTGAGTGACAAGAAAAAAAAAGAGATAATTACATTGTGTTTTGCTCTAGCTAGTGGGAATGAATTAATAGAGTGCTTAAAGAAGAAGGGCGTATTTGTGGGATGATATTGTGTATAAATGAGAAGTGAGTTGAAGAATTTATGCTTAAAATTGCTCGTGTGATGTGTTAAAGTGCTTAGGGGTTGAGTCACTATTCCTAAATACATCCTACCCGTCCCTTAGCCCACATTACAACCATGAAAAAGTCCTAATTGATTTTGAGTCGAGCTAGCCTAAATTAGTAGAGATTTATATTATGGGCAAGCTTATGGTACCCATTGCATGCATGTGACTTCTATTGTGAGAGTGAGTGCTTTAATTGATTATTATAAGTATATGACTTGAATGTGCAGAGTAATTACCAAATATTTCTTGTTGGCATGATGGTGAGGGCATATGACTTGTGACAGAAAAGCAAATCTTGACTTCTGTGAAGAGTAAGTTGAGGAAGTTTGAATATTGCATAGCACTTAAGAGACAACTTTAAGGCTAGGATTGTTCACTGCTAGGTGTTAAGTATGTACAATGTTCTAGGTGTAATGCGTGAGGAGAAATGGTTGAGTGAAGAATTCTCTAAAACGAATATAGTGGATTGCTCGAGGACTAGCAATAAGCTAAGTGTGGGGTGTTGATAATAGTCTAAATTGTTTAATATAGCCTATGTTTTAGCTCAACTTAAGGATGGTTTACTATTGTAAATGTTCAAATAATGCAAAAATTGGCTCTAATCATGACTTTAATGTCTCACAGGAGTTCAATAAACAAATGAGGATTTATGATGGTAATCAAGTGAAAAATGGAGTCAAATGACGAAAAGTTGAGCAGCAACATCTTAACAAGAGAAAACCCCACTAGCGCTGGTCATGCGCTGGTCATGCGCTCCCGCTCTAGTTCAGTGATTTGGACAGAAAGAAACTCGATATGCGCGGGATGTGCGCTGGTCATGCGCTCCCGCGCTAGTCTAGTCCGGGAAATCAATTATTTGGGGGAAAAATGGGAAATCTGAGAGGATCCACTCAACTTACATAAAGTAAAGCTCCATTATTGAGAAAACAGATCAGATTTTGAGGGAGAAAA
Organism: Nicotiana tabacum; assembly: GCF_000715075.1. Taxonomy (NCBI): domain Eukaryota; kingdom Viridiplantae; phylum Streptophyta; class Magnoliopsida; order Solanales; family Solanaceae; genus Nicotiana; species Nicotiana tabacum. The sequence goes on along the minus strand of NC_134087.1, from coordinate 181,546,754 downwards.
AACCATAGAAGAAGGAGGAGCTTCATCTTGGAGCTAAGAAAGGAGAAGAAGAACATCATCTTGGAGCAAGGATTCAAAGAGTTCTTCTAAACTTTCTTCTATTTGCTTGTTAATATTATGTTTAAAACTTTTATTGTTGATTTTTGTATGATTATGAGTAGCTAAAAATTCTAGTATTCTTGGGTCATGGATATTAGATAATTGTGTTGTTTGAAGCTTAGATTGAAGATCTTGAATCTATCGTTATGGGTTGTTTATTTGATTCTGCTTTTAATTATTTTACTGCGTAGCTAACAGTGAAATATTATTTACGAATCTTGAATTAAACTTGACAAAGAAAATTCTTGGTTGCATATAGAATCAAATAGAACAAGTTTTGAATCTCGGGCATCGGGTGAAGAATTTGCAATTAAGATAGACATATACTTAATTGCCTTGTTTGGTTGAAAAATAGGAGTTGTAAATGCATTCTTGCTAATATTAATACCATAGACATATAGGTATTAGTTTAACTTGAATAGATGCATAAGAACTCGAAAGATTCTTATGAATATTATTAACCCTATAATCAATAACCCGGATAATTCAATAAATCAACCTTAAGCTAAAATAGTAGCATGATCTCTAGCAAGTCCATGACCCTGGAATATCTTTACCCAATTTGTTATCAAAATATTGTGTAATTGGTGTAGTAATTTTGTGTTGAATTATTGTTTAATTACTAAGTAAATTGTAAATTGGTTCTTTATATATTTTGTGATAATTTAGCTTGAATTGATAATTGTTTGAGTCTACATCAGTCGATAAGTTGATCACAATTCCTCGTGGGAACGATACTTTACTTACTACTATATTACTTGTCGATCGCGTACACTTGCGTGAGTGTTTTGGTCGCAACAGGACCCTAGTGATAAAATAATCTTCGCATTGCACGGTGAATAATTTCTACTTAAGCTCAAGAGTGTTTCAACCATAGAGAGCCTGCAGATTTAATGTCTCATATGTAGTACTTGCTTTGTTCGCGTCACACGTTCGATACAACAATATGGAAATCCTTTCACATTTATACCAAGGTTCAGTTATATTGTTTAATCTTCCTTGTGCTTAAGAGTAGTCCACCATCTCGTGGTGTGCTTTGGACGATCAATTATTTTGCGTTCTTTGTGAATCATCTAGGCAAATAACGGGATGAATAAGATGTGTGCGTTATGTAGGTAGTTAACTTAGTCTTAATTTTATCTCTAAAGGTAAAATGCAACCGATAATGAGCTAATTGGGTTGTTTGAAAGTCTGTAATGGCTCAGATTCCCTTTTACTGTTTGCTAAGTTTCATTTCACATTCCCTTATTTTCATTTCTTTAATTGTTCTAGATGCTTGCATATTGTCACTTTATTCTGGTCGGTCGTGATGAACATGAAATTGTTTGAAATTGTGTCGTGGGAATTGGGAAGAGGTCGAGCCATTAGTAATTAACTTGTTCATGTCCTTTAGGAATTGGGCTTAGTCAAATATATTAAACTAGGAGCTTAAGAGGGAATGAGCTTGAAACTTAGTAAAGGTACTCCATAATCTCGGGCCCTTTGCTCACAACCATTGAATTGGGAACTACACATCTTGTAAAAATGCGTAGCTGCTTTAGGCGCGTTATTTTAATAATTTACCTCCCTAAACTCGGGTGCGCATTTATGTGACCCAAATCCAAATCGCAACAACGTTGGATAAAATGTCTCGGGGACCGCAGGTGCATTTATGTGACGTGGTTCAATACGTATTTTAAATGACGTTGCAATCTTCCTTAAAAATAATTAAACAAAGCGGTTAAAATTAAAATTAATGCCTAGGCTAAAACATGTATTAAAATCAGATAATAGGCCGATAATAACAGTTGAGCGACCGTTCTAGTACCACGGAATCCGGGAATGCCTAACACCTTCTCCCGGGTTAACAGAATTCCTTACCCAGATTTCTGGTTCGCGAACTGTTAAACAGAGTCAATCTTTCCTCGATTCGGGATTTGAAACCGGTGACTTGGGATACCATAATTATCCCAAGTGGCGACTCTGAATCTTTTAACAATAAATCTCCTTTTGATTGTCCTTTAATTGGAAAAACTCCCTTATATACATCCCTTCCGGGAGTGTAGGTAAAAAGGAGGTGTGACAACCACTGCCGTGAAGCTTGCCTCAAACCATAAAGTGATTTCCTGAGTAAACATAAATGGTTGGGACTAGGTGGGGATATACCTGCTGAAAACTTCATAAACACTTCCTCTTGTAAGTCACCATGTAAAAGTGCATTACTAACATCCAATTGATAAATAAGCCAATTTTTCTTTATTGCAACAGCCATCAAACAGCGGATCGTAGTCATCTTGGCTACAGGAGAAATTGTCTCCATGTAGTCAATTCCTTCCCTTTGAATGTTCCCCTTGTCCACTAATCGTGCTTTTGAGTCTTTCTAAAATCCTATTTGAATTATACTTTACCTTATAAACCCATTTACAAGTTAAGGCCTTCCTCTCTTGTGGTAAAAGAACCACATCCCATGTGTGGTTAGGTTCTTAAGCTTTAATTTCAGAATACATTGCTTCCATCCATCCTGAATGTTCAAAAGCTTGAGAAAAGTTGTTAGGTTCTGAAATCTCTTAAAGAGATTGTATCAACTGCCTATTATGAGTAAAAAGTGCACCAAAAGCAAAGACATTGGGCTGACAGGGCTGAATAAAATGGAGGAAGTGAAGTCAATCAGATAAACATTAGAGAAAATGAAATCATTGAGGTAAGAGGCCATTTAAAAACTCTAGTTGATTTTCTGATTCCTGGTGTATATGTAGGTATAGTGTGAAACCCAAGGGTGATGGGAGAAGGAGGATGGGAAAGTTGGGTTGAAGATAAGGGAGTGAAATGAGGTGATTTGATTTTGGTGATACTAGGTGATGAGGGAAATGCATGTTCAATCAAAGAGGTGTTCGGTTGAAGTTCAGTAGTGGTTCTGCCCATAAGTGAATGTTTAGAAAATATGAGATCTGGGTTGGAAGTGTCATAGTGTGGTGTAGTGGTTGAAGAAAAAGAATAATGTATTCATGGAAATGCATGTTCAAACAAAGAGATGTTCGATTAAGTGTGATGAGGGCAATGCATGTTCAATCAAAGAGGTGCTCGGTTGAAGTTCGGTAATGGTTCTGCCCATAGGTGAATGTGTAGGAAATATGAGGTCTGGGTTGGAAGTGTCTGAGTGTGGTGTAGTGGTTGAAGCAAAAGGATATATGTATTCATGGCAATGAACATCTGTAGACACAAGGATTCTTTTTGTATCTAATTCCAATACTTTAAACCCTTTTTGGCCTAAAGGATATCCCAATAATACACAACTCGTTGCCCTTGGTTCAAACTTGTTTCTTTCACTAGACAAGGTAGAAACATAACAAAGACATCCAAATATCCTTAATGAATCATAAGAAGGAGACTGATTGAATAGAATGGAATATGTTATTTTTCCTTGAAGAACCTTAGAAGGTAGCCTGTTAATCAGGTAGGTAGTAGTTAATAAACAATCTTCCCAATATCTGATAGGTACCTTAGATTGGAAACATAAAACCCTTTTTATTTCCAAAAGATGTCTATATTTTCTTTAAACAGTGTCATTCTGCTGAGGTGTTGATACCCAAGATGTCTGGTGTATTATCCCTTGAGAACTAAGAAAAGATGCTTGCCGAGATCCCTTGCCTAATTTAAAGGCATTGTATGTTATTAACTTCTGTACCTTTACTCTAAATTGTCTTTCAACTATAATCAAAATATTCTTTAAGACTGTGAAGGAAATATCGCTTAACAAGAATGTCCAAGTCCCCCTGCTATAGTCATTCACAATAGTTAAGATTTATTTAAATCCACTATATGTAGGTTCCTTATAAGGTCCCCAAGTGTCTACATGAATTAAATCAAATGCTCTTTTGGATTTGATTTGACTCAAAGGAAAAGGAATCCTAGTTTTCCTAGATTTGGACAAATATCACATAAATAATTAGAATTAGAAGGCAAAAAGCCAAAACTAAGATTCTTCATTGATGAAAAAGGCACATGCCCTACTCTAATATGCCAAAGCTTCACATCTGAAACCACACTAGTAGAAAAAGGAAAGACAACTGAAATCTGATTGAAACGCTATGACTTGAAGGTGAAATAATTTTCTTCTTAAGACTAAGCTACAACAGTTAGAGTCCCTCAGTTGCATCACCAAATACTTGAGGCCTCTTCATTAAAAGAACCTACAATAGATATTGAGTTGGAGTGAATAATAGTATGCACTGAAACTGAACAGAAAATCTATTGACCGATAATAGATTATATTTGAAACTAAACACATGAAGAACTTTTTCTAAAATGAAGTTAGGCGAGATAGGAACTTTTTATGTTTGTGTAACTATTACTCTAAAGGAGTAGGCATATTTATGTGTAAAGGGGTAGGAAGAGGATCTAAAAAGATAAAAGAATTAGAATCAAAATATATATGTTCTGAAGTCCCTGAATCAATGATCCAAGCTGGTATTAAAAATTGAAAAATAGCTGCGTGTGTATATGTTAATAGTACCAACTACTGCACTTGCATTTATTTTTGAACTGGAACTTCCTCCATCTGAAGTTTTCACTTGTTGATCATCTGAACCAATTGTGAAAATTGATCCTTAGAGAGATATTGATTTAACACTTCACTAAAACTATTGACTCCATCATGTGCTTGATCCCCTGTAAGCACCACATTGCTCCTAATCTAAGCTTGAGTTCCTTTGGCATTGGTGAATTCAAAATTCTCAGAAAATCCAATAATTCCGTAGTAATCTGCAACTGTATGTCCTAGATTTTTGAAATGAGTGCAAGATACATTAGGATTGAACCTATGTTTCATTCCTTGTGAAACTGTGTTTAATCTCTAGGATTGATTTACAAACCTCTTTATATTATTTCCTGAATTTTGGAATTGCATGGTGTTTCCTCCCTTTTGAAATTGTTGAGTCTGTCATGTGTTCCTTTGCATCTCCTTGTTGTTTCTTGGTCCATAACATCCCTGATTTCCCACCATGAAGGATGAAGAGTCACTAGAAAGAAGAGGATTCATATAAACGTCTCTCTAACTCTCATCCAGTAGCACTAGAGAATAAGCATGATCAATGCTGGACAGAGGATTCAACATTAAAATGTTTCCCCTTTCCTGTCCATAAACTTCATTTAGTCTCATGAGAAACTGTATAAGCCTCTCATCCTCTAAATATATCTCCAGCTTTTGCTTCCTAGTACATACACAAGCACAAACATGCTTCACATCACAAATTAGAGAGTCTAGCTTATCCCACATACATTTGAGGTTTGTAAAATAGCTTGCTATATCATTTGTTCCTTGAACTAAAGAAGATAATTCCTTACACAAATGATACAATTTTGCTCCATTTGATTTTCCAAACCTGTGCTTTAGACTTATCTAGAGTTCTCTTACAGATTTGGAGTAGATGACACTATCTTCAACATCCTTAGAGAGTGAATTCAACAACCAGGAGGTCACCATATTGTTGCACCTAGTCCATATTGATATTCCTTGGATGTGATAACAAGAGGTGCACAGGTTCCATAAATAAATCCCAGCTTATTCTTTGTTGAGAGAGTGTCATGACCCGGATTCCCCACCCTCGAGAGTCGTGATGGCGCTACTAGTGAAAGCTAAGCAAGCCAACCAACTGAACTATTTACCATATTTCTATTTTGAATCCGATAACAGTTAAGAGCCAACAATTGGATAACAACATAATTGAATAATCGGAAGACTGCATTGTAAAGATTTAATAATACGGCTAATACCAATCCATAACAAATCTATCCAAGACTGGTGTCACAACTTCACAGACTGTCTAGGAGTATTGCAAATAAGTGTCTGAAAGAAATAAATATAATACCATCTTTGGAAATACATGAAAGAAATAGTAATAGTAGGTAGAGGAGATGCCAAAGCCTGCGGACGCCTGCAGGACTACTTCGGGTCGCCTGATGAACAAGAAACAACAATCTCACTGCGGTCCGAAGTCCATAGTATTGGGATATGCACAAGAGTGTGCAGAGTTTAGTATCAGTACAACCGACCCCATTGCTAGTAAGTGTCTAGCCTAACCTCGGCGAAGAAGTGACGAGGCTAGGACCAAACTACCAAATAAACTTGTGCAGTTATATAATATACAACGGAAAGTAAAGCAGGAATAAACAAGTAAAGATGGGAGGGGGAAACATGCTTCGGGGAATAACAGGTATAAACCAGAATATCAAGAGAATTATAAAAGAAATCAAAATCCAACCACTAACAAGAATAAGATTTCATTTTCTTTTCACATCTTATTGCAGGCGTGCAACCCGATCCCATTTCCTATATCTCGTGGCAGGCGTGCCACCCGCTCCCATTTCACTTTCTTGTGGTAGGCATACCACCCACTCAAATTTTATTATATCTTGTGGTAGGCGTACCACCCGCTCCCATTTCATTATATCTTGTGGTAGGCGTACCACCCGCTCCCATTTACAAACCAATAATAATCACAAGGAATCCCGACAAGGGAACAAGAGTAACATAATAAATTCCCAACAAAGGAACATTAATATCTCAACAATATCCCGGCAGGGGATCAATAATATCAAACCACAACGGAGTCATAACAATTTATAACACAAGACTCACGGGCATGCTTGACACCAACATAAAGATACTCGTCACCATCCCTAAATGTCGTACTCCACAATTAGCACGTAGTAAATAAGACACAACTCCTAATCCCTGTGAGCACGTGATTTTTGCCTCACGAAAACTACTCCAAAATAAATCAAAAATAAAATTAATTTCTTTTAGTGTGCAATTTTAGAATTTTGGGTTGCGTTTATTAATTGTTTGTATTTTGTCCGTAAATGATAAACGTTGTTATAATTAAACGAAAATAAAAATACATGTTGTATGCATATCTAGGATTTAATTATGCATTAAAAAAAATTGAAATAAAATCACAAAAATATACATTTGTTCTAGTTTTAATGTTTCACTGTGTGATTAACGCTTTGTCTATGTGTTAAATAATTGTTAAAAGGTAATTAATATTTTTGTAAGGTTAAAATTGTTTTATAATTTTTATTAGGATTTTTTATAATTAAGAATAAAATTAGAAAATAAAAAAAATATTATAAAAGAAAAATCGGACCTGGACCTAAATCCAGGCCCAAACAAAATAAACCCCCTCAGCCCAATCCAAACAACCCAGGTCCGGTCCAATTCAAGACCAATACCAAACGACGACGTTTGGTCACATTTTATCAAGGACCGTTGGATCAAAGCCAACCAACGGCTGAGATTCCACATCCCTTACCCATAACTTTTACCCGACCTATTGCCCCGACTCAGCCCGACCCTGGCATTAAACCAAACGACATCGTTTGGTTTAATGAACTGATCCTGGCCATCCAATCTGCTTGATCTAACGGCAAGTATCAATCCACCCCATCCCTGTATAAAGTCCAGACCCCTACCCCGGCCCCCTAACTGAACACCCCCTTCCTCTCCTGTTCATCATCGTCCTCAAACACACCCTAACCCTAGCCGCCCTAACTTCCCCTCGCATGAAACCCGGCGGCAACAACGCCGCCGGTCACCACCTTAACACCCCGGAACCCCCTGACCATCCTCTATCCAAATATGGTAGCCACTTGGCTCGAATCCTCCTGAAGGTTCTCGAATCTTCATTTGAAGATTCGAGCCAAACTCAGATCCAAACTCAACCACCTCCGATGGTCCCCAAATTAACACCGTAGCTTCCCCTAACTACCCTAGCTATGGATCTGGTGTTGGTTTGGTTTGAATCACCTCAGAGTTCTTTGAATCTTCTTTTGAAGGTTCGAACCAAACATGAACTCACTCAGATTCGTTCCAAACTAACACCAAATGACCCCTAGGCTTCCCTCACCCTTGTGTCATCTTTGGTTCCCTTCGAATCTGCCCAGAAATGTTCGGATTTAAAATCCAAAATCTGAAACCCTAAAAATTTTCCAATCTTGGAATTTTTTCAATTCAAACGAAGGATTGAGGTTTAATCAACCTTAGTCGAAGTATTTTCAGTTGAAAATACTTCGACTAAGGTCTGTTTGATTTCAAAAAGTCCGAATCCAAGTTGAGTTTGAGTCCGGTTGAATTTGAAGGTTCAGAGGTATTTTTTCTATTTCTCATGTGTATTCTACGTGTATTTTATGTTTGTTTCATTAGTCTATTTAATTTTTCATAATTTTCTAGTCAATTCTGTGATTCTGTCTCCTACCCGTCTATATGATATAACAAGTGAATTGTTTCTGTTGGTATGATTATTTACAATATGTGTAATCGACTCGATTAAGTTCGTCGATTAGTTATGTTATGAATGCTCGTTTAATACTGATTGAAATAATCTGTTTCTATAGATTGTTTGTTGACAATTATTGTAGATAATCGATTTAATTAATACTCGTCAGTTAAATCACCCTTGTTTACATTTCAATGAGTCTGTCAAAATGAATGTTGTGTATATGTTGATTTCTGAACCAGTAAGTTTCAGGGCCTTGTCAGTATATTGACAATGCTCCTGTGTTTGCCTGATTCTAGTTCAATGTTGAAGTTCAGTTTGATTTGTTATAATAAATTCAGTGTAATGTTGTTGTGATGTTAGGTTTAAATTCAATTTCACAAATGATGATTAGATACAATTGTGTTAGAAAAGTGCATTCTCAGTTAAGATTCAGTCTAGAACTTAAGAGAATTAGTTATAGCTGTCTTAAATCAGGTTGATAATCAAGTTTGAACAGATTTTAAAATCTGTTTTGTATCAGATTCTGAATTTTAGTCTAAAGGCAGTAATTACAGTAGGATTTCTGGGGCATTTCTAGGATAGAACAATAAGGGTAATATGATAGTATAGTGGGCTGAAAGTGGAAAGTTAATGGCTATTATTTAATGTGATAATGGGAAACAAAGGGTAATGGGGCTGCTGAAAATCAGGATAAGACCACTTAATGGGATTTAAAGTAGTTAAAAGCAGTTTTTGGAGATGATTTTCTGGTTTTTAATAGAAGAAGGGGTCCAGCCAGCACCTAAAAAGAAAGGGACAGACCTGTATAAATACAGGAAGCAAACAGATTTTTAGGGACTCAGAGATTTAGGGAGATTTTGAAGAAAATAAAAGAAATCAGATTTTTTTTAAAAGAAAGAGAGGAAGAAAACAGAAAAAGAAATAGAAGAGAGAACATTCACACACACACATACAATCTGAAAGAGATAGAGGAAAGAAACTGAAATCTGAAAAATGTTATTTTTCTAGAATCTGTTCATTGTTTGTTTGTGGATATTGTTCGGTTTAAATCTGAATTTTTTTTCAAGTTTCTGTTACTGTTAATCTGGGTTAACGGGTCTTGTTCAGACTTGCTGTGTTATTGGTATATTCTGCCGGTGTTTTGTTGCTGCTATTATTGTTGAAATTTACTCCTTCTACCTTCATTTCCAGGTACATATCTTTTAAACTCATGTTGTGAAGAGCTTCAACATGACAAATAAATGAAGCTTGAATTGTAATACTGTCTTCTATTCGTTTAAGCTCATTAGTTTAAATTTCAGCTTTGTTTCATGTTGGTCAACCAGTAGTGAATTCGACTCGATGGCTACAACTTAATTGTCTTATTTTGAAATTCGTATAAAAGATTTGTAATAATGTTATCCATTTCGAAATCTCATTAGTTTAGTTATATTTGAGTTGTGTAAATAGGGAACATGGCAGAAAGTTGGCTTTTATTTACACTTTATGGTATTGTTAGTTAGGTATAGCATAATATAGAAATATCAAGGAAAAATACGTTATTATTTTATTTTGTTAGTTAGTTAGTTGTTGTTTAAAGCTAGATGATGTTGGTTGCAATTTGCTATATTTTGGCATAACATTGGTTATGTTTATAATCAATAGTTGAAAGACGCATTAGTAAAATCCGCTATGTTCACAATGTCAAAATATGGCGAATAATATTGTATGCAATATTATTTTATTAAGTCAACAGGTAGACTTGTTCTCTTTCTTAATAAAAAAGGGCCTAGGAATTTATACAATGCGAAAGTTAATGTTTAGCGATAATTCACATAGATTGAGAATCAAATTGGTTTGATTATATATATATATATATCCCAAACTCAATCATAAGCAGAATTAATTAAAATAATTTCGCCTATTAGATTAAAAACATGTATATGAGAATGAGATGATATGTATAAGCATGAATTGCAACATTTTATATCAATGGTAAGTAGAAATAGAATTTGCATTAAATAATGAAAATTCTTCAAAAATATCTCTTCCTTTCATAAATCATTTTTTTTTTAGTTTCATATGCAATTCATTTTTGGGTATATATATATATATTGTATTTACGAGGAAAATGGTAGTCTTAATCACACTTTGTTTATTTTTACTCCTAAATTTGAATGGCTCGAAAGAATATAATTTACACGTGAAAATATAATCAGCGGTAAACATTTAATAAATTGTGAATTCTTTTTTTTTTAAAGAATTTAAGGGCACCTTAAATGGGAATTTCTCATGATTTTCATATAAAAATGTATAGATATAATAAACAATTTGTGGAAAATTCATAATACCATTACGAATATTTTGTGCAATTAGGGATGCGCTCGCGTAACCCGATTATATTTTTAAAAAAGTAAATTCAGATTATGCGTTCGCGCAACTTCGAGTGAATATTTAATAAAAGGGATTTCTCCGAGGATGTAAAATAGTTTCATATAACCCGGAATGTGCAGTTCACTGTTTAAATATATGGGTGATGATATTCTTAATTTTATTTTAAATCTCGAACATATGACTTTTTTAATAAAAACTATAATATGGTCAATTTTATTGTGTACACGTATGCGTGACACGATTCTTTATATCTATAAAAATGTATAATACGAATATACGTACGCGTAATTTGTTTATGGTAAACAATAAACAGAAGCGGTAATAAAATCATGCAATAAAAATGTAAAATCAAGATAAGCCAAGAATAAAAACAGTTAAGCGACCGTGCTAGAACCACGGAATTCGGAAATGCCTAACACCTTCTTCCGGATTAACAGAATTCCTTATTCAGGATTTATGGTTCGCAGAATAACAAACAGAGTCATATTCTCCTCGATTTAGGGATTAAAACTGGTGACTTGGGACGCCTTAAAATTCCCAGGTGGCGACTCTGAAACAAATAAACAAATCCCGTTTCGACTGTCCTTTAATTGGAGAAAACTCTTCACGCACCCTCGCGGGCGCGGAAAAAGGAGGTGCGACAGCTCTGGCAACTCTGCTGCGGACTAAAGTGAAAACTGTAACCCAGAACCACTGGTTCAGGGTTTAAAGAATTCGAGCTTAAAATAACTGCGATAATTGGCTTTATTTACTATATTATTTTCAACTGTTTATATGCTTAATATGCTAAATGTTGTTTTTTTACCGCTTTAATATTATTTGAATTGTGAATATATACAACTGCTACGAAACCCCCTTCTTTCTGAGTCTTCTGAATTTATGGTGTACACGTGCGCGTGGCCCACCTTTCTGTTAAAGTCATACCAAATAAGACGGAGTTGGGACAAGTAACTAGGCCGGGTAGACTTTCGTGCTCCCGGTACGTTGCCCCCACTTCGGCTCAAACTGTCCGTTTGGGTAAGCCAGGTTTAGAACAATATGCCTCAGGTTTTTACCAAGAATAACTCAGCCATGTACCTGATCCCTAGTAGGAACGTCTATGTGCATCATGCACATCTGACCTTGGAGACTCAACACAGGGGTTGAGTCTGTCTAGGACAGGTGAACCCGAAATAAAAAGACCATCCTGATGCATCCTACTTGCTACCTGTGCATTCATTTGCCTCGAACATGCTTGTTGACCAGCTTAATTGAAATCATTGTGAGAACCGAGGAATAAAATGGGTTGTTTTAAAAATTCCCAAAAATAAGTTTTAAATCTTGAAATAAAGGTGTTTAATAAATAAAAAATTGAAAATGATTTTTTTAAGTGTATATTTTCAAAATGAGTCTTGACTTTATTAAAATTAAATTTCAGATACAAAATGAGCACCACACAAAACCCCTCATCCACGAATACAGAGGAGTTTCTATTTCAGCTTCAAATGTGGTGGTATGAATTAGGCGAAGATGGTCAAAAATGGGTCGTCAAGCATTTGGGAAATCTCACGGATATTATGAAAGTTAAACCCCGTGATGATCTGATTGCGGCGTTAGTAACTTTTTGGGACCCTGTTCACAATGTCTTTCGTTTCTCTGACTTCGAGCTTACTCCTACATTAGAAGAGATAGCTGGATATGCTGGTTTTGACGGAAGTCTAAGAAATCAAAGCCTGATATTCACAAAGTCTCCCTCGGTACATCGATTCTTCGGCCTCTTGCACATCAGCAGTCAAATCAGGAAAAGCAATGTCATCAATGGATGTTGTTCTTTCAACTTCTTGTATTCAAGGTTCGGAAAGCCAGATGGATTTGAAATTCATGAGAAAGGCCTTACTAACAAGCAAAACAAAGACACCTGGCAGATTCACCGTCGCTTCGCCTTCATGGTGGCTTTTCTAGGAATCATGGTCTTCCCAAACAAAGAGCTAACAATTGATATTCGCACGGCCAAAGTTGTACAGGTCCTCACCACCAAGAAAAATCACACCCTTGTCCCCATCATTCTCTCAGACATTTATCGGGCGTTGACTTTATGTAAATCAGGAGCGAAAGTCTTCGAAGGATGCAAAATTTTGTTGCAAATGTGGGTGACTGAACATCTCCGACAACAGCCCAAGATCATACAATATGGGCCAAGCAATGATAATTGCATCGAGAGTTATGAGGAAAGAATAAAAAATTATAAGTCCCCAGAAGGGATAGAAGCATGGGTATCTCATCTAAGGGCTTTAACAGCAAATCAAATTGAGTGGACTTTGGGATGGCTCCTGATAAGGGAAGTGATACACATGTCAACCTCAAATAGTTATCTGCTACTATTGGGATTGAGAAACATCCAGCCATATGCGCCATTAAGAGTCCTAAGACAACTAGGGAGATATCAAGTAGTTCCTGATGATGAAGATTTGAGTAGGCAAGTAATCGAATTACACCCAGAAGCCACTATTCCTGAGGCTCTACTTCAGCAGATGTGGAATGGATGTCGATACTTGAAAAGTGATACTCAAGTCCCAGACACTACAAAGGGTGAGATAAATCCTGGATATGCAAGGTGGTTTGAGAAACGGTCTCGCGTGGATGATGTACCAGAACCTGAGCTAAGAAGGCCAACAAAAAGACCCCATATTCAAAACTTTAATGATAAAATCCAAGAGCGGTTGATCTGGGGAGAAAAAGAAAAAGGGTACAAAGCAACTATCCATGCCCTAAAGGAAAATCTGAGGAGCCTCAGTCTGGAGAAAGATTTGCAAGCACAAGAAGTTGAAGGCGAGAAGAAGAGTCTAGCTTGTGAGAATGAAAATCCTCATGCTCGATTTCAGAAAATGAAAAAGGCTTCTGAAACGCCAATGAGGAGTTGGAAAGATCAAAAAACCATCGCCAATCTTTTTGAAAGAATGCAAGATTATGATTCCATTCTTGCTACAAACGAAAGGGCGTTGAGCAAAGCAAAAGAAAGAATCCAACAATTAAACGAAGAAGCGAGATCTAATAAGGAACGCCAAGTAAGGCAATCCGAAGAAGACAGGGCACAATTCAAGAAGGAAAAAGACCATTGGATACGATCAGAAGACCAACTTCGTGCACAACTAGAAGAGGCAAGAAGATACAACAAAGAACATCAACAAGCAGACATCGACAGAGAAAGAGCGCAGGCAAGATTAGAGCTGGCCAGACTCCGAGCTCTATTAGAGTCAGCTCTAGATCGTGAAGACCGTGTCAGAGATATAGCCACCACTCGCCAGCAGCAATTGCAGAATCAAGGCCAACGTCTCCAAGATTTCAGGGCACAAATCCACGACCTGGCGGTCTACACCTCTCAAAGTTATGTAAACTGCCAAGGAATGGATTATGAAAGGTTTACAGAGCATGCACCCACTTTTGCCCGTCATCTAGCAATGGAGTTGGAAAGGATGTATCGTACACTGGGAGGTCATCCAGGTCAAGCCCCACATTGAGCAAATAATCTAATAATTTACAACAAAAGTGGAAAGTGGGGCATGTTGTGAGATGTTAAGAATTGTATCTTTTATTTTGATTTAAGTGTGTGTGTTTCAAACCATTTTCTTACAAAGTTTTCAAATGTAATGTCTGTTCATCTTTGTATAATGAATAAAAGTGTTTGCCTTATGTCCGAACTACGGAAGGTCTGATTCATGTGGGGGCATGATACGTAGGCAATCTCTATAAGATTCGACCACCACAATAAAATATATATAAAAAAAATAAATAAAATAAGAATAAAAGACCAAGAAAAGCTGGGACGTCACAAGCAGCCGAGCAAATGCATAATAGAAAGGGGATATTTGTCTAGGAGCATTGCATCTCAACGTGTAATTATATATGTGTTAAACTCTCAAAACTAACAAGTTTGTTCATTTCCAGAATTCAAGCAGTTAGTTTCTCTAAAGAGTATACTGGCATATTATCATTATCACACGAGATCAAAAGGACCAATACCCGAAAGTATGTCTATCCCAGATGTTGACACAGGTATTGAGCTAGAGGAGATGGATGTCGGGAAAATGAAAGAAGAGATGTTTAAACTCAAGCAGCAAATGGCTGAGATGTACCAAGCCTGGTCTACAGGACAGTTACCCCTATCTTACCCAACTAACCCTGCTCCATCAATGACCCAAACTCAGGATAATATTACCACTGAATTATCCCCAAATTTCCCCATTTACCAGCACTACCGAGGCACCACCTCTCAGACACCGCAGTCTCCACCTCCGAAACCAGTTCCATACTTTCCTCCACCTGTGACTCCTGTTTTCGTAGCACCTCCCCCGGCTACATTCCACAAATCTCCTAGTGAGCCTACATTCCAGGCCCAGGACAACTAATATTACCCCCCGGAACCCACCCTCAAAGCCTACGAAATCCATTCAACTGCTCCTCGTTTTGATCTCCCAGCCGAAATTGACAAGCCAGCCAAAAATGCTGAACAAGAAGAGATGTTCAGGAAGGTCAAAAGTCTAGAACAATCGTTCAGAGACATGCGAGGATTAGGTGGGCAAGTCAGTGTAGCTTACAAGGATTTGTGTTTGTTCCCAAATGTACAATTACCAGTTGGCTTCAAGATGCCTAAATTTGACCTATACAATGGGCACGACGACCCAGTAGCCCACTTAAGGGGTTTCTGCAGCAAGATGCGAGGAGCTGGGGGAAAGGACGAATTATTGATGGCTTACTTCAGTCAAAGTTTAAGCAGATCAGCTTTGGAGTGGTATACACGCCAGGACCATGGGAGATGGTACACCTGGAATGACCTGGCACAGGCATTCGCATACCATTTCCAATACAATCTGGAAATCATCCCAGATCGACTATCTTTGACAAAATTTGAGAAGAAACACAATGAAAGTTTCAGAGAGTATGGCTTCCGGTGGAGAGAATAGGCAGTAAGAGTGGATCCTCCTATGAAGGAGAGTGAAATGGTAGACTACTTCTTCCAATCCTTGGAACCAACTCACTATGCCCATTTGGTTTCAGCGGTAGGTAAATCATTCAACGAAGTAGTAAAAATGGGAGGTATGGTGGAAGAAGGCCTCAAGACAAATAAAATCATGAGCTATTCAGCGATTAAGGCGACTACTCAAGCTATTCAAGGCGGGTAGGAGGAATCGGAAGAAAGAAGAGGGAGGAAGCAGCAGTAGTTGATTCAGGAATTTGGTCAGGACCCAGAGGTTCACCGCCTTACTATAATCAACAACGACCTCGCCAATCAACTTACCACCACGATTCGTCCCAACACTACTATCACCCTTCGGAGCCTCATTTTTCCATTAACCATGCACAAGCATACAATCAGCCACCTGTTCACGCTAATTGGCGTGCTCCTGCCATACCAAGTACTTACCCACGAGCCTATCCCGGACCAGGTTTCAGGCCTAGGCCAGCATTCAGGGGAGAAAGGGAACAGAAAAAGAAAACCTACACTCTATTGGGAGAATCTTACACTAGTCTGTTCCACAGGCTGAGACAGCTGGACATGCTAAGACCAATACAATCCAAGCTACCCAATCCACCTCCAAAGAATCTGGACTACACCATTAGCTGTGAGTATTGCTCCGGTACACCAGGCCATGATACGGAGAAATGCTGGCATTTAAAAAATGCAATACAAGAACTGATTGATACTAATAAAATCGAGGTTCAAACCCCCGAAGCTCCCAATATCAATAGAAATCCAATGCTGGCCCATCAGGAGGCCAATATGATAGAAATCATACAAGCTGATGGGGAGACAAAGAAGCCATCACAAACTGTCATGATGATCAAGTCTCATGAAGCCAAGCCAGATAAGCAGTTAACAGAGGAGAAGCCGGTACCTAAGCAGAGCAGAAATGGTGATGAACCATCTGTGGTAGACGAGAAGGGGTCTTCGAGCAAGGTTGCCACAAAGCAAGAAAGGTTGAAAGTGATAGTACCAGGGGTTGCCAGTAAACCCATTGTAGTCGTGGAAGGAGCCCGTGTAGATCGGGTTATTATCAAACCTGTAACCCAGCTACCAGTGATCAACAACAAAGCTATTCCATGGAACTATGAACGGGTGACTGTAATGTACAAGGGAAAAGAAGTCAAGGAAGAAGTATGTGAGGTGCAAGGCTTGACTCGTTCGGGAAGATGTTTTACTCCCGAAGAGTTAAGAAAAACTAAAAATAATCCAACACCAATAAAGAGAGTTGTGACGGAAGAAGAAGCGGAAGAGTTTTTAAGAAAAATGAAGCTCCATGACTATTCTGTTGTGGATCAATTGAAGAAGACGCCCGCTCAAATTTCATTATTGTCATTACTGATCCATTCAGAGGAGCACCGTCTGGCTCTGATGAAAATCCTGAATGAGGCTCATGTTCCTGAAAAAATCTCTGTAAATCATTTGGGAAGAATAACCAACAGAATCTTTGAGGAAAACAGAATTACATTTTCTAATGATGAATTGCACGTGGAAGGTACTGAGCACAACAGAGCTCTTTACTTCACCGTGAAATGTGAAAACTCCATAGTAACCCGGGTATTGGTTGACAACGGGTCAAGTGCAAACATATGCCCTCTCTCCACTTTAAGCAAATTGAAAATCAAAGAGGAGAGGATCCAGAAGAATAGTATCTGCATACGGGGGTTTGACGGTGGAAGCAGAGATTCATTTGGCGACATAGTGTTGGAACTGACAATAGGACCAGTTGAATTCACAATGGAGTTTCAAGTACTAGACATAACTGTTTCTTATAATTTGTTGTTGGGTCGACCATGGATCCATGCTGCTAAAGCAGTCCCGTCAACACTACACCAGGCGGTCAAGTTTGAATGGGATCATCAAGAAATAGTTGTGCATGGAGAAGAAAGTTTAAATGCTCACAGTAGTGCCATTGTACCGGTCGAGGGAAAAGAAAATGACCAGGGACCATGGGTATACCAAGTGTCCAACATAGTGTCGGTAGAGAAAATTCCAGAGGGGAAGTACCTTCCGAATCCAAAGATATCCTCTGCATCAGTCATGATAGCCTATGAAATATTAAAAAATGGTTTTATACCCGGCAAAGGTCTAGGCTCATCTTTGCAAGGAATTACACAACCAGTATCTCTCCCCGAGAACTGGGGAACATTCGGTTTGGGGTTCGTGCCCAATGTCAACGACGTAAAAAAGGCCAGAAAGCTGAAACAAAAGGCATGGGTTCTGCCAAAACTAGTCCCACATCTATCAAAAACTTTTGTCAAGACCGGTGCTGAAAATCGCCCGATAACAACAATTCCTAAATCCCGGGTCAATCCCGAGGAGGAATTAATTGAAAGATTCGAGAAATTGTTTAATGATGTGAATATGTTGGAAAGAGGGGAAGGATGTAGCAACGCAGAAGTTCAATTCGTTGGGCCAGAAACAAAGCTTAATAATTGGAAAGCCACTCCTCTCCCCATTCGAAAGGAGTCTTGGTAGTTTATTTTGATTTTCTTTCAGTTTGTTTGGGTTACCTCAGGGTTGTAATCTCAATGCTTATCTTACAGTTTGTTTGAAGTGTGCAAACCTTGTTATCTTTCATCATCCAATAAAATACAGTTCCCTTTTTCATTATCATTCCTGATAGTTTTCTTTTTCCATTTCTTCTTTTTCTGTACAGTTCTTTTTACGCTGGCTCTAGTGATATGGCATGCATGAGGAATCCTCAGCGGAGTCTTAAAAATCAATCTGGTTCCGAAGTAATAATTCAAGAAATATATTGTGATTATGAATCAGAATATGATGAAGATGAGGTTTTTGAAGAGATTAGTAAAGAGTTAATTCACTTTGAGGAAAAAATCAAACCTAACCTGAGTGATACTGAGGACATCAATATAGGGGACGCAAGTAATATCCGGGAAACTAAAATAAGTGTCCATCTCGAACCAAAGATTCGAGAAGAGTTAATTAAAGCACTCATAGAATTCAAAGATGTTTTTGCATGGTCATATGACGACATGCCGGGCCTGAGCACTGATTTAGTGGTTCACAAATTGCCCACCGATCCAACGGTGCCTCCTGTCAAACAGAGGCTGAGAAAATTCAAACCTGATATGAGTGTGAGAATTAAGGAAGAAATCACCAAACAGTTTGAAGCAAAGGTCATTCGAGTCACTCGATATCCTGTTTGGTTAGCTAATATCGTTCCTGTTCCAAAGAAAGACGGCAAAATTAGAGTATGCGTCGACTACCGCAATCTCAACAAAGCAAGTCTGAAGGATAATTTCCCATTACCCAATATCCATATTTTGATCGATAATTGTGCCAAGCATGATATAGGGTCTTTCGTGGATTGTTATGCCGGGTATCATCAAATTCTAATGGATGAAGAAGACGCAGAAAAGACGGCATTCATCACACCATGGGGAACTTATTACTACCGGGTAATGCTATTCGGTTTGAAGAACGCCGGAGCAACCTACAAGAGAGCGATGACCACAGTGTTTCATGATATGATACACAAGGAGATTGAGGTATACGTGGACGATGTGATCATAAAATCAAAGCATCAGGCCGACCACGTTGGGGATTTGAGGAAATTCTTCTTAAGACTTCGCAGGTACAACCTCAAGCTTAACCCTGCCAAATGCGCATTTGGAGTTCCATCTGGAAAGTTGTTGGGATTCATAGTCAGTCGGCGAGGCATCGAGCTAGACCCATCAAAAATCAAAGCCATCCAAGAATTGCCACCTCCAAGGAACAAAACTGAAGTAATGAGTTTGTTGGGAAGGTTGAATTACATCAACAGGTTTATTGCTCAGCTTACGACAACATGTGAGCCTATTTTCAAATTGTTGAAAAAGGATGCTGCGGTCGAATGGACCGATGAGTGTCAGGAGGTGTTTGATAAGATAAAAGGATACCTGTCAAACCCACCCGTGTTGGTCCCGCCAGAGCCAGGAAGACCTCTGATTCTTTACTTGACGGTCTTGGAAAATTCATTTAGTTGTGTATTGGGGCAACATGACCTCACCGGCAGAAAAGAACAGGCCATCTACTACCTTAGCAAGAAATTCATAGCTTATGAGGTTAAGTATACTCATCTGGAGAAGACATGTTGCGCCCTGACTTGGGTAGCTCAAAAATTGAAACACTATTTGTCATCCTACACTACTTACCTCATTTCTCGTCTGGATCCATTGAAATATATTTTTCAAAAGCCTATGCCAACGGGAAGACTTGCAAAGTGGCAAATATTGCTCACAGAATTTGACATCATCTATGTGACTCGAACTGTAATGAAAGCCCAAGCACTGGCTGATCATTTAGCTGAAAACCCGGTCAACGAGGAGTACGAGCCATTGAAAACCTATTTTCCCGATGAAGAAATAATGCATATCGATGAGATAGAGCAAATTGAAAAACCTGGCTGGAAACTTTTCTTTGATGGGGCCGCTAACATGAAAGGAGTCGGGATAGGAGCTGTAATCATTTCTGAAACAGGGCATCACTATCCTGTTACAGCTCAACTACGATTTTATTGCACCAATAATATGGCTGAATATGAAGCTTGTATTTTGGGGTTAAGGCTAGCCGCAGACATGGGTATCCAAGAAATCTTAGTCATGGGAGATTCGGATCTTCTAGTACATCAAATTCAAGGAGAATGGGAAACCCGAGACTTGAAGCTCATACCATACCGACAATGTCTACATGATCTTTGTCAGCGGTTTCAATCAGTGGAGTTCCGACATATTCCAAGGATCCATAATGAGGTTGCCGATGCATTGGCTACTTTAGCATCAATGTTGCACCATCCAGACAAAGCTTATGTGGATCCACCACATATTGAAGTCCACGATCAGCACGCTTATTGCAATATGGTTGAAGAAGAATTTGATGGTGAACCATGGTTCCACGACATCAAGGAGTATATCAGGATGGGGATATATCCCGCACAAGCCACAGGAGATCAAAAGAGGACCATTAGGCGATTGGAAAATGGATTCTTCTTAAGCGGAGGAGTTTTGTATAAAAGAACACCAGATCTTGGATTATTAAGATGCATAGATGCCCGACAAGCTACGGCTGTCATGTCTGAAGTACATTCGGGAGTTTGCGGACCCCACATGAGCGGATATGTGCTGGCAAAGAAAATCCTCCGAGCTGGTTATTATTGGCTTACCATGGAGCGGGATTGTATCAATTTTGTGCGCAAATGTCATCAATGCCAGATACACGGAGATTTGATTCATTCTCCAACATCCGAGTTGCACACAATGTCGGCACCATGGCCCTTCGCTGCCTGGGGCATGGATGTGATTGGACCAATTGAGCCGGCAGCATCCAATGGGCACAGGTTCATTCTGGTAGCCATTGATTATTTTACCAAATGGGTTGAGGCCAAGACATTCAAATCAGTGACCAAGAAAGTTGTGGTCGATTTTGTCCACTCAAATATCATATGTCGATTCGGAATCCCAAAAGTGATCATC
Organism: Nicotiana tabacum; assembly: GCF_000715075.1. Taxonomy (NCBI): domain Eukaryota; kingdom Viridiplantae; phylum Streptophyta; class Magnoliopsida; order Solanales; family Solanaceae; genus Nicotiana; species Nicotiana tabacum. Next base: position 181,525,551 of record NC_134087.1, on the reverse strand, counting down.
ACAGATAACGGTGCTAATCTTAACAGTAACTTAATGAAGGAATTATGTCAACAGTTTAAGATTACACATCGCAAATCTACCCCATATCGGCCCAAGGCGAATGGAGCAGTCGAGGCAGCCAACAAAAACATAAAGAAGATACTTCGGAAAATGATAAAAGGTTCCAGACAATGGCATGAAAAACTACCATTTGCGTTATTGGGATATCGCACTACTGTTCGCACTTCAATAGGAGCAACTCCTTATTTGTTGGTATATGGCACTGAAGCAGTAATTCCTGCAGAAGTTGAAATTCCTTCCCTTCGGATCATCGCCGAAGAAAAGATTGATGATGATGAATGGGTCAAAACCCGTCTGGAACAGTTAAACTTGATTGATGAAAAACGATTGGCCGCAGTATGTCATGGTCAATTGTATCAAAGAAGAATAGCAAGAGCATACAACAAAAAGGTGCGTCCACGGAAGTTTGAAGTGGGTCAACAGGTGCTGAAACGTATTCTTCCGCATTAGGTTGAGGCAAAAGGCAAATTTGCCCCGAATTGGCAAGGACCATTCATTGTGACCAGAGTATTATCGAATGGTGCACTATGCTTAACAGATATTGAAGGCAAATGCATAGACATGGCGATCAATTCTGACGCGGTAAAGAGATATTATGCATAGCTTTTTGAATGTTTGTATTCAGCATTATTTCGAAGATTGGAATAACAAAGGCAATTTATTCTGCTATCCAAACACTATACCCTTTGCTTCCCCTTTGAGCCATATTTGTTTCTTTCCTACCCTCTCTTGGAATCAATGAAAATCAAATATGTGTAAAAAAAAATCACTATTATTGTAGTGAACTACGTTTGACCTGATTCCTCAAAGAAGGATACGTAGGCGCCTCACGGCTCGGTCATAGGGTGCACAATATGCATAATGTGCACAAAAAGAAACATCAAGAGACCCCAAATCAAGAAACTGGGGCAGAAATAAGAAAAGATTCCAAGAGTTGTAATTTTAAACCCATATCAAAACTGTTTAGCTTTTGATACCTTTCCATTTCCAACCACATACCAAAAAGACCTTTCGATCAATCTTAGAAAAATGCTGAGTCAAGCAAATGAAGATGATTCATAACACTCTGGTACAAACAAGAAAAGAAAGTAAAATGAGAGAGTCTTATAGGTGAAAACCCGCACGGGCACCATAAGACGACGAAAGTTGAGAGAAATTAAAATGAGAGAGTCTTATTGGTGAAAACCTTCGCAGGCACCATAAGGCGAAAAGGAATAAGGAAGGTTTGTCAGTGAAAACTCTTTGAGATATTGCAAGTCAAACATGTCTGTAAAATGAAAAATGAAGTTGGGTTATGGAAATTTTGGGGAAAACAAAATGAGACAATCGAAAGGAGTTTGAATAAAAGACTGGGTTGATTAATCCAAAATGCATACCATGATCATTGGTGCCAGTGACTCCAATCAGATAAGTCCTTTATTTTTTTTTCTCCCACAGTCATCCAAATTTGGATTTTTCTTTTCATTCTAGATTGTCTAAATCGTCATGTTTTCGTCACTAATAATCTTACTCTTCTGAAGCCTTTGAGATGAGTTTTGTTCCAAACAAATAAGAAAGAATGACAAGGTATACTACCGAGATTCAAGGTTGCATAAGACAAAAATACGGCCATGATGGGCGGGAGGATAAAAAAATAAGATATGGGAGGAAGAAAAGTGAAATCAAAAGTGGATCAGCAATGTCAGGAGAGACATATGATTACGATTAAAAGGGTTTGAAGTAAAAACAACAGTTGGTGATCCTATAGTCAAGGATCAATTACAAGGACAAAACAGTCTTTTCAACCATTCCAAGGCAATAAAACAAGACGAAGAGAAGCCCCACCATCGACAACAATGCCCCAGTTAACCACCCTGCTTTAAACTAACGAAGTTTTCTTTGATTTAAAATAGGGGCAAAAACAACATTTGTGTCAGGAAACACCTGGTAAAAAATTTAAGAAGAAATCAGGCGTCCACCTGAAGAATGAGGATAAAAGAATTTAAGAAGAAATCAGGCGTCCACCTGGAGAATGAGGATGAAAGAATTAAGAAGAAATCAGGCGTCCACCTGGAGAATGAGGATGAAGAATTGAAGAAATCAGGCGTCCACCTGAAGAATGAGGATGAAAGAATTAAGAAGAAATCAGGCGTCCACCTGGAGAATAAGTATGAAGAATTGAATAAATCAGGCGTCCACCTGAAGAATGAGGATGAAAGAATTAAGAAGAAATCAGGCGTCCACCTGGAGAATGAGGATGAAGAATTGAAGAAATTAGGCGTCCACCTGAAGAATGAGGATAAAAGAATTTAAGAAGAAATCAGCCGTCCACCTGGAGAATGAGGATGAAGAATTGAAGAAATCAGGCGTCCACCTGAAGAATGAGGATAAAAGAATTTAAGAAGAAATCAGGCGTCCACCTTGAGAATGAGGATGAAATAATTAAGAAGAAATCAGGCGTCCACCTGGAGAATGAGGATGAAGAATTGAAGAAATCAGGCGTCCACCTGAAGAATGAGGATGAAAGAATTAAGAAGAAATCAGGCGTCCACCTGGAGAATGAGGATGAAGAATTGAAGAAATCAGGCGTCCACCTGAAGAATGAGGATGAAAGAATTAAGAAGAAATCAGGCGTCCACCTGGAGAATGAGGATGAGAATTAAAGAAATCAGGCGTCCACCTGGAGAATGAGGATGAAGAATTGAAGAAATCAGGCGTCCACCTGGAGAATGAGGATGAAGAATTGAAGAAATCAGGCGTCCACCTGAAGAATGAGGATGAAAGAATTAAGAAGAAATCAGGCGTCCACCTGGAGAATGAGGATGAAGAATTGAAGAAATCAGGCGTCCACCTGAAGAATGAGGATAAAAGAATTTAAGAAGAAATCAGGCGTCCACCTGGAGAATGAGGATGAAAGAATTAAGAAGAAATCAGGCGTCCACCTGGAGAATGAGGATGAAGAATTGAAGAAATCAGGCGTCCACCTGAAGAATGAGGATGAAAGAATTAAGAAGAAATCAGGCGTCCACCTGGAGAATGAGGATGGAGAATTAAAGAAATCAGGCGTCCACCTGGAGAATGAGGATGAAGAATTAAAAAGAAGTCAGGCGTCCACCTGGAGAATGAGGATGAGAATTTAAGAAGAAATCAGGCGTCCACCTGAAGAATGAGGATAAAAGAATTTAAGAAGAAATCAAGCGTCCACCTGGAGAATGAGGATAAAAGAACTAAGAAGAAATCAGGCGTCCACCTGGAGAATGAGGATGAAGAATTGAAGAAGTCAGGCGTCTACCTGGAGAATGAGGATGAAGAATTGAAGAAATCAGGCGCCCACCTGGAGAATGAGGATGAGAATTGAAGAAATCAGGCGTCCACCTGGAGAATGAGGATAAAGAATTTAAGAAGAAATCAGGCGTCCACCTGGAGAATGAGGATGAGAATTGAATAAGTCAGGCGTCCACCTGGAGAATAAAGACAAAGAAAAGAAGCAGTCAGGCGCCCACCTGGAGAACAAGGGAATATAATTGAAGCAGCAGAAGTCAGGCACCCACATGGAGAACAAGGGAATACAATTGAAGTATTGAAATCAAAAGCCCGCTCATATGAGAAAGGAGCACACTTAGAGTCAATAAAGCAGAGGAGTCCAACAAAGTCCCCAGCAAGAAACGACAAGAGTCCCGAACAGATAAAGAATATATGGGACACAATGAAAAGGAATACGGAATAAGCCAAATGCCCAAGAGTCGCCAAGATATCAAGAGAACAAGGAACGCAGGGCATGATCTAGATAAGATTTAATAATTCATGTACCATAGTCTAGTTTAGTTTTTCTTTGTATTACCTTTGAAGCAAGGTGTAATAAGGAGGTCAGCAAGCAGTAAAAGCAGCATGAAACAGCAGTAACATCACAGTCCCACGGTAGTCCCAGCTACTCAAAACTTCCCGAACTACATTGACCTGATTCCTTTATAGCCAAGGATATGTAGGAAACCTTTGAAGCAGAGGTTCGGTCAAATCTTTCAAAAAATTCTTCCCACGGAGTACTTGAACGGGCAAAAATCGCTCGTATCCGCTCACTTTATCTTTGCACGAAAACTCTTTGAGTTTCCGCGCAAAGAGGGGCAGCTGTGAGCACGTGATTTTTGCCTCACGAAAACTACTCCAAAATAAATCAAAAATAAAATTAATTTCTTTTAGTGTGCAATTTTAGAATTTTGTGTTGCGTTTATTAATTGTTTGTATTTTGTCCGTAAATGATAAACGTTGTTATAATTAAACGAAAATAAAAATACATGTTGTATGCATATCTAGGATTTAATTATGCATTAAAAAAAATAAAAAAAATTAATTGAAATAAAATCACAAAAATATACATTTGTTCTAGTTTTAATGTTTCACTGTGTGATTAACGCTTTGTCTATGTGTTAAATAATTGTTAAAAGGTAATTAATATTTTTGTAAGGTTAAAATTGTTTTATAATTTTTATTAGGATTTTTTATAATTAAGAATAAAATTAGAAAATAAAAAAAAATATTATAAAAGAAAAATCGGACCTGGACCTAAATCCAGGACCAAACAAAATAAACCCCCTCAGGCCAATCCAAACAACCCAGGTTCGGTCCAATTCAAGACCAATACCAAACGACGACGTTTGGTCACATTTTATCAAGGACCGTTGGATCAAAGCCAACCAACGGCTGAGATCCCACATCCCTTACCCATAACTTTTACCCGACCCATTGCCCCGATTCAGCCCGACCCTAGCATTAAACCAAACGACATCGTTTGGTTTAATGAACTGATCCTGGCCATCTATTCTGCCTGATCTAACGGCCAGTATCAATCCACCCCATCCCTATATAAAGTCCAGACCCCTACCCCGGCCCCCTAACTGAACACCCCCCTTCCTCTCTTGTTCATCATCGTCCTCAAACACACCCTAACCCTAGCCGCCCTAACGTTCCCTCGCCTGAAACCCGGCGGCAACAACGCCGCCGATCACCACCTTAACACCCCGGAACCCCCTGACCATCCTCTATCCAAATATGGTAGCCACTTGGCTCGAATCCTCCTGAAGGTTCTCGAATCTTCATTTGAAGATTTGAGCCAAACTCAGATCCAAACTCAACCACCTCCGATGGTCCCCAAATTAACATCGTAGCTTCCCCTAACTACCCTAGCTATGGATCTGGTGTTGGTTTGGTTCGAATCACCTCAGAGTTCTTCGAATCTTCTTTTGAAGGTTCGAACCAAACATGAACTCACTCAGATTCGTTCCAAACTAACACCAAATGACCCCTAGGCTTCCCTCACCCTTGTGTCATCTTTGGTTCTCTTCGAATCTGCCCAGAAATGTTCGGATTTAAAATCCAAAATCTGAAACCCTAAAAATTTTCCAATCTTGGAATTTTTTCAATTCAAACGAAGGATTGAGGTTTAATCGACCTTAGTCGAAGTATTTTCAGTTGAAAATACTTCGACTAAGGTCTGTTTGATTTCAAAAAGTCCGAATCCAAGTTGAGTTTGAGTCCGGTTGAATTTGAAGGTTCAGAGGTATTTTTTCTATTTCTTATATGTATTCTACGTGTATTTTATGTTTGTTTCATTAGTCTGTTTAATTTTTCATAATTTTCTAGTCAATTCTGTGATTCTGTCTCCTACCCGTCTATATGATATAACAAGTGAATTGTTTCTGTTGGTATGATTATTTACAATATGTGTAATCGACTCGATTAAGTTCGTCGATTAGTTATGTTATGAATGCTCGTTTAATACTGATTGAAATAATCTGTTTCTATAGATTGTTTGTTGACAATTATTGTAGATAATCGATTTAATTAATACTCGTCAGTTAAATCACCCTTGTTTACATTTCAATGAGTCTGTCAAAATGAATGCTGTGTATATGTTGATTTCTGAACCAGTAAGTTTCAGGGCCTTGTCAGTATATTGACAATGCTCCTGTGTTTGCCTGATTCTAGTTCAATGTTGAAGTTCAGTTTGATTTGTTATAATAAATTCAGTGTAATGTTGTTGTGATGTTAGGTTTAAATTCAATTTCACAAATGATGATTAGATACAATTGTGTTAGAAAAGTGCATTCTCAGTTAAGATTCAGTCCAGAACTTAAGAGAATTAGTTATAGTTGTCTTAAATCAGGTTGATAATCAAGTTTGAACAGATTTTAAAATCTGTTTTGTATCAGATTCTGAATTTTAGTCTAAAGGCAGTAATAACAGTAATTACAGTAGGATTTCTGGGGCATTTCTGGGATAGAACAGTAAGGGTAATATGATAGTATAGTGGGCTGAAAGTGGAAAGTTAATGGCTATTATTTAATGTGATAATGGGAAACAAAGGGTAATGGGGCTGCTGAAAATCAGGATAAGACCACTTAATGGGATTTAAAGTAGTTAAAAGCAGTTTTTGGAGATGATTTTCTGGTTTTTAATAGAAGAAGGGGTCCAGGCAGCACCTAAAAAGAAAGGGACAGACCTGTATAAATACAGGAAGCAAACAGATTTTTAGGGACTCAGAGATTTAGGGAGATTTTGAAGAAAAGAAAAGAACTCAGATTTTTTTTAAAAGAAAGAGAGGAAGAAAACAGAAAAAGAAATAGAAGAGAGAACATTCACACACACACATACAATCTGAAAGAGATAGAGGAAAGAAACTGAAATCTGAAAAATGTTATTTTTCTAGAATCTGTCCATTGTTTGTTTGTGGATATTGTTCGGTTTAAATCTGAAATTTTTCTCAAGTTTCTGTCACTGTTAATCTGGGTTAACGGGTCTTGTTCAGACTTGCTATGTTATTGGTATATTCTGCCGGTGTTTTGTTGCTGCTATTATTGTTGAAATTTACTCCTTCTACCTTCATTTCCAGGTACATATCTTTTAAACTCATGTTGTGAAGAGCTTCAACATGACAAATAAATGAAGCTTGAATTGTAATACTGTCTTCTATTCGTTTAAGCTCATTAGTTTAAATTTCAGCTTTGTTTCATGTTGGTCAACCAGTAGTGAGTTCGACTCGATGGCTACAAGTTAATTGTCTTATTTTGAAATTCGTATAAAAGCTTTGTAATAATGTTATCCATTTCGAAATCTCATTAGTTTAGTTATATTTGAGTTGTGTAAATAGGGAACATGGTAGAAAGTTGGCTTTTATTTACACTTTATGGTATTGTTAGTTAGGTATAGCATAATATAGAAATATCAAGGAAAAATACGTTATTATTTTATTTTGTTAGTTAGTTAGTTGTTGTTTAAAGCTAGATGATGTTGGTTGCAATTTGCTATATTTTGGCATAACATTGGTTATGTTTATAATCAATAGTTGAAAGACGCATTAGTAAAATCCGCTATGTTCACAATGTCAAAATATGGCGAATAATATTGTATGCAATATCATTTTATTAAGTCAACATGTAGACTTGTTCTCTTTCTTAATAATAAAGGGCCTAGGAATTTATACAATGCGAAAGTTAATGTTTAGCGATAATTCACATAGATTGAGAATTGGTTTGATTATATATATATATATATCCCAAACTCAATCATAAGCAGAATTAATTAAAATAATTTCGCCTATTAGATTAAAAACAAGTATATGAGAATGAGATGATATGTATAAGCATGAATTGCAACATTTTATATCAATGGTAAGTAGAAATAGAATTTGCATTAAATAATGAAAATTCTTCAAAAATATCTCTTCCTTTCATAAATCATTTTTTTTAGTTTCATATGCAATTTATTTTTGGTGTATATATATATATATATATATATATATATATATATATATATATATATATATATATATATATATATATATATATATATATATTGTATTTACGAGGAAAATGGTAGTCTTAATCACACTTTGTTTATTTTTACTCCTAAATTTGAATGGCTCGAAAGAATATAATTCACACGTGAAAATATAATCAGCGGTAAACATTTAATAAATTGTGAATTCTTTTTTTTTTAAAAGAATTTAAGGGCACCTTAAATGGGAATTTCTCATGATTTTCATATAAAAATGTATAGATATAATAAACAATTTGTGGAAAATCCATAATACCATTACGAATATTTTGTGCAATTAGGGATGCGCTCGCGTAACCTGATTATATTTTAAAAAAAGTAAATTCGGATTATGCGTTCGCGCAACTTCGAGTGAATATTTAATAAAAGGGATTTCTCCGAGGATGTAAAATAGTTTCATATAACCCGGAATGTGCAGTTCACTGTTTAAATATAAGGGTGATGATGTTCTTAATTTTATTTTAAATCTCGAACATATGACTTTTTTAATAAAAACTATAATATGGTCAATTTTATTGTGTACACGTATGCGTGACACGATTCTTTATATCTATAAAAATGTATAATACGAATATACCTACGCGTAATTCGTTTATGGTAAACAATAAACAGAAGCGGTAATAAAATCATGCAATAAAAATGTAAAATCAAGATAAGCCAAGAATAAAAACAGTTAAGTGACCGTGCTAGAACCACGAATTTCGGAAATGCCTAACACCTTCTTCCGGATTAACAGAATTCCTTATTCAGGATTTCTGGTTCGCAGAATAACAAACAGAGTCATATTCTCCTCGATTCAGGGATTAAAACTGGTGACTTGGGACGCCTTAAAATTCCCAGGTGGCGACTCTGAAACAAATAAACAAATCCCGTTTTGACTGTCCTTTAATTGGAGAAAACTCTTCACGCACCCTCGCGGGCGCGGAAAAAGGAGGTGCGACAATCCCTCAGGCTAAGGTTAGACCAAACACTTACCTCGCTTTGCAACCAATTCAAAATTCCAACAAGCCTTTACCTCGCGAATTCGTGCCCGAAATTCTCAAATATGGTCATAAACAATTCAAAATACTCAACACGAATCGTAGGAACTAATTCTATATGAATTTACAAATTTTCCGGATTAAAATCCAAATTTTAGCTCAAAACTTGCCCGTGGGGCCCACGTCTCGGAATCCAACAAAAGTTACGGAATATGAACACCCATTCAACCACGAGTCCAACCATACCAAAATTACTCAAATCCGACCACAACTCGGCCTTCAAATTCTCAATTTAAGTCTATGGAATTTTCTACCATTTTTAACCCAAAACAGTAATTTGTTGATAAAAACAATAATAGATTCATGTAATTTAACCAAATTTGAGTTAAAATCATTTACCCCGATCTATATGGTGATTCCCAATTCAATTCCTCACTATCCATCTTCTTCTTTCCTCAAAAATAGCATTTTCAAGATCCACCCTTAGGGTTCATACAATATCCCATTACAACTTCAAATAAAACTCATAAACATGCTATCCATACTCCAACATTACATATATATGAAGCTCAAGTGAAGGAATTATCTTTTGGTGTAGGAATCTCATTTTTTTCTCTTTTTGGTGTTCTTGAAGATTCAACCCATTTCCTATGGATTTGATCCATAATAATGTTAGTATTCTCACTTAGTGATGTTATATAATCATCTTTGTGCCATAATAACTTACCTTGAAGTGTATCCATGATGGAAGAGCTCCTCCTTCTCTCTAAAACTCATTCCAAGTTGAAGAACTAACTCATTCTCTCTCTAAACCCACGTTTTCAGCTCTTTAAAATCAACTTTAAATCTGCATAGCCTCCTTGCGTAACCTACGCATGAAACCTACGCAAGAGGCTTTCAATTTTGCCAAATCCTGATTTTGGCTACGCAGGTTGTGTAGCCTACTCTGCTACCTTTTAGTAAATTGGTCATAACTTCTTGTAGAAATATCCAAATGATGAGCGCCTTGAAGCATTAGAAACTAGACACATAGACCTTTCATTATAGGTTGTTCATTACATAACACATTATACATGTGTATATATGCTCATATAAAGTTTGATCTTGTGCGTGCTCATTTGAAATTTTAGTCTACCATGAAATTTTCCACTTGGGTTAGGCTTAGGCCTTTCCTTAGACCCCAAATCACTTATAACATAACTTAACTCTTTTATCGCACATATCAAGCTCCCAAATGTTTACTAAGTCCCAAATGTTTTCACGGACCCTCCGGGACCGTCAAATCACGGGTCCGGGTCCATTTACCCAAAATTTTGACCGGAGTCAACTTAAATTGATTTTAAAGTCAAAATTCATTAATTTACATAGATTTTCACATATTAGCATTCCGGCTACGCGCCTGAACTGCGCATGCAAATCGAGGTGATGTTGGAAGAGGTTTTTTTAAGGCCTCGAAATTGATCTTCTCCATTCTTGAAAATCTCTTTCGTCGAAAGTTGCATTCACCAGACTCATTCCTGGAGCATCTGATGAATGCAAGAAGTAAGGGTGATTTGGATCGAAGTTAGCTCCATTACTGGATCTAGTTTCAGGTACAACAACATTTACTGTACCGTCCATGGTGAAGGAGACTCTGATGAAAAGAAAATTGAAGGATAAGGAACATTAATTCTCCCATAAACGAGCTATTGCTCTGATACCATTAAGTATTGTAAATATGAAGAATAGATTTGTGAAAATTTTCTATGTATTTCATTATCCGCAGAAGCAATATATTTATACAAGTATTTTTGTAAAATAAAAAATAAATAATTGAAAACTATCTGCACAACTGGTTATTTCTTATTTGCTATCTATTAACTAATTTACTAAAGAATATTCTTCTCTATGTTATTTACACAGTTCACATGCGTGAGACCCAAGTGTGGAATTTAAAGATATACAAATGTTAATTACTTCATCTGAACGGCTCTTGTTTAATCCATCACACTTTTGATCGAAGACGAGGATTGAGCCACGGGTTGAGTCCAAAGAAGAGACATTGGTCTTTGACCTAGATATTTCTGAAACATAGTCTTTTGTCTGAAAGTCTACAATGTTCTTTCTCTCTTCGTCTCCGTGAGAATGAATGGCCGCCATTGATAATTTCTTCTCAACAATTTGGTATATCAAAACCCTATCGAAATCGTACCAAACCAAACAAGAAAATATCAAACCGTACCGAACTGCTTTGGTACGGTATTTGATATGCATAATTGATAAATCGAATATCGAACCGTAAGTCATACATACTGTATCGAAGTACCGAACACCCACTTCTACTCTTAAGTCTTTTATCGAATAAAATATTATAATTAACATCTCAGTATTAGTCGCATATATACTAACGTTGCCATGTCCTCGTTTCGTGTTTCCAATTTTCTAACAAATCCTTTCGTATAATAGTTTTATTATAATTAACATCTCAGTATTAGTCGCATATATACTAACGTTGCCATGTCCTCCTTTCGTGTTTCCAATTTTCTATCAAATCCTTTCGTATAATAAGAACCTCATAATTTTGACGCCCACCTGATATGAAATTCAAGAAGACTTCATGTCATGATGTGATATTAACCTAATTGATAGTTAGCATTGGCCTCCTTTTTCAACACATTACTAATGTAGGTATTTTTGTCGTTCCTCTCTCAAGAAAAGTAGAAATAACTATTTTGCTTTCCTTTTCTTTCTTTTTTTCCCTTACTTTAGTGTGAATGATCTTGGAGCTAATTGTGGAAACGGGCAGTCTTCTACTTATGAAAATAATCCAAAATGAATCTTCGGTGCCATGAAAACTCCAAGATAAAACACATAATGGATATGGTTTTTGCTCAATTATGAAAGTTGAAACAGGTTCATGAGTAGTCTTGTTTATCCCTAAAATCCGAGTAACAATTAAATTTGTATTGAGGTCTTAAAAATACGTGATTTAGTCAAATACTAACTGATAATCAAGAAATCAAACGTATAAATCAAAAACGTAAGTTGAATCAAACTAGTGTGCAAGCAAGTCTTGACCTCGAGCTATGGTGGCCTCGAGGCAGGTCAGTAAAAACAATAAAGTTAAAGGGCAATTCTGATGAATAATGTGCAAGAAAGTAAAGAATGTATATTCCTTTGCCAATGATTGATGTCTTTACAAATTAACAGGCATCCCTTTATATAATAGGGGAGTCCTTTACAAGGTACATTTCTATTTTTAGTAGGGAATCTTATTGGGACAGCTGTATAACCGCCTAGTACAAATCCGTACAAACTCGTAAAAATCTATTCCGGAATTTATCCTTGATCTTTGAGCCATTGCGAGAATCTTGCTTTTTCTGTTACAAAATCACAACGGCATTATATCGAGGTTGGCCATGTTTGTCCTTGATATTCATCGGACACTTCGATCTTCGAGCCTTGTACTCCGTTATCGGGCTCCAGCTCGGTCCATCGGGTTCGAGCTCGGTCCATTCTGAACTTGGGCTTAAAGTGACTCTTTAAGCCCATAAAATCGGGCATACCTGATTTTGATCGTATACAAATAGTCCCCACGTTTCTTAGAAAAGGGTGATAAAAAATGTCTTGACCCTCGATCCTTCGATGCCTCGATCATGATGCCCACTTCATGACGTTAGTGACAGAAGTGATTGAAAGGTCGCGTCTACATAGTTCCCAAGGTCATTAATTGAAGGCGGTTGGCTGGCGGTCGTTAGATGGCCAAATAGCAATCACCGTCCCCACCCTCGATCGAGTCGGAGGAATAGGTAATCGAAGAAGAAGAAGAGGATTTCCTTACTCCTCGAACTTTTGTTGTTCCCAAGGAATCAGATGCAACCAAATCAACGAACGAGGAGCTGGAACAAGTGATACTGATCGAGCATCTACCCAAGCGATTGGTATACGTGGGAACGGGATTAACCCTCGAACTCAGAAAAAAACTCATTCAATTTCTTATCGATAACATAGATTGTTTTACTTGGTCCCATTTATACATGATAAGGATCCTACCGGAGATAATAACACATCAACTAAGCCTCGACCCTAGGTTCAAACCAGTGAAATAAAAGAGAAGGCCCCAATCCGAGGTAAAACAAGCATTCATAAAGGACGAGGTAACTATACTTCTCAAAATAGGGTCCATTAGGGAGGTGAAATATCCTGAATGGCTAGCCAATGTAGTTGTAGTCCCTAAAAAAGGGAACAAACTTAGAATGTGTGTGGATTATAAGGATTTGAACAAGGCATGCCCTAAAGACTCTTTTCCACTGCCTAACGTTGACAGTATGATCGATGCCACGGTCGGCCACGAGATCCTTACTTTTCTCGATGCCTATTCCGAGTACAATCAAATTCAGATGAACCCAGAGGACCAAGAAAAAACCTCATTTATCTCCAAGTATGGAACATATTGTTACAATGTAATGCTTTTCGTACTAAGAAATGCAGGAGCTACTTACCAACGCCTAGTAAATAATATGTTTGAAGAACAAACAGGTAAGTCAATGGAAGTTTACATTGATGACATGCTAATTAAGTGCCTGTGCGCAGAGGACCATTTGGTTCATTTGCACGGAATATTCGAGATTTTGAGAAAATATAACATAAAACTCAACCCCGAGAAATGTGCTTTCGGAGTCATCTTGGGCAAGTTCCTAGGATTCATGGTGTCGAATAGGGGGATTGAGATCAACCCCGACAAAATCAAGGCCATCGAAGACATAACCGTCATGGAGAGTGTAAAAGTCGTACAAAGGCTAACCGAACGGATAGCTGCCTTGCCCCGATTCATTTCGAGATCATCAGATCGGAGCCACAGGTTCTTTTCCTTACTCAAAAAGCAAAATGATTTCGCATGGACCCCAGAATGTCAGAATGCATTGGAGGAATTGAAGCAATACCTATCGAGACCACCTCTGCTCCACACTCTGAAGGCGGATGAGAAGTTGTATTTGTATTTGGCAGTGTTCGAAGTAGCAGTAAGTGGTGTACTAGTTCGAAAAGAGCAAGGTACTCAATTCCTTGTTTACTACGTAAGTCGGACCTTAGGAGATGCTGAAACTAGATATCCACACTTAGAGAAGCTGGAACTTGCATTAATAAGTGCGTCTAGAAAATTAAAACCATATTTCTAATGTCACCCCATATGTATGTTAACAACTTATCCACTCCGAAATGTTTTGCACAAGCCCGAGTTGTCAGGCCAATTGGACAAATGGGCCTTCGAACTTGGCGGGTACGACATCGAATATCAACTCTGAATGCCTATCAAGTCTCAAATTTTAGTGGACTTCGTGGCTGATTGTATGCCAGCGCTCGTACCTAAAGTGGAAAATGAACTTCTACTGAAATCGGGTACATCATCGGGGGTATAGACCCTCTTCATAGATGGTGCCTCGAATGTGAAAGGGTTCGGGCTTGGCATCATTTTGAAGCCACCCATGGGTAGCACTATCAGACAATCTATCAAAACTTCTAGGTTGACTAACAATGAGACCGAGTATGAGGTCATGATTGCAGATCTCGAACTAGCTAAAAGCTTGGGGCTAGAAGTCATCAAAGCCAAGCGTGACTCTCTGTTGGTAGTGAACCAAGTAAACAAAAGCTTCGAAGTTCGGGAGGATAGAATGCAAAGGTATTTGGACAAGTTACAAGTAAGATTGTGCCGCTTCAAGGAGTAGACCCTAGATCACGTGCCTCGAAAACAAAATAGTAAGGCCAATGCACTTGCAAATCTGGGGTCATCGATCGAAGAAGATGATATTGTCCCGGGGACTGTCATCCAATTATCGAGATCAGTGGTCGAGGAGGGTCACGCCTAGATAAACTCCACAAGCTTGACCTGGGATTGGAGGAATAAATATGTTGAATATTTATATCACGGAAGGCTTCCATCGGACCCTAAAATGTCGAGAGCCCTATGAGCTAAAGCAACCCGATTCACATTAGATGAAGATGGAACATTACATAGGAAGACTTTAGATGGACCATTAGCAGTATGCATAGGGCCAGGGGACACCGATTATGTTTTACGAGAGGTCTAAGAAGGCACTTGTGGGAACCACTCCACCATTGATTCTTTTATTCACAAAATCAATAGAGCAGGGTACTACCAGGATAGCATGGAAAAAGGCTCTAAAGAGTTTGTTCGAAAATGTGATAAATGTCAAAGGTTTGCACCAATGATCCATCAACCTGGAGAACAACTTCACTCAGTCCTATCCCCGTAGTCGTACATAAAATGGGGGATAGACATCGTCGGCCCTCTGTCAACGGCACCAGGTAAAGCTAAATTTATTTTCTTTATGACTGACTACTTTTCTAAATGGGTGGAAGCACAGGCCTTCGAGAAGGTCAGAGAGAAAGAAGTCATAGAGTTCATATGGGATCACATCGTGTGTCAATTTTGGATACCTATTGAAATCGTATGCAACAATGGGAAGCAATTCATCGGCAGCAAGGTGACAAAGTTCCTCGAATAACACAAAATAAAAAGGATCTTATCAACGTCATATCATCCAAGTGCAAACGGACAGGCCGAATCCACTAACAAGAGTATTATCCAAAACTTAAAGAAAAGGTTGAATGACGCTAAGGGGAAATAGAGAAAATTTCTACCCAAGGTCCTTTGGGCATACCGAATGACATCAAAGTCAAGCATGGGGGCAACCACGTTTTCCTTGGTATATGGCTCCGAAGCCTTAATCCTAGTCGAGTTCGGCGAACCTAGCACCAGATTTCGGAATGTAATGAAGGAATCAAATCATGAGGCTATGAATACTAGCTTCGAGCTATTGGATGAAAAACAGGAAGTTGCGCTTGTCTGAATGGCCGCACGAAAGCAGAGAATCGAAAGATATTATAATAGAAGGGCCAACCTTCGCCACTTCGGAATCGGAGACTTGGTTCTAAGGAAAGTCACCCTCAATACGCGAGACCCAAGCGAAGGGAAACTAGGCCCAAATTGGGAAGGACCATATCGAGTCATTGGTATCATGGGAAAGGGATCTTACAAACTTGGCACGATGGAAGGCAGACAATTGCCAAACAAATGTAATGTGTCACTACTCAAATGATATTATTGCTGATGTATGAATTTTTCCTTTTCCCTTTTTATTCAATACTAACATATTATAGGTGGTCAATCAAGGCATCAAGGAAACCTTTTTAATACGAAGATCTTAGGTTTTAAAGCATGCATTGCACTCTTTTTTCCTTAGTTCAATTTTTATCCCAAATGGGTTTTTCCGACAAGGTTTTTAACGAGGCAACAACTATGTGCTACCTAAGGAGAATTCAACAGTATCCGAGGCTTTTCTTCAATGAACCTCGAATACTGGGGGGCATCACCCTTGGAGGTTATAGTTTTGAGAAAAATACTTCACGCCAAAAGGGATCTCGATAGGAAAACTTTGTAATGGGCTAAACCGTCGGATGAACCGTGTCCATATAGAATAGTCAAGCCCAATGGAAAAACATGTACGCATGCATGAATTATTCAAAGAAGCTTTTTTCTATGTCAAACACTTTGTGTCTCGAAGAAATTTGCTAATATACGAGCTCTGTATTTGTGATTTTCTGTGAGAAACGGCTCAAGAGACAAAATACAAATACACCTCGAATACTCGGGGACTGACATCGATAGTAAACACATTCGAGTTGTCTAAACTCGAATTAGTAAGACCTCAAAGAGGCATCCCTCGACGTAAGGGCCAAGGCCATCATACTTGGGGACTAACATTTCGAACAAGTTCAAAATGTTATCGGGAAACAAGTCCAAGAGACACACCCAAAGGTTACTACCATATTAAAGGTTACGGCCAAAATAACGCGGCTCAGAGATATCTGAATCTCGTAAAAAAATAGGCCTTCGAATTCTATGAAAACCGGATAATAAAGGATACCCTCGGCAAAATGATCAAAGGGCTTCAATAAAACCAGCCCTCAAAAAACCTTAAGAGGTATCGAATTATTCAAATACAAACTTGTGCAAAGGCGCAAAAAACAAAAGGGTTCCGATCGAGACTAAATCCTCAAAAAACCCAATAGGTAAAAAATGCATGCCAAGGCATAAAGAAATTTTTACTAAGTCTTTTCAGCCGAAAAGGGAAAATATAATCCATCTTTCAAAGGCCCAACCTAAAAGAACCTAAGGGCCAAAACATGTAGAGTTTGAGACCTTGCTCTCACTCAACTTGGACCTAAGGGTCTGTCACACCTCCTTTTTGCGCGCCCCGCCCCGAAGGGTAGAAATGCGCGAGGGGAGTTTTTCCAATTTAAGTGACAATATTCGAAATGGGATTATTTATTTAATTCAGAGTCGCCACTTGGGAAAGGTTTGGCTTTTGGTGTCCCAAGTCACCGGTTTATCTTGAATCCCAAATCGAGGAAATTTTCGACTTTTCCAAATGAAGTCTGCGAACTAGAAATTCTAAGTAAGGAATTCTGTTGACCCGAGGGAAGGTGTTAGGCACCCTCGAATCCCGTGGTTCTAGCACGGTCGCTTAAATTGTTATAATGGCTAAATATCTGATTTAAATACATGTTGTGACTTACGTGCTTTTATTAAGTTTAAACCGCTTTTATTATTATCATTTATTTTTTATTATAGAATTGCAACGTCGTGAAAATGCATCTCGAACCACGTCACAATCAATGTGCCCGTGATCGTCAACACATTTTGACTTCGTTGAGATTTGAATTTGGGTCACATCAATGTGCACCCGATTTTAAGAACATGATTTAATTGAGCCGCGCCTAAAGAGTCTAACGCGTTATTATTTTTTGAGAAGGCCATGAGATTTACTAAACGGCCTAGCCCGGATTCTAAGTATTATGATTAGTTATTGAGGGCCCCGCGATTTGCATCTTTATTTAGCGAGGCTCGTCTCATTATTTTAGAAGGGTATCCTGCAATGGCTACTTTCCACTACGTTTGTTTTTTTTTTTTTAAAAAAAAGAAGGATGGTAACGAACTTTGCTTGTTTGAACAAATACAGACTGAATCTTTATTATGTTTGCCGGACCTAAATTTGTTTGATTACCTGATTGATTGTTTATGAGGTGAGAGTTACCTCATGCTTTGTCTTTATCGAGTGAACGTGCTTATTAATTTGCTAAGTGAGATTGCAAACAAACTAACAACATATACTGAGTTATATTTAGCGACCTCCAAGTTCTGTTTTTAACTCTAACCTATTTGAAATTGATAAACAAAACTGGCTGTTTTATTAGGAAAATTACTACTAATTGAACTCAAAATGACTATTAGTTTCCTTCAACAATCATCACATTATTTTGAAACAAGGAATCTATACCGAGACCCGATATCGAACCTATATTGGAACACATAATCCGACAGGAAAGCTGGCATTCATAGCCAGACCCTTAATGTGACTGCATGAGAGTTTGTTTGGGATACATTTATCCCGGACCTAGTACCACAGATTTGTCAATTCAGTGGTCTAGGCAAAAATACATACAAGTGCTTGCCATGACTCTATATAGTCATAACTAAGCCAAACAGATTATTATACTGAACTGAAAGTATACTAAATCAAACATGCTGCCTATGTCATACTGTCATTACTATTGAACCATGCTATCTAACAGTTCATCTTAAACAGAATGTATGCTAGTTTATACAGAATATTTGCAGTTTGTAGTAAAAATACAAGCCCAACTAACATTCAACCTATTTTTAACACCAATGTTATAACATAAACAACTGTTCGTTTCTTTATTTTTGCTTCAACTTCAAACTTTCAACAATACAAGGTTTCAGAGGTTGTGTACCTGGAAATATTTGACAATTGAAGAAAAGGGGAGTCAGCAGAGTACAATGACAACAAAATGCAGCAGCAATCACAGCACTATCAGTAGCAGCAGGGCAGAATAGCAGCAGGCAAAGCAATACAGCAAGAAACAGGCTCGAGTGCAGAAATGCAACTATGGCCAATAGAAAGCAATAGCCAAATAACAGCAACACCCAGTGGAGTAGAATCAGAACTCCAGACAGACCAAACCAGTAGTAAACCAATGAAAACACTCGACTAATAGACACAACTGGAATTTCAAAGAATCAGAATTGATTTGAACAAGTTGAACAACTGAAACCCAAATAATAATAGGAGGAAACAGTTTCTGATTGTTGGTTGTATACCTTCTCTCTTAACCTCTCTCTATCTGTGTGTATCTATTTGTATGTATTTCAGCTCTCTTTTTCAAAAATTCCTCACAGTCTGTCTATTTTCTTTTTCCCCTCTCCAATTCTGTCTCTCCTTCATCAGATGTCCTCCTTTTATATGCCCTCCTTCCCCCTTTTAACAGCCTGTTTTAAACTATCACCATACCCCTCCCATGTGCCTTCCATTTTCAGTTCCACTTTAGCTAATTAAGTATTAAACCCATCAATATTCCCTGGCAGACTTATCTTTCCTATTTTATTAGTTAAAAGCAAACATGGGCAGTAGAAAATATCTGACAGCATATGCTGTCAAACCATTTTAAAATTAAAAGCCCTTTTATGCAGGAAACAGGCTGTGCACAATGCACATGCTGTGCACAAGTGCACATGCCATCAACTCATATTTCAATTACAGACCAAGCCTTAGGTTTCTGAAATCATATTAACAGCTATAAGTAACTGGACTTGGTTCTTAATTGATTCAGGCAAATGTTCAACAGAAGCAAGTCGATTTGTTATTGTTCGGACAGTTGAAACTAATTGACGACATATGTCGACTCGACTATATTAATCATAACACATACAACCGTAACCAAAAATCAAACATTCAACAGTATCGACATATGATTTGAATTGTACTGGCTAAGCAAAGTGGTGCTCGAGAAGCCAATTGATCAGTTCAATGTTGAGAATCAGCTAATTGCACACCACTTACATACACATTATCAGGGCAAATAGAAAGACTCATTCAAACAAACAGAAGTTCAGGCAAAGTGGACGGGGCACAGTTGACAAAATTCAAAGACACAAAATCAAAGCATGAACAGACCTTTAACACAATCAGATGGGCCAAAACAAATAAAGAAAAGAAAGAACTCACCTTAAACCTTGAAAAATCAAAACCTCAACTCGGACTCGGACAGACCTTTCTTAAGGCTGAACGGACTTTAATCGAAGTGTTTCTCAAATGAGAAACACTTTGATTAAAGTCCATTAGACCTTAACCTCTTCGGTTTGAACGGATATGGACCAGTGACGAAGAACCAACAAGTTCCAAAACTCAGATCTGGGATTCATGCTTCCCTGATCAGATTCGGACCAAACCAAGTATGGTTTGGTCACGAGGGGGGTCTGGGGAGTGTCTGGTGTGAAACTGGGGTTAAACTGTGTAGATCGAGTTTTGACTCGAATCTTCAAATGAAGATTCGAGAAAGTGGGGAGGGATTCGAACTACATGGTTGATAGATTTGGGTTCAGGATGGCAAGGGCGTTCTAGGGTGTTAAGGGGAAGGTCACCGGCGTTCATGCCGCCGGCTTCCATGGTGAAGGATACAGGGGCGGCTCTAGGGTTTGATGGGGGATGAGGTTGAAGACGGAGGCTGGGGTATTGGATAGGGGGGCAGGGTATGTTAAGGGCTTACATATGGAATGGGTAGGCGGATCTCGACCGTTAGATCAATTTAGATCTACGGTCTGGATCTGATGGCTTAAGTGGAACGGTGTCGTTTCGAGAGTAAGGGGTTTGGGTTGGTCCGGGTGGAAACGGGTCGGGTTTGTTGGTGGGTTACGGGGGATTGATCTTGGCCGTTGATCACTCTGAGATCAACGGCCCAGATCAGGCACGATCCAAACGACGTCGTTTGGACACCCTGGGTACTAAGTGGTCTGGACCGGGCAGGCCTGGGTTTTGGGCATTGTTTGTTTGGGCCAATTTTATTAAATTGGCCCAATCCGGAAGAAGAAGGGGTCCTTTCTCTTTTTTTTTTATTTCTTTTTCTTATTTATTTTAAAACTAAAAAAAAATCAAATTAAAATTAAATACACACTCAATACAATTATTTGCACACACACTAAAATATTTCAAAACAAGTAAAATTAAACAAAACAAAATCACGGACAAAGATGCCTGTTTATGCTTTTCTATTTAAACCATGTTACGGTTCAGATTATGCATGATACGTACACATTTTTTGAATTTTGTTTTAATAAAGTAAATAAATAAAAATGGGCCGAAGCCACAAATAAATCAACAAAGTGCCGCACAGAAATCCAAAAATTGTACAACAGGACCAATTTTTATTCTTTTGGAGCGACTGTCGCGCAAAAACAAAAATCACGTGCTCACAGCTGCCCCTCTTTGTTCGGAAACACGAAGAATTTTCGTGCAAAGATAAAGTGAGCGTGTATGAGCGATTTTTGCCTATGGACCACTTCGTATGAAGCATGTTTTTTTTTTGAAAGATCTGACCGAATCTTGCTTCAAAGATTTCCTACATATCCTGGGCTAAACAGGAATCAGGTCAATGTAGTTCGAGAAGTTTTGGTAGTTGGGACAACCATGGGACTGCAATGCTTGCTGCTACTGCTGCTGCTGTTGTCACTGCTACGTCACTGACCGCCTTATTACAACCAAACGAAAATTGGAAACTGAACTAACTACTTATATGCATGTCAACTGCTAGTTACAAGATTCCTATCTATGATTCTTTTACGACTTGATCTTGGGTCTTAGCTGATTCTGCTTGCAGACTCCGATCTGAATCTTGATGCTTGCGAGTTGCGGCGACTTGTTTAATCTCCGGGATACTGAGTGAGGCGCGATTGGCAGGGTTCAGGACCTTAGTCAAATGTTGGAGTCAATCCGCCTTCCATTTACTCCGATATCTCGGGATTTTTTTTCTTTTTTTTTCTTCTTTGATTCCGAACTGGGATTCATCTCGTAGGTCATTTCGATCCATGTGGCTCGAGGTCAGACCTGCGGGAGAAAACAAACGAACGAAATTTTCTGCCCCAGTTTCACGAGGAAAATTTCGTTAATTATTCACCAGGAAGTTCATTAATGAAAGAGGATATGCATGCTTAGTTCAGGGTTGGAGCCCTAATACTGACTAGCTGGGGAAAGGTTCAGTTTAAGGGTTTAAAACCTTAACACCGAACAAAGGAAGAATTCAGTTTAGGGTTTAAAACCCTAATGCTGACTAAAGGGAAAATTCAGTTTAGGGTTTTAAAACCCTAATGTTGATTGCATGAAAAAGCTCGGTTTAGGGTTTAAAACCCTAATGCTGGCTGAAAGGAAAAAGTTTAGTTTAGGGTTTAAGACCCTAATGCTGTCTAAAGGGAAAATTCAGTTCAGGGTTTAAAACCCTAATGCTGATTAAAAGGAAAATTCAGTTTAGGGTTTAAAACCCTAATGCTGACTAAAGGGAAAATTCAGTTTAGGGTTTAAAACCCTAATGCTGATTGCATGAAAAAGCTCAGTTTAGAGTTTAAAACTCTAATGCTGGCTGAAAGGAAAAAGTTCAGTTTAGGGTTTAAAACCCTAATGCTGACTAAAGGAAAAATTCAGTTTAGGGTTTAAAACCCTAATGCTGATTGCATGAAAAAGCTCAGTTTAGGGTTTAAAACTCTAATGCTGGCTGAAAGGAAAAAGTTCAGTTTATGGTTTAAAACCCTAATGCTGACTAAAAGGAAAATTCAGTTTAGGGTTTAAAACCCTAATGCTGATTGCATGAAAAAGCTCAGTTTAGAGTTTAAAACTCTAATGTTAGCTGAAAGGAAAAAGTTCAGTTTAGGGTTTAAAACCCTAATGCTGACTAAAAGGAAAATTCAGTTTAGGGTTTAAAACCCTAATGCTGATTGCATGAAAAAGCTCAGTTTAGGGTTTAAAACCCTAATGCTGGCTGAAAGGAAAAGTTCAGTTTAGGGTTTAAAACCCTAATGCTGACTAAAAGGAAAATTCAGTTTAGGGTTTAAAACCCTAATGCTGATTGCATGAAAAAGCTCAGTTTAGGGTTTAAAACCCTAATGCTGGCTGAAAGGAAAAGTTCAGTTTAGGGTTTAAAACCCTAATGCTGACTAAAAGGAAAATTCAGTTTAGGGTTTAAAACCCTAATGCTGATTGCATGAAAAAGCTCAGTTTAGGGTTTAAAACCCTAATGCTGGCTGAAAGGAAAATTCAGTTTAGGGTTTAAAACCCTAATGCTGACTAAAAGGAAAATTCAGTTCAGGGTTTGAAACCCTAATGCTGATTGCATGAAAAAGCTCAGTTTAGAGTTTAAAACTCTAATGCTGGCTGAAAGGAAAAAGTTCAGTTTAGGGTTTAAAACCCTAATGCTGACTAAAAGGAAAATTCAGTTTAGGGTTTAAAACCCTAATGCTGATTGCATGAAAAAGCTCAGTTTAGAGTTTAAAACTCTAATGCTGGCTGAAAGGAAAAAGTTCAGTTTAGGGTTTAAAACCCTAATGCTGATCGGCTGGGGATAAAGTTCGAGAATACTACACGATCTATTTTTTGAGTTTTCTTGTTTTAATAGAAGATAAAAGGGAGTTTTGCGGGAACTTACCTTTTGAGTGAATTCTTTATTGCCAAAATGTTTCTTGTACCCGTGTACCTTCTTCTTTGGGCGACACCTGCTTCTTGCACGGTTGTCTTGGATTATACCTGTTTCAACTTTTCAGACAAAGAACAATTGTTAGTTCGGAAATGACGGTTGGTTCGGTGACCTTGATCGTTCCCAATTGCTTTGTTGCGTCTCTATTTCTGTTGCGAAGTCCCGCCACTAATTTGATTCGAATGGCGAAACCTTTAGACTGCTCAGGCTGGTATTTCCGGATTCTGTGATGACTTGCTTCGTAAGGCTCTTTTTCATTTTTTTTTGTGTCCCGTTTTGCTTGGAGGTTCTCAACGGGGATTTTATTGGAGGTATTTTGTGGGAATTTGTACAAAAAGGAAGCTCTGTGGGGAATATTTACAAAGTGGATTCTTTGTGTGGATTTTTGTACAATGGGGCATGCTGGGGATTTATTTCAAAGCGGGATTTCTAGGATTTGTTGGGGTAAGCTTGCTGGGGAAGTTTTACAAAAGGACTCGCTGGGATGTGCTGGGGAGATTCCATTTTTTTGTATATTGGGGAGACTTTGTGGGAGATTGTTCAAAAGGAGAAACTCTGTGGGGATTTGTACAGGGGGAGACTCTGTGGGGACTTGTCCGAAGGCGGACTTGCTGGGGAAGATTTCAAGATTTCTCTCTTTTCCTCTTTACTCTGAAACACCATCAAACGTCATGATTCATCATGTTTGGGCAATCATACCAACGAGATGAGGCGCTTTCCTTTGTGAGACGGGATTCCGTGCAAACAAACCATGCCACCTGTCCTTTCCGGTGTGTCCTGAACTCGGGGTTAGAATGCAAAAGGGATTCGAAAAGAAACAAAGAAAGGGGAAAACAAATCAGAAAAGGAATACCCTTTTCGGGACGAGAAAGACTTATCTGAGGAAGATAACGCTGGCTTTAAATGACATGACATGCTCTTTGGACTGGACGTCTGACCTTCTAAGAGCTTGTGTTTTCCTGAATCAGAACGGATCTGTGATTCCAAACTGGTGGCATTCTGCCGAAACTTTCTTGGGGTGGCGTCATTCTTTTTCGGCCAACCGCGCCCTTTGCGGGTTTTCGCTGGCTGACCTCTCTCATTTCTCTTCCTGTCATCGCTTGATAGCACTCTTTGCGAGTTTTTACTAAACAAGCTCTCTTATTTTGGTTTCTCTACTCCCGTCGCCTCGTGGTGCCCGAAGGTTTTCACCGCCGAGACTCTCTCATTTTATCTCTTTCAATTCAGAGTGTGCTGGTCTCCACTCGTGACGCTTATTGGTTCCCTACCATATTTGGTAATTGATTTGAAGGCTTGTGCTTGGTAAGGAGAGGTAGTGATACCAATTTCTCAACTGCTCGATGTGCCCCGGTTTCAATTTCAGGGTGGATGGGATTTTATTGTTGGTGTGACTGAACCTCAAGGAGAGGCTGCCTACGTATCCTTTCGGAATCAAGTCAAACGTAGTTCAGGCCTCAATCAATTTTTGTTTTGTTTTGTTTTCTTTTCTTTTTTTTTTTTGTAGAGAGGATTGGGTAGTGTTTGGGAGTAGTGGGGGATAAAACCTTCGCCATTTTCAAATGTGTCAGGACCACTTGGAGTATGATCTAGACGTAGTATCTCTTGACTGCATCTGCATTTACTGCCGTGTCGGGGTCATTTCCTTCGATATCACCCAAATACAGTGCTCCTCTCGGCAATATCTTCCTTACGATGTATGGGCCTTTCCAATTTGGGGCAAACTTTCCTTTTGCTTCTTCATGATGCGGCAGAATACGCCTCAGTACCAGCTGACCTACTTCGAACTTCCTAGGCCGGACTTTCTTGTTGTAAGCTCGGGCCATTCTTCGTTGGTAAAACTGTCCGTGACAAACCACGGCCATCCGCTTTTCATCAATCAACGTCAATTGCTCTAACCGAGTCTTGACCCACTCGCTGTCCTCAATTTCTGCTTCGACAACGATTCGAAGCGAAGGAATTTCTACCTCTGTCGGTATTACAGCCTCGGTCCCATAGACCAAAAGATAAGGAGTCGCTCCCACCGATGTGCGTACCGTAGTGCTGTACCCCAATAATGAAAAAGGTAACTGCTCATGCCACTGTCGGGAACTTTGTATTGTTTTCCTCATCATGGTCGGTAGCGAACCTAGTTGGTAGCGAACCTTGCATGGTCGGCGTAGGTTGTGCCATAACCGGGCAAGGCGATGCAGTAAAGATGTTCATGCTTGCATCAATGGCCGACATTCGGGGATGAGGTTCAGAAGGCGATCCAGCGGAGAAGGCTGAGGTGGCTGGGTACCCGAATGGGGTAGCAGGATATATTATGGGGACATTAGAAGTCCCACTTGACCTGGAGAATAATCCAGGGAATCCGGGGACGACACTTGGCGACTCTTTCCCATTGTTCCAGTCGTCCAGCATTTCCAACATGCGGAGCCGTAGGATTCTATTTTCCTCCGCAGTTGTGGATTCAGGTGTGAGGACGGCTGAGATTGAGCTCTCCTCAGAAACAGGGATCGTTTGCAATGGAATTTCTGAAGACATTTCCACACTTCCTTTCGACCTGGTGAAGTAAGTGTGAGTACTGCTTCTGGCCCTAACAACAGGTGGTTGAACACTTCTCCTTGACCTCGTGAAATATGAGTGCGAGGCCAGACTTTCACCAAACCAACCGTCTTTTCAAAAACCCTGGAGAAATGCTCAATGACAAACGCACGGTTAATTTGTAGCAAATAACAGATAGTTAATCTCACGTTGGGCATGATGCACTTATACAGTTAAGTGGATTACTATATGTTTGCTACGAGAGCATGCGTCATTCCGGCGTTTTTTGTTATTTTTTTTTTTATTTTATTTATTTTGCAGTAAAAGAAATGCGACCGGATCCGATGAGGATTGCCTACGTATCACGATGCCTACGTGAATCAGATCATTACGTAGTTCGAAAAACACAAATGAGCGTAAAAGAAACAACCTTTTTATTGTTGAAACGTTCTATTACAAGCTACATTTTGCAAAAGAGCAAACTTTGAAAATAAACCTAGACTCAAAATAGACTGAAAATCACCCTGATGGAAAAACAAGCAGAAGATGCTAAGATACAGATTCGACCTATGAATGTATTATGGTTTTAAGAATTGGTCTCCGCGGGGCATCGTTCGGCCTCGCCGCGGTTCTAGGCGTGAGGTCCCTCTCAAGTTGCTCTAGCTCGTGCATAGTCTGTTTGACATAACTCATTACTGCCGAGAGGACAGTATCGCTGGACATGTTCTCACATCGTAGGCATCGTCTGGTGATGGCATGGGCAATGGCCTTGATCCTATCTCTGGTTTGCTTCTTCTCTACGAGCAGGCGTTTTATCTGATCGCTGCATATCTTGAAGACTTGAGCATCTTGTACATGCTGATGCTTCAGTCGCCGTACTTCCAACTTTATCTGGGTTATGGAGTCGTACCAGTATCTGCTCTCAATTTGGAAATCCTTGGCCTGATTAACTGCTTTGACCTCAAGTGCAGCCATCTCTCTCTTTATTTTAGCAACAGTTTTCTCGTGGTCGCCTTCCAATTGATTCAGGTATCGACGATGCTTATCTGCTCTCGTATCCCACTGCGCTTTGAGCTCTGCTATGATGTTTTCAGATTTTTCCAAATCATTTTGCCATTCTCTGATCTCGCTTTTTAGCCTTTTTATCAGCTGTTAGTCTGGTCGACGCCTCGGCTGTTTATCTGCATCCAACCTTATCCGTTTGATCTGGGCTCTGAGCATTTCATTTTCTTGAATTAACCTGTTCCGCTCTCCTAGATCGGTAGCAATTTGCACGTTGTGCTCGTATTTCATGCCTTCTACTTGTTGCTTTAACCTGCTGATTTCGGCACAATAGCCTCTTTCCTTTGCTAACCAATCGCAATGCCTTTGCGATGACTCGGTGAAATTCCGGATGTGGGGTCTCTTAGCTGGCCTTTCATGCTCAAGTTCCCTTCTGTACCATGCAAGGTAACTTGGCGCCGTTTCTCCTTTGGCTCGATCCCGCACGCAAGTATCTGATTTCAAATATTGACCCTCATTCCAGATTTTGCGAATCCTTGCTTCTGGGAACTGTCCGTTAGGACTTATCTCAACTGCTTGAGCGCTAAGATCTTCCTCATGAGGTATTGTTTGACATCTTCCGAACTGTCTCAAGACTCGGCAGGGTGCGTAAGGTTGAATGCTCTTAAGCCCCATCAATAAGAAATGAGTTTTAGCTGCAGACATATATAGGATCTCATCAACAGGCAACCACCCCAACGTCCATTGTATTTGGCTGGTAGTAAGAGCTTGAAAGAACGAGGTCCATGCCGGGACTCCTTTGGGTAAACTGATCTCTTTGGTTCTCGAGTAAGATTCTTCTATGTGCGTCTTTTTCGGGGAACCATGGCTCAAGATCTCGGAATGATGGCAGAGGTGCTCGGTCATCCATAGCTGTAGGAGCAAGTTACAACCTTCGAAGAAATTTCCCCCGGCTTTACAAACTTTAAGAGCTCGAAAGATGTCAGATACCACCATTGGAGCGAGAGTACTGTCACTTTCCGTGAGTAAAGTGCTGACGACCCCAGATACCTTCAAATCAATGTTTCCATCTTTCCTTGGAAATACTAGAAGGCCCAGGAACATTATCATAAACGCTACCCGTCTGTGCTCGTCCCACTTCTGACGAACTCCTTTGCTGCACAGTTTGTTGATTGGATTATTGAATCCCCCCTCATGAACGTACCTATCATATATGAAGCATGGAGTACAAAATCCGGCTGCCAGATCCGGGTTGTGGACTGTTCTAGGTATCTTCAATGAATCTAGGAATCGATGTACCGTGACGACCCTTGGGGAGACCAAGTATTTTTTCCTTACGGGAAGCTCAGTATTCCCGACGTATCCGGCCATTTCTTCCAAAGTCGGGGTGAGCTCAAAATCAGAGAAATGGAAAACATTGTGCGCCGGGTCCCAATAGGTAACCATAGCTCTTATGATATCTCCCCGAGGCTGGACTTCCAACAGACCCACAAGACCTTTCAGATATTTCTTAACCTCATTTTGTTCTTCAACACCTAGATCATTCCACCATAGCCGTAACTTGACAGGGATTTTTGTCATTATTGAAAAATGTTCATTTTGCATCGTGCTCCTCCTGCACATTTATTAAGGTGATTTTAACAAAATGACTGATTCAAAAATATTTTACAGAGGGGGTCAAGTTTTGAACACGGCCATCAAACACTTCGGGGATGAAGATTTTAAGGCTGTGTGGGTCAACTGGACAAAAATGCTATACAAGACCCAAAGGTGGCTGTTTATGCGAAGTCAGCCTTCCGGCGTCCCTTTCGGGAACATTCGGCTATTTATGACAAAACAACGTCATCCGACTTATTTATGACCCTTTTAAATAATTTGACACATTTTTTTTTTATTTATTTATTGATTTTGGCTATTTTAGCAAAAATGGGGGTTGAACCCGACGAGGGTTGCCTACGTATCTCACATCCGGTGAGAATCAAACCGGCGTAGTTCGGGGATATCAAGAATAGAGAAAACCTAGAAATCAGGAATAAGTATTATTATTTTGAAAAAAGATAAAGACTAAAGAAAAAAAATATATATATTTTTTTTGGCAATATTTGGACCATTAGTCTGAATTTATAAAAAGGGGTACTACAAAAGAAACAACACATTTTTTGAATTATGGATTTTCCATTTTTTTACTTTTAAAATAAATACCTTTTTTTTTTTTTTGATTTTGAAAGTGATAATAAAAAAATAATTTTTTTTTTTAATAACTCTCAATAAAAGACAGGTTTTTTTTTTAGAAAAATTCCGGCGAGGTTTTGACACTACTTGGATATTGGTTTTATTTTCCAAAAATAGTAATTATCTCCCCTACGCTGCTATTTTCCCCTTTTTAGGAACCGGTCGACATGCGGAACCGAAGCAAATAAATGCACAACACAAACAGGATGCAGCAGGGTGGTCTTTTTCGTTTCAGGCTGCCTGTCCTAGACGGACCCAACCCCTGTGTTGAGTCCCCTAAGTCAAATGCAACATGATGCAAATAAGCGTTCCTACTAGGGATCCGGCATGAAGTCAAGTTATTTTAGGTTCGTAACCTGGGTATTTGTTCTAGACTGTGTACCCGAGCGGACAACTCGAGTCGAGGAGGGGGCTACGTACCGGGGACCCGCGAGATCGTCCGGCTTTGTAACTTGTCCGACCTCTTTCTTATTTCAGGTATTGACACTAACAGAATAGGGAGTCTCGACCAGCGAGCTTCTCCCCGGAGGTAAGAAGAGAAGGGTTTCGGCACAGTTTATATACAGTTCAGATAATATCAAAGCTGTAAAAGACAACATTTAGCACGTTATGCAAAAACATGTAATAAAGATCAGATAATAAAGCCAAATATAACAATTATTCTAAGCTCGAATTCTTGAACCCTGAACCAGTGGTTCTGGGTTTACCAGTCCCCAGGAGAGTGTCACTGTCACACCTCCTTTTTGCGCGCCCCGCCCCGAAGGGTAAAAATGCGCGAGGGGAGTTTTTCCAATTTAAGTGACAATATTCGAAATGGGATTATTTATTTAATTCAGAGTCGCCACTTGGGAAAGGTTTGGCTTTTGGTGTCCCAAGTCACCAGTTTATCTTGAATCCCAAATCGAGGAAATTTTCGACTTTTCCAAATGAAGTCTGCGAACCAGAAATTCTAAGTAAGGAATTCTGTTGACCCGAGGGAAGGTGTTAGGCACCCTCGAATCCCGTGGTTCTAGCACGGTCGCTTAAATTGTTATAATGGCTAAATATCTGATTTAAATACATATTGTGACTTATGTGCTTTTATTAAGTTTAAAACCGCTTTTATTATTATCACTTATTCTTTTTTATAGAATTGCAACGTCGTGAAAATGCATCTCGAACCACGTCATAATCAATGCGCCCGTGATCGTCAACACATTTTGACTTCGTTGAGATTTGAATTTGGGTCACATCAATGTGCACCCGATTTTAAGAACATGATTTAATTGAGCCGCGCCTAAAGAGTCTAACGCGTTATTATTTTTTGAGAAGGCCATGAGATTTACTAAACGGCCTAGCCCGGATTCTAAGTATTATGATTAGTTATTGAGGGCCCCGTGATTTGCATCTTTATTTAGCGAGGCTCGTCTCATTATTTTAGAAGGGTATCCTGCAATGGCTACGTTTCCACTACGTTTGTTTTTTTTTTTTTAAAAAAAGAAGGATGGTAACGAACTTTGCTTGTTTGAACAAATACAGACTGAATCTTTATTATGTTTGCCGGACCTAAATTTGTTTGATTACCTGATTGATTGTTTATGAGGTGAGAGTTACCTCATGCTTTGTCTTTATCGAGTGAACGTGCTTATTAATTTGCTAAGTGAGATTGCAAACAAACTAACAACATATACTGAGTTATATTTAGCGACCTCCAAGTTCTGTTTTTAACTCTAACCTATTTGAAATTGATAAACAAAACTGGCTGTTTTATTAGGAAAATTACTACTAATTGAACTCAAAACGACTATTAGTTTCCTTCAACAATCATCACATTATTTCGAAACAAGGAATCTATACCGAGACCCGATATCGAACATATATTGGAACACATAATCCGACAGGAAAGCTGGCATTCATAGCCAGACCCTTAATGTGACTGCATGAGAGTTTGTTTGGGATACATTTATCCCGGACCTAGTACCACATATTTGTCAATTCAGTAATCTAGGCAAAAATACATACAAGTGCTTGCCATGACTCTATATAGTCATAACTAAGCCAAACAGATTATTATACTGAACTGAAAGTATACTAAATCAAACATGCTGCCTATGTCATACTGTCATTACTATTGAACCATGTTATCTAACAGTTCATCTTAAACAGAATGTATGCTAGTTTATACAGAATATTTGCAGTTTGCAGTAAAAATACAAGCCCAACTAACATTCGACCTATTTTTAACACCAATGTTATAACATAAACAATTGTTCGTTTCTTTATTTTTTCCTTCAACTTCAAACTTTCAACAATACAAGGTTTCAGAGGTTGTGTACCTGGAAATATTTGACAATTGAAGAAAAGGGGAGTCAGCAGAGTACAATGACAACAAAATGCAGCAGCAATCACAGCACTATCAGTAGCAGCAGGGCAGAATAGCAGCAGGCAAAGCAATACAGCAAGAAACAGGCTCGAGTGCAGAAATGCAACTATGGCCAATAGAAAGCAATAGCCAAATAACAGCAACACCCAGTGGAGTAGAATCAGAACTCCAGACAGACCAAACCAGTAGTAAACCAATGAAAACACTCGACTAATAGACACAACTGGAATTTTGAAGAATCAGAATTGATTTGAACAAGTTGAACAACTGAAACCCAAATAATAATAGGAGGAAACAGTTTCTGATTGTTGGTTGTATACCTTCTCTCTTAACCTCTCTCTATCTGTGTGTATCTATTTGTATGTATTTCAGCTCTCTTTTTCAAAAATTCCTCACAGTCTGTCTATTTTCTTTTTCCCCTCTCCAATTCTGTCTCTCCTTCAGTCAGATGTCCTCCTTTTATATGCCCTGCTTACCCCTTTTAACAGCCTGTTTTAAACTATCACCATACCCCTCCCATGTGCCTTCCATTTTCAGTTCCACTTTAGCTAATTAAGTATTAAACCCATCAATATTCCCTGGCAGACTTATCTTTCCTATTTTATTAGCTAAAAGCAAACATGGGCAGTAGAAAATATCTGACAGCATATGTTGTCAAACCATTTTAAAATTAAAAGCCCTTTTATGCAGGAAACAGGCTGTGCACAATGCACATGCTGTGCACAAGTGCACATTCCATCAACTCAGATTTCAATTACAGACCAAGCCTTAGGTCTCTGAAATCATATTAACAGCTATAAGTAACTGGACTTGGTTCTTAATTGATTCAGGCAAATGTTCAACAGAAGCAAGTCGATTTGTTATTGTTCGGACAGTTGAAACTAATTGACGACATATGTCGACTCGACTATATTAATCATAACACATACAACCGTAACCAAAAATCAAACATTCAACAGTATCGACATATGATTTGAATTGTACTGGCTAAGCAAAGTGGTGCTCGAGAAGCCAATTGATCAGTTCAATGTTGAGAATCAGCTAATTGCACACCACTTACATACACATTATCAGGGCAAATAGAAAGACTCATTCAAACAAACAGAAGTTCAGGCAAAGTGGACGGGGCACAGTTGACAAAATTCAAAGACACAAAATCAAAGCATGAACAGACCTTTAACACAATCAGATGGGCCAAAACAAATAAAGAAAAGAAAGAACTCACCTTAAACCTTGAAAAATC
Source organism: Nicotiana tabacum (assembly GCF_000715075.1). NCBI lineage: Eukaryota > Viridiplantae > Streptophyta > Magnoliopsida > Solanales > Solanaceae > Nicotiana > Nicotiana tabacum. The sequence goes on along the minus strand of NC_134087.1, from coordinate 181,492,742 downwards.
AAAACCTCAACTCGGACTCGGACAGACCTTTCTTAAGGCTGAACGGACTTTAATCGATGAAACACTTTGATTAAAGTCCATTAGACCTTAACCTCTTCGGTTTGAACGGATATGGACCAGTGACGAAGAACCAACAAGTTCCAAAACTCAGATCTGGGATTCATGCTTCCCTGATCAGATTCGGACCAAACCAAGTATGGTTTGGTCACGAGGGGGGTCTGGGGAGTGTCTGGTGTGAAACTGGGGTTAAACTGTGTAGATCAAGTTTTGACTCGAATCTTCAAATGAAGATTCGAGAAAGTGGGGAGGGATTCGAACTACATGGTTGATAGATTTGGGTTCAGGATGGCAAGGGCGTTCTAGGGTGTTAAGGGGAAGGTCACCGGCGTTCATGCCGCCAGCTTCCATGGTGAAGGATACAGGGGCGGCTCTAGGGTTTGATAGGGGATAAGGTTGAAGACGAAGGCTGGGGTATCGGATAGGGGGGGCAGGGTATGTTAAGGGCTTATATATGGAATGGGTAGGCGGATCTCGACCGTTAGATCAATTTAGATCTACGGTCTGGATCTGATGGCTTAAGTGGAACGGTGTCGTTTCGAGAGTAAGGGGTTTGGGTTGGTCCGGGTGGAAACGGGTCGGGTTTGTTGGTGGGTTACGGAGGATTGATCTCGGCCGTTGATCACTCTGAGATCAACGGCCCAGATCAGGCACGATCTAAACGACGTCGTTTGGACACCCTGGGTACTAAGTGGTCTGGACCGGGCAGGCCTGGGTTTTGGGCATTGTTTGTTTGGGCCAATTTTATTAAATTGGCCCAATCCGGAAGAAGAAGGGGTCCTTTCTCTTTTTTTTTTATTTCTTTTTCTTATTTATTTTAAAACTAAACAAAAAATCAAATTAAAATTAAATACACACTCAATACAATTATTTTCACACACACTAAAATATTTCAAAACAAGTAAAATTAAACAAAACAAAATCACGGACAAAGATGCCTGTTTATGCTTTTCTATTTAAACCATGTTACGGTTCAGATTATGCATGATACGTACACATTTTTTGAATTTTGTTTTAATAAAGTAAATAAATAAAAATGGGCCGAAGTCACAAATAAATCAACAAAGTGCCGCACAGAAATCCAAAAATTGTACAGCAGGACCAATTTTTATTCTTTTGGAGCGACTGTCGCGCAAAAACAAAAATCACGTGCTCACAGCTGCCCCTCTTTGTTCGGAAACACGAAGAGTTTTCGTGCATTCATCAAAAAAGCTTAAGAGGTATTCCATTATAAGTTCAAATATTGCCCATTGATTACTAAAAACCCTAAGGGTTTGTGCTACTCTGAGTCCAAGCTAGTGCTCACTCGATCATTGAAGTTATAACATCAAAAAACTTCACAAAACTAAAATGAAGCAGACTCTACAACAAATCGGATATGGAGCAGAAACAAAAAGAAATCTTTATATACATAAAAGGTATTTACAATGCCCACAAGGGGCCTTACACAAAAAACAAAAAAATAAAGTCATAAGGACCTAGCCTACTTCGGGAGCCGCATCTTTAGGAACCACATCTTCTGGAACCTCTCCCTCAGAGACTTCATCCTCATCTCCTCCGCTCTAGAAACCACTTGCAGAGTCTTCATCATCAGAGAGTAAAGCTGCATCCTCGTCCTTTAAAGCTTTTGCATTATTGATATCAGCTGAGAGGTCGAAGCCACAAACATGCACTTCCTCGAGAGTCTTTCTCCGTGATTGTTTCCTGGCATGATCGAGAGCACACGACAATTTGACTTTTACTGCAATAGAGATTTCCTGTTCCCAAATGTTGGCAGCCTTGACATCAGCTCGATAGGAGGCCACAAATACCTCCACCTCAGATTTATCCTTTGCAAGATCGGAGGCTAATTTAGCTACGAACTCCTCAATCTTTTGGCTCCGAGCCAAGTTTTCCCCCTTTGCATTTTGAAGCTGGCATTCGACTGAAGAAAAAAAGGCCCAAAGCGTGTCTTTCTACGAGGCAAGACGGTAAATTTTCTACTTCCACCCTAGGGTCTCGGCCTCTTTCGTCTTGACCTCCTCTCGAAGTTGCTCCACCAGCTCGCCCTTTTGCTAGTCCTAATCACTAAATCAAATTGACATGTAACAAACTCCCAAAAAGTTATATTACTTTCTCAATGAGCTCAGTCTATTCTTGATGAGCCCTCGCCAGTTCAGATCGAAGATCACTGATCTCTCCCTCTTTTTTACATAGAGGCTCTTAAGACTATCCCTTTATTCTACAAGCTTCTTGAGTTCGGCCTTACATCGAGCAAGCTCAGCTCAAGATTTAGAAAATTCTTCTCGATGGAGCGTCACAGCCTTCATACAAAAGGAAAAAGTTAGACTCGAAACAACAAGAATAAAACACAGGCGTAATTTTGAGGGCAAAAACTTACTTGTTAAAAAGCCGATGGGCCTCGTCAAAGATAAACTAAGCATCTGGGTTGGGACCATCTTGGACCCCCATAAAACATTCCCAAAAAATATCATTTCCTTCGTGGGTCATCCCTACGTCATGGTTCTTCATGGCCTGAGCATCTTGGAATTTCCCTTTAGGAAACTAAGGGCCAGGCGGGGATTCATCTATGTTAATTATCCCAAGTGATTCACTTGGGACATTCTCCTCTCTTTGGAGGGCCTCGAAATTAGGCTCTTCGGGTTTGTCGGTCAGATGTCCTCAAAGACGAGGAGCGCTTTTACCACCCAATGGCTCGGGGACTCTGCTTGAACTCCCCTCCGAGATTTCTTCAGTTCGAGATTGAACCGCATCAGCCACCGTCGATTCGGTGGTCTTCGAAGCTTCAGTGTTGCCCCTCTTCCGAGCTACCAACAAGAAGTCGGCATCTCCTCTCTCCTCCCCGTCATCCCAAAGGTATTTGATCGCTTCTACAGATAGGGCTACAGGATCGGCCCTAGGCTTTCGAGCCTTATTTTTCTTGGGCTTCAGGGAACTTGTTGGACAAGCCCTTTCCTTTTCTTCTCCTTGGTTGGCTTCAGTATTTCCTCTTCATCGGGCGGGGGCAGCCTTATAGAATTAGTATCTCTGAGGCCTGCGTAAGGGGAAAGTAAGTATTTTATAGGAAAATGTCGACATATGAACAAGGGATCTCACCATGGTTTTTAGCTTCTCACCGACTCTTGGCCAAATCAAGCCAACAATGTTCTACGTGTGAAGAAATGCAGGCCGATTATCGAACCCAACCTGCAAGGTTTAGAATCTCACCAGGAAACCAAGGGGTAGTTGCACCATCGAAAAGGAATTAGATCGAGGAAGAACAGGAAAAGCAAAGTAGTAAGTATCATCAATGGGGTTGTACTTACCTTTAATGTTCCATTCCTAGGGGAATGGCATACTTTCGGCCGGAATTAAGTTGGAGGTCTTGATTCGGACAAACCGGCCCATCCATCCTCGGTCTTTGTCCTCATCGATACTGGAGAATAGCGCCTTCGAGGACCGATGCTGGAGCTTTATCAAACTGCTTCGATAGAGGCGAGGGCTATATAGTCTAATTAGATGTTCAAGTGTAAAAGGAAATCCCTTGACCTTGCCCAAGAAGCCTGTGCAATTTGATAATACGCCAGAAAGAAGGGTAGATCTGGCCAAGGTTCACCCGATACTGGTGACAGAAAATGAGAATGATTGGACCTACAGGACCTAGTACCGGATCTATGGGACCAAGTGTGAAAGAATAAGTATACACACTTAGGTATCCTTTCACATGGGTAGTGATGTCCTCCTCTAGGGAAGGAATCACCACTTCCTTGTTCTCCCAATTGCAGTCCTCCTTCACCTGCTTGAGATCGGCTTCAGATATCGAGTAGATGTATTGGGACATAGTCTTGCATTAGCCTAGAATTGATGGAGGCTTATTGATTTTGAAATCGGAAGATAGCTTGTATGGCCTAGGAATGCATTCCTCGATACGAGGTGGCACCGTCGTTCTACCACCGATCGGCCACAATGATGAGGATGCTTTCTATTTCTGAGGAATGCTATTGAGAAATTTAAAAGAAGAGAAGAAGTTGATGCTGCAACAAAAACAAATTGAAGAAAGGATGAACTCGGAGAAGATAAAGAAGCTAGTGAGGGTTTGGGAAAAGTTTGAGAATTAAAGATTGTAAAAGTTGTAGAATAGACCCATTTATAGTGGTCGCTTTAACGGTTTGGGGATGATGTTCAATTTTCTGAGGTCAAAGGTTCTGGTATCGACGTCACTTCGCCGATTGCAAAAATTTCCTTTGTTGTGTGTTGTTCCCCGTAAACTATTTTCACACCATCCACTGTTGGGAATTTCATCATTTGGTGAAGGGTTGAAGGAACCGCCCTCATGTTGTAAATCCAGGGTCTTCCGAGTAGGGCATTATATCTCATGTCACCCTCGATCACGTGGAATTTAGTATCTCGAATGGTTCCAGCCACGTTCACTGATAGAATAATCTCCCCTTTAGTTGTTTTACTGGCCATGTTGAAGTCGTTTAAGACCCGCGCTGCGGGAACAATTTGGTCTTGTAGGCCGAGCTTCTCTATGACCCTCGATCGGATGATGTTTGTCGAGCTACCTAGATCCACTAAAACACGCTTAACTTGAACTTTATTTAATAAGATAGAAATTACCAGAGCTTCATTTTGTGGTTGAGAAATGCCTTCCACTTCTTCGTCATTGAATGATAAGGAACCCTCGGGCACATAATCCCAGGTCCATTTCTCCCTGGTAATTGATACCTTAGTGTGCTTGAACACGAGCCCTTGTGGAATATCGGCCCCTCCAACGATCATGTGAATGACATGTTGTGGTTCTTCCTGCTAATTTTTCCTGTTGGCATCTCTATCTCTAAAAAAATTCTTAGCTCAACCACTAAGGAATTCTCGAAGATGGCCCTCGTTGAACAATCGAGCTACCTCCTCCCTCAGCTGCCTGCAATCTTCAGTCTTATGGCCATGTGTACCATGATATTTACACATCAAGTTTGGGTTTCTCTGAGAAGGATTGGTTTGTATAGGTCTGGGCCACCTGATGTCTTTGATCCTTCCGATAACTGAGACAATCCCTGATGCATCGACACTAAGATTATACTCTGATAATCGAGGTGCTGCTGCAGGGTCGGTATGCTTATCAAAATCATTCTTACTCATGATTCCCTGAGGATTTTTCCCTCGGTCATTTCTTCAATCATTCCGAGAAGAGTTGCATCCCGAGCCATTGTTCCTTCGATCTGTGATATATGGATGATACCGCTCCCTATTCGACCATTGTTCCCTGTCAGTATCCTCGGGGATTTAACTGCCAATCTATTTAGATGAACTGAACCCGAAGGTGCTCCTAACTGATCGTCCTCGACCCTATTCTTTGATTGATATCGATTGTGCATATCTGCCCAAGTTACAGCTGGATACTCAATAAAAAAATTTCTTCAAATGTCATGATGCTATCGAGCTCTGCTCGTTTAACCCCTGATTGAAAGCTTGAATGGCCCAATCATCAGAGACCGATGGTAACTCCATATGCTCCATTTGAAATCAGGACACGAACTCCTTCAGCATTTCGTTATCCCTTTGTCTTATCTTGAAGACGTCTGATTTCCTTGTTGCGACCTTTATGGCCCCGGCGTGCACTTTCAAAAATGAATCTGCTAACATTGCAAATGAATCGATGGAATTCGGTGGCAAATTGGGATACCAAATCATTTCTCCCTTTGATAGAGTTTCCCTAAACTTTTTCAACAAAACGGACTCGATCTCATTGTCTTCTAAGTCATTTCCCTTTATACCACATGTGTATGTAGTGATACGTTCATTAGGATCAGTGGTCCCATTGTATTTCGGTATATCCGACATACGGAACTTCTTTGGGATGGGCTACAGAGCTGCAATCTAGGGAAAAGTCTTCTGCACGAACTTTTTTGAATCCAAACCCTTTATGATCAGGGGTTCCCCTGGTATTTGATCAACTCAAGAGTTGTATGTTTTCACTTTTTATCATTATCTTCGATTTTCTTTTCTCCTGATTTAATTCTTTTGGTGAGCTCCTCGAGCATCTTCATAACCGTAGGATAAGCCCCTGATCCACTATCGTTTGTTCTTTCCGGCACTGGCTCGGTACGACGAGTGATTTCTGGCTCAACCACACTCGGAGTTCTGTGTTGACTCTGAAGCTGAGCAATAGCGGTCTGTTGAGCATGTAACATCTCGAATATTTCTTGGAGACTAACTCCCCCGTCTCCTATGCCTTGAGTTCCTTGGCCACCAGTTCGTTGTTCCCTGCGCATGCTCCCTCCGAGGTCCACGCACAAATCCGCGTTCAAAGCAATATGTGAACTGACGTCAATTGGGTCTGCTGCAGGCACTTCCCCAGGGTTAACCGGTGGTACCCCGACTCCTGGAGCAATTATGTTTTCATTTTCCCCATGAAATACAAGACTGTCGTCACCATGTACGGGTGTGTTTTGCGAGTTCGACATGTTTAAACCTGAGAACAAAGAATCTTTGGCAAGAACAAGTGTGAAAATAACGTGTGTTACCAAAATCAGCACTGAAACAATCACTATTATCTTTAGCCCCACGGCGGGCGCCAAATTGTTTACCCCTAAAATTCGAGTAACAATTAAATTTGTATTGAGGTCTTAAAGATATGTGATTTATTCCAATACTAACTGATAATCAAGAAATCAAACGTATAAATCAAAGAAGTAAGGTTAATCAAACCAGTATGCGAGCAAGTCTTGACCTCAAGCTATGGTAGCCTTGAGGTAGGTCAGTAAAAATAATAAAGTACGAACAATAAAGTTAAAGGACAATTCTGATGAGTAATGAGCAAGAAAGTAAAGAATGTATATTCCTTTGCCAATGATTGATGCCTTTACAAATGAATGGGCTCCCCTTTATATATAGGGGAGTCCTTTACAAGGTACATTTTTATTTTTAGAAGGGAATTTTATTGAGACAGTTGTATAACCGCCTAGTATAAATCCGTACAAACTTGTACAAATCTATTACGAAATTTACGCCTTGATCTTTGATCCATTGCGAGAATCTTTCTTTTTCTGTTACAAAACCACAACGGCATTATATCGAGGCTGGTCATGCTTGTCCTGGATATTCATCGGACACTTCGATCTTCGAGCCTTGTACTTCGTCATCGGGCTCCAGCTCGGTCCATCGGGTTCGAGCTCGGTCTATTCTGAACTCCGGCTTGAAGTGACTCTTCGAGACCATAAATCGGGCATACCTGATTTTGACTGTATACAAGTCCAAAGGCGGATGTAAAATTTTTAGAACATGACAGTACTACTAAACAAAGTAGAAAAAAGAAAGTATTAAATGCAAATTGATCTATATTCATTTGAGTAAATAACTCAACATTCAATCAAGTATATCATTCAACCTTTTTGGAACATAACCGGAGTCGTATGTAGTGTTCTACAGATTAGGTTCAACTGAACCATAACTTTCGACGCGAAGTAAAAATTTGTATGTAAATATTTATTAAAATTACAAAAACGGTAGATGTGAACTCATAACTTCAAAAATATAATGGATTCAATGCTAAAAATCTTAAAAATTAAACTCATAAATTTAAATTTTGAATCTGCCTCTGAACAAAAACGAGTACAATACTATTTGAAAGAAGCACATAAAGTGGCATACTCAATTTTTATTAGTAGTATTCATGCCCAACAACTGCACATACCTTATCTTTTCGAATACTCCTTTATGTAAATTTATTTTTCTTTTAGTTTGTTCAAGAAAAAAGATGATCTCTTCTAAATTTGTAAGTAATTTAACTTAAACATCCGATTTTATCTATAAGGAGAAAATAATATAGTCATAAAGATATTATGTCATGTTTAATATCATAATTTTAAAATAATAACCACATAATTTTATGGTTTGTTTAGGTCTATATATTTCAAAAATCTTTATTTCTTAAACTCTGCGGGAGTGATTTACATAAGAACGGAGGAAGTAAAGATCTTAATCTTTCATGATTAAGTATCTTTGAAAACTAGATAACATGCAATATCTTCCTTGAACTTTTCAAATATCTTTGATAATAATCCCAAGACATGCACAAAATTTTAGTAATAGATTCTCTTTGTATAATAGTTGGCATTTTGACCCGCTACCAAGATTTTATGGAGGCAATTTCATATGTCCTTTCTTCCATATTTTAATTTAATTCAAATAAGTAAGTTGCGGCGTAGCTCGCTCCTTTTAATTGTACTTTACCCTTTGAGTACTAAGATAGAGGTCAATACAAACTCTCACCAGTAGGGACGTAAAAGCTGGAGTGGTTGAATTTAATAAATAAAAAAATCTTTTTGCAAAATCGATTATATATGGATAATATGACGTGCGTATTTCCGCCTTTGGTTCCTAAAGCTGTAAGGAGGGCCACTACATTTTATTTGACATGATTGGGCTCTTTTGTACTTTCTCTTCAGGTTGGTTAAACGCACTAAACTATGTTTATTTACATAATTACTAAGCTCTTTTTATTTATTAACTTAATTATTTCTTCCTGTAACACAAAAAGTCACAAATCAAATAGTCTAATTACAGCTTGCAGAAATAAATAGAATATGCCGGATTGCTGGCCATGAGCAAAATCCGTGCTGCCTGAAAATTTGAAGTTGTTACACCTACATTACCAATGATACTAACTAGTTCCTTTTCTGTTTTTCGGAATTGTGTACAGACTGCATAATCTCTATGGCCAAGCTTTCAAAATATGCTTATTCAGAAAAATAAAAATTTGTCGGAAATGATCTATTTGGCTAATCAATTTGAAAAATACTTTTGCCAAAATTAGAGCAACAAATTGTTCTTGACTAAAGTTCTAAAAGTGTTTCTGGTAAGAAGATACTTTTTTAGCTTTTGAATGCAGTTTATGTTACTACTTAAAAAATAATTCTTCTTTTTCTTCGCTAAAAGCTTGGACCATTTTTTAAAGAAAAATAAGCATTTCTTATTTTCTAGAAGGTTGGCCAAACATACTATTAATTAAACTTATAACTTACCTTTCTATGGGTCAAAAATACGCGAACAAGAGGTAATCACCCTCATATGGAAAAACATCATCTGCCTATTCGGCCCATCCAAAGAGATCAACTGCGACAACGGATACTAGTTCACGGGAAACAAAACAGCCAAATTCCTCATGAAATGGCATATTAAGAGGATACTTTCAACCTCTTATCACCCAGCAGATAAAGGGCAGGCAGAATCCTCCAACAAGTCCATATTAAACATCATGAAGAAAAAACTTGAAAACGCCAAGGGATTGTGGCCAGAGATACTCCCAGAGGTATTGTGGGCATATAGAACCACCGCGACGACAAGAACAGGAGAGACGCCCTATTCTCTAGTCTACGGAACAGAAGCAGTCATATCAGTCGAAGTTGGAGAACCCAGCCTAAGGTACTCCCATGAAAGCACCACTAGCAATGACGAGAGTAGAAGGCAAGAGTTCGATGAGATCGAAGAATGAAGAGATGTGGCGTACATAAGAATGGTCGCCCAAAAATAGTAAGTGGAACATTACTACAACAAGAAGGCAAAGGTTCGGCCGCTCAAAGTCATATACTACGTACTTAAAGCCAAAACCCAAGCAAACAGAGATCCACGGGAAGGCAAACTAAGAACAAACCGGGACGTGTCCGTACAAAATTATAGCCAAAGCAAACAAGGGTTCGTTCCAACTAGAGATAATGGAAGAAAAATAACTGCCAAACAATTGGAACATCAACCACCTCAAATACTTCAACTTCTAAAAGGGAAGAAGCACCCCCGAGTCGTACTCTTTTTCCCTCACTTGAGTTTTGTCCCATTAAGGTTTTCTCAAGGAGGTTTTTAATGAGGCAGCAAAAGAGACACTTCGAGTCAAAGTATGCGAAGAACGGACTGGTTTCTCTTTCATTTCCCGACTCCTCAATACTCTCCAAGTCAAACAATGAAGGGACTAAATATACCGAGACTGGAACTGGAACGCTGGCCAATGACCAAAGTTGTAACTTTCTCCAATTATGTAATCAGAACAACAATGTCAAAGTAATAGAAATTTACGTGCATCAAAACCGCCTTAATAAAAGTTTAAGTTCGACCAAGTTCGAACAACACCTGCCAGCCCTCGGTTGTGATTTAACAAAAAGTTAAGTTCAACTAAGTTCGAACAACACCTACCGACCCTCGTCCATGATTTAATAAACAGTTAAGTTCGACTAAGTTCGAACAACACCTACCGGCCCTCAGCCTCGATTTGACAAAAGGTTAAATTCGATCAAGTTTGAACAAACACCTACCGGTCCTCGGTTGTGATTTAACAAAAGGCTAAGTTTGAACAACACTTACCAGCTCTCAATCGCAATTTCATAAAAGTTTAAGTTTGACCAAGTTCTAACAACACCTATCGACCCTCAGCCACGATTTAATAAAAGGTTAAGTTCGACCAAGTTCGTACAACATCTACCGGCCTTCGGGCACGACTTATCAAAAGTCGCAGATTTGACCAAGCTCGAATAACACCTACCGGCCCTCGACCGTGATTTAACAAAGGGTTAAGTTCGACCAAGATCAAACAACACCTACTGTCCCTCGGCCGCGTCTCGATAGAAGGTTAAATTCAACCGAACAAGAGGCTAAGTCCGACCAAGTTCAAACTTAACCTATCAATCCTCAAGTAAAGAAACATACTCGATCCATATAAACAAAAGGATGATTCAGCCTATAGCTATTCAGCCCAAGGGCTACGATCAGCTAGAGGACGACAACAAAAATATGAAGGACCAAAATATACAAGTACCGAAACAAATCACGGCAAATAAGAAAGGAAAAAATGAAAGAAAAAATCAACTTTGATATTCATAGACAAAAGTTTTATGCAAAAGCTCTTGAAGATGACAGAAAAAACACATAAAAAATATTAAAGAACTACTGGCCATCGCCATCATGACCCACAACATCCTCACTTGTCCGGCAATTAGCAACGTCGCGTCCCTGACCGTCGATACCACCGTTGACCCGACCTTCAGCATCCTCTCCATACTCTCCCCAAGGGTAAATAGAATCATACCAGGCATCCTTCATAAGATGATCCATAGTATCCTCTCTGATCTCATCTTCTTCACTAGAACAAGGTATAATAGGGTCATATTCACAAGCAATTATATCCTCGTGAGCCTTGATCTGAGCATCCTCAAAGGCCACCCTAGAAATGGAGCCCATCACATGCAACTCACGAAGCATGTCCAGTCAATTCTCGGCTTGAATCCATTCTTCATACAGCTCACATGGGACGTTAAGGAATCCAGAAGCAGTAGACAAAGAAGGTCGTGGAAGCAGTTGGGCCTTCTCGGCCTCTAAAGTAGAAACTCGATCATAAAGATCGGAGGTTTTCTTCTCCAACTCCCCAATCCTCTCCTCAAGCCGATCCTCTTTTGCCCTCGCCGTCGATAGGTCATTTTCTCGCTTAGAACGAAGGGTTCAATTTGCTAGCTCAAGAAATTCCACCCTCCTCCAAACCTCCGACCGAGCAGACTCCACCTTATCAAGCTTTTATTGCTTCTCGGCAATCTCGCCGCTGACATCCTCCACCTTGAACTGGCACTCTTCAAGTTAGCCTTGCAGTTGGACCACTTGGGCTTGGAGATTGCTACATTGGGCCTCTACGACCCTACTAAGCTCAAGCTTCTCCACTTTGCTCCCAAACATACCTTTGAGGACACTTCTTTATGTCATGCATCAGCTCTTCATCCTTTTCTTCAAGTCCTCCCTCAGGACACGCACATCGTCGCCTTCGTGAAACTGACCCTGGAGCTCTTGGTACTTTCTAACGCACATTGTATAATTATCTTTTGGCTTCACATAAATTTCTTTACACCTCATCTCCCGTCGAGCACTCTCAATCTATAGAAGAACCATCTACAAACGGAAGAAAAGGTGTTAGAACTTGTAAAGAAACGAAGGCATAAAGAAAGACGATAGTCGTACTTACCCTGAGAGCGAGACCATCAGTGTTATTATACAAGGTATCGTCATTTATTGTCTAAAGGGTCGTACCCCCAATCTCAAAACAAAGAGGGTCAAGGGAAGGGATTACCTCCTCGGTATTTACAAGAAGTGTACGATCCATTGGGATCGTAATAGTCCTAGAGCCCCCTCCAACCTCACCTCAAGTTGCTAAAACACCTCATAAATCATCCTTAACTCGTCCAGATCAATATCAGAGTTAGACCCTGTGTCTTTCTCAGCAATGGACTTCCCTCTGCCACCATCAGACGAGGAGACATCTACTGCAACCCTAGAGGACGAAGCCTCCTCTTGCCTTGGAAGTGTGAGGCCGTCGTCAGGCACCCCCCCTCGATTGTCTCCCCATCAGGACGCACTGATGCTTCCACATTCATCTTCTCTAGGTGCGGGCCCTCAGAGTCCATCTCAATGCTCTCTCTAACGTGCATTACGGTCGTCTCTCAAATAATGAAGTCGCCCTCCTCTAAGTCAACAGCTATTAGTATTTCCCATCCCGCATCTACAGCTCTCCTTTTAAAGGGCATTAGACCCCCATCATCAGGGGAGACATCGTCATCCTCATCAACTAGAGAAAAGAGTTGAGGAGCACAAGCAACAAATGGAATAAAGACAGGCTCTTGGACTGCGGTAGTGAAGGTAGGGCAGGTATAGAAGGTACAGTAGTCGCAACAAGGGCAGAAGCCAAAGGCATGGGAGCCTTTCTCCGAAAGAAGGCACCGGTGCCCCGCTCCTTCGAGAAGACCCCCTGCTTGGGAAAGAGACAAACGTTGAAGTTAGTGGAATGAATTTCCATACAACGGAAAGTGAAACGACCGTGGCCAAAGAGAAGAAGTTACCTATCAAAGGAAGATCCGGTTTGAACTTCTTGAAAAAACTCGGCCAGTCGCGGATTCCTACGACATGGGGGAGGATTTTCTCAACCCAATCAGAAATGTGTGTGTGACTAAAAGGGGAGGCTGGTTGTTGGTTGCAAGAAAAGGAAAAGGCTTCAACTAATTCCGAGCAAGTAAAAGAATTAAAATAGAAATTGGGCACTTATGTGTGTAGTTCCAAGCCTCAAGAAAGCAATCGACGTTAGCCACAACGTCCTCAATTCTGATGTAGAAGATGTTGAGCCAAAACTGACGATGGGCCTTGTCGTCCATATTTACAACCAAGTATTTTCCTCCACGGTGGCGAACATTCAACATCGTTCCCCTATATAAGCTGGGGGCGAATAGATTCACCAAATGTTGCAACGTCAGTTCGACCCCGACTAGATCGGCAAATTTTGTTAGAATTCTAATAACCTTGTAGACATATGGCGCAAGCTGAGCAAGGTAGATGTTGTAGTGAAGACAAAATTCTTCCATCAACGAAAGAAGGGGGAACGTATAACCGATGAGGAAGGGATACGCGTATAGAGCGCAGTATCCAGGGTGATGAACCTACACCACATCCCCTTCGACCGAGATCAACTCGACATGCCGAACTTGGCCTTGAATTCCGCCAATTCTTTGGATACCATTGTCGATAGGAAAATCCCAGGTGCAGTGTCCAATAATTGGGTGAGATTAGACCTGATGTCGGGGTTATAGGGATTATTTACTCCACTGACGGTAAAGCTTCATCCTCGGCAATGATAGAAACACTCTCCCCGTGGGAGGGAAACACAATTGCCAAAGGAGCAATGCAACTACCTTCACTGGCATTGAGGGAAAGTTTGACATGATTCAAGGTGATGAAGAAGAATACAAACGGGAGAGAATGGGGAATTATCACGACTCAAGTTCTCCCTTCGTGAACCGTCATGACGGAACCTAGTCTCTACACCTAGGTAAGCCTAACATTTGCAAAAAAGGAACGAAAACATAACAGCTATCAACTATCAGGTAAATTTAAATAGAGAACTGAGATGTCGCTCGACATATACAATAATCACTTTCGAACAGTACATAAACTCTCGGAAAACCCAGAATGTCATAAGTCACAAGCTAAAGAAAGAAACAGTACTCCTATACTACAGAGTCTAATAAAAGAAGAAAATACAAGAAGTGTTTGACATGGGGTGGAATAGATAGGGACTTCGAGGTCTGCAGACGCGGCAGATATACCTTGAAGTCTCTACAACTAGCTCGCCTCACTGGTAATGTGGCTGATAAGTTGTACCTGGATCTACACACAGGAAAACATGTGCAGGAAAGGGCATGAGTACATCACAACGGTACCCAGTAAGTGCCAAGCCTAACCTCGGTTGAGTAGTGACGAGATCAGGTTAGGGCCCTGCTAGTTTAAATATAATAAAATTTAACGGAGAGAAATATCACGGTAAATAAATAAATACTAAAATTTTAACCAGGAAATAAGCATAGAAGAATAACATCTCAGAACACATTAATAGCAATCGAGGGATCTCCCAGGATAACCTCCCATAGTTCCAAACGTAAATGTGCAGGGGGATCTCCCGTAATACCGTTTCATAGTCCCAAAGTAAATTTGTAGTGTTGGGGGATCTCCCGGAACACCGTTCCGTAGTCCAAAAGTAAATATATACTACATGGGGATCTCCCGGAATACCATTCCGTAGTCCTAAAGTAAATATGCATCTCAACCAAACAAAGATAATAATTACAGCAAGAAACCACAATTTAGGCTAGATACGAGTCAAGGAAGAACATTAAATTTCACTAAAATGCATAGAGTTCAGATAGGCAGTCAATGCAGTTAAGACAGTTAAGGCACATAGGCATTCTTTCCTATACTAAACAGGATAGTTACATATGCTAGTGTTGCTCAATTAAAGAAAAAACATATATTTGCTTAATAAAAATGCAGTTTTTCAACAAATAATTCGTGTACGCGCTCATCACCTCATGTACACGGCGCTCATATATCAAATAGTATCAAATCCTAAGGGGAGTTCCCTCACACAAGGTTAGTCAAGCCACTTACCTCGAACCAAGCTAAATTAAATCCGAAACAATGCTCTTTCCACGAATATCTGGCTCCGGATGCCCAAATCTAGCCAAATCAATTATATAACGTAAATATAGCTACAAGCAACTAATTTAGCTAGTGAAATCAAAGCTAAGGCAAGAAAATAGAAAAACGTCCAAAAAGCCTCCCCGGGCCCACATCTCGAAATTGGGTAAATGTCACAAATTATGACCACCCTCCAATCCAAACTTTATTAAACTTGAAACTTTAAAATTCCACAACCGATGTCGAAACCAACCAAACCACGTTCGATTGACCCCAAATTTTGCACACAAGTCATGTTTAACACTAAAGACCTACTCCAACTTCCAGAATCAGATTCCGACCTCGATATCAAAAATTCCACTACTGGTCCAAATCTCCAAAAATTCAACTTTTGCCATTTCAAGCCTAAATGAGCTACGGACCTCCAAAACACAATCCGGACACGCCCCTAAGCCCAAAATCACCCAACAGAGCTAACGGAATTGACAGAATTTCATTTCAGAATTGTCTTTACATAGTTCCGACTACAGTCCAAATTCTAAGACTTAAGGTGTCATTTAGGAACTAAGTGTCCCAAAACACTCCGAAACTCAAAACGAATCTTCCCGGCAAGTCACAATAGCAGAAAAAAATATGGGGAAAGTAGTTAATGGGGGATTTGGGCTCTAACTCTCAAAACGATTGGTCGGGTCGTTACATCCCCCACTTTTAAACTAATTATTCATCCTCAAACGAGTATAGAGACATACCTAAAGTGGTGAAAAGATGAGGATAACGGTTGCGCATATCCTACTCGGTCTCCCAAGTCGCCTCCTCGACCGGCTGACCCACTACTGAACCATTACTGATGCAATGTTCTTTGACCTCAGCTTTCAAACCTGCCTATCTACAATAGCCACTAGCTCCTCAACATAGGATAGATCCTTGTCAAACTGGACTGAACTGAAATCCAACACGTGAGATGGATTGCTGTGATACTTCTGGAGCATCGATACTTGAAATACCGGATGGACTCCTGCTAGGCTGGGAGGTAAGGCAAGCTCATAAGCAACCTCCCCAACATGCTGCAACACCTCAAAAGGACTAATAAACCTTGGACTCAGCTTGCCCTTCTTTCCAAACCTCATACGAACCCGAAAAAGACCCGTTCTCCGACCATGAATGCCACATCGCGAACCTTCCGGTCCACATAACTCTTCTGTCTGGACTGGGCTGTGTGAAGTCTATCATGAATCACCTTAACCTTCTCCAAGACATCCTGAACCAAGTATGTGCCCAATAATCTAGCCTTGCCTGGCTCGAACCAACCTACTGGGGACCGACACCACCTACTATACAGAGCCTTATACGGTACAATCTGAATGCTGGACCTATAACTGTTGTTTTAGGCAAACTCCGCAAGTGGCAAGAACTGATCCCAAGAACCTCCAAACTCCATCACACACGCACGGAGCATATCCTCGAGAATCTGAATAGTGTGCTCGAATTGCCCGTCCGTCTAAGGGTGAAATGTTGTGCTCAACTCCACCCGAGTACCTAACTCCTACTGTACGGCTCTCTAGAACCATGTTGTAAACTGCGTACCCCGATCATAGATGCTAGATACCGGCACACCATGGAGTATGACAATCTCACGGATATAAACTCGAGCTAGATGCTCGAAAGAATATGTAGTCATCACAGGAAGGAAATGAGCCGACTTAGTTAGCCTATCCACAATCACCCAAACTAAATCAAACTTCCGCTGAGTCCATGGGAGTCCAACAACAAAATTCATAGTGATCCGCTCCCATTTCCACTCTGGAATCTCTAACTTCTGAAGCAACCCACCCGATCGTTGATGCTCATACTTCACCTGCTGGCAATTTAGAAATCGAGCAACATATTCCACTATGTCCTTCTTCATTCTACGCCACCAATAATGCTGCCTCACGTCCTGATACATCTTTGCGGCACCCGAATAAATAGAGTATCGCAAGCTATGAGCCTCCTGAAGAATCAACTCACGCAAACCATCTATATTAGGCACACATAGTCTGCCATGCATCCTTAATACACTATCGTCCCCAATAGTAACATCCTTAGCATCACCATGTTGAATCGTGTCCTTCAGGATAAGCAAATAGGGGTCATCATACTGACATTCCCTAATATGATCATAAAGAGAATACCGAGAGACCACACAAGTCAACACTCGACTAGGCTCACAAATATCCAATCTCACAAACTTGCTGGCTAAGGCTTGAACATCCAACGCCATGGGCCTCTCTACTGATGGTAGATAAGCAAACTCCCCAAACTCTCTGCCCGGCGACTCAAAGCATCGGCCATCACATTGGCCTTCCCCGGGTGGTACAAAATGGTGATATCATAATCCTTAAGCAGCTCTAACCACCTCCATTGACGCAAATTAAGGTCCTTCTGCTTGAACAGATGCTGCAAACTCCAGTGATCAGTGTAGATCTCACAAGGGACACTATACAGATAATGCCTCCAAATCTTCAAGGCATGAACAATAGCTTCTAGCTCAAGGTCGTGGACAAGATAGTTCTTTTCATGCACTTTCAGTTATCTAGATGTATAGGCAATTACCCTACGGTCCTGCATCAATACCGCTGAGGCCAACTCGCAACGCATCACAATAAATTCTATAAGACCCCGAACCTGAAGGCAATACCAATATTGAAGTTGTAGTCAAAGCTATCTTGAGATTCTGAAAGCTCTCCTCACACTCTTCGGTCCACCGGAACGGAGCACCCTTATGGGTCAGCCTGGTCATAGGTACTGCAATAGATAAAAATCCCTCAACAAATCGAGGGTAATACCCTGCCAAACCAAGGAATCTGAATCTCTGTAGCTGAGGATAGTATGGGCCAACTCTACACTGCTTTTACTTTCTTTAGATACAACTTGATCCCTTCACTCGATACTACAGGACCCAAGAATGCCATGGAATCTAACCAGATGTCACAATTTGAGAACTTTGCATATAATTTCTTTTCTCTCAAGGTTTGAAGCACTATTCTCAGGTGCTGATCATGATCTTCCCGACCCCGAGAGTACACTAGAATGTCATCAATAAAAACAATAATGAACGAGTAAAGATAAGGCCGGAATACACTGTGCATCAAATGCATAACTGTTGCTGGGGCGTTGGTCAGCCCAAATGACATAACAAGGAACTTGTAATGACCATTTTGAGTCCTGAAAGCAGTCTTCGCGATGTCTGGCTCCCGAATCTTCAATTGATGATAACTTGAACGTAAGTCAATCTTGGAAAACACTCAGGCACCCTGTAACTTGTCAAATAGGTCATCAATACGAGGAAAAGGATATCAGTTCTTCACTATAACTTTGTTCAACTAGCAATAATAATTGCACATACGCATAGAACCATCTTTTTTCTTCACAAACAAGACAGAAGCACCCTAAGGTGACACACTGCGCCGAATGAAGCCCTTATCAAGAAATTCCTACAATGGTTCCTTCACTCAGGAGGGGCCATACGATAAGGAGGAATAGAGATGGGTTGAGTGCCCGACAACAAATCAATATCAAAATCAATATCTCTGTCGGACGGCATGCCTGGAAGATCAGCTAGAAACATATCAGAGAAATCCCTCACTACTAGGACTGAATCAACTGTAGGGGTATTAATATTGACATCTCTCACTTAGGCTAGATACGCATCACACCCCTTATCAACCATTCACTGAGCTTTAAGAAATGAAATAACTCTACTGGGAGTGTAATCTAAGGTACCCCTCCACTCTAACCGCAGTAAACCTAGCATAGCCAACGTCATGGACTTGGCGTGAAAATCAAGAATAGTATAATGGGGCAACAACCAGTCCATGCCCAAGATAACATCAAAATCTACCATGCTGAGCAATAATAAATCGGATATGATCTCAAAACCACTAAGAGCAATCAAACACGACTGATAAACGTGGTCCACAATAAGAGAATATCCCACAATAGTAGACACATAAATAGGGGAACTCAAACAATCCCTAGATACACCCAGATGTGGGGAAAAATAAGATGACACATAAGAATAAGTGGATCCTGGATCGAATAGAACCGGTGCATCTCTATGACAAACTGGAATAATACCTGTAATGACAGAATCAGAAGCAAAAGCCTCTGTATGAGCAGGAAGGGCATAGTATCTAGTCTGGCCTCCTTCTCTAGGGCGACCTCTACCTTGGGCCGGCTGAGCAGGTGGGGTGGCAGCTAGTGCTGTAATCATAGCCTAAGGACCTGGTGGAGCACGCTGTGACTCAGAAGTTTGTGGAGGTGAACCCCTCCTAAGTCTAAGGCAACCCCTCACCATATGGCGAGTGTCGCCATACTCAAAACAAGCTTTGGGAGGGCGTGGCGGTTGTGACTGGCTCGGGCCAGGTTTGCTACACTAACCGCTGATAGCACCCCGTGCAGGAGGCATACTAGATACTGGAGGTGCATCATAAGGCTCCTTAAGTCTAGGAGGAACAAGAATACCACTGGCTATTGGAAGAGCTGAATGAACGGGGCGGCTCACATAACCCCTACCATGACGAACATCTGCTAGGGAACGGGTACCAGAATAATGGCCCGGCTTTCAAGACCTCTTGGCCTCTCTCTCTTCCCTATACCGACCAAGCATGCCCACTACTCTCCTAGCAATACTTACCACCTGCTAATACGCAATATCCATCTCCAACTCCCGAGCCATGCTGGTACGGATGTTGGGAATGATCCCCTTAATAAACCAGCGAACCCTCTCTTGAACTGTAGAAACCAAGGCCGGTGCATGTCTAGGCAAGTCACTAAAATGGATGGCATACTCTATAACAGTCATAATACCCTGGCGCAACTTCTCAAACTCCGCGTGTCATGCGTCCCTAAGGCTCTGAGGGACATACTCTCTCAAAAACATATCCGAGAACTGAGTCAATGTAAGAGAAGTTGCCTCAGCTAGACTTTCCAACTCATAAGTACACCACCACTGATAGGCTGTTCCTCGAAGCTGAAAGGCAGTGAAAGAAACCCCACTCGACTCTGCTATGCCCATAGTGCGGAGGATACGATAGCACTCCTTAAGAAATCCCTGAGCATCCTCTGATGCTAGTCCACTGAATGTAGGAGGATTGTACTTCTTGTACCTCCCAAGCCTCTGTTGCTCCTCCTCGGAAACTGCTGCCCTACCCTCGGGCTGAGCTGGGGTGCGAGAGGTGGGAGTCTGTGCTCCTCCCCCGGCCTGAAATGTGGCTGCAACAAGAGGAATCAACCCTACTTGAGCTAGAGTGCTATACATGCTCATGAACTGTACAAGGGTCTCCTGAAGAGCTAGAGTAGTAGTTGTTAGAAACTAAGCATCCACCAGACTGTTTAGAGAACCATATTCTCTATTAGTTCCCACTGTAAGCAACAGACTGTAAAACCAGCTAGTATAGGGAATCAGGTTCTCTAATTGTTCCAATAGTAGCTCGGTAGTAAGTAAAGAACACAGAGGATTTTTATGTGGAAAATCCCAACTCGAGGGGACAAAAATCACGACCTACACTTGTAGGCTTTCAACTTCACTAACTTGTAAACACATATTACAAGCCACTTTATAATGACTCTATTACAAAGGATTTAACTCAACTAACTTGTGGCACTATCACCATAAGCCACTTTGTGACTCTCTAGTTACAAAGACATTATCTAACTTGTGATACTCTCACCATAAGCTACTTTGTAATAACTCTATTACAAAGACTTCAATCACTCTAACCTGTAGTAATACTATTACAAGCCACTTTGTAATAACTCTATTACAAAGGCTTCACAACTCCATTAACTCTAGCCAAGACACAAACTTAGAGTGTTTGTGATTTTGGGTTTCCTAAAACACAGCTTCTAAGAAAGCAAGATAGGAGTTACAAATGAAGAACAAATAACAAAGACTCAACAAGCCTAAGGACTTAAGATATCTTCAATCTTGGATCTGGTCCTTGAGGTTGCAGCAGCTTTGTTCTTGAGAGAGGTTGTAGCAAGCACTTGAGAGAATGTCTTCTTTTAATTTTGCAAGTGTTAAAGAGAATGTCTTGTGCCTTGCACCAGGTTTATACTACAAAAGACATCACCATGGTGATGTCAATTCTTGGTTAGTACATGCCTCTTCCTAATGGGAAGTGACTGTTGTACTGTTTGCTGAACTTTTGTGTGTACAGTTGCAGGCAGTCACTTTCTGTAGTTGCTTTCTAGCTGTATAGTTAACTTATACTTCTGTCAAGGGAACACCAAGGGATCAGGTCCCTAATCTGGTTCTTGTGAATCTAAAGGCACATTGCCCAGATTATCTTGAGTCGATTAACTTGAATAATTGTACCAGGCATGCTTCATGTCCTTTATCTGGTTCTCTCATGAAGTAAGTTGTTTTACCTTCCTTGATTGTATTTATATGTGTGTGACATCACTTACAATGATGTAAGCAAGGCAGGTAAAAAGCCTTCCATAGAAAGTTCACGGTTGCACTATTCCTGTGTAGTAGCATGTGCAGGAAGCAACTTTCCTACTGAAGAGTTGACTTCATACAGTCTTCTCGAGAACTAGTAGGGACCTGTTCCCTCAACTGTTCCTTCCACTCTGAAAAGTTGAGTTCTATCGCACGCTGGATCCCAACTTGGAACTTTGTGATCTCAAGGTCTTGTAAATGTGTAACAGGTTCCTTATCTGGTTCTGGATGGTAAGTTTGTTAGATCGTCAAAACATAAAGTAAAGTACTTATGCCCAAGGTACTTGTAACCTATCAATTTTCCCATTTTTGATGATGACAAATTTAGAATTGATATTCCCCTTGAGAACTAGATCTCCACATCGTTCCCCCTATGAATCAGCCATCTTCCCCATGAGAACCAAACCTAAGGAGCTGATACAACTGGTTCCTCAAGACTATTTGGCAAATCATCAAAACTCAAAGTACCTTAAATTATCAATTTCCCGCTTTTTTATGAATGACAAACCCAGAATTAATCCCCCTAAGAATCAGATTCCTTACAGTTGCAGGCACTGATTACATCTGATTCATACCCAGTTCGTTGAGAACGTTTGTCATCATCAAAACATGACATAGTGTAACTTAGAGCAATTTCCCCCTTTTTGATGATGACAAACACAAAATTAATATTTGAGAACCAGATTCCTCACATGTTTCCCTGCGGATCAGACCTATAATCAGCATATTATCATTAGCAATGTTCCCCCTGAGAGGCAGATCCATCTTTTATGCACAACACAACATATCAATGTGAGCGATTCTATTCCTTCCCCATGTTGACACCTATATAAATTCCCCCTTTTGGCATCATCGAAAAGAATAACAGAAGAAGCACAACCATAAAGAAGTTCAGTAATATTAACTCATGCCACATGGGCAACACAGCATAAATAATAACAAGAACAACAAGTGAATGTCATTGCACAAAATAGAGTGATTGCCCATAGTGGAGTAATTATAATAAAAGCACATTAGTTTCAACAATACATAATATGACAATTTAAACAACTAAAGAACCAATGTCATCAAATATAGGGATCAAAAGAAGGTAAGAATTCAAGGGAATTTGAAAGGAGTGAAACACATGGATCACTGGGCTGGAGGAAAAGTAATGGTCTAAGGCCTTGATGAGCTTGTCCATTCATCCATTCACTCTCCGTTGATCAATGATTATCTTCTCACAAGACTTTTGAGTTCTTTCTGTCCTGCCAAAGGCCACTATCACTAGGCATGGTCCTCAATGGACCAGGTTCCCTTACAGTTTCTCGTTTTCGTTTGCTAGATCCTTCAACAGACTTTCTTTTCCAACTTACTAGCCCCACAGTATCATCTTTAGACATGGCTTGCTCAACTGGACTCTTCTTAGACTTGTTGCTGCCCTTCACGGATGCACCATTTTGTTTCTCAATAGTTTTATCGTAAGTTTCATCCATAGGCTTTCTATTTTTGGAACTCAACAATGTCAAGAAGTTCCTCCAGTTTTCAACAATATCAGAGTCAACACTCTGCCTAACAGCACTTTTTGAGACTTCAGAGTCTTCTACCTCTAAAAACATGATAACTCAACCTTTTCCATCTGTAAGGATCCCGGTTCCTCATTTACACTACCCTTTCTATCCCTGAGCAGTCATATCTCCCTCTTTTTCTTCTCAATCTGTTTACTCTTATCATCTACTGCATCTTTCTTAGTCAACTTTCTTTTCCCATTTTTTTTAATTATCTCTTTCACAATCACATCATTAAGTCATACGAATTCATCATCAATTAGCCTACTTTTCATCAATTCTTTTTACTGGATTGGAAGTTCGTTTAAACATAGAACTCAAAAAGAAAAAGATCATCATTAAAATTGACTTCCTGAGAATGACCTGAGAAATGAGGTCCCTTATTCAGTTCTCACATTTACCAATTTCTCCATCCTTCAAGACTTCCACAAATCCAGCAACAATTTCAACCTCACGCTCTAGAATATTAGATCTACCATATTCCTTTTCAATTAAACATCCATCAAAATCTACCAAAGACTTCTTGGAGTTTCGATTTAGATGGAATTAGGATTTTGGAAAGTGACAGAGTTGGGTTCACTTCTGGCATATTTGGAGAGAAGGATTCTTTTGAGACAAGGTTGATTTTGGTTTTGAAGAAAAGATCGGTTTTGGTTGGGTGTAGGATATAAAAGTGGTTTTTTGGGGCAACGGGTCAGTCTAGAAAAGGTTTAACATTTTGTAATTCAAACGTTAGGAGGAGAGACATGACAAAGGAAAAAATAAATTAATGACATGACACTTTAGCAGCTTAAGAAGGCATATAAGTTTTGAAGAGACTACTAACCTGAGTCACAGGAACCAGGTTCCTTGACGGGTTTTGAAAATTTTGAGCAAAGACTCCTAGAAGTGCAATGTCACTCTTACTTGTTTTTGTACTGAAACTGCCATATGTGTATACCTGTAACAGTATATATTTGAGTTAGATGTCGCCGAGAAACACTTTTTAGTATTGTACCTTTCCTTCTTAACATAGCCAATCATCGAGGGACCAAGTCCTTAGTTGAGTTGGATCAACCCCAACTCCAGACGATCTCTTTCAAAGTGTTCACTGCCAGCACCTTGGTGAAGATGTATACTATCTGGTCCTCCGTCTTCCAGAACTTCATACAAATCAGAACCTTTTCAACATTATCCCTCAAAAAGTGATGAGCACGTCAATGCGCTTTGTCCTCTTGTGTTGTACCGGGTTCAAGCTATAAATACACCAAAGTCTTTAAGATGTTGCTTGATCTGTAGTAGTTGAGCACAACAAGAAGCAACAACCACATATTCAGCTTCAGCAGTAGAAAGAACCATATGGTTTATTTCTTTGTACCCCATGAGACCCTAGAAAATGTGTCGTTCCAGAAGTGTTTTTTTGTCACTAGATATTCAACATAATCTGTATCAACAACCCTATGTTCAACTCATGTCGGGTGATACAGGGACCAGGTTCCTCTGTGCCTTTTGGAGATTCTACTGCATCTCCTTCATCCTTCTGCTTGACTTAACTCATCGAATCAGTCTTTCTATTTGCAATATCTATAGCTTCACCATGAGCATTTGTGAATTTTTCATCTTCATCTTCTTTGTTATGTGGCTCTTTTGCCACCATTGTTGAGAACAAAATATTTTGCATCCAAAGGCTCTCGGGTAATTCAACTTGACTTTTCTCCTATTGAGCAGTTCATAAAGAGACTTCTCTAGAAGGGACCTGATTATGCATTTGTTAATCAAGTAGCAAGCAGTGTTGACTGCTTCAGCCCATGAACCAGGTCCTCCATAACCAACTTTTTTAACAAGTGGAAACTCATATGCCCAGTCATCTTCACCATAACTCAGCATTATCATCAATGACACTTAGGCATGTTAGATCATCACCATGCAGAGACTTAAAATTAGCATCAACCTATCATATTAAGTCAAGATTATCTCCTAAGGGATAGTAGAGAACTAGGTCCTGCATCCCTTTGAGATATCTTAGGATTCTCTTGACATCTTTCAGATGAGATTCCTTTGGAATGGATTGAAACTCAGCACAAAGACCCACATTAAAAACAATATTTGGTCTACTACATAAGTGACCCTATGATACCTATATACATGGTCTGATTTATAGGGGAACCAGGTTCATCCATTCTAGACAAGTAGCTGTGGCGATGGGAGTGTCTACGATTTTTGATGTCTCCATGTCAGATCTCTTCAGCAGCTTCTTGATGTACTTATGTTGTCTTATCATTGTCCCCTTGGGAGTTTACTTCACTTGTAAATCTAAGAAGAGATTTAGTTCCCCCATCGTACTCATTTCTAACTCATTTTCCATGAGTTATGCAAATTTTTCACATTGAGAATCAACTATTGCTCCAAAAATGATGCCATCAACATAGATCTGCACAATGAGTAGGTTCCTTCCTCGTTTCTTCAGAAAAAGAGTGTTGTCAATTTTCCCTATTGTAAAGCCATTTTCTAGAAGGAATTTTGACAACCTTTCACACCAAACACGGGGAGCCTGGCTCCTATAACAGTTCTGTCAGCAGGTCGTGGAACCAGGTTCCACACACTGTTCCTCTCAAGGTGACGGAGCTCTTCTTGCATAGTTGCAATACAGTCATCATCTTTCAATGCTTCCTTGATATTCGTAGGCTCTATTTAAGAGAGAAAGGCTGAGAAGGCAAGTAAGTTTCTTCTCTTTGATCTGGTTTGAATTCCTCAGCAGCTGGAGTCTTATGTACAGCATCCACAACTCTGTTTTCTACTTCAGATATTGTGATTGAGGGACCAGGTTCCTTTATATTGGCTGGAATCTCATCTTCAGTTCTTTTTCCTCCTATACTTGGCATCCTCATTGGTCCATATAGATCCACATGGAGGAGATCAAGTGGGCTTGAAAGAGGATCTCACTTGCTTTCCTTTTACACATGCATCACACACCCTATGATCTTTGAAGCTTGACTTGAGCAGACCACGAACCAGGTCCTTCTTGACTAATTTGTTCAGCAGTGTGAAACTTGCATGACCCAGCATTCTGTGCCATAGCTCAGCATTATCATTAACATCACTCAGACAGCTAAGATTCCCTTGTCACAGATTTGGGAAAAACCTAACAAGCTATACTTCAACCCCTTCACGAAGTACACATTTTCAATAGAGTGGGAAAGAGACTTCTCAATCCTTCCAACTCCCATAATATATCCCTTCTTGCCATTTTCAAAGGATACACTCCCTCCTTGCAGGGCCTTCAATGAAAGGAAATCATTTGTACTTTTAGTCATGAGCTTCGAGCAGTCGCTATCCATGTACCACTATTGACTGCTCCCTTTCACTATTCCCTGAACACTAAATCCATCATTACACTTAGGAACACAAGCTAGCTTGGGTCCCTTATAATGATAGAACGGGCGGATCAAACTTCTTTTTGCCCATGCAGGCAGCACATATTTTCTTTTCAGGGAACCAGGTTCCTCATCAGTATGCCTCTTTTCAACAAAAACTTTGTTTTTCTGTAAAGACTGAATTTTAACTTTACAAGAGTCCTTGTAATGACCAGTTTGACCACAGTGAGTGCACAACCTATTATCAGCCACAGTTACATACTTCCTATGGGGATTATAGGAGGTTTTAGCCTTTTGGAACCCGATGCCTTGCCTGTCTCCACCATTACTCCTGTACATAGACATTATTACATCAGAAGACCGGGTCCATTTAAGTGACTTATCAAGATCATTTTTAACCCTTTCTAAATCCTCCTAAAGTTGTCTATTCTTTTCAAGCTCAGCAACAAGATTTGTTTTAACTTTCTTAAGCTTACTCTCAAGCTCAAGTTGAGCCTTACTAGCTACTTCCTCTCCCTCGGTGTTGTCTATCCATTTGTTTGTTTGTTTTTTCAACAAATTATGTTCTCTAGTTACTTCTTCCGCTTGTTCCTTTAAATATACAATGGAAACTACCATATCATCCCTTTCTTGCTCAGTAGCTACAATTTTCTCTAATAGAGTATTCTTTTCTTTGCTAAGGTTCTCTTGGTTTCCTTCAAGTCAACAACCACTACCATCAAATCATCTCTAGATTGTTCATCATCTCCTAGCTCTATGATCAGGGCATCTTTATCATTAATAAAACCATAATATGTATCAATTAGAACATTTTTTAATGCCATCAATTTCTTCGAAGAGTAGGACTTCAGATTTCTCTGAACATTCCTGAAATTTACCTCATCATTGACATCCTCTTCATCCTCATCGAACTGAGCTATCAATGCAAACAATGAATCATATTCCTTTGCTTCATTCTCCACTGGTATCATGGAGTTGTTTCTTCCATTTGGTTCCTCTTCTGATTCACTGGAGGAGTCTCCCCATGCCGCAAGAGCTTGCTTCACAACATTGTCAGCTGCACTTTTCTGGCTGAATCGTTTGTCAGGAACCGAGTTCCATTTTTCTACTTTATCAGAGTTGTGTTTGTAATGCTCTTGTTTCGGAAATAGGAAATCTTTGATGAAATAACCTGGTTTTCCGCACTATCCTTCTTGGGAGTGCTTCCATTTCTACAAACCATTTTCTGAAATCCTTGTGGTCTATTGGTTGATTGACTTTCCTCGAAGTTTGGTGGAGAAGACATGTAGATATTTTCTCGGTATTAACCTTTTAGAAAGAACCCGCTATGATACCAATTGTTAGAAACTAAGCGTCCACCAGACTGTATAGAGAACTGAATTCTCTATCAATTCCCACTGTAAGCAACAGACTGTATAACCAGCCAGTATAGGGAATTAGGTTCTCTAATAGTTCCCAAAGTAGCTCGGTAGTAAGTAAAGAACATAGAGGATTTTTACGTGAAAAAATCCCAAATCAAGGGGACAAAAATCACGACCTACACTTGTAGGCTTTCAACTTCATTAACTTATAAACACCTATTACAAGCCATTTTGTAATGACTCTATTACAAAGTATTTAACTCAACTAACTTGTGGTACTCTCACCACAAGCCACTTTGTGACTCTCTAGTTACAAAGACTTTAACTAACTTGTGATACTCTCACCATAAGCTACTTTGTAATAACTTTATTACAAAGACTTCAATCACTCTAACTTGTAGTAATACTATTACAAGCCACTTTGTAATAACTCTATTACAAAGGCTTCACAACTCCATTAACTCTAGCCAAGACACAAACTTAGAGTGTTTGTGATTTTGGGTTTCCTAAAACACAGCTTCTAAGAAAGCAAGATAGGAGTTACAAATGAAGAACAAATAACAAAGACTCAACAAGCCTAAGGACTTAAGATATCTTCAATCTTGGATCTGGTCCTTGAGGTTGCAGCAGCTTTGTTCTTGAGAGAGGTTGTAACAAGTACTTGAGAGAATGTCTTCTTTTAATTTTGCAAGTGTTAAAGAGAATGTCGTGTGCCTTGCACCAGGTTTATACTACAAAATACATCACCATGGTGATGTCAATTCAAAATGGTGATGTCAATTCTTGGTTAGTACATGCCTCTTCCTAATGGGAAGTGACTACTGCATTGTCTGCTGAACTGTTGGGTGTACAGTTGCAGGCAGTCACTTTCTGCAGTTGCTTTCCAGCTGTATAGTTGACTTATACTTCTGTCAGGGGAACACCAAGGGATCAGGTCCCTAATTTGGTTCTTGTGAATCTAAAGGCACACTGCCCATATTATCTTGAGTCGATTAACTTGAATGATTGTACCAGGCATACTTCAGGTCCTTTATCTAGTTCTCTTATGAAGTAAGTTGTTTTACCTTACTTGACTATATTTATACGTGTGTGACATCACTTATAACGATGTAAGCAAGGTAGGTAAAAAGCCTTCCACATAAAGTTGACTGTTGCACTATTCTTGTGCAGTAGCGTGTGCAGGCAGCAACTTTCCTGCTAGAGAGTTGACTTCATACAGTCTTCTCGGGAACTGGTAGGACCTGTTCCCTTAGCTGTTCCTTCCACTTTGAAGAGTTGAGTTATATCGCACGCTGGATCCCAACCTGGAACTTTGTGATCTCAAGGTCTTGTAAATGTGTAACAGGTTCTTTATGTGGTTCTAGATAGTAAGTTTGTTATATCATCAAAACATAAAGTAAAGTACTTATGCCCAAGGTACTTGTAACCTATCAGTAGTAATAGGTGTATCAGGTGTCTTTTCTCCGGCTGGAACTACTGGTGGCTCCTCTGTAGCAGCTCGCTTAGGTGTTCTGGCTGCACAACGCGCGCGTCCTTGGCCTCTGGAGGCTTTAGCAAGGGGCGCGGGTGCCTGGTCATCTCCAGTAGCACGTGTCCTCACCATCTGTGAGAGAATAGAAGACAGACTACTGACTCACAACTCCTATGAACCTAGAGCTCTGATACCAACTTGCCACGACCCAAGTTCTCCCTCCGTGAACCGTCGTGATGGCACCTAGTCTCTACGCCTAGGTAAACCTAACATTTGCGAAAAAGGAACGAAAAACATAACAGCTATCAACTATTAGGTAAATTTAAACAGAGAATTGAGATGTCGCTCGGCATATACAATAATCACATTCGAACAATACATAAACTCCCCCCCAAAACACAAAATGTCATAAGTAACAAGCTAAAGAAACAAATAGTACTCCCATACTCCAGAGTCTAATAAAATAATAGGGACTTTGAGGTCAGCGGACGTAGTAGATATACCTTGAAGTCTTTATAGCTGGTTTGCCTCACTGGTAATGTGGTTGATAAGTTTTACCTGGATCTGCATACAAAAAAACATGTACAGGAAAGGGCATGAGTACACCACAAAGGTACCCAAAAAGTGCCAATCCTAATCTCAGTCGAGTAGTGACAAGATCAGGTCAGGGACCTACTGGTTTAAATATAATAAAATTTAACAGAGGGAAATATCGCGGTAAAGAAATAAATACTAAAATTTTAACTAGGAAATAAGAATATAAGAATAACAGCTCAGAACACAGTAATAGCAACATGGGGATCTCTCGGGATATCGTCCCATAGTCCCAAACATAAATGTACAGGGGGATCTCCCAGAATACCGTTCTGTAGTCCTAAAGTAAATATACAGCGCTGGAGATCTCCCGGAATACCGTTCTGTAGTCCCAAAGTAAATATGCAGTACAGAAAAATTCCCGGAATAACGTTTCGCAGCCCTAAAGTAAATATGCAACTCAACCAAACAAAGATAACAATTACAGCAAGAAACCACAACTTAGGCTAGGTCTAAGTCAAGGAAGAACAGGACCTTTCACTAAAATATGTTGCACATAGTTCAGATAGGCAGTTAAAGCATGTAGGTATGCTTTCCTAAACTAAACATGGTAGTTACATATGCTAGTTTTGCTCAATTAAAGGAAAAACAGATATTTGCTTAATCAAAACTGGGTTTTTCAACAAATAGCCCGTGTACGCACTCGTAACCTCACGTACACGGCGCTCATATATCAAACAGTATCAAATCCCAAGAGGAGTTCCCCCACAAATGGTTAGGCAAGCCACTTACCTCGAATCAAGCTCAATTCAATTCGAAACAATGCTCTTTCCGCGAATATCCGGCTCCGGATGGCCCAGATCTAGCTAAATCAATTACATAATGTAAATATAGCTACAAGCAACTAATTTAGCTAATGAAATCAAAGCTAAGGAAAGAAAATAAAAAAATTGCCCAAAGAGCCTCCCCAGGCCCATGTCTCGGAATCGGGCAAAAGTCATAGTTTATGAATACTCATTCACTCATGAGTCTAACCATACCAAATTCACTCAAATCCGATACAAACATCTCGATCAAAACCCCAAAATTCGGCCTAAGAACGTTTCTCAAATTATCCCAATTTTCACCCCAAATTCGAAATTAAATGATGAAATCAAGCATAGATTAGTGGGATATAATCATAAAGGAGTTAGGAATCATTACCCAATAAATTCCTCCGAAAATCTCTCAAAATTTTGCCTTCTACCGAGCTCTCAATCAAATTTTGTGTTATAAACTCAAACCCTCATTTTTGAACATTAAATTCTGCCCGGTGATTCCTTAATCGCGATCGCGGAAATAGCCTCGCAATCGCGAAGCTAAACTTTGCTTCCCAGAAAAATAACTCTACTTGATTACGGAAAACTCCACGCGATCGCGAAATGACCATCGCGTTCGCGATGAACAAGCGCATGGCCCAGCTTTGGTTCACTCAACCCTATACGGTCGCAGCCTGCTCCTCGCGTTCATGATGCTTCCACTGGCCACACCTTCACGAATGCAAACTCCCCTTCGCGAACGTGAAGAAAAATTTCTCTTCCTGACTCAGCTCTTCTTTGCAAATGTGAGCTCCAGTTCGCGAACACGAAGAACAAATGTCTACAACAGAAAAATCAGCAAAATCTGCGATCCTTGTAAACTCCAAAATGACCCGTTGAGCATCCAAAACACACCCGAGGGCCCCGGGACCTCAACTAAACATATCAACCAATCCTAAAACACCATACAAACTTAATCGTGCCCTCAAATCACATCCAAGAACGCTAAAATCACGAATCACCCTTGTGAGGACATGATTTTTGCCCTATATGAATTATTCCACCAAATTAAAAACAAAATAATTTCTTTCAGTGTTTGCAATTTTGTTGGATTTCGTGGCATTTTCTGTTAATTATTTGCATTTATCTGTGCACGTTTATTTTATTTAATTCATGAAAAATACAAAAAATATGTTGCATCTGCATTTAGGATTTAATTTTATATTTTTAGATTAATTAGCAAATTAGTTTGTTTTATAAAAAATGAAAATCACAAAAAATAATTCATTTTGCATTTATACTTTTTAATTTTGAATTGTATAATTTTTCTTTAAATTTAGGATTTAATTAGTTATTGTAAATACCATGGTGAGTGATTAATCTAATTGGGTAGGTTAATTTAGTTTTAAAAATTATAATTAATTAATTTAGATTTTATTTTAATTTTTTAAAAAGAAAAGTATTTTGGAATTGAAAAAAAAAAAAGAAATGAAAGAAGACCTAAATCTGGGCCAAAACTAATCCAAATTTCCTCAACCCAAACGAAAACTACCCAATACTCGGCCCAAACCACCCTAACCCGGTCCGGCTTCCCCCCCAGACTAAACAACGCCGTTTCAATAAGTGTTGATCTGAGTCGTTGATCTCCCCTTGATCGAATGGCTCAGAACCGAAGCCCTTTCCCTCCCTCCCCTCAGAACCTCTTCTGCTCAACACCCCCACCAGAAACACCCTAAAACCCTAGCTAAGCCACCCCCAAATTCCTCGGCCTCTGGTGGTGGCGCCACCTCCAAACGCCACCAAAATCATACCACTGAACCATCCTGACCCTCTCGTTCCGAATCCCCACTCCGTTTCCCTCGAATGTAGCCTCATATTCTCGAATATTAGATCAGAGGATGAACCATAGAATCCCCAAGTCTTAAATCAAGGTTTCGTTGAAGATTTTAAGGATCAGTTCGACTTTAATCGCATGTTTTTGACAAAGAACATACGATTAATCTCGGTTTGGGCCGGAAATTGGAGATGTCGAAGCGTAAAGGCTATTTCATGTTTGTCCGAGATCCCTAGGTATTCTTCTGGCCCCTTTGGTATTTTGTTTCCTCATCCTCACCTTCTTCTATTCTTTCTCTTATTTTCTAATTTTTATTCTGTTACTTTTTATTTATCATTCTTCTTTATCTTCCATACCTGCATGTTAGATTTAGGATGTGTGTGATTGTAAGTTGGGTCTTGTGTTCAAGTGCGGATAGTCTGAATTTGCATTGTCTTTTTGGGCTTAACTTCGTTCCGAGTCTTCAGAATCTCAATTTGAACATTTGGGTTTTGGGGTTTTTCTTAGTATTGATTGGGTTCACAAGATTAAAAAGCCCAATGAGAGTTGAGCTAGGTTTTCAGCTTGACCCAATTAGCTTGACCAGTTGACCCGGGTGGTTCTGGGGTAGTTTCAGAGTCTTTAAAGGGTAGTCTAGGGAATTGGCCTAAGGGAATCTTGTTATAACAGACTAGGAAGCTTCTAGGAAGCTGGGGAAGGGGTTGGTTCTGATTTTCTATTTTTTTTAAAGGGTATCTGAGCTATAATAAAAATGAAAAAGGGGGCAAAGTGCAAAACTAAGCCTGCCCTAATAGCTTGCCTATAAAGGCAGCTTATCTTGCCTTTCAAGGCAGACCGAAGAGACTAAAAAGAGAAAATAAATTCTGAGAAAACAAAAAATGGCTGAGAATTCTATAACTACACTGATTTCCAGCATATTTCTTGGATAAAAACTGACCAAATTCTGTATCAGCTGGGGATTTCTGATCCTCTTCATTAGTTAAATCTTTGAAAGTTTCACATCGTGCACCTGGGTTGGGAGAAGGTTTGATTTTTGGGTTTTTGGGTTTCAAGCTGCTGTGAGGTCGTTGTTGCATTGATACTGCTGTGTTTTTGTTCTGCTGATATCCATTGCTTCTTCACCTCTTTTCCTTTTCAATTTCCAAGTAAATATTCTTTAATTCCACCTAATGTAAAACTTGCTTTAAGTTTGATATGGAAATCTGGAGATTGGGAGCTTAACATCAACCTGTTCTTTGTCGTAATGTAGCTTTATTTTTCTTTAGAATCATGAGTTATTGGTGCATGTTTTCCTCTTTGGTGATAGTATCTTTTGAGGGATGAATTTGGTTTAGAATTAGCAAGAGACTCACTTTCCTGTTAAATGTCTCATAGTTAAAGGCATGGTATTGTATGACTGAACTTTATCATGATTCTGGACTGTTACGAATGTTTGATTAACAGTAGGTCTAACTCAGCTTGGTTATATCTTGTATTCTTTTGTTTGGAATCTTAATTAAAGCTGTTGTCAGCCTGTTTCAAAGGCTGAAACTGACTGTTGTTTGGATATAAAAGCTCTAGAGTGATTCAGACTGATATGTAGTTCATTTAAGTTGTGGATATCATGTTAGTTGTGTCTGGATAATGCTATGGGTCAGTTGAATGTATTTTTGGTTAAATGGGGTATTGAAGTCATGTTTGAAGGGAAGGGAATAGAAGCGAATACTACTTTATTTTGGTGTTGATTGCGGGTATGTTTGAGTAGGATTTGTTGTTGGCAAACTTGGAATGTTTATCTCATTTCACACTTCATACCGTTTCTTAATTGAATTGCAAGTGACTGATTCTGCATTAGGCATTTTAGCTGGAAATGGTATTGCAATTTCATAATGGTTAATTAGTCATCATGTGCTCAAATAATTGAGATGCAGAAGTAGAAGGTTAACTCCATTCCATGTTCCATGAAGTGTTATTGGAATTACAAGTAGCTAATTGTGCATAAAATGGGGTTTTAGACTTGGGCCTAATATTGGCCCAATTAATGAAATTAAGGCCAGTCCAAGTCTGCTTGTGTGACATCCCCTTTTAACTAATAAAATTTGGGCTCACGCCCGTTCCGCCAAAATCTGATGTCCCGCGTGCTCGGGGACTCGACCCCGAGTTCAGCACTCCTCAACGCTCGATCCTCCAAGAGTCTAGGCTCATGCTGGGCCTGGAGTGCAGATCAACCACCATTCTTCACACGTAGAGCCAGTTCGTTCAAGCCCAATGCTCTTTCACGTTATCCATTAACCATCATGCCATCTGTTCTGTCCGTTAGTCCAGAGTTGGTCCAAATTTTCAATCCAAAAGTAGTGATAATATTTTCTTAGTTAATCAAATTTCGCTGATTAAGGCATGCGATGTGTACCATGTTAGAATAGAATATGGCTTATGGCCCCACGTGTTTAATTAGATAATAACATAAATATTCGTAGAGGAACCTTTAGGGCCATTTAAAATATTATCGTGGTTATGGACACGTTCGCGTGACACGGTTACGCTTTTTTAAAAAATATATCGGAGTATATGTTCGCGTAACTTAGGCTAAACTTTCTTAATAATACGGAACGTTATTAATTGTGGACACGTTCGTGTGACATGATTTTTTGACGCGCCAAAGGAAAAGAGTATACGTACGCATAACTCAATTCTTTAACTATGAATAATCAAGTGATTTAAAAGCGGTAAAGGGTAAATGCACATAGGATCTAAAGTCAGTAATTAAACAATTTTAATAAGCCAAGTATGATCAAAGAGACCGTTCTAGAACCACGGAACTCGGGAATGCCTAACACCTTCTCCCGGGTTAACAGAATTCCTTACCCGGATTTCTGTGTTCGCAGGCTGTAGAACAGAGTCAACTTCCTCAATTCGGGATTTTAAACCGGTGACTTGGGACACCCTAAATTATCCCAAGTGGTGACTCTGATTTTTAATAAATATACAATCCCGTTTCGATTGTCCTTTAATTGGAAAAACTCCCTTATATATGCCCTTCTACAGGGTGTAGGTAAAAAGGAGGTGTGATAGCTCGGGCGACTCTGCTGGGGATCGAACCCTGAATCTCTGGTTCAGGGTTCAAGAATTCAAGCTTGTTAACATGTTTTTACTTGGCTTTATTTATTGTTAATATTACTGTATTCTGTGAATCGTTTGTGCTAAATGCTATCTGTTTACCGCTTTAATATTATCTGGATTGTATATAACTGTCTTCTTACGCCACCCATCTGAGTCTTCTGGAAACGGTGCATACGTTCGTGTAGCCCGCTTTTTCTGTAGAAATTATACCAAATAGAACAAGGCTGAGCAAGCGACAAGGCCGGGTAGACTTCAGTTCTCCCGGTACGTCGCCCCCTTCTCGGTCCCAGTTGTCCGCTTGGGTACCCCAAGTCTATACCAAAACCCCAGGATTTAAACCTAGAAAAACACAGCCCCATGCCGGATCCCTAGTAGGAATTTTTGTTTGCATCATATGCATTTGACTTAGGAGACTCAACACAGGGGTTGGGTCCGTCTAGGACAGGTATGCCCGAAAGAACAGACCATCCTGATGCATTCTACATGCTATGTGAACATTTATTTTGGGCTTGCATGCTGATCGGCCAGGGAAAATAAAGCAAAAAAAGAGGGAAAACCAAAAGTGATATAGGGAAGGAAATAAAACCCGGTTCTAAAATATCCCGGTATTTGAAAAGTGTCCGGAAACTCTGCCCAAAAGTTTTCAAAAAGAGTTATTTCAAAAGAGTCAAACACTGTGTTCTTTCAAATGTGTCAAAACTGACCGAACTACGCAGGTCTGATTCTCATCGGATGTGGGATACGTAGGCAACATACATAAGGTTGGCCTTATTTTTGAAAAAAAAATAAAAAATAAAAACAAGAAAAGAGAGTCGGTGGCCGAGTGAATGCAATCTTTATTTTTGGCCAAAATAAGTCGATCCAGCTTCGGTTATGTCTTAAATCGTTCTTGCCGAGGTAGCCTCAAAGTATTTTTCAGTTGTCGAAAGGCTATTTTTGTAAAAGAATGGACAAGTTTGTGAGGGGTCATAAAATAATTCCCCCCGGCCTCAAAATTCGCGTGAAATTGGAAAGGGGCCGCATTTGCAAAAATAGCCATTTGGCTAAAGTTGGCATATAGGGGAAGAGATTATGGTTCTTTTCTTCTTTTATTTTCTCTTTTTTCTTTTCTTCTTCAAAAAACTGTTTACAAAAGGGTCAACTCAAGTCAACCCTAACCTTAATCTTCCACAGGAACAAATGAATACCATCCAGGAACCGCCAAAAGTGGTCAGGGAACAGGCTCGGCTACACTTGTGTATGTGGTGGAATGATCTAGACGAAGATGGTCAGAAATGGGTGAAAAAGCACTTGGGTGCTCTTATAGACATCTTTGAAATCAAACCAAGGGAAGATCTGATCAAAGCTTTGGTAACTTTCTAGGATCCTGTCCACAATGTGTTACATTTCTCGGTTTTCGAGATCACCCCTACTTTAGAGGAGATATCCGGGTACATTGAATTCGGATGGGATTTGAGGAAGCAACAACTTATATTTCCAAGGGCTCCATCGGTGCACAAGTTCTTTGACCTCCTGAATATTAGTAAACAGACGAATAAAGAACGTGTGAGCAACGGGTGTTGTACTTTCCATTTCTTATACTTCAGGTTCGGGCATTCTGCTGGTTTTGACACACATGAAAAGGGTCCAAGCAACAAACAAATCAAGGGCCTTTGGCAAATTCATCGGCGGTTTGCATTTATTGTGGCATTCTTGGGGATCATGGTTTTTCCAAATGATAAAGGAACGGTGGATATTCGTATGGCTAGAATTGCACAAATCCTCATTACCAAGGAAGATCATACACTTGTCCCGTTGGTGCTAGCAGATATTTATCGCGCATTGACTTTACGCAAAGCAGGGGCTCAATTTTTTGAGGGTTGTAGCATCATTCTGTAAATGTGGCTGATCGAGCATCTTCTCCATCATCCCAGATTCATGAGTTACGGTTCGAGCCCAAATAACTTCATCATTAGTTATGAGGAGAGGATAAAAGATTACAACACACCAGAAGGATTTGAAGCATGGGTTTCTCATTTGAAAGTTCTTGACGCAGGTCAGGTCGAGTGGACTATAGGATGGCTTCCGAGGACAGAGGCCATCTATATGGCTGCTACCCAAGGATACCTGAGGATAATGGGCGTAAAGAGTATTCAGCCATATGCGCCGCAGAGGGTCTTGAGGCAATTAAGAAGGTATCAGATTGTGTCTAAAGATGAAGATCTAAGCACCCAGGTCATAGAGTTACATCCAGAAGCTGCATTGCCTGAGGCTGTTTTCAGCAGGATTGGAGTAGCTGCCGGTATCTAAAAAATGGCACCCAGGTACCAGACATCGCCAAAGGGGAAGTAGATCCAAATTATACTGCTTGGTTTGAGAAAATGTCTTATGTAAACAACGAGCCAGAGCCCGAGAGGCCCCCCAAAAGGCCTCATGTTCAAGCCTTTGATGATAAAATTCAAGAGAGGTTATCTTGGGGGGAGAAGGAAAAGGAATATAAGGCCATCATCCATGGTCTACGAGAAGAATTGAGAAATGGAACCTTCAATAATGATTTTCAGGCACAAGAGGCCGAAAGTGAAAGGAGAAGATTGGTGCGAGAAAATGAAGCCCTCAGGGCTCAGGTTCGATAGTTGAAAATTGAAGCCGAGAACCCAGGCCGAAGTAGGAAAGATGAGAGGCTCATTTAAAACCTCACTCAAAAGGTACGTGACTATGAAGATGACCTACAGAAAGATGAGTCTGAACTAGCAAAAGCACATGCAAGGTTGGCTAAAAGCGCCGAAGGGCGTGCAGCTTTCATTCAACAAATGAAAGAAAGATATGAAAGAGGGGTCACAGGTTGGGAAAAGGCAATTGGCAACCTCGAGGGTAAAATGTCTAAGCAAGACAAAAATTTTAAGGCTGAAAGAGAACATTGTTACGCCTTAATGGCACGGCTAGAAAGGGACTTGCAACAACTCCAAGAGCAGAACCAGGTAGCCGAACAAACTTTGGAATCCAGAACCGAACAAATTGGGCATTTGTTGCAAGAGAAGGGCGTCATAAGAGAGCGAGTCAAAAGGGTTGCCAACTATATCGCAATGAAGTGCAGTAGCTGTGAGGATATGACGAGATCTATATTCTTCGCTACTGTGATGATTTTTGTTCGCCGGGTAATGGAAGATCTCTACCACCTTCAAAGGGATTTAGCGAGTCGGCCCGCAGCAAGGCCGAATGACACCCCGCCGGTCTCGGGGACAATTGAGGCATTGATGTATTTGTGATTTCTCGAGTCTGTACTTTCTTTCCTTTAAAGTCTGCTAGTTTTTGTGGAGTCGGTATTTCTGTTATCAGAATGTGTGAGTTATTTGTTTTTGAGTCTGTATCTCATCAGAGTCTGTTAGTTTCTTTCGAGTCTGTTAGTTTCAGTCTTTGTAATAGCGTTTATATATATATATATGAAAAATGAAAATCCCAAAATGTTTTACTTCACACTTATCCCCAAGAACTACACTTGGTCTGATTCATGCGAGGTCATGATACGTAGGCAATCTCCATAGGATTCGACTGTAACCAAATAAAAGAGAGAAAGAAAGAGCGGAAAAACAAGAAAGAAAAGAGAGAAAATAAAAATCAAGAGAGAATAAAAACAAAGAGAGAACGAAAGGAAGGAAAAGAAAAGAAAGAAAAGGGGAAGTTTGCAATCGAAAGAAAGAAAAGGCCGGGATGATGCATGCAACCAATCAAATACATAATAGAGTCGGTTAACTGTTTAGGTGCATTCATGCCCAATGTGCGGTTACCAATCTATTAAAGCCTAATCGCTAACAAGGTTGTTGTTGATGTATTGAGATCATGCAGGTGGTTAGTTGATCGGCATTCTGGCAACTCACTCATACAACACCCGATCGAAAGACGGGCTGAATATGGCCAACCAGGAACCAGAAACAAGTATTGTCGACACATCGAAAGAGGTGGAAGAAATGGACGTTAATGCGATGAAGGAAGAAGTATATAAGCTGAAGCAGTAGATGGCTGAAATGTACCAAGCTGGGCGAAGGGGCATCCACCACCGGTTTATCCCGCCAACCCTGCTTATATCCCATCATCAGCCCAACCTCCGGAGCCTCCCACTGTGAACTCATCTCTAGCCTTTCCCCTCTACCAACAATTCCATGGCGCCACTTCCCATACTTCTCAAGCTCCACCACGCAAACAAGTCCCATACCCTCCCCCACCAATTACACCTGTTTT
The DNA here is from genome assembly GCF_000715075.1 of Nicotiana tabacum. Taxonomy (NCBI): domain Eukaryota; kingdom Viridiplantae; phylum Streptophyta; class Magnoliopsida; order Solanales; family Solanaceae; genus Nicotiana; species Nicotiana tabacum. The sequence continues at coordinate 181,453,020 of NC_134087.1, read as the reverse complement.
TGTGGCACCTCCAACCTGCTACATTACACCAATCTTCCAGTGAACCCCTGTTCCAAACTCATGACAACTAGTACTATCCCCCTGAACCCACCTTCAAAGTTCCAGAACCATATCCTTACACCCCTCATCTTGATATCCCGGTAGAGACCGAGAAACCGCCCAAAAATCTCGAGCATGAACAGATGATCAGAAAGGTCAAAAGCTTAGAGCAATCGTTCCGAGATATAAGGGGGCTGGGAGGTCAAGTGAGTGTAGCCTATAAGGATTTATGTCTGTTCCCAGATGTTCAGTTGCAAGCAGGGTTCAAAATGCCCAAGTTTGATCTGTATGATTGGCATGGTGACCCAGTAGCACACTTAAGAGGATTTTGTAGTAAAATGAGAGGAGCAGGTGGAAGGGATGAATTGCTGATGGCATATTTCAGCCAAAGTTTAAGTGGATCGGCCTTAGAATGGTACACCAGACAAGATCACAACAGGTGGTACACATGGGAAGACTTGGCCTAAGCCTTTGCCTGCCATTTTCAGTACAACCTCGAAATTTTCCCAAATCGTCTGTCGTTGACAAAGCTTGAGAAGAAGCCCGGTGAGAGCTTCAGGGAATATGGATTCCGTTGGAGAGAGAAAGCAGTGAGGGTTGACCCTCCGATGAAGGAAAGCGATATGGTTGATTATTTCTTGCAGGCTTTGGAACCCACTTATTTCGGTCACTTGGTGTCAGCAGTAGGTAAGTCCTTTAATGAAGTCATGAAAATGGGAGGCATCGTTGAAGAGGGACTCAAGTCCAACAAGATCATGAGTTATTCAGCAATCAAGGCGACCACTCAAGCCATTCAAAATGGTACTGGGGTATGCTCGGGAAGAAGAAGAAGGAGGATGTTGCGACAATTGAGTCGGGAGCTTGGGTTGGATCTAGGAACCTTCCCCGTTACTACAACCAGCCGTGACCCTATACCCTATCCCCAAACTTACCCCTACACTCCATATAACCCAGCACAACATTATTACCCACCACCAGATCCCCATTTTTCTGTCCATCGCGCACAAACCTATACCCAGCCGCCCGCTCACTCACAATGGCGTGCGCCAGCTCCACAAAACCCATACCAAGCTCCACAAAATAACAACCCACCGCCAAAAGCCCACAGAAATCCTCCTGGAACGGGTTTTTGACCTAACAAAGCCTTTAAGAATGAGAGGTTGCAGAAGCAAAAGACTTTCACTCCATTGGGAGAATCGTATGCTAGCCTATTCCACAGACTAAGACAGTTGGGTATGTTGAATCCGATCGAGGCTAAATTGTTGAATCCCCCTCTTAGAAATCTTGACCGCTCGGTGAGTTGTGATTATTGTTCAGGGGCCCCGAGACATGACATAGAGAAATGCTGGAAATTGAAAATGGCCATTCAAGAACTCATTGACACCAATCGGATTTAGGTCCAAGCTCCGGAAGTGCCCAATATCAATCAGAATCCCTTGCCAGCCCATCATGAAACAAATATGATTGAGATAGTGCATAGGGGAGGAGATCCTAAGAAGCCTTCGCAGACCGTCATGATGATTCGGGCTAGTGAAGCCAGGCCATTTGAAGAGTCAACCAGTGAGAAGTCTGTGATCAAGTTGAACAGGGCAAATAATGAACCATCTGTGGAGGTCAAGAGGGGGGGTCCTTAAGTGACGTTGCAGGAAAACATGAAAAAGAAAAAGTGGTCGTACCGGGAGTGATGAACAAGCCCGTGGTAATTGTGAAGGGCACCCCCACAGATCCTGTCGTTATCAAACCGATAACTCAATTACTGATAGTTGACAGCAAGGCAGTCCAATGGAATTATGAACGAGTGACCGTGACTTACAAAAGGAAAGAGGTTAAAGAATAAGTGTGTGAGACTCATGGTTTGACTCAATCAGGGAGATGCTTTGCCCCCGAAGAGTTGAGAAAAGTTAAGACCTCAAAAGATAATCCAGTGTTGGTGAAGAAAGCGGTGACTGAGGAAGAAGCAGAGGAGTTCTTGAGAAAAATGAAAGTGCAGGACTATTCCATTGTGGAGCAGTTGAGGAAAACACCGGCTCAGATTTCATTATTGTCATTATTGATCCATTCCGACGAGCACCGTCGAGCTTTGATGAAGATCTTGAACGAGGCTCACGTTCCTGACAAAATCTCAGTAAACCACTTGGAAAAAATAGCTAACAAGATATTTGAGGTAAACAGAGTCACTTTTTCTGATGATGAGTTGCCCGTGGAGGATACCGAGCACAATAGATCCCTCTATCTGACGGTGAAATGCGAAGATTCCGTGGTTACTCGGGTACTGGTTGACAATGGGTCTAGCGCAAACATTTGTCCTCACTCCACATTGAACAAGCTGCAAGTGGAGGATGAGAGAATTCACAAGAACAGTATTTGCGTTCGGGGATTCAACGGTGGAGGGAAAGATTCAGTCGGGGACATAGTGCTTGAGCTCACAATAGGGCCAGTTGAATTTACTATGGAATTCCAGGTGCTCGATATGGCTGTTTCGTACAATCTGCTGTTGGGACGACCCTGGATCCATGCTGCCAAAGTAGTCCCGTCTACTCTGCATCAAATGTTCAAGTTTGAATGGGATCGACAGGAAATTGTTGTACACGGCGAAGATAATTTGTGTGTTCCCAATGGCGCCATTGTTCCGTTCATAGAGGTTGACGATGGCAAGGGACCATGGGTTTATTGGGTTTTTGACACAGTATCGGTAGAGAAAATTTTGGAAGGAAAGCGCGCTCCAACTCTAAAGATGGTTGTTGCATCAGTTATAGTAGCTATTGAAATGTTGAAAAATGATTTCGTACCGGGCAAGGGTTTGGGTGCATCTCTGCAAGGTATTGTGTAGCCAGTTTCTCTTCCAAAGAATCTGGATACTTTTGGTCTGGGGTTCAAGCCTACCGTTGCAGACGTGAGAAGAGCTAGAAAAATGAAACAGAAAGCATGGGCATCGCCAAAGCCAATCCTGCGTCTGTCCAGATCATTCGTCAGGCCGGGTATCAGAAAGCAACTGTTGTCAAAGGTTCCTAGACCACTGATTGGTGCCGATGGAGACTTGGAGAAGGGGTTCGAAAGGTTATTCGCTGAGGTTAACATGGTTCAGGCTGGGTAAGGGTCCAACAGGGCAGATGTGCAATTCGTGGGACCACGTGCGAAAGTCAACAACTGGGAAGCTACTCCTCTTCCTATCCGGAGGGAGTCTTGGTAGTGGGTTTTGATTTTCTTTTGTTGTCTGGATTACTCCAGGGTCTGTAATTCAGATATTATGTTCCGTCCAGTTGGATGTGTTAAAACCGTATTATTTTTAAATTCAATGAAATGCAATTGTTCATTTTCCTTCATTTCTTCTAATTTTATTTTTGTTTTCTTCTTTTGTACAGTTCTTTTTATGCTGATATCAATGACATGACATGCATGAGGAATCTTCGGCCCAATTTTAAAAGCCAATCTAACTCTGAAATAACAATACAAGAAATTGAGTGTGATGACGAGTTGGAATTTGATGATGATGAGGCCTATTAAGAAATTAGTAAGGAACTAAGTCATTTTGAGGAAAAGCCCAAACCTAATTTGAACGATATAGAAGCAGTTAATCTAGGGGACCAAGAAAATGTTTGTGAAACTAAGATAAGTGTACATCTGGAACCTCAACTCAGGGAGGAGATAATTAAAGCATTGTTCAAATACAAAGATGTTTTTTTATGGTCCTACGATGACATGCCGGGTCTAAGCACTAATTTAGTGGTTCACAAGTTGCCCACTGACCCGGCATTCCCTCCTGTCAAACAGAAGCTGAGAAAGTTCAAAACGGATATGAGTGTAAAGATCAAGGAAGAGGTCACCAAGCAGTTCGATGCCAAAGTCATTCGGGTCAACCGGTATCCCACCTGGTTAGCCAATGTTGTACCTGTACCTAAGAAGGATGGCAAGACCAGGGTGTGTGTTGACTATCGGGATCTCAACAAGGCGAGTCCAAAACACAATTTCCCATTGCCGAACATCCATATCTTGATCGATAATTGTGCCAAACATGAGATTGGTTCTTTTGTGGATTGTTACGTGGGTTATCATCAGATCTTAATGGACGAGGAAGATGCAGAAAAGACGGCATTCATCAAGCCGTGGGGAACGTACTGCTACTGGGTCATGCCATTTGGCTTGAAGAATGTTGGGGCAACCTACATGAGGGCAATGACAATAATATTCCATGATATGATACACCAAGAAATCGGGGTGTACGTGGATGATGTGATCGTGAAGTCTAGAAAGCAGTCTGACCATGTCTGGGATCTGAAGAAGTTTTTTCGAAGGCTTCGCAGGTACAATCTCAAGCTTAATCCTGCAAAGTGTGCTTTTGGTGTGCCGTCTGGAAAGTTGTTGGGGTTCGTAGTCAGCCGCCGGGGCATTGAACTGGATCCATCGAAAGTCAAGGCCATCCAAGAATTGCCACCTCCGAGAAATAAGACCGAGGTGATGAGTTTGTTGGGGAGATTGAATTATATCAGCAGGTTCATCGCTCAGCTCACAACAACTTGTGAGCATATCTTCAAACTGTTAAAGAAAGACGTTGCGGTCAAATGGACAGATGAATGTCAGGAGGCATTTGATAAGATAAAGGGGTATTTGTCAAATCCACCTATGTTGGTCCCGCCAGAACCAGGACGACCTTTGATTCTATATTTGACGGTTTTGGACAATTCATTCGGCTGTGTATTGGGTTAACATGATATCACTAGCAGGGAGGAGAAGGCCATCTATTACCTCAGCAAGAAATTCACGTCGTACGAGGTTAAGTATACTTATCTTGAGAGGACATGTTGTGCCCTAACATGGGTGGCACAGAAGCTAAAACATTATTTGTCATTGTATACTACTTACCTCATATCTCGCTTGGATCCATTGAAGTATATCTTTCAGAAGCCTATACCCACAGGGAGGCTTTCAAAGTGGCAAATCCTGCTCACAGAGTTTGACATTGTCTACATGACTCAAACTGCAATGAAGGCACAGTCCTTGGCGGACCATTTGGCCGAGAACCCGATTGATAAAGACTATGAACCTTTGAAAGCTTATTTCCCCAATGAAGAGGTGATGTACATTGACGAGTTGGAGCAAGTTGAGAAGCCGGGATGGAAACTTTTCTTTGATGGGGCTGCAAACATGAAGGGCGTAGGGATAGGAGCAGTACTTATTTCTGAAACAAGGCAGCAATACCCTGTTACGGCTCAGCTTCGTTTTTACTGTACCAACAACATGGCTGAGTACGAGGCATGCATTCTGGGTTTGAGGTTAGATATGGATATGGGTGTCCAGGAAGTCTTGGTCTTAGGTGACTCGGACCTCCTGGTGCACCAGATTCAGGGAGAATAGGAAACATGGGATTTGAAACTCATACCGTACAGACAATGTTTGCATGATCTTTGTCAACGGTTTCAGTCAATAGAATTTAGGCATATCCCAAGGATCCATAATAAAGTCGCTGATGCTTTGGCTACTCTGGCGTCAATGTTACACCATCCAGATAGGGCTTATGTGGACCCTTTGCAGATTCAGGTCCGTGATTAGCATGCTTACTGTAATATGGTAGAAGAAGAACTTGATGGGGAGCCATGTTTCCATGATATCAAAGAATACCTCCGGATGGGGGTATATCCGATACAGGCCACAGGTGATCAGAAAAGAACAATTCGACGATTGGCAAGCGGATTTTTCTTCAGTGGAGGGGTGTTATACAAAAGAACTCCAGATCTTGGATTGCTAAGATGCATAGATTCCAGACAGGCCACAGTTATCATGACTGAGGTACACTCCGGAGTTTGTGGACCGCATATGAGTGGGTACGTTCTGGCAAAGAAGATTCTCCGAGCAGGTTATTACTGGCTCACTATGGAGCGAGATTGCATCAGTTTTGTGCGCAAGTGTCATCAGTGCCAGGTGCATGGAGATTTGATTCATTCCCCACCATCTGAATTGCATGCAATGTCGGTACCATGGCCTTTTGATGCTTGGGGCATGGATGCCATTGGGCCAATCGAGCCAGCAGCATCAAACGGACACAGGTTTATTCTAGTAGCCATTGATTATTTTACCCAGTGGGTTGAAGCGAAAACTTTCAAATCTGTGACCAAGAAAGCGGTGGTCGATTTTGTGCATTCAAATATCATCTGTCGGTTTGGGATTCCGAAGGTAATCATCACGGACAATGGTGCTAATCTCAACAGACACCTGATGACGGAAACCTGTAAGTAGTTTAAGATCATACATTGCAATTCCACCCCATATCTCCCCAAAGCGAATGGAGTAGTCGAGGCAGCCAATAAGAACATAAAGAAGATACTTCGGAAAATGGAGGAAGGGTCCAAACAATGGCATGAGAAGTTACCTTTCGCATTATTGGGTTATCTCACTACAGTTCGCACTTCAGTAGGGGCTACTCCTTATTTGTTGGTGTATGGCACGGAGCCAGTAATACCCGCAGAAATTGAAATCTCATCCCTTCGAATTGTCGCTGAGGCAGAAATTGATGACGTTGAATGGGTCAAAACCCGCTTGGAGCAATTAAGTCTGATTGATGAAAACAGATTGGTAGCAGTATGTCATGGCCAATTGTACCAACAGAGAATGGCAAGAGCATATAATAAGAAGTTACGTCTACGGAAGTTCGAAGTGGGTCAGTTAGTGTTGAGACGTATCTTGCCTCATAGGCTGAAGCAAAAGGAAAGTTCGCCCCAAACTGGCAGGGGCCATTTATCGTAACTAGAGTGTTGTCCAATGGTGCGTTATATTTGACATATGTGGAAGGGAAATGTGTGGAAATGACTATCAATTCCGATGCAGTCAAGAGATACTATGTATGATTTCTTTGTTTGTTTGTACTTGTTTGTATTTGGCATATTTTGAAGATTGAAATGACGAAGGCGTTTTGTTCTGCTATCTAAAACACTTTATCCCTCGTCACCCCTTTTGAGCCTTATTTATTTTCTTTCTTACCCCTCCTTCGGAGTCAGTAGCGAAGATCATAAGCATAAGCATGAAAGATAAGTAAAGGAAAAGGAGAAAAGAAAAGAACGAAAGGGAGAGGAGAAAAGTGAAAATTGAAGAAGAAAAAAAGAGAAAAAACGAAGAGAAAGAAAAGAAAAAAAAAAGAAAAAAAACAACAAAAAGAGAAAAAGAAAGCAAAAAGAGAAAGAAAAGAAAGAGAAAAGAGAAAATCACAACAACAAAGTAATTCCTATGACATGAACTATGTTCGACCTTATTCCTTTTAAGGATACGTAGGCAACCTCACGGTTTGGTCTCATCAAACAAAATCTAAAATCCCCCAAGCAAGAAACTGGGGCAGAAGTTGTGGTTATTGTGAGAAACCTAATTCCGAAAGATGTAATTCTAACCCATTTGAATTGTTTTGAGCCTTTTATACTTTTTCTTTCCAACCCGGTCCAAAAGCCCACATTACGGTCCAAAGAAAGACCTTCTGATCAATCTTTGGGAAATGCCAAGTAGAGCAGGTAAAGGTAATTCATGTCAGGGGCAACACTCTGGTTCAAGCAGGAAAATAAAAAGGAGAGAGTCTTATTGGTGAAATCCTTCACAGGCACCATAAGGCGACGGGAGTTGAGAGAAATAAAATGAGAGTCTTATTGGTGAAAACCTTCACAGGCACCGTAAGGCGACGGGAGTTGAGAGAAATAAAATGAGAGAGTCTTGTTGGTGAAAACCCTCACGGGCACCTTGAGGCGAAAGTGAGTTGAAAAGTCAACAAGTGAGAAAGGCTTGTTGGTGGAAAACTATTTCAAGGCACCGCAGAATGAATAAGGTCAAGGTTTGGGTAAAGTAATCCGGTCATGGAAATTTTGAGGCGACAAAGTACGGCAACTGAAAGTTGATTTGTTGGACAGATTGGGCCAATTAATCTGAAATGCATATCATGATCATTGGTTTCAGCTGTTCCACTCAGATAGGTTTCTATTTCTTTTTCTTTTTCCCTTTGTAGCAGTTATCTGGTTTTGGATTCTTCTTATCCTTAACCCGCAAAGTCATTGCATTTCACTTTCTTTTGGGTTTATTTGTCTAAGAGGTTTTAATGTCAGTCTTGTCCCAAGTAAGTGGAAAAGAGTTTCAAAGCTCACTACCAACTCCCAAAATTGCAAATCACAATGTGGTCAGAGCATACTAAAGACAGCATGATGTAAGATGGGGTACAAGGAATCACCAGAAGTTTCATCGGTGGAATGATTTGGTAATGTCATGGGAGATGCAAAGGTTCAGATAAAGGGGCCAGAGGTGTGAAACAACAACACGGGTATAAAACACTCGGTTCGTCAAAAGGTCGTGGGATTTGAAAGTCAGTCAGAAAGTCAAAGCGATTCAGGGTCAGTTCGGGAAAGCCATTCAGAACAAAACAATGCAGTGGAGAGATCTTCAGCAAGAATGCCATCAGCTAACCACCACTTTAAACTGACAAATTTTTATTTGATTGAAACAGGGGCAGAAAATTCGTTTGCTTCGGAGAAACTCTCTACAGGGGAAAGAGCAAGTATCAAAACAGGTTTGACCGTAAACTTTCAGGACCCTCCTGGAAAATGGGACCTAGTTTAAAGTTCAAAATGGCATAATTTAGCATAAATGTATCCCAAAAGAATATAAGTTAGCTTAGAAGTTTGCATGTTCGAGATATGATTCAATTAGGAGTTTCCAGGACCCTCCTGAATAATGGGACTTAGCTGTAAAATTTTTGTTAGATAGCAACATTTAGCGTAAATTTTGTTGTAGGGTAGTATAATTCAGCCATAAAAGTTGTCACTCTTAAGATAAAACTCGACTTTTGATTTGCAGGACCCTCCTGAATAATGGGGAGTAGTTTGAAGACCCTCTTAGATCACAAGATTTAGCAGGAGTCACACTTTAGAAGATATAATGTAGATTTTTAATTGTCATTTAACTAGGAATTTCAGGACCCCCTGGATAATGGGACCTAGCTTTCAATTCTTAGTAATACGTGGTAATACGATTTATTTTTACACTCACATCTGTGCCCAGCCACCAAACTAGGGCAGGAAAATTTTCTTCATTTTGTCTATTTTTGAAGTCAGGAACCCGCCTGGAGAGCAGGGAATACATTTCAAGTTGAAGTCAGGAGCCCGCCTGGAGAGCAGGGAATATATTTCAAGTTGAAGTCAGGAGCCCGCTTGGAAAGCAGGGAATACTTTCAAGCGTAGCAATCAGGAGCCCGCCTGGAGAACAAGGGAGTACAATTTAAATTTTAGGTGTCGAATTCTTTGTTGAAGTCAGGAGCCCGCCTGGAGAGCAGGGAGTACTTTCAAATTAGCAGTCAGGAGCCCGCCTAGAGAGCAGGGAATACTTTCAAATGCATGCAGTTAGGAGCCCGCCTAGAGAGCGGGGAATACATTTCAAGTTGAAGTTAGGAGCCCGCCTGGAGAGCAGGGAATACTTTCAAGCGTAGCAATTAGGAGCCCGCCTGGAGAACAAGGGAGTACAATTAAATTTTAGCTGTCGAATTATTTGTGAAGTCAGGAACCCGCCTGGAGAGCAGGGAGTACTTTCAAGTTGAAGTCAAGAGCCCGCCTGGAAAGCAGGGAATACTTTCAGGTTTAGCAGTCAGAAGCCCGCTTGGAGAATAAGGGAGTACAATTCAAGTTTTGGTTTTTCAAAATTCTCATTGATATTCGGTAATGTGATTCGTTTTACACTCACACATGGGCCCAGCCACCAAACAGGGGTAGAAAGTTCTCTTTGTTTTTTGTCTATTTTGCTGAAGTCAGGAGCCCGCCTGGATAGCATGGGAGTACACTCACGTTTTGAAGTCAAGAACCCGCTTGGATAGCAGGGGAATATATTCATGTTTCAAAGTCAGGAGCCCACCTGGACAGCATGGGATTGCATATTAAGTTCAGCAGTCAGGCATCCGCTTGGAGAAAGGGAAGCATCTCAGTTTACAATTCAAGACAGCAACAAAGGAATTTTACCAAGAGAATACAAGACAACAAGGCAACAAGAAATAGAAGATCAAGTTTGAAGATCAAGATATGATTTTGTAAAGCATAGATCATAGTCTAGGCTAGCATCTTTTATTTTTGATATGGTGTAATAAGGGGTTCAGTGAGCAGCAACAGTGAAATCATAGCTCCATGGTAGTCCCAGCTACCAGACATTCCTGAACTACACTGACCTGATTCCTTTTTAGCCAAGGATATGTAGGAAACCTCGGAAGCAGAGTGCAGTCAAATCTTTCAAAATGCTTCCCACGGAGTATTCAAACAGGCAAAAATCGCTCGTATCCGCTCACTTATCTTTGCGCGAAAACTCTTCGTGTTTCCGGGCAAAGAGGGGCAGCTGTGAGCACGTGATTTTTGCCCTATATGAATTATTCCAACAAATTCAAAACAAAATAATTTCTTTTAGTTTTTGCAATTTTGTTGGATTTCGTGGCATTTTCTGTTAATTATTTGCATTTGTATGTGCACGTTTATTTTATTTAATTCATGAAAAATACAAAAGATATGTTGCATCTGCATTTAGGATTTAATTTTATATTTTTAGATTAATTAGCAAATTAGTTTGTTTTATAAAAAATGAAAATCACAAAAAATAATTCATTTTGCATTTTTACTTTTTAATTTTGAATTGTATAATTTTTCTTTAAATTTAGGATTTAATTAGTTAATGTAAATACCATGGTAAGTGATTAATCTAATTGTGTAGGTTAATTTAGTTTAAAAAATTATTATTAATTAATTTAGGTTTTATTTTAATTTTTGAAAAGAAAAGTATTTTGGAATTGAAAAAAAAAAAAGAAATGAAAGAAGACCTAAATCTGGGCCAAAACTAATCCAAATTTCCCCAGCCCAAACAAAAACTACCCAATACTCGGCCCAAACCACCCTAACCCGGTCCGGCTTCCCCCCCCCCAAACTAAACGACATCGTTTCAATAAGTGTTGATCTGAGCCGTTGATCTCCCCTTGATCGAACGGCTCAGAACTGAAGCCCCAAGGGTATTTAAGTGTCCGAAACCTCCCCCCCCCCCTCAGAACCCCTTGTGTTCAACACCCCCACCAGAAGCACCCCGAAATCCTAGCTAAGCCGCCTCCAAATTCCCCGGCCTCAGGTGGCGGCGCCACCTCCAAACGCCACCAAAATCACACCACCGAACCGCTTTGACCCCCTCGTTCTGAATCCCCACTCCGTTTCCCTCGAATGTAGCCCGATATTCTCGAATATTAGATCAGAGGATGAACCATAGAATCCCCAAGTCTTAAATCAAGGTTTAGTTGAAGATTTTAAGGCTCAGTTCGACTTTAATCGCATGTTTTTGACAAAGAACATACGATTAATCTCGGTTTGGGCCGGAAATTGGAGATGTCAAAGCGTAAAGGCTATTTCGTGTTTGTCCGAGATCCCTAGGTATTCTTCTGGCCCCATTGGTATTTTGTTTCCTCATCCTCACCTTCTTCTATTCTTTCTCTTATTTTCTGATTTTTATTCTGTTTCTTTTTATTTATCATTCTTCTTTATCTTCCGAACCTGCATGTTAGATTTAGGATGTGTGTGATTGTAAGTTGGGTCTTGTGTTCAAGTGCGGATAGTCTGAATTTGCATTGTCTTTTTGGGCTTAACTTCATTCCGAGTCTTCAGAATCTCAATTTGAACGTTTGGGTTTTGGGGTTTTTCTTAGTATTGATTGGGTTCACAAGATTAAAAAGCCAAATGAGAGTTGAGCTAGGTTTTCAGCTTGACCCAATTAGCTTGATCAGTTGACCCGGGTGGTTCTGGGTAGTTTCAGAGTCTTTAAAGGGTATTCTAGGGAATTGGCCTAAGGGAATCCTGCTATAACAGACTAGGAAGCTTCTAGGAAGCTGGGGAAGGGGTTGGTTCTGATTTTCTGTTTTTTTTAAAGGGTATCTGACCTATAATAAAAATGAAGAAGGGGGAAAAGTGCAAAACTAAGCCTGCCCTAAATTTACACAAAATTCAAAAACCATAAACAGAGCAGAGAGCGATTAAGAGAAAGAGAGAGAAATGGAGACTGTGAAAAAGAGTGCATCGGCCATGGAGGCATTCGAGAAGCTTGAGAAGGTAGGGGAAGGTACTTACGGAAAGGTGTACAGAGCGAGAGATAGGGTTACTGGCAAAATCGTAGCACTGAAGAAGACGAGGCTTCATGAGGACGAAGAAGGTGTCCCTCCTACTACTCTCCGCGAGATCTCTCTTCTGCGGATGCTCTCTAGAGATCCTCACATCGTCAAACTGATGGATATTAAACAAGGCCAGAACAAAGAAGGAAAGACGGTCCTATACTTGGTGTTTGAGTACATGGATACTGATGTTAAGAAATTTATTCGTAGTTTCCGCGCAAATGGAGAAAACATTCCCCCTAAAACTGTCAAGAGCTTGGTTTGTTTGGTCACCTATTCAATTTGTGGACACTTGTTAATGCAGGGATCTGAAACCACACAATCTTCTGATGGACCGTAAGACGAATGTGCTCAAATTAGCAGATTTTGGACTTGGCAGAGCTTATACTCTGCCCATCAAGAAGTATACGCATGAGGTATTTTTACTATTCTGTAGCAGCAGCTATCATCATTCATGTAGCTACTCATTACTCCACAGCAGTTGACATGTGGTCTGTTGGTTGTATATTTGCTGAACTGGTCACAAAACAAGCCCTCTTCCCAGGAGACTCTGAGCTGCAACAACTGCTTCACATTTTCAGATTGCTAGGTACTCCTAATGAAGAACTCTGGCCCGGGGTGTCAAGAAGTATACGCATGAGATATTAACCCTGTGGTATAGAGCCCCTGAGGTTCTTCTTGGAGCTACTCATTACTCCACAGCAGTTGACATGTGGTCTGTTGGTTGTATATTTGCTGAACTGGTCACAAAAAAAGCCCTCTTCCCAGGAGACTCTGAGCAGCAACAACTGCTTCACATTTTCAGATTGCTAGGTACTCCTAATGAAGAACTCTGGCCCGGGGTGAGCAAGCTAGTTAACTGGCATGAATACCCCCAATGGAACCCCCAGCCACTCTCAACTGTTGTCCCTGGTCTAGATGAAGATGGGCTCCATCTTCTATCTGAGATGTTGCATTATGAGCCAGCTAAGAGGATTTCAGCAAAGAAAGCTATGGAACACCCCTATTTTGATGATCTGGACAAAACTCCTCTCTGAAGTCCTGCACCATGACCCCATCTGTTGAAGTTCCAACTTGTTAACTACAAAATTCTCATCAGCCGAGAACAACAAACCCATATAACTCCTCATCGCAAGCTTTTATTGCTTTCCTCAAGCATCTTTTAATAGTATCAATTAGTATGATACGCTTCATCTAAAAACCTTGTATTTCTATATCAATTGGATCAATGTAGCACAATTGTGTGCAATGATACATTTTGCTATCGAATTGCTTGAAATGTTTTAGCTGCAAAAAAAAAAGCCTGCCCTAATAGCTTGCCTATAAAGGAAGCTTTTCTTGCCTATCAAGGCAGACCGAAGAGACTAAAAAGAGAAAATAAATTCTGAGAAAATAAAAAATGGCTGAGAATTCTATAGCTACACTGATTTCCAGCATATTTCTTAGATAAAAACTGACCAAATTCTGTATCAGCTGGGGATTTCTGATTTTCTTCATTAGTTAAATCTTTGAAAGTTTCACATCGGGCACCTGGGTTGGGAGAAGGTTTGATTTTTAGGTTTTTGGGTTTCAAGCTGCTGTGAGGTCGTTGTTGCATTGATACTGCTGTATTTTTGTTCTGTTGATATCCATTGCTTCTTCACCTCTTTTCCTTTTCAATTTCCAGGTAAATATTCTTTGATTCCACCTAATGTAAAACTTGCTTCAAGTTTGATACGGAAATCTGGAGATTGGGAGCTTAACATCAACTTGTTCTTTGTCGTAATGTAGCTTTATTTTTCTTTAGAATCATGAGTTATTGGTGCATGTTTTCCTCTTTGGTGATAATATCTTTTGAGGGTTGAATTTGGTTTAGAATTAGCAAGAGACTCACTTTCCTGTTAAATGTCTCATAGTTAAAGGCTTGGTATTGTATGACTGAACTTTATCATGATTCTGGACGAATGTTTGATTAATTAACAGTAGGTCTAACTCAGCTTGGTTATATCTTGTATTCTTTTGTTCGGAATCTTAATTAAAGTTGTTGCCAGCCTGTTTCAAAGGCTGAAACTGACTGTTGTTTGGATATAAAAGCTCTAGAGTGATTCAGACTGATATGTGGTTCATTTAAGTTGTGGATATCATGTTAGTTGTGTCTGGATAATGTTATGGGTCAGCTGAATGTATTTTTGGTTAAATGGGGTATTGAAGTCATGTTTGATGGGAAGGGAATAGAAGCGAATACTACTTTACTTTGGTGTTGATTGCGGGTATGTTTGAGTAGGATTTGTTGTTGGCAAACTTGGAATGTTTATCTCATTTCACACTTCATACCGTTTCTTAATTGAATTGCAAGTGACTGATTCTGCATTGGGCATTTTAGCGGGAAATGGTATTGCAATTTCATAATGGTTAATTAGTCATCATGTGCTCGAATAATTGAGATGCAGAAGTAGAAGGTTAACTCCATTCCATGTTCCATGAAGTGTTAATGGAATTACAAGTAGCTAATTGTGCATAAAAGGGGGTTTTAGACTTGGGCCTAATATTGGCCCAATTAATGAAATTAAGGCCAGCCTAAGTCTGCTTGTGTGACATGTCCTTTTAACTAATAAAAATGGGCTCACGCCCGTTCCGCCAAAATCTGATGTCCCGCGTGCTCGGGGACTCGACCCCGAGTCCAGCACTCCTCAACGCTCGATCCTCCAAGGGTCTGGGCTCATGTTGGGCCTGGAGTGCAGATCAGCCACCCTTCTTCACACGTAGAGCCAGTTCGTTCAAGCCCAAGGCTCTTTCACGTTATCCTTTAACCATCATGCCATCCGTTCTGTTCGTTAGTCCAAAGTTGGTCCAAATTTTCAGTCCAAAAGTAGTGATAATATTTTCTTAGTTAATCAGATTTCGCTGATTAAGGCATGCGATGTGTACCATGTTAGGATAGAATATGGCTTATGGCCCCACGTGTTTAATTAGACAATAACATATATATTCGTAGAGGAACCTTTAGGGCCATTTAAAATATTATCGTGGTTGTGGACACGTTCGCGTGACACGGTTATGCTTTCTTTAAAAATAAATCAGAGTATACGTTCGCGTAACTTTGGCTAAACTTTCTTAATAATACGGAGCGTTATTAATGCTGGACACGTTCGTGTGACATGATTTTTTGACGCGCCAAAAGAAAAGAGTATACGTACGCGTAACTCAATTCTTTAACTACGAATAATCAAGTGATTTAAAAGCGGTAAAGGGCAAATGCACATAGGATCTAAAGTTAGTAATTAAACAATTTTAATAAGTCAAGTATGATCAAAGCGACCGTGCTAGAACCACGGAACTCGGGAATGCCTAACACCTTCTCCCGGGTTAACAGAATTCCTTACCCAGATTTCTATGTTCGCAGGCTGTAGAACAGAGTCAACTTTCTCGATTCGGGATTTTAAACCGGTAACTTGGGACACCCTAAATTATCCCAAGTGGCGACTCTGATTTTTAATAAATATACAATCCCGTTTCGATTGTCCTTTAATTGGAAAAACTCCCTTATATATATACCCTTCTACGGGGTGTAGGTAAAAAGGAGGTGTGACAACCCTCCAATCCAAACTTTAAAAACTTGAAACTTCAAAATTCCACAACCGATGTCGAAACCAACCAAACCACGTCCGATTGATCCCAAATTTTGCACACAATTCATGTTTAACACTAAGGACATACTCCAACTTTCGGAATTGGATTTCGACCCCGATATCAAAATTCCACTACTAGTCCAGAACTCCAAAAATTCGACTTTCGTCATTTCAAGCCTAAATGAGCTACGGACCTCCAAAACACAATCCGGACACGCCCCTAAGCCCAACACCCAACGGAGCTAACGGAATGGATGGAATTCCATTCCGGAACCGTCTTCACATAGTTCCGACTATGGTCTAAATTCTAAGACTTAAGGTCATATTTAGGGACTAAGTGTCCCAAAACACTCTAAAACGCAAAACGAATCTTTCCAACAAGTCACAATAGCAGAAAAAAGATAAGACGAAAGCAGTTAAAGAGGGATTGGGGCTCTAACTCTCAAAACAACCGGCCGGGTCGTTACAGGAATGATGTAGGGCAACGAAACAGGGAAAGGACATTTAGAGAAGAAAAATGCAGAGAAGAAGGCTGGTGCTTAGAAAAGTTAGATGACCAAAACTTCAAATTCTGGTCCAAGAAACTCTATTTATAGAAATCATGCCACTAAACCTGAAAATGGCTCGTCATAATTGGCACCGGAATTGAACGGCATATCCAATCAAGGGTCACGTGCGAATCGAAGCAACAGATCGGGAATATGCATCATAATGATGCATGATGTAATGACATCACTTTAACCCTTAGAAAAGATAACTCTAACCAATTACCTGGGAAACCTGAAGTATTTGAAATATGCGGCCCATAGAGGGCCACGTTTCATGTTCTCCACGACGACTACGACTCTAGATACTCAATACGTTCGACCACAAACAACATTATTCTCTCATTGAACTCAACTGTGAGGATAACCTCAATAAGTGGAGGGACTAACTGTATGGGTCAAAAATTACCTTTGACATGATCAAGTCATGTTAACATTAAAGAGGCACTCACAGACTGCCACATGTTGCCAGTACGACTTCGATAAAGGCCTACCCGACGTCAAAGCAATCTCTTAAGAAGTGAAGGGCAGGGCCGATGAAGCTATTGAAGACCAAGGTCAAAGAGTCAGCAAAGATCGAGATCGAAAATTCAGCGAATATCAGGGCCGAGGTCGAGCACTCACCGTACATAGAGTGAATAATGGCTAGTTTTAGGATAAGACTTTAGAGGAGAATATTTTAGTGGATATTCTCTATACATGTACTATTAGGATATTCTAGGTATATATTCCGTATAAATAGAAAGAGATAGAAGGTTAGGGGGAGGAGAGATTCACTTAAAAGAAAACATATTGACTTTATAGATAGAATCCGACTTTATTGCAAGCACACGAGAAATCCTTTTTACTTAGATTCTTGCATAAATTTCCATTTGATCCAAGAACAACCTAAATATTTGAAGGCTCGTCAATCATTCATCATTGTCAGAAGGAATATCTACAAATCTCACCTCTTTTCGGGTAACCCCACATGTTTTTATTTACTTAAAGGCCATTCATTGCGATTTATTATTGTTTAATATTATCTTTCACCTTTTGGGTCATAGAATATTTTTAGTGTTGTCCACATTTATTGTTATTCGGTCAAACATACATATTATCTACGGCAAAATCGGTTATCTTGCCTTTTGGATATTAATACTAGCTAAGATTGACTCTACTTAATTTAAATTTGATTGGTTGGATCCGGATCTAAATTTTGGGTTAAACAACTTTCTCAGCACTCGTGAAGTATTGAGGTCAAAATAAATCTTGTTTGGACTATGGGTGTTAACCGGAGAGGTAGGTCCGGGATGCACGTGGGAAAAACAGCTTGTCCGGTAAGTGGGGCGGGATGGGTAGTGGGCTGACTTATGGTGCTAATAGCGGGCTAGTAAATTCTTGGTTTAATTGGGCCTGTCCGGGTTCGGGATTATCGGGTTCGGACCGGGCAGGATTTTTTTTTAGTGTATTATATTTTTCTTATTCAATGTAATTGATAGTTAAGTATTTGCGAGCTTTTAATTAAGGAACTAAGTATTTTAAGGCATAAAATTAAACATTTAAACATTAAAGTTTAGAGTTTTAAATTTGAGATTGGAATTTTAAAATTTTAAAATTGAAAGCAAGTGGCTACAAAAAATTATTCAATAAGACCAATATGTAACGATCAAACTCGAAAGCTTTCGTTTCATATTTTCATTGAATAATAAATAATACTTCAAATTAATTTGCAAGTTCTATTTTGATTTTTATTTTTGAACTTTCAAATTAAAAGCTTACAATAATTATAAAAAAGAAGAAAGAATACATCACAAGCTTTGCATCATTTTTGTAAGTTCATCCATATCAACATGAGGTTCTTGATTTCCAACATTGCTTGAATCGGAACCATAAACTATTATATCTCCAATTTTTTTGTCCTCCTTTTCATCTACCTCTTCACACCCTTGATTTCACTATTTTGATCTTATCCAATCTCTGAAGCACACTAGAACTTCCAAAAGCCTTACTACCCAATGAATTACTATTATCTCCTAGCCGCTGCCTTGCTTGGCAAAATTCGTGCTCTAATGCAATTGTTGAAATCGGCACATTTAGCACGTCTCAAACTATGGCAGAATAGGAAATTGATTTGTGATGACCCGGCCAGTCGCCTCATGAGTTACCGCTCCATTCTTCCACATTTCTGCTTCTTTATGCTTTGTTTATCCGTGTTATGTGGTATCGGGTTGGTCGGATCGAATCCGGAATGGTTTTGGTAAGGTTTGAGACACTTAGTCTCTAAAAGTAGCTTTAGAGTTAGAAAAGTCAACCGAGAGTTGACTTATTGGTAAACGACCTCCGAATGCGAATTTTATGGCTCGGATAGTTTCGTTAGGTGATTTGGGACTTAGGAATGTGTCCGGAATATTTTGTGATGTCCGGTGTAGAATTAGGCTTGAATTGACGAAAGTTAGTTTATAGCGATTTTCGGTCGGCAGTCGAAAATAGGCTATCGAGGTCGGAATAGAATTCTGTCCATTCCGAAAGTTGGAAAAGGTTCATAATGTCATTTTGGATATGTCTGCAAAATTTCAGGTCAATCGGAGTTGTTTTAGATAGTTTCGGCGTCGTTGGTAGAATTTAGGAATTTCAAAGTTCATAGGCTTGAATTGATGTGATTTTGGTGTTTTGATGTTGTTTTTGGTGTTTCAAAGGCTCGACTAAGTTCTAATGATGTTATTGGACGTGTTGGTATATTTGTTGAGATTTACGAGGGCCTTGGGTGGATCTCGAAATATTAACAGATCAATTTAGACTAGAAGAAAAGCTGTTGCATTTTTCATAGCAGCATGAACAGTAACTCGGGTGAACAGTAACTCGGGTGAACAGTAACTCGGTGAACAGTACTCGGGTGAACAGTAAAATGCGTGAGCAGTATTTAAATAAACCCTCCGTGACCATTAAACTCTTTTACACCATTTTTTGAACGGGAAAAGAGCTTTGAGGCGATTTTGAAGAGAGAAAATCATTGTTCTTCATTGAGGTAAGGATTTTGGATCCTAAAACTCAATTATTTGTGATTAAGGAACAAAATATCAATGTTTAATTCATGAAAATCAGTAGAAAAAGATGGAGTTAGGGCTTGAGATTATGAGACCTTCTATGGATGATTTGAGGGGTCAAACGAACTCCGATTTTCGAGTTCTTTATATGTACGGACTCGTGAGATGATGAAAAACATTTTGGTATAATGTTTGTCCAGTTCCGAGACGTGATCCCGGGGATCAGGTTTTGATTGATTTCGGGTTTTGTGCTTAAAATCGATATTTTTCAATTGGAATTCATTCGTTTAGCATAATTTGATGATAATAATCTGAACTTGGTAGATTTGGGGCACTCGGAAGTTGGTTCGAGAGGCAAGCGTGTTGTAGAGTAGCTTTTTGGGCTAGTTCGAGGTGAGTAATGATTTTAAATGTTGTTCTGAGGGTATGAAACCCCGGATTATACAACGTTCGGCTGTGTTGAGGTGACGCACACGCTAGATGACGAGCGTAGGGTCGTGCACCATTGGGGATTGTGACTTAGTCCATCCTGAATGACTATTTTCCTGTATATTGGGTAGCTAATTATTTGATATTATTATACTTTGGGCTAAATGCCAAATTTGGGCTTCGTGCCAACTGTTTGAACCCTTAGGGGATCGTTAATGATATTTTCCTCACTGTTTGATTTCATACTTGTGCTCAGTCATGCCAGATCTGTCAATGTTTTCAAAACTCAGCTATGTTAATCTGTTTTAGAAACCTTAAATGATGTTTTAAATATATTTTGAGTTGAGCTGCATATTTTTACTATTGTCCGAAGGGCTTATAAGATTCTGACTGAGTAAGGCCGAGGGCCTGTATTGTGAGGATAATTTTGAGCTGGGTTGCACGCCGTAGCAGTGATACACTAATTATGATAATGAGGCCGAGGGCCTGAGATTGTACACCAC
Source organism: Nicotiana tabacum (assembly GCF_000715075.1). Taxonomy (NCBI): domain Eukaryota; kingdom Viridiplantae; phylum Streptophyta; class Magnoliopsida; order Solanales; family Solanaceae; genus Nicotiana; species Nicotiana tabacum. Next base: position 181,432,734 of record NC_134087.1, on the reverse strand, counting down.
GAGGTGGCTTGATATTGATATGAGGCCGAGAACATGTTTATGATGCCACAAGATGGCTTGATATTGCGCTTGGGTCGTAAGGGGGCCCTCCAGGAGTCTGCATACCCCCAGTAAGCGCGGGTACCCATTGTGACATTAGATATAGCCCGATGGGCTGGTATTGTTCTGTGATATTGCCTGAGGGGCTGGTTTGATGTTATTGTGCCCGAGGGGCAGTTCTTATGTATTTACCATTCCTAGTTGTTTTTCCAATCTATTGTTGACTGCCTAAAAAGGTGTTTTTATGAGATTTCATTGTTAAATTGTGTTACTGATTTTGTTATGCTTCTGATAGCTAAATGTTGTGTTTAACATGAATTTATATCGTTCAGTATTCATTTATTCTTATTACTCACTGAATTGGAAGTACTCACTTTACTCCCTGCACCTCTGTGTGCAGATTCGGGTGCTACAGGTCCTGGTACTAAACGTTGACAGTTCCAGCAGATCTTCAGAGGTTTACTAGGTAGCTGCTTGGCGATTCGCAGCCCAGTGCAACCTCCCTCTATCTTATTTCCTTTTTGATTCAGTTATTTAGTAGTGGAGTAGACTTTCAGACTGGTGGTATTGTTTTAGATGCTCATGACTGGTGACACCCCGATATCGGCCTGTGTTGGCTTTTATTTTCGCAAATTATATAGTTAAATGATTATTTTGGGATTTTATTTCTGATTAAAGACTTAGTAGTTATTATTTTAATTGCTTAAAGTGAATTGGAAGTGAGTCGGCTGGCCTTGTCTTAACGAGAGGTGCCATCACGACCGGGTTGGGTTTAGGGTCGTGACAAGTTGGTATCAGAGCCTAAGTTACATAGGTCTCACAAGTCATAAGCAGGTTTAGTAGAGTCTCGCGGATTAGTACGGAGACATCTGTATTTATCCTCGATAGGTTGTAGAACCTTTAGGAAAAATTCCATATTCTTGAAATTCTTGTCGTGCGAATTTATTGATCCGAGAACTAAACTTCTATTATTCTATTCTCTCATAGATGGTGAGGACACCTGCTACCGGTCAGGATGGATGACCACTAGTACCACCAGCTGGAGCCACTAGAGGCCGAGGACGCGGTCGAGTCCGTGGTAGGGGAAGAGGTGCAGCCCACACAGCAGCTGGGGCAGCACCTGCAGATCCACCTGCCGCCCCAGTTCAGGATCAGGTCCCGGCTGTGGACGCTCCAGCAGGGCCCGCTCAGGCACCAGCTGTGCCCATTGTGATTCTAGGTCTTCAGGAGACTTTGGCCCAGATATTGACCGTATGTACGAGTCTTGCCCAGGCGATCGTGGTTTCTACTGCCGCAGCCACTTCTTAGGCAGGGGGAGGCTCTCAGACTCCCGCCACTCGCACACCCGATCCGGTGGTTCAGGAAGTGCAGACATTGGAGGCACATCCAGCCCAGCCGGTTGCAGCTGCTCAAGATTATGTAGTTTCTGCTATGCCAGAGGACGAGCAGCGCAGGTTGGAGAGGTTTGGTAAACTTCAGCCTACGACCTTCAGTGGTGTAGAGGGCGAGGATGCCCCAGGGTTTCTTAGATAAGTGTTAGAGGATGCTTCGTACAACAAGTATTCTAGAGACCAGCGGGGGTCACTTTCGCTACTTATCACTTTTCTGGAGCTGCCTTCATTTGGTGGGAGGCATTTGAGAGGCGTAGGCCTGTTGGTGCAGCACCTCTTACTTGGCAGCAGTTCTCCGTTCTCTTTCTGGAGAAGTATGTGCCGCAGTCTCGCACGAAGCAGCTACGTAGGGAGTTTGAGTGGTTGCGTTAGGGAGAGATGACTGTGATGTAGTACGAGATGAGATTTTCTGAGTTAGATCATTATGCAATTTGGTTGGTCCCGACAGATAGAGAGAGGATTAGGAGGTTTGTTGATGGCGTCACTTATCAGCTTCGCATTCTTATGACCAGGGAGAGGGTGACTGGTGATATGTTCGAGGAGGTTGTGGATATTGCCCGTGAGATTGAGTTTGTTCATCGCCAGGAGCGAGAGAAGAGGGAGGCCAAGAGGCCTCGAGGATCTAGTAGTTATAGTGGTGCTTCATCAAGAGGCCAGTTTCAGCACGGCAGAGGCCGTCCATTCAGGCAGGCTCAGCCAGCTCGCCCAGGTTATCGTGGGGCATCGTAGGGTCATTGTTATCATAGTTCTCAGCAGGGCCAGTCATCACTTAGTGCCCTTCCAGCTTAGATTTCGTCTCGTGCTCCATCAGTTCAGGGCTCCTCTATGCCAGGTGCATCTGCTAGTCACTCTGATGCGAGGGATTCCCTTCAGTCCCCTTCTCCAGCACCTAGGAGTTGTTATGAGTGTGGAGAGATGGGTCATATGTGGAGGTAGTGCCATCGTCGTCTTGTGAGTTCATCTCAGCAGAGGGTCAGTCATCGGCTTCAGCACCAGTTGCTTCATCACCACCCGCCCAACCATCTAGGGGTAGAGGTCAGTCAGCTAGGGGTCGCCCTAGAGGGGGAGGCCGATCAGGTGGCGGTCAGGCCCGTTTCTATGCACTTCTAGCTATACCCAATGTTATTGCTTCTGATACTGTCATTACAAGTATTGTTTCAGTATGCCACAGAGATGCCTCTGTATTATTTGATCACGGTTCCACCTTTTCTTATGTGTCATCATACTTTACTCGTTATTTGGGTACGCCCCGTAAGTCTCTGGTTTCTCCTATTCATGTATCTACCCTGGTGGGCGATACTATTATTATAGACCGTGTGTACTGGTCGTGTGTGGTGACTATTGGGGGTCTAGAGACCTGTGTAGATCTGTTATAATTGTGTATGGTGGATTTCGATGTCATTTTGGGCATGGATTGGTTATTCTGTGTCATGTTATTCTAGACTATCATGCCAAGACAGACACATTAGCTATACCGGTGTGCCACGGATCGAGTTGCGAGGCTTGACTAATTATGTTCCCAGTAGGGTAATCTCCTTCTTGAAGGCCCAGCGTATGGTTGGGAAGGGATGTCTTTCGTATCTAGACTTTGTGAAGGATGTCGGAGCTGAGACTCCCAGTATTGATTTTGTTCCAGTTGTGAGGGATTTTCCCGATGTGTTCCTTGCAAACCTGTCGGGCATGCCACCGGACAGGGATATTGATTTTGGTATTGACCTGGTGCCAGGCACTCAGCCCATTTCTATTCCGTCGTACCGTATGGCACCAGCGGAGCTGAAGGAGTTAAAGGAGCAGCTTACCGAACTCCTTGATAAAGGTTTCATTCGTCCTAGTGTGATGCCTTGGGGTGCGCCGGTTCTATTTGTGAAGAAGAAGGATAGCACTATGAGAATGTGCATTATTTTAGGCAATTGAACAAGGTAACAGTTAAGAACAAGTACCCTTTGCCTCGTATTGATGATTTATTCGACCAGCTTCAGAGAGAAAGAGTGTTCTCCAAGATTGATCTCCGTTTAGGCTATCACCAATTGAAGACCAGGGACTCGGATATTTTTAAGAAAACTTTCAGGACCAGATATGGTCATTATGAGTTCTTGGTGATGTCTTTTGGGCTGACTAATGCCCCAGCAGCGTTCATGCATTTGATGAACAGCGTGTTCCGGCCTTATCTTGACTCGTTTGTCATAGTCTTAATTGATGATATTCTGGTATATTCGTGTAGTCAGGAGGAGCACACAGAGCATTTGAGGGTTGTATTGCAGAGATTGAGGGAGGAGAAGATTTATGCAAAGTTCTCCAAGTGTGAGTTTTGGCTTGGTTCAGTGGCATTCTTGGGACACGTAAGGATATTCAGGTTGATCCAAAGAAGATAGAGGTGGTCTAGAGTTGGCCCAGACCGTCCTCAGCCACATAGATTCGCAGCTTTCTTGGTTTGGCGGGTTATTATCACCAGTTTGTTCAGGGATTCTCATCTATCGCATCGCCCTTGACCAAGTTGACTCAAAAGGGTGCTTTATTTGTATGGTCGGACGCGTGTGAGGAGAGCTTTCAGAAGCTCAAGACAGCTTTGACCATAGCTCCAGTGTTAGTTTTACCGTCAGCTTCAGGTTCATATACCGTGTATTGTAATGCTTCGAGGGTCGGTATTGGTTGTGTATTGATGCAGGAGGATAGAGTTATTGCTTATGCTTCTTGTCAGTTGAAGCCCCATGAGAAGAACTACCCCGTTCATGATTTGGAGTTGGCTGCCATAGTTCACTCGTTAAAGATTTGGAGGCATTACTTGTATGGTGTGTCTTGTGAGGTGTTTACTGATCATCGCATCCTCCAGCACTTGTTCAAACAGAAGGATCTCAATTTGAGGCAGCGGAGGTGGTTGGAGTTGCTTAAGGATTATGATATCACTATATTGTACCATTCGGGGAAGGCCAATGTGGTAGCCGACGCTCTAAGCTGAAAGGCAGTGAGTATGGGGAGTCTGGCATATATTCCAGTTGTGAAGAGACCTCTTACAGTTGATATTCAGGCCTTGGCCAATCGGTTCGTGAGGTTGGATATTTCGGAGCCCAATCGTGTGTTGGCTTTTGTGGTTTCTCGATCTTCCTTATATGATCGAATCAAGGAGCACTAGTATGATGATCATCATTTTCTTGTCCTTAAGGACAGAGTTCAGCAAGATGATGCCAGAGATGTGACCATTGGCGATTATGGGGTGTTGAGGATGCAGGGCCAGATTTGTATGCCCAATGTAGATGGGCTTTGGGAGTTAATTCTGGAGGAGGCCCATAGCTCGCGGTATTCCATTCATCCGGGTGCCGCGAAGATGTATCAGGATTTGAGGCAGCACCATTAGTGGAGAAGAATGAAGAAAGACATTGTGGAATTTGTAGCTCGGTGTCTCAGTTGTCAGCATGTGAAATACGAGCATCAGAGACCGGGTGGCTTGCTTCAGCAGATGGATATTCCACAGTGAAAGTGGAAGAGGATCACTATGGACTTTGTAGTTGGACTTTCACAGACTTTGAGGAAGTTCAATGCTATTTGGGTGATTGTGGATCGGCTGACCAAGTCCGCGCACTTCATTCCTGTGTGTACTACCTATTCTTCAGAGCGGTTGATAGAGATCTATATTCGGGAGATTGTTCGGTTGTATGGTGTCCCAATTTCCATCATTTCAGATAGGGGGCACTCAGTTCACTTCGCAGTTTTGGAGGTATGTGCAGCGAGAGTTGGGCACTCAGGTTGAGTTGAGCACAGCTTTTCACCCTCAGACGGACGGGCAGTCCGAACGCACTATTCAGATATTGGAGGACATGTTGCGTGCTTGTGTCATTGATTTTGGAGGGTCATGGGATCAGTTTCTACCGCTTGCAGAGTTTGCTTATAAAAACAGCTACTAGTCGAGTATTCAAATGGCTCTATATGAGGCTTTGTATAGGAGACAGTGTAGATCTCCAGTTGGTTGGTTCGAGCCCGGTGAGGCTAGGCTATTGGGGACAGACTTGGTGCAGGATGCTTTAGACAAGGTGAAGGTGATTCAGGAGAGGTTTCGTACAGTGCGGTCGAGACAAAAGAGTTATCCTGACATGAAGGTTCGGGATGTGTCCTACATGGCTGGTGAGAAGGTTCTGTTGAAGGTTTCACCCATGAAGGGTATTATTATATTTGGGAAGAAGGGTAAATTGATTCCTCGGTTCATTGGGCCTTTCGAGGTGCTTAGGAGGATTGGGGAGGTGGCTTATGAGCTTGCTTTGCCACCCAGCTTGTCGAGTGTGCATCCGATATTTCATGATTCTATGCTCCAGAAGTATATTGGGGATACCGTCTCATGTTCTAGATTTCAGCACGGTTCAGCTGGATGGTGACTTGACTTATGATGTGGAGCCAGCAGCTATTTTGGAGCGTCAGGTTCGAAAGTTGAGGTCAAAAGATATAGCTTCAGTGGAAGTGCAGTGGAGAGGTCGACCCGTGGAGGAGGCTACCTGGGAGACCGAGTGGGAGATGCGGAGCAGATATCCTCACCTGTTTGAGGCTTCAGGTATGTTTCTTGACTCATTCGAGGACGAACGTTTGTTTAAGTTGGGGAGGATATGACGACCCGGCCAGTCGTCTCATGAGTTACCACTCTGTTTTTCCCTATTTCTGCTTCTTTATGCTTTGTTTATCCGTGTTATGTGGTATCGGGTTGGTCGGATCGAATCCGGAATGGTTTTGGTAAGGTTTGAGACACTTAGTCTCTAAAAGTAGCTTTAGAGTTAGAAAAGTCAACCGAGAGTTGACTTATTGGTAAATGATCTCGGAATGCAGATTTTATGGCTCAGATATCTTCGTTAGGTGATTTGGGACTTAGGAGTGTGTCCAGAATATTTTTGTGATGTCCGGTGTAGAATTAGGCTTGAATTAGCGAAAGTTAGTTTTTGGCGATTTTCGGTCGGCAGTGGAAAATAGGCTATCGGGGTCGGAATGGAATTTTGACAGTTGGAACAGGTTTGTAATATCATTTTGGATATGTCTGCAAAATTTCAGGACAATCGGAGTTGTTTTGGATAGTTTCGGCGTCATTGGTGGAATTTAGGAATTTCAAAGTTCATAGGCTTGAATTTGATGTGATTTTGGTGTTTTAATGTTGTTTTTGGTGTTTCGAAGGCTCGACTAAGTTCGAATGATGTTATGGGACGTGTTGGTATATTTGTTGAGACTTACGAGGGCCTCACGTGGATCTCGAAAGGTTAACGGATCAATCTAGTACATATTTTTTTGGCTGCTATAACTATATCCATTATGTAAATTAAATTAAAAAACTAAATTAATAATTTTAAATAATAAAATAAAAATAAACACCAAAGAAGAGAAAGAGATGGAACGAGTGTACCGAGAGTCCGTATACCGCACTAAATTTGATACCACACTTCAATTGATATTTAATGATATTGATACCACACTTCACTTGAATACTTGATATTTGATAATTATAATTTGTAGAGGCTAAAGTAAATATTTGATGAAACTTGAAATAATAAGTAACTGAGAACTTGAGAGCAATAAACAATATTATCAAGAGAGAATTAGAGTAGTAAGAGAACAAATTTTGAGAAAAAAATGAAGAAGATGGGGGACTATTTATAGTTTTTAAAAGGTTAAAAATATAATTTATCAATTATTATTGGTGGGGGCTATTTTCTTAAGGGGTAGGGCGAAATGGCCAAAATTGCAAAATATGACACTTTCATTTTTTGAATTTGACCGTTGGCAACAGTCAAAAATAAAAATATTACATAACAGTAACCGGGTTGTAGTCCGGTAAAAACTTGGTAGTAGGTTACCGAGCTTATCGGGTTCCGGGGCACCGATTACCAAAAATGGCCAGCCCCTATCTGGCTAAACCCCTAACCCTAACCAACCCGTCCCACCTCCTTAACGGACCGGGCTAAACCGGGTCGAACCGGGTTGGGAGTGTGCTGGCGCGGCTCGTTTAACAGGTTTAGTTTGGACCCTTAAGATATCCAAGAAAAAGTAATGATTTAGTGCCAAAAGAAAACAATAAAGTAGTCTATTTCTGTACCTGAATCAGGTATGAAAAAACGTGTGGGATGGAGCAATGAGACTCATGAAGTTGAAATAAGCAAATTAACTTTGTTTGGGAGAAGTCGATGTCAATTATATTCTTAGCTAGTGCTTTCTCAACCTAACAATAACCTGCTCTCTTTTGACTTTCACTTATACCAATACCATTTAACGTATTAGGATTAAAAAGGTCAACAATGTCATGCTCCTCTCATTAATTGCATGGGCTCCATAGTCGACTTCCATCCAAATTATAGTCGTAGGCTCAATACCATGATTGATAATCCCTTGGTAGGAATAAAATCTCTTCATTTTTAATCAAAAATCATTAGTTCGAATATAACTAGTTGGGAAAATGATGAAATCTCTAATAATAAGAAGTATTTTCCTTTTTAACAGGTTTTATGCTATGTGAATTTAAATTACTCGGACTTATAAGTACTTACTGTATTGGATGCCAGATAGTAATATAATAGAGAAGAATTAATTAAACAAATTGAGAAACCCCAATTTAAAAGAAGAGAAAGAAAATACTAAGGGCTTATTTGGTACGACGGATAAGGAATAATTAATTTCGAGATTAAATTTGAGTTAAGTTTATCTCACGTTTGATTGGGATAAAATTGTGATATAACTAATCTTGGGATTAGTTATCTCGAAATTGTATTATTATTTTTATTCTTATGAAAGGGTGAGATGACAATCTCGAAATAACTAATCATGTAGTAATAATTAAGACTGGAATAATTTATTTCCAACCAAACGATCCCTGAAGGAGTAAAGGAACGTGTTTCATAAGTTAGGATATGCTTCCAATAATGCATGATATTTTCGGCGTGCTAATAGAAAATAGTTGAAACTGTCTTCACTTTCCATAAACAGCAGTTATCTGGGAACGCTCTGTGGAATTAAACACGACTGGTAGAAGCAAGAAAATATAGGATGTGTAACTTTTGGAGATTTCGAGCAGCGTGGCTTAAGATTATAACCTAAAAAGGGACCGTTAAGTGTAATATTTTTTAAGCGGTAATATGGTCACTATAATAGTAAGTCAAAAATTTATTATTTTTGTTACATTAAAGTAACTAAATTTAATTTACCAAATAGTAAAATCATAGTAATTTTTGTCACATAAGAGTAACGGAATATGTGAATCCTCTAAACATAAAAATTAGTGACTGGAAAGTCAAATTTCCAATTCAAAAATAAATACATATGAACTAAGGTTACCTTAACTAGAAAAGAGTCTTAGTTTATAAAACCTCAAATTACATTGATTCATAGAACTCATCAAAGATGTCATCTTGACCTAATAATACCATTCACTTGGAACTGCCTCATCCACATATTGAAAACTGAAAACCCTCCATTCCTTTGTATTCTGGTGTCCCATATCAACATGTTCTCTAATTAATAGCTTCCTTTTAAGGGGTTCTAGCTACCCTTTCCTTCTTCAAAAACCAGTTTAAACTTCTATGTGCTAACAGTATAAGACAGACATTTATTTGCTATAAAAGGTAAAATTATACTAATAAATTCAAATTATATAAATTGCAAGTGTGTATACTTTAAATCCATTGTCAAGGATTTGCACTGAATTCCCAATCTAATGCATTCTTCCTTTAGTACTTCCCCACTTGCACAACATTAAAACAAATTAAATGCAGTATCCAGGAAAGAAATAGACTAGGCAGGGATAGGGACGGATCTAGTAGCGTAGATGAACCCATAACTTTTAGTCTAGACCTAGAATTTTCTGTGTAAAACTTCTGAAATTGCTGAAACTATTGAACTATGAACCCATAAGGGCCATAACTCACGCTAGGTAATGGGCTCGTTCTATGGTCGGAACCCGAGTCCTGAAACCATAGCATTAAAATTCTGGATCCACCTCTGTGACTAGGATGGCTCTGGTTTAGGGAACCATGAGCCATATTCTTGACCTTGGTGTTGATGATAATTATAGGGAGAATTAATGAGGAGATTTTGGTTGCTTGTGGGATTAAGCATTTGGGCAAAGATTTCTGGAGGAAAATTTGGCATTAACTGTGATGAGGATAAGAATGAAGGTGACAACATTGAAGCTGCATTGCCTCTAAGAGTTGCTGGACAATGATGGTTGTGTTGGCCTTCGTATGTAGTGATTACGATTGATGGATCTTCGTATGATCTTTCCACACGTTTCTTCACATTGCATTTTTGAGTCGTGCATCTGTAATAATTCCTACAAAATATACCAGCAGCAAAGTGAAAGCACTCTGGTCAAATTAAAAAAAAAAGACAGGCAGCCCGGTACACTAAGCTCCCACTATGTGCGGGGTTCGGGGAAGGGCCGTACAACAAGGGTCTATTGTACGCAGCCTTACCTTGCATTTCTACAAAAGACTGTTTCCACAGTTTGAACAAGTGACCTTCAAATTGGTTTCGTTAAATAATCTTTTTAATTTTAAGTTCCGTGCACAAACATTATATATATAGTCAAACCTCTCTATAATAGCGTCTTTGTTTTGACATTTTTTGGCTGCTAGACAAAATATATTATAACATAACATGGAAAATTGGTTCAATGAAATACTAGCTTGGCCGTTACAGTATTGTTATAGAGGATGATTGTTATAGAGAAGTTTGATTATAGTTCTTTTTCACACTATCACGTTAAGTTGACCTATAATAATGTGTATGTAACTCTTCATAGAAAACCTAGTACCAAAATTAGTTTTAATATTGGGGGTAATCACCTGCTGTGTATTCGGTTAAATTGTACCAACAGTAAAAATAAAAAATAAAAAAGTTACGTGTGATCGTATATAACTTAAATCCAATCCTTTTGGCTTAATGTCTTTCTTGCAATGGAGCAAAATTTCATCTAGTTTGAGCTACAAGTTTGAACATGAAACATGCCTGTGAACATTATCAGATTCATGTACTTCGTAATCAAAGATTTTGAATAGTAACTTAAGCAACGTTAAATAATGAATAATAAGCTCACATATATTAGTCCTAAATATTGAAATTAGCTGAGATTGAATTTTATTGAATGAAAGATGCTACCTTGGGAAAGGGCTGTTCTTCACTGCTTTCTGTCCATATTTTCGCCATCTATAACCATCTTCAAGATTATCAATCTCACTTTTGGTCATGAAGGCGAATCTTGGTTCTTTTGGCTTCTTTTCTCCTTTCGTTTTTGCTTTGCTCCTGAAATAAATTATCAACAATTTTGTAGACAAGCAATTTTTCTATCTTAGGTAAAAATTTATGAATTTTATCTTTAATTTAACTGCATTAAATTGGCAGTTCAGAAAAAAGAATTAGGGTTTTATATGTTGAGTACCAAGATACTAAAATTATAAAAATATAAACAATTAGGACAAGGGGCGGACAGTCAAAATATTAAGGGAAAATGACATTGTAGCCACTCACAAAATAAAAAAAGTAAAAAATAATCCTTTTTGTATGCTATATACAAAAAAACATACAAATTTTATATACTTTTTTGGCTACTGAAAGTAAACACTTTCTATTGTCCGCTAAAAGTGATCTTTGGCCAAATATTAATTTCCATATACTCGATAGAAACTTGGAGAATAGTCAAGATTCCACCCAAGGAATAACATAGAAATTAAACTATGACTAGAATTAGTTCAATTAATATATAATCTAATCCTTGAAGATAAGAAAGAAACGTCCCTAACGAGAAATTGTTAATATTATCATATGTGAGCAAAAATGAAAAATGACTCACTCTTTCTTAGACATGCCATCTCCTTCTTCTTGACACCCTTTTCCTTGCATAAGTTTCTTGCTTTTGGAAGAATCTTCTTCCCCTCCAGCCTCATTAGAGGTAGAAGAAATCGAAGAATTTGTTGTTGGTGGAATTTCAACACTAGTTCCTTCCAGAGGCGAATCTAAGACGAGTTCTGCAGGAGAGACGACACTACTTTTCCTAGAAGAGTAGTCTTGACGATCAATTTGTGGACAAACAACTTCAGAGGATGAACAAGACATGCCAAAAGCACTTGATAAAGTGTTATAGTCCATAGAACTATGTAAACACTCAGTAAGAGTCATATAAGAAGAAGGAACAAATTGTTGATGTGGATTTTGAATATGATTAGGAGGTGGATGGTTATAATTTGAGGAATTTTCACCAAAGAAAGGAAATGTATTGATCCCTTCAGTTCCCATGTAATCATGATAGAAAGGGTTGTTAGACATATTGGAGAAAATGGTATTGGGAGTATTTAAGAAAAATAGAATCAAGACTAACAAAAGAAGAAGATATTAATCCTAATATTTTTTAGCCTTAACTTTAAGGGGAAGAGAGAAAAATTAATGTAGAAGATCAAGAAGAAGAAATAAAGAAGGAATGGAACTACTCAAGATTCTTAAAGAAAATCTTGTACACTATGTTTGTGCAATTATAAGAAAATAAAGAGCTAATAATGGGCTAGTATAGCTTGTTAGGAAGTAGAAATGGATGGTCCTTTTGAAGAAAAATAGAACTCAGGAAGTTTCAAAAGTAGTAAAAATGACTTTAATTTGCTTCATATATATAATACCCCACATAATATAATTTTTGGAAAATTCCCAGGAAACACGTTGCCGCTATCTTTTGGGTGCATACTGGTAATCTGCTTACTATGCAACAGCTCGTAAATCATACAGAAGATGTAAAATGCACTAATTAAGTAATCCAGTGCAACAAGCTCTGACTAAGAAAGCTTATGACCCCACATAATATTGATAAACAAAGAATTCAATGATTACCTTTAATGAAATTAAATTAAACATGTCATAGAAGTCATGAGAGAAAGTCTTAAAAGATATTTCAAACTGGAAAGTGTAAATTTCCAAGTAACAACAATACTTAAATTGGACGATGTTCCTTTCATTAGGTATATTTGAATATACAGGATCGTTGTCTTTATCATCACCTAGTAAATAGTAATTAATATTTTCTCCAAGTGCGTAAATGTTTATGTGAGTTTAATGAGAAATATAGTTCTCGTAGACAATAAAAAGGAATAGAATTAGAGTAAAAAAAAATTGTGAATAGTCTAATTAATCTGTAACTTCTGTTGTTTTCATGAAGAAAAAGACAACAAATTAATCCCCCTCATATTTGGCGATTGGTCTAAAATAATCCTTTAAATTTACGCTTGAGTAGTACTTATAGCCCTTTATATTTTTTATAATTGACCACTTTTAATCTCCGTTATATTAAAGCATATTGATTAGCCCCTTCTATGCATTATTTTAGTTTGTTGTTTAGCACCACTTAGCTTCTAGTACGATAAATTTCATTTGTCCCATTGTTAGAGGCTGAAACATTCACGACGTCTATCACGGAACAATAAAGTAATTAATGATTTAAATTCGAACTGTAATATAAAATATGTAATATCCTGTAGTAGTTATTATCCAATTAAATTTTTCACAATCATTTGTTAATTATTTTTCTTTTCCAATAAAAACAACACAAAGTAAATCACGACGAAAGGAGCATAAGGTAAATGGTTAACGAAAGGGTATGTGTTAGATCTTTAACACTGAACTTTGAAAATTATACTTTTAGATCTAATAATTTAGAAAAAAATTGTATATAAATATATATTTTGAGTTGAAAATATTTAAATTCAGATGAAGGGGTGCAGTGCATCAAACGCTCGGGAATTGGCACCCGCCATTTCACCGTCGACATCAAGGCACACGGGCACGTGGGAGACTTTTCGATTGCATGCCTTACGTCCTGCTGATAAATTCCGTCCGTCATCCTCATGGCCAAATATTCATTTTCTAGTTGTTATTAGCTGGATGTTAAAAAATATTTATTAAAAGAAGAATAATAATTTTAATAAATAGAATAGTGTTTTTTATAAAAAAAAAAATCCAATTTTAACTGCAAAGGAATCCAATACAATTTCACTCTTTTGAGTCGAAACTTCACAACTCAAATTCCAGAGAAGGCAATTTTGTATGAAACTCCATGTGTATACAGAAAAAGTCTATCAAACGAGGAAAAGACAGTCATTATCTGAACTCTCACTCAGTATGCTGGAGCTTCACAACTAATAGTTCTGAAATCCAGCATGTTATACTGAAGTTACACCTATAGGAAATTTTCGAACTTCAAGAACAAATCATGGAGTTTTTATTAAATCCAGCATTGAACAAATCATGGAGTTTTAAATCCAGCATACAATGCTGGGGTTTTGCCTTTAGGTTCCAAACTTCGTGCATACTATGTTGGGGTTTTACTTGGGTATTTGCATCTTTACCCGCTTTTTGTGTCACATTTTAATTTGTGTCCGCTTTGCAAAAAAAATTACAAGCGTACCCGCTTTTTCGCATAACTCAGCATACGAGGCTAAAGTAGCAAAGGCAATCACGCAAAACTTCAGCATTCTAGTAGACGGGCCTGAAGTAGCAAGTGTGTTGAACCAAGTGCGCTGAAGTTTTTGCTTTGTAACTGGCAAACTTCAGCTCTCACTACTAGAAAATAAACCTATTTGCATCGGTTATTTAGCAACGGTTATATAACCCTTGCAGTAGATGGTCTATTGCAAGGGTTATAAGCTTCGCAATAGCCTCTAGAGCCTATTAAGACAGTACTAAAACTAAACCGTCGCAGTAGTATAATAACCGTTGCCACATACCTGTCTATGGAGACAGTTTGGTAAAATAACTCTGTGGGGACGGTTTTTGTAAAAAGGAGGATCTAATTTCCCTCCAATTATTTTACTAAACCCGCGAATGCTCCTTTTTATAATTAAAAAAATAATTTAAAAATACAGAATTATACGTATCAAACTAAAAGAGGGGTCTTCTTACCTCTTTTCTATTCAATTGATTCACTAGAACAAAAAAACCCTCCAGCTTCTTCAAGAGAAAAATGGCCTCCAAATCCAGCGAAGGATTTCCATCACCGAAGGATTTCGACCAGCAAAGGATTTCGATTCATATTACTCTCTACCACAATAGGTCTGCATGCTCTCCTCCATAGCTTATAAATTCCCCATTTCTAGATTTTCCATTCAAGTGTTTTTGGAAAAGCTTGAAGAATACACAAATGGGTTTCTATGAAGTTACTGTCTTTTGTTCTAATTTATGTTTGATTTTTAGTTTTAGTGTGGTTTAAAGTTTGTATCTCAAATTTTGGTGAAGATTTGAGTTTTCTGTGAAAAAAATTGTGATAAAAAATCAAAGAAGATTGCTTAAATTTTGGGTTTTAGTAAAATTGGAGTTTGAGAAACTGGGTTTCAATTCTTTGAGCCAAAATTTTATTCGAAGTTTATTTTGTACTGAATATTGAGTTTACTGCTGTTTGGGAGGAATTAAAGTGACAAGTACCCTTCAAAACTCCATTGTTGAGGTCGACAATATTCTAAAACATAAATAGAAAAATTCAAAGTTGGGAGAGTTAGAGCAAATTGCTGTATATATATGGGAATTTTACTTTTTTTGTTTGTTTTCTGGTTGTTTGGCTCTTGTGTTCTAAAATGGGTGTTGAGGGGTAAGTTTGAGAAATGTATTGTATGTGTATTTCCTCGTAGAACTGTTCTATGTGCAAGGAAATATTACATTTTGTTATCTTAATGATTGGTGTGATTGGAGAAGAGAAAAGTATGTTAATGTTAATCTTATTAGTGTTAATCTTAAACCTCTTTGTGTATGAAAATGCTATTCTTTTTCTCATAACAAAGAATGTACAAGTTTTAGGTATGGATATAGTTTTTGTCCTCTACTCAATTCTTGAATCTGTTTGTTGGGTGATATATGTGTCGTCACTTATGAGGTCATAGTGTGGAGTTCACTATAAAGTTATTGCATAATCTAGATTGCTGATATAAAATTCTTGCCTTATGTATGCATTCATACGATTTAGTGAATGCTATTTTTATTTTTAGGAAGCCATGTTAAATTTTTATATCATTACAGAAAGGGAACAAGCAATTGTTAGCTATATACTTTAGCGTATTATGGTTGAATTTGTTTTATTTTTGTAGCTAAACCCCACTATTAGTGGAAAAGAAGTAACTTGAAGGTGATAAAAGAAGCACTTGACATAAATTGGGTAAGATTTCCATTTCCTTTTCTCTCAGGCAAGTATCTGTGAAACTTGCATGCCTCTTCTAGAGAGTGAAATCGTTGAAACTAAAATTATCTACAGCATTGTGCTCCGCAACATTATGAAAAGCATCCCAAAATCTTTGTTCATCCTAGTGATGACATTTATCTTCTAGATTCTGAAACGATATTGCATTTGGTTTAGTTACTATTTCAAACTACTAATATTTCATGTTTATACATACCTTAGAATAATGTCACTACAGCTGAATAACTATTAAAATTAATGTGAAATATGGTAGTTAAATGTCAATACAAAGAGCTATTAGATGATAAATATACCGAAACACACATATGTATAGTTGAAGCTTATGATGAACCTTATTCTCGCTATGGCTTAGCTACCTAATCAGATGCACTTTTCCATTTTGTTGGTTGGCGGGAGATTTTTGTAAAAGATGTAGTAAAATATTCGAGGAGAAAATATAAGAATTTTTGTCTCGATATGCTTGGGGAGTGGAAGTCCGGTGCCCTCTTAGAATTTTATTTACTCTGTTTTTAATTATGTTTTGTTGAAAATATGATAAATCTGTTTATCAACAGCACAATTTATATTTCTTGTAATGCTAACATTAAAAGTTGGAGCACAACATAGTTGACCTTAGAAATTTTTTTTTAAAAGTATCTGTATGGATTAAAAGTTGGTATTCAGATTTTATTTTGCTAACATAAGATGCGAAAGTCATTGGCTAGTCAAACAACTAGAATATATTAGGAGTAGTCAGAAGTAAAATTTAGGATATTAGGTTCTTATGTTGCAAGATATGACAAATTGAGAAACGAAGATGACAAAGGTAAACTAAGAAGATTTGTTTTCATGCAGAAGACCAGGCAGATCCAATATACTTCTAAAAAAGATTTCTTTTTCCCCCACCCACAGCCCTTTTGTCTCTCTTTCTTTCTCCTTTTATTCTTGCTTTTAATGTTATTTCAACTCAGTCACTACTTTTATGTGTCATCACATGCTGCTTTTACTAGATCTGGATATTACACTTAGCATTGTGTTCGAGGACCTGTTTTACTAGACTTACTATTACTTTATTACTATTTTAAATTTTGACTGATGAATTATATTACTTTTAAAAGTAACTGATTTATGTATTCTCAAATTTTTACAGGAAGCTGAAAATGGTATTATCAAACGCCTCTGCCTCTCTGTAGCATGTGGCGAGCTGTAGCGTCGCTTTTTTGCAAAAAAAAAAAAGAGAAGAATACAGCAGCAGCGATCTGTTAAAACAAAAATTAGGGCTCGCTATTTCTTTACTCTTTCTCCTTCTAGTCGACAGCAGACCAGCAATTTCCTTTATTCTTCAAGTTTCTTCATCGGGTATGCTTCTCTTCACCTCTTTTCTTCTTTCTTCTCCTTCATTCATCTCCTTTCTTCTTTCTTCGAGTTTTTGTTCTGTGACTTCGTCGAAATTTTCTCTTTTTTCTTTCTTCTTCTTCTTCTATTCTTCTTTCCTTTTTTTTGGGCTTTGTTTTTTGTCGTTGCTGGTTCAACAGAACAGAGCCTGTGTTGCGCTGTTTTTTTTTTCATTTTTCTTCTTCTTTCTTTTTTTTCTTTTTTTTTGTTCTGTTTTTGATCACTACTGCTGCACTCAATAGAACAGCCTGAGAAAAGCTCTGTTTTTTCTTCAGTTCAGAGAGCTTCTTCAGTTCTTCTTCTCTTCTTCTTTCTTTTTTCAGCTCTGTTTTTTGTTTTTCAATTTTCCACAGCTTCACTTTGGATTTTTGAATTTTAATTATGAATTGATATATTTATAATATATTATATTGAGTTATTAGTAAAATCCTCTTGAAAAAAGATCCCAAAGTTTGGTAATTTTTATAAAATCCTCCTTCTGAAAGGTCCCTTTTAGATGCTTATGGTCGAGTATATGTCCCAAAATTACCAGTATATTTCTGAGTGTAAAATTGAAATCTAAGAGGTAAATTGATTCCTTTGTAATTCTAAGAGGTAAATTGATTCCTTTGCAATTCTATTACTTTCCAATAAAATTCTCCCTCATGTCATCAACAGGTTAGGTGTCGTTGATCATTAATCAACTTCATAACCTTTCTGTTTTTCTTTTCTAGTGGCTTCCAGCTTTGCAATAAATATTTACAACTAGTTTGGAATAGTAGGAAGTAATTATTAAATGGTTTACTGATACAACATCACTTGAATGCTACAATTGTAGCTTACTGGAACAAGGATTACTAATTGTTGATTTACTTATGTGACTCATAGGATATTCAATGAGTAATGGAGATAAAAGTTGGATAGGTCTTCGAAGATCCACCGATGATTATATTCGTGGAGTAAATGATTTTCTTGACAAAGCGTTTGAACGATCTTCCCAAGAAAATAAAATATTATGACCCTATAAAAAGTGCTTTAATCGTTATTGGCATTATAGAAATGTGGTGGAGGATCACTTAATTGCTTATGGGTTTACATATGGATACACCGAATGGGTTTTTCACGGAGAGTTTTCCTCGAGAGATTGGCCACATCCAACCAATGATGATGATGGTTTCGATATGCATGACGATATTGATAGTCTGCTTCATGATACTTTTAGAAATGTAGAAGGTGACTTGAGCCATGAAGAAGTGAGAGAGGGACCATCTGAAGATGCAAAGAGATTTTTTAAATTAGTGGAGTAAGGAAAACAAGAGTTGTATCCAGGGTGTGAAAGTTTCTCTAAACTGGATTTTACCATTAGGTTGTTCTTGTTTAAATGCATTCATGGGTTGAGTAATGTGGCATTTTCTGACTTGTTAGACTTGATAAAAGAGGCATTTCCATTTGCTAAATTACCTGAGTCTTTTCACAAGGCAAAAAATGTGATAAAAGATTTGGGTCTTCATTATGATAAAATACATGCATGCCCTAACGATTGCATGTTATTTTGGAATGAGAATGAGAAAGCAGATAATTGCTCTGTGTGTGGATCTTCTAGATGGAAGAATGTGCGTGATGGCTTGACTAATAGGAACACTAAAGTTGCTGCAAAGGTTTTAAGGTACTTTCCTTTAAAGCCTAGGCTTCAGAGGATATTCATGTGTTCTGAAATAGCTGTAGCAATGAGATGGCATGCTACTGAACGACCCAAAGATGGAAATATAAAACATTCTGCTGATGGGGAAGCTTGGAAGGATTTTGACTTGTTGCACCCGAACTTCTCTAAAGATCCTCGTAATGTTAGATTGGGTCTTTCAAGCGACGGTTTTAACCCATTTCGAACCATGAGCATTTCCCATAGTACATGGCCAGTCATGTTAATGAACTATAATTTATCACCATGGATTTGCATGAAGCCGGAGTATATAATGTTGTCAATGATCATTCCAGGTCCATCATCTCCAGGAAAGGATATAGATGTGTACCTACAACCACTAATTGCTAAGTTGAAGGAACTGTGGAAAAAGTGAGTAGAAACATATGATGCTGAAACTAACCAAACATTTTTAATGCGTGCAGCCTTATTGTGGACAGTTAGTGATTTTCCAGCATTATCAATGCTTTCCGGATGGAGCACCAAGGCGAGATGGGCATGCCCCACTTGTAATTATGATACTTGCTCTCAATATCTCAAACATAGTCGTAAGATGTGTTACTTGGGGCATCGGGCATTTTTACCGCATGATCATCCATTTCGGAAAGATAAGAAATCATTCAATGGTGAAGAGGAGCATCGAGCCATGCCTACTCCATTATCGGGGGTAGAAGTGCTCGAAGAACTACGTGAATTCAATATTATCTTTGGAAAAGGCCAAAAGAAAAGGCCTCGGCGTAATGACGGTCCGTGGAAGAAAAGATCCATCTTTTTTGAATTTCCATATTGGGTACATAATAAATTGAGGCACAATCTTGACATGATGCATATAGAGAAGAACATATGTGATAGTTTTCTTGGGACTTTGTTAGATATACCTGGAAAGTCCAAGGATCATGTAAATTCTCGCTATGATTTGCAAGAAATGGGGATACGCAAGGAGCTTCAACCATTAAAAGATGATAAAAATGGAAAAGTTCATCTAGCTAAAGCTTGTTACTCCATGAAACCGGAAGAAAAAAGATTATTTTGCACCGTCTTAAAGAATGTCAAATTACCAAAAGGGTGTGCCTCAAATATATCACATCGAGTGCAAGTGGAGGAGATGAAAATATCAGGATACAAGAGCCATGATGCTAATTTCATAATGCATTACTTGCTCCAAGTTGCGGTTATAAAAGTGTTACCCAAGAATGTCTCTTTGGCCTTGATTAGGTTGGGAAATTATTTTAGAACCATATGTAGTAAAGTTATAAGGCAAAATGATCTTGATAAAATGATGTCTGAAATTATAGATATAGCATGTGACCTCGAAACAATTTTCCCGCCAACCTTTTTTGATATAATGACACATTTGCCTATCCATTTAGTGAATGAAATTAAGCTTGGCGGTCCGACTCATTTGCGTTGGATGTATCCCTTGGAGAAAAACCTGTGTAAGTACAAAGCATTTGTTCGTAATCGAACTCATCCAGAAGCATCAATAGTAGAGGGATTTTTGGCAGAAGAATGCTTGAACTTTTGTTCGAGATACTTACATGATGGGGTGAAGACAAGATTCAGTCGCTATCAAACTGAAGATGATGAAGGCATTCAAATAGAGGGAGATGATTCTTCACCTATATTTCCTAATATAGGCCATCCAATCGGAAGTAAGAATAAAAGGAAAGGCAAGACTTTTGACATGGATTTACAGTTATGGTCTGAAGCACATCGATATGTTTTGTTCAATACTGGAGATGAACAAGTTGAGGCATTTATCAAGTAAGATAAAATATATAACTGTCATTTGTAATTTAAACTTTATTTTTTTCATGATAAGATATTTTAAATTGTATCTCTTATGGTCTAATGATTAAATTTTATATTTATACTTACAGGGAACATAAGAATTTCATTAACAATCATACTAAAGGAAATGCATGGCTAAAAGCACGAATTCATAGTCGAGAATTCGAAAATTGGCTTAGAGAGAAAGTTAAAAATGTTGAAATGCCCAATCATTTAAGATAGCTAGCTAAAGGGCCTAACACAGTGGCTAAAAGATATACTGCATATTTCATTAATGGATATCGATTTCATACAATGGAACGAGATGCTCCATGTAAGACTCAAAATAATGGAGTGACTTTGTCAGCAACAACAGATAGTTTTGCTAGTGCTAGGGACCAAAATCTCATCGATGGAACGGTTATCTACTATGGAGCTATTCAGGATATAATTGAAATTGATTATTGGAACTCTTTTAGTGTTAAACTATTTAGATGTGATTGGTTTCATAATGAAATTGATGGATATGGATTAACGCGGGTGTACTTCAACAAAAAATGCAGTACAGATGATACTTTTGTACTAGCATCTCAAGTACATCAAGTTTTTTATGTGGAGGATCCAATTGAGAAAGATGTTTATTATGCAAGAAATAAAGTCCCTGTTGATTTATATGATTTGGAAGAAGAGAATTGTCCTAATATTGGAGAAACATTTTGGAGAGAGCATAATGATGATATTGGTTCATCAAATATATTACTCGACGTGGATGCCAGATGGTCGAGAGAAGATATACCTGCTGATATCATTGATATGCCTTCTCAATCACAAGATACAACTATGGAAACATCGGAAGAGGAGGATGAGTATGATGATACCGATTGGGATTGGATGGAGGCTGATGATTGATAAATGATCTTCTGAACTTATTTAAATATATAGTCGTCATTGTTTTTTAGTGAGTAATAATGCCATTTTTAGAAATATTCTGTGATTTTTTTCTTGTTTGTATGCTTTTAGACTTTTTGCATTTGTTTTTTCCTTACAGCTCTATATTGAATTGCTTCAATGTTACAGGGTTTATACCAGCAATTGTTACTGATTGTAGATTCAAGTAAGTTGCATAAAGTTTTTTTTTTCAAGTAAGTGGCACAAAATTTCTTTTCCATGCATTTTCTTCCTTTTTTTTCTTTGTTATGTTCCATTGTCTAACCTGATTAACTTTGATTTTCTTAAACTTACACAGATTTAGATGTCATGGGTCAAGAAGGGTCTTCTAGAAAAAAATAAAAATGGAAAAAACTCATCATATGTTCAAGCTGGAAGTTTATCATGTTTGGCAAAAAAAAAGAATGTCATTGACAACAAAAGAAACCGTTCAAGCTATACGGTCAGAGAAAGAGCATTTGCTAAAACTAATTGAAGAACAACCAACAATAGGAGAACGATCTGAAGCAAATGAACGACATATAGAGGAGCAATTTGTAGAGGGGCACATTGCAGATGAGCAGATGCAAATAGATTCTACCGCTCCTACAGCTAATGAACGATCCGAAGAACAAGGTAAGTCTACATAACTTAGAATCACCTCTGATTTTTTGTATTTTGTTGTAGCTTCTGGTCCTGTAACTCCAAAAAAAAAGAGGTAGGACACAAATGCGTAGTGTCCATAGCCGAAAGACGCGTAAGGTGATCACACTTAACAATTTGAATCAGCCCATTGGTCCTACTAAAGAAGATGTAAGAGAGTTTGGTAGCTTCCTCGGTACATTGGCAAGGACTGCAACTCTTTGCCCGGTGGATATATTGGATTGGAGGAAAATGGACACAAAAGACGATTTATGGACATATACCAAGGTTTGAAGTTTCGATCCAAATGTTCAGTTATTTGTTAAAAGTATGTTACAATTTCTACTAATCAAATGAAATCAAATTGTAGTTGAAGTATGATATTCCTGATGCTGCAAAAATATGGACTTTATTTTCAATTGAAAATGCTTGGAGAAGGCATAAAAGTCAACTGAAGAAAGATCATTATGATGCATATCAAAATGATGAAGTTTGAATGGCAAAAAGGCCCGATTATATACCAGAATATCAGTTTAAAGAGCTCCTGAAATATTGGAGTTCTGATAAACTACATGTAAATATAAACCATGATCTTGACAATAGTTACAACCAGTATATAAACCATGATCATGGTTCTGTGCATCTCATGGTTCTTCTGATATAGTTGCTAGTGCATATCTGTGCATCTCATGGTTCTTCCGACATGGTTTAAGGGCCTTTGAAGTGCATCTCATAGTTCTGTGCATCTGTGCATCTCATGGTTCTTCTGATATAGTTGCTAGTGCATTCTACTTTTTGAGCATGTCAGATATCAAATTCTAGCTGGTGGGGAAACTCTTAAAATGGAGAATTTACTTAGCTTCTAGGTTTCTCCATTAGATTCCACTCTAATTCTGATATGTTCAAGATATCTGCAACGGCCTTCAACTTAGAAAACTGTGGGGATTTTGTGGGGAAACTCTTATTTGCATAGATCATCTGAAATCAACAAGGAGAATCAAAAAAAGTTGACGGATCCACACACTGCTGGAAAAAACAAGTTTTGTTGTAATCCGTAATGAATTGGTGTGTACTATTATTTATTATTATATCTATTATATTTTTTAAAGATCTCTTATATCTATTTTCGTGCGACTAGGAAAAAACAAAGGAACCTGTATCACTTAAGGAGATGTTTGTGGCCACATGAGCAAGAAAACCTGGGCGTGCATACAAGCACTCAGACGAAAATACAACTAGTAAAATTGTATGAATATTATCTATATGCAAGTTTTAGATGAGATCATTTTATTTATTCTTCTTTCTTATTTTTTATTTACTTTAATTCTTTTGTTGAATTTGCTTTGTTAGGCTGAAATGGAAAAAATTGAAATATAACAAAGTGTAGATGACAGTCAGTCTGTTGATGCATTTTCATCTGTCATGGGTCCTGAACATCCAGGACGTTTAAGATTATATGGACGGGGGGTTACAAAGACTACTTTGAAAGGAAAAGTGGCCCATTTCATACCGACTTCAAATGCCACAAATTATACAGTGCAAGAAATGCAAGAAAGGATTCGAAAGATGGAGGAACAAAAGAGAACTATGCGACAAGAAATTACTGCAGATGTAATTGCTCAACTTCAGCGTGCAGGATTAATTAATCCAAACATACTAGCAACATTGTCTGTTTCGTCACTAGGAGAAGCTACCTCTGCACCACAAGCTGCTAATCAACTGATCCGTCGACCATCTGCAGGTAGCAACAATTAAGGTTAGCATCACTTTATTCCCAGGCTAAAAAATTTATTTTAGCAACTGCAGAGCTGCTGATATTTGTTAATATATGTATTGAATTTTACTGTGATTTGAGTTTTCATATTGGAGTCTAGATTGTTGTTGATTTCTAAACGTCCAAAAAGTGCCGAAATGCTGGCGAATATTTTTTAGAAAAATCCTGCCCAATTTTTCCAGTTTCTGCCCAAAATGCTGGCGAATTTATTTCTGCCTGTGTTGACTTCCGTTCATCTATATTTTGTAAAAGAATCTGCTTCTTGTTCATGTATTTTTTGTAGTAGAAACTGCTTGATCTGTCATTTTCTTGATTAAAGATGTGGGTTGTGGATTTTATGTGGTTCCTTAGATCAATAGAATGTTTTTTGGGTAGTTGAGGTATATGTACTTCATTATTTAATGTTGCACTATGTCACCTTTTATGTTCTGAAGTGTAGTCACATTGTATCATATACTTGTTGCTATTCTTGAGGGATGTAGTTTAGTATTCTTGCTGCTAGAGAAGTCAATTTGAATGCAATGCTGCTGATGACTTTTGTCTGTCATTTTCTTTTCTGTTTCTTCAATTTCTTTCCCACTTATGTGCATATATTGACAGTTGACATGATATGACAAGGTTTACTAGACTATTATAGGTGAAACCAGTCCAACATTGGATTTATAAAGGCATAAGAATTTAATTGTGGTTCTTAGATTGCTAGTATTATGGATGTTTTCATATTATCTTCCGCATCAGTTTTCTAGTACTTTGTCATTGTTTGTAAATTGTGTTTAAGTGGAACAGTTGAAACATAGTTGGAGTGTTTAAATGAAACATAGCTAAGTTGAGGTGTCCATATGAATTTTGGCGCCAAGTTAGAGGGGCCGCATATGGGTTTGGTCTTGTGTATTTGTCAATTTGTTTAATCTTACCATGTGTCATGACATTAATATACATATCTTTAAATGAAATCCTTTTATAGAACTTTTGCTAAATTGTTTGTTTTTTGATTATTTGTAGGTGGAGAACTTGAAGTAGGCGACCAAAGTGATGAAGATCTTACTTAGGAGTATTAGGTTGATTCATGATGAAACTAGAAATATTTTATTTTTGTACACTTTGGAAACTTATGTGTTCCAATTCACTGGCAGATATTGTTAAATGTTTTACTTTTATGAATATTACACCTATTATGGATTCTGATTTTGTTTAAAAATGAATTTTTCTCATAAATTATATATATTTCAAGGTATGTTACATATTGCTGGTTTGTATAACTGTTGCAATAGAGATATGATAGGTGTTGCAGTAGCCCATAAAATAATCGTCGCAATATATCACTATAACCGTTGCAATAGCATGAGCCCCAATCGCATAAGCCAAAAGTGACCGTTGCAATAGTATAACGTAATCGTCGCATTAGCATTAAGTAACCGTGCAAAATTATAAAATAATTGTAGCAATAGCCTGAACAACAGTTGATAATGAACTCTATTGTAACGGTTTTTAACCTGTTCTATAGAGTAAAGAATCGTCACAATATCATTCATAGAATAACCGTTGTAATAGGCCATCTTATGCATCGGTTATGAAACCGTTACACAGAACCGTCCCTATAGCTCTATTGCGACGATACCTGTTGTAGCGGCCGCAAAACCGTTGCAATACCTCTACGGCAACAGTTTCAATTCCTGCCGCAACCTGTTTCGGAACTGTCACCATAGGACTAATTTCTAGTAGTGTCTAGAGCTGAAGTTTTTGTTTTTGTAACTGGCGAACTTCAGCTCTAGAGCTAAAGTTTTTATTTTGTAACTCGCGAACTTCAGCTCTAGACTGAAGTTTTTGTTTTGTAACTGTCTAGAGTTGAAGTTATTTAGTTCATTTGTAAAAACTTCAACACTATTTATGTTTGTTTGGGATCTTGGTCATCTATATTTTGTTTGTAATTATGCAACAAGAAAAGAGAACGAGAGTATGCACAAATCTAATAACTCATCATCATTCACTGATTAGTAAAGTCACCAATTTCAACAAAAATCTTGCAACTGAAACTAATGTGTCTCTGAACTAATTGGTTACATCAACAAGTAACGTAGTCTAAATTTACTATTACATAGCTTTGAAAGAAGAAAAAGGGAATGATAATACAAGGGTCAAAATACAGATGACCAAGATCCCAAACAAACATATACACCAAGAATCTACTCATCTAATATAGTTACAGCTAGTTATTTAGTTCATTTGTAATTATTTGTAATTTGTCTTTAAATAATCTGATAAACATATTTATGGCAATCATCCCATGAACTGAAGTTCCATAGCAGCACCAACAGCAGCAGAAGAAAGAAGAAGAAGAAGAAGAAGAAGAAGAAGAAGAAGAAGAAGACGGAGGAGGAGAAGGAGAAAGGGTGAAGAGAAGGAGAAAGGGGGCTGAAGTTATTTAAAAAGTGGGTAAAAGTTAAAAGTTTTTAAAAAAAATGGGTATAGGTTAAATGGGGGCGACCAAATAGGACGCCCCGTGCAATTTTAACGGTTTCACCCGTAGAAAACTTTAGCATTTCATCTTCAAAGAATTTTAAAACTCCAAGAACAATTTCTAGAGTGTTGAACCAAAAAAATTTCATACTCCAGTAATTGTTCCTGGAGTTCTTTCATGTTTTAGGTGGGAGTATATTGGGAGAAATTCAAAAATAGCCAGATTTACAACTGGTCATTCAAAAATAGCTCAATTTCAAAAGTAATCGAAATTTAACCACTTTTCATGTAAAGATAAATCTGAGCGAAAACATTGTTCAAAACCCGAAAAATACGTCAGTATATTATACTGGAGTTCCAGCATAAGTATGTTTGAACTCTAGCATATTATACTGGAGTTCCAGGATAAATATGCTGGAACTCCAGCATAATATGATGGAGTTCCAGCATAATATACTAGAACTCCAGCATAATATACTGGAGTCCAGCAAGTATAATTGTCCAGTATAATATACTAGAGTTTGGAGCACCGGTGCTCCAGTCTCCAGTATATTATACTGGAGTCAGCTATGTATACCGGTCCAGCATAATATGCTGGAGTTCATACACAGGTGCACCGAACTCCAGTATATTATGCTGGACCGGTCTCTGTTGCAGCAAAATAGTGGCTATTTTTGAACGACCAGTCCGAAAACTAGTTATACCATGCTATTTTTACGAGTATATTCGTCTAGACATGTATTTTTGCATTAACAAGGCTACTTCGCCAATACAATTTAAAAGTTGGTCGTAAAAATAGCACGGTATAGTTAGTTTTCGGATTGGTCATTTAAAAATAACCAGCGTTTACGAAGTTAATGAAAAATAGCCACTATTTTGCTGCAACAGAGACTAGTCCAGCATAATATACTGGAGTTCGGTGCACCTGTGTATGAACTCCAGCATATTATGCCGGACCAGTATGCTTTGCTGATTCCAGTATAATATACTGGAGACTGGAGCACCGGTGCTCCAAACTCC
This sequence comes from Nicotiana tabacum, assembly GCF_000715075.1. Classification (NCBI taxonomy): domain Eukaryota; kingdom Viridiplantae; phylum Streptophyta; class Magnoliopsida; order Solanales; family Solanaceae; genus Nicotiana; species Nicotiana tabacum. The sequence continues at coordinate 181,405,483 of NC_134087.1, read as the reverse complement.
AGTATATTATACTGGACAATTATACTTGCTGGAACTCCAGTATATTATGCTGGAGTTCTAGTGTACTGAACTCCATCATATTATGCTATAGTTCCAGCATACTTATCCTAGAACTCTAGTATAATATGTTGGAGTTCAAGCATACTTATGCTGGAGTTCAAGCATACTTATGCTGGAACTCCAGTATAATATACTGGTGTATTTTCCGGGTTTTGAACAGTATTTTCGCTCAAATTTATCTTTACATGAAAAGTGACTAAATTTCAATTACTTTTGAACTGGGCTATTTTTGAACGACCAGTTGTAAATCTAGCTATTTTTGAATTTCTCCCAAGTTGGCCGAACTCTAGTAGCCGAATCAAAAAGTGTCTATTTATCCATCATTCACAACTGGTCCGCTTAATTAGAAGTTCATTGCATAAATGGTAGTTAAACTCATCGTGTCTTTATCCCTTACAGAAAAAGATGAACATAAGAACATTGACATTCTCTACGAGATATTTTGAATTTTGCCTGAACATCAAGAATCATGAATTTCATGATATACATGAACTCCAAATATTCAACTTTGGCAGCTGACTAGCTAAAAGTGTACTCGCATGCAGCATTCGTAAATTCTACACATGCCATAAATATCATATTTTCACATCATAACTGGCTCATGCTCGGTGGTGCTTGTATTTCCTGGTAACAAAATTTGTAAGAATAAAAGTGATTTTTCGAGCTGGGCTCCGAAAGCACATGTGGATAAGCATTAAGCAGGCATTTAGAAGACTATATAAAAGTGGGTCCGATCAAAAAAGATACTCTTAACAAAAACATTAAGCTAGAACTGATCAAGATCAATAGGAAGCTAATAATACATTCTTGGTCTTGCCTGGGAGTTCGAGTCTCATCTCTGACATAGTCAAAGGAAAAGAGGACCTTTGATGAATTGCCTGATATACTCACACACTAAGTACTGAATCCTAGATGTAGCATGCTGCCTTCGTGTGAATCTTGAAATGATCATTGTTCATTACAGCATCTTATAAGCCCTTGTTCCATCATATGAAGAAAAGACGATCGATGGTCCATTGTCATGATTCTAAGTTACTCATACCTCCATCGACACGGAAATATGATTTGAATACCTGACGAAGAATCTTTCGTTTTGTTGAATCAAGCATGTTTGCTCTATGTCCCCTATAGACTCCAAGCCTCAGCATTTCTTTCCCCTCTTTGACAGCTCGTTTTCTCACATCTGTCAGTGAACTCGCTTCCATGGAATCCACACTTGTCTTGCATTCAGATTTCTCTGCTACATTTTCTGCTTGCTCCTTGCTGTTTTTGGCATTATCATCGTTCGGTCGGCTATCCTCGTTATTATCAGGACTCTTGTTTCCCCACCACCTATATGTTACAGTAGACAAGCCATCCGATGGAAACCCATACTTGAATTCATCATAATTGACTGAAGTTCCTCTTGTCAAGTTAGAGACACGGAAATGCAGTAAACTTCCAGATTGAGCAATCCTGGTACCTTGCTGCTGTGAGAAAGCTCCCGCTTTCAGCATTTCCACTGTGGAGCTAATACTCTTGTTTTGCAATGGGGAGCCCCTACATTAAAATATTCTCAATAGACGCTAATGATTTATACACTTCTGTTTTGTAGTACAGTAGTTTGAAGATAATGCAATTGATATTACAAAACTCAGGATTGGCTCAGAAAAAAATCCATGTAATATTTAGTAGGGTAATAAGAGAATACATTTATTATAAGCTAAATCGTCTAAAATTGTAATATGGACGGTTTTGTTATTAAGGAAAAATAATCTTACATTTGGTTAACTACGTGGATGGACTGAAATTGGAATCAAACTTTTGGGGACAATAATGTTCTTAATCTATCAAAGTTTATGTTATTTAATCTACACCTAATTCTTAAATAAAGATAAAAACTATAAATAATTTAACACATGAAATAAGACATAATAAATGTGTAAAAAGTTAAGAGTTAAGACATTAAATAAACAAATTATAATCAAATAATTTTTATTATATATATAATTGAGGGACATTAAAGAGGTGATGTGGCAGCCTCTAAAGCCAGAATTTGTATTTATCGTTTTCCTCAATTGTTTGTTATTTTCTCCTTATGTTGATTTTTAAAAAACCCAAAAACCACCTCTGTAATGTTTGGTCCATACTAAAAGACCGAAAAGTCACGTCTATTACACATCAATTCCTCATAAATAAATCAATGTGTAAAGATCAGTTTCAATAAAACAATCGTTTTCACCTATTCAAAGCCGATCAAAATGCCTTATTAATAAAGAACCGTTTCCCTTTTTTTTAGAACAAGCCTCACAAATTTTTCTATCAACTATAAATCCCATAAGCCACCATCAGAAAAATAGGAAAGAAACTTGAAAAAGAATAAGGAACAAGAGGAACTGTTATGAAGAAGACTTGGAAGAACGTAACATTCACATTTTTTCATTTTTCTTACATTTTTGAATGTGGTATGTCTGCTTCCATTATTTTGTCCCTTTCGGTTTGATTCTTTTGTTTTAACTTTTGCTATTTAATTTCTATTTATAAATTAGGATGTGTCAGTATATTGAGTTAACACATTGCTAATACTGATGGGTAAATTAATTTTGTACTTTCCCTTTCGGTTTGATCTTTCGTAGAAATTTTTGCTTTACTGATGGGTTTTTAATTAATTTTGTTCTTTTGTGTTTGATAGATTTTCATATAATGAAGGCTCCAACATCTGAAGGCAAATCGATAACAAAGTTGCCCATATACACGAGCAAAAGTTGTATATGATTTGAAGGTTTCTCATGCTTTAAACTCTGATTTTATTATTTTGTATGTGTAAGACTTCAAATTTTCTTCTCCTTTTTATCATATTTTTTTTGTTAAATTTGTCTTCTTTTTTGCAGTTGCTTCTTTGGGTGTTCATATTATGTTGTTCTTCTGCTAATGATTATGCATATATATGGAAAGAGCAATAACCATAAAGTTAGTATTTAATGTTATGATAAAATATCGAAGAAAAAAGTGTTTGCCGTTCTCTCTTTCTTCTTCTTTTTCATGCAACTCTTGCCATTTTGAATTTACATCTTACCCTAATGTTAGGGAGCGCTTTACCCCAATGTGGGATTTCCCAGCGCGAATCCGGATTAGTTGGGCTCCAATGTGGGTACCGAATACCGGGTGAGAATAAAAAAAAAGAGTTTACATCTTACCCTCTAATAACTAGCACATGTTTAAAGAAAAGAAAAAAATTGCAGAACCGTTTCCTCTTTAGAAGATCTCATCCAATTAGTTTTTTTATTTTTTTCTTTGGGTATAATTATCTAATGCATCAAGATCTTTTAGTATACCCTTACATAACTTTTTTCTTTACAAAAACGAAAATAAAATAGAAATATGAGTGTACGTAGACACTTTTATTATGAGCAACTTATAAAATGATTATACATTTTACTCAATGTATAGAAAAACTTACAATTACTCTGAAGATGTTAATTAAAGAGAGACAATTTTACCTTTTCTTTGCTTAATTAATTTTATTCCATTATTATTAATATTATTTACTCCCTCCATTCATTTTTAGTTGTCCACTTTTGACTTTATACTCCTTTAAGAAAAAATAAATGAAGTATGTATTTTACAATTTTACTCATAATAATGATAGCATCTTCAAAAGTTTTGGGGAATGAGTAGTTAATGATAAGGGTAAAACAGGAAAAAAAATTATCTTTCTCGTGATTTAGTATAGTGGACAAATAAAAGTGAAAATGTATTTTTAGTATAATAAGAGTGAACGGAGGGAGTATGAACAATATTTAATTAGAAATAGAAAGTAAACAGACATAACAATTTTCTACTTATTGAATAGATTATTTAGTGAGGAATAAACGTGTATGCATGCGTGTGTTACCTTTTTTTTTTGTGGGAATGTACGTTTAATTTAATAGTCCCTTAGTGTATTTTACTATATTACCCCTAATTAATATTTTAGTACACACCCCTGGATCTATGGTATAGATGTAAAATGGTAGAATGTCTCTTGGATTTCTCAAAAAGTCAAACTGGACAAGTAAAAGTAGATAATTTTTTAGTATAGTAAACAAGTAAAATTAGACAAAGAGAATACATTTGTTTCTTATTTATGGTACTATAAAATTTTCTTATTCTTCTATATCAACTATCAATTAAATTCAAATAATTAAAAAAAAATATTTGACCGCCCGAAGCGCGGACTAATTAACTAGTTTAATAAATATAAGTATAACATTACATTTGGTTGGTGCATAGATCAAAATTCGGTTCCAACGTAGCCTCCCACATCATATCAAAGGGGTAAAATCTATCTTTTTGGGCTTTATATAGTTGAATTTTGATCAGTGTATACGCAATGCCACCTGTCACACGATATTGAATAATATGAAAATACCCTATTTTGCTAATATGTCAAGCGTATAATAAAACACCAAATTACTATATGGAAATGTAACCTGGTGTATCAGATTTTTAGAAGTAATGTGATCTCTTACATAGTATCTAATCGGCATATATCAAATATGCAACTGTTACTATGGTGGTACATCCACCCCCATTACCAATATCGCCACCACATCCCCCCTCCCTTCCCACTCCTTTGTCACACTAATCAATTGAACAAATGAGTCAAATACATAATCAAGCCGTACTCGTTCACGTGATTCTAAAGTGAGTCACAGGGTAAAGCTGCATGTACCCCTCAACTGTCTACTGCAGTATATATCAAACAGAGAACTAGAACATATAAGGCAATGTAAAGAGGATTGTTCAGAATGACAACGTATTGCATTCCTATTAACTATAATTATTTCCACCAAGCTCCAGTAAGAATCTCTCTACAAGCTTCACTCCCAATCAAGCTTTCTAAGCCCACACAATTTGTTTTCTAACGAAAATTTTGGCTGTGGATATTGCATTCAGTTCAGTTCCCAACCTGAGAACCATATAGCCAGATGATCTGGTACTAATATGGTTTAAGGTTGACAGGCTTCTTGAATGATAGTAGCTTTATGGAATATAACCATTAGTGCACAAACAACTGCTTGGAAGTGTCCCGTCTGTTAATACAAAATTCATACTGAAAATTTTAAATCTGAATGGTACAAGGGATAGCTGTGCAGATACTTCAGTAAAGGTTTTAACTTTGGAATTTCTATCTTCTACGACAGCCCTTAGGGAAGATGACAGAAACTAGGCCTGAGATTACTCATGAGCCCTGACACATCAAGTAAACTGGTAAAGTTCCTCGTGTTCTTAATCAATCATTAAGAGCCTTACTGAAACATCCAACATTGGAAAGATAAAAGGTCATGCTCGAAGCAGCATTTCCAGTATCAAGTCCAAAAGTGGACTGATGCAACTACTTTGAGTATTTAACTCGTTTAACTGATCAGATTCGATAGCCATTTTCTATGAAGTAGTTTATTGATATGATCAGGCATAATAAAAGTTGGACTCCGCTAACAAAAGTATAACATGTAAATGACTTACGGAAATGATGAGATTGCAGAACTGGCTAAAGAATCATGCTTCTCTCCAGCAGCTTTAGGGAATTCCACAGATCGCTCCTGTTTTTCCCTCGATGCCTCCTTCTTTATATCTTCAATACTCTTTCCAGAGATGACCTGAAAATCTCAAATAAATACAGATGCATAAACAAGCATCGCACAAGCATTTCATTGGATCCCACTACCACAATGTTTAGGCTAACAGTCAAAATCGAATACGTGAATCATATCTTAAAATTGACTGTAGTGCAAGTGTCGTAACAACCTGGTAAAAGGTTACGGGCTCCTTCAGGCAGACTTCAAGTGATGTGAGTGCTTAAAATTTACCGTGCAATGATCATGCCTATTGGTGCGCAGTGAACAGTATTATATAAATAGTTTTCTATAATTAGATCAATAATATTTGATCTGACAAGAAAAATATCACAATATAAAGTTTGAAAGGGTCACAAAAACATTCTACCATCTGGAATCAAAAAGGTATTCTTTATCATAGAAGAACCAAAGCAACAGGCAACAGTGCTGGTATGATAAATCTTGCATTTTCTCCGCATTGTTGGGACTCTATGTTCAAGAATTTCAGTCAATATATACTCAACATCAAAAGGGAGATAAAAGTTATGTTCCTTCCCTAAGCTCCAGTTAACTATCAAATGTTTTGTTTCTTTCATCCATTTACCCTTCTAGCTACACCCCACCATAAAAAATCATGTTTATAATATATTTTGCTAGCATCACAAAACTGTCAAAATGTGAGTTGCAATCTTTTTAGAAGTTTAATGGGAAAGATCCCCACCATAAATAGTTTGACCGATAAGCTGCCGAAATGTGAAAAGTTTAGCAGCCTAGTGTGAACTTATTGATTATTTCTTCTCTTAGTTATGTAGCAATAAAATCTCTTAAGGGAATAATGTTGATGCTTCGAAATAGAGAAACTTCACTTTTCAAATGAGTACAACAAATCATCCTTGTATAGCCTACCTTTCGATACGGCCACCTCACCAGACCATTCTCATAGCATATTTTCTTCAGGACACTTGCACAAACACCTAGAAGATAGATGCCAATTAGATCAAATGTTCTTGTAATATTATGTAAAAGAAAGTGGAGATTGGCAAACATTGTCACAACTGAGCTTACAGTTAAAAAGTAGAAATTGACGAACATAACAGTTCAAAAATAGTATGATCAATTATTCTCTCCTTGTTCTCCCAAAAAAAAAAAAAAAGAAGTAATATGGTCAAGTCCTGAAGTGTAATGTATAAACTGTCATTTGCTTATGAAACTGACTGTAATGAAATGGGGTATTGGGGGGGGGGGGAGGTTTAGGACATCAAAGGGAAGTATAACAAGAAACAGCTAAACATGCAACACCAACAAGCAATTCAAGATTTTATGACTTCTTTTCGTAACAACTGGAATGCCGGTTTTTGGGGGTCTAAGTTACTTGCTCATAGTTGTTAATATGTTTCATCCTTTCAGACACTTGATTCCTGGATTTGAAATTAGTCAAAACGGAATTACAAAATTTTTAGTGCACATAAACATTGTGACTCGGTGAGAGTCATTAACTTTTTCAAGTGCAATAACAATATTCAGACAACATACTGCCTCTTGAAAGTGCTCTGGTGCATATGAACATGTCATTGTGAAAAAATAGAATAAGTGGAAAAGCAAATGATATAAGAAATATCAATGCAGATCAAACTTCTAGAGTAGCTACTTCAGACATTATCGGATTTTTTAGCAGAAAAAGGAAATCTAGTTGATATTCTAACAAGAGAGGTTAGCTTAGTTATTGAAACGACTCTACTTCTAACGCGTAGGTCAGAAATTCAGAATTCCAGCCATACCAGGGAGTAGGCAGACAGAGGCGGAGCTAGAATTTCAACCTTATGTGTTCTGAAATTTAGAAGGATGACTTAAGTGTTAATAACTGGGTTCTAAATTTAATATTTGTACATATTCAATAAATAAATCTAACACAAATAAACTATTTAAACAAAAGCTATTGCATTCACCCGAACCCGTCACCGGGCTACTAGCTCCGCCCCTGTAGGCAGACAATCACGGTTTATCGCCGGGGGTGTGGTGGGTTAAAAATGTCTTGAGATTTAGGATACCTCATTCTTCTCCAAAATCCACTATCACAACTTCCATATCTGTTTATTGTTTGGTTGGTGCTCAATTTATAATGGCCGAGTTGCTATTAAATGGTTAAAAGCATTTCTTTGTGGACGGCACTGCACGGATGCAGTCATACTCGTGCATCATAGGAGGAAATTATTCTGAATGTCTCCATTTTTTCTCTATATCCAGTTTTCATAATAACACCAAGGGTTGTGCTGGGATAGATGGGTCCCTCCACCCTTAATCAGAGACTCGGGTTCGAGCCTGACCTGGCATGGAGAAACTCCGTTTTATGGGCCCTACGCTGCTCAAATCTGGATTAGTTAGCTAGTGGGTAGCAGATACCATATGGTTATACCCCAATCAAGCTACATTGCAGCAACTATTTTCCAAATTTCAACTACTTTCCCAGACCCATGACAACACACAAACAGATAAAAATTTATATTAAACTAGATAGATATAGTGGGAAGTAGCAAGTTATTCTATGAGTTAATCGAGCTGCAAACAAACTGAGCCGAACACGATAAATAAATAAATTAATAAACCACTAAACTAATAGTTTTAGGTTTAGCCTACAAACATCATTTTTAAGCCAGTAACACAGAATATCACTGCACCTATTACACTTTTGCAGCAGTGAGTATAAACTTAAGTAACGTTTATTTTAGAGTTTACATTTGTAAAAAAAATATTTGTCTGAGCTGGTTTTTGCAAAAATTAGCCAAAAATTCAAAATCTGAATTTGCAACTCTAAAACAAACAGCACCTAAGTATAAATATATCTTGAGGAATTATTATTATTTTCCGAAGGTGAAGGGAAAGGAGGATTACCTAGGGATTCAGCAGCATCAGAGAGAGGCAAATTGAACAACTTGGAGACCTGATCGAACGATATTGATTTTGGGTCGGTACTTGGGTTTGGAGTCGGATTCTGAATCGGGTTAGAAATTGGACCTGAACCCTGCAGATTACTCATGTTGTATTGGACCCGCGGCTGAGTCAGAGACGATGATAAATAAATGTTGGCTAATTCGGTAATTTTTGCCCTTTCAGGATTTTTTGTCGGCTAGTTAATTCTCTATGAAAAATAATTTTAACATTGTATCACCATTAAATAATTACAATATTTAGTTGGATTAATTAAGAAATTAATTTCCGGGTAACTAATGTAGCATTTTGTTGATCGTATAAAATATTCTGGCATAATTATTGCATTATTTGGTTTGTAATTAATCGATATCTGAATTAAGTTATACATGATTAAATTTATTATTGTAAGCGGGATTGAATATTTAATAAAAATGTGTATTAGCAATACGAAGATCAAAGTACTTAAAAGAGTGTGTGTATCGGTAGAAAATAGTAATACATTAGTAATGAATAACTGGACATTCTACATAAAAAGCAAATTTTAATTGAATTCAAAAATGCACTCATCAATCTTTAAATTCTCGGTCCACCTCTGATTGTGAATGCTTTCCCGTTCTTTATTACTCCTATATTCTGTCTTCTCTAAACTTTGGATGCAAGTCCCAGCATTAAAGACAACTATTTGAACAGTTTGTTGCGTGCTTCAATGTAAATGGTGCTACTTTATAGTATTTGTTTATATTCCGATTTTACAATCTTTTACCCTGTCAAAACCAATAAAATTGACTAACGCTTGCATTCTACTGCCTAATAATACAAAACAACAACCAACAATTCATATAATTACAATGCTTAGCATATTTGTAATGAATTTACAAATTGATGAGGTCACGCGTGGATAGAGATAAGAGATAGGTACGTCATGTTGGGAGTCATGAGGTGGCAGGCAGTGTCAAAGACTTTAAAAATGCTACTCCCTCCTCCGTTTCAATTCACGTAAACTCATTTGATTGGACACGAAGTTTAAGAAAACCGAGAAGACTTTTAAATTTGTGGTGTAAAATAAAGCACATATATTTTGTGTGGCTATAAATCATTGCATAAAAGTAAATTGTTTCCAAATAGAAAAAGTGATTATTCTTTTTGGCACGGACTAAAAAAGAAATATGTTCACCTAAATATAAATTGAAACGGAATGAGTAGAATTCAAATAAAATGTACGAATGTCATACCTGCGATTCAACGATAGCAGTAGAGTCTGGGAATTTGAACAAGAGGATCTCGAAAAAAAGAAAAAAAAAAAAAGGTGCTGCATACTAGAATCTTTACCTTATCTTAAAAGAATTGAAGAATACATTAATAAACAAGAGAAAATGGTTTTTTGAAACCCGTTGCATCCACCTAGCTCCAACTGCTGGATGGGTAAATAAAATGTATGATATACTTGTAGGGACCGTTTGATTTGAAGATAAGTTATATATGAATTGGTAATGTAAAGATTAATAATTTAAGGATTAATATTACGTGAATTAATAGTACATGAATTATTTCTTGTTGGATGTTTGGTTCATTATGCTAAAATTCGGAATACCTTATCATCTAATTTATTTATTTATTTTTAAAGGAAATATAATAAATTTATTATACTCTAGGATATTTTGTCTTCATAGACTTCTTGGGAAAAAACAAAAGATAGTTTTATCATTTTGTTGTTTTATCCATGTATAGCTTATATATGAATTAGTTATTCCATATTAGTGGTGGAATAAGATAATATACCAATTGGTGTATAAAATAATATACGAATAAGTTATCTACATTTGAAATCACAACCAAACAATGTATTAACTCAATACAAGTTCTTACACCATGAAAAATTATCTTATATACCATATCAAACTATTTCTTTAATAGTGTAAGGCCTTTTAGAAAAAACTGTTCTAAGTTATAACTTAATGGGTAGAATGGACTCCAATTCAATGACCATCATTTTGAGCATCTTTTGTAAATACCCATTTTTCTCGTTAGCTTCTTTCAACTAGAGTATCATATCTCAACTCCTTGAAAATCTGTCATATTAATATATACCTCCTCTTATGATCCGTTCGTTAGGAGCAAAGAAATCAAGTGAAAACAATTCGTTCATTTCTAAGGACCCAAAAATACTTTCCTAGTTCTCCTTGTTCTAGGCAACAAAGAGATAACATGGGGAAGAAAGTCATGATGAGAAGTCAAGCTGCTAATTTCCAATTACAAAAGATATCCAAGAATAATTCTCATCATAATCACGAGAACAAGAAAGACCTCAACAACTTGATAAAATTCTTGAAACCCAAAGTATATATTACTGATTCTTCTAACTTCAAGAATCTTGTTCAACAACTTACTGGCAATGGAAATAGTCCAAGAATCTCATCCCCGCCTCAAGAAAATAGCCAACAAGTAACCATAGATTCATCATCAGAAGGAAGCCAAGACATGGATTTTTCTGAAGAATATAAGAGGATGGAGTCGTGGCTATTGGAGATGGAGTCATATTCTGATTATCAGTATGTGGGGTACGATGTCCCTTTGGTTCAAGAACAAGTTTCTCTATATGATTGTGATTATGATTTATTCAGTCTTTTGTGATATTGGCTCCCTCATGCTGTGCATATTAATTAAGTGAAATTCATATATATCTAGCTATAGTTAAGTGTAAAGTGATCCAAGGTGCATATTTTGTATAAAGATAGATAATTGTTGTATATTTATATATGTTCAAGAAGTTTACATATATTTTGCTCAGGTACATCCCTAGTTGTATTGCAAATATCATAGAGTCCATTACTCAAATGGTCACTCAACTATCCCAAATTATCTCGTAAAGTCATTTTACTTTTGTTTGTAACAACAAAGTCACTGAACTATTCCTATTGCACTCAGAAGGTCACTCAACTAGATTTTCCAAATTTTGAATTGCCAAATACCTATTTTACCCTCTAAATTATAAACATTTATCTTCTTTTTTTAAAAAAAAGAAAAACTTTTTAATATTATGATTTTCTCTTTTTAATTTATATTATGGACTTAACTATAAAATAAATAAATATTATTTATAAATTAAAAAAAATAGTATTAAGCAGATATAATGCTGGAATAACAAAATAATGAGTATAGTAAAACAATAATTAGAATAATATGTTAGTAATAATAATTTTAGTATTAACAACAAAAATTCAAAATTTATTTACACAATTCAGAATGAATAAAAATAAAGGTTGTACAATATATATTCCATGCAAGTAATATAAAAATAATTATTTAAATAAAGGTATTTTTATAATATACATTATATATTCTTAAAAATTATGCTCAATTATATTATTATATTTCTACCAACTTTCCGACAACACAAAGTTATATCACTGGAAAGCAGAGGAACTATCTGTATATGGTAAAATATGCTATGTTAAGTCGTGCATGGAATATATATAATATAATTGAGCATAATTTTCAAGAATATATAATGTATATTATAAAAATATTTTTATTTAAATAATTATTTTTATATTACGTGCATGGAATATATATTTTACAATATTTATTTTCTTTCATTCTGAATTGTGCAAATAAATTTTTGAATTTTTGTTTTTAATATTAAAATTATTATTACTAACATATTATTCTAATTACTTTTTTACTATGCTCATTATTTTGTTATTCCAGCATTATATATGCTTATATACTTTCTATTTTTTTAATTTATAAATAATATTTATTTATTCTATAGGTAAGTCCATAATATAAATTAAAAGAGAAAATCATAATATTAAAAAGTTTTTTTTTAAAAAAAAAAAAAGAAGATAAATATTTATAATTTAGAGGGTAAAATAGGTATTTGACAATCCAAAATTTGAAAAATCTAGTTGAGTGACCTTCTGAGTGCAATAGGCTAGTTCAGTAACTTTGTTGTTACAAATGAAAGTAAAGTGACTTTAGAAGATAATTTGAGATAGTTGAGTGACCATTTGAGTAATTAACTCAATATCATATTGTTGATCTCATTCTGATACATCCCAAACTTTGTTCGGTAGTGTCATAACATTTCTTTTGTCATATTATGTCTAAGGACTTTACCGGTGTATGACCAAAATGGAATTAATTATTCTACTTATGGAAATTAATATTCCGCACTTTGGATTAATCATTAAGGTTTGATACAATTTTATGCTGAAGATTTTGATGGAGGATTTAAACAACTATACCATATTCTTTTGAGGTAATACCCTAAACCCCCTTAAATTATAATATTTTTGTCAGTTTCCTACTTAAATTATTCGAACACGAAATTGAAATAATAGTTTTTTGGACTTAAAATACGTTTATACAATTAAAAAAAAGTTACATTTCTAACTAAAACGTAGTATTATACTGCGTTTTAGTTTAACGAAAAGTTAGTTGTTAAAGTAAAACGCAGTATAATACCGCGTTTTACTAAAAAAATATTTTTTATAGGAAAACACAGTATAGTACTATGTTTTATGAAAACGTAATATTATACTGCGTTTTCCTATAAAAACAAATATAAGCTCGTCTTCTTCCCCACGATAGAACCACGTAAAAATAGTACGGTATAGCCAGTTTTCGTACTGGTCATTCAAAAATAGTCAACGTTTACGAAGTCAATAAAAAATAGCCACTATTTTGCTGCAACAGAGACCGTTCCAGCATAATATACTGGAGTTCGGTGCACCTGTGTATGAACTCCAACATATTATGCTGGACCGGTATACTTTGCTGACTCCAGTATAATATACTGGAGACTGGAGCAACGGTGCTCCAAACTCTAGTATATTATACGGGACAACTATACTTGCTGAAACTCCAGTATATTATGCTGGAGTTCTAGTGTACTTATGCTGGAACTCCATCATATTATGTTGGAGTTCCAGCATACTTATGCTGGAACTCCAATATAATATACTGGTGTATTTTTCGGGTTTTGAACAGTGTTTTCGCTCAAATTTATCTTTACATGAAAAGTGGCTAAATTTCGATTACTTTTGAAACTGGCTATTTTTGAACGACTAGTTGTAAATTTGGCTATTTTTGAATTTCTCCCCAGAACCACTGGTTTTATTTTAAACCCCCGCCCCCTCCCTTCTGCTGGTCCCCCCTCAGATTAAAAAAATTCCTTGGGCCCCACCCGTCACACAAAAAGTGAAGAGCATAGGTCACGCATACAACCTAAGCCTTCGATTATTGTGGATTCCTTCTTTCGGGCTCAAAATTTCAAATTTCTGACATTTCAAAAAACATAAATCGAGGTATTCCTATTTAGTTTATGTCAAAACTCGTAGAGCATATGCATATTTATTTTCTTGAATGTGTTTTCACGTTGATTTGTGTTATATTTGCGATTAAATTTGTATGTTATGTTTATCCGGATTAAATTATTATTGTTTTAAAAAAATAGTTAAAAGTTAAGAAATAATTTTTATTGTTAATAAAATTGTTCATAAATATCTTTTATTGTTTTATATGTAATTTCGTGAATGTTATGTTTATATGTTTGTGGTTTTTATTTAGTTTAGATTATTTATTTGCTTAAAGAATATTGGTCATTTAGCGTAGTAAAATATATAGCCTTTTAGCGTAGTAAAAAATAGAGCCTTATGTCATTACCCGGATTTCCTACCATCGGGTGTCGTGATGGCGCCTACTATCGGAGCTAGGCAAGCCAAATATTTAAAACACCTTTCCTGCTTTCTTTCAAACAATATAATAAACGAGACAAAATTTAAGCGGAAGACTTTAAATCTAACGCAACTGAAAACCAAAAGTGCGGAAGTTTAATACACATCACTACCCAAGGTCTGGTGTCACTAGCTCACGGACTACTACAGAATACTACAAACAATGTCTGAAAGGAAATACATCATGTTTGTCTGATACAAGATGAACAAACGAAAAACATGGAAAGGGACTTCGGCCTGCGAACGCCGGCTAGGCTACCTCGAGAGTCCCTGGACTGAAGATAGCTCCCAGAAGTCCTACTGATGTGGTCCGTAAGCTGCTCCCTGATCTGTGCGCAAAAATGCATAGAGTGTAGCATCAGCACAACCGACCCCATGTGCTGGTAAGTGCCTGGCCTAACCCCGGCGAAGTAGTGACGAGGCTAAACAGGACCTACCAAAATTAACCTGTACAGATATATATACAAGTGCAAGAAAAAAAAACAATAACAAGATAATACAAAGTAAAGCTAGGAGGGGACATGCTATCGGGGAGTAACAGGTAAAAATGAAATATCAGAAATAAACAGAAGAAACTACGGTTCCCATGATATATATATATATATATAAGTGGACGGCGTGCCACACGATCCCATAATATCATATATAAGTGGACGGCGTGCCACACGATCCCATAATATAATTCGAAACATCTGATTTTGTAAGGAGAGTCCCATTAGGGGAAATCAACAACATATCACTCTAACCCGGCAAGGGTACAACCAACAGCCCAAAATATCCCGACAAGGGAGAGTATATATATCGGTCTACACATCCCGGAAAGGGAGTAATCACAACACATTCTCTTTTTAAATCCATTCTTCCTCAACTAACACATTCATGTTCGAGCTAACACTCCAAAAGTACACCAATCATAATTTTACCTCAACCATTCACATTATATGAAACTCATCAAATAAACAAGGAGGTTGTGTCACGTTATTCGAATTAAAAGCAATTAAGACTCACGGTCATGCTAGACTCTGGTGCATAGATAACCGTCACCATGCCTATACACCGTACTCCACATTAGCAAGTAGCAAATAACATCCTAATCTTATTCCCTCAAGCCAAAGTTAGAACAAACAGTTACCTCGAATGCTCCAAACTCAACTCACGCTTCTAGTATAGCTTTACCTCTTGATTCCACCACCAATCCGCTCGAATCTAGTCATACGTTACTTAATCACATTAATAATTACTAAATGAATCACTCCCATGCATGAAAATAAATTTTACAAGGTTTTTTCCAAAATGGTCAAAAATACCCCCGGACCCACGTGGTCGAAACTCGAGGTTCGGACCAAAACCCGGTTACCCATTCTCCCACGAGTCCAAATATATGATTTGTTTTGAAATCGGACCTCAAATTGAGGTCCAACTCCTCAATTTGTAGAAAACCTAGGTTCTACCCAAACACCCAATTTCCCCCATGAAAATCTTTGTTTTGAAGTTGAAATCATGTTAAAAGATGTTAAGAAGTGAAGAAAATGAGTTAGAATCACTTACCAATCGTTTTGAAGAAGAAAAGTTGTTTGGAAAATCGCCTCTTAGGTTTTGGGTTTTTGAAAAGTGGAAAAATGACTAAAAATCCCGAATTTATACATTTTTCTGGGGGCTGGCGCGGATCGCACAGAAATGCATCGCGGCCGCGCCGAGGGAGGGGAGAAGTGGGCTCTCTCTGAACCCACCCAGCGCGGACCGCACTGATTTGGTGCGCGGATGCGCTGGTCGGCCCTCTGAACCCCACCACGCGGACCGCACAGAAAAGCACCGCGACCGCGTGGCTGCCAGTGCGGACCGCGCGGAAATGGTCGCGGCCGCACTGGGCCTCCAACATCTGAACCTGTATATTTTTCTAAGTCTAAGACCTCCCGGGCCCTACTCAAAACTCACCCGAGCCCTCGGGGCTCCAAACCAAACATTCATATGATCTCGAAAACACCTTACGGACTTACTCGTGCGATCAAATCGCCAAAATAACATCATATACATAGGATCAAGCCTCATAATACATGATTTTCTTTCAACTTTCATAAAAACTCAAATTCCCCATTTTAAGTCCGAAACACGTCATATGACGTCCGTTTTTAGCCAAACTTTACAGATAGTGCTTAAAACATATTTAAGACTTGTACCGGGCGTCGGAACCAAAATACGAGCCCGATACCACAGTTTTCTGATCAATTTTCTTCTTCATTTTCCTTAATTAATTTCAGAAAACAATTTCACACAAAAATTTATTTCTCGGGCTTGGGACCTCGGAATTTGATTCCGGGCACACACCCAAGCCCCATATTTTCCTACGGACCCTCCAGGACCGTCGAATCACAGGTCCGGGTCCGTTTACCCAAAATGTTGACCGAAGTCAACATTATGCATATTAATACCAAAATTCATCAAATATTTCACATAATTCACATATTCTAACATAAAAACTTTCCGGCTACGCGCCCGAACTGTGCACGCCAATCGAGGCAACTAAAAGCGAGGTTTTCAAGGCCTCGAAAGTGCGGAACAAGGAAGAACTACGGTGATGACCCTTTGGGTCGTCACATTCTCCACCTCTAAAACAACCGTTCGTCCTCGAACGGACAAAAGAAAGAAGTACCTGAGTCGGGAAATAAATGAGGATAACGGCCCCGCATGTCGGACTCGGACTCCCAGGTCGATGCCTCAGGAGGCTGACCTCTCCACCGAACATGCACCGAAGGAAAACTCTTCGACCTCAACTGTCAAACCTGCCGGTCTAGAATAGCCACCGGCTCCTCCTCATTTGACAGATCCTTTTCCAATTGGACAGTGCTGAAATCTAACACGTGCGATGGATCTCCGCGATACTTCCGGAGCATAGATACATGAAACACGGGATGCACATCTGACAAGCTAGGTGGCAAGGCAAGTCTATAAGCCACCTCTCCCACACGATCAAGAATCTCAAATGGACTGATGAACCTAGGGCTAAGCTTGCCCTTCTTCCCAAATCTCATCATGCCCTTCATAGGCGATACACAAAGCAATACCCGCTCACCAACCATGAAAGCAACATCTCTGACCTTGCGGTCTATGTAACTCTTCTGTCTGGACTGAGCTGTACGAAGTCTATCCTGAATAATCCTGACCTTGTCCAAGGCCTCCTGAACCAGATCTGTACCCAATAATCGAGCCTCTTCCGGCTCAAACCATCCAACTAGAGACCGACATCGCCTACCATACAACGCCTCATACGGAGCCATCTGAATGCTGGACTGGTAGCTGTTGTTGTAGGCGAACTCTGCTAAAGGCAAAAACTAGTCCCACGAGCCTCCAAAATCAATGACACAGGCTCGGAGCATGTCCTCAAGAATCTAAATAGTCCTCTCGGACTGACCGTCCGTCTAGGGATGAAATGTTGTACTCAACTCAACCTGGGTGCCCAACTCTCGCTGAACCGCTCTCCAGAAATGCGAGGTAAACCGCGTACCCCGATCCGAAATGATAGATAGTGGCACCCCATGAAGGCAAACAATCTCCCTGATATAAATCTCGGCTAACCTTTTGGATGAATATGTGGCTGCAACATGAACAAAATGCGCTGACTTGGTCAGCCTATCAATAATGATCCAAACTGCATCAAACTTTTTCCAAGTCATCGGAAGTCCAGTAACGAAATCCATCGTAATCCTCTCCCACTTCCACTCGAGAAGTGCAATCCTCTGAAATAGACCACCAGGTCTTTGATGCTCGTACTTAACCTGCTGACAATTCAAACACCGAGCCACATGCACAACGATGTCTTTCTTCATCTTACGCCACCAATAGTGCTGCCTCAGATCCTGATACATCTTCGCGGCGCCCGGGTGAATAGAATACCGAGAACTGTGGGCCTCCGCTAAGATCAACTCTCGAATCCCATCAACATTGGGCACACAAACTCGCCCCTGCAATCTCAATACACCATCATCATCTAAGGTTACTTTCTTGGCACCTCCACGTTGCACCGTGTCTCTCAAGACACACAAATGGGGATCCTCAAACTGCCGCTCGCGGATACGCTCTAATAGTGAGGAACGAGCAACCGTGCAAGCTAACACTCTGCTAGGCTCAGAAATATCCAACCTCACAAGACGATTGGCCAAGGCCTGAACATCCAAAGCAAGCGATCTCTGGCTGACTGGAATATAAGCAAGACTACCCATGCTTGCGGACTTCCTGCTCAATGCATCGGCCACCACATTGGCCTTCCCCGGGTGGTATAAGATAGTAACATCATAATCCTTTAGCAACTCTAACCACCTCTTCTGCCTCAAATTCAAATCTTTCTGCTTGAACAGATACTGAAGACTTTTGTGATCAGTGTAAACCTCACACGTCACGCCATATAAGTAATGCCTCCAGATCTTCAAGGCATGAACAATGGTTGCCAACTCGAGATCATGAACCGGATAATTCTTCTCGTGGATCTTCAACTGCCTCGAAGCATAGGACTTTGCCTTCCTATATCAACACTGCACCAAGCCCAATACGAGACACATCACAATAGACCGTATATGGCCCTGAACCTGTGGGCAAAACCAATACTGGTGCCGTAGTCAGAGCCATCTTGAGCTTCTGAAAGCTCGCCTCACACTCGTCCGACCACCTGAACTGGGCACCCTTCTGGGTCAATCTGGTCATAGGGGCTGCAATGGATGAAAACCCCTCCACGAACCGACGATAGTAACCTGCTAACCCCTAGGAAACTCTGAATCTCCGCAGTTGAAGCTGGTCGAATAAATCATCAATCCTCGGCAGTGGATACTTATTCTTAATTTTAACCTTGTTCAATTGGCAGTAATCGATGCATATTCTCATCTAACCATCCTTTTTCTTAACAAACAACACCGGCGCACCCCAAGGCGAAACACTGGGTCTAATGAAACCTTTCTCAAGCAAATCCTGCAGTTGTTCCTTTAACTCTTTCAACTCCGGCAGGGCCATACGATATGACGGGATAGAAATGGGCTGAGTGCCCGGGGACAAATCAATACAAAAGTCGATATCCCTGTCGGGTGGCATACCCGGGAAGTCTGAAGGGAAAACCTCAGGAAACTCCCGAACAACGGGCACAAAATCAATAGAAGGGGCCTCCACGCTAGAATCTCAAACATACGCCAAGTAGGCCAAACATTGTAAGCACATGATTTTTGCCCTATATGAGAATTACTCCCAAAAAATTCAAATAAAACAATTTTCCTTTGTGTGCAATTTTTGAATTTTTCGTGGCACTTTTGGATAATTATTTGTATTTTTGTATGTGCATATTTATTTGTTTAAATTAATAAAAATATAAAAATATGTCGCGTTTGCATTTAATATTTAATTAAGTTTGTTTCACAAAATAAAAAATCATAAAAAATAACGTACGTTGCATTTTTAGCATTTAACGTCCAAATTGTGTGATTTTATCGTTAATTGCTATTAAATGTGCGATAATTGTTGTTAGAAGTTAATTAGTTTTTTTTAAGATAATTTTGAGTTTTATAATTTAATCTTAGCATTTTTAGCTTTATTAATTAGGAAATTGAATAAATAGAAAAGAACAAAAATAGAAAAAGACCGGATTGGGCCTTTTCTTCAATTTTAAACCACATGCCCAAAGATACCCAACCTTCCCCTACGACCCGGTCCATTTCGACCCGGATCGACCCAGTCCATAACCCCAAAGACCCAACACCCCTATCTCCCTATCTTTCATTTCACAAAAACAAAAACCTAAAACACTAAACTACCCCCTCTTCTTCTTCTTTCTCCTCCTGCTCCAAGCCCCACCTCCCATGGCTGCCCCTTACCCTCCATCCTCACGTCCAAACAGACCCCCTCACGTCGTCATCTATTTCTTCACCTCCAAACGACCCCTCCAATCGCAGGAAAAACCAGTCGGCCCCTCCCCCCTTCCGCCATTGACGAGTTGCGTCGACCCCAAGCTCCACCGCTGCCGCTGCTTCTGCTCACCTCACATCTCATGGCTGCCCAAACCACCACCATCTACGCCAAGCAACGCAGCCACACACAGTCGCTATGGCTGCTGCATCTGCTGCTTCGTCTTCTTCGTCGTCTCCCTCAGCTCACGTCCAAACGAACCCCATCGGCTTCTACTTTGTCCAGTTGCAGATCCAGCCAGCCCGCCATGGCTGCTGCTGCTCGACGACCATAACTCCAGCCATGAACGACGAACCACCATAACACCATCGTTGTTGCTGCGTTGTTGCTCCTTCTTCTTCGACAGCCACTGCTGCTGCTTCATCCATGAACTTCACCTCCATTAACAACCAGCAGTCCCTTCGTCGAGCTCTGTCGACCTCTCATGGCTGCTGCTCCTTCTTCTTCTTCGCCGTCTCCCTCAACTCACGTCCAAACGAACCCTATCTCTTGCTTTGCTGTGAACCCTTCAGCAGTTTTCATAGGGTAAAATGAGCCTAGATGCTGCCAGAGCAGAGCTTGCCCTTGCAGTCTTGTACTTGAACAAAGCGAAGGCAAGGGACAAGATATGTAGGGCTATACAATATGGTTCAAAATGCCTGAGTAATGGAGAGCCTGGCACTGCACAAAATGTCGACAAATCAAATAGCTTAGCAAGGAAAGTGTTCCATCTTTTCAAGTTTATCAATGATCTACATGGTCTTATTATCCCAACTTCCCCAGGAACCCCACTTCCTCTCATCTTGTTGGGAAAGTCAAAAAATGCATTGTTGTCAACTTTCTTGTTTCTGGATCAAATTGTGTGGCTTGGAAGGACAGGCATTTACAAGAACAAAGAACGCCCAAGAACCCACCCTGCTGCTTCCACGCACACACACGGAGGAAAAGTGAAGCAGTCCGGTTAAAGTCCGGCAAAGTTCTGTCAATGTCTCGTTTGGTTTTGTTTGAGTCCGTTGTTGTTCGTCGTTCGACGAGGTCCAGTCTGAGTTCGTCAAGGTTAAATAGAAGGTGGGTTTTCATTGAAGTCGAGATTAGGTCGTTGGCAGTCTTGGTTCGAGTTCGTCGTTGTTCATTTCTGGTTAGTAGGTTTTAAGTTTCATTTCTGTCCGTATTTTGTTTGATATTCTCGGATTTGAAATCAGTATATGTTTAATTCTTTTCTTGTTCGTCGTTTATCATTTTTTGATTATTTCTTCAGATTGTTTTATGTTCTTGTTTAGTTTAATATAGAAATTGTTGGTTGTAATGTTGTTAGATTTAATTTGAAGTCCAATTGATTATTGAGTTTAGTGATTTGAATCTGTTTATTTGTTCTGTTTAAGTTTAATTTGAATTTGAGCTTAGTGATTTGAATATACTTGTTTGTTATTGTTGTTGAATCTGAAAATAGGTTTGTTGTTAAAAAATATTGTTCAATCAAAATAATTCCAGTTGTTTCTTTGTTGTTCATCATTTAGTTTGAATTTGTTGTTTGAATTTGATTAGGAATTGGTTATTGCTGCTGTATTTTGGTTAGAATTGATTAGGCGAATTGGTTGTAGCTGATGGGGGTAGAATGGTAAATTGTAGTATTTCCAGGGGTAAAATGGTAATTTCAGTAATTTCAGAGGGGTATTTTTGGAATTGAAATTCTGAACAATTATTTATTTTGAGTGCTCTGTCCATTAAGCTAATAATATTAAAATAAGGTATTAAAATAATATAGTGGGGGACAAGACATGTGGTAGTGGGGAATTAATACATTGTTTAATATAGTGGGGGACAAAGCATGCGGTAGTGGAGAATAATGGAATTAATTAAAGAAAAGATATGGGTTAATGGGAACTAATGTATTTGTTTAATATAGTGAGGGACAAAATATTAAGTAGTGGGAAATTAAAGGGGGATGGGTAGAAGATAGTGGGATTTAATTTTAAAATGCTGAGAGTTGGTAAATAAATAGAAGAGCTGGACACAAATAAAGGGGTCTGGATATTGATAAAAAAAAACTTCCGAAAATAGAGAGAGAATTCCGAAAAATATTGAAAGGGGATAGGGGATTGGCTGAATATTGAGAAAATATTTCGAAGGAGATTCGAAAGAGAGAGTAGTATACACCCGATATACAATCTGCATACACTAGATATACAGAGGGGTCAAGATTTAAGAGTTAAACATTAACTGGTCTTTCAATCTAAAAATGATTCACTTTGTTTCTGCCCTTTGATTGTTATTGGTGTTTCGGGATTTTCATTTGATTTGTTTCCTTGAGTTTGGTTGGTTATTTGCTACTACTTCACTGGTTGTTGCTGGATTTCGGCTCGGTTTTTAAATCTGTTATTGGGTGTTGTTGTTGTTGTATGCTACTGCATTCCTGCTGATATTCCTTTTCTTTTACTTCCAATATCAGGTACACAACTGACACGCTGGTTATTGTAAACTGAAACATGAAGCATGAATATGAAATGAAGAGTTGAAGTTCTGAATTTATCTTAGTTATATTCTGAATTTTATTTGTATATGTACATTATTTAGCTTCCTAATATCAGAACCATGTAGTTGTTTAATATATATAATGGAACATCTGACAGTAGCTTAGTGGACGAATTGTCTATGTATTGCTAATAAATAAATAAACGGTGTAGTAACTCTATCCAGTTAGTTCGTTATTGTTGGATAGTTATCATGTCTCAAAAAGCATGTTAGCTGATTTAGACTATTCTTAAACATTCAACCGTTAGCTCATTAAACGAATAAACCGTTTCGGAACTTGTAGGAATATTGTTTAGCTAGATACTATTGGTTAATTTCAGCATGTAAATGGTTTAGGATTAAAATTAGATTGCCAATTTTTATTTAATTTGACAAACTGTGAGCATGCCTAGTATAATGTAACTAGGTAATAACATGTGAATGAGATGACCCAGGTCTAGTTTTGTTCCATACACATTGGGCCTGTGTCCACGTTGACCAATGAGCTGTCCATATTATGTTTACATTCTGATTTAACAAATTGCGTTCGGAACCCGACTATAACAACTCGTAAGCATGTAAATAAATTAGGACTTTTTCTCTTTCATTTCTAGAGACAAATTTAATAGGAAAAAATGTAGGCACTTTAGGATTATCCTTTTAAAATAAATGAGATGAGCCTCGCCCAATAAAACGCACAAATTGCGGGGCCCTCGATAAGGGTTTAATTGAATACTTAGACTTCGGGATGGGCCGTTTGCTAAATTTCACGGCCTTCCCCAAAGTAATAAAGCGTTAGACTCTTTAGGCACGATTTTAATAATATTACATCCCTAAACTCGGGTGCGCATTTATGCGACCCAAATCCAAATCTCAACGGAGTCAAAATGTGTCAATAACCACGGGTGCATTGATTGTGACGTGGTTCGAAACACATTTTCACGACGTTGCAATTCTATTAAAAAATAATAATAAAAGCGGTTTAAAGTTGATAAAAGCACATAAATTATAATATGTATTAAAATCAGATACCTAGCCATTACAACAGTTTAAGCGTCCGTGCTAGAACCACGGGATTCGGGGGTTCCTAACACATTCCCTCGGATCAACCGAATTCCTTACTTAGAATTTCTGGTTCGCAGACTTCATGTGGAAAGTCGAATATTTTCCTCGATTCGGGATTCAATCGGTGACTTGGGATACCATAAATCTCCCAAGTGGCGACTCTGAAATAAATAAATAAATCCCGTTTCTATTGTCCTTTAATTGAAAAAAAACTCCCCTCCGCGCCCCTTTGCGGGCGATGCGGGCGAAAAAGGAGGTGTGACAGCTCTGGCGACTCCGCTGGGGATAAATAACCCAGAACCACTGGTTTAGGGTTAGAAATTCAAGCTTAGATAAATTGTTATATTTGGCTTTATCTGATTTTGTTACATGTTTGGGCCCAATGTGCTAAATGCTGCTTTTACCGCTTTGATATTATCTGAACTGTATATAAAGTGTGCCGAAAACCTTCTCTTCTTACCTCCGGGGATGTGGTTACTGGTTGAGACTCCCTATTCTATTAGTGTCATACCCTGAAATAAAAGAGGCTCGGAAAGTTTCTAAGCCGGCTGGCCTTTTGGTTCCCGGAAATGAGCTCCTTCCTCAACTCGAGTTGTCCGCTCGGGTACACTGTCTAGAACACCGACCCAGGTTTTGAACATAGAATAACGTGACTTCATGCCGGATCCCTAGTAGGAACGCTTATTTGCATCACGTTGCACTTGACTTAGGGGACTCAACACAGGGGTTGGGTCCGTCTAGGACTAGCAACCTGAAATGAAAAGACCATCCTGATGCATCCTATTTGTTTTCCGTGCATTTATTTGTCTCGCGCCCGTATGCTGACCTGCTTTTGAATATCAGGAATATTGTGAAATTGAGGAAAAGAAAAAAAAAGAGAAATAGCGGTTAGGGAGTTAATTGTTTATTTTTGAAAAACCCAATGCCCAAATACTGTCGTAACTCTGCCGAAATTTTGAGAAAATGAAAAAAAAAGTTTTATTAGTTTGTTTTAATAAAAGCAAAGGAAAATAGAAAAAAAAGTCGTTGTTCTATCTTGTTTTCAAAAATAGAAAAGGAAAATAGTTTGTCTTGCCATGAAAAATGAAAATGAAAAAGAGCCTTATTTTTAAAATAGTTTTTTTATTTGTTTATGAAAATGCCAAAAATGAAAATGAAAAGAGTCGTGCTTTGAAAGTGGTTTTGTTATTTGCTGCCAAAAATGAAAATAAAAAAAAAGTCCTGTTTTAAAATAGTTCAGTTAATTCGGCGAACTACGCTGGTTTGATTCTCACCGGATGTGAGATACGTAGGCAGTCCTAATCGGGTCCAACCTCCCCTTTTGCTAAAATAGCCAAAAAATATGTCAAATTTTAATTTCATCATAAAGAAGTCGGGTGACGTTGTTTTGTTAAAACATAGCCGAATGTTCCCGAAAGGGACGCCGGAAGGCTGACTTTGCATAAACAGCCACCTTTGGGTCATTTTTTATATTTGGTCCAGGTAACCCACACAGCCTTAAAAATCTTCGTCCCCGAGGCGCTGAAAGGCCATGTTTGCAATATTGAGTTTTCTATTTTGAAAAACAAGAAAAGGTCGTAAATATGTCGGGTGACGCTGTTTTGTCAAAACATAGCCGAGTGTTCCCGAAAGGGACGTCGGAAGGCTGACTTTGCATAAACAGCCACTTTTGGGGTCATTTTTTTTATTTTTGACCGATTCACACAGCCTTAAAAATTTACGTCTCCGAGGCGTTGAAAGGCCGTGTTTGCTATATCGGGTTTCCTATTTTGAAAAACAATAAAAAGAGTCATAAATAAGTCAGGTGATGTTGTTTTTGTCAAAAATAGCCGAATGTTCCTGAAAAGGACACCGGAAGGCTGACTTTGTATAAACAGTCACCTTGGGTCATTTTTTAGGATTTTGGCCGGTTAGCTAACGCAGCCTTAAAATCTTTGTCCCCGAGACGCTGAAAGGCTGTGTTTGCAACACCAGGTCTTTTATTTTAATTTTAAAAAAAAAACAAAGAGTCAGCGGCCAGGTGAATACTGTTTGGACTTTTAGTCAAAATAAGCCGAACCAGCTTCGGCAATGTCTTAAACCGTTCTTGCCGAAATAGCCTTAGAGTATCTTTCAGTTGTCGAAAGGCTATTTTCGTAAAAGAACGGACAAGTTTGTAAAGTGTCATAAAATAATCCTCCCCGGCCTCAAAATTCATGTGAAATAGGGGCCACATTTGCAAAAATAACCGTTTGGTTGCATTTGTCAAACGGAGAAAGGAAGCTGGCCGTTTGTTTTTGAGTTTGTAAATCTTTTGATTAGAATATGTGGTTGTTTGATTTTCGAGTTTGTATGTCATCTTTAAACCTTTGAAACCCAATTTGTTTTATTATGAAAATTGATAATTCCAAAAAAAAAATATGTTTCATTGTTGTTACCTTTCATTTTGGCAGACTACGCCCGGTCTGATTCATGCGGGGACATGATACGTAGGCAATCCCCATAAGATTCGGCCACCCTTAAAAAGGAAATTGAAAAAAAAAAAGAAAAAAAAGGAGCACAATTACAAGAAGCCGGAATTACGCACGTAATTGAAGCAAATGCATGATAGAAAGGATTAACTGCCTAGTTGCATTGCATCCTCAATGTGTGTTTTTCCTATCTGTGAAAAACCCTAACGCTAACCAGTTGCTCTCATTTTTGTTCCCTTTTCAATCTTTAGAAAGGTGGTTGGTTGTGGTTCTGAAAGTAACGCTTCCCTGCAAGACAAAGGCAAAAGACAGTGGCAGAGAACAACAGAGCTAAGTGGGTTGGTACCGATGCCCGAAAGCGGTTGGTTGAACAGGACCACGGGTTAGTAGAAGAGGTAAAAATGTTGAGACAGCATGTGGCAGACATGTATCAGGCATGGAGGACTGGGAAAGCACCACCCCCGCCACCGCCAAACTTCTTGAACTCTGTCCTTACCCAAGCACCCAACACCATAACGGATGATCCCCCATACTCTCCATCCCAGACCACTTATGGTAGCTTTCCCAGCTACCCGAGTAGCTCCATCACTCGTCAACGCTACTCCCCTCCCCAACGCTACTTTTCTCCACGAGACTCCTAAAGACATGCTTCACTTTCCAAATACCCAGCTCTACAAAAGGCCTATCCACTCTCACAAGCCTACCGAAAGCCCCCTGGATCAGGTTTCCGGCCCAATCAAGCATTTAGGAACGAGAGGTTGCTAAAATGAGAAAAGGCTCTCACCCCGATTGGAGAATCTTATGCAAGTCTGTTTGAAAGGCTAAATCATGCTAGCCTGATTGAGTCGCTCCCCGAATATACTCCAGATCCACATGCAAGAAGCTTTGATCCTACTGCACGATGCGCATACCACTCCAATGTCCCAGGGCATAGCATTGAGAGTTGTCGTTCGTTGAAAAGAGAAAAAGAAAGTATGATTCACAAAGGAGTGATTACGATCGATAACAGTAATAAAGAGCATGGGATATTGACTAAAGCTGAAGATGTTGAAGCGGATGGTAGTCTTAGCAATATCGATGCAAAGCTCAGTGGCTAAGATGCTAGGTTTGATAAGTGGGAGGACGCTCCGTTCCTTGGTTAGCAAGAGAGAAGCTTTTGGTGGCTTATTTTGTTGTCATTTCTGTTGTCCGGATTATTCTTAGGGTTGTAATCCGGATATTGTCTTGTGTCAAACTTTCTTATCTTTCCATTTTTGTCAAAGTGGTTTGTTTAGTTTTGTCCAGGTTTGGTTTTGGGATTTTATTCTGGTTTGTTTTTGTTTGTTTTGTTATTCAAACTATTTCACCATTAGTCTAATGCAAAATATGGTCTTTTTTTATTTCCATTCATCTTTTTGTTTAATTCTTTTATCATTTTGTTCAGCGCCGATTCTAGTGACATGATATGCGCACACAGTAAAAAAAAGAAAAAGGAAAAGAAAACAACAGAAACAACAAAACGACAAAAGAGGAAGGAAAAATGAGAAAAAGAAAGAAAAGAAAATAATAGGTAAATGAAAAAAAAAGAAGGAAAAAAGAGGAATTGGGAACTACGGTTGACCTGATTCCTCAAAGAGGATACGTAGGCGCCTCACGACTCGGTCATAGTGTGCATAGTATGCATAGTGTAACATAGTGTAACAAAAATAAAAATCCCCAAGCAAGAAACTGGGGCAGAAGTTGTGCTTGATGTAAAGAAATCCGGTTCCGAAGGTTGTAAATGTTGAACCCAAATCGATTTGTTTTGAGCCTTTTAGAAACCTTTTTTTAGCCTATCCAAAATCCTACATTACAGTCCAAAGAAAGACCTTCTGATCAGTCTTCAAAAAATGCCAAGTTAGACAAATTAGAGAGTCTTACCGGTGAACACTCTGATCTCCAGCAGAATAGACTCTGATCCCAACAGAAAAGAAATATGAGAGAGTCTAGCGGTAACACCCCAATCTCCAGCTAGAAAGTGATACAAATGAGAGAGTCTTATCGGTGAAAATCTTCACGGGCACCATAAGGCGATGAAAGCTGAGGAAAAAACGAAAATGAGAGAGGCTTGACAGTGAAAACCCTTCGGGCACTACAAGTCGAATAAAGATTGAGAATCAGATAGAAATCACCAGACGAAAGTTGTGAAAAGTGATTAACGACGGAGGAAAGGCCATGTGTGCATGTCATGACCATTAGAGTTGGTATCCGCATTTGATAGGTTTTTATTTTATAGTTTCCTCATTAGAGAGTCATCTCTTTCCTTTGTCTTTTATTCTGTTCCTTTTTATCTTTCTCCTTCCCTAGAGAAAAGTTCCCCAGTAGAGTCTGTTTGGTCAGAACAAGTGAGAAATGACTTCAAAATCTGCCATCAGCTTTCCAATTATGCAAGACGAGATCTGACTAGTATATCCAAGTGGTATATTCAGCAAGGAACAAGCGCGAGGCCAGTGTCAAGAAAGATATCCCCCAGCAAGAGGGAATTGACAAAAGGATGGACGAGTGTCAAGAGGGATATCCTCGCCGAAATCAAAGGTTATAGACCTCAAGGCCAAGGCCCGTGAACAAATCAAGAAAGAACAACGCGGAGAGCAATGGGCATGATTTTGGAAATTCATATGAGACTAAAAGGTCAAGGAAATGCCAGTTTCCGAGCTATGCCACAAAAGAAGAGTGATATCCCCAGCAGAAAAGGTTGTTTTCAGTGACACAAATAAACAAAGAAAGTGGTTAATCAATGAACATGCAAGATCTTCAAGTGAAATCAGCTGTCATGAAAATACATGAGGTCAGATAAGGAGACTGGGAAAATGGTTAAGAGGTTTGGGAATAAGGAATCGTCAAGAAGGTCGAAAGGTATCAGCCCAAGCTTCAAGATGGACAGACAACGCATAGATGGAGAATGGTTGATGGCATCCCCAGCAGGAGTATCACAACCAACCACCACATTTTAAACTGACCAAATTTTCTTTGATTTGAAGCAGGGACAGGGAATGCTACCGATGACGGAAAGATGCGCCACAAGAAAGATTGTCAAACTGGGGCAGAAAATTTTCGGGAAGTATAACACAATTTTGGTGAAAAGCGGTATCCCCAGCAGTTTTCGGGAGAAGACAAAATGAGTTTTAAGGGAGGTAGTCTTCGAAGGAAGAAGATAACAAAACAAAGAAAAGAAAAATAAGAAGTAAAATAATTAAAAAAAAAAGGAGAAAAAAAAGAGAAAGACCAGTATTGCAAAAGGAAACAGTTTGCAGAGGAATGAAACATCCTACTTAAAGGAAGTAGTCTTGGAAGGAGTAAGATAACATATTTTACTCAGCAGAGTTATCCTCAGCAGTTTTATCCCCAGCAGTGTTACTCAGCGGTTTGCAGTGTTATCCCCAGCAGTTCACAGAGAAGACAGTACAAGTTTTAAGGTAAGTAGTTTTGAAGAAAGATAATTCAAGTTAGAAGGAAAATGTTGTTGAAGTCAGGAGCCTCCATGAAGAACAGAATGTTGATTTATTTTTAAAGTTGTTGTCGAGGTCAGGAGCCCCCCTGAAGAACAGAATGACAATTTATTTTTAAAGTTGTTGTCGAGGTCAAGAGCCCCCTGAAGAACAGAATGGCGATTTATTTTTAAAGTTGTTGTCGAGGTCAGGAGCCCCCCTGAAGAACAGAATGATGATTTATTTTTCGAAGTTGTTGAAATCTCACCCGCCTGAAGAAAGGAATGTCGATTTATTTTTCAAAAATATTGTTGAGGTCAGGAGCCCTCCTGAAGAACAGAATGGCGATTTATTTTTCGAAGTTATTGAAATCTCGCCTGCCTGAAGAAAGGAATGGCGATTTATTTTCAAAGTTGTTGAGGTTAGGAGCCCCCCTGAAGAACAGAATGGCGATTTATTTTTAAAGTTGTTGTCGAGGTCAGGAGCCCCCCTGAAGAACAGAATGACGATTTATTTTTAAAGTTGTTGTCGAGGTCAGGATCCCCCCTAAAGAACATAATGGCGATTTATTTTTAAAGTTGTTGTCGAGGTCAGGAGCCCCCCTGAAGAACAGAATGGCGATTTATTTTTCGAAGTTGTTGAAATCTCGCCCGCCTGAATAAAGGAATGGCGATTTATTTTTCAAAAATGTTGTTGAGGTCAGGAGCCCCCCTGAAGAACAGAATGACGATTTATTTTTCGAAGTTGTTGGAATCTCGCCCGCCTGAAGAAAGGAATGGCGATTTAAATTTCAAAGTTTTGAAGTTGGGAGCCCGCCCATATAACAGTGGAATACATTTCAGTCTTTAAATTTCAAGTTTTGAAGTTGGGAGCCCGCCCATATAATAGAGGAATACATTTCAGTCTTTACATTTTAAGTTGAAGAAGTTGGGAGCCCGCCCATATAACAGAGGAATACATTTCCATCTTTAAATTTCAAGTTTTGAAGTTGGGAGCCCGCCCATATAACAGAGGAATACATTTTAGTCTTTACATTTAAGTTAAAGAAGTTGGGAGACCGTCCATATAACAGAGGAATACATTTCAGTCTTTACATTTAAGTTGAAAAAGTTGGGAGCCCGCCCATATAACAGAGGAATACATTTCAAGTCAGTAAAGCAGGAAACAACAAGAATCCCCAGTAGAGGAAGGAAGTCTAACACTCGATGGAAAAATAATGCAAAGCACACGAAAAGGAAATAAGCAGTCACCGAGACATCAAAGCAACAAGAGACACAAGAGCATGATCTAGATAAGATTTTGTAATTCATAGACTATGGTCTAGTCTAGCTTCTTGTTTTCTTTCAGCATGGTGTAATAAGGTGGTCGGCAAGCAGTAATAACAGCATGCAACAACAGTAACATTACAGTCCCATGGTAGTCCCAGCTACCAAAACTTCCCGAACTACATTAACCTGATTCCCTTCTAGACAAGGATATGTAGGAAACCTTTGAAGCAAAGGTTCGGTTAAATCTTTTTCAAAAAATGCTTCACACGGAGTACTCAGATGGGCAAAAATCGCTCACTTTATCTTTGCACGAAAACTCTTCGTGTTTTCGGACAAAGAGGGGCAGCTGTAAGCACGTGATTTTTGCCCTATATGAGAATTACTCCCAAAAAATTCAAATAAAACAATTTTCCTTTGTGTGCAATTTTTGAATTTTTCGTGGCACTTTTGGATAATTATTTGTAATTTTGTCTGTGCATGTTTATTTGTTTAAATTAATAAAAATATAAAAATATGTCGCATTTGCATTTAATATTTAATTAAGTTTGTTTTTTTTAGATAATTTTGAGTTTTATAATTTAATCTTAGCATTTTTAGCTTTATTAATTAGGAAATTGAATAAATAGAAAAGAACAAAAATAGAAAAAGATCGGATTGGGCATTTTCTTCAATTTTAAACCACAGGCCCAAAGATACCCAACCTTCCCCTACGACCTGGTCCATTTCGACCCGGGTCGACCTAGTCCATAACCCCAAAGACCTAACACCCCTATCTCCCTATCTTTCATTTCACAAAAACAAAACCCTAAAACACTAAACTCCACGCCCCCCTCTCTTCTTTCTCCTCCTGCTCCAAGCCCCACCTCCCATGGCTGCCCCTTCCCCTCCATCCTCACGTCCAAACAGACCCCTCACGTCGTCATCTCTTTCTTCACCTCCAAACGACCCCTCCAATCGCAGGAAAAAACCAGTCAACCCCCCCCTCCCCCCCGTCCGCCATTGACGAGTTGCGTCGACCCCAAGCTCCACCGCTGCCGCTGCTTCTGCTCACCTCACATCTCATGGCTGCCCAAACCACCACCATCTACGCCAAGCAACGCAGCCACACACAGTCGCCATGGCTGCTGCATCTGCTGCTTCGTCTTCTTCGTCGTCTCCCTCAGCTCACGTCCAAACGAACCCCATCGGCTTCTACTTCGTCCAGTTGCAGATCCAGCCAGCCCGCCATGGCTGCTGCTGCTCGACGACCATAACTCCAGCCATGAACGACGAACCACCATAACACCATCGCTGCTGCTGCGTTGCTGCTCCTTCTTCTTCGGCAGCCACTGCTGTTGCTTCATCCATGAACGTTGCCTAACAACCAGCAGTCCCTTCGTCGAGCTCCGCCGACCTCCCATGGCTGCTGCTCCTTCTTCTTCTTCGTCGTCTCCCTCAGCTCACGTCCAAACGAACCCTATCTCTTGCTTTGCTGTGAACCCTTCGGCAGTTTTCATAGGGTAAAATGAGCCTAGATGCTGCCAGAGCAGAGCTTGCCCTTGCAGTCTTGTACTTGAACAAAGCGGAGGCAATGGACAAGATATGTAGGGCTATACAATATGGTTCAAAATGCCTGAGTAATGGAGAGCCTGGCACTGCACAAAATGTCGACAAATCAACTAGCTTAGCAAGGAAAGTGTTCCGTCTTTTCAAGTTTATCAATGATCTGCATGGTCTTATTAGCCCAACTGCCTAGGAACCCCACTTCCTCTCATCTTGTTGGGAAAGTCAAAAAATGCATTGCTGTTAACTTTCTTGTTTCTGGATCAAATTGTGTGGCTTGGAAGGATAGGCATTTACAAGAACAAAGAACGCCCAAGAACCCACCCTGCTGCTTCCACGTACACACACGGAGGAAAATCGAAGTAGTCCGGTTAAAGTCCGGCAAAGTTCTGTCAAGGTCTCGTTTGGTTTTGTTTGAGTCCGTTGTTGTTCGTCGTTCGACGAGGTCCAGTCTGAGTTCGTCAAGGTTGAAGAGAAGGTGGGTTTTCATTGAAGTCGAGATCCATTAGGTCGTTGGCAGTCTTGGTTCGAGTTCGTCTTTGTTCATTTCCGGTTAGTGGGTTTTAAGTTTCATTTCGGTCCGTATGTTGTTTGATATTCTCGGATTTGAAATCAGTATATGTTTAATTCTTTTCTTGTTCGTCATTTATCATTTTTTGATTATTTCTTCAGATTGTTTTATGTTCTTGTTTAGTTTAATATAGAAATTGTTTGTTGTAATGTTGTTAGATTTAATTTGAAGTTCAATTGATTATTGAGTTTAGTGATTTGAATCTGTTTATTTGTTCTGTTTAAGTTTAATTTGAAATTGAGCTCAGTGATTTGAATATACTTGTTTGTTATTGTTGTTGAATCTGAAAATAGGTTTGTTGTTAAAAAATATTGTTCAGTCAAAATAATTCCAGTTGTTTCTTTGTTGTTCATCATTTAGTTTGAATTTGTTGTTTGAATTTGATTAGGAATTGGTTATAGCTGCTGTATTTTGGTTAGAATTGATTAGGCGAATTGGTTGTAGCTGATGGGGGTAGAATGGTAAATTGTAGTATTTCCAGGGGTAAAATGGTAATTTCAGTAATTTCAGAGAGGTATTTTTGGAATTGAAATTCTGAACAATTATTTATTTTGAGTGCTCTGTCCATTAAGCTAATAATATTAAAATAAGGTATTAAAATAATATAGTGGGGGACAAGACATGTGGTAGTGGGGAATTAATACATTGTTTAATATAGTGGGGGACAAAGCATGCGGTAGTGGAGAATAATGGAATTAATTAAAGAAAAGATATGGGTTAGTGGGAACTAATGTATTTGTTTAATATAGTGAGGGACAAAACATTAAGTAGTGGGAAATTAAAGGGGGATGGGTGTAAGCACGTGATTTTTGACCCTCCCCGAGAATTTTCACATTTTTAGCGTGAATATGTGAAATTGGGTCTGGTATAGCTATTTTAACTATTTTTACTTTATTTCGTTGCAAAAAGAAAATCACAAAAAAATATATATAAATTTTAGTTTATGTATCTCTCATAAACTTGGAAAAATACAAAAATTGTACTTTATTTTGGTACTTTATATAAATTCGAAAATTACAAAAATATAGTTCTATTAATGTTTGCAGTCATTATAATTTTGAAAAATACAAAAATATTACTTCATATTTTTGTCTTTATTAAAGAACGAAAATTACAAAAAAATAGTTTTATTAATATTCTATAGTCATTTTAACTTTGAAAAATACAAAAAAAACATTACTTCATATTTTATCTTAATATTTAAAAAAAACGAAAATTACAAAAATAGTTTTATTAATATTTTGTAGCTATTTTAAATCTTGAAAAAATATTTAAAAAGATATAGTTTTGTTTAAATACTAGTCTTATTTTTGGTAGTTATTTTACTTACATAGGACTAGTTAAGCAACGTGTTCCTATTTCTCGGGTTCGGGCAAAAGAATAATATTCGGGTTCAAACTACCCGGTTTTAGGCCTAATTTTCAGACCTAGCCCATAATAAACCGCGTCCAGGACACGTGGGGAACCCCACCACGCGTGGGGGACATATGCCTTGAACCCCACCACGCGTGGGGCTCATTTTTATGGGCATTGTGTTACAAAACACGGACAAGAGGCCAAAGGAACGGGGAGGAACTTTGGAATTTTTAAAGATTAGTACTGTTCATCATCTTCTTCTTCATAAAAGAAGAAGAAGAAAAAACCTACTGGAAAAAAGAGGCTCCGACCATCACTTCCACCCCGTCTCCTCCCAACTCCTACCAGCAGACCCTTCCACTGTTCGAGCTTCTTCTTCCTAAAGAAGAAGAAGCAGAAAACCTAAAACCATCGTCAAAAACCACCCGACACCACCACGACCTTCCACCTCCAGCTACCAGCCTCTCCATCAAACACCATCGCCCAAACACCATAACCAACACCCAAACACCATCACCCTCGTCCCCAGCTGTTCGTCGAAGCTGCGTCTGCGTCCTCACCTTCCCATCGTAACCCACCAAACCAGTCGCAACCCTCCGACGCCGGAACTCCAGCTCAACCTCACGTCCAAACCCACCTGCTCGTCGACCTCTTGCTGCATCCTCCTCGCAGCTTCAACCTACTCCCTCACGTCGCTGCTGCCCAGTTCCGTCGACCACTACCCACGACGACTCCCGTTGTCATTGCACCCCAAAACCACTGCCCAAACAGCCCGTTGCACCCCCCGTCGTCAAACACTGCCCGTTGGCCCCACAGTTGTCGCCCAAACAGTCTGTCAGTGAGGTCGAGTTGAAGTCGAGTTCCAGTCCAAAGTCCAAAGTTGAGTCGAGGTCCAGTTCGTCGAGTTTGTTCCGGGGTTTTCGTTGTTGTTCCTTGTCAGTGAAGTCCGGTTCGAGTTCCGTAGGAAGCACTGTTTGTCGTTCTAGGATTGTCGAGGTTCGAAGGTTGGTGTTCTTCGTCCCCTTGTTTCATTCTGTTCGTTTCGCATGTTATGATTCAAGGCAAATGAGAGTATTTGATATTGATGAATGTCGACAATGCAATCTTGTTGTTTTGTTAAAAAAAAATGTTTATTTTTATGGATAGTTACTGCGTGTTTAAAGTGAATGTGAGAATGTATGAACGGTTTGCGAGTCATCTTGGTTGAATCGTTTTTTTATTTTACCATGGATATTATTATTTATTAGAATCGTTGTTTTCATTTAACCTCAGATGACGTCATGGGTAGAAAATCTTCATTATTTTTAGGCTTGCCTTTAATAAAAATGAGACGAGCCTCGAAAAAAAACGCACAAGCTACGGGGCCCTCAGTAAATACTTGTTTAAAATTACTTAGAATTCAGGAGGGTCGTTTAGCGAATTTCACGGCCTCCGCAAAACAATAACGCGATAGTCTCTTTAGGCGCGTGTTTAATAATTTACTTTCTTAAACTCGGGTGTACATTTCATGCGACCCAAATCCAAATCTCAAAACATCAAATAAAATGCGTTCCGGATTGTGGGTGCATTTCATGTGACGCAGTCCAAAGACGTGTTTTAAGCGATGTTCACATTCTTGTAAAAACAATAATAATAAAGCGGTAAAAAGTTAAAATTTGCACATAAGTTCATACTTGTATAAAATCAGATAATCAAGCCAAATATAACAGTTGAGCGACCGTGCTAGAACCACGGAACTCGGGAATGCCTAACACCTTCTCCCGGGTTAACAGAATTCCTTATCCGGATTTCTGGTACGCAGACCATAATATAGAGTCATTCTTTTCCTCGATTCGGGATTAAAATTGGTGACTTGGGACACCCTAAATCTCCCAAGTGGCGACTCTGAAATAAATAAACAAATCCCGTTTCGATTGTCCTTTAATTGGAAAAAACTCCCCTGTGCCCTCGCGGGCGCGGAAAAAG
Organism: Nicotiana tabacum; assembly: GCF_000715075.1. NCBI lineage: Eukaryota > Viridiplantae > Streptophyta > Magnoliopsida > Solanales > Solanaceae > Nicotiana > Nicotiana tabacum. The sequence goes on along the minus strand of NC_134087.1, from coordinate 181,369,085 downwards.
GAGGTGTGACAATGGGTATGCTGGGGATTATACCCAGAACCACTTGTTCAGGGTTAAGAATTGGAGCTTAAAATAATTGTTATTATTTGGCTTTATCTATTATCTGATTTTTACATGTTTGAGCCTAATGTGTTAAATGCTGCTTTTACCGCTTTGATATTATTTGAACTGTATATAAACTGTGCCGAAACCCATATCCTTTCTGAGTCTTCTAAATCATGAAGAAGGGTGTACTTCGTACGACTTCTTTTCTGTATAGTGTCAAATCCTAATTTAGAACGAGGTTCGGACAAGTTGCTAAGCCGGTGAAGCTTATGTATTCCCGGTACGCTGCCCCCCCTCGGCTCGAGCTGTCCGCTCGGGTAAGCCAAGTCTAGAACAAACACCCAGGTTCTGAACCTAGTATAACAAAGCCACATGCCGGATCCCTAGTAGGAACGTTTATTTGCATCATGTGCGTTTGACTTAGGGGACTCAACACAGGGGTTGGGTCCGTCTAGGACAAGCAACCTGAAAATAATAGACAATCTTATGGCATCCTATGTGCTACATGTTGTATTCAGTCAAGGGCGAATGGGTCATTTGGTCATTTCCAGCATGATGTTATTTTAATCAAAGCATGGGGAACATTTGTGGAATCCAAGAAGCCTTGGAATTCCCTATGTCCCCCACGCTTGCTTTTTGGGAAAACACATGGGGAACATTTGTGGAATCCAAGAAGTCTTGGAATTCCCATATGTCCCCCACGCTTCATATGTTGGAAAAAGCGCATGGGGAACATTTGCGAAATCCAAGATGTCTTGGAAATCCTTATGTTTCCCATGCCACATTTTGAAAATAACAATAAATATAAAAAAAATAAAAATACATATAAAAACAAGGCATGAAAATTCAAAAGATTTTGTATGTTGTCATCATTTTCCACAAATTAGAAAACCGTGAAAATATGAGGAAATGGCAGTGTAGAGATATAACTACTTATTTTTAGAAAGAAAAAGAAAACAAATGTCCAAGTAGTATCGAAACTCTGCCGAAATTTTGAGAATATAAAATAAAAAATATATGTCTTACTAGTTTGTTTTATTAAAAAAAAAAGCGTTAATAGAAAAGAAAATTGTTTGTCTTGCCATAAAAATGAAAAAAGAGTCTTGTTTTTAAAATATGTGTTATTTGTTTGTTTATGAAAGTGACAAAATTAAAATAATCCAAAAATATTTTCTCCATTATTGGCTCTCTAGGAAGTCTTTCTAATTGTTTTCAAAAAATAATATAATATAAAAAAAAAACAAATCCGAAAATATTTTGATTCTTTTTCAAAATTGAAAAGAAAATCAAAATCCAAAAAAAAACATTTTGAGAAGCATTTCTTTTATTAAAAGCAAAATTCCGAAAAAAAATATTTTCTTCTTCTTCTTTAGAATAAAGAAAAAAAAGAGCAAATGAAATTCAAAAAAATATATCTTAGAAGTATTTCTTTCAAAAAGAAGATCAATCAAAAATCCAAAAATATACTTCCTTTAAAGTGGTTCTTTCACAAATTCAAAAAAGGTTAGTTCATCTACTTATTCTTGATTTGACCGAACTACGCGGGTTTGATTCTCACCGGATGTGAGATACGTAGGCAACCTTCATCGGGTCCAACCCCACCTTCTCAAAAAAGAAGGAATGTTTTATGTTTTTCGTTAATTTGTTTGTTTGTTATGAATGAAAAATAATAGTCTATTTGATTGTTGTGAAAAAAGAATAATAAAAAAAAATAGAAATGGAAAAGGGTCTTCTCAAAAATAGCTTATTTGCCCGAACTACGCGGGTTTGATTCTCACCGGATACGTAGGCAACCCTCATCGGGTCCAACCCCACCTTTTGCTAAAAAGCCAAAAACAAATAATAATGAAAAACAAAAAAAAACATGTCAAAGATTTTTAATTTTGTCGTAAATAAGTCTAGTGATGTAACTTTCCCCTTTTACAAAAAATATAGCAAAAACAAATCTGTCAAATTTTAATTGTCATAAAGAAGTCGGGTGCCGCTGTTTTATCAAGACATAGCCGAATGTTCCCGAAAGGGACGCCGGAAGGCTGGCTTTGCATAAACAGCCACTTTTGGGTCATTTTTAAGACTTGGTCCAGTTGACCCCCACGACCTAAAAATCTTCGTCCCCGAGACGTTGAAAGGCCGTGTTTGCAATATTGACTTTTCTAATTTGAAAAATGATAAAAAGAGTTATAAATAAGTCAGGTGATGCTGTTTTGTCATAAATAGCCGAATGTTCCCGAAAGGGACGCCGGAAGGCTGACTTGGCATAAACAGCCACCTTTGGGTCATTTTGAGATATGGACCCACACAGCCTTAAAAAGCTTCGTCCCCGAGACGTCGAAAGGCCGTGTTTGCAATACAAGGTTTTTATCATAATTTGAAAAAAAAAACAAAGAGTCAACGGTCGGGTGAATGTTGTTTGGATGTTTAATCAAAAAAAAAATATATGAAAAAAATAAAATAAGCCGAGCCAGTTTCGGCCGCGTCTTAAACCGTTCTTGCCGAAGTAGCCTTAGAGTATCTGTCAGTTGTCGAAAGGTTATTTTCGTAAAAGAACGGACAAGTTTGTAAAAGTGTCATAAAATAATCCTCCCCGGCCTCAAAATTCATGTGAAATTTGGAAGGGGCCACATTGGCAAAAATAACCATTTGGTTGCATTTGTCGAACAGAGAAAGGGAGTTAGCCTTTTTGTTTTTGAGTTTATAAATCTTTTGATTAAAATAGGCGGGTTGTTTGATTTTCAAGTTGGTAGGTCATCTTTAAACCTTTGAAACCCAGTTTGTTTTAATATGAAAAGTGAAAAGAAAAAATGTTCATTATTGTTTATCTTTTATTGGTCCGAACTACGCAAGGTCTGATTCATGCGGGGACATGATACGTAGGCAATCTCCATAAGATTCGACCACCACTAAAATGAAAAAAAAAAAAAGAAAATAAAAAGAAAATAAAAAAATAAAATAAAAATATATAATAATAAATAAATAAAAGAGAGTGTGGAAGATTTTCAGGGGGCACAATTGCCTAACTGCTTGGGTACATTTTTGATATATGATTGTCTGTCCAATGCCCTAACACTAACGTGATGACTTCCTTTTGATGTGTTCATATATAGAGAGTGGTTGGTTGTGGTAACTCCTCCCTGCAAAGTAAAATCAAAGGACAATGGCTCAGAACCGCAGAACCGAGTGGGTCGGTACTGATGACCGACAACAATTGGTCGAACGGAACAGCGGGTTGGTAGAAGAAATGAGATTGCTGAGACAGCATGTGGCAGACATGTATCAGGCATGGATAACGGGAAAAGCACCACCCCCTCCACCGCCAAGTCTCTTGAACTCGGTCAATTCCCAAGCACCCAACACCATAATGGAAGATCCCCCATACTCTCCATCCCAACCCACTTATGGCAGCCTTCCCAGCTACCCGAGTAGCTCCATCACTCCTCAATGCTTCTCCGCTCCCCAACACCACTTCTTTCCCCGCCATACTTACACTTTCCAGGCACCCGGCTCCACAAAATGCCTACCCACCTACCCAAGCCTACCAAAAGCCACATGGATCAGGTTTCCGGCCCTGTCAACATGCAAGAATGAAGAGGTTGCTGAAACGAGGAAATGCTCTCGCCCCCATCGGGGTATCTTATGCCAGTCTGTTTGAAAGGCTAAGGCATGCTGGTTCGATTGAGCCACTCCCCGCATGTACTATAAATCCGCTTGCAAGGAGCTTTGATCCGGCAGCACGATGCGCCTACCACTCCAATGTCGTAGGGCACAACATTGAGAGCTGTCATAGCTGGAGAAAGGAAGTAGAGAAAATGATCCGAGAAGGGCGGGTTGCGATTAATAACAGTGACATGGAGCACTCAAACCTCCTCGAGAACTTGCCTACGGAGGTTGATGAGGTTGAAGCTGGTAATATTGATGCAAAGCTCAGTGGCTAAAATGCCAATTTTGATAAAGTGGGAAGACGTTTTGTTCCTTGGTCAGCAAGAGAGAAGCTTGTGGTGGCTCATTTTGTTGTCATTTCTGTTGTTCGGATTATTAGGGTTATGAGTCGGATGTTGTCTTGTCTAGTTTGTTTTTAGGATTTTGTTCTGGTTTGTTTTGTTTGTTTTGTTATTTAAACCATTTCACCGGTAGTCTAATGCAAAATCCGGTCTTTGATTATGCCCAGTCATCTTTTGTTTAGTCATTTTATCATTTTTGTTCAATGCCGATTCTAGTGACATAACATGCGCACACGCTTTGGGCCTAGTCTTTAAAGTTAATCATAAAACCCTGGGAAGGTGATCAAAGCATTTAAAGGAAATAAGAACGGTTTGAGATTATTCAGAGCTCGAGTCATATGGAACTGGGGCAAGTTAAGCACAAAGAAAACCGTTAAAAGCAAGATTCGCCAAATTGGCATGAGGGTCAGTCATGATAATGAGAGTGTCGCCCAACGGTGCTTAGAAATAACAAAGGAAAAATAAAATGTTTAACATAATTGTCAAGTCCAGCACCATCAGAAGAGACTACAAATTTAAAGTGTGTTGTTTGCACTTGGCATGTTTTGAAGACTGAAATGACGAAGGCATTTTGTTCTGCTACCTAAACACTTTATCCTTCGTTACCCCTTTTGAGCCTTATTTATTTTCCTTTCATACCCCTCGTTCGGAATTAGTAGCAACGAATAGAATACGCAAGCGCGGCAGGTAAGCAAAAGAAAAAAAAGAGAGAAAGAAAGAAAACAACAACGAAAAAAAGAGAAAAAAAAAAGAAAAGAAAAGAAAAGAAAAATGATAACAAAAACAAAAAGAAAGCCACAAGAAAAAGAGGAAGTGGGAACTACGTTTGACCTGATTCCTCAAAGAGGATACGTAGGCGCTTCACGGCTCGGTCATAGTTTTGAAAAATGAAAAAAAAAACAATTAAGATATCCCCAAGCAAGAAACTGGGGCAAAAGTTGCGTTTGTTGTAAATAAATCTAATTCCGAAGGTTGTAATTAATAACCCAAAATTAATGCATTTTTTGAGCCTTTAATACCATTTTTCTAGCCCTATCCAAAACCCACGTTACGGTCCAAAGAAAGACCTTCTGATCAGTTTTCAAAAAATGCCAAGTCAGACAAATGAAGAGTCTTACCGGCGAACATAACATTCTGTTACACAGCAGAAAGGACTCTAATCTCCAACAGAAAGAGTCATACCAGCAACACTCCAAATCCCCAGCTGGAGAGAGATATAAAACGAGAGAGTCTTATTGGTGAAAACCTTCACAGGCACCATAAGGCGATGAAAGCTGAGAGAAAATCCAAAAATGAGAGAGACTTGATAGTGAAAACCCTTCGGGCACTACAAGTCGAATAAGATTGAGAATCAGAGGGGGAATCGCCAATGGAAGATCTTAAAAGATGATTGACGGCAGAGGATAGGCCACATACACATGTCATGGCCATTAGAGTCGGTATCTGCGTTTGATAGGTTTTTATTTATAGTTTCTTTTGTAAAAGAGTCATCGTTTCCTTTGTCTTTTATTTTGTTTCTGTTATCTTTCTCCTTTCATAAAAAATTTTCCCCAATAGAGTCTGTCCGGTCAGAACAAGTATGAAATGACTTCAAAATATGCCATCAGCTTTCCAAGATGAGATCTGACTAGTATATCCGAATGGTATAGTCAGCAAGGAACAAGCGCGAGGTCAGTGTCAAAAAAGATATCCCCAGCAAAGGGAATTGACAAAAGGATTGACGAGCATCAAGATGGATATCCTTGCCAAAACCAAGGTTATAAACCTCAAAGACAAGGCCCGTGAACAGAGCAAGGAGAGCAGTGAGCATGATTTGGCGAAATCCCTACTAGACTAAAAGGTCGGGAAAATGCCAGTTTCCGAGCTATGCCACAAAAGAAGATGGATATCCCCAGCAGGAAGGGATTATCCCCAGCACATAATATCATCCTTAACAAGTTGTGGAACACAAAGCAAGGAGGGAGAGAGGGAACACCATCCCAGCAGGAGTATCACAACCAACCACCATGTTTTAAACTAACAATTTTGTTTGATTTGAAACAGGTAAAGGAAATGGCATTGAGGCAGAAACGCATGCCACAAGGGATATTATCAAACTGGGGCAGAAAATTTTCCTTCCATTTAGAAAATTTTCTGGAAGTCAGGTACCCCCAGCTGATAACATTTTACCCCCAACAGGTAAGTAAATAATTCCTCAACAGTGTTATCCCTAGCAGTTGCGAGGGGTCCAACACAAGGTTGGAAAGTCGGTATCCTCAGCAGTTAGACTTCAAAGGAGGAAGCTAATAATAATAATAATAATAATAATAGATAAAAAAAAGAATAATAATAAAAAATGGGGTAGAAAATGAAAATTCATCCCAATCCCCAGCAAGTATTCGAGGTAAGACATTTTCAAGTCTTAAAGATATGTTGGGTTCATCCGCCCTCAAATAGGATATGTTGGGTTCATCCGCCCTCAAATAGGATCTGTTGGGTTCATCCGCCCTCAAATAGGATCTGTTGGGTTCATCCGCCCTCAAATAGGATCTGTTGGGTTCATCCGCCCTCAAATAGGATATGTTGGGTTCATCCGCCCTCAAATAGGATATGTTGGGTTCATCCGCCCTCAAATAGGATCTGTTGGGTTCATCCGCCCTCAAATAGGATATGTCGGGTTCATCCGCCCTCAAATAGGATATGTCGGGTTCATCCGCCCTCAAATAGGATATGTCGGGTTCATCCGCCCTCAAATAGGATCTGTCGGGTTCATCCGCCCTCAAATAGGATCTGTCGGGTTCATCCGCCCTCAAATAGGATATGTTGGGTTCATCCGCCCTCAAATAGGATCTGTCGGGTTCATCCGCCCTCAAATAGGATATGTTGGGTTCATCCGCCCTCAAATAGGATCTGTTGGGTTCATCCGCCCTCAAATAGGATCTGTTGGGTTAATCCGCCCTCAAATAGGATCTGTCGGGTTCATCCGCCCTCAAATAGGATCTGTTGGGTTCATCCGCCCTCAAATAGGATATGTCGGGTTCATCCGCCCTCAAATAGGATATGTCGGGTTAATCCGCCCTCAAATAGGATCTGTTGGGTTAATCCGCCCTCAAATAGGATCTGTCGGGTTCATCCGCCCTCAAATAGGATCTGTCGGGTTCATCCGCCCTCAAATAGGATCTGTCGGGTTCATCCGCCCTCAAATAGGATATGTTGGGTTCATCCGCCCTCAAATAGGATCTGTCGGGTTCATCCGCCCTCAAATAGGATATGTTGGGTTCATCCGCCCTCAAATAGGATCTGTTGGGTTCATCCGCCCTCAAATAGGATCTGTTGGGTTAATCCGCCCTCAAATAGGATCTGTCGGGTTCATCCGCCCTCAAATAGGATCTGTTGGGTTCATCCGCCCTCAAATAGGATATGTCGGGTTCATCCGCCCTCAAATAGGATATGTCGGGTTAATCCGCCCTCAAATAGGATCTGTTGGGTTAATCCGCCCTCAAATAGGATCTGTCGGGTTCATCCGCCCTCAAATAGGATCTGTTGGGTTCATCCGCCCTCAAATAGGATATGTCGGGTTCATCCGCCCTCAAATAGGATATGTCGGGTTAATCCGCCCTCAAATAGGATCTGTTGGGTTAATCCGCCCTCAAATAGGATCTGTCGGGTTCATCCGCCCTCAAATAGGATATGTTGGGTTCATCCGCCCTCAAATAGGATCTGTCGGGTTAATCCGCCCTCAAATAGGATCTGTCGGGTTCATCCGCCCTCAAATAGGATCTGTTGGGTTCATCCGCCCTCAAATAGGATCTGTTGGGTTAATCCGCCCTCAAATAGGATATGTTGGGTTCATCCGCCCTCAAATAGGATCTGTTGGGTTCATCCGCCCTCAAATAGGATATGTTGGGTTCATCCGCCCTCAAATAGGATATGTTAGTTTCAGTCTTTACTTTTAAGTGTTGAAATTGGGAGCCCGCCCAGATAACAGAGGCATAAATTCAGTCTTTTTATTTTCAAGTGTCGAAGTTGGGAGCCCGCCCAGATAATAGAGGCATACATTCAGTCCTTTTATTTCAAGTGTTGAAGTTGGGAGCCCGCCCAGATAATAGAGGCATACATTCAGTCTTTTTATTTCAAGTGTTGAAATTGGGAGCCCGCCCAGATAATAGAGGCATACATTCCACGTCTTTACCCATAGGAGATGCATTTCCTCCTAAGTTTTAGTTTTACCCATAGGAGATGCATTTCCTCCTAGGTTTGTTTCAGTTTCACCCATAGGAGATGCATTTCCTCCTAAAGTTCAGTTTCACCAATAGGAGACGCACTTCCTAAAAATATTTTATCAATAGGAGACGCACTTCCTAAGATATGTTTCACCATAGGAGACGCACTTCCTAAGTTTCAGTTTCACCAATAGGAGACGCACTTCCTAAAGCAAGTTTCACCAATAGGAGACGCACTTCCTAAGCAAGTTTCATCAATAGGAGACGCACTTCCTAAGTCAGTTTCACCATAGGAGACGCACTTCCTAAGTTCATTTCACCCATAGGAGACGCACTTCCTAAGTTTAGTTCTACCAATAGGAGACGCACTTCCTAAGTTCAAGTTTACCATTAGGAGACGCACTTCCTAAGAATAGGTTCACCAATAGGAGACGCACTTCCTAAGTTCAGTTTCACCAATAGGAGACGCACTTCCTAAGTCCATTGTACCAATAGGAGACGCACTTCCTAACCTAAGTTTCACAAATAGGAGACGCACTTCCTAAAAAGTTTCACCGATAGGAGACGCACTTCCTAAGTTAAGTTTTACCAATAGGAGACGCACTTCCTAGATCCATTGTACCAATAGGAGACGCACTTCCTAAGAATAGTTTCACCCAGTAGGAGACGCACTTCCTAAGAACAGTTATCCCCAATAGGAGACGCACTTCCTAAGTTTATTGTACCCACAGGAGACGCATTTCCTCAAAGTTCAAGTTTACCATTAGGAGACGCACTTCCTAAGAATAGGTTCACCAATAGGAGACGCACTTCCTAAGTTCAGTTTCACCAATAGGAGACGCACTTCCTAAGTCCATTGTACCAATAGGAGACGCACTTCCTAACCTAAGTTTCACAAATAGGAGACGCACTTCCTAAAAAGTTTCACCGATAGGAGACGCACTTCCTAAGTTAAGTTTTACCAATAGGAGACGCACTTCCTAGATCCATTGTACCAATAGGAGACGCACTTCCTAAGAATAGTTTCACCCAGTAGGAGACGCACTTCCTAAGAACAGTTATCCCCAATAGGAGACGCACTTTCTAAGTTTATTGTACCCACAGGAGACGCATTTCCTCAAAGTTAAGTTTTACCCATAGGAGATGCATTTCCTCCTAAGTTGTTTTGAAAAAAAAATGACCTAGTCTGATGAACCTTCTCCTAGGATCCAAATCTTAGTCTGATGAATTTTTCTCCTAAGATACCAAAAAAAAAAAACCTAGTCTGATGAACCTTCTCCTAGGATCAAAATCTTAGTCCGATGAATTTTTCTCCTAAGATAGAGACCTAGTCTGACGAACCTTCTCCTAGGATCAAAATTTTAGTCTGATGAATCTTTCTCCTAAGATAGAATCTTAGTCTGACGAATTTTTCTCCTAAGATAGAGACCTAGTCTGACGAACCTTCTCCTAGGATCAAAATCTTAGTCTGATGAGTCTTTCTCCTAAGATAACAAACAAAAAATGACCTAGTCTGATGAACCTTCTCCTAGGATCCAAATCTTAGTCTGACGAATTTTTCTCCTAAGATAGAGACCTAGTCTGACGAACCCTCTCCTAGGATCAAAATCTTAGTCCGATGAATCTTTCTCCTAAGATGCTAAAAAAAACATTTTGAAAAAAAAAAGTCATTTTTCTAAAGCCAGGCGCCCACCTGTATAACGAGAGGAATACATTTCAGTCCTTACATTTCAAGCATTGAAGTTAGGCGCCCACCTGCATAACAAGGGAATACATCCTAATCTAGTGTTTAGTTCACTCTCAGCACTGCACCAGTAGTATCAGTGGGCTACGATTTTGCTAACAACTCACAAACCTTCCCAGTACAAACTGGGTTAGGAAATTTTGTTTGTTTTGTTTGTTTTGATTGTCAGGGACCCGGCTGTAGAACGGAGTTTGTGGTATGTCAAAGATCGAAGAAGTCAGGAGTCCGCCTGTCAAAGATCAAGCAGTGACCCACTAGAAAGCAGAAGGATTACAACAGAAATCCCCAGCATTCAATCCAAGATAGAAGCTCGCCTCAAGAACGCGAATCAATAGTCTGGGATGATCAACAGAAGCTGGTCACAGAAAAAAAAAACAAGAAAAAAGGGAAAAAAAGAAGAAGAAAGAGAAGCCCAAATTACGGAAGTGGAGAACAAATGTGGTCTGCTCAAGAACTAGCACCTACAACTAGCAAGTGTCAAGGTTCAGATCCAAAGTCTGTATGAGGCACCATTCAAGACTCAAGACCAAGTTTCAGAAGACTTAAGAGATAGGAATCCTTGTAACTAGTAGCTGATAGGCTTAGTTAGTCTTTTTCAGTTTTCATTTTTGTTGTAATGACAGGACCGCGGACTGGAACCTCCACGGAACGGCACCTCGATCGGCTCTTCACCTCGGTACACTTCACTATCTCTCTCATCCCGAACTACACGTGGCCTGATTCCTGTATAACCAAGGATATGTAGGCAGCTCAGATACCAGGGCTCGGTCACATTCCCTCCCTTTCCTTAAGTGTAGTCCGTCCAAATAATGGTCGGGTCAAAAACACGTCTAGTCGTTCTTTGTCGGAAAACTCTTCGTGTTTCCAGTCAAAGAGGGGCAGCTGTAAGCACGTGATTTTTGACCCTCCCCGAGAATTTTCACATTTTTAGCGTGAATATGTGAAATTGGGTCTGGTATAGCTATTTTAACTATTTTTACTTTATTTCGTTGCAAAAAGAAAATCACAAAAAAATATATATATAAATTTTAGTTTATGTATCTCTCATAAACTTGAAAAAATACAAAAATTGTACTTTATTTTGGTACTTTATATAAATTCAAAAATTACAAAAATATAGTTCTATTAATGTTTGCAGTCATTATAATTTTGAAAAATACAAAAATATTACTTCATATTTTTGTCTTTATTAAAGAACGAAAATTACAAAAAATAGTTTTATTAATATTCTATAGTCATTTTAACTTTGAAAAATACAAAAAAAACATTACTTCATATTTTATCTTAATATTTAAAAAAAACGAAAATTACAAAAATAGTTTTATTAATATTTTGTAGCTATTTTAAATCTTGAAAAAATATTTAAAAAGATATAGTTTTGTTTAAATACTAGTCTTATTTTTGGTAGTTATTTTACTTACATAGGACTAGTTAAGCAACGTGTTCCTATTTCTCGGGTTCGGGCAAAAGAATAATATTCGGGTTCAAACTACCCGGTTTTAGGCCTAATTTTCAGACCTAGCCCATAATAAACCGCGTCCAGGACACGTGGGGAACCCCACCACGCGTGGGGGACATATGCCTTGAACCCCACCACGCGTGGGGCTCATTTTTATGGGCATTGTGTTACAAAACACGGACAAGAGGCCAAAGGAACGGGGAGGAACTTTGGAATTTTTAAAGATTAGTACTGTTCATCATCTTCTTCTTCATAAAAGAAGAAGAAGAAAAAACCTACTGGAAAAAAGAGGCTCCGACCATCACTTCCACCCCGTCTCCTCCCAACTCCTACCAGCAGACCCTTCCACTGTTCGAGCTTCTTCTTCCTAAAGAAGAAGAAGCAGAAAACCTAAAACCATCGTCAAAAACCACCCGACACCACCACGACCTTCCACCTCCAGCTACCAGCCTCACCATGAAACACCATCGCCCAAACACCATAACCAACACCCAAACACCATCACCCTCGTCCCCAGCTGTTCGTCGAAGCTGCGTCTGCGTCCTCACCTTCCCATCGTAACCCACCAAACCAGTCGCAACCCTCCGACGCCGGAACTCCAGCTCAACCTCACGTCCAAACCCACCTGCCCGTCGACCTCTTGCTTCATCCTCCTCGCAGCTTCAACCTACTCCCTCACGTCGCTGCTGCCCAGTTCCGTCGACCACTACCCACGACGACCCCGTTGTCACTGCACCCCAAACCCACTGCCCAAACAGCCCGTTGCACCCCCCGTCGTCAAACACTGCCCGCTGGCCCCACAGTTGTCGGCCAAACAGTCCGTCAGTGAGGTCGAGTTGAAGTTGAGTTCCAGTCCAAAGTCCAAAGTTGAGTCGAGGTCCGGTTCGTCGAGTTTGTTCCGGGGTTTTCGTTGTTGTTCCTTGTCAGTGAAGTCCGGTTCGAGTTCCGTAGGAAGCACTGTTTGTCGTTCTAGGATTGTCGAGGTTCGAAGGTTGGTGTTCTTCGTCCCCTTGTTTCATTCTGTTCGTTTCGCATGTTATGATTCAAGGCAAATGAGAGTATTTGATATTGATGAATGTCGACAATGCAATCTTGTTGTTTTGTTAAAAAAATGTTTATTTTTATGGATAGTTACTGCGTGTTTAAAGTGAATGTGAGAATATATGAACGGTTTGCAAGTCATCTTGGTTGAATCGTTTTTTTATTTTACCATGGATATTATTATTTATTAGAATCGTTGTTTTCATTTAACCTCAGATGACGTCATGGGTAGAAAATCTTAATTATTTTTAGGCTTGCCTTTAATAAAAATGAGACGAGCCTCGAAAAAAACGCACAAGCTGCGGGGCCCTCAGTAAATACTTGTTTAAAATTACTTAGAATTCAGGAGGGTCGTTTAGCGAATTTCACGGCCTCCGCAAAACAATAACGCGATAGTCTCTTTAGGCGCGTGTTTAACAATTTACCTTCTTAAGCTCGGGTGTGCATTTCATGCGACCCAAATCCAAATCTCAAAACATCAAATAAAATGCGTTCCGAATTGTGGGTGCATTTCATGTGACGCAGTCCAAAGACGTGTTTTAAGCGATGTTCACATTCTTGTAAAAACAATAATAATAAAGCGGTAAAAAGTTAAAATTTGCACATAAGTTCATACTTGTATAAAATCAGATAATCAAGCCAAATATAACAGTTGAGCGACCGTGCTAGAACCACGGAACTCGGGAATGCCTAACACCTTCTCCCGGGTTAACAGAATTCCTTATCCGGATTTCTGGTACGCAGACCATAATATAGAGTCATTCTTTTCCTCGATTCGGGATTAAAATTGGTGACTTGGGACACCCTAAATCTCCCAAGTGGCGACTCTGAAATAAATAAACAAATCCCGTTTCGATTGTCCTTTAATTGGAAAAAACTCCCCTGTGCCCTCGCGGGCGCGGAAAAAGGAGGTGTGACAATGGGTAGAAGATAGTGGGATTTAATTTTAAAATGCTGAGAGTTGGTAAATAAATAGAAGAGCTGGACACAAATAAAGGGGTCTGGATATTGATAAAAAAAACTTCCGAAAATAGAGAGAGAATTCCGAAAAATATTGAAAGGGGATAGGGGATTGGCTGAATATTGAGAAAATATTTCAAAGGAGATTCGAAAGAGAGAGTAGTATACACCCGATATACAATCTGCATACACTAGATATACAGAGGGGTCAAGATTTAAGAGTTAAACATTAACTGATCTTTCAATCTAAAAATGATTCACTTTGTTTCTGCCCTTTGATTGTCGTTGGTGTTTCGGGATTTTCATTTGATTTGTTTCCTTGAGTTTGGTTGGTTATTTGCTACTACTTCACTGGTTGTTGCTGGATTTCGGCTCGGTTTTTAAATCTGTTGCTGGGTGTTGCTGTTGTTGTATGCTACTGCATTCCTGCTGATCTTCCTTTTCTTTTGCTTCCAATATCATGTACACAACTGACACGCTGGTTATTGTAAACTGAAACATGAATCATGAATATTAAATGAAGAGTTGAAGTTCTGAATTTATCTTAGTTATATTTTGAATTTTATTTGTATATGTACATTATTTAGCTTCCTAATATCAGAATCATGTAGTTGTTTAATATATATAATGGAACATCTGACAGTAGCTTAGTGGACGAATTGTCTATGTATTGCTAATAAATAAATAAACGGTGTAGTAACTCTATCCAGTTAGTTCGTTATTGTTGGATGGTTATCATGTCTCAAAAAGCATGTTAGCTGATTTAGACTATTCTTAAACATTCAACCGTTAGCTCATTAAACGAATAAACCGTTTCGGAACTTGTAGGAATATTGTTTAGCTAGATACTATTGATTAATTTCAGCATGTAAATGGTTTAGGATTAAAATTAGATTGCCAATTTTTATTTAATTTGACAAACTGTGAGCATGCCTAGTATAATGTAACTAGGTAATAACATGTGAATGAGATGACCCAGGTCCAGTTTTGTTCCATACACATTGGCATAACCAAATAGGGTGCAAAATAGGACGACACATATGAATACGTAGATCCGGGATCAAATAGCACAGAAGCATCCCTATCACAGACCAGAATAGTACCTGTAATCACATCATCTGATGACTCAGCCTCTGGCCTGGCTAGCAAAGCATAACAACGGGGCTGGGCCCCACCTCCCTGAATCATATCCCTGGGACGATCTACTTCTGGCTGACCCCTACCTCTAGCGGTCTGAGCTCCACCTCTAAGACCTCTACCTCCACCTCTATGTCATCTACCCTCGCCTCTAGCTGGTTGGGCAGGCTGTAGGGCAACTGGTGCCTGGATCATCGGGCGAGGACCCTGCTGCTGCGAGCTGCTGGAAGCTCGAGGGCAATATCTGGCAATGTGACTCACATCGCCGCAAGTATAACAAGCCCTCGGCTGCTGAGAATAATGAAGTGGTAGTGCAATAATAGGTGCTGATTGTGAACTGAAGAGCTGCTGGTCAGAATACTGTGGCTGAGAACCACGACCACCTGGTGTACCATGAGAAGCCTGGAGAGCTGACTGAAAGGGCCTCGAAGGATGGCCTCTACCATAAGAATCCCTACCTCCAGACGAGGTACCACTGAATCTACCAGAATGACGGGGCCTCTTATCAGACCCATGACCACCTCCCTGAGCAAGTGCCATCTCTATCCGGCGGGCACCATCTGCCGCCTCCTGAAATGAAATCTCACTACCGGCACTCATGGCCATCTGAACACGGATCGGCTGGGCCAACCCATCAATAAACCTCTGCACCCTCTCTCTTTCGTTGGGGAGTATCACAATGGCATGACGAGCAAGATCAATGAACCGGGTCTCATACTGGGTGACCGTCATACAACCCTGCTGGAGACACTCAAACTGCCTGCGAAGAGCATCTCACTGAGTAACTGGGAGAAACTTCCCCAGAAATAACTCTGAAAACTGATCCCAGGTCAATGATGGCGACCCTGCTGGCCTGGCTAAACAGAAATCCCTCCACCAAGTCTTGGCGGATCCTGCCAGGCAAAAAGTGGCAAAGTCGACCCCATTGGTCTCTACAATGCCCATAGTCCGTAGAACCTCATGACAGCTGAATATGAAATCCTGAGCGTCCTCTGAGGGGGTGCCACTATATGTGGTTGTGAAGAGCTTGGTGAAACGATCAAGCCTCCACAAAGCATCCGCGGACATAGCCGCACCATCGCTGGACTGAGCCGTAATACCTGGCTGGGCTGCCACAACTGGCTAAACTGCCACGACTGGCTGAACTGCTGGAACCTGAGCCCGAGGAGCTACCGGCTCTGGAGTACGAGTATCGGGAGTCTGAACTCCTCCCCCAGCCTGAGATGTGGCTGGAGCTACGGGAAGCAAACCCGCTCTAAAAATGCCCTCCATAAAGCCTACCAGTCAGACCAAAGCATCCTAAAGCACTGGAGTGGCTATGAA
Source organism: Nicotiana tabacum (assembly GCF_000715075.1). NCBI lineage: Eukaryota > Viridiplantae > Streptophyta > Magnoliopsida > Solanales > Solanaceae > Nicotiana > Nicotiana tabacum. The sequence continues at coordinate 181,353,176 of NC_134087.1, read as the reverse complement.
ACCCTCTGGGACCTGAGTTGGGCCCATTGGAACAGTTGGGGCCGGAACCTCCTCCTCAAAATCGACCTGAGGCTCCGTCGCTGGAAATGCTGCTCGGGGCTGAGCTCTGCCCCGGCCTCGGCCTCGCCCTCTGCCCCTAATAGGGGCTGTTGCTGGGGGCTCAGGCTGTTGCGCGGTAGAAGAGGAATCACGTGTCCTCGTCATCTGCGAAAGAACAGAGTGGAAAGAAAATCAGTACTTAAGAAATAGAATCGCACGACAAAAATGAACAAGGTGAAGTTTTCCTAACTCAGTAGCCTTTGCGGGATAAATACAAACGTCTCCGTATCGATCCCTCAGACTCTACTGAGCTTGTCCGTGAGTTGTGAGACCTAAGTAACCTAGTGCTCTGATACCAACTTGTCACGACCCGGATTTCCCACCATCGGGTGTCGTGATGGCGCCTACTGTCGGAGCTAGGCAAGCCAAATATTTAAAACACCTTTCCTGCTTTCTTTCAAACAATATAATAAACGACACAAAATTTAAGCGGAAGACTTTAAATCTAACGCAACTGAAAACCAAAAGTGCGGAAGTTTAATACACATCACTACCCAAGGTCTGGTGTCACTAGCTCACGGACTACTACAGAATACTACAAATAATGTCTGAAAGGAAATACATCATGTTTGTCTGATACAAGATGAACAAACAAAAAACATGGAAAGGGACTTCGGCCTGCGAACGCCAGCTAGGCTACCTCGAGAGTCCCTGGACTGAAGATAGCTCCCAGAAGTCCTACTGCTGTGGTCCGTAAGCTGCTCCCTGATCTGTGCGCAAAAATGCATAGAGTGTAGCATCAGCACAACCGACCCCATATGTTGGTAAGTGCCTGGCCTAAACCCGGCGAAGTAGTGATGAGGCTAAACAGGACCTACCACAATTAACCTGTACAGATATATATACAAGTGCAAGAAAAAAAAACAATAATCCCATAATATCATATATAAGTGGACGGCGTGCCACACGATCCCATAATATCATATATAAGTGGACGGCGTGCCACACGATCCCATAATATCATATATAAGTGGACGGCGTGCCACACGATCCCATAATATCATATATAAGTGGACGGCGTGCCACACGATCCCATAATATCATATATAAGTGGACGGCGTGCCACACGATCCCATAATATCATATATAAGTGGACGGCGTGCCACACGATCCCATAATATCATATATAAGTGGACGGCATGCCACACGATCCCATAATATCATATATAAGTGGACGGCGTGCCACACGATCCCATAATATCATATATAAGTGGACGGCGTGCCACACGATCCCATAATATCATATATAAGTGGACGGCGTGCCACACGATCCCATAATATAATTCGAAACATCTGATTTTGTAAGGAGAGTCCCAATAGGGAAAATCAACAACATATCACTCTAACCCGGCAAGGATACAACCAACAGCCCAAAATATCCCGACAAGGGAGAGTATATATATCGGTCTACACATCCCGGCAAGGGAGTAATCACAACACATTCTCTTTTTAAATCCATTCTTCCTCAACTAACACATTCATGTTCGAGCTAACGCTCCAAAAGTACACCAATCACAATTTTACCTCAACCGTTCACATTATATGAAACTCATCAAATAAACAAGGAGGTTGTGTCACGTTATTCGAAGTAAAAGCAATTAAGACTCACGGTCATGCTAGACTCCGGTGTATAGATAACCGTCACCATGCCTATACATCGTACCCCACATTAGCAAGTAGCAAATAACATCCTAATCCTATTCCCTCAAGCCAAAGTTAGAACAAACACTTACCTCGAATGCTCCAAACTCAACTCACGCTTCTAGTATAGCTTTACCTCTTGATTCCACCACCAATCCGCTCGAATCTAGTCATAAGTTACTTAATCACATTAATAATTACTAAATGAATCACTCCCCATGCATGAAAATAAATTTTACAAGGTTTTTCCCAAAATGGTCAAAAACACCCCCGGGCCCACGTGGTCGAAACTCGAGGTTCGGACCAAACCCGGTTACCCATTCTCCCACGAGTCCAAATATATGATTTGTTTTGAAATCGGACCTCAAATTGAGGTCCAACTCCTCAATTTGTAGAAAACCTAGGTTCTACCCAAACACTCAATTTCCCCCTTAAAATCTTTGTTTTGAAGTTGAAATCATGTTAAAAGATGTTAAGAAGTGAAAAAATGAGTTAGAATCACTTACCAATCATTTTGAATAAGAAAGGTTGTTTGGAAAATCGCCTCTTAGGTTTTGGGTTTTTGAAAAGTGGAAAAATGACTAAAAATCCCGAATTTATACATTTTTCTGGGGGCTGGCGCGGACTGCACAGAAATGCACCGTGGCCGCGCCGAGGGAGGGGAGAAGTGGGCTCTCTCTGAACCCAACCAGCGCGGCCGCGCTGGTCGACCCTCTGAACCCCACCACGCGGACCGCACAGAAAAGCACCGCGACCGCGTGGCTGCCAGCGCGGACCGCGCGAAAATGGCCGCGGCCGCGCTGGGCCTGCAACATCTGAACCTGTATATTTTTCTAAGTCTAAGACCTCCCGGGCCCTACTCAAAACTCACCCGAGCCCTCAGGGCTCCAAACCAAACATTCATATGATCTCGAAAACACCTTACGGACTTACTCGTGCGATCAAATCGCCAAAATAATATCATATACATAGGATCAAGCCTCATAATACATGATTTTCTTTCAACTTTCATAAAAACTCAAATTCCCCATTTTAAGTCTGAAACACGTCATATGACGTCCATTTTTAGCCAAACTTTACAGATAGTGCTTAAAACATATTTAAAACTCGTACCGGGCATCGAAACCAAAATACGAGCCCGATACCATAGTTTTCTGATCAATTTTCTTCTTCATTTTCCTTAATTAATTTCAGAAAATAATTTCACACAAAAATTCATTTCTCGGGCTTGGGACCTCGGAATTTAATTTCGGGCACACGCCCAAGTCCCATATTTTCTACGGACCCCTTCGGGGCCATCGAATCACAGGTTCGGGTCCGTTTACCCAAAATGTTGACCGAAGTCAATATTATGCATATTAGTATCAAAATTCATCAAACTTTTCACATAATTCACATATTCTAATATAAAAACTTTCCGGCTACGCGCCTGAACTGCGCACGCCAATCGAGGCAACTAAAAGCGAGGTTTTCAAGGCCTCGAAAGCGCAGAACAAGGAAGAACTACGGTGATGACCCTTCGGGTCGTCACACCTTAGAGCGTAGTAAAATATAGAGCCTTTTAGCATAGTAAAATATAGAGCCATTTAGCGTAGTAAAATATAGAGCCTTTTAGCGTAAAGTCTCTGTAGTTTAAGTATCTACTAACTACAAACTCTATCCAATTACACTTTACAAAATTAATTATTTAATTTATAAAACAAACTTACAGAACTAACAAATTAATATATGTTGTCAAATTAAATATCGCGCGTGGAACTCATAGTTATATACCCTGTCCAATTAAAAATTAATTATTTAATTTATAAAACTAACAAAATTTAAAAACATTGAAATCGATACACATAAGAATTCAGGATAGCTTGGTGCTACTGGGCCTCAAATATCGAGCCTAAAACCCATAGATATTTACTCTGTCCAATTAAATAATTAATTATTTGATTTATTAAACTAACAAAAATTTAAAAATTTTGAAATTGACACACATAAGAATTCAGGATAGCTTGATGCTACTTGACCTCAAATATCGAGCCTGGAACCCATAGATATTTACTCTGTCCAATTAAATAATTAATTATTTGATTTATTAAACTAACAAAATTCTAAAAATTTTGAAATTGACACACATAAGAATTCAGGATAGTTTCGTGCTACTGCGCCTCAAATATCAAGCCTGCAACCCATAGATATTTACTCTATCCAATTAAATAATTAATTATTTATTTTATTAAACTAACAAAATTCTAAAAATTTGAAATTGACACAATAATAATTAAGCATAGCTTGGTACTACTGGGCCTCAAATATCGAACCTGGAACCCATAGTTATATACTGTGTCCAATTAAAAATTAATTATTTAATTTATTAAACTAACAAAATTTTAAAAATATTAAAACTGTCACACATAAGAATTCAGGATAGCTTGGTGCTACTGGATCCCAAATATCGAGCTTGGAACCTATAGTTATATATACTCTGTCCTATTAAATAATTAAATATTAATTATTATAACACAAACACACAATTAATATTATTTAATTTACAGTAGACGATATGGACTTGCCGCTTGTGCATCCTGGACCAGCCTTGGATTAGATATTAGTGTTACAGGGCGACCATAAGTCCGCCTACGTATGGGAGGGACATCTATTAGATCAGACTCTCCGCGACAGGAGACCGGACGACTTGTGGGACTTTTTAAGGGAGAGAGATTTCCATCCCCGCGTAGTCCATCGCCTGCGTGCTACGGGCTTCCTTAGGATATTTTAGATTGGGCGGATGCAGCTCGACTGGTCTCTCATCACGGCGTTGATAGGGCGGTGGCGACCAGAGATGCACACTTTTCACCTGCCTACTGGAGAGTCCACCATCACGCTTCAGGATGTTTATTTTTTATATGGGCTGCATGTTGATGGACTGGTCGTTGCACTGCCCCCGTATATGAGAGCTATGACACGTGCCTAGTATTTGGATTTGCTGGGGCAGCATACTGGTTTCAGACCACAATGTGAGGCTGCAGTTGGAGGGGGCAGTCGCATTTCTGTGATAGCTATCAGACAACATATGGAGGTATTGCACCCCGACATTACCAGCGAGACAAAGGATCTCCATATTCACCAATACACGAGGTTGGCGTTGTTCCTTCTTTTTGGGGGTGTCTTGTTCCCAAACACTTCGGGAAATCTAGTGAGTTTGCACTTTCTGCATCATCTGTAGCAGCTAGATGAGTTACCCTAGTACAGCTGGGGTGCTGCTGTTCTCGCATACCTGTACAGGAGTATGTCTCGGGCTAGCATGGGCACCCAGGTGGACATATGTGGTTTTCTGCCGATTCTACATGTGACAATATATTCGAATACTCTGTTCATTACTTCGAATTCTATATTCTCAAAATGACTCTTAAATTTTACATCAACCTTTTATCTTAGGTTTGGGCCTGGGAGGGGATCCTGCCATTGCATCCACCTCTACCACAATTAGAGCCGGGTGTAGCACCTCCGTTTCTCCCTCTAGCTAGAGGTGGGTTCTCCGACGTGGGAACTACCGAGGCAGTGATGCTCATCATAATCTCCCCCTTGTCAGGGATGTGTTGGATATGCTGGAGGCTGGACAGGTAAATATGTACCTAAACTTACTTGTTATAAGTTCACTTGTGTTGCCCATACTCACTTTTATTTTATTATTTGATAGTTCATCTGGACGCCATACAACGACGAGTTGCTAGCTGATTTGCCCGATTATTGCTCGGTCGACCGACTGCATTGGAGCACTTCGGTCCCAATGATGTGCCTCGATGTTGTGGAGCATCATGCCACAGAGCGTGTACTTCACCAGTTTGACCGTCCCTAGACTATACCGAGGGAGCCTGCATGGGTGGCTACACATTATCAGCGGGATGATCGCTCGAGGGTGGACGACGCATTTGTAGGATGGCTAGAGGCGCAGGTCCATATTTGTGGGATAAGTCTTATAATTGTGATATAGCATTATTTAATTAATATTTTAAATGTTGTGCAGGCTATTGGACATCACATGTTCTACCAGTTGGGACATGAGATGCAGCAGCATGACAACAATGCTGTAGTCGTTCAGTATGACCGGCGGGTGGAAGAGCTGGCTCTCCAGACCCTACAGCGAGCCAGAGAGGGCGCGAGGTTGGATCTCGAGGCTGAGTATGCGGCACCAGAGGAGCTCCATCGGGGTAGGCATGTCCCATGAGGCAGGGGTCGGGCACGAGCCAGGGCTGCCCCACAAGGCAGGGCTGTCTCACGAGGCAAGGGTGCCCTACGGGGTCGCGGGGGACGGCGAGGAGGTGGTCCCCAGCTAGGGGGCATTGAGGCACCTATCGACCCACCTCTTGAGACACCTGATGAGGATCTTGGAGATGATCAACCTGGTTATTTCCCTCGGCTAGACGAGCTTTCCAGCAGCATGCCATCGTGCAGCCTTCAGCTGTCTCTGCCAGCATCGCAGGTCACCCCGTCATATCCATTGCTGATTACGGGTACATTCGACGGAGATTTAGACCAATTCTTTTCAGGCCCATCTACCGCAGCTGAGGATCGGCCGACCCGAGATGTGGATGGCGGGCCCAGGTTGAGTTTTGGCTCATCCCCAGCGGTGATGCAGATCTATCACAAGCGCAGGTATGTTTGTATTACTGTAAAATTTCAATTTGTTTTCTTTTCCTTAATAATTTACCATAAATTAATTTTTAGTTTTCTTATTAAGGCTTCGTTCCAGCCCATCACGAAGGCCACTGTATGCGATTATGAGGACACCACGGATGCTTATACTCAGGAGGTCGACGAGACCATGGTGAGAAAATGTTTTTGACTTAACACGTATATTACTAATATATATTTTCATATGCTAAGCTTAGTAATTATTTTGTAGGTTGCTGACGGCCCGCCGGCCCCTTCTACCGATCCTGGAAGCTGTACTGTCGATGCTGCTACGCATCCTCGCATAAAGAGGCGACTTGATGATGATGATCCTGATAGTGTACCCGGGCGACAGGGGATGTGACTCAGGCCAGCGGCTGCACTGAAGCACACAGGCTGCGGGACTCATTGATTTATTTTTGTTTGTATTTTGTGTAAATACTACATTATGTAAATAATGGCAAGAATTTTATTTTAACAGAATTTGAACAACAATTTTATTTTAACAGTACAACAAATACACAAACATAGCAAACCTAACAAAACATAAATTCAGTACAACTAATGAAAACACATGACAAGGGAAATATAAAGATACACTACTACGCTCAACACGTACATTTCATTGTTTAGTCACCACTGTCTAGTATTCTCTGCTCCAACCACTTGAGTTGGTTTTCCAGCTTTTTTTTCTTCTTCCACCTCCTTGAGTTTTGCCTTCAACTCCGCAACTTCTTGCTTGGATTGGCGCTATCTTTCCCACTGCTTCGTACACTGTCACACCTCCTTTTTGCGCGCCCGCCCCGAAGGATAAAGATGCGCGGGTGGAGTTTTTCCAATTTAAGTGACAATATTCGAAATGAGATTATTTATTTAATTCAGAGTCGCCACTTGGGAAAGGATTGGCTTTTGGTGTCCCAAGTCACCGGTTTATCTTAAATCCCAAATCGAGGAAATTTTCGACTTTTCCAAATGAAGTCTGCGAACCAGAAATTCTAAGTAAGGAATTCTGTTGACCCGAGGGAAGGTGTTAGGCACCCTCGAATCCCGTGGTTCTAGCACGGTCGCTTAAATTGTTATAGTGGCTAAATATTTGATTTAAATACATGTTGTGACTTATGTGCCTTTTATTAAGTTCAAACCGCTTTTATTATTATCATTTATTTTTATAGAATTGCAACGTCGTGAAAATGCACCTCGAACCACGTCACAGTCAATGCGCCCGTAGTTGTTAACACATTTCGACTCCGTTGAGATTTGGATTCGGGTCACATCAATGTGCACCCAAGTTTAATAGTGTAATTTATTAAGGGCGCCTAAGGGGGGTCTAGCGCGTTATTATTTGTGGAAGGCCATGAAATTTATTAAATGGCCTATCCTGAATTCTAGATAATTATCATGGTTATTTATTGAGGGCCCCGCGATTTACATCTCATTTGGCGAGGCTCGTCTCATTATTTTAGAAGGAACATCCTAAAGCGATTACATTTCTAATGTGTTTATCTCTTAAAAATAGAAGAAAAGATGCGTGCTATTTTTAACTATGTGTTTGGCCCAAATCCAGATTTTAGCTAATCATCCGATTAATTATTTACGAAATAAAGAAACATTGTACCTCATGAAAACATGCTTTGAACTTGATAAAAGAAACGTATATGGGATTGATGAAATGCTATGACTGTTACGAGAGCTCCCTAACTTTAACTTATTCAGACAAGATTAATTAAAATTGCTTGTTAGGAAATGCGACTAATGGTATTTTAAACTCATCCTATAAACCGCTTCACGCAAACTGAAACTCAAGAGTTTGAAACTGCATTGTCTTTAGCTAGATCTAAACAAACATTTGCCCCTACACATTCGAAACATGCTGAAATGGCGAGTTTGAGTTAGCAATTGTATTAAAATGGCTGCACATTTCATGGATTGTATTTACATCTTATGTACTACTAAACGAATAAAATGTCACAACTTCAGATGGGCATAAACTTTAATTAAGTACAACCTTACTAATATGTCTCTATTAGGCTAACAGACCAAGAAACTGCATATCTTAACAACATTAAAAAAAGCAATTAGTAAGCAATACAACAGGTGATTATAACTCCTTCAAATCTTTTGATTCATGCTTTCATTGTTACATCAAATGCGAGTCTTAGTATGTACCTGGATATTGGATACAACAGGAGAAGCAAGGGGTCAGTAGGGCAATAGAAGCGATACCAAACAACAGCAGTAACAGCAGGTACCAAATAGAACAGAAATCCCAGTGCAAGAGACCAATAAAACCAATGGAGGAGAGGCAGAATGAGACAAATTCCCAGTAGTAACGGAGTCAGAAGATCAAGCAATCCAATTCCGGGAGAAACCAACAACACAAATCCAAACAATAGACTTAACTGACACTTGAAGGAAAACAGGACTAACTTGGACAGTTTGAACAAAATGAGAATCGAACAAACAGTAGGGAGAAAACAATTCCTGATTTTTGTGATATCCCTTTCCCTATCTCCTTTCTTTTCAAGTTCTAATGTCAGTCCTCAATTTGAAATCTATTTGGATTATCAAAGAGAAAACTTTTCCAGTTTCTGTTTTCAGAATTCGAATTCTCAGATGTTCCCTCTCAGTGTCTCTCTCTATCTCTGTATGCTTTTTCTGTGTATCTCTATCAGCTCTCTCTTTCAAAACTCCTCACAGTCTGTTTTTCTTTTCCCTTTGATTCTGTCTTTTTCTTTTTTTTTGTGTGTGTGTGTGTATCAAAATCTTTCTATCTATCAATCCCCCCTCTCTGTGTCTATGCCTAATATCAGATGGTCTACCCCCTTTTATAAGCCTCAATCCTACTCCTTTTAACAGCCTCTTTTTAATATCACAGTACCCCTCCCATGTGCCCTTTTCATTTTCAGATTCCAATTAGTTATTTAAGTATTAACCCCCATCAACATTCCCTGGCAGATTTATTCTTTAAAAGGCTTAATATTTCTTAAACTAAAGCAAGGTATGGGGCAGTAGGATACATCTGACAGCATATGCTGTCAAACCATTTTAAAATTAAAAGCCCCTTTATGCAGAAAAACAGGCTGTGCACAAAGCACATGAGGTACACCAATGCACATGCTGTGCATGAGTGCACATGCCCTCCAATTCAGAGTTTAAACCAAACATCCCTTTCAAATCAAACAGCTATAAGTAAGCAAAACTGGTTCTTAATTGATTCAGGCAAATGTTCAACAGAAGCAAATCGATTTAACTTTGTTCAAACAGTTGAAACTAATTGACAACACATTTCGACTCGACTATATTAATCATAACACATACAACCGTAACCAAAAATCAAACGTTCAATAGTATCGACATATGATTTGAATTGTACTGGCTAAACAAAGTGGTGCTCGAGAAGCCAATTGATCAGTTCAATGTTGAGAATCAGCTAATTGCACACCACTTGCATACACATTATCAGGGCAAATAGAAAGACTCATTCAAACAAACAGAAGTTCAAGCAAAGTGGACGGGGCACAGTTGACAAAATTCAAAGACATAATATCAAAGCATAAACAGACTTTTAAAACAATCAGATGGGCCAAAACAAATAAAGAAAAGAAAGAACTCACCTTAAACTTGAAAAGTTAAAAGTTTCAACCCGGATTTGGACAGACCTTTCTTAAGGCTGAACGGACTTTAATCGAAGTGTTTCTCAGATGAGAAACACTTCGATTAAGGTCCATTAGACCTTAATCTCTTTGGCTCGGACGGGCATGGGCCAGTGATGAAGAACTACAAAGTTCCAAAAACTCAGATCCGGGATTCATGTCTCCCTGGTTAGATTCGGACCAAACCAAGTATGGTTTGGTCACGAGGGGGTTGTGGGGAGTGTCTGGTATGAATTTAGGGCAGATCGGTGTAGATTGGGTCCCGACTCGAATCTTCAAATGAAGATTCGAGAAGGTGGGATAGGATTCGAGGTGTGTGGTTGATAGATTTGGGTTCAGGACGTCAAGGGGGTTCTATGGTGTTAGGGGTGAGGTCACCGGCGTCCGTGCCGCCGGTTTCCATGGTGAGAGGTACAGGGGCGGCTCTAGGGTTTGGGGGTTATAGTGAAGACGATGAAGGCTGGGGTTTGGATAGGGGGGCAGGGTAGTGTTAGGAGTTTATATAGTTAGTGAGCAAATGGATCCTGGCCGTTGGATGAGATGAGATGAAGGGCCAGGATCCTTTGGCTAACAAGGGACGACGCCGTTTCAAGGATAAAGGTTTGGGGTCGGTCCGGGTGAGACGGGTCGGGTTTGTTGGTGGGTTACGGGGAATTGATCTTGGCCGTTGATCAATTTGAGATCAACGGCCCAGATCAGCCTGTACCAAAACGACGTCGTTTGGATTCTCTGGGCATCAGGTGGTCTGGACCGGGCAGGCCTGGGTCTTGGGCTGTTTGTTTGGGCCAATTTTGTTAAAATTGGCCCAAGTCCGGAAGGGAAGGGGTCCTTTCTTTATTTTTTTTATTTATTTCCTTTTTTCTTATTTATTTTAAAACAAAACTAAGCCAAAAAATCAAATTAAAATTAAATACACGCTCAATACAATTATTTGCACACACACTAAAATATTTCAAAACAGGTAAAGTCAAACAAAATAAAATCACGGACGAAGATGCCTATTCATGATTTTCTATTTAACGACCGGATTACGGTTCAAATTATGCAGGACACATATATTTTGAATTTTGTTTTAATAAAGTAAATAAATAAAAATGGGCCGAAGTCACAAATAAATCAACAAGGTGCCGCACAGAAATCCAAAAATTGTACAGCAGGGCCAATTATTATTTTTTATTTCTTTTTGGAGCGATTGTCGTGCGAAACAAAAATCATGTGCTCACAGCTGCCCCTCTTTGTTCGGAAACACGAAGAGTTTTCGTGCAAAGATAAAGTGAGCGTGTATGAGCGATTTTTGCCTATGGACCACTCCGTATGAAGCATGTTTTTTTTTGAAAGATCTGACCGAATCTTGCTTCAAAGATTTCCTACATATCCTGGGCTAAACAGGAATCAGGTCAATGTAGTTCGAGAAGTTTTGGTAGCTGGGACTACCATGGGATTGCAATGCTTGCTGCTACTGCTGTTGCTGTTGTTACTGCTGCGTCACTGACCGCCTTATTACAACCAAATGGAAATTGGAAACTGAGCTAACTACTTATGTGTATGTTAACTGCTAGTTACAAGATTCCTATCTATGATTCTTTTACGACTTGATCTTGGGTCTTAGCTGATTCTGCTTGTAGACTCCGACCTGAATCTTGATGCTTGCGAATTGTGGTGACCTGTTTAATCTCTGGGATACTGAGTGAGACGCGATTGGCAGGGTTTAGGACCTTAGTCAAATGTTGGAGTCGATCTGCTCTCCATTCACTCTGATATCTCGGGATGTCTTCTTTTGTCTTTTTCTTCTTTTATTCTGAGTTGAAACTCATCTCATGGGTCATTTCGATCTGTGTAGCTCGAGGTTAGACCTGCGGGAGAAAACAAACGGACGAAATTTTCTGCCCTAGTTTCACTAGGAAAATTTCGTTAATTATTCACCAGGAAGTTCATAAAATTGATGAAAGAGGATATGTACGCTCAGTTCAGGGTTGGAGCCCTAATACCGACTAGATGGGGAAAGGTTCAGTTTAGGGTTTAAAACCCTAAAGCTGATTGCGTGAAAAAGCTCAGTTTAGAGTTTAAAACTCTAATGCTGGCTGGAAAAAAAAATTCAGTTTAGGGTTTTAAAACCCTAATGCTGACTAAAAGGAAAATTCAGTTTAGGGTTTAAAACCCTAATGCTGATTGCATGAAAAAGCTCAGTTTAGAGTTTAAAACTCTAATGCTGGCTGGAAGGAAAATTCAGTTTAGGGTTTAAAACCCTAATGCTGATTGCATGGAAAAGCTCAGTTTAGAGTTTAAAACTCTAATGCTGGCTGGAAGGAAAATTCAGTTTAGGGTTTAAAACCCTAATGCTGATTGCATGGAAAAGCTCAGTTTAGAGTTTAAAACTCTAATGCTAGCTGGAAGGAAAATTCAGTTTAGGGTTTAAAACCCTAATGCTGATTGCATGGAAAAGCTCAGTTTAGAGTTTAAAACTCTAATGCTGGCTGAAAGGAAAATTCAGTTTAGGGTTTAAAACCCTAATGCTGATTGCATGGAAAAGCTCAGTTTAGAGTTTAAAACTCTAATGCTGGCTGAAAGGAAAATTTAGTTTAGGGTTTAAAACCCTAATGCTGATTGCATGGAAAAGCTCAGTTTAGAGTTTAAAACTCTAATGCTGGCTGAAAGGAAAAAAGTTCAGTTTAGGGTTTAAAACCCTAATGCTGACTAAAAGGAAAATTCAGTTTAGGGTTTAAAACCCTAATGCTGATTGCATTGTAAAGCTCAGTTTAGAGTTTAAAACTCTAATGCTGGCTGGAAGGAAAATTCAGTTTAGGGTTTAAAACCCTAATGCTGATTGCATGGAAAAGCTCAGTTTAGAGTTTAAAACTCTAATGCTGGCTTAAAGGAAAATTCAGTTTAGGGTTTAAAACCCTAATGCTGATTACATGGAAAAGCTCAGTTTAGAGTTTAAAACTCTAATACTGGCTGAAAGGAAAATTCAGTTTAGGGTTTAAAACCCTAATGCTGATTGCATGGAAAAGCTCAGTTTAGAGTTTAAAACTCTAATGCTGGCTGAAAGGAAAAAAAGTTCAGTTTAGGGTTTAAAACCCTAATGTTGACTAAAAGGAAAATTCAGTTTAGGGTTTAAAACCCTAATGTTGATTGCATGGAAAAGCTCAGTTTAGAGTTTAAAACTCTAATGCTGGCTGGAAGGAAAATTCAGTTTAGGGTTTAAAACCCTAATGCTGATTGCATGGAAAAGCTCAGTTTAGAGTTTAAAACTCTAATGCTGGCTGAAAGGAAAATTCAGTTTAGGGTTTAAAACCCTAATGCTGATTGCATGGAAAAGCTCAGTTTAGAGTTTAAAACTCTAATGCTGGCTGAAAGGAAAATTCAGTTTAGGGTTTAAAACCCTAATGCTGATTGCATGGAAAAGCTCAGTTTAGAGTTTAAAACTCTAATGCTGGCTGAAAGGAAAAAGTTCAGTTTAGGGTTTAAAACCCTAATGCTGACTAAAAGGAAAATTCAGTTTAGGGTTTAAAACCCTAATGCTGATTGCATGAAAAAGCTCAGTTTAGAGTTTAAAACTCTAATGCTGGCTGAAAGGAAAAAGTTCAGTTTAGGGTTTAAAACCCTAATGCTGACTAAAAGGAAAATTCAGTTTAGGGTTTAAAACCCTAATGCTGATTGGCTGGGGATAAAGTTCGAGAATACTACACGATCTATTTTTGAGTTTTCTTGTTTTAATAGAAGATAAAAGGGGGTTTTGCGGGAACTTACCTTTTGAGTGAATTCTTTATTGCCAAAATGTTTCTTGTACCCGCGTACCTTCTTCTTTGGGCGACACCTGCTTCTCGCACGGTTGTCTTGGATTATACCTGTTTCAACTTTTCAGACAAAGAATAGTTGTTAGTTCGGAAATGACGGTCGGCTCGGTGACCTTGATCATTCCCCATTGCTTTGTTGCGTCTATATTTCTGCTGCGAAGTCCCGCCACTGATTTGATTCGAATGGCGAAACCTTTAGACTGCTCAGGCTGGTATTTCCGGATTCTGTGATGACTTGCTTCGTAAGGCTCCTTTTTCTTTTTTTCTTTTTGTCCCGTTTTGATTGAAGGTTCTCAACGGGGATTTTATTGGAGGTGTTCTGTGGGAACTTGTACAAAAGGAAGCTATGTGGGGGGAATATTTACAAAGTGGATTCTTTGTGCGGATTCTGTACAATGGGGTATGCTGGGTTTTTGTTTCAAAACGGGTTTCCCAGGGTTTGTTGGGGTAAGCTTGTTGGGGAATATTTACAAAAGGACTCGCTGGGGATGTGCTGATGAAATTCCAACGGGGATTTTTTTTTTTTAAATACTGGGGAGACTTTGTGGGAGATTGTACAAAAAGAGAAACTCTGTGGGGTTTTGTACGGGGGAAGACTCTGTGGGGATTTGTCCGAAGGTGGACTTGCTGGGGAAGATTTCAAGATTTCTCTCTTTCTTCTTTACTCCAGAACACCATCAAACGTCATGATTCATCATGCTTGGGTAATCATATCAACGAGATGAGGTGTTTTCCTTTATGAGACGGGATTCCGTGCAAACAAACCTGCCACCTGTCCTTTCCGGTGTGTCCTAAACTCGGGGTTAAAATGCAAAAGGGATTCGAAAAGAAACAAAGAAAGGGGAAAACAAATCAGAAAAGGAATACCCTTTTCGGGATGAGAAAGACTTATCTGAGGAAGATAACGCTGGCTTTAAATGACATGACATGCTTTTTGGACTGGACGTCTGACCTTCTAAGAGCTTGCGTTTTCCTGAACCAGAACGGATCTGTGATTCCAAACTGGTGGCACTCTGCCGAAACTTTCTTGGGATGGCGTCATTCTTTTTCGGTCAACAGCGCCCTTTGCGGGTTTTCGCTGGCTGACCTCTCTCATTTCTCTTCCTGTCATCGCTTGCTAGCACTCTTTGCGAGTTTTTACTAAACAAACTCTCTCATTTTGGTTTCTCTTCTCCCGTTGCCTCGTGGTGCCCGAAGGTTTTCACCGCCGAGACTCTCTCATTTTATTTCTCTCAATTCAGAGTGTGCCGGTTTCCATTTGTGATGCTTATTGGTTCCCCACCATATTCGGTAATTGATTTGAAGGCTTGTGCTTGGTAAAGAGAGGTAGATGATACTAACTTCTAAACTGCTCGACGTGCCCCAGTTTCAATTTCAGGGTGAATGGGATTTTATTGTTGGTGTGACTGAACCTCAGGGAGAGGCTGCCTACGTATCCTTTCGGAATCAAGTCAAACGTAGTTCAGGCCTCAATCAAATTTTGTTTTTGTTTTCTTTCTTTGTTTTTTTTTGTTTTTTTTTCTTTTTTTTTTGTTTTTTTTTTGTGTTTTGTAAGTGGCTCAAAAGTTGGTGGAGAGAATTGGGTAGTGTTTGGGGAGTAGTGGGGAATAAAACCTTCGCCATTTTCAAACGTGTCAGGACCACTGGAGTATGATTTAGACGTAGTACCTCTTGACTGCATCTGCATTTACTGCTGTGTCGGGGTCATTTCCTTCGATATCACCTAAATACAATGCTCCTCTCGGCAATATCTTCCTTACGATGTATGGGCCTTTCCAATTTGGAGCAAACTTCCCTTTTGCTTCTTCATGATGCGGCAGAATACGCCTTAGTACCAACTGACCTACTTCGAAATTCCGGGGTCGGACTTTCTTGTTGTAAGCACGGGCCATCCTTTGTTGGTACAGCTGTCCGTGACAAACTGCGGCCATTCGCTTTTCATCTATCAACGTCAATTGCTCCAGTCGAGCCTTAACCCACTCGCTGTCTTCGATTTCTGCTTCGACAATGATTCGAAGCGAAGGAATCTCTACCTCTGCCGGTATTACAGCCTCGGTCCCATAAACCAAAAGATAAGGAGTCGCTCCCACCGATGTGCGTACTGTAGTGCGGTACCCCAACAATGCAAAAGGTAACTGCTCATGCCACTGTCGGGAACTTTGTATTGTTTTCCTCAAAATCTTCTTGATGTTTTTATTTGCAGCTTCCACAGCACCATTGGCTTTCAGCCGATAAGGAGTGGAATTCTTGTGTGTTATCTTGAATTGCTCACACACATCTCCCATCAAGTGACTGTTCAAGTTTGTTGCGTTATCTGTAATGATAGTCGCAGGAATACCGAAGCGACAGATAAGATTTGAGTGTACAAAATCCACCACAGCTTTCTTGGTGACCGACTTGAGAGTGACAGCTTCTACCCATTTTGTGAAGTAATCGATGGCTACCAGTATAAACCTGTGTCCATTCGAAGCCTTTGGTTCAGTCGGTCCAATGACGTCCATACCCCAAGCGACAAATGGCCAAGGAGCGGACATGGGATGCAGTTCCGTGGGAGGTGCATGAATCAAATCACCGTGCACCTGACACTGATGACACTTCCGGACAAAGCTAAAGCAATCCTTTTCCATGGTCATCCAATAATAACCTGCTCGGAGGATTTTCTTCGCTAAGACATACCCGTTCATGTGAGGTCCGCACACACCTGCGTGTACTTCGTGCATGATCTTTCTCGATTCCTCGATATCGACACATCTTAGGAGATTGAGGTCCGGAGTCCTCTTATATAACAATTCACCGCTCAAAAAGAAACCACTTGCATGTCGCCTAATGGTCCTCTTTTGATCTCCAGTAGCGTGCTCGGGGTATTCTTGCATCTTCAGGAACCTCTTGATGTCATGGTACCAAGGCTGCGTATTTGATCCCGCCTCGATTACACTGCAGTAACCGTGTCTTTCCTTGATTTGGATTTCCAAAGGATCGACGTGGGCGTTGCCCGGGTAGGGTAGCATAGAAGCCAGAGTAGCAAGTGCATCTGCCAGTTCATTGTGACACCTCGGAATATACCTGAACTCTATTGAGGTAAAGCGCTTGCTGAGGTCCTCCACATGTTGTCGGTATGGGATAAGTTTGACATCCCGAGTTTCCCACTCGCCTTGAGCTTGCCGGATGATCAGGTCAGAATCTCCCATAATCAGTAAGTTTTCGACATCCTGATCGATTGCCATATGCATGCCCATAATGCAGGCTTCATACTCAGCTGTATTGTTTGTGCAAAAGAAATGCAGTCTAGCTGTGGCGGGATAATGCTGACCGGAAGGCGAGATCAAAATTGCCCCAATCCCTACACCCTTGGCGTTCACAGCTCCGTCAAAGAACATCTTCCAAACATGTGCTTCCTCCGAGATCACTTCTACGGTGTTTACCTCTTCGTCTGGAAAGTAGGTATCCAATGGCTGGTATTCCTCATAGACCGGGTTTTCGACCAAATGATCCGCTAACGCTTGGGCTTTCATCGCCGTGCGGGTGACATAAACTATGTCGAATTCCGTAAGCAAGATTTGCCATTTAGCCAGTCTCCCAGTAGGCATTGGTTTCTGGAATATATACTTCAAAGGATCCAACCTGCTTATGAGGAATGTAGTGTGGGCTTGGAGATAATGTCTCAGCTTTTGTGCAACCCATGTGAGAGCGCAGCATGTCCTTTCCAGCAGAGTGTATTTGGCCTCGTAGCCGGTGAATTTCTTGCTCAAGTAGTAGATTGCTTGCTCTTTCTTTCCGGTTACATCGTGTTGCCCGAGGACGCAGCCGAAAGAGTTCTCTAAAACTGTCAGATACAAGAAAAGTGGCCTTCCCGGTTCTGGAGGGACCAAGACCGGGGGATTCGAAAGGTATTCTTTGACTTTATCAAAGGCTTCTTGACACTCAGTTGTCCACTTAATCGCCACATCTTTCCTCAAAAGCTTGAATATGGGCTCGCACGTGCTTGTCAGCTGGGCAATGAACCGACTGATGTAATTCAACCTGCCCAGCAGACTCATCACGTCTTTCTTTGTTCTCGGGGGAGGTAGATCTCTGATGGATTTTATCTTAGTTGGATCTAGCTCGATTCCTCTCCTGCTTACGATGAAACCCAAAAGTTTGCCCGACGGAACTCCGAAAGCGCATTTGGCTGGATTTAGCTTCAAGTCATACTTCCTTAGCCTCTCGAAGAATTTCCTCAAGTCTTGGATGTGGTTATCCTGCGTCCTGGACTTGACTATCACATCGTCCACGTACACCTCTATTTCCTGATGCATCATGTCATGGAAAATGGCAGTCATGGCCCTCATGTAAGTAGCCCCAGCATTCTTCAGACCAAATGGCATGACCCGGTAACAGTAGGTGCCCCAAGGCGTGGTGAAGGCAGTTTTCTCGGCGTCTTCTTCATCCATCAATACCTGGTGATACCCAGCATAACAATCTACGAAAGACTGTATCTCGTGTTTGGCACAATTGTCAACGAGGATGTGGATGTTGGGCAGCGGGAAGTTATCTTTGGGACTTGCTCTGTTCAGATCTCGGTAATCTACACATACCCGAGTTTTCCCGTCCTTTTTTGGTACTGGAACCACATTTGCCAACCATGTTGTATATTGGACTACCCGGATCACTCCTGTTTTCAGTTGCTTGGTGATCTCCTCCTTAATCTTGTCACTGACCTCAATTTTGAACTTTCGTTGCTTTTGTTGGACTGGAAGACAATCAGGATGAATCGGCAATTTATGAACCACCAGATCAACACCTAGTCCCGGCATGTCATCATATGACCAAGCAAACACATCTTTGAATTCAAAAAGAAGTTGAATTATCGCCTCTCGCATTTTCTTGTCCGTGTGAATGCTTATCTTGGTCTCCCGAATTTCTTCCGGGGTTCCTAAATTTACCGGTTCAGTGTCATTCAGATTTGGCTTAGGTTTATTCTCGAAATATTCCAACTCTCGGTTTATCTCCCTAAAAGCCTCTTCCGCATCGTATTCTGGTTCTGGGTTCATTAATTCGCAGTTAAATAACTCATTGTGATCTGGGCGTGAAGTCCGCAAGCATGTCATATTTAAAGCCGCATTATTAGGACTGAAAAGGAAGATAAAAGGAAAAGTAATAAAAATCAGAACAAAAGAAAGAATAGGAAAGCAATGATGATTTTTTTTGTATATTTTCTTTGGAAAGTTGGAAGACAACAATGTTTACAACTATGAATTCAAAACAACAATTGAAAAGAAGAAAACGTTCAAGTTATGTCCCGGAGATAACTTGTGATACAGGAAAGATGGCAGGACAGGTCTACCCGGACTTCCGTCTAGTCGGGAATGGCGTGGCTTCCCAGTTTTGAAGTTGGGCGTTTGGTCCCATGTACAGCATCTCAGCAGTGCTTGTGCCTTCACCTAGTTGAACCATGTGGACCTCGTAGAGCATTTCTCTCATCGCCCCACATATTTCCTCGATTTCCTCAGCTGTGAAGACCTCATCATCTTCTTCTTCAGCGTACCTTGGCCTGACGAAAGTTGCATATAAATCTGGCAGTGGTTGAGGCAACTTCCAGCCCTCATTTCTCCTTTTCTTTGCCCATTCTTCGTTTGCTGGAGTAGGTTTGAAACCTAGTCCAAAAGGTTTCTTGATGATTGGCAAAGTAATGGGTTCTGTTATTCCCTGAAGGGTTTGTCCAAGTCCCTTCCCTGGCCTAAATCCGTGTCGGATCATTTCTTTGGCCACCATAACCGAAGCGTTAGACAAGAAAGGCTGGGGGCAGGGTATTCCCTCTTCGTGCTGCTTTGCCAGTACAATCTCGAAAGCTTGATAGACCGTATGTTCGCTTCCTTCTCTTGGTTCAAGGTACGGGATGGAGGGGTCCCGATAAATGGCATGCTCATCTTCCCCATGGACCTCGATCTCTCGGTCTTCGTACTCGAACTTCACCATCTGGTGAAGAGTGGAAGGCACGGCTCCTGCCGCATGGATCCAAGGTCTGCCAAGGAGAAAATTGTAGGATGTGTCCATGTCGATCACCTGGAAGGTTACTCGAAATTCGACTGGTCCTATGACCAACAACAGGTCTATTTCTCCCATGGTGTCTCTCTTGATGTCGTCGAAAGCTCTTACGCAGACATTGTTAGGTCGGATTCTTTCGGCCCCAATTTCCATTCTTTGCAGCGTGGAGAGTGGGCAAATGTCAACGCCTGAGCCTCCATCCAACATTACCCTCTTGACATAATAGTCTTCGCATTTAACTGTTAGATGCAAAGCCTTGTTGTGTGCCGCTCCTTCTGGGGGTAAATCATTCTTGCTGAAAGAGATTTGATTGACGGCGAAGAATCTTTCTGTCATCCGCTCTAGTTGCTCCACCGAGGTTTCAACCGGTACATATGCTTCATTCAGGGTTTTCAGCAGGATCTTTTGATGCTCGGTTGACCTCATTAATAATGACAGCATGGATACTTGCTCAGGGTGCTTGCGTAGCTGATCTATCACTTCGTAATCCGGCATCTTCATTTGTTGGAAGAACACTTCCGCTTCTTCAACACTCACGGGCTTCTTTGGAGGGAAGCGCCTTTGTGTGGCGTTGTTCAGTTCTTGGGTATTTGAGTACCCTCCAATGAAAGTATTTTCTGGAAGTTCTCTCATGACCTCTTTACCTTTGTACATTACAAAGTCTTTTGATAATTCCACGGCACTGTGGACGGGTTGGTCATTGGCTTTTATGGCACGCGTCCGATAACCACTGGCTCATTCAGCCGAGGTGGTTGAATCGTCCCCCGGACCACATAGGCCTCTTTTGGCACGTACATAGGTTTTGTCTTTTTGATCCCGAAGTTCTGCGTCTTCTTGGCTTGACCTCGCGGTATGTAAAGAACTCCACCCTTTGCTGGTACCACTTTCTTCTCCACCTTCTTTTCAGGCTTGCTCTCTGCAACCTTGGCCTCCTCCCCCTTTTCTGGTTTCTGGTCCATTTCGGGCCTCTTCCCCGTGTCGACAATGGCAATTATGGCTTTCAGAGCAGGGTCGAATTCCTTGTCTTCACAAATCATTCCGATCAGCGGCCCATTATTGTGAGCAGGTAGTGGATTGTTAGTTACATTCGGGATCTCCTCGTCCCTTAGCACTATCTTCCCTTGCTCTATCAAATTTTCGACCACTCTTTTCAATGACCAGCAGTCGTTTGTATCATGTCCCTCGGCTCCTGAATGATAGGCGCATCTGACTCCGGCTTTGTAAGAAGGCGATGTTGGGTTTTGCCTCGTTTGGGGAATTGGTTGCAAGAAACCCAACTGGACTAGCTTAGGGAACAAAGTAGAGTATTGTTCACCGATGGGCGTGAAAGTCCGCCGTCGAGATGGCTCTTGGGGGCGGTAGTTATTCTGCGGGGGTTGTGGGTTATAGTGGTTGCGGTAAGGAGGCTGATTTCGGGGAGGTGGAGCTGGGCCTCGGTTGGCTTGTTGTGGTGGATGGTTTTAAGGTTGGGCATTCATGACCATATAAGGTTGATGAGCATATGCCACATTTGAGTGGGGGTAGTAGTGTTGTGGGGCCCTTTCCGGAAAATGGGGCCTGGGATGACGATACTCCCTTGCTTCAGAGGCTGCCATAGCCATTTCTTCCTTCTTCTTCCCCCTTGTCGTTCCTCCAGACCCGCTTTGGACGGCCTGAGAGGTTGCCCTTATGGCTGCTTGACTCAAAATCCTTCCCGTTTTTAACCCATTTTCCACCATCTCTCCAATCTTGATCGCTTCCGCGAATGGCTTACCCATGGCCGACATCATGTTTTGGAAATAGTCAGACTCTTGAGCCTGGAGAAAAGTAGTGACCATTTCCACTTCATCCATGGGAGGCTTCACTCTCGACGCCTGTTCACGCCACTTGATAGCATATTCTCTGAAGCTTTCCGAAGGTTTCTTCTTTAAATTCGACAGAGAGTTTCGGTCTGGCGCAATGTCGATTTTATACTGGAATTGTTTTACGAAATCTCTGGCGAGATCATCCCATATATGCCATCGGGACATTTCCTGATCCATATACCATTCCGAAGCTATCCCTACTAGACTTTCCCCAAAATACGCCATCAGCAGTTCTTCTTTTCCGCCGGCTCCCCGTAATTGGTTGCAGTATTTCTTAAGATGTGCGATGGGGTCACCGTGCCCATTGTATTTCTCGAACTTGGGGGTCTTGAAACCCGTTGGCAGGTGCACGTGAGGGAACATGCACAGGTCGGCGTAAGAGACGCTCTTTTGTCCGCTCAATCCTTGCATATTCTTCAAACTTTGTTCAAGGCTTCTCATTCTCTTGGCAATCTCATTTTGCTCTGCAATTCTGGGGTTCTGATCCTGTCCCGGTGCAAGCTCGCACTGAGGCGGTAGAGGATTAGTACTGGTAGCGAACCTAGTTGGTTCCATTGAGAACGATGGTGCTTGGAATGTAAAAGAGGATGAGTCAAAGCTTGGCTTGTACGTGGTGGGATGTGCCGTAACCGGGCAAGGCGATGCAGTAAAGATGTTCATGCTTGCATCAGTGGATGACATTCGGGGATGAGGCTCAGAGGGCGATCCAGCAGAGAAGGCTGAGGTGGCTGGGTACCCGAATGGGGTAGCAGGATAGTTTATGGGGACATTAGACGTTCCACTTGACCTGGAGAATAATTCAGGGAATCCGGGGACGACACTTGGCGGCTCTTTCCCATTATTCCAGTCGTCCAGCATTTCCAACATGCGGAGCCGTAGGATTCTATTTTCTTCCGCAGTCGCGGATTCAGGTGTGAGGACGGCTGAGATCGAGCTTTCCTCAGAAACAGGGATTGTTTGCAATGGAATTTCTGAAGACATTTCCACACTTCCTTTTGACCTGGTGAAGTAAGTGTGAGTACTGCTTCTGGTCCTAACAACAGGTAGTTGAACACTTCTCCTTGACCTCGTGAAGTATGAGTGCGAGGCCAGACTTTCACCAAACCAACCGTCTTTCCAAAAACCCTGGAAACAACTCAATGACAAACGCACGGTTAATTTGCAGCAAATAACAGATAGTTAATCTCACGTTGGGCATGATGCACCTATACAGTTAAGTGGATTACTATATGTTTGCTACGAGAGCATGCGTCATTCCGGCATTTTTTCCTCTTATTAGTTTTTCCCCTTTTTTCTTTTCTTTTCTTTTTCTCCTTTGTTTTCCTTTTTTTTTTATTTTTTTTTATTTTCGTAGTAAAAGAAATGCGACCGGATCCGATGAGGATTGCCTACGTATCACGATGCCTACGTGAATCAGATCATTACGTAGTTCGAAAAACACAAATGAGCGTAAAAGAAACAACCTCTTTATTGTTGAAACGTTCTATTACAAGCTACATTTTGCAAAAGAAAGAGCAAACTTTGAAAATAAACCTAGACTCAAAATAGACTGAAAATCACCTTGATGAAAAAACAGGCAGAAGATGCTAAAATACAGATTTGACCTATGAATGCATTATGGTTTTAAAAATTGGTTTCCGCGGGGCATCGTTCGGCCTCGCCGCGGTCCTAGGCGTGAGATCCCTCTCAAGTTGCTCCAGCTCGTGCATAGTCTGCTTAACATAAACCATTACTGCCGAGAGGAAGGTAACACTGGACATGTTCTCACATCGCAGACATCGTCTGGTGATGGCATGGGCAATGGCTTTGATTCTATCTCTAGTTTGCTTCTTTTTTATGAGTAGGCGTTTTATCTGATCGCTGCATATCTCGAATACTTGAATATCCTGTATATGCTGATGCTCCAATCGTCGTACTTCCAACTTCATCTGGGCTATTGAGTCATACCAGTATCTGCTCTCAATTTGGAAATCCTTGGCCTGACTAGCTGCTTTGATCTCAAGTGCTGCCATCTCTCTCTTTATCTTAGCAACAGTCTTCTCGTGGTCGCCTTCCAATTGATTCAGGTATCTGCGATGCTTATCTGTTCTTGTATCCCACTGTGCTTTGAGCTCTGCTATGACGTTTTCAGATTTCTCCAAACCATCTCGCCACTCTCTGATCTCGCTTTTTAGCCTTTTTATCAGGTGCTCGTCTAATCGACGCCTTGGCTGTTTATCTGCATCCAACCTTATCTGTTTGATCTGGGCTCTGAGCTTTTCATTTTCTTGAATCAACCTATTCCGCTCTCCCAGATCGGTAGCAACTTGCACGTTGTGTTCATATTTCAAGTTTTCCACTTGTTGCTTTAACCTGCTGATTTCGGCGCAATAGCCTCTTTCTTTCGCTAACCAATCCCACTGCTTTTGTGATGATTCGGTAAAATTCCGGATGTGGGGTCTCTTAGCTGGCCTTTCATGCTCGAGTTCCCTTCTGTACCATGCAAGGTAACCTGGCGCCGTTTCTCCTTTGGCTTGATCCCGCACGCAAGTATCTGATTTCAAATATTGACCCTCATTCCAGATTTGGCGAATCTTTGCTTCTGGGAACTGTCCGTTAGGACTTATCTCAACTGCTTGAGTGCTTAGATCTTCCTCATGAGGTAATGTCTGGCATCTTCCGAACTGTCTTAAAACTCGGCAGGGTGCGTAAGGTTGAATGCTCTTAAGCCCCATCAGTAAGAAATGAATTTTAGTTGCAGACATATATAGGATCTCATTAACAGGCAACCATCCCAACGTCCATTGTATTTGGCTGGCGGTAAGAGCTTGAAAGAACGAGGTCCATGCCAGGACTCCTTTGGGCAAACTGATCTCCTTGGTTCTCGTGTAAGATTCTTCTATGCGGGTCTTTTCCGGGGAACCATGGCTCAAAATCTCGGAATGATGGCAGAGGTGCTCGGTCATCCATATCTGTAGGAGCAAGTTACAACTTTCGAAGAAATTTCCCCCAGCTTTACAAGCTGTGAGAGCTCGAAAGATGTCGGATACCACCATAGGCGCGAGAGTACTGTCACTTTGCGTGAGTAAAGTGCTGACGACCCCAGATATCTTCAAATCAATGTTTCCATCTTTCCTCGGAAATACCAGAAGATCCAGGAACATTATCATGAACGCTACCCGTCTGTGCTCGTCCCACTTCTGACGAACTCCTTTGCTGCACAGTTTGTTGATTGGATTATTGAATCCCCCCTTGTGACCGTATCTATCATATATGAAGCATGGAGTACAAAATCCAGCTGCCAGATCCGGGTTGTGGACTGTTCTAGGTATCTTCAATGAATCTAGGAATCGATGTACCGTGACGACTCTTGGGGCGACCAAGTATTTTTCCCTCAAAGGAAACTCAGTATTCCCGATGTATCCGGCCATTTCTTCCAAAGTCGGGGTGAGTTCAAAATCAGAGAAATGAAAAATATTGTGCGCCGGGTCCCAATAGGTAACCAAAGCTCTTATGATATCTCCCCGAGGCTGGATTTCCAACAGACCCACAAGACCTTTCAGATATTTCTTAACCTCATTTTGTCCTTCAACACCTAGATCATTCCACCATAGCCGTAACTTGATAGGGATTTTGGTCATTATTGAAAAATGTTCATTTTGCATCGTGCTCATCCTGCACATTTATTAAGGTGATTTTAACAAAATTGACTGACTCAAAAAATATTTTTACAGAGAGGATCAAGTTTTGAACACGGCTTTTAAACACTTCGGAGACGAAGATTTTAAGGCTGTGCGGGTCTATTGGATAAAAACGCTAAACAAGACCCAAAGGTGGCTGTTTATGCAAAGTCAGCCTTCCGGCGTCCCTTTCGGGAACATTCGGCTATTTATGATAAAACAACGTCACCTGACTTATTTACGACTCTTTTAAAAATTTGACACATCTTTTATTTATTTATTTACTGATTTTTGGCTATTTAGAAAAATGGGGTTGAACCCGACGAGGGTTGCCTACGTATCTCACATCCGGTGAGAATCAAACCGGCGTAGTTCGGGATATCGTAAAATAGGAAAAAATCGAATAAACCTAGAAATTAGGAATGCGTATTATTTACATTTTTTTTTGAAAAGAGATAAAGATTAAAGAAACTATTTATTTTTTATATTATTTTTTTTTAGGAAAAATTTGGACTATTAGCCTGAATTCATAAAAGGGGTACTACGAAAGAAACAACACATTTTTTGAATTATGAATTTTCGGTTTTTTTTTTACTTTTAAAATAAATACCTTTTCTTTTTTTTTATTTTGAAAGTGATAAAAGAAAATTTTTATATTTTTTTAATAACTCTCAATAAACAAGACAGTTTTTTTTAGAAAAATTCCGGCGAGGTTTTGACACTACTTGGACATTGGTTTTATTTTCCAAAAATAAGTAATTATCTCCCCTACGCTGCTATTTTCCCCCTTTTTTAGGAACCGGTCGACATGTGGAACCGAAGCAAATAAATGCACAACACAGATAGGAATGCAGCATGATGGTCTTTTCCATTTCAGGTTGCCTGTCCTAGACGGACCCAATCCCTGTGTTGAGTCCCCTAAGTCAAATGCAATATGATGCAAATAAGCGTTCCTACTAGGGATCCGGCATGAAGTTTCGTTATACTAGGTTTAAACCTTGGTATTTGTTCTAGACTGTGTACCCGAGCGGACAACTCGAGTCGAGGAGGGGGCTACGTACCGGGGACCCGCGAGATCGTCCAGCTTTGTAACTTGTCCGACCTCTTTCTTATTTCAGGTATTGACACTAACAGAATAGGGAGTCTCGACCAGCGAGCTTCTCCCCGGAGGTAAGAAAAGAAGGGTTTCGGCACAGTTTATATACAGTTCAGATAATATCAAAAGCGGTAAAAGACAACATTTAGCACTTTTATGCAAAACATGTAATAAAGATCAGATAATAAAGCCAAATATAACAATTATTCTAAGCTCGAATTCTTGGACCCTGAACCAGTGGTTCTGGGTCATAACGTCCCCAGCGGAGTCGCCAGAGCTGTCACACCTCCTTTTTGTGCGCCCGCCCCGAAGGATAAAGATGCGCGGGTGGAGTTTTTCCAATTTAAGTGACAATATTCGAAATGGGATTATTTATTTAATTCAGAGTCGCCACTTGGGAAAGGATTGGCTTTTGGTGTCCCAAGTCACCGGTTTATCTTAAATCCCAAATCGAGGAAATTTTCGACTTTTCCAAATGAAGTCTGCGAACCAGAATTCTAAGTAAGGAATTCTGTTGACCCGAGGGAAGGTGTTAGGCACCCTCGAATCACGTGGTTCTAGCACGGTCGCTTAAATTGTTATAATGGCTAAATATCTGATTTAAATACATGTTGTGACTTATGTGCCTTTTATTAAGTTCAAACCGCTTTTATTATTATCATTTATTTTTATAGAATTGCAACGTCGTGAAAATGCACCTCGAACCACGTCACAGTCAATGCGCCCGTAGTTGTTAACACATTTCGACTCCGTTGAGATTTGGATTCGGGTCACATCAATGTGCACCCAAGTTTAATAGTGTAATTTATTAAGGGCGCCTAAGGGGGGTCTAGCGCGTTATTATTTGTGGAAGGCCATGAAATTTATTAAATGGCCTATCCTGAATTCTAGATAATTATCATGGTTATTTATTGAGGGCCCCGCGATTTACATCTCATTTGGCGAGGCTCGTCTCATTATTTTAGAAGGAACATCCTAAAGCGATTACATTTCTAATGTGTTTATCTCTTAAAAATAGAAGAAAAGATGCGTGCTATTTTTAACTATGTGTTTGGCCCAAATCCAGATTTTAGCTAATCATCCGATTAATTATTTACGGAATAAAGAAACATTGTACCTCATGAAAACATGCTTTGAACTTGATAAAAGAAACGTATATGGGATTGATGAAATGCTATGACTGTTACGAGAGCTCCCTAACTTTAACTTATTCAGACAAGATTAATTAAAATTGCTTGTTAGGAAATGCGACTAATGGTATTTTAAACTCATCCTATAAACCGCTTCACGCAAACTGAAACTCAAGAGTTTGAAACTGCATTGTCTTTAGCTAGATCTAAACAAACATTTGCCCCTACACATTCGAAACATGCTGAAATGGCGAGTTTGAGTTAGCAATTGTATTAAAATGGCTGCACATTTCATGGATTGTATTTACATCTTATGTACTACTAAACGAATAAAATGTCACAGCTTCAGATGGGCATAAACTTTAATTAAGTACAACCTTACTAATGTGTCTCTATTAGGCTAACAGACCAAGAAACTGCATATCTTAACAACATTAAAAAAAGCAATTCGTAAGCAATACAACAGGTGATTATAACTCCTTCAAATCTTTTGATTCATGCTTTCATTGTTACATCAAATGCGAGTCTTAGTATGTACCTGGATATTGGATACAACAGGAGAAGCAAGGGGTCAGTAGGGCAATAGAAGCGATACCAAACAACAGCAGTAACAGCAGGTACCAAATAGAACAGAAATCCCAGTGCAAGAGACCAATAAAGCCAATGGAGGAGAGGCAGAATGAGACAAATTCCCAGTAGTAACGGAGTCAGAAGATCAAGCAATCCAATTCCGGGAGAAGCCAACAACACAAATCCAAACAATAGACTTAACTGACACTTGAAGGAAAACAGGACTAACTTGGACAGTTTGAACAAAATGAGAATCGAACAAAGAGTAGGGAGAAAACAATTCCTGATTTTTGTGATATCCCTTTCCCTATCTCCTTTCTTTTCAAGTTCTAATGTCAGTCCTCAATTTGAAATCTATTTGGATTATCAAAGAGAAAACTTTTCCAGTTTCTGTTTTCAGAATTCGAATTCTCAGATGTTCCCTCTCAGTGTCTCTCTCTATCTCTGTATGCTTTTTCTGTGTATCTCTATCAGCTCTCTCTTTCAAAACTCCTCACAGTCTGTTTTTCTTTTCCCTTTGATTCTGTCTTTTTCTTTTTTTTTTTTGTGTGTGTGTGTATCAAAATCTTTCTATCTATCAATCCCCCCTCTCTGTGTCTATGCCTAATATCAGATGGTCTACCCCCTTTTATAAGCCTCAATCCTACTCCTTTTAACAGCCTCTTTTTAATATCACAGTACCCCTCCCATGTGCCCTTTTCATTTTCAGATTCCAATTAGTTATTTAAGTATTAACCCCCATCAACATTCCCTGGCAGATTTATTCTTTAAAAGGCTTAATATTTCTTAAACTAAAGCAAGGTATGGGGCAGTAGGATACATCTGACAGCATATGCTGTCAAACCATTTTAAAATTAAAAGCCCCTTTATGCAGAAAAACAGGCTGTGCACAAAGCACATGAGGTACACCAATGCACATGCTGTGCATGAGTGCACATGCCCTCCAATTCAGAGTTTAAACCAAACATCCCTTTCAAATCAAACAGCTATAAGTAAGCAAAACTGGTTCTTAATTGATTCAGGCAAATGTTCAACAGAAGCAAATCGATTTAACTTTGTTCAAACAGTTGAAACTAATTGACAACACATTTCGACTCGACTATATTAATCATAACACATACAACCGTAACCAAAAATCAAACGTTCAATAGTATCGACATATGATTTGAATTGTACTGGCTAAACAAAGTGGTGCTCGAGAAGCCAATTGATCAGTTCAATGTTGAGAATCAGCTAATTGCACACCACTTGCATAAACATTATCAGGGCAAATAGAAAGACTCATTCAAACAAACAGAAGTTCAAGCAAAGTGGATGGGGCACAGTTGACAAAATTCAAAGACACAACATCAAAGCATGAACAGACTTTTAACACAATCAGATGGGCCAAAACAAATAAAGAAAAGAAAGAACTCACCTTAAACTTGAAAAGTTAAAAGTTTCAACCCGGATTTGGACAGACCTTTCTTAAGGCTGAACGGACTTTAATCGAAGTGTTTCTCATATGAGAAACACTTCGATTAAGGTCCATTAGACCTTAATCTCTTTGGCTCGGACGAGCATGGGCCAGTGATGAAGAACTACAAAGTTCCAAAAACTCAGATCCGGGATTCATGTCTCCCTGGTTAGATTCGAACCAAACCAAGTATGGTTTGGTCACGAGGGGGTTGTGGGGAGTGTCTGGTATGAATTTAGGGCAGATCGGTGTAGATTGGGTCCCGACTCGAATCTTCAAATGAAGATTCGAGAAGGTGGGATAGGATTCGAGGTGTGTGGTTGATAGATTTGGGTTCAGGACGTCAAGGGGGTTCTATGGTGTTAGGGGCGAGGTCACCGGCGTCCGTGCCGCCGGTTTCCATGGTGAGGGGTACAGGGGCGGCTCTAGGGTTTGGGGGTTATGGTGAAGACGATGAAGGCTGGGGTTTGGATAGGGGGGGCAGGGTAGTGTTAGGAGTTTATATAGTTAGTGAGCAAATGGATCCTGGCCGTTGGATGAGATGAGATGAAGGGCCAGGATCCTTTGGCTAACAAGGGACGACACCGTTTCAAGGATAAAGGTTTGGGGTCGGTTCGGGTGAGACGGGTCGGGTTTGTTGGTGGGTTACGGGGAATTGATCTTGGCCGTTGATCAATTTGAGATCAACGGCCCAGATCAGCCTGTACCAAAACGACGTCGTTTGGATTCTCTGGGCATCAGGTGGTCTGGACCGGGCAAGCCTGGGTCTTGGGCTGTTTGTTTGGGCCAATTTTGTTAAATTGGCCCAAGTCCGGAAGGGAAGGGGTCCTTTCTTTATTTTTTTTTATTTTTTTCCTTTTTTATTATTTATTTTAAAACAAAACTAAGCCAAAAAATCAAATTAAAATTAAATACACGCTAAATACAATTATTTGCACAAACACTAAAATATTTCAAAACAGGTAAAGTCAAACAAAATAAAATCACGGACGAAGATGCCTATTCATGATTTTCTATTTAACGACCGGATTACGGTTCGAATTATGCAGGACACATATATTTTGAATTTTGTTTTAATAAAGTAAATAAATAAAAATGGGCCGAAGTCACAAATAAATCAACAAGGTGCCGCACAGAAATCCAAAAATTGTACAGCAGGGCCAATTATTATTTTTTATTTCTTTTTGGAGCGATTGTCGTGCGAAACAAAAATCATGTGCTCACATACACAAATTATGAAGATAATACAACTTGTCTTTATAGTATTCCTGCTCACAGGGTTCATCAATCCATACCTCAAAATTGCATGTAGGTTTTTTCGGGTTGCCTATAAAACTTGTTCATACACGCCCAGTAGCGGCGTCCAGCTTCTTCCTAACAATCGTGCATCATGCATTTTTTGCCGCACTCGCACCTTGGGACATAAAGGGGTTGTTGAGACATTTGTTAAAGTATAAAGAGAAACCTTGGTTTTATGGAAATATTTGCTATTGGTTATTGTTAAGCGCAGAAAATAACTAGAATTCGCCTATTATTTATAGGCAAGATTTCACACAAAATGTAGTATTATACCTCGCTTTACATATTAAATTTTTCTGAAACGAAACAGCTTTTGCGCAGTCGGTTCAGCTTTTTTCAGACCGACAAGACAACACATAAAACGTAGTATTATACAATGTTTTACATAGTAAATTTTTCTAAAACGAAACAGCTCTTGCGCAGTCGATTCAACTTTTTCAGACTGACAAGACAACACACAAAACGTAGTATTATACCACGTTTACATATTAAATTTTAACAAGGATAATAAAGGATGTTTTGATTTTATAGGGTTTTTTTTTAATTTTAAGATTGGTCTTCTTTACTAACACCAATAACTTGAATATTTGAACTACCATATCAACCTCCTAATTCAAAAAGATCATGTTAAGAAATAAGATATAACAAGATTGTGGAGCATAATTTTATTTGATAGATATTGCAACATACACAAGTACAGACACGTATTACAAAAAATAATACGAAAACAAATGACTAGGTGTATCTTTGATAGTTGGGTACATTCGACGAACTTGCACCGGGAGCTGGATTACCACTGCCACGCATACCAAATGAAGGACATTTACGACGGTCGGGTCCTATTTGCGAGCATATGCCACGTTTACGCGTATAAACGGTGTCACCAACATCCATTTGGTTCCGTATACGCGTTCTTTTTTGCACTTGCAGCTTGCGCAAATAGTCCTTGTTACATACCATTTTAAAAGGTTTCAGCGGCCAATAATGCTCAGCACCCAATGGCTGCAACTGCCCACTATACGTGTCTACGTATGTAGCAACACTGTATTGCCTATCAATATAGTTGGTTGCCCCTAAACCAACTTGTTGAAAGCACTTCAAAGCATGTGTGTAGGGCATGTGATAGATGGTCCATTTCTTACAAGAACACAACTTGTTGACTTCATTCACCATCTGTAGATTATTCCCCCGGTGTCCGCGGATAGCGGTCTTAACTTCAAAAACGCCCCGGTCGTGATCGTACTGTAAAAATGAATGCCAATGTGCTCGCCTCTTGTACTTTTCAAATCTTCTCATTGGTATTGGCATAAATTGAACATTCACGTCCATCAATGCCGATGCAGCTTCATGCCTTTCAACAAACCTCTCTACAATCTGTTTGAATGTCATGCGGACCATGGCAGTGACATGCAATCCACGGGCAGACTTCAACAAGCCGTTGAATGACTCCGACACATTTGTAGTCAGGGCTCCCCACCGTCTGCCGCCATCAGCATGCAATGTCCACATGTGAAGATCATGTCCTATCAGCCAAGTATAGGCTCGTGGATCTAACTTCCGGATCTCTTCCATGCGCCTCGTGAATTTGCACTGCTGGTACTTAGTAGCAGCCATCCACATTAAATCATGCAAGGTCTTGTCGTGATATTTCTTCTGGAAATTGGCCTTTAGGTGACTCACACAGTAACGGTGGTATAGATAGGGTTCATGTCATTCAAGCAAATGCCGTACAGAACTTAAAATACCACTATGTCGATTAGATATTAGACAAATACCTAAACACTGTTTGACAACGTGCTGCTTCAAGTGGTTCAAAAAAAACGTCCACGTCTCTTCGCTTTCATTGGCACAAATGGCAAAGGCTAGTGGAAAGATTTGTCCGTTGGCATCTACTGCAACTACAATCAAAAGCTTAATATCATACTTTCCATAGACATGAGTACCGTCTATGAAAATTACAGGACGACAATGTACAAAACCATCAATTACCGGTTTAAATGACCAGAACACATAGTTGAAGATATATTCCGTTATGTCCAGACTCCGCTCATGCCTCCATTCAACAATAGTCCTGGAGATAAAGTATTGCAGTGTGGCCATGTACCTAGGCAGAGATGAAAAAGACTTATTTCAGTCACCATAAATAAGTTCAAAAGCACGTTTGCGCTCGAGATATGCCTTTCTTTTGGTTATAGTACAACCATACTCCTGGTGGACGGCTGTAATACACTTTTTAATCTTGAACCTAATGGACACTTCCAAATATGGAATCAAGACAAGAGAAATCAAGTCTACATTCAGGTTGAAGTGATTCTTATTGAATGTGTCCATTTCACATTTGTGGGTGCTAATATACTTACCCACTTTCCACAACCCTGATTTCTTCTTGCTGGCACGCAACATCCAGTGATAACCCATAAAGTCTCTACGGCATACAGCCTTGTACACCTCCGTAGTTGACTCCCTTATCGTCATCTCACGGCACTCTCTTACGCTGTAGATTTTTACAGCCCTGATTAGGCGAGCTTTATCGGGGAAATACATGCCCTTTTCCAGCACCGCTGGTCTTGACTCATCCCACATTGCTGACCGTCCGGCATACTTGGCAAATTATCAAGGTAGGGAATATTTCGCTCATGAAACAGCACGTGGGACTCGTACACTCTTGGTCTAACGAGAGGTGGAGGAGTATGTTCCCTCGTCAGCTTAGGGTCGGCATCCACTTCCTCCTCGTCATCACCCTCATCAGGAAAGGGTGTGTCATCTCCAGACTCATCGGCATTGTTGTCATAATCACTATCATCTTCCTGACTCTGCACATCTGCCAAATCACGAGTCAATACGTCGTCTATGGGCAATTATGTGAGGTCAGGAACATCAAGTTGATCGTTTTCACTACGCAAAAAGAACAAAATGATAAGCTACTCAACTAGATAAATAATTTACATATAGCTATATCACTTTATTTACAAGTCGTACTATGTTGATGTTCCATGATGGACATTTTCTTGTTGGTGATGACTCCCGGATGGACCACCATGGTCCAACATGCCAGAACTACGCATATTCCAACTAGGAGCGGGGTCATAATTTGTAAAATTCATATTCGGACGGTACCCCCTATGAAAAATATGAGTGTTAATAC
Source organism: Nicotiana tabacum (assembly GCF_000715075.1). Lineage (NCBI taxonomy): Eukaryota > Viridiplantae > Streptophyta > Magnoliopsida > Solanales > Solanaceae > Nicotiana > Nicotiana tabacum. The sequence goes on along the minus strand of NC_134087.1, from coordinate 181,319,098 downwards.
AAATCCAATTCAAAAGACTTAAAATAAACATCACTAAAGCGTAAAAAAATTGAAATTTACCAGTGATCTTGTGGATTATATAAAGTCGAAGTGGCTGCTCATTCGCCGGTAGTGACAAGTTTAAATCAAGGCAAGCTCTTTCATCAAGAATCTGTCCGGCAAAAACTGCTCCAGAATAACCACCCGATGACTGGGGGTTATCCCTACTATGCACACCCTCATTATTGGGAACGTCTTCAACCTTGACGTACATTTCCAACAATTTTATTACAATAAATTCCTTGTATTCATCTGAAATCCGCAAAAAATCTCTAAGAGTTTCATCATCTTCGATGTTAAACTCATAATAATAAGCAAACCCCTGAGGAGTCACAGAATACGGAAATCTACTGGTTACTTTAAGGTTCACCGAACGTTTCCTCACACTCATTTTTTTACGTAACAACGATACCAATTTATCATACTCCATTATAAGCGGCAATTTAACATGACACTGTGGAGATGAACTATACCTCACAGAGTTATTCTCCATTACAACCTCACCCCTTCCTTACAACCTCACTCCTCCCCCCTCCCCAATATAATGAAACCCTTATTTTTGGCTCTTCAGACATTATAAAAAATGCTTGATAAGAAGAAGAGAAGTATGAACAGAAGTTTGAAGGAAAGTTTTGAATGGATTTCATAAAATCCTAGGCCTTTAAATAAGGCAAGTCCTAGCTTGGGGTGCAGAATTTTTTATGAAAAATGCAGTATAATACCACGTTTTATGTATTTGAATTATTGTTATGCCACTTATCCGCAAAACACTTATTAGCGGGCCCAAATATTAGTGTAAAATGCAGTATACTATACTACGTTTTACACTAAAAAATAATTATTTATGTTAGTCATGCAGAACACTTATTATTGGTGGGTCCAAATAGAAGTAAAACGCAGTATTATACTGCTTTTTCCTAAAACGTAGTACTATACTGCGTTTCCTTATAAAAAATTAATTTTTTAGTAAAACGCAGTATAATACTGCATTTTACTTTAACGGCTAACTTTTCGTTAAACTAAAACGCAGTATAAAACTGCGTTTTAGTTAGAAATGTAACTCTTTTTTTAACTGTATAAACGTGTTTTGAGTCCAAAAATCCATTATTTTAGTTTCGAACTCTAAATTATTCGGTGTCCCCAAAACACCCCCCCCCGGAACTATATTGTCCTTCGTATTAAAACCCCCTCATCGCTGACCTGGCATAACGTGTGCAAACACTCGCTTGGGAGCGCGTGACAGCTGGAAAAAACCATCAAAATGGCTCATATGACATAAAATAATGGCTAATTAGCCTAATCCTCTTTCACATTTATTTTTTTAATAAATATTCTCCATATTTCAGTTATATCCACCTTTCTTCCTCATTTTTAAAATATTTTTACATTTTTTTTACATTTCTTCTTTATTTTTCACCTTCTTCTTCTTCATTTTTAACCTTTTTTCTTCAGTTCACCATATGGATTTCCTCTGGGGGAAAAATTCCCTCTCTTATTTCCTCTGAAATGATTTATTCTCTTTTTTGTTTTAGTCTTCTTTCATTTCTTACACATATTGTCGAAAGAATACCAATTTAAATATTCTTATTAAACTCAACACCTTGTAGAGAATAAAGTTGAATATCTTGAACCTTCTTTATGTAATCTGGAATTAGAGAATGTAATTTTATTTGTTGGTCAATTGATTTTTTATTTGCGAAATTTTATTTTGTGTATTCTTTTTTATGTAATATAAGATGATTTTTAAGAAACCCTATATGCCTTTATTTATATTTTTCTGTGCAACAAAGTGAATATAAATGACTTATTCAATTGAAGTTTAACATAAAGCACAATCACAATTAAACTTAAAATTAACACAGTGCCAACAACAACAACAACAACCCAGTATAATTCTACTAGTGGGGTCTGAGAAGGATAGTGTGTACGCAGACCTTACCCCTACCCTAGGGTAGAGAGGCTGTTTCCAATAGACCCTCGGCATCCTTCCCTCCAAGAACTCCCCACCTTGCTCTTGGGGTGATCGAACACACAACCTCTTGGTTGGAAGTGAATGGTGCTTATCATTAGAGCAACCCACCTTGTCCAATAAAATTAACACAGTGCATTAAATATTATTTTGGCCAAAACTCATAAAATTAATCAATCACCCCAGGGTAATAATACATCATGAGTAAACTGTACAAAAAAACTCTTTAAAAACCATAAGTTAATATAGTTAGACAGACGCAACATGGGTTTTAATATATAGAAGAATGTAATTCAGGTGGGTTTTGGGGACACCAGATAGTTTAAGTAGGTAACTAACAAAATGGTAAAAGTTTAGGCGGGTTTTAGGCTGAGTTGAATAGCTACGTGTAGTGCTACATGACACGTTTTTTAAATAATTAGCAGAGTGTACTACACGCACCTCTAAGAAGGGGTGTACATAGGTCGAGTTGGTTCGGATTTTACAATTACCAAACCAAGCCAATTGTGTTGGGTTATTAAATCTAAAGACCAAACCAAACAATAAAACTCGGGTTTTTCACTCTAGGTTTTTCTCAGGTTTTCTCGGATTTTCGGGTTATTCGGATTTTTTCGGTTTTTTTTCCCGGTAAAATCTTCGTAGAACAAAACATATAAATTGTGCTCAAAATATTTCTTTAGTCCTAGTAGGATACAACTATATAAAGTATTTTCCAAGAAAATAATACAAAATATGAAATATGTCACGGCATTATCCTAAAATATTCAACAATAAAATTATGTAATATAAATATTGCTAATTAAAAAGCCATAATAAAAAAATATAATCTAAAAGTACTAAGTCATGCTAAAATAAGTAGACTAATAAGGGAGTATTAATTACAAGACTAAACGCTAAAGAAAAAATAAAAATAGGTTATGCATTTTATCTAAATTAATACAAAACAAAAAATAGATATTCAATACATTCTCGTTCGTAGTATTGAATTGAATGTCTTTTATTAGCATTAGTATTGATTTGATTTTGGTTTGGGCTTTGTTAGCACTATTTAATTTACTAATGTTAATGGCTATAAAACTTATTGGAACATTCAAAAGTTCTAGGTCCAATCTTAAAATAATACCTCAAAAGATAAAATTATGAATTCTTTTAAGAAATATTTATAAATTACATCACAATAAGTGTATTTATATATTAAATATATCTAAAATTTCTATATATATAATAGTTTGGTTTCGGTTTGGTTTCGGTTTGACTTTCTTTAGTTAAAACCAAACCAAACCAATTATGGTCGGGTTTTTTTTTTCCAACACCAAACCAAATCAAATCAAACCATAGTCGGGTTTTTTTTCTCGGTTTGACTCGGATTATCGGGTTGGTGCGATTTGTCGGTTTCCTTTGTACACCCCTACCTCTAAGAATGCAATGAGGGGTTTTTAATACGAAGGGCAATATAGTTCAGGGGAGTTTTGAGGACACTGAATAGTTTAAGTAGGAAATTGACAAAAACATAATAGTTTAGGGGGATTTTAGGATATTAACTCTATTTTTTTTATTATTGTTATTTGACTGACTATTATGTATCTTTTCTAAGTATTGTTTAAGCTCGAAAGCAAGCAGAGGTGTAAACATAATTAATAGTATCATCTTATTGGTGATCGTGACCGAAATATCATGATCATGAACGAAATATCATGACTATCTACCTAGTAGTCATGGGCAGAGGCAGAGAAATGAACCCATTTCATCGGAAAATTATAATACTATATAAATGGGATAAAATAAAATTTTAAATATATATAAGCTGTTAAATCCCGGGCACGATAGTAGTAGCCTAGTAGGTGCCCATGTCCCTTCGGTTCAAGAACAAGGTGTCTGTTTATGACTATACTTATGATTATCGATCCAGTGTTTTTTTTATATTGGCTCCTTATCCCGTGCATATTAAGTGTAAAATATTGATCCATGGTGCACATTTTTGTATAAATATAAGACAGTTAATTGAGCTACAAAACAATCTTGGTAAGATCTCAATCAGAAACATTCCAAGCTTTAATATTAGCTAGTGTCATAACATTTCTTTTGGCATATTATGTCTAAAGAAATGGAATTCATTGTTTTATTATAGAGGTTAAAATCTCGCATGCTGGGTTAATATCACTAAGAGCTTATATAATGTTGTGTTGGATGACTCGACCGAGGATTTAAACTTCTATAGTACACCCTACTCTTTCTTATTAATTACTGTTACATTACTTGGTTGAGTGCTATATATGTATGTACTGTTTCATGGTTTAATCTCCAAATTAGCGAGTAATAATGTGAAGAAGAAATAAATAGTATTCTCTTGAGTTAGATCTTGGTGAAAATATTTGAACTATTTTACCTTGTGGAAATGCTCATATAACTCATGATGGATTTTTAATTATTATTCTAAGTGAGAGATTGCAGTGTTGATGGGAGAAATTCAAAAATAGCCAGATTTACAACTGGTCGTTCAAAAATAGCCAAATTTCAAAAGTAATCGAAATTTAGCCACTTTTCATGTAAAGATAAATCTGAGCGAAAACACTTCAGAACCTGGAAAATACGCCAGTATATTATACTGGAGTTCCAGCATAAATATGCTTGAACTCCAGCATATTATACTGGAGTTCCAGGATAAGTATGCTGGAAGTCCAGCATAATATGACGGAGTTCCAGCAAAACTACACTGGAACTCCAGCATAATATACTGGAGTTCCAGCAAGTATAATTGTCCAGTATAATATACTGGAGTTTGGAGCACCGGTGCTTCAATCTCCAGTATATTATACTGGAGTCAGCAAAGTATACCGATCCAGCATAATATGCTGGAGTTCATACACAGGTGCACCGAACTCCAGTATATTATGTTGGACCGGTCTCTCTTACAGCAAAATAGAGGCTATTTTTCATTGACTTCGTAAACGCTGGCTATTTTTGAATGACCAATCCGAAAACTGACCATACCGTGCTATTTGTACGTGTTGATGACGTTGTCAGAACAATTATTAGTGTTTTATTGGGCTGATCTTCTTTCCCCACCTCATGTACAAATAGTATCCTTTGATCTGCTGATCATAATAGGTGAGCTTGTTGCATCAAGTTCTCTTCTTCTCTAATTCTGATGTCACAGCTCACAAGAAATTTTAAAAACCTATTAATTTGATATTTCCAAAATACCATATAATTTCTGAGCAAGTTTACAGATGGTCACTCAATTGTTGCTTTATTGCTCAAAGTAAGTAAACTATTATTTGTAACAAAAAAATTACTTAACTTTGCCTAAATATTACAAAAGTCATTCAACTTTGCATAAGTATCATAAAAATGTCTATTTTGTTTCCTCTTAGTAACTTTTATGATATACTAAGAGAGCAAGTTAACAGAAATGACACTTCTATTTTCTAACGTAAAATCATTCACTAAAAACAATAGGCACCAAGCGGAGAAATCGCATCTATTGACACCCTTACAAATCTTTACTAGGAACATGACTAGAGCTATATATATATCTCAAACCCAAGCATTACCAAACTACAACACTCTTTATAACAATTACTATATCCTTAGTTTCACTTATAAAACTATAATAGGTTTTGGACATCAGGTTATAACTGTATATACACTGGTTTGAAGTCACCCTTGAATGGTTCAGTATTTTGAACTTAAACAAGTCACTTTGCTCAAAGACTGGCAACTGAAATACAAAATAAACATATGAAACAACCAAAAATGAAGGAGAGACTAAGAATTCAAATCAGAAATGTCAGTCTTCTACTCTTCTTGTGAGCTATAGTATATGCATGACTTGACAAGGAAATTCTTTTCTTCTGCACATAACTATAAGGACCTATAAAAGAGAAAGAATCTGATTTCGTTTAAATTCCTTAGTTTAGCAAACCAAAAGAGTTGGAATGACAACAAAAACCAGAACAAGTCCTGCACTAAGAATACTTAAAAGTTAGAATAATTCTGTTACCAATGCCAGTTCCCAGTACTAATACTGTGAGTGATGAAACTTATTGCCACAAGTGATGGCGAGCTAAAGAGAGGGGACCGGATAAACTCAAACTCTGGATCGAAACCTAAGACTTTCTGGTTTATGCTTATTGTCACAAGTGATGGCAGAGCTAAGGAGAAGGAACCGGATAAACTCAAAGTCTCAAAGTCAGGATTGAAACCTAAGACTTTCTGGTTTATGCTTATCTAGACCATTTCTTATAGTTCAGGAGCAAATTTGGCACTTTTCCCTAGTTTTTAAGATGAAAGGATTTTAACTTAATTACATCTGGGCGAAAAGCTAACAGATGTGAGTACTCTGCTCTAGTTACAAACCGTTGAGGGATTATTCTCTAAATTGAATGCTTCACACATGCAGCCTAATCCAAAGTAAATACTAAGTGACTCTTTATTTGATAAAAGTAAAATAAAATATATGACTTTGAAGTGGAACAAAATACAATGGCAATTGCCACTCCAGCAGAAAAAGGAGATTAGGTAAACAAAATATTAAATACCATAGTGAATAACAATAATAAAGGAAAGATCCATATCATTATTAGTACTAGCTAGGTGACAATTAAGAGTATCAAATCTCCATGGCTGGCTCCACCTTATAGACATAAAACACTTGAGAAAAGGCTTCAGGTTTGCGATAGGTATGTGAGCAAGTTGAGGATTAACACAGAGCAACTCGTTGAAATACACAACCACATAATAATTGAAATCATAATTTGCATTGCACAGATTAGTCAAGAACATGCATTAAGTGTAAAATCCCTTACCATTGTAGTAGCATATTCTTAACGAAACAGACTAGTCATAATAACAATTATAATCAATTTCTACTTCAGGTGATGCACGCTGAAATGAGTTTAGTTTTCTGGAAATACTGACTGTTTTGTAAGCGTCATCATTAACTTCTAGACATGGCTCAATTAGCATTTTCACCAGTATGGGAGACTTAGCTAATAGAAGCTTGATAAGTTGCATCTCAGGCTCTGAGCCTATAGTATATATTAGCTTAACTTCCCTGAGGTGATTAAATGTCATATCTGAGAAAGCTTCCACTTCAAGATATTCTAGTGCTGGAATACCAGCATCTTCATCACCAACCTAAATGAGATTATCAAAGACCCAACTCTTTAAACTTATTGCGAATAGAAAGTAAGAAAATAAGAAAGAGAAGTAAGAGTCTAACCTCGATTTCCAAATATTGTAAATATGGGAAGCTTCTTATCAAGCAAAGAGCACACGAGACCACATCCGATCCACCCAGATAAATATTAGCTAGGCGAAGACGTTTGACACAATTAAGATTAAAGGGAAGCCGTTTTGGCAATTCACCTGCTCCTGCAGCCAAGAACTAGGAAGAAAATAGAGAACGACTCAAGACCCAAAAGAGATTACATCTATGAAAATGCATAACAACTAAGTGTTGAAAGCAGATGTACCCTCAAACTATCTTGATTTAACTGCAGATGCTCGAGAGCAGAAAGAGACTCAAAAAACTTGGCAATATCACATTCTCGTAGCCCCTCATAATCTTCCGTATCCGCAAGAGACAATTGTGTCAGAAGAGGGGTATACTTTAAACTAATAGAACTTATTTCGCCAGTGAAGTTAAAAGATCTCAACATAGGAGCATTAATTTCAATGATGCCACTTAAACCTACAATGTCCAGTACCAACCGCTCGAGCAACTGGCTACAAGAGATTAACCTTTCAAGGAATTTTGGTGAAATTGTGACGCTACGTAATTCCAAGCTAATTAACAGCTCAAATCCTTTGCAGGCCGGTGGAGGAAGCATTAAACAATTTTGGAGAGTCAAATACCTCAATTGAAAACATGTGAAAAATGAAGAAGGTAATTTGTAAAGGTCGCCCCTGCCCGAAAGTTTAAGATCAAGATGCTGAATTCCATTTCTAGAGAGAAAGTAAATTAAGTTGTCAATGGTAGGACACGGCATCAGATCAGAATTAAAGGAGAGGGCAAACTTAGTAATTGGTCCGGTATGATGGGTCAAAAGGTGGTAGATAATGTTGGTAAATTTAAATGTAGGGGGTACCGAGTCCTTCGTTGATATCAAATTTTTTAGATCAAGTGTCAATTCTGGAAGTCTACACCACTTATACCTCCATTTCTGTGACAAGATGCTTGTCCTCACAGCTTCTCGTAAAGGCAAACGCATAAGAATACCATCTATTACGTTCTCAGGAAAGCTGCAAAGTATGTCCAAAGGTGCAGTTTGACAACCATGCTTTTTTCCCTTAGGAGGCATCGTGAAACAATAAATCAATCGCAAATTAAAATCTGCAGAAAGTAAACAAGAATATGAAGATAAGGAACATCCAACAATAAAAAAGTGGCCTCGACATGCTACAACTGAAAGAAGTAAACGAAATGACTGCTAGCAATAATACATATAGTACATAAATACTTCAATAATCAAACGATACCCAACAAAAATGGAAAATCAAAAAGAACAAAAACAACCATTTTTATCCTTTTGCTCGTTTATGCTTTCTCGGAAGGATAAATTATTTTATTATAAATCTCTGAATGATTTCTACAAGTTCTCCACCAATCTCCACACACTTCTCCACAAATCTTCGCCCCATAAAATAACCTAACAATACCCTTACCTATTTTAACTAGAACAGGAAAAACTATTCCTATATAATTTTGACTACAAATCCTATTTAAACATGAATTAAATAAACTAACAAATATCAAATCCTAAAAATTTAAGATTCTCAACTATAACTTTGAATTAGTTTTCCAACAAACTCACGTTTACATGAAGATTAGGAGAAAACAAAAATACCCAATATTTGGTATATTTCTAACACAGGATCAGCTTAACCTAATAGTTTTAGTATTACTAAAATTTGAAGAACTAAAAAAGCATAGCATAGCTTAATCGAAACTGCAAGAAACCGAAGGAATAAAGTTGACAAAATTAAACTTACTGGACGGCTATATACGAGAGATGGTGCCTCTGTGTCACCGCTGTTGAAAGATTTCTCTCGGAACTTGGAAACCACCAAAATTCCTCTGCTTCTCTTGTCCTATTGGCTTATGCGTTCTCTGTCGATATAAAATAATCCCTCGTGTCTATGTGGCAAAGTTTGGAGTTTAAGAGAAAAATAATAATTATCCGTCCTAATTTATTTTGACTTTTGAGAGTCAAATAATTTTTTATATCCCTTTTAAATATTTTAAATTATAGTATTTTTTAGAAGAAATTATATCATATATCACTTGGGTCATACCGTCCATCCAAAAATAGCCCACATTTGAAACTCTAACCTGGTTTAGCCCAAGTTGTATATGTTTTGAAATTTTGCTTACACCTGGTAGCCCACAAATATTATTAACGGTTTTTTCTTTTAAATTTTTCTCTCTCTCTTTCTTCTCACGCATATTTTAGAGAAGTACGAAGGCAATTGTCCCCCATTGTTGGGTCTCAAGTAATTTTTCGAGCTTTCACTCTTATTTTCAGGTAATTTTCGTTTCATTGCTTTTACCACAGTTTTGGTTTTAAATTTTGTTTTATTTTTAATTTTTTTGCTTTTCTGATTTTGAATATTTTTTTTACAATGTTGTTGTGTTTTCTGTTCGATTTTGTGTTCCTTCTATCTTTGTTCTGTGCCTAAACTTGGTGTTTCAGTTTGTATGCTTTATTATTTCGAATTTTACGGTAGAATTTATTTTTTGAGTTTTGTTACAATTTGGGAAAATTGGCCTCTGCTTTGTGTTCATGGCCTTTGTTTTTTATTTGATTTTTGTGTTTTCCTTCACTTGTCTTCACTTTTGTTAAAGCTTTGTTTGTTTTATTGTAGAAAATGTGTTCGAAAATGTCTGCTTCTAAAAGTCGTACGAAGGTTGCTCGAAAAGGTGTTAAACTCGATTTTACGAAAACATTGAGGGACTTTCCCTCAAGCCCTGATTCTGAAGCGAATGGGCATATCCAGGCCCCCAATGATGATGATTTTGAGTCTCCTGCTCCTTCAAAAAAGCTGCAACAAGAGAGCAGTCGAATGACTTGTTCGCAAACGAAGAATACTCCTACTCCAGTTAAAACATTGAGGGACTTGCCCTCAACCCCTGATTCTGAAGCGAATGCGCATGTCCAGGCCCCCCATGATGATGATTTTGAGTCTCCTGCTCCTACAAAAAAGTCGCAACAAGAGAACAGTCGAATGACTCATTCGCAAATGAAGAATACTCATACTCCGGTTAACATTGTTAGAATAAGGAGTAAGAAATGTGGGAGACATGAAAAATCCAAAGAAAAGCTGAAATTTGATTTGGTTGATGAAGATGATGTAGGCCCAGTGTTAAACCGAAAGGGATAAAGATCAAGGACGTTAAGCATAAAAAGAGCAAGATCGAGGACGTTAAGCATAAAAAAAGCAAAATCGAGGACGATGGTGAGAGTGATCTTGATTGCATATCCAAAGAACAAAGGATTGTTACTCGCCGCAAATTGAAGGAGAGAAAAGCTAAGTTGAAGGTATTCCCTGTGTTGCTATTAATTTTATGCATCCTTATACAATTTCATACAAAGTTATACAGCTGTTTATATATCTTTATCCAAGTACTGTTACACTGATTTATACATGTTTATACAATATTTTAGTATAGTTTTTGTTCCAGATTTCTTTCTTGTTATTTTTTCATATGCAAGGTTGGAGACCTTCTATATATAATCAGTTGATCATTTTCACAACAGGATTAGTTCCTATACTGAGACTGATATTGTCAGCATTTTGAAGCAATATTTGACTGACACGCAACTTCAAATGTTCCGTGCTAGCTGCTTTGGCTACTTCTTGGACCTGCCTCAATTTAAAATTCAAAATCAACTTATATACTATTGAAGAAAGTCGTCCCAGGGCGAGAAATGAAGTTGTGGGTTAAAATTAATGGTTGTTTGATGCGTTTTAGCATTGGAGAGTTTGTTGTTATTACTGGTTTGAAGTGTGTAGAAGAAGACGTCACTGTCTATGACAAACCAGATGTCAATAGGTTGCTAAAAGAGTATTTTCCAGGAGATGTGGAAAAGGCTATAACGAGGGGCAGCTTCTTGATCGCTTCAAGAAAAAGGACTGGAAGTCGGACGGAGATGCGTTCAAGATGGCCTTGATGGTATTTGTCCATCATTTCGTATTCTCAGATGCCAATAATTATGGTATCAATAAGATGATTTTGATATCATTGAAAGTGGTCAATATCAGACGTATGCTTGGGGAAAAAAGTCATTTGAAGATATTTTAAAGACAATGAGGGACAGATAGTGTGACTATTTGACAATGTATAGGCTCGGAGGTTTGCCACTTGCGTTACAAATATGATTTTTTGAGTGTTGCTCTATGGTTGACAAGCATCTAGCTATTCGCATTGGCACAAATGTGCCACACATTCTTAATTGAAAAGTCACTGAAACTCCAACATATGCGGATTTGACTGGCGGGGTAATCATGTCTAGTATGGACAAGGTAAACATTTTGTACCATAATACTTCTTCATATATTATTTCAGTTTTTCTGTAAGTATGTATAATTATGAATATGTCACAATTTCCTTTTTCTACTACTGTAATCCAATTTTTCTTATTGTAATTGAACTATAGGAACACTTCCCCTACTCGTCAAGAGATGTCAACTCTGAACATCACCACGCTTTTTGAAGTTAATGCCAATAATGTTGCATCAGGGGAGGTGCCTGCCTTTCACACTGATAATTCTGTCTTTGCATCTCTACCTTGTCCTCAGAATATGGAGCAACAGTCTAAACGACCTTATCCTCAGAATACGGAGCAACAGCCTAACCCGAGTTATGATCCTTCGGCGCGCATTGATCTGTTGAATGCTGAAGTTGAGAAGTTCAGGAGTGTTGTTGGAAAGGTACTGCAGCTTTAGCTTTTCTATAGTTTATCGATACTTTTTGTATATATATGATTTTTTTGTTATAAACATGGTTGTTGATTTACTTTTGTTGTTTTTATTATTTTTTGTTGTAGTTGACTGATACAGTTATGACACTCAACAGTTATGTAGTTTCTTCCTTTGAAAAAGTGTTCAGTTTTCTGAATATGAAGGAAACCAAGCAAACGAGGGAGGAGGTTCCTTATTCTAAGGTAATGTTTTACTGATAAAACCAAATCACTCAACAGTTATGCCTTCTTTGAATCATCACTCAAAAGTTATGCCTTCTCTTTCTATTATTTTTTATTAGATTCGTCAGTGTGTGTCTGATGACAATACATCTGGTCTCAGCGAATATGATGGCTATCAATATGATGTTGTTCCTGACTTTGTCGAGCAAGTGAATCAAGATAACACACTAGCTGACCAAATAGATTTAGGTGTCAAAGCAAACGAAGGAGTTATTGATGGTGTTGATCATGGTATTCGTTCTGCATTTTATCTTTTTTGTCTGATTTTTCTTTTCTTCATTTTGAAAGTTTTTTATTATTAGTTTTCTCTGTCTAAGGGGCAACATGTGATGTCAAGGGTGATATATTTTGGGATAACATTGGCGATGAAGATTTAGCTATGCTACAGATGTCCCAAATTGTGCTTAACAGACCACCCATCATAGACTTAGAAGAGGATTACATTTCTCCTAAACAGTCGGTTTGACATAAAATACTAGGAAAATATGCCAAATCTCTGTATTTGACAGTTTTTGATTCGGGGGCATCAGGATCGGCGCACAAACTCATTTTTATATCAAGCATCATTTCACAATCGAAATTGATGATTTTGATCCCTTGTCGCCATTGGCCAAAGAGTTTTACACGTTTGTTGATAATAGGATGGATACGAGGCGAAGGTATCTTAACTTTCTTTAAGCTTTCATGTTCTGATTTTATACTTGTCAATGAATGTAGTTCTGATAACTTTTTATTTTTTGTGATTTGAAGTGCCAAAAATATTTATACTGCTGAAGTAAATAAGCTTGCGAAAGCTTTTACTTTTGGCTCGTGTCACGTGACCACGAAGGATTGGTTCCACTCACTTGCGTATTGTGGTCGACCTTTGATTGGCACGGTATTTAATAACCTCCTGTCCTAATGCCTTTTTTTATTTGTTGCGTATCTTTATTGTTTGAGACCTCTATAGTGTATACATAACTTTGTATAATCACAGTATAAGATCGTATAAGATTATATAACCTTGTATAAATATGTATAACTCTGTATAATAGTGTATAAATTTGTATATTTAAAAAATATGCATCATATATTGATTTTTTGTAGTACTTTGAATCATTTAGTAGTGATGGTTGTTTTTATTTTATTTTCTTGTCTCAACACTTGGATGTCCTCTTTTACTATTTGAGGAAGAGGGGAAAATATTGGCCGAATGTTACCATGCAGTTTACTACAATCGACTTTGCCTTTGGTAACAAAATCAACTCCTTGTATAAAGATTTCAAAGTGAATCAAGATTTAGAGGGTATTATTGTGATGCAAATGTAGCGTGGCACACTGTTGACCCCGTCTTATTCCCTATCTATGTCAAGCGCGAAAGAGCAAAATTGGGTCATTGGATTTTGGGGTTGTTTACGTTCATAGATAGGTGCATCCACATCTATGACTCTAATTGTGGAGCTATTAATAATAGACTTTCTTTGGATGCTGCATTACCTTAGGCAATTTTCATACCTTACTTCTTGAAGAGTTCTGATTTTTATGTCGAGAAGAAGGGCATTGATTGGAACAATGGTGCATATACCGATAAATCCCATTCTGATGCTTTGCAAATTAATCTGGTTAATAATGTGCCACAACAGATCAAATAGTATGTTAATCTAAGTTGTTTTACTATTTTACTATTAGTGTACCTATTTACAGTAACGTACAGAGAATCTGATTTTTTTAATTATAGTAATTGTGGTGCTTTTGTTGCTGGCTTTGCTGAGTATTTCATCCTGGGTAAGAAAATTCGAAAAGATAATTTTGACATTGAGACACTTCGCACCAGGTGGGGATCTCTGTTATGGGATTATAGAAGGAAAAAATAACAGTCCGGTGTAATTAGTGGTGATGAAATCACATGGAGACTTTTCAGGAAGAGGGGACGACGAGAAAGTAGTTCTATTTTTTCCATTTTAATGTAGTTTTGCTATGTATCAGGAGTTGTTGCCTAGTTTTTTCTAAGTACTATTTTGCTACTTGTGAGATAACCTTAAAGGATATTATAGATGTTTTTATTTTTGTGTAATATGTGGTAGTCATTACACATTGTGGCTCACTACTAGAAATCCTGAAAAAAGCGACCAAATATTAGCGACCAAATTTGGTCTGTCAAGAAAAGCGACCAAAGTTGGTCGCCAAACTGCCGAAAATAATAAAAAAAATATTTGAAATACTTTAGCGACCAAAGTTGGTCGCTATTTGGCCGCAAATTTAGTCAAATTGTTGACTGGACTGGTCAGACTTGCTTGGTCAAATATATACTGAGATAGCGACCAATATTGGTCGCTAAAGTGGGACCCACATTAAATTTGTTAATAATTTTATTATTATTTTATAAAACTTATAAAATATAAATATATATAATTTAAAACTTGCGACCAACGTTGGTCGCTAATTGAAGGATAAGTTGATAGCGACCAACATTGGTCGCTAACATGGGACCCAGTTATAATATTTTAATAAATATATATTTATTTAAAAAAAATTAAAATATAAATAAATATAATTCAAAAGCTAGCGACCAAAGTTGGTCGCTTAATGAAATAGAGACCAACGTTGGTCGCCAATGTGGGACCCAGTTCTAACGTTTAACAATTTTTATTATTAATTTAAATATTATATAAAATATAAATAAATCTGATTAAAATTTAGTGACCAAATTTGGTCGCTAAATTAAATTCATGTACTGTTAGTGACCAACTTTGGTCGCTAAATTAAATTCATTTACAGTTAGCGACCAAAGTTGGTCTCTATATGGTCAAAATTAAAAATCACTTTTGTATTTACTATGTAAATAATATAAATGTAAGTCGTTAACACTTTTGTAATACAAGGGATGAATAGTACTACGAAGCGGGCGTGTGTGTCTATATATATAATATATATATATACTTACGCTATATACTATGCACTAAGTATAAATGTATTAGGTAATTCCTTTATCGAATATAGCTTATATATATAATATATGTACTTACGCTATACTATGCACTAAGTATAAGTGTATTAGGTAATACTATATCGAATACAGCTTATATATATATAATATATGTATTTACGCTATACTATGCACTAAGTATAAGTGTATTAGGTAATACTGTATCGAATACAGCTTATATATATAATATATGTACTTACGCTATACTATGCACTAAGTATAAGTGTATTAGGTAATACTGTATCGAATACAGCTTATATATATATATATATATATATATATATATATATATATATATAATATATGTACTTACGCTATACTATGCACTAAGTATAAGTGTATGAGGTAATACTGTATCGAATATAGCTTATATATATATATATATAATATATGTACTTACGCTATACTATGCACTAAGTATAAGTGTATTAGGTAATACTGTATCGAATATAGCTTATATATATATAATATATGTACTTACGCTATACTATGCACTAAGTATAAGTGTATTAGGTAATACTGTATCGAATACAGCTTATATATATATATAATATATGTACTTACGCTATACTATGCACTAAGTATAAGTGTATTAGGTAATACTGTATCGAATACAACTAATACAGCTTATATATATAATATATGTACTTACGCTATACTATGCACTAAGTATAAGTGTATTAGGTAATACTATATCGAATACAGCTTATATATATAATATATGTATTTACGCTATACTATGCACTAAGTATAAGTGTATTAGGTAATACTGTATCGAATATAGCTTATATATATATAATATATGTACTTACGCTATATACTATGCACTAAGTATAAGTGTATTAGGTAATATTGTATCGAATACAGCTTATATATATAATATATGTACTTACGCTATACTATGCACTAAGTATAAGTGTATTAGGTAATACTGTATCGAATATAGCTTATATATATATATATAATATATGTACTTACGCTATACTATGCACTAAGTATAAGTGTATTAGGTAATACTGTATCGAATATAGCTTATATATATATATATATATATATATATATATATAATATGTACTTACGCTATACTATGCACTAAGTATAAGTGTATTAGGTAATACTGTATCGAATATAGCTTATATATATAATATGTACTTACGCTATACTATGCACTAAGTATAAGTGTATTAGGTAATACTGTATCGAATACAGCTTATATATATAATATATGTATTTACGCTATACTATGCACTAAGTATAAGTGTATTAGGTAATACTGTATCGAATACAGCTTATATATATATATAATATATGTACTTACGCTATACTATGCACTAAGTATAAGTGTATTAGGTAATACTGTATCGAATACAACTTATATATATATAATATATGTATTTACGCTATATATATATATATATATATATATATAATATGTACTTACGCTATACTATGCACTAAGTATAAGTGTATTATGTAATACTGTATCGAATACAGCTTATATATATATATAATATATGTACTTACGCTATACTATGCACTAAGTATAAGTGTATTAGGTAATACTGTATCGAATACAACATATATATATATATATATATATATATATATATATATATATATATATATATATATATATATATATATATATATATATATATATATATGTACTTACGCTATACTATACACTAAGTATAAGTGTATTAGGTAATACTCTATCGAATACAGCTTATATATATATATATATAATATATGTATTTACGCTATACTATGCACTAAGTATAAGTGTATTAGGTAATACTGTATCGAATATAGCTTATATATATATATATATATATATACTATGCACTAAGTATAAGTGTATTAGGTAATACTATATCGAATACAGCTTATATATATATAATATATGTACTTACGCTATACTATGCACTAAGTATAAGTGTATTAGGTAATACTGTATCGAATATAGCTTATATATATATATATATATATATATATATATATATATAATATGTACTTACGCTATACTATGCACTAAGTATAAGTGTATTAGGTAATACTGTATCGAATATAGCTTTTATATATATATATATATATATATATATATATATGCATTCATTGGGGAATTGTCACGACCCAAAATCCCAACCCGGTCGTGATGGCGCCTCTCGTGAGGACAAGGCCAGCCAATCAACAAAACAGTACATCTCTTTATAATTACTTAGCAGGAATAAGTCTAAATCATGGGCAATATAATCTTAAATGCGAAATAAACGTGATAGAACAAGGAAAACCCTCCCAACTCAGCCCACAACATCAGCCCCTCAGGCTCACTCCCAACTCACCACACACAAGCAACGGTCTCTCGGGCCCACTCCCAACTCACCTGGGTACTCTGCGCTCACTGGGGGTATGTACAGACTCCGGAGGGGCTCCTACAGCCCAAACGCAATATCAATAGACCTGAAAGCCTTCACACATCACACACGAGGCCTGAAAGCCTCCTCATATAATACTCGAGGCCTGAAAACCTCCTCACATCACTCAACATATCCTCACGTATGGCCCTCAGCCTCAATCAGTCCAGAAAATAATCATAAGCCTCTTGAGCATCAGTAAAACAATATTGCTCAGCTCAACAACATTATAAATATCATTCAATCTCGAGTTGAGTATAAATATAGTTGAGTTCAAAAAATAATATAATTCAATTGGATTGAGTTCAAATAATATTTCAATTTGTGAGGAAAATAGTGATGTAAATTCACAAAAGATTTCAGATAATTGGCACGAAGCCCAAATATGGCAATAAGCCCAATCATAGTGAAAAACAATAAATCTTTATCAATTACGCGGTAAAAATATCAACTGGGATGGACCAAGTCACAATCCCCAATAGTAAATGACCCCGCGCTCGTCATACAACGCGTGTCTCATCTCAACATAGCAGTATGTTGTGCAATCCGGGGTTTCAAACCCTCAGTGCATCATTTAAAATCATTACTCACTTCAAGACGGTCCAATGTCTACTCCGTTATACCCTTGCCTCTCGAATTTACCTCTTCGCGCGTCGAATCTGGTCAAAACCATAACGAATACATTACAATAGGCTAAGGGAATATAACCAAATCGAAAAGATTCGAAAATATCGAAATTCACGAAATTCGCAAAACCCGAACCCTGGGCCCACTTCTTGAAAAATTACGAAAGTCACATCACCAGATTCCTCGTCTCGCCACGAGTCCGTACATATAAAATTTACCAAAATCGGAGTTCAAATGACCCCTCAAATCTTCAAATCTTATTTTCAAATCCCTAGGCCTAAATCTTCAATTTACTCCTCAAAAACATGTAATCTAGTCGGATTATTCGATGATAATTCAATATTATGGAGTAGAAATAATCACAAGTGACTTACCTCAAGATTTCCCAAGATTTCTTGCTAAAAATCGCCCAAAATCCGAGCTTGGAAGTCAAAAAAAAATGACCAAACTCGGACTGCTGGACATTAAATCTGTCCAGAAATTTTCGGTACTGTTAACGCGGGGGCACTGTTCATGCGCGTGAGGTCACTGTTCACCCGCGCGGTTACTATACACGCGCGGGGTACTGTTCACTGCTGCAGAAAATACAACAGTTTTTAAGAAATTTGTAGCACAGCCATTTTTCACTAAAATGGCTCTAACTCCATCATACGAACTCGAAATTAGACGATTCTTGTTCCTATGAGTCACAAATAATAATACAAACACAACCCTTTAATCAAAACTCAATTCGGATATCGTTTGCCCAGTTCAATACCCATTTCTCTCGTTAAACAATTAACTCACATTTCACGTCAAAAACCCAATCGCGACTTGATAAAATTAAACCAAAATTTCCAGATCAGTCCTATAATTCATGATTTAAATTCTGGAAGTCTCGAGTCAAATTTGGATCTCTAGAACTAAAAATGAACCTTTAGATCATTACATTTATGCTCAAAACGGCAAAAATCTTCCAAAAATGACCCGTTGGGCATCCGAAACACACCCGAGGCCCCCGGGACCCCGACCAATAATACCAACCAGTCCCAAATACATTACGGACTTTCTTGAGGCCTCAAATCACATCAAACAACGCTAAAATCATGAATCAACCTCCAATCCAAGTTTTATGAACTTTAGAATTTCCAACTTCTATTTCCGATGCCGAAACCTATCAAATCACGTCCAATTGACTTCAAATTTTGCACAAAAGTCCAAAATGATAAAATGAAGCTACAGAAATTCTCGGAATTCCATTCTGACCATCGGATCAAAATTTTACCTATCAACCGGAAATCGCCAAAATACTAACTTCGCCAAAATGAGCTAATTTCTTCACCGGACCTCCAAAATTAATTCCGATTGCGCTCCTAGGCCTTAAATCATCCCCCGAAACTAACCGAATCATCAGAATTCAATTCCGAGCCCTCTAACTCACAACTCAACGTCCGGTTGACTTTTCCAAACTAATTCTTCCTTAAAGAGACTAATTGTCCCATTTCTTACCAAACTCGATCCGAATTGACTCAAATTCACCAAGTACACATATTGAAACATGAATAAGCATTTAACGGGGAATACGGTATGAAAGTACAGGAAACAACGGTTCGGGTCGTTACATTCTCCCCAACTAAAACAAACGCTCGTCCTCGAGCGAGTTAAGAAACATACCTGGAGTTTCAAATAGGTGCGGGTACCTGCTCCGCATCTCCTGCTCGGTCTCCCAAGTAGCCTCCTCCACGGGCCGACCTCTACACTGTACTTTCACTGATGCTATATCTTTTGATCTCAATTTTTGAACCTGTCGACTCAAAATAGCCACTGGCTCCACATTATAAGTCAAACTTTCATCTAACTGTACTGTACTGAAATCTAAAATATGAGATGGGCCCCCAATGTACTTCCGGAGCATGGACACATGGAATACCGGATGAACACCCGACAATCTAGGCGGCAAAGCAAGCTCGTAAGCCACCTCTCCAATCCTCCTAAGTACCTCAAATGGTCCAATAAACCGCGGACTCAACTTCCCTTTCTTTCCGAACCTCATAACACCCTTCATCGGCGAAACCTTCAGCAAAACCTTCTCGCCCTCCATAAATGACACATCTCGGACCTTCCGGTCCGCATAACTCTTCTGACGCGACTGAGCTGTGCGAAGTCTTTCCTGTATCATCTTCACCTTTTCTAAGGCATCCTGGACCAAATCTGTCCCCAACAACCTAGCCTCACCGGGCTCAAACCAACCCACTGGAGTTCTACACCGCCTCCCATATAAGGCCTCATACGGTGCCATCTGAATACTGGACTGATAGCTATTGTTGTAGGCAAACTCTGCAAGTGGTAAAAATTCAACCCAAGAACCTCCAAAATCAATCACGCAGGCACGCAACATATCCTCCAATATCTGAATAGTGCGCTCGTCCATCTGAGGATGAAATGCTGAACTCAACTTCACCTAAGTGCCCAACTCGTGCTGAAAAGTCCTCAAAACTGAGAAGGGAACTGAGTACCTCTATCCGAAATAATAGTAACTGGAACATCATGCAACCGCACAATCTCCTGAATAAAGATCCTAGCCAGTCGCTCCGCAGAATATGTGGTACACACCGGAATGAAATGCGCTGACTTGGTCAGCCTATCCACAACGACCCAAATCGAATCAAATTCTTCAAAGTCCGAAGAAGGCCACTCACAAAATCCATAGTAACTCTCACCCATTTCTACTCAGGAATAATCATCTGCTGAAGCAAACCGCCCGGTATCTGATGCTCATATTTCACCTGCTGATAGTTGAGACACCGAGCCATATATCCCACAATGTCTTTCCTCATTCTCCTCCACCAGTAATGCTGTCTCAAGTCCTGATACATCTTCGCAACACCCAGATGGATGGAATACTGCGAACTGTGGGCCTCCTCAAGAATCAAATCTCTAAGCCCATCAACATCGGGCACACAAATACGGCCCTGCATCCTCAATACGCCATCATCACCTATAGTCACATCTTTGGCATTATCATGCTGAACTCTGTCCTTAAGGACAAGCAAATGCGGATCATCATACTGGTGCTCTCTGATGCGATCATATAAGGAAGATCGAGAAACCACACTAGCCAATACCCGGCTAGGCTCAGAAATATCTAACCGCACCAACTGATTGGCCAAGGTCTGAACACCAATTGCAAGAGGCCTCTCCCCAATTGGGATGTAAGCCAAACTCCCCATACTGACTGTCTTTCGGCTCAACGCATCAGCCACTACATTGGCCTTTCCCGGATGATATAGAATGGTAATATCATAGTCTTTAAGTAACTCAAGCCATCTCCGCTGCCTCAAATTAAGATCTTTTTGTTTAAATAAATGCTGAAGACTACGATGATCAGTGAATACCTCACAAGATACGCCGTATAAATAGTGCCTCCAAATTTTTAAGGCATGAACTATAGCAGCCAACTCTAAATCATGAACAGGGTAGTTCTTCTCATGGGGCTTCAACTGACGAGAAGCATAAGCAATAACTCTACCCTCCTGCATTAGCACACAACTAATCCCAACTCTGGAAGCATCACAATATACCGTGTATGAACCTGTAGCTGATGGTAACACTAACACTGGAGCTGTGGTTAGAAATGCCTTGAGCTTCTGAAAGCTCTCCTCACACTCGCCGGACCATACAAATGGGACACCTTTCTGAGTCAACTTGGTCAAAGGCGATGCAATAGAAGAAAACCCCTGAACAAATCGGCGATAATAGCCTGCTAGCCCAAGAAAACTTCAAATCTCTATGACTGAGGACGGTCTAGACCAACTCTGCACTGCTTCTATCTTCCTTGGATCAACCTGTATACCCTCGCTGGACACTATGTGTCCCAATAATGCCACAGAACTTAGCCAAAATTCACATTTGGAGAATTTTGCATAAAGTTTCTCCTCTCTCAATCTCTGCAACACTACACGCAAATGTTGAGCATGCTCCTCCTGGCTACGCGAGTACACCAGGATATCATCAATGAATACAATAACAAATGCATCCAGATAAGGATGAAATACACTGTTCATCAAATGCATGAACGTTGCTGGGGCATTGGTCAGCCCGAAAGACATAACCAAAAATTCATAGTGACCATATCTAGTCCTGAAGGCAGTCTTGGGAATATCTGACTCCCTGATTTTCAACTGGTGATAGCCCGAACGGAGATCAATCATAGAAAATACCCTCGCTCCCTGAAGCTGATCAAATAAGTCATCAATGCGAGGCAAAGGATACTTGTTCTTCACTGTTACCTTATTCAACTGCCTATAATCAATGCACATTCTCATTGTGACATCTTTCTTCTTCACAAATAAAACAGGTGCACCCCACGGGGACACGCTAGGCCGAATGAACCCCTTATCGAGGAGTTCCTGAAGCTGCTCCTTCAATTCTTTCAGCTCTGCTGGTGCCATATGATATGGCGGAATAGAAATGGGCTGAGCGCCCGGCACAAAGTCAATGCCAAAATCAATATCCCTGTCCGGCGGCATGCCCGACAGGTCTGCAGGAAATACATCAGGAAAGTCCCTCACAACTGGGACAGAATCAATACTAGGAGTCTCAGCTCCAACATCCCGCACAAAAACCAGATATGATAGATAACCCTTCCCAACCATACGCTGGGCTTTCAAGAAAGAAATTACTCTGCTAGAGACATAATCAGTCATGCCACGCCACTCGATCCTCAGAACACCCAGAATAGCCAAAGTAACTCTCTTAGCATGATAGTCTAGAATAGCATGATATGGAGATAACCAATCCATGCCCATAATAATATCAAAATCTACCATGCTCAACAACAATAGATCAACTCGGGTCTCCAGACCCCCAATAATCACAGCACATAATCGATACACACGGTCCATAATAATAGTATCGCCCACCGGGGTAGACACATGAACAGGTAAAGTAAGAGACTCCCGGGGCATACTCAAATGACGAGAAAAATATGAAGACACATAAGAATAGGTGGATCCCGGATCAAATAAGATAGAGGCATCTGTGTGGTAGACTGAGATAATACCTGTAATAACAGCATCTGATGCAAGAGCATCTGCCCGGAGGATGGGACTGAAAAGAACCCCTCGCACCGGAGTGACTAGCTGGTGTACTCGGTGCAGAAGGACCCTGAACTGACGGGGCACATGAAGAACTCTAAGCTGGAAGGGCACTGAGTGATGACTGGCCCTGCTGAAATCCCTGATGACCACGGCCTGAAGATGGCCCGCGGTACTCTGGATGAGCTGACTGATGAGGCCTGTAAGAACGACCTCTACTCTGCTGAAACTGGCCCCTAGATGGAGCACCACTATGACTAGCTGATCCACGAGGCCTCTTAGCCTCCCGCTCCTCTCTCTCTAGACGACGATCCGTCTCAATGTCGCGAGCAACATCTACTGCATCCTCAAAAGTATGGCTCAGAATCCTTTCTCGAGCCATCAGAATACGAATGGGATAATTAAGCCCATCCACGAACCTCCTAATCCTTTCCCGATCAGTCGGGACCATCCATGGAGCATAACGAGCCAGCTCCGAGAACCTCACCTCATACTGAGATACGGTCATATCTCCCTGACGAAGATACTCAAACTACCTGTGCATCTCCTCTCTCTAAGATCGCGGTACCCACTTCTCCAGAAAGAGAGTGGAGAACTCCTGCCAGGACAAGGGCACTGAACCTACCGGCCTACGCCGCTCATATGCCTCCCACCAAGTGAAAGTTGCACCTGAGAACTGAAAAGTAGTAAAGGATACACCGCTAGCCTCCAAGATCCCTGCTGTCCTCAGCATACGTCTACACTTGTCAAGAAAACCTTG
Organism: Nicotiana tabacum; assembly: GCF_000715075.1. Lineage (NCBI taxonomy): Eukaryota > Viridiplantae > Streptophyta > Magnoliopsida > Solanales > Solanaceae > Nicotiana > Nicotiana tabacum. The sequence continues at coordinate 181,295,041 of NC_134087.1, read as the reverse complement.
GGCATCCTCGCCCTGAGCACCACTGGAAGTAGGAGGTGCAAGTCTGTTGAATCTCTCAAGACGACGCTGCTCATCGTCTGGCATAACTGGGACCATATTATCCTGAACCGGTGCAACCGGCTGAACTGGGGCAACCTGTTGTACTGGTGGTGCCTCTGGTGTCTGTAATCCCTGCACTACTGGCTCAGATGTACGAGCAATGGGGGTCTGATTGCCTCCCCCTGCCTGCGAAGTAGCTGCTGCAGTGGTGGCTGAAACTGCCTGAGCCAGGCCAGTGCAAACTGTCAGAATCTGAGCCAGGGCCTCCTGAAGACCCGGAATAACAATAGGCACAGCTGGTGCCTGAGTAGGTGCTGCTGGAGTCTCTACAGTTGGAGCCTGATCCAAAGCCGGGGCAACTGGTGGGTCTACAGATGCTGCCCCTGCGGCTCTACCTCGACCTCGACCACGACCGCGTCCACGGCCTCTGGTGGCCTCAGTAGGTGGCAATGGTGGTCGTCCGTCCTGTCCATTAGCACGTGTTCTCGCCATCTGCGAGAGAATAGAACAACAAAAATTAGTTTTCGGACCAACAAAGTCGCACGACAAGAATTTCCAAGAATATGAAATTTTCCTAAAGATTCTGCAGCCTCTCGAGGATAAATACAGACGCCTCCGTACCGATCCGCAAGACTCTACTAAACCAGCTCATGACTCGCGAAACCTAGTAACCTAGGCTTTGATACCAACTTATCACGACCCAAAATCCCAACCCGGTCGTGATGGCGCCTCTCGTAAGGACAAGGCCAGCCAATCAGCACAACAGTACATCTCTTTATAATCACTTAGCAGGAATAAGTCTAAATCATGGGCAATATAATCTTAAATGCGAAATAAATGTGATAGAACAAGGAAAACCCTCCCAACTCAGCCCACAACATCAGCCCCCAGGCTCACTCCCAACTCACCACACACAAGCAACGGCCTCTCGGGCCCACTCCCAACTCACCTGGGTACCCTACGCTCACTGAGGGTGTGTACAGACATCGGAAGGGCTCCTACAGCCCAAGCGCAATATCAATAGGCCTGAAAGCCTTCACACATCACACACGAGGCCTGAAAGCCTCCTCATATAACACTCGAGGCCTGAAAGCCTCCTCACATCACTCAACATATCCTCACGTATGGCCCTCGGCCTCAATCAGTCCAGAAAATAATCATAAGCCTCTTGGGCATCAGTAAAACAATAGTGCTCAGCTCAACAACATTATAAATATCATTAAATCTCGAGTTGAGTATAAATGTAGCTGAGTTCACAAAATAATATAATTCAATTGGACTGAGTTCAAATAATATTTCAATTCGTGAGGAAAATAGTGATGTAAATTCACAAAAGATTTCAAATAATTGGCACGAAGCCCAAATATGGCAATAAACCCAATCATAGTGAAAAACAATAAATCTTTATCAATTACGCGGTAAAAATATCAACTGGGATGGACCAAGTCACAATCGCCAATAGTAAATGACCCCGCGCTCGTCATACAACGCGTGTCTCATCTCAACATAGCAGTATGTTGTGCAATCCGGGGTTTCAAACCCTCAGTGCATCACTTAAAATCATTACTCACTTCAAGACGGTCCAATGTCTACTCCGCTATTCCCTTGCCTCTCGAATTTACCTCTTCGCGCGTCGAATCTGGTCAAAACCACAACGAATACATTACAATAGGCTAAGGGAATATAACCCAATCGAAAAGACTCGAAAAATATCGAAATTCACGAAATTCGCAAAACCCGAGCTCCAGGCCCACTTCTCGAAAAATTACGAAAGTCACATCACCGGATTCCTCATCTCGCCACGAGTCCGTACATATAAAATTTACCAAAATCGGAGTTTAAATGGCCCCTCAAATCTTCAAATCTTATTTTCAAATCCCTAAGCCTAAATCTTCAATTTACTCCTCAAAAACATGTAATCTAGTCGGATTATTCGATGATAATTCAATATTATGGAGTATACAAGTGACTTACCTCAAGATTTCCCAAGATTTCTTGCTAAAAATCGCCCAAAATCCGAGCTTGGAAGTTAAAAAAAATGACCAAACTCGGACTGCTGGACATTAAATCTGTCCAGAAATTTTCGGTACTGTTCACGCAGGGTCACTGTACATGCACGTGAGGTCACTGTTCACTGTTCACCCGCGTGGTTACTGTTCACGCGCGGGTACTGTTCACTACTGCAGAAAATACAGCAGCTTTTAAGAAATTTGCAGCACAGCCATTTTTCACTAAAATGGCTCTAACTCCATCATACGAACTCGAAATTAGACGATTCTTGTTCCTATGAGTCACAAATAATAATACTAACACAACCCTTCAATCAAAACTCAATTCAGAGCTCGTTTTCCCAGTTCAATACCCATTTCGCTCGTTAAACAATTAACTCACATTTCACGTCAAAAACCCAATCGCGACTTTATAAAATTAAACCAAAATTTCCAGATCAGTCCTATAATTCATGATTTAAATTCTGGAAGTCTTGAAATCAAATTTGGATCTCTAGAACTAAAAATGAATCTTTATATCATTACATTTATGCTCAAAACGACAAAAATCTTCCAAAAATAACCCGTTGGGCATCCGAAACACACCAGAGGCCCCCGGGACCCCGACCAATAATACCAACCAGTCCCAAAATACATTACGAACTTGCTCGAAGCCTCAAATCACATCAAACAACGCTAAAATCATGAATAAACCTCCAATCCAAGTTTTATGAACTTTAGAATTTCCAACTTTTATTTCCGATGCCGAAACCTATCAAATCACGTCCGATTGACTTCAAATTTTGAACACAAGTCCAAAATGACATAACGAAGCTACAGAAATTCTCGGAATTCCATTCCGATCTGTCGGATCAAAATTTCACCTATCAACCGGAAATCGCCAAAATACTAACTTCGCCAAAATGAGCTAATTTCTTCACCGGACCTCCAAAATTAATTCCGATTGCGCTAATAGGCCTTAAATCATCCCCCAAAACTAACCGAATCATCAGAATTCAATTCCGAGCCCTCTAGCTCACAAGTCAATGTCCGGTTGACTTTTCCAAACTAATTCTTCCTTAAAGAGACTAATTGTCCCATTTCATACCAAACTCTATCCGAATTGACTCAAATTCACCAAGTACACATATTGAAACATGAATAAGCATTTAACGGGGAATACGGGACGAAAATACAGGAAACAAAGGTTCGGGTCGTTACAATAATATATGTACTTACGCTATACTATGCACTAAGTATAAGTGTATTAGGTAATACTGTATCAAATATAACTTATATATATATATATATATATATATATATATAATATATGTACTTACGCTATACTATGCACTAAGTATAAGTGTATTAGGTAATACTGTATCGAATACAGCTTATATATATATAATATGTACTTACGCTATACTATGCACTAAGTATAAGTGTATTAGGTAATACTGTATCAAATACAGCTTATATATATAATATATATGTATTTACGCTATACTATGCACTAAGTATAAGTGTATTAGGTAATACTGTATCTAATACAGCTTATATATATATATAATATGTACTTACGCTATACTATGCACTAAGTATAAGTGTATTAGGTAATACTGTATCAAATACAGCTTATATATATATATATATATATATATATATATTGAATACATCTTATATATATATATATATATGTATTTACGCTATACTATGCACTAAGTATAAGTGTATTAGGTAATACTGTATCGAATACAGCTTATATATATATATATATATAATATATGTATTTACGCTATACTATGCACTAAGTATAAGTGTATTAGGTAATACTATATCGAATACAGCTTATATATATATAATATATGTATTTACGCTATACTATGCACTAAGTATAAGTGTATTAGGTAATACTGTATCGAATACAGCTTATATATATAATATATGTACTTACGCTATACTATGCACTAAGTATAAGTGTATTAGGTAATACTGTATCGAATACAGCTTATATATATATAATATATGTACTTACGCTATACTATGCACTAAGTATAAGTGTATTAGGTAATACTGTATCGAATATAGCTTATATATATATAATATATGTACTTATATATATATATATATATAATATATGTACTTATATATATATAATATGTACTTACGCTATACTATGCACTAAGTATAAGTGTATTAGGTAATACTGTATCGAATATAGCTTATATATATATATATATATATAATATATATAATATATATACTTACGCTATACTATGCACTAAGTATAGACTGTTTGACCAAAATAGCGACCAACGTTGGTCGCCATTTTTGACCGTTTGACCAAAAGGCGACCAAAGTTGGTCGCTTTTGTAGGATATAAATATATATATATATATAAGAGGAAAATAATTATTTTATTTATTTATTTTCAAATATAGCGACCAAAGTTGGTCGCCATTTTGGTCAAACGGTCAAAGATAGCGACCAACTTTGGTCAAACAGTCAAAAATAATTTGGCTACCAAAATAGCGACCAAGTTTGGTCGCTATTTTTTTTTAACAGGAGCCAAAACGGTTTTCAGGTCCATTCTTTCAAAATTATTCCCCAAATTAAAATCTTTCTCCTCTAACACTCAAAACCCCTTCCCCCCTCCGACTTCCAGCAGCAGCGACGCCCCCGCCACCGGCGACTCCTGACGACAGCAGCAAATTCCGGCGACCTCCACTCCCAAGGTTAGTTTCTCTCTCCTTTCTTTTATTTTTCCGAAAAACAGTGATTTTAGGGGTTCAATTCTAATATATTAGGGTTCAAAGTTATATATTATTTTTTCAACTATGTTTAGTTCAAAGTTAATTCCATGTTAGGGTTTAATTTCTCCATGTTAGGGTTTAATTTCTCCATGTTATATATTATTTGCAATTTTTAGGGTTCTTATTAATACTTTTAGGGTTCAAATAAATTAACTATTTAGGTAGACTAATTTATATATGGGGTTAAATTTCATTTTATGAAGCAACAATAATAGGATATGAATTGGACTTTTAGTTAACTAAAAAAAGATTAGGCTATGAATTAACTAATTAATTTGTTCTTGCTTTATTTAAATAGATGGAACATCGTTCTTGGATGTACAATAGGAATTATCCTAATCGGCGGGGATTGCGGGAGGATTTTGTAGAAGGGGTTGAGGACTTTATTAGACATGCAATGTCACTTCCGTCATACATAAAAGAAGGAGTAATTAGGTGCCTTTGTGTTAAGTGCGACTGTATGAAGTTTGGAAAACCGGAGGAAGTTAAGGTTCATCTTTATATGGTGGGGTTTATAGCGAATTACTTTGTGTGGACTAATTATGGAGAGATGGATGGTAGCCATGGGATATTTCATAACATGGTTGTTGGTGAAAGTAGTAGGTCAAGGGAGAATAGAAATAGTGATTCCAAAATTCATGATATGGTTGCGAATGCTTTTGGAATGCACTTTGGGGGTGAGCCCAACGAAAATGTTGAACAAACTCCTAATGATGAAGCAAGACATTTTTATGAACAGTTAGAGGAAGTTAGTCGTCCACTACGTGAAGGACGTCCGCACTCTGAGTTGTCTGTTGCAGTTAGATTACTAAGTATCAAATCTGATTGGAATATTTCTCAAGCAGCCATGGATTCTTTCATTGACCTTATGCGTGAACTAGTTGACGAGGAAATCGAATTACCTGGTGATTTCTATAAGGCAAAGAGATTAGTTTCTAAGTTAGGACTTTCATCAATGAGAATTGATTGTTGTGAAGATGGTTGCATGTTATATTATAAAGATGATGCAAATTTAAGCAGTTGTAAATTTTGCGGAAAGTCTCGTTTCAAGAGGCTTTCCAGCGGGAAGATGGTCGCTATCAAGGCGATGCATTATTTACCTCTTATACCTAGGCTAAAAAGGTTATATGCATCGATGAGTTCTGCTCCTCATATGAGATGGCACTTTGAAAATTGAAGACCACCTGGTGTTATGTGCCATCTTTCATATGGAGAAGCTTGGAAGCACTTTGATAGGACATATCCATGTTTTGCTAGTGAACCAAGGAACATTCGGTTAGGTCTGTGTGCGGATGGCTTCACGCCTTTTTCTGTATCTGCGACACTGTATTCATGTTGACCTGTCTTTCTTACATCTTATAATCTACCACCCGAGTTGTGCATGACTAGTCCATATATATTCTTAAATTGTATTATCCCCGGTCCACGTAATCCGAAAAGTTTGATAGATGTATATTTGCAACCTTTTATTGATGAGCTAAAACAATTGTGATACGATGGTGTTGAAACATATGACATATCAACCAAGCAGAATTTTAATTTGCGTGCTAATTTAATGTGGACAATTAATGATTTTCCTGCGTATGGAATGTTGTCTGGGTGGATGACTGCTGGGAAGCTAGCTTGTCCTTACTGCATGAAAAATAGTAAAGCGTTCACTTTGAAACATGGCCGAAAGCAATCATGGTTTGATTGTCATCGTCAATTCTTGCCTGAGGGTCATGAGTTTAGAAGGATGAAAAATGCTTTCAAAAAGAATAACTGGAATATGATTATCCACCTCCAATAATTTCAGGTGATGAAATTTGGGAGAGGGTCCAGAACTTCAGTAAAGTTACTAAAGTTCCACCGCATAGATTCCTCGGATACGGTGTTACTCATAATTGGACCAAACAGAGTATATTTTGAGAGTTGCCTTATTGGAAGGATAATCTTCTCCATCACAACCTTGATGTCATGCATATTGAGAAGAATTATTTTGACAATTTGTTCAACACAGTGATGGATGTTAAAGGTAAGACAAAGGATAACCCGAAGGCTAGAATGGACTTACAAGAATATTGCAGGCGGCCTGAATTACACTTGCAGACAACAAACAATGGTAAGTTATTCAAGCCCAAAGCAAGTTACACATTCACTTTAGAGGAAAGACGGCAGATTTGTGATTGGGTAACGAAATTGAAGATGTCTAAGGGTTATGCGTCGAATTTTGAGAAAAAAGTTGATATGGAGGTAGGGAAGTTGAGCCATTTGAAAAGTCATGACTGTCATGTTTTCATGGAGACCTTAGTGCCTATTGCGTTTTCTGGTTTGCCTGAAAGAATCTGGAAACCCATCACTGAGATTAGTTTGTTTTTCAAAGACTTGTGTTCTTCCACATTAAGGGAAGAAAACCTACGCCAGATGGATCAGAACATTCGTGTAACTTCGGGTAAGATGGAAAAGATATTTCCATGTGGGTTTTTTGATGTGATGGAACACCTTCCAATCCACCTTGTACACGAGGCACGACTTGGAGGGCCTGTTCAATGCAGATGGATGTATCCATTTGAGAGGTAATATTATAGTCCATATATAATTTTCTGTTTTATTTGAATGTTCTTGGCTAACCTGAAATTATGTAGGACAATTGGAAAATGCAATCAATTTGCTAAGCAGAGGAATAGAATTGAAGGATCTATATGCGAAGCTTATCTTGCAAAGGAAACTGCTCATTTTTGTTCTTATTATTTTGAGAGCAACGTGCCATGTGCTAGGAATAGGCCCAACAAGCACATGGTCGACCTTACGAATGATCCATTATATCCGCCTATGTCCATATTCAATCAACCAGGCCGATGTTCTAAGGATGGTAGAAAGAGAAATTTGAGTGATATGGAGTTCAAGTCAGCTACACTTCATGTGTTGCTAAATTGTCCCGAAGTAGTACCATTTCTCAAGTAAGTATTGATTTAATAGTTATCAAAATATAAAATTTACTGTGATTACATCTCAATGCAACTACTAAAAATATTTGATGTGTCACAGTCACTTCGTGGGTCAATTTGGCCAAGATGCTGTATATACGACATTTCATAGGTGGTTCAAACAATTTGTAAGTATATCCTTAAAATATTCTAACATTATGTAGGTAAACAATGTTTGAAAGTTATGCTAACTTATGAATTTTGTTAACAATATGTAGGTAAATGATCCAAATAATGGTGTAAATCAATTTTTGAAAGATATATCTTGGGGACCTGGGGTTGAGGTCACAACATATTCCAAGTACGTTGTGAATGGTTATAAGTTTCATACAGAGGGTTGCTCTAAAAATAAAAAAAGCAACAACAGTGGGGTGTGGGTTCAAGGTGGTGATGGAAACCAAGTTGGAGATATTGATTATTATGGTGTGCTCAAAGAAATAATAGAACTAGAATATTCAGGTAGGCCATTTAAGAAAATTATTCTCTTTAGATGCAAGTGGTTTGACCCAAATCCAACAAGAGGTACGAGAGTACACAATCAATACAACATAATTGAGGTTAATCATACGAGGGAGTATGATCGCTATGATCCTTTCATAATTGCACATAATGTTAGGCAAGTGTATTATGCTCCTTGTCACACCTCCTTTTTACATACCCCGAGAGGGTACAAGGAGTTTTTTCCAATTAAAGGACAATCGAAAGGGGATTTATTTGTTTATTTCAGAGTCGCCACTTGGAGATTTAGGGTGTCCCAAGTCACCAATTTTAATCCCGAATCGAGGAAAAGAATGACTCCATATTACAGTCTGCGTACCAGAAATCCGGATAAGGAATTCTGTTAACCCGGGAGAAGGTGTTAGGCATTCCCGAGTTCCGTGGTTCTAGCACGGTCGCTCAACTGTTATATTCGGCTTGATTATCTGATTTTATACAAATATGAACTTATGTGCAAATTTTAACTTTTTACCGCTTTCATAATTATTATTATTATTTTTTACAAGGAATTGCAACGTTGTGAAAATGTATCTCGAACCGCGTTACAATCAATGTACCCGTGGTCGTCGACACACTTTGACTCCGTTGAGATTTGGATTTGGGTCACATCAATGTGCACCCGAGATTAAGAAAATTAAATTATTAAAGGCGCGCCTAAAGCGACTAGCGTATTATCTACTTTGGGTAGGGCCGTGGAATTTTGCTAAACGGTTCATCCCGAAGTCTAAGCAATTTAAAGCAAGTATTTATTGAGCGCCCCACAATTTTGTATTTTTATTTGGCGAGGCTCATCTCATTCTTATTTTTAAGGATAAACCTATAGTGACTACATTTCTTCTATTAAGTTTGTCTCTAAAAATAAAAGAAAATTTCTCAAAAAAAAAAACATAACTTATTAGTTATTATTTTACGGCTAATGTGAATGGAAAATTGCGATCGAGTTTGTACAAAGAAAAATTGATTTCATTCTACATTCTATTATTCAATAATACTGGAACATGAGATTGACACACCATAATATCAAAACAAATTAACTAGTATTTGATTAATTTAAACTAACATTATTAGATGAAGAAGTTATACATATGCAACCCCATTACTCATTAATTAGTCAACTACATTTTTATACAAAGAAAGAAAAAATTCTATTCAAACACGAATCTAAACAGGAGGAATTCAACAGGAACAAAGCCTGATTAATATTTCATTTCTCTTCAAGCCGAGAGTATACAAATGTGTACCTGGAAATGGCAGTACAAGAACAAAAGAAGGAGGAGTCAGCATCAGTAATAACACATCAACAACAGATTCAGCAACAAAATCCCACAGCAAATAACATCAACAAAACCCAGCAATAACCAGTGTAACAATGGTCAGAACCAAACTGAAAAACCCCGGAAAGCCTGACTGAAAAATTCAATAGCACTAAACGCAATCCACAGAAAGCAATAACAAAGTTCTGATTTCAATAATAAAGAAAAGGACCTCACTTTCAATTTTTAGCTCTCAAAGACTGACTTTTAATTCTGAAAAATTAGCTTATTTCTCACTTTGAAGTTCTGAAAATTTTTCTTCTCTCAAAATTCCAGTCCCCTTCTCTATTTCAACTCCCCTTATTTATAGGCTAGAACTAAACATTATTTATTCAAAGCTTTTCACTTTCAGCCTGTATATTCCCTCCCATGTGCATCTGTACACTTCTATCATTAATCTCATGCTTATTTTCTAATTTTCCACCCTTATAGATACCAGACAGGGTGTATTCTGCACTACTAATTCCCTTTTCATTAAATAATTCATTAATTATACACTGAATATTAACTGGCAGACTACTAACACTAATCATTTTAAATCTTTTAACACCCAAAAATACCCCTAAAAATCCCCTATTATTATTGCCTTGCCCTCACTCTTAGCAATATGTATTTAAACCTCTCTGATTTACAACTACACCAAATCACTACACAGCTACAACCAATCCTTAAGTCAAATTCACACAAAATGATTCAAGCATCAAAACATACCAACGAAGTGATTCATGCTGTATTCGTCCAAACAAAGCAGTCATAAACTAACTATTCGACGAAGTTGTTCAAATCGAATGTAGCTTATAACGCACACTCAAACAAACAGAAGAAAAATCTTGACCAAATAAAAAGGTCTTGAAGAAGAAGGAGAACTAATGAACAAAACAAGATTACAAAATAACACTTTAAACAAAGAATCAATAATTCGAAAAATAGAATAATAAAAAAAACACAAGATTAGGAACAACATTTAAAACCAAAGCCGTAACAGAAAATAAATAAAAATGAACTAAATAATCTTGAAAGAAAATCCTAAAACTTGAACGAACCCAAGTCGAGCTCGGAGTTGAACTATTGGAGGTTGAACGGACTGTTTTGTAGACGTTGAAAAAGAACGAAGCAGCAGCTGGACGTTTGGACTATGGCGGATTAGCATGGAGGGACGAGGGTGTCGTGGCGTCGAGGAGTAGAAGCGGCAGCACTGGACTCGCTGCTGCCATGGTCGACGGGGAGCAGCAGCGGCAGGTGGGTGTTGGGCAGTGGAGGTGGTCGACGACGCAGCTGGAGGTGGTAAGGAGCAGTTGCGGCAGTGAGGTGGCAGTTTCGAAGGGGTGGCGATGGTTATGGCGTGAGGTCGTTTTGGACGTGAAAGAAAAAGGAACCATGGCCAAGCTTTACATTTCTCTCTTCGTTTTTCTTCAGTTTCAAATGAGGAAGAAAGTTACTTTTCACTTACTTTTCAAATGAGGAAGAAATTTCCTCCACGTTACTTTTCACTTTTTCCTTTCTTTTTGTTTTAAAACCCACCCCTTTTCACGTTTTTTTCTTTTTCTTTTCCCAAAAAAATTTCTTTTAAAATTTTCAATCCCCCCCTTTCTCACCCGTTCTGTCCCCTTTTCCCTTTCCCAAAAGTTTTTGCTTTTTTGATTTTCCAATCCCCCCCTCCTTCACGTTTTGTCCCTTCCCTTTTCCAAATTTTCCAACTTTTCAATTTTTTAAATCCCCCATGTGTTTTGTCCTTGTTCAAAGGACATGGACCCCACGTGTGTAGGGTTCCAAGACATGTGTCCCCCATGCGCGGTGGAGTTCGGATTATTATGGGTCAGGTCCGAAAATTAGGCCTAAAAACGGGTAGTTTAAACCCAAATATTATTCTTTGCACGGACCCGAGAATAAAAGCACGATGTTATTCATTTAGTCCTATGTAAGCAAAATACTACCAAATAAGACTATTTAAAACAAACTTTTTTTTTCTTTTTTTTCTTTTAGTATTTTTTCAAGATTAAAATAGCCACAAAGCATAAATAAAGTACTATTTTTGTATTTTTCAAGATTAAAATGGCTACAAAACGTTAATAACTTTTTTTTTTTTATAATTTTCGAAATTATACAACGATAAAAATATAAAGTACTATTTCTATATTTTTAAAGTTTAAAATGACTACAAAATATTAATAAAACTACATATTTTATAATTTTCGAAATTATATAAAGTATAAAAAAATAAGGTACTATTTTTGTATTTTTTCAAGTTTATGAGAAATACATAAGCTAAAATTTACATATATATTTTTTGTAATTTTTCTTTTGCGACGAAATAAGGTAAAATAGTCAAAATAGCTATATTAGACTCAATTCAAATATTAACGTTTTGTAGCCCTCTTTTTTTCTTTTTTTTTTTGATAAAACTAAAATTCTAAATTGAGATACCAACTAAATTTAAAAAATACTAATTAAACTCCTAACAAAAATTATCATACACAATTAAACACCAATTAAAATAAAATTGCATAATTTGACATTAAATGCTAACAATGCAAAATATTCCTATTTTTGTGACTTTTATTTTTTTGTAAAACAAACTTAATTAAATACTAAATGAAAATGTGATATATTTTATTTTTTTATTAATTAAAACAAATAAATATGCACTCATAAAAATACAAATAATTATACAAAAATACCACAAAAATAACAAAAATTGCACACAAAGGAAAATTATTTTATTTTGAATTTTTTGGGAGTAATTCTTTCATAGGGCAAAAATCACGTGCTTACACTCCTTATCCATTTCGGCAGAATAAGTCCGATTGGTGGGTTATAATAAAAAATAAGCCTGTAGGTAGGGTCGAAGTCGAGAATGTGTTGGATGTTGAATATCAAAACGATATCTCCAGTGCTCACCAAATAGTGGACGAACTTTTAGAAAATAATTTGGAACATCCTGAACACATATTGGAAGAAGTTGATATAAATGAAGTAATAATTATAGAAAACGAGGAAGAAGAATCAACTGATGAAGCTCAAACTAGTGAGGAAGAAGAATTCTCCGACGAGGAAGAAGAATTCTCTGACGAGGAAGAATACGTCGATGAGCTTTAAAAAGTTGGTTTCTTCGATAACTATCGTTTATAGATAGTTTCCTTATATGTTTCAATCTAAATATGTATTATATTATGCAGATGACAGGCAAGGGTCGAGGTAACAATGAAGGTAGTGGTTCTCGGGGTCGAGAAAAGGCTAGGAAGCAAAAGAGGAGGGTAGAAGATACTACTCATCAATCTTTTCCACCATCTTCTGATTTGCCTATCACTATGCCACAGCCTCTACCCCATGGCTATACTGAGCTGCCACAACATCACCAGCCCTACACCTTCGTGCAGACCCCGGGCGTTTCTTCACAGGGCCATCGGACTGTGCGTCCGACATACAGTCCACCTGCCTCACTACCACGTGGATCCCACCCAACAACATCACATGGATCGCATCGATCCATATCACAACCACATGGATCACAACCATCAGTGTCACAGCCATTCGGGTCACAGCAGTCAGTATCACAGCCACTTGCGATCCGTGCAGCTATGTCGCAGTCACAGGGATCACATCTATCGTCATCAGCGACTCCACCTATTGGAGGCCTTCGCTTGCGGGATAGTAGCTCTGACCCCTACTCCTTACACACATGCCTCTGATACACATGTTTCGGACGATGATGTTGATGCTGTTACTGCTTCTGACGAGGAGGTGCATTATGATCAGTATGGTAGGATCATCATAGTCCCTGAGGGTGATGGGTAAGAGTTATTTGTTATTTTTATGTTTATTTTTTTGTACAGTTTTTACTAAGATATTAATTTGTTTTATTTATTAAATTGCAGGTTCCTCCCGAGTAATATTACTACGAGGATAATCACCAAAGCAACCAGAAAGCTTTATGATGCCCCTTATGCGTCTTGGCGTGAATTCTCATTCTCACTGAAGGAGGTAATTTTCAATGAATTTAAGGTATAAATGTTCTTTTAAGCAGTATAATTATTTATATTTATGATATTTCCATATAATATTTAACTTTGAAATACAGAGCAAGTGTGTATGGGAACACCAGTATAGCGCGGACGTGGCTGCAAATTTTAATCTCAAAGCTCGCAAACGGTTGTCGCATTCTTTCTCCATAGCTAGACAGCTGAACCAGAAGCCTGGCTGGTTGCTTCAGGAGTTTTGGGATGATTTGCAAAGGCAATGGCTTACTGCAGAGTTCTTACAGAAGAGCAAAAAGGGAAAGAAAGCTCGCACATCTGAGAAGGGAGGATCATTGCACACTGGAGGTGCGGTCAGCCAGGGGACAATAAAAAGAAGAATGGTACGTAATTGCTTAATTTATTTTAATTTTCAAAGTATATCTATTCTATTTATTAATTAAAATTTATGAGTTTTCAGGAAAAGAAGTTGGATCGTCCGATGAACCAAGATGAGCTATTCAGGGAGACTCATATTGTGAAGAAGAAGAAAGAGACGGATCAAGAAAGGTGGGTCGAGAGACGTGCCTCGACTGTACATGTAAGTTTTTACTTTTCATTAAGTATTTTCATTTACTTTTATATAAATTTTGAAATACTAATTCAATTTACTTTTTCTTATAGGATCGCTTCAGAGTTGAAGTTGAGGAATTCATACGCAGCCAGCCACCTAATGAGTCGGGCGCGCCATTCCAACTTTCGGCCGAGGATGTTGAAAGACTATGGACGCGGGCTGCAGGCGGTCCAAAATGGGGGAATGTATACGACCTTCCTACTAAGACATTCCATCGCTATAGGTGTGGAATGCAAGGAATAGGGACTTCCTCGCAAGCCGAGCAACTTGATGGGGAGAGCCTCTCCGCTATGCGGGAGACTGTGACAAAGATCACATCCGAGCTAGAAGCATCCAAGGAAAGAGAAAAGCTTAGAGATGCTCAGTATATTGGCGTGGTCGCTCAGTGCCAGAGCATGCAAGAGCAGATCAAAAATCTCCTAGCTGGATCTTTTTCGATTCCCCGGTCTCAGCCATCATCGCCAGAGGCTGCCCGTCCCCGTGCTCGTTCGTCCCATCCTCCAAGTGGCCGTTCCTCCCGTCCTCCCCGTGATCATTCTTCCCGTCATCGACAAGTATACCCTTCTCAATACCGAGATGATGATGAAACTTCATCAGACGGTGATGATAATGATGTACCAAACAATGAATGAATTTTAGACAATTTGAACTAGACAAATACAATTTGTTTTCCATTGGGTTGTAATAAGAGTTAACTTAGTTTGGTAGTTCTATTGATATTTACACTTTCTTAGTTTTAATATAGCTTTTAATGTTGTTTTTGTGTTGTTGTTGTTTTTGTTGTTGGGTTGTTGTTTGGTATTGTTATTGGAATTGTTGTTGTTGTTGCTTGTTAGAGTTTTGGTATGACTGACAGGTGGTGTAGCTGCCAAAACAGGCAGTTTCTGCCAAAATAATATACAGAAAAGCGACCAAAGTTGGTCTCTATTTGGTCGCTTTTCATGTTAAAAAAATAATTTTCTGGAGAATAGCGACCAACGTTGGTCGCTATTTACCCAGATTTCTACAAAAAGCGACCAAACTTGGTCGCTATTTCATTAAAAAAATAAAATTTCTGGTGATATAGCGACCAAAGTTGGTCGCTAATATTTAAAAAATAAATTAAATTCATGTATTTAGGGACCAAAGTTGGTCGCTAGTTTAATAAAATAAATAAATAATTGAATAAAAAAGCGACCAACATTGGTCTCTAGTTTCCAGATTTTAAAATATAATATTTGGATTAGAGACCAAAGTTGGTCGCTTTTTAATGATTAATAATAAATAAATAAATAACGTATTTTATATTTAGAGACCAACTTTGGTCGCCAAATTTATATTATTAAATTAATAAAGCGACCAAAGTTGGTCTCTATAGTCAATATCCGGAAAAATTGGTCCATTTAGCTTAGAGACCAAAGTTGGTCGCTAATTTGGTCCCTAAATAAAAGGGACCATCAATATAGCTACCAGGCCCTTTTGATCGCTTTTTAGCCCAATAGCGACCAACTCTGGTTGCTTTTTGCGGTCGCTTTTTCCCGGATTTCTAGTAGTGGCTGTGAATGAATTACATTTTAATGAATATTTCAGTTGTTTTTGTCCTTTAACAAAGTATGTATTTTTGTTATTGTTGCATTTTTGTTAATGTTGCAGGGTTTATACATATGTATTCAATAATATACATAGTTATACAATTTTATACAAACTTATACTTTCATTTATACATCTGTATACATATAATAACATTGATTGTTTGCAGTTCTGTTTTGCATTTGTACAATCTATCAATATATTTAGCACCATTAAAAATAGCAATACACTATTATTGAATAATTAAAACATTTATAATGAAACATATTTAACATAATTGCAACATATAGTGTAAATTGTAATTCTTTATTGACATTTGTAACTCAATTGCTTGTGAAACTTAACTACTCAATATTTGTAACTCTATTATTTGTGAAACTTAACTACTCAACATGACAACATATGTAATAGGAAGTGTAATGTTTCTAACTATTTATTTTGGTCGATTCATACATATTTTTCTATTGTGACCACTTTGTCCACACACAGAACATGAAAACGTCTTCTTAGACTCTTTCTTTGAAGGAGGTTTGAGTCTTTCCTTTTTTGGCCTTCCTGCATTTCTTCTCCCTTTAGGTGGTAGGACCACATCTTCCAGCACCTCTGTTGGGATTACCCATAAACTCTCATCTAGCATCAGATTTACTAGAAATGTATAAGTTCTAAAGAGGTTATCCTTCTTGTAGAAAAAAGAGCAATACTGGCCAGGTTTTAGCTGTTGGTTCTTCAAAACCGCCCAAGCATACGAACATGGAAGTTCATCCATTTGAAATTTGCCGCAACTGCATGTTCCTTCTTCAAGGCACACTATGTTTCGCCTTACCCCTTCAAGCACAGTATATAACTGCTCTGTAGCAGGCCTCACCCCCAAAAGTTTTTTTTAAAAAAAAAAGTTAAAGCACATTATACATTATCATATAGAGTTATACATTCTTATATAAACAGTAAAATGCAAGTCAGCAGTGCCATGCATCATTATATTTGATTAGTTTTACCGTCACTTGCTCTGATGCAATCAAATTTTCCCGAAGGAGTTTGTCGTACTTTTCTCCAAGCTCTGTAGATGTCTCCATTGCACTTTTTCTATTTTTGTTGTTCCACTGTTGTAGTAAATTTGTCATGTACTCCCGTAATCGCATTACTGGTAACTCTCTAGCATCTTTGTTTGTTGCATTAATTGACTCTACAATATTGGAAGTCATTACCATGGACCTTTTCACTTTGGAGTATGCCCTAGACCACCTTTCGTAGCCAATTTCAAACAAGTAAGGCTACACCCTCGGATCAATTTTGCACATCTCTGTCATATGGTAGTCAAACTTCTCTATCGTGTAAGCTCTAGCCAAAGCGAAGAAGATATCCTTCAATTGTTTGTGATATTTCTTAAATGTGTGCTTGACATTCTGCCACAAGTGAAACATGCAAATACAATGTGGTACTTCTGGGTACACAGCTTTTGTGGCATTCAAGATGCTTTCATTTCTATCTGAAACTATACGCATCCCTTCCCTAACACCAAAAGTACCCTTTATCTGGACGAAGAACCACTCCCAAGATTTATTATTCTTTGAATCTACAATTGCATATGCAAATGGAAGGATTTTTCCTGTTTATACAAAATAGATATTAGGATTCAGACAATTATACAAATCTTATACACAGTTATACACGATTATACAACTTTATACATACTGCAAATTTATAAAAACAACAGCTATGAAATCCTATACACGTTTATACATGAAACTACAACATTATACAAGCTGTAAAAACAAGGTAGATGCAGTCAACTCACCATCTCCATCCTGTGTGCAAGCAGTCAATATGGTACCCTTATATGTTGCTTTAAGGAAACTTCCGTCAACAACCATTATCGGTCTGCAATGCTCCCAACCCTTGATAGATGCATATAGTGAAACATATACATAAAGAAAGCATCCATCTTGTAATTTGTGCAACTTTGTAACCGTTCCTGGATTTGTATGCTCCAACATATACAAATACCTCGGCAACTCCTTATATGAATCGTTTGGATTCCCTCTTATTATTGTCATTGCTATCTCTTTAGCTCTCCATGCTTTCATGTAGCTCACTTCAACCCCGTGTTGCTTTTGTATGTCCTCTATTATATCATTTGCGATGTAAATTTTTTTTGGATTAATATACTTGTCCTTGACTATACTAGCAATTACACCCGAAGTAGCTTGACGTTGTGTTAAGTATCTTTCACCATAGCCGCATGTGTGATTATTATTGTAACTTCTCACCTTGAATATGTTTGCCTTGTAAATGGCAGAAGATTTGAAACTCCAAGCATAATTGTCATCCACACACATAAGGTGATACCTAGGATTAAAGATCATTCAACTTCTAAATACACTTGTATACAAAAACATAACTAGATATATACTAATTTTAGTACCTATATACAAATATATACTACTTTATACATATATATAACAGAATATACAACTATTGCAATACCTTGTTGCGCTTGATCTCTTCACCTTGAATTGGGACCTCATGCGTACAGCCAAGTTCTTCATCATACTAACAAATGTCTTTTTATCTTTATAAACTTGATCCTCCTCAGCAAATTCGTTCAACATATTATCTATTATACCCGTGGTTTCACTAATTTTTGTGATTTCAATAAATTCGATACCAGGCATAATCTTTGTGCTATCAATTCTGGATACATCTATACAATTGGAACTTGTAGTAACCAAACAACTAGAACTTGTAGCAACCAAACAACTGAAACTTGTAGCAACCAAACGATTATCATAAATCTCTTTCATAGTCACATACAACGGGTATTCAGAGAAATTTAAGTTTTTCTTCTTTAATTCGATATACACCTTAACACCTGTATCATTGTAAATCAGGATCAGTGGCAAACCATCCTTTGGAAGAAAGTTAATCTCTAATGTGTTTAACTCACAATCGATTCTAATTTGTTCCAGAATAGTTGCAACTAAATTGTTGTAGCTGAATGTCGACTCTATTATTACACAATCGCTGACGAAATTGATAAACTTGTTTTCTTCCCATTCACCACTATGAAGAACGTAAACTGAAAAAAGCTCCATCGAACAAAAAGTTGAAATCAAAATTGCAGCAAAAATAAAAATTGCGCTGATTGCAGCAAAAAAAATTCACTTTTCGTGTTTGATTAGCTGTTAATTCGAGATGAAGAAGAATTTCTAGGGTTTTTGGAGTTGCATTGACTGCAAGATCGCATTTTTGTAGATTTGGGAAGAAGAATGGAAAGAATGAGAGAAAATACTGCTGAAAGATACAAAATTCCGCTTCTGAATCCCAAAAAATGGAAGGAATTTTTACCTCCTATAGCAAAGGTTAACACCTTATTTATTGTAAATAAATACCATTTAAAAAAATTATATTCTATAGATACCTTTTGTCACACCTTCTTTTTTCCTACACCCCGTAAAGGGTATAAGAGAGTTTTTTCCAACTTAAAGTGACAATCGAAACGAGATTCATTTATTATTAAAAATTCAGAGTCGCCACTTGGGATAATTTATGGTGTCCCAAGTCACCGGTTCAAATCCCGAATCAAGGAAAAGATTGACTCTGTTTTACAGTCCGCGAACACAGAAATCCGGGTAAGGAATTCTGTTAATCCGGGAGAAGGTGTTAGGCATTCCCGGGTTCCGTGGTTCTAACACGGTCTCTCAACTGTTATAATTGGCCTATTATCTTATTTTAATACATGTTTTAGCCTATGGTTCAATTTTAACTTATTAACCGCTCTTATTCATTTTTAGGAAGATTGCAACGTCATTTAAAATATGTCTTGAATCACGTCACATAAATGCACCGGCGGTCCACGACACAATTTATTTAACGTTGTTGGGATTTGGATTTGGGTCACATGAAATGCACACCCGAGTTTAGGAAGGTAATTTCAAATTACGCGCCTAAAGTAACTACGCATTTTTTCAACTTTGCGAGGGCCATAGAAAATTCGCTAAATGGCATGCCTCGAATTCTAAGGATTTAAAATTAATTAAATGAGGGCCATGAGTTTTGATGTTTTGTTGTGGATGGAGTGGTATAAATTGATAAGTACAAAAGGCCTAAAGAAATGGGTTAGCTACATGTATATTACTAGAACCTTTTGTTATAGCATACTACAATTCAGAAAGGTGGAGTTGGCATTTATGTGAAAATAACAAAAGACAGGTGCCAACTTTGGGTTCATCTCCATATCATCTTCAAAAGACCGACTTTCGTTTTCAAATTCTAGAAAGAAACTAACAAAATTTTATAACAAAATAATGAATCTTAAATGACCATATGATCACAAAAAAAAACCATGCTGAGAACTATTCGGATGAACCAGAAGGAACAAAACAAACATGGACATACAAAAATGCATTTTAAACTTGATTATAACAAAGAACACTTAAAGTAGTTAATTTATTTAACACTATGCTAAAGAGAAAGTTGTAGTATCACCACTATAACTTCTACAGTACCATTTTGAAGCAGAGGAAGTAGAATCTTCACATGGTTAATTTAAGAAAATATGCAGCCAATAACATAAACTGAAGATAAGATCCTTCCACTAACGCAATCTATTTTTTTTTACATCTTAATGTTGACAAATTGTTCAACTTCACATACTTCTTTAAATTTCAAAATATGAACATGGTGCTACATGAGCTTGAAATTTAAATGTAAACAAAACAATACCTGCTGGTTACAAGTCATGAGCCAAGAAAAATAAAAATAAAAAGTAAAATAAAAAAAGAAAAAAAAACGAGACAGAGTCATGAACATACTAAAATAACGTTAACATTTGCAAATCTCAATTCACTCAATCAAAGAAACATCATTCATGCGAACAGATTAAATACGAAAGAAACTTTATCAAAAGAACCAAATCAATTTGCTTCTACTTCAATAAAGATGCTCCGACATTTTTTTTTAACTCAAGAGCTTGAATTACATACCTACAAGAGAGTGAATTCAAATGAATAAAATCTGAAAGTTGTAGAGTCAATACAGCAGCAACAACAAAATCTCTATCAACTCTTCTTCAAACCCAAGATTCAAGGCCCGAAATATTGAAAGAAAAATTTAATGAAAATTTTCAACCTAAATTTCTCTCCTCCCCCTCTCTTCTTTTTTTTCCTTCCTCTCAAATTTTTTCTTCTATTTATAGCAAAATTTTCGAGATTTTTCAGATTTTTTTTTTAAAAATATTTTATAATTTTATTATTTTTTAATTAAAAAAATCCCACTTACAAATTGCTTTTATTTTTTTTATAAAAAGAAATCTCACCTTTCTTTACTTTTATTTTTTAAATTCCAACTTTAATTACTTTTATCTTATTTAAAATCCCACTTTTTTTTACTTTTTAAAAGAGAATTCCACTTATTTAACTTTTCTTAAAAAAACAATCCACTTTCTTTTGCTTTTCTTTTAAAAATGCTAATTTCTTTTAATTTAAATTTTTTTAATTTTTAGATACCTTTATTTTATTTTTTTTAATTCCAACTTTCTTTCACTTTTTATTTTTTAAAAATTTCCACAAAACTTTACTTTTATTTTTTAATTTTCTACTTTCTTTTACTTTTTAAAAGAGAATTCCACCTACTTTTACTTTTATTTTTTATTCAATACTTCCCTTTTTCTTATTTTTAAATCACTACTGAAAATTAAAAAAAAATTAATATTTTTTCGGAATTTTTTATTATTTTAAAATAAAAATAAAATAATATTAATAGTAATAATTCACCTTTTAAATTTTGTATTTTTACCCTATAATAAAAAGTGTAACAAAGCTAAAAATTGTAGGTTAAAACCCCTAAAATATTTACATAGAAGAAGTGATAAAAAATTAAATATTATCAAAAATTAGGTGCTCACAGCTGCCCCTCTTTGTTTGGAAACATGAAGAGTTTTCAAGCAAAGATAAGGTGAGCCATGTGACTAATTTTTGAACATATTTTTATTCAAAAGGGAAGAAATAAGGATAAGAGAAAGGAGAAAGGGTGCAACCGAGTCTTGGTTTTGGACAGCCTACATATCCTAGGTTATAGGGGAATTAGGTTGCGTGTAGTTCAAGAAGTTTTGGTAGCTGGTATTACCGAAGAGCTGTGATTTTGCTGCTATTGTTGCTGCTTCTTCTTACCGAACTCCTTATTACACCGTGACAAAATAAAAGAAGCTAGACTAAACTATGATATACGAATTACAAGAATCCTATCTATATCTTGAACTTGCAGTTTCTGCTGCCCTGCTGGCTTGTACTCTCTGAGTGAGATTCCTTTGTTGCTGACTTGAATTGCATTCTGAGATGCTTTCCCTTTGTTCTTCAAATGGGCTCCTGATTGTTGTCTTCCTTTAAACCTTGCTGCTTCCCTTCGTTCTCCAGGTGGGCTCCTAATTACCAACACTTGCGCTGCTTTTCCTCGAAACTTGAACTGCTTCCCTTTGTTTTTCAGGTGGTTTCCTGATTGCTGAACTCCTTTGAACCTTGTTGCTTCCCTTCGTTCTTCAGGTGGGCTCCTGATTGCCAATACTTGCACTGCTTTTCCTCGAAACTTGAACTGCTTCCCTTCGTTCTTCAGGTGGGGCTCCTGATTACCAACACTTGACTTGCTGCTTCCCTTCGTTCTTCAGGTGTGCTCCTGATTACCAATACTTGAACTGTATTCCCTTGCTCTCCAGGTGGGTGCCTGATTGCCAAAACTTGAATTGTATCCCCTTGCTCTCCAGATGGGCGTCTGATTGCCAAAACTTGAATTGTATTCCCTTGCTCTCCAGGTGGACGCCTAATTGCCAAAATGGAATTGTATTCCCTTGCTCTCCAGGTAGGCTCCTGACTGCTAAAACTCGAATGTATTCCCTTGTTCTCCAGGTGGGCTCCTGACTGCTAAAACTTGAAATGTATTCTCTTGTTCTCCAGGTAGGTTCCTGATTGCTGAACTCGAAATGTATTCCCCTGCTCTCCAGGTGGGCTCCTGACTGCTAAAACTCGAATTTATTCCCTTGTTCTCCAGGTGGGATCTTGACTGCTGAAATTTCAACCGTCTTTCCTTGTTCTCCAGGTGGACGCTTGATTTCTGAAACCCGGTCCATCTTCTTCTTGAAACTGCTTTTCTTTGACTTATTCTCCGTCGTTCCTCCAGGTGGGCGCCTGATTACCAATACTTATGCCAATCTTCTTTGAAACCTGATTTGTTTTCCCTTGTTCTCCAGGTGGGCTCCTGATTGCCGAAACTCGAACTGTTGTTCCTTGTTCTCCAGGTGGACGCCTGATTACTGATACTTCAACTGTTGTTCCTTGTTCTCCAGGTGGACGCCTGATTGCTAGTACTTCAACTGTTGTTCCTTGTTCTCCAGGTGGACGCCTGATTGCTAGTACTTGGTCATGCTCTTATCTTTAACATCCGTGTTACTCTCCCTGTTCTTCAGACAGGCACTTGATTTCAACAAAAATAGACAAAACAAAAGAAAATTTTCTGCCCCAGTTTGGTAGTTGGGCGCATCTGTGAGTGTTAAACTGAATCATATCACCAAATATTACTAAGAATTTGAAAGTTAGGTCCCATTATCAAGGGGGGGGGGTCCTGACAACTCTTAACTAAACGACGATTTTAAATCTAAGCTATATCATGTTATTTAAGGAGGTCTTAAACTACTCCCCATCATCCAGGAGGGTCCTGCCAATTCTTAATTAAACAACAATTTTAGAGCTAAATTATATCTACTGAAGGGTATGTCTTATGCTAAATCTTGTTATTCAAACCAGTTTTAAACTACGTCCCATTATCTAGGCGGGCCCTGACAACTCTTAAATCAAGTCTTATCTTAAGAGTGACAATTCTACGGCTAAATTATATTACCCTACAACAAGAACTTATGCTAAACCTTGTTATCTAATGGAGATCTCAAAGCTAGGTCCCATTATCCAGGAGGGTCCTGAAAACTCCTAATTGAATCATATCTTAAACATGCGAACTTTAAAACCATCTTATTCCTTGGGATACATTTATGCTAGATTTTACTACTCATAACTGTTTTAAATTTTAAACTAGGTCCTATTTTCCAGGAGGGTCCTGACAACTCCTAACTAAATTCTATCTCCAGAATGAAAATTTTAAAACCAACTTATATTCTTTTGGGGTACATTTATGTCAGATCTTGCTACTCAGTCGTGTATTTTGAATTTTAAACTAAGTCTCATTTTCTAGGAGGGTACTGAAAACTTCTAATTGCGTCCTATCTCGAACATGCAAACTTCTAAACCGACTTATATTCCTTTGGGATATATTTATGCTAGATTATGCTATTTCTGAACTTTGAACTAGGTCCCATTTTTCAGGAGGGTCCTGAAAATCAAAAATCAAACCTGTTTGGTGACTGCCTTTCTCCACGGAGGGTTTCTCCGAAACAAACAAACTTTTCTGGCCCTGTTTCAATCAAAGAAAAATCTTGTTAGTTTAAAATGTGGTGGTTGGTTTGTGGCCTTGACTTTGAGGGCGATTGCTCCTTCACTTCCTATGATAACTGATTTCCCCTCGAGGACCTTGCTTGCTTATGGACTAGCTACTTTCTCTGTCATCCTTATCACAGAACATGCCCCTTCTCTGTTCAGACCCAATTCCTTCTATCTGTTACATTGCTCATGAACTGACATTTACCAACCTTTGGGTTTTACCGAAAATACCTTTGATCCGTCCACCTAACACCCTCCATCTGTTGCATCGTGCTCTTGTGTTGACATGTACTGCACCTTTATATTTCTCATGAATTCCAAAGCACGTTAATTTCCATCCACTTAGTGTGCATGATGTTCTTTCCTGACTTAAATCACTGACCTTGGCCTTGAAGTCTATTGTTCCCTCACTCGTCACGATAACTTTGATTTCTGCTTGGAAGACCTCGCTTGTCATTGGTTAACCACTTTCTTTGTTGATCTCATCACAGAGAATACCTTTGAGGCTTTGACTCATTCACCCAACATCCTCTATCTGTTGCACTGTTCACGAATTGAAATATACCAAACCTTTGTATTCCTCGTGGACCCCAAAGCATGTTGATTGATACCAACTCAGTGCGCTTGTTGTTATTTCCTAACTTATGCCACTTTGTTGTGCTGGCCAGATCCCGTTTTGTGCGATTGGGAAGCTGGTGGCAAATTTTAAAGTCATTTCTCACTTATTTTGACCAAACAGACTCAAGAGGAGGAAGTAAACAAGACAAAAGGAACAGAGTAAAGGACAAAGGAAAGAGATGACTCCTAACAAGAAAACTACAAAGTAGAAACCTATCAGATGTGGATACCAACTCTAATGACCATGACATGCACCTGTAGCCTATTCTGTTGAGCAAGTCTGATGTTCGACTCTTGTTGTACCTTTAAACCGTGAAACTGGGCTTCAATGCTCCAATTATCCAATCTGATTCACAATCCTTATTCGACTTGTAGTGCCCTGAGAGTTTTCACCATCAAGCCTCTCTTATTTGTTCTTTCTCTCAACTCACTGTCGCCTCAAGGTGCCCGCGAAGGTTTTCACCAATAAGACTTTCTTATTTTTTATTTCTCTCAGCTATCGTCGCCTTACGGTGCCCCTGAGGGTTTTCACCAATAAGACTCTCTCATTTTCAATATTTTTTGCTTGGACCAGAGTGTTGCCCTTGATATGAATCCTCCACTTCTTTGACTTGGCATCTCTCGAAGACTGATCGGAAGGTCTTTCTTTGGACCGTAATGTGGGCTTTTGGATAGGGTTAGAAAGAAAGGATATCAAAGGCTTAAAACAATTTGAATGGGTTCAAAATTACAACTTTCAGAATCAGATTTCCTACCACAACCACCACTTCTGCCCCAGTTTCTTTGCTTGGGGACTTTTGGATTTTTATTTTGATGAGACCGAACCGTGAGGCTGCCTACGTATCCTTAAAAGGAATCAGGTCGAACATAGTTCATGACATAGGAATTGCTCTGTTGTTGTGATTTTTCTTTTCTTTTTCTTCTTTTCTTTTCTTTTCTTTCTTCCTTTTTCTCTTTTTGTTGTTTTGTTGTTTTTTCTTTCTTCTTTTCTCTTTTGCTTTTCTCTTTTCTTTTTATTGTTCTTCTTCTTCTTTTCTCTTTCCTTCTTTTTTCTTTTTTTTTCTTTTTCTTTCTTCCTTTCTCTTTCCTTTTCTTTCTCTCTTTCTTTCTTCCTTTTCTTATCTTTCATGCTTGTTTTTCTGATATTCGCTACTGATTCCGAAAGAGGGGTATGAAAGAAAATAAATAAGGCTCAAAAGGGGTGACGAGGGATAGAGTGTTTAGATAGCGGAACAAAATGCCTTCGTCATTCCAACCTTCAAAACCTGCCAAGTACAAACAACACAATTAAATAAATCAAGAAAAACATTCGTAACATCTTTTGGCTGCGCCAGACTTGATGACCATACCTACACATTCGCCTTCTACATTTGTTATATATAAAACACCATTGGACAACACTCTCACTCTCATTACCGTGAATGGCCCCCTACAAATTTGAGGCAAACTTGCTTTTATCTTCAAATTGATGCGGCAGTATGCATTTCAATAGGGGTTCTTTATGTTCTATCTGCCCCAGTTTCACACAATTCGGGCTTGAAGTGATCTCAAAATGCCTTTACTTATTTCCCTCAAAGGTCCTTATATCTTCAACATTGTTTCATTGCTTCGTGATTAAACTGACTTTTAAAACCAGGCTGAGAATTATGCGTGCATGTCACGTCACTAGAGTCAACAGAAAAAGGACTATAAAAGGAAAAGAGAACTAAACAAAAATGACTAGAAATAACAGAAAACAGAAACTTGCATTAGACAGATGGTGAAAGGGTTTAGACAACAAAACAGACAAACTAGACTGGTGTTACAAACCTAGAACAAACCTAGAAAATACTAAGCAGGCTACTAGACTAAACAAACTAGGCAAAATAAGAGGATAGAATGGTTTGAGTCACAAGACAATATCTGGATTACAACCTTGAAATAACCCGGACAACAGAAATGACAACAAAATAAACCACCAAAACTCCCCCTGGCTAACCAAGACAGGAGCGTCTTTCCAATTGCCAAGCTCGGCATCTTAGCCACTGAATTCTGCATCAACATTACTAGGACCTTCACAAACTTCCATCACATTGTTCTTAACAAATTGCTTTTGGGTTCCCTTTGCTGGCTCGTTCTTAAGATCAGCCTCTGATAGCACTGAAAACTTTGCAGTGCGTGGACCTTCGAGGATATCAGAAGAATTTTCATATTCCTTTTCAAAACAAATCATACTCACCATATGCGTCTCATTGCGAGCAGGCGATGGACTTTGGCTAGTGTCTGCTGCATCTGGATTTTGCACGACAATGTCACCTGCATCAATAAGCTTCTGAATTGCTTTCTTCAGATTCCAACACTTCTCTATGTCATGCCCCGGGGCATCTGAGCAATATGCGCACCTTTGAGAAAAATCAAACTTCTTTGATAGAGGGTTTGGCATTTTTATATGAATCGACTTCAACATGTCCAATTGCTTCAACTTTTGGAACAAACTGGCATATGACACTCCCAATGGGGTGAAAGCCTTTTCTTTTTTTAGCAACCTCTCATTCTTAAATGCTTGATTGGGCCGGAAACCTGATCCAGGAGGTTTTCGATAGGCTCATGGGGGTGGATAGGCATTTTGTGGAGCTGGGTAATGAGAGAGTGATGTACGATTTTGGAAGTTCCGTGGAGAGAAGTGGCATTGGTGAGGATCATATGGTGCATCAGGATATCCCCGGGGACGATGTCGAGGCTGGAAGTGTTGATCGGGAAAGCCCATCGGATCACTTTTCGGTTTCTCTTTCTTCCACCCGAGCTTACTGGGATGTTCTGAATGTCTTTCGAACAGCTCATGATTTTACCTGATTTGATTCCCTCTTCTACCATCTCCCTCATTTTTAACACATCATTGAAAGGCTTTCCCAAGGCCGGGATCAAATGACTGAAGTAGGTGGGGCCCTGGGCTTTTAGGAAGAGCTCAGCCATTTCTTCTTCCCCAATCGGGGTATTGACTTGAGCAGCCTGCTCCCTCCATCTGAGTCCAAATTCTCTAAAGCTTTCCTTCGGCTTCTTTTCCATTTTAGATAGGGAGGAGTGGTCTAGGTAACACCTGATCTGTATTGAAAGTATCGAACAAAATCTTGAGCCATGTCACCCAATGTAGACCACTTACCAACATCTTGACGAGTATGCCAGTCCAAAGCTTCCCCAGTCAGGTTCTTACTGAAATATGTCATCAACAAGTCATCTTTCTCTCCAACGCTTCTCATTTCACTGCAATAAACCCTCATGTGGGCTACCGGATCTCCACACCCATCATACAAGTTAAATCTTGACACTTTGAACCTCCCGCGGGCAGACGAACGTCAGGGGACACAGACAGTTCTTTATAAGCCATGCTACCCTGGTCTCCCATTCCTTGCTTGTTCTTTAAGGACTGTTCTATGCCTTTCAGCCTCCTGGGTATCCCATCTCGCCCTTTTCTTCCTGTGAACTTTTCATTTTCAACACGAGGCTCATCTCGCGGGCCCTGTTTGTATGAGTTGGGAACCTTGTAGGCAACCTCTGAGGGGTAATATTGGGCATCGTGAGCTTTGAGTGGGTGTTCATTATTGGGGATGGTGGATAAGACAGGAGGGAAATTTTTGGAAAAGGTAATTGGAAGATGAGTGATGGAGTTACTAGGGTGGTTGGGAAAGCCATGATAAGCGGGTGGATCTGGAGAGTATGGGGGATCATCTGCCACTATGACCGGTGTTTGGGTAAGGGTAGTATTTAAGAAGCTAGGTGGTGGCGGAGGTGGTGCCTTCCCAGTCATCCAGGCCTGATGCATGTCCTCCATATGTTGTCTTAACATCTTCACCTCTTCAACCAACCCATTGTCATGTTCAACCAATTTCTTTTGGGCACCTGTATCAACCAACTCAGTTTTGTTGTTGTCTGCCATTGCCTTTTGACTTTATGCTTTGGAGCGGAGTTACTACTTCGAGAACCACAAACCAACCACATTTCTGCTATGAAGATATCAAAAGGAACAAAATGGGGTCATCCCGTTAGCGTTAGGGCATTTAACAACAAAAATATCACATTGCGTGCAACACACCTATCAACAATTAATGATTCTAGAATGACTTCGAAGGTCATAAGGTCACTTAGCATCATCCCAATTTGTCCATTTGAATCTTCTCTTTTGTTTTCTTTCCTCGCACTTCTTAGCTCGCTCATTTTCCTTCCCCTTTTTCTTTCTGATTATCACTCTTTTTCTTCCTTCTCATTTCTCATATCCCATGACTTCACCTTTTTTTCGTTTCCCCTTTTTTCCTTTTTTTTCCTCTTTTTCTTTTAATAATGATAAAAAAAATGATTCGATCGAACCCTATGTAGGTTGCCTACGTATCATGACCCTGCATAAATCAGATCTTTGCATAGTTCTGGGAAGATCGGGAATAAAGTAAACAAACTAACGCTTCCATTTTTCTTTTCTTTTCTTTCTTTTTTTTCTTTTCTTTTTTTAAAACATGTACTCTATGAGAAATTATCAAGGAAAAACCCTAAAAGAGAAAAATATTTTTTGGTTCTTTTTTTTTTTAAGGAAATCTAAGGAATAAACCACAGAAAGACATTTTGAATTCTCATTTGATATCCTGACGCAAGATCTCGAAGCAAGCAATGAAAAAGATAAAACAGAATGTTTTTGGATTTCAATTTTGATTGCCTAAAGGAAAAATTTCAATGATAAACAAAAGATAAAGTATTTTTTTTATGTACAATATCCTAAAGTTCTAATGAAAATAAAAGATTTTTTTTTCATTTTTCACTAATTTCCCGAAGAAACACCTCAAAAGAAAATCTTTTTGGATTTTGAAATTAACACCTTAAAGAAAGCTTTTAAAGAAGTATTAAAAGAAATTTTTTTTCATTTCTAGAATTAGTATTCTAAAGAAAATTTATAACGAAATATAAAATGCAACATCTCTTTTTTTTTGGATTTTTACTTGTAACACATTTCCAAATGCAAAATAAGAAATACAGTAACAAAAGACTATACAAACTTAACTAGACAATACAAACTCTAACATCACCTAAAAGACTAAATACTACTATACAGGACTAGAAAAATAAACAAAAATAATTGACTCAAAAACATAAAATGGCTCCTCGAGCAGCTCCTAAATGCAGTGATCCTGGGGTATCTGTCATGTTCAAACTTCGGTAAATAAATCCACACATGTATGAGAAAACTTTAAATCAACACTATGTGAGACAATAACACTCCCTACTGGACACATGGAAGACATGGTTGAGGCTATTTTTGCAAACTGACTTATTTGGCCAAAAGGTGGCTAGAAGTGCAAAATTTGGCTATGACCCCGCAAAGCCAAGAACCTAAGATTTACTAGGAAGACCGGACCCTATGTGGGTTGCCTACGTATCCCGCCCCGAAAGACGAGAATCAGGTTTGCGTAGTTCGGGCAAATTGGATACGGGCGAGAATTAAAACAAAAACAACTAATTTAGAGAATATATTTTTTTTTCTTTTCCCTGAAAATGATGAAACATGCAACATCTTTTTTTGGATTTTCTTTTTCCTTCTTTTTTTTTGATTTTTCGGAAAATAATGAAAAAAGTGCAAAATCTTTTTTTTTTTCAATTTTCAAGCTCTCTTTTTTTCTTAACAAAAATGTGACAGAAAACATAATTAGGCCCCACTCGCTTTATCTTCACACTTCACCCTCTCTTTTTCTTTTTCTTTTTCTTTTTTCTTTTTTTTTCATATGCCCTCAACTATCATTGGTCCGCCAAATGACCCTTTTACCCCTGAATAGATGCAACATGTAGCACATAGAATGCATCAAGATGGTCTGTTATTTTGGGTATACCTGTCCTAGACGGACTCAACCCCTGTGTTGAGTCCCCAAAGTCAAAATGCACATGATGCAAACAAGTGTTCCTACTAGGGATCCGGCATGAGGCTGAGGTATTCTAGGTTCAAAACCTGGGTATGTGTTCTAGACTGTGTACCCGAGCGGACAACTAGAGCCGAGGAGGGGGCTACGTACCGGGAACCAAAAGGCCATCCGGCTTAGTAACTTGTCTGAGCCTCTTTCTTATTTCAAGGTATGACACTAACAGAATAGGGAGTCTCGACCAGCGAGCACATCCCCGAAGATGAGAAGAGAAGGGTTTCGTAACAGTTTATATAAAATTCAACCAAATATCAAAGCGGTAAAAGCAACATTTAGCACATCAGGCCCAAACATGTGAATAAAATCAGATAATAAATAAAGTCAAATATAACAATTCATCTAAGCTCGAATTCTGAACCCTGAACAAAAGATTCTGGGTTCTCGTCCCCAGCAGAGTCGCCAGAGTTGTCACACCTCCTTTTTTCCTACACCCCGGAAAGGGTATAAGGGAGTTTTTTCCAACTTAAAGTGACAATCGAAACGGGATTCATTTATTAATAAAAATTTAGAGTCGCCACTTGGGATAATTTATGGTGTCCCAAGTCACCAGTTCAAATCCCGAATCGAGGAAAAGATTGACTCTGTTTTATAGTCCGCGAACACAGAAATCCGGGTAAGGAATTCTGTTAACCCGGGAGAAGGTGTTAGGCATTCTCGGGTTCCGTGGTTCTAACACGGTCGCTCAATTGTTATAATTGGCCTATTATCTGATTTTAAAACATGTTTTAGCCTATGGTTCAATTTTAACTTATTAACCGCTCTTATTCATTTTTAGGAAGATTGCAACGTCATTTAAAATATGTCTTGAACCACATCACATAAATGCACCCGCAGTCCATGACACATTTTATTTAACGTTGTTGGGATTTGAATTTGGGTCACATGAAATGCACACCCGAGTTTAGGAAAGTAATTTCAAATTATGCGCCTAAAGCAACTACACATTTTTTCAACTTTGCGAGGGCCATAGAAAATTTGCTAAATGGCATGCCTCGAATTCTAAGGATTTAAAATTAATTAAATGAGGGCCATGAGTTTTGATGTTTTGTTGTGGATGAAGTGGTATAAATTGATAAGTACAAAAAGCCTAAAGAAATGGGTTAGTTACATGTATATCACTGGAGCCTTTTGTTATAGCATACTACAATTCAGAAAGGTGGAGTTGGCATTTATGTGAAAATAACAAAAGACAGGTGCCAGCTTTGGGTTCATCTCCATATCATCTTCAAAAGACCGACTTTCGTTTTCAAATTCTAGAAAGAAACTAACAAAATTTTATAACAAAATAATGAATCTTAAATGTCCATATGAGCACACAAAAAAACCATGCTGAGAACTATTCAGATGAACCAGAAGGACCAAAACAAACATGGACATACAAAAATGCATTTTAAACTTGATTATAACAAAGAACACTTAAAGTAATTAATTTATTTAACACTATGCTAAAGAGAAAGTTGTAGTATCACCACTATAACTTCTACAGTACCATTTTGAAGTAGAGGAAGTTGAATCTTCACATGGTTAATTTAAGAAAATATGCAGCCAATAACATAAACTAAAGATAAGATCCTTCCACTAACGCAATCTATTTTTTTTACATCTTAATGTTGACAAATTGTTCAACTTCACATACTTCTTTAAATTTCAAAATATGAACATGGTGCTACATGAGCTTGAAATCTAAATGTAAACAAAACAATACCTGCTGGTTACAAGTCATGAGCCAAGAAAAATAAAATAAAAAAGAAAAAAACGAGACAGAGTCATGAACATACTAAAATAACGTTAACATTTGCAAATCTGAATTCACTCAATCAAAGAAACATCATTCATGCGAACAGATTAAATAAGAAAGAAACTTTATCAAAAGAACCAAATCAATTTGCTTCTGCTTCAATAAAGATGCTCCGACATTTTTTTTAACTCAAGAGCTTGAATTACATACCTACAAGAGAGTGAATTCAAATGAATAAAATCTGAAAGTTGTAGAGTCAATACAGCAGCAACAACAAAATCTCTATCAACTCTTCTTCAAACCCAAGATTCAAGGCCCAAAATATTGAAAGAAAAATTTAATGAAAATTTTCAACCTAAATTTCTCTCCTCCCCCTCTCTTCTTTTTTTTTTTCTTTCCTCTCAAATTTTCTCTTCTATTTATAGCAAATTTTTCGAGATTTTTCGGATTTGTTTTTTTTTAAAATAATATTTTATTATTTTATTATTTTTTAATTAAAAAGAAATCCCACTTATAAATTGCTTTTATTTTTTTTATAAAAAGAAATCCCACATTTTTTTACTTTTATTTTTTAAATTCCAACTTTAATTACTTTTATCTTATTTAAAATCTCACTTTTTTTTACTTTTTAAAAGAGAATTCCACTTATTTAATTTTTCTTAAAAAAAACAATCCACTTTCTTTTGCTTTTCTTTTAAAAATGCTACTTTCTTTTACTTTAAATTTTTTTAATTTTCAGATACCTTTATATTTATTTTTTAATTCCAACTTTCTTATACTTTTTATTTTTTAAAATTTCCACAAAACTTTACTTTTATTTTTTTAATTTTCTACTTTCTTTTACTTTTTAAAACAGAATTCCACCTACTTTTACTTTTATTTTTTTTTATTCAATACTTCCATTTTTATTATTTTTTAAATCACTCCCGAAAATTAAAAAAACTAATATTTTTTCGGAATTTTTTATTATTTTAAAATAAAAATAAAAATAAAATAATATTAATAGTAATAATTCACCTTTTAATTTTTGTATTTTTACCCTATAATAAAAAGTGTAACAAAGTTAAAAATTGTAGGTTAAAACCCCTAAAATATTTACATAGAAGAAGTGATAAAAAATTAAATATTATCAAAAATTAGGTGCTCACACCTTTTAAGGTTTATAGCAAAATATTTAATTTTGATTACCTTCTAACCCTAAGTTACTGAATACGCTAATCAGTTACACTATTTTTTTTCTCTCTCTACTTTGATACATCCTATTATCTTCCCTCATCCCATTAAAATTTTCGATCTCCTCCTCCTTCCACCGGATTTGTGCAAAGCCCACTTCAGAAATTGCTCCGGCTCCCGCATCCGACGACTGCAACGGCATATTCCTACTGTACGTTTTCACTTCCGGATCCAAAATCAAACACTTTCGGATCCAAAAATTATCGCTTACAACTTGATATCGCAGGGGAAGGGGAGAGGAGGAAGTTTGCAGCAAAGGGGAAATTGTTGTGGGACTTGGCCAGAGAAGATTGCCGTAATTAAAAGGAATTTCAGTCCATTTTAAGCATAATAAACAACGGGCTTGATGAACAAAAGTTATTGTGAGTCTTTGTTGGGTTTCATCACGATGAGCTTTTGGTCTCTACTCTAATGTTGTTCTTGGTGATGGGTCTTCTTTTCCTGTTAATATATGTCAAGGCTTGTCATTTGTCGTTTTCCTGCTTCTAATGTTGTTCTTGCTGATGTATTTCATGTATTTCATTGTAATTCAATATATCTTGTTGTATTCCATGTATTTCATTGTACTCGTTGTCTTTTTTCTCTCATTGTATTTCAATGTATCCCGCTGTATTCTATGTATTTTATTGCATTCACTATCTCGCTATATGTCATGAATGTATTCATAAGTTTTTTTTAATTAATATAATTTGTGTATTCAGATGTATTACATAATTTCTCTGAAGATTGCTATGTTTTTGGGGGTATTTTCGGTTGAGAATTTCTTTTATAACTGAAAATACAAAATTTGTGTGTTATAATTGAGTTTGTTGAGTTATATTAGGAGTCTATTATGTTAATTGATTCACTTTCCCTTTTAAAAATAGTGTAATCCCCTATTTCATACAGTGAATACAGTCGAATACAATAATCTGTCCAGCTGTAATCTCATGTTTCACTCCATGAATACATTCGAATATAACAACTGATTAGCTGGACTTCCCTGATTCACGCCTATTTTTGCTACTGTATTCATGAATACAATAGCTTGAATACATCAAATACATCTTATAACCACGTAGAAGGTATCTATAATCCGTGATATAGCAAATGGTATCTATAGATGACTAATTACCACTAAAAGATAGTGTTTTATGAAAATTTTCCAAAATGAAAATAACACCCCTTTTCGTATATATGCCTGTTATTTTTAGACTACTCAACTGTAAATTGAAATATGAGCTATAAAGTTGAAAAGTAGGCCGCCCAATTGTTTTAATATGAAATTTTCCCTATTTTTGATGTATTTTCTAATATGTAAATTTTATTTTTTAAAAATTAAAATTTTGTGTCAAATTTGCAGTCAAAATTTAGAAGTTTAACTCTCACAACTTAAAATGCATCAAACAAATTGGGACAGTTGGAATTTTTTTTTTTTTGGAACAAATTAAAAAAGAAATGTTGCTATATAAAGTAGAACGGAGAGAGTACATATTAACTGTACTATCGAAGAGAGTAAAAAGATGAGTGTTTTCATTGATGGAGCTTGAAGAAGAAGAAAGAGGAGGAGGTAAATAGTTCCGGATCGGGTAATGGGTCAAAAATAGGAGTGAATTTTAATTAGAATTGGGTATTAAAAATGGGGTTGGGTTTATGTACTGCAGCAATGACGTGCGTTTCTTCATTTAAAGTAGGATAAATTTGGGGCAATTTGGTGAAGGATTTGGGTGGTTTCGAGTTGGATTAAAGCTTTAATAGTCTATTGCACTATCTGTGAAGAAGAAAGGGACTAGGGGTGAGAAAGAAGGAGAAAGAAACTTTTTTATTTTCTGTTATGTACGCGCTTTTAATTTGTTTTATTTTTTATTTTTTTGCCACATCAGTTGTTAAGGAGGAAAATAATTCACTTTAGAGGTGTTTAGGGGTAAAAGAACACTCGTTTAATTTAAGTGTTTAAACCTATTTTTTGGACAAATTTAATGGGGTCCCTTTCAAATATGCTCTAATTGTTGGTGGACTGACTCAGATTGCTCCTCAACTCTAGGAAATAGAATAAATTTGTTCTCCGCTTGAATTTGGTAAAAAATATGTAGCTCAAATTTATCCCTAAAACTAAACAATTACTACCCAAAAAAAATACTCTAATGTTATTGGTGAATGGTGATTCAGGTTACTTATGAATAACTTGGGAATTCAAAGATTACTTATGAATAGCTTGGGAATTCCAAGATTTGCCAAGTGATGATGGATGCTTTGGCAATAATTGGGCGAAGACTCCTAGTAACATCTTTTTTCTGGCGGTTGTTTCTCCTTCGAGGGATTCGTGTAATACCAATGATGTAATAATATCTGATATCATCTGATAATATATGAATATTTTATTCAGCCAAAAAAAAGTGTAGAAGAAATTATGTTAAAAGAACTAATTTTGTTTCATTGTCAAAGTAATAGCTAACAAGTGGTGCAAGTATATGCGTATGCTACATTTTTTTTGGTTTCCCATCCGACGTCCGGTACTCATATTGGGGCCCGATTAAATCCTAATTCGCGCCGGAAAGTCCCACATTGAGGGTGGTTTCCCATCCGATATCCGGTACTCACATTGGGGCCCGACTAAATCCTAATTCGCGCCAGAAAATCTCACATTGAGGGGCACAGCGCTCCCTAACAAAGGCGACTCCATACCCAAGGGCTCGAACTCAAGACCTCTGATTAAGGATGAAGGAGTAGTGGAGTAATTTTTTGGGTTGAAGAAATTGATGTTGTACTTGGTGGTATTAGTAGGAAAGATGTACTTATAAATTTACCTCTTACTTCAACAAGTACAAGTGCATATATTGTGAAGTTCAAAAAAAAATGTTGCATCTTCAACACTTCATTAGGTGTCAAGTAAATGCCAAAGTACACATTAAAATAACATGTTACTTATCATTTATTAAAGATTACCAATTAATGCTTTAAATGGCCTAATTGTATAAGTATTTTTTACATTGTATTTTTTCCCGGACCCAGCGTGTTGCGTGAACGCGGATGCTTTGTGCACCGGGCTGCCCTTTTAGTGCACCAAACTTAAACTCCCGTTAGAACTATAATTGTTCCACTCTTCCCATATTACTATAGAAGGACCAAGATCTTATTATAATTGCCTTTGCCATGGGCAAGAGCAGGATTAAAATCCCTCCAACCACAGTTCCACAGTCTGAATATGAAGAACTTTATAAACTTAAAAATGATAGCAGAGCATAATTAAGCCTAAAACATCATTGAAATGTCAACAAGACAGAACAGAACAAGATCTTCCAAGGATCAGTTTATTGATTATCGATGTAACATTCAGTAGACAATCTTGGTGGAAGAAGCATAGCACACCGGCAAAGGATATATGAGAAAACAACAAGGACTGTTAAAACCAATGCTGATGCTAAAAACTGACAAGTATTCTGATTTTTCACTGATGGCAATATGCTGAATCCTCATATTTTCCATCCCACCTGTTGATCATATCACGCGCAACAAACTTGAAGTTACTCACCAGTCTATATTTTAGATACTTTTTAAGCAAGCATAATCATATTTATACAGCATGCAAAACAAAATTGAACCATCCAAACCTGCATTGTTCGTTTTCTGAGACCTTGAGCTCCAAATCTTCTTCAAATGGCTCGAAGACGAGGTTGACTCGCTCATCGTCCAACTTTTCGAGAGTCGGGGGGGCCCACTGAGCATGATTGCAGGTAGACAGTAACGTCCCAGGGCGAGGAGGGGCAAAGAGAGAGCAGAGTTAGTGTAAGGCTCTTAATGATACTAAACCTCAACTCTTTAATAAGAGTTGCATTATGGAGTATAAATCATCTTTAAAAATGTTTTGATTTCACAAAAATTAATAATGTAACATACTCACAAACACAAAAATGTCCCTAATATAAGAGTGTGCGTGTGTGTGTGTGTGTGACAGTGTGAGAGAGGGAGAGAGAGACATACTTTTGGAGAATTATCTTTGTCAATGGTAAGAGCCCTGATACCCTTCATAAAATGAGACGAAATGCATATAAGATACAAGAGGATCAAGTATATGTCTAAAACTGAACAGCTATTCAGATGATTACCTCATAGACATCACCAGATATTTTTGTTCTTAGGATATTGATTGTAAGTCTGAATTCTTTCTTCAGACATTCAGACAAAGATTGCTTCCTCCCTTCCCGAATCTGGAAATATTTGAGCATATATAATCAGATGCCAGACTACACAGCATGATAGGAAGACTAGAAAACTATGTTACAAACTTAAACAAGAAAAATGCAAGTGAACGTGCTTTGCTCAATTTCATTTTATAAGCTAAAAAGACCAATGATATATTTTCATGTTACTCGTTTTGATGAAAAGGATTAGCAAGAATCACAAGGAATTTGAAAAGCTCATCAAATTGAAACTGAAAATGGATCACAGAATTTTGGTTAACAATACC
This sequence comes from Nicotiana tabacum, assembly GCF_000715075.1. Taxonomy (NCBI): domain Eukaryota; kingdom Viridiplantae; phylum Streptophyta; class Magnoliopsida; order Solanales; family Solanaceae; genus Nicotiana; species Nicotiana tabacum. Next base: position 181,256,822 of record NC_134087.1, on the reverse strand, counting down.
AACAAGCTAAACATATCTACCTTTTTTACACACTGATTCTTAAGTCAAGCAGGTCTATTGGAAACAGCCTCTTTATCCTCACAAGGTAGGGGTAAAGCCTGCGTACACACTACCCTCCCCAAACCCCACGGTGTGGGATAATACTGGGTATGTTATTATATTCATAAGTCAAGCACGGCAGTCCACATGAGTGGAAAAACTCAAAAAACTGTACAACTAATGTTAAATTTTTAACATATCTTTCAAAACAATTACTGTCTACAACCTACTAGGAGCACAGATGTTGTTAGCACAAAATCCTGTCTAACAATAAACCTAGTAATAGCAGAAAAAGAGGAATGAGCATACTATGCAACATAAGTATTTAAATGAAACAGCAATGCTTTTGTCCTAATTCAAAGTTGGGCGCTATTTGCATGAGTTTGAATGTCTTGGATCCTTATACGGGGAGTAGTAGTTTGAAGTAGATAGAGTATTTCAGCACTAGAGAAATTGAGAAGTGCTGCGTCATATACAAAGGGTATCGGTCAATTTCAAAGTTCTACACTATTATTGGCTACAAGGAACTGTGCACAGTATTGGCTGCTTTTGTAGGGACTATATTGGAGGAACTAACCGATCTTAGAGTAATTTTTAGTCCTGTTGGAGATGATCTTTTTAAGCCTTTAAGCACCGGCACGATCCAGCTGTTTCCTTCTTTGCCTGCCTCAGCTTCCTGAAAATAAAGTAACGGTCACATTGTTTGTATATAGCACAAATCATCATGTGAACAATGCCATGAAAAATTGTCTTACAAATGAACTAATAATCTCTGCAACAGAATCCTTGGAGAAGCACTCATCAATTATTGCCTGCCTGCATATTTATCTAATATAAATCACTCTTGATTTACTCAAGGAACAGAGTGCATTAATTAAGACACTTTACTTCTTCAAGACACTTTCTTCATCGATCTGAACATCGGTTGACAACTCCTTGATTGCAGAACTGACAACAGCCTCATCGCCAGTGTTTAAGCTTAATAAGTGCTTTTCTAGCTCCGGCAGTTTCTGACATTTTAAAAAAAGCGAATAGAGTTAATATATCTCCACGCTTGGTCATATAACCAAAACAAAACAAAAATACAATCTCAAGACATTAAAAAATTGAACACCGTTTAATTTTTTTTTATGTTTTTCAATTTACTTTTGTGCATTTCATCCATCTAGCGGAGGCCATGTTAATTTTCTCAGTATAGTTGGATGTGCCCGAGTTGCTGCAAATCATAAGTCCTATTCTGAGCTATTATGGAGACAGTTTTTAACTTTTTATGTCATTCTGGATTTGAAGAACATCAAATTAATAATGTACATAAATTCATCAGTATATAGTAGAATCAAAGAAACTTCTGTCCCTCTATCCCGGCAGAGGAAGAGAACCAGAGGCGGAGTGAGAATTTGAAGTTTATGAGTTCGAAATGCCACTATACCCACTGACTATTTGAGTTACTGGGTTCGGAATCCATAACTTGTACATATTTTCGTAGATTTTTTAAATACATACAAATTTCGAACCAAACGCTATTTGGTTCGGTCGAACCTATTGCTTATATGCTACCTCAGCCCCTGCAGAAACCCCGTCACTGTCTAGGTTGTGCTATCGTAGGCTCTGGGAAGTCGGAATAGGAGATGTCACGAAATTCCCTGCTCTTCGGGGTTGCGCTCAGTGTCAAGGAACATGTACTAGGGTGTATGCGTGACTTTGTAACTCACTAGAGGCCCGAAAAACAAAGAGAAGATGTATATGAATGAGATATCCAGCAGAAAGAAGAAGGAAAAGGATTATCGATTCAGGAAAGTAAGGTGTCCCAAATAAGTCAATTCGCAGGGTTTTTCAAATCCGCCAGTGAGATACACACAAAATACAGAAAGTATTATAGGTCGTTCCAGATTTGCAGGATATCAAATTGAACATGAAATATATCTCTGCTTTTGAGCTATTAGCCAAAAGTTTTTGACTGAGCTAGAATGCCAAAGAATTATAAGCTATCAAAAGAATTATAAACTTAATTTCCAATGAGAAGTAATAGTCAAAAAGAAAATACTATAAGGATGTAAAGACAATGCTAAAACCTGGAGATCCACGACATAATCTGCTGGAACTTCCAGGTTGAAAAGCAGTGTTAGTTTATGCATAAAGAGGATCTATACAACGAAACAGAGTTATTGGTATTTCGTCTATCTGATGTATCTTAATAGCCAGAGGAAAAGGAAACAAAGCGTTTCCCGTAGTAGTGGCGATGGAAGCAGCCTAAGTTGAGGTGGTTTCTTTTTCCATTTTGCTATTCTTGTGAAACACGCTATGCTGATGATCGTCGTGATATTCCATTTAACGCTTATGAATGGTCTATTACATGACAGTATATTCCAATTAAAATGTATGCATGGTCTATTATGATTTAAGGATAATAAAGCGTTTCTAATCCATGAAATAAAAGCTTGCTTTTGCAATTTATTTGAAGAAAAGAATGAAAAAGAAATTTGTCCCTTGGACTCACCTCCAAAGGTACAAAATGTGTTGCAAGTCCAGCAGCAACCAACTCTTTACCGTTCAACCTCGCTCCTGTTAACCCCAAGTATTCCCCTACATAAAGCAGTAAACGTATCATTCAATTCTCCTTTTGGTTTTCAACTGACATAAATAAGATCCTTCCTTGTTCCAATGCTATTTGAATGCTTACCCAATCTACCAGGAAGCCGAGAAAGAATGTATGAGAAACTACAGTCCGTATGGAAGCCTATACTTGCTTCAGGAGTGGAAAAAACCTATAAAAAGAAATAGCTCATGCATTGCCTGAAAATTTAAAACTACAATATGCACTTGAGATATTTATACGAACCGTTTTTTCAGTCACGACGGAGAACTTCATCGGAACCATTAAGGATGCCCCTCCGCCCATTGAGATGCCATGAACAAGAGCAACCTGTTCAGGACATAAACAAACAAGATTTCAGAATCAAAGTGCTCTCTTCTATTTCAATATAAGGATTTCAGAAGAGCATCGGAACACTCACCGTGGGTTTTTTATATGTATGAATGTGATTGCAAAGCCAATACATTCGATAAACAACTTCGAGGCAGGAATCCTCTATGCAGTACAAGTTCCAAATGCAAGTCAATAAATAGTAATTCAATAATTTAAAGTAAACAGCTGAACATTCTCCTGTAACAAAGTATTACTTGAATTTCGTCCATCATAGAACATTTTCAAATCCCCACCAGCAGAAAAGGCCCGACCAGCTCCCTACTTATTTTTAAAGAAAGAGAAAACAAGGTTAAACAACATTTTCATAATCCCCAAATCAATCATTTGTTAGCAGTATCTATTATGCTAATCTTATGCTTAGAAAATATCAGAATCTAAAAATTAATCAAATACCAAATTTTGGAGATCGGAAAGAGATATGAACCTTGATGATAACAAGTTTTGCATTCTCATCTTTCTCCCACTTCTCCAGATTCTCTGCCAGCAGTTTTACCTACTTAAAAGAAATTAAGACAGTCAGGTTATAAAGATAATTAAGTAAATTTCTATGATAAGTACTACTGTACTAGTACTAATTAGTAACCTAATAAAAATGGTACCAAACAACTTGTTTGGATGGATGTTATGTATCGTTTCATAATGTATCTTATGGTATTGTATTGTACTGTATCGTTTTGGTGTATATAATGTTTGGATAGATTGTACTGTTAGTTGTGTTTCATGATGTCTTGCACCAACAATATGAACGAATAAACTTGCAATATCACAAATAAAAGGTAAGGTACGAGGTATTATACAAAAAGGTAGGATAAAGTATAAAATAGGATTATTTAAAAATTTGAAAAGGCGATACGAGAGAAAAAAATAAGGTAACGACACGACACTGTCTCGTGCGTATAAGTTAAATCCAATTAAAATGGTGTGAACTGGAAATAGATCATTTCAAGAATTATTGACTAGGGTAAATTATAACTCATCTCTGATTCTTCAACATACCACTTTGGATGAAATGACATTCAACTGCTTGGGGCGATTTAAGGTCACCACTCTGGCATTTCCAACTTCTTCGGCCAGAACAACCTGAAGAAACAATCAAGATTAACAAGATCCACCACCAGATTATTAACTGCAACATGTAAAGAAACTTAACTTTAAACATTTAAATTGAAATATGTAATAACCTCTCCATCTGGGGTTACTGTTTCTTGAGCCATGATTAATCAAAAAGTTACAGCCCAAAAGAGAAACCTTTACAAGGAAGCAGAATTTAATCAAAAAATTATGCAAGATAAAGAAATATGGTGTGATAGCTGATTTAAGAAGATTAAATTGAAGACCTTAGTAATTAATAGGTAGTATATTATGCCACTAAATTACAGTTACAATACGAAGTTGAAATGAGTTAAAAAAGCTATGTGAAGAAAAGGGTGTGATTCTCTGCTTACAAGGATCAAATTAGGATGTGACCTAAAAATGCAAGAAAGGAGAGCAGCAAATACAAATAAGTTGAGTTGGTTGGTGGGTGAGTTCCTTCCCAGTGTTCGGTAACATCATTACCTACCACTGTCCCTTTAACCTTTTCTTCTTCTTTTTTCTTAATTTTTTTTTTAAATTTAGCTTTTTTCTTTTTTTACATTTGGTATTGGCATTCGTAATATGACCTTAACTTATTTGGATTCGCGCCACATACGGGAAAAGTATTTTTTATCGGAATTTTTATTAGTATGAAGGTGATTTCGAGAGTTCGATTAAGGGTAAACCAACCATATTCATCTCACACTTGGTGGTTAATAATTTGGTATATATTATCCATGTTCTTGAATCGATTATAATACATTATCTACATTATCCATGTTCTCATGAATTCGTATTATGGCCATGACTTATTTGGATTCGCGCAAAATAAGACATAGTAAAGAAGAAAGTGTTTTCTATCAAAAAAAAAAAAAATGGTATACATTATTCATGTTCTTGAATCGATTATAACATTTTATTTACATCAAGTTAGAAATTATTATAGACAATTACGTATTATAGCAGGCCAATTAAACTAATCATGTAAAAAGCTGTATACAAATCGGTCCACAAATGGTAAACTTCTTCTTGTGTGGTATTTCTAGTACATTTAACTACTTTTTTTTAATCAATGAGCAACTCTTTTGTTCCTACCAGCCCGTTTTAAATTAGAGAAATTTTCACAAACCACTATTGTTTAGTGGTTATTAACTAGTTGTAGCTACCATTTACTATATTACTTTCTATAGTTATGTTTTCAGGTTTTTTAGAGTGTATTCGATGTATTTAAGCTATTGTATTCATGAATACAGTAGCATTTCTCGGCGTAAAACAGAGGATTACAGCTAGACAGATTATTGTATTTGACTGTATTCGACTATATTCACGGCGTTAAACAGGGGATTACAGCTAGACAGATTATTGTATTCGACTGTATTCACGATATGTATTTGTGAATACAGTGACGTTAATAGCGCAACTCATGGTTTATTCAGCTGTTTTTAAACGGAAAGTAAATCAATTAACATAATAGACTCCTAATATAACTCAAACTCAATTATAATGCACAAATTTGTATTTCCAGTTATAAAAAAGATTCTCAACCGAAAAACACGCCAAAAACATAGCAATCTTCAGAGAAATTATATAATTACATTGAATACAGTTAAATACATAAAAATACATCGAATACATGAAGTATAGCAGATCATCCATAGTGCAAAAATATATGAATACATACTACAGATACATTTGAATACATATATACATCTGAATACATAAATTATATTAATTAATAAAACATATGAATACATTCATGGAATATAGCAAGACAGTGAATACAATGAAATACATGTAATACAACGGGATACATTGTAATACAATGAAAAAAAAAGACAATGAATACAATGAAATACATAGAATACAGCGAGATACAATAAAAAAAGGTAACAGACTCTTCAAGTTGCCCCGCCCCAAACTCGTCGTCTTTGTTCAAGAACAACCCTAATGTCGCCTCGTCAAGAGGGCCGCGATTCTGACTCGAAACTCTCAAAATTTGGTGCAAAAACGAAAGAAATTCTTTATTTTCAATAGCAGATTGTCTTCTTTTGTTAGTAATTGCGAATTTGGTAGATGAAGAAAAGTAGCAATGGAGGTGGTGAGAGGCAAGAGTTGCAATGGCCATGTCGAGATTTCATTGCAAAGTAACGACCATCAGAATGGTGTGGATCTTTCTCTCTAGGGCTTGATTTCGACATTGATTCAGAGCCCCAGGCCACTAACAATGAAAATCGCGAGACAATGGAGATGAATCAATAGAGAATAGTGGTTGTATTCATGGAGAAAGACTGGCGTTAAGAGAGAGATGGGGTGAAGAAAAATCGAAAAGAATGAGAGAGAAAATTAATACAAAGAGTATTTTATAACTTAAGAGTAGGAAGTAACCATAAATAGATATTTGACTATAAAAATCAAAAGGTAACTGTGGAACATTTTTAAAAGGATATTTATTTAAAATAAATAAGGTATCAAGGTAAAAATTCCTTTAAATTTTGTGGAGTGGAGTAGGAATCTAGTCTAATGATAACCTCAATATGTTGAATTAGTAATGACTAGCCAGTAGCCAGTGAGGCAGTAACCAGCAACCCGTAAGGCTGTGATATCCCATTTGATTAGCTATTTTAATTAATTTTACTATTTTAGTATAAAAATAATTTTCGGAATAAAATAATCTTGTAATTGTTATCCCGTCCCACCTACCGAATGACAATATATGAGCGGACGATAAAAAAAAAACAATTTAGCACGTTTTTTTATTTTATGGAAACAAAATAAATGTGTTGGCATCATATATTATGAATCCGTAGTCAAATTTTAAATGGTTTTTTTAGCTGCCAATGCAAAATTGTATCGGCGCATTTTCGTAAAAATTGCACAGGGCGTCCTATTTGGTCGCCCCCATTTAACTTATACCCATTTTTTTTAAATTTTTAACTTGTACTCACTTTTTAAATAATGTCTCCTCCTCTTCCTCCTCCTTCTTCTTCTTCTTCTTGTGCTGCTGCTACTAGTCATGTTTGATCTTATTTTCTAGTCAATGCACTAGATAGAAAACTCTTGCATATTTATTCAGACATGCTTTTCGTTTTTTAGCAGAAAAAATAGTGTATGTTTTTTTCTTTTGCACAAGTTATTACATAAAATTACAACTTCTATTTTCTTAATCAATGATAAGCACCTTTTCTTTGCAACAATAAAATCTTAAGTTATTACATAAAATTTGACGTGGACCATTTGAGGCAACAATAAAATCTTTAAGTTACTTTGTTATTCGTTTTCGTACTTTAATTATTTGGCAAACTGTCATTGATTTCGTGAATACCGTACCATATATATATAACCAAGAAAACTACAAATGAAGTTATTTAGAAAGTGGAGCCATAACTATAGCTGAAGTTATGTGAAAAGAATGTCATTTGGGGTAGTAAACATAAGTTTCCCAGCTCTAGAGCTGAAATTTTTATTTTGTAACTGGCGAACTTCAGCTCTAGAGTTAAAATTTTTATTTTATAACTGGCGAACTTCAGCTCTAGAGCTGAAGTTTCCCAATTACAAAACAAAAACTTCAGCTCTAGAGTTGAAGTTCGCCAGTTACAAAATACAAACTTCAGCTCTAGAGCTGAGGTTTTTCTTTTGTAACTGGGAAACTTGATTTAGTTCATTGTATGTTTACTACCCCAAATGACTTCAGCTCTTTTTAACGTCTGTCTCTTTGCTGTTTCTCTGGGCATTCTCTTGTGAAAACGAAGTTAATTACTTTTGTGAACTGATTAGGCCTTTGTACGTAGTTCACATGAGCCATCTCAAGAATATTACTATCTTCTTCTTGTTCTGTTTCTCATTGGTCATAATTATAGCTTGCGACAGTAATATTGGATTTCACTGGAGTACTGTTAAGTCTGGTTATACGAAACAAAACTCTGTCCTTCCCTCCTTTTCAGGCAAATTCTTGCATTTTTCCTATCAAAATAGTAGCAGAATCACAAGTACTATAACATAAAAGGCGTACTTCAGCAACAGAAAACAAAAACAAAAGAGAGTTTTGTTTTCCCGGTTACAAAACAAAAACTTCAACTCTAGAGCTGAAGTTCGTCAGTTATAAAATGAAAACTTCAGCTCTAGAGCTGAAGTTCGCCAGTTACAAAACAAAAACTTCAGCTCTAGAGCAGAACTTCAGGCCCGGCTACTAAAATGCTGAAGTTTTGCGTGATTGTCTTTGCTACTTCAGCCCCGTATGCTGAAGTTATGCGAAAAAGCGGGTACGCTTGCAATTTTTTTTGCAAAGCGGACACAAGTTAAAACGTGACACAAAAAGCGAGTATAAATGCAAATCCCCCGCATTTTCACAAATGATCCTTTTAGACCACAAGAAAGTGAACTGGCCCAGACCTCAAAACGGAACGAATTCTCCTTGATTAGTTCACACTTCACGGCATTTTGGTAGGTCGGGTTGGTTCGGGTTTTTCAAATATCAAATCAAACTAATTATATTGAATTTTTAAATGTATAAATCAAATCAAATCAATAAAAGTCGGGTTTTTCAATCTCAGATTTTTGGGTTATTTGAGTTACTAACATAAAGTTACATTACAATAAATATTTTTATGTATAAAATATGTTAAAAACTTGTATACATGTCATGTCAAGATGATTTGGCTTCGATTTGACTTTTTTTTGGTTCAAATCAAACCAAATCAATAGTTACCCCGGCCCACCCAATTTCCTTTTCCTCTTTAATTTTCTGAAGAGACATAGCCTTACTACACCCAAACAGTACCTTCCCCTTTCATAAACGCCACAACTTGTCTTCTAAGTGGATGAAAATCCAATACAAGCCCATACATTTCCCCGAAACCTTTTTTTTGTTAGAATTTTCTACATAAATTTGAAGTACAAAATTTTATATTATTTTAAATCACTATCACTCTAAACTTCTCTTTCTATAAAAGTACATTTCAAAATTTTCGTTTTATATTAGTGTCATTTTTTTCAATTTCCTTTTTTGTGTATTTGCTTGTGTAACTGAACCCATGTGTTGCTGTAGTTATAGATTAAGCTCCCCAAATTTGAATTTTTATTTGTTTTTGAGGACCCACTATTTGTTGAGCTTAAAGCTGTCGAATTTGAAATTTTATTTTGAAGATTTGTTATTTGATCCGAAGGGGGTGATATAAATAGCAAGATTATTCTGATGATATTGTTCTGATGAACGAGACGGAGAGTAACGTTAACGGGAGGCTGGAGGTTTGGAGACATGCCCTTGAGTCTAAGGGTTTCAAGTTGAGCAGGACGAAGATAGAATATCTTGAGTGCAAGTTCAGTACCGAGCCGAGGAAAGAGGGCATGGACGTGAGGCTTGGATCGCAGGTCATTTCCAAGAAAGGCAGTTTCAAGTACCTTGGGTCGGTTATCCAGGGGGTGGGGTGGATGAAATAAAGGTTAGCATCTGGAGTCCTGTGCGACAAGAAAGTACCTCCGCTACTCAAAGGTAAGTTTTATAGAGCGGTGGTTAGGTCGTCCATGTTGTATGGGGTTGAGTGTTGGCTAGTTAAGAACTCACATACCCAGAAGATGAAAGTAGCAGAAATGAGGATGTTGAGATGGATGTGCGGGGACACTAGGATGGATAAGATTAGGAATGAAGATATTCGGGAAAAGGTGGGCATGACTCCTATTGATGACAAGATGCGGGAAGCGAGGCTCAGATGGTTCGAGCACGTTCAGAGGAGGAGATTGGATGCCCATGTAAGGAGGTGAGAGCAGTTAGTGTTGGTGGCAACGAGGAGAGGTAGATGGCAGCCTAAGAAGTATTGGGAAGAGGTGATCGGGAGGGGATATGGCGAGGCTTCACTCCGAGGACATGGCACTCGATAGGAAGCTGTAGAGATCGAGTATTAAGGTTGTAGGTTAGAAGATAGTTGAGTATATTTAGTCTACCAGTGTAAGTCTAGGCTGATAGGATTTAGTCTTAGACTGCTAGTGGTCAGTGTTGTGTTTATAGTACTCTTCCATTTTTATAGTGTCGGGCCTTATTTACTAGTTATTATTTCTGCTTTCCATCTATTCACTGGTTTTTGTGATGTTGTTATTATTTCTATGGTTTTTTGCTGATAGTACTTATATATTTTCTCTTTTCGTCTTTTGTTCTTCTTGTGCCAAGGGTCTATCGGAAACAACATTTCTACCCCATCGGGGTAGAGGTAAGGTCTGCGTACGCACTACCCTCCTTAGACCCTACTTATGGGGTTATACTGGGTTGTTGTTATTGTATAGCACCTTCAAGAAGTTCATACTAAAATTTCATTGTATTTGGAGCTGATTTAAGGTGATTGAGATTGAATTATTCAGCTGAAAGTCAAATAAGAACACAGTTATTCAATAATATACCGCTACAGCATATAATATACAATAAGAGTAAAAAGGTATGCATCGGTATACTATAATAATATGCAATATTGTAACGACCCGACCGGTTATTTTGGGCATTTGCATTCTGTTCATCTATTTGGAGTCTTGATTTGCCTCGTATGTTGTATTATGACTTGTGTGCACCATTGGTTTTGATTTTTAGATGATTCAGGACCGATTCGGAAGAGGGATTCTCATGTTAGAAGCTTTGAGTTGGAAGAGTTGACCGAGTTGATTTTTTACGTATTTGACCCCGAATTGGAGTTTTGATGGTTCCCTTAGGTCCATGTGGTGATTTTGGACTTGGGCATGTGTCCGGATTTATATTTGGATAATTCTAGGAGGTTTCGGCATGAATTGACGAAAGTTAGAAATTTGAAGGTTTGAAATATTCATAAGTTTGACCGAGAGTTGACCTTGATGATATCGAGTTTGGATTGTGGTTCCGGGAATTGGAATAGCTTCGTTATGTCATTTAGGACTTGTGTGCAAAATTTGAGTCCATTCCGAGTTGAATTGATATAGTTCGACACGAGTTTTGAAATTTGAAAGTTTAAAAGTTCATTAAGTTCGATTCGATGTGCGATTTGCGATTTTGATGATGTTAAGTGAGATTTGAGTGCTCGAGTAAGTCCGTGTTGTGTTATGGAACTCGTTGGCGTATTCGGACAGGGTTCCTATAGGCTTGGGTGTGTTTCAGATTAACTTCGGACCATTTCGGAGTTGCATGAGATTGTTGGTTTTCTGGTGTTTCAGTTGTGCTTTGCAATCGCGAGAAACGGAACGCGGTCACAGTGGTTTTTTTTGTTAGTGGAGCTATTTTTTCTTCGCGTTTGTGCTTCAGAGATCGCGTTTGCACTAGGTTGAAGTTTTTAGTCTTCGCGTTCGCGTCCATGGCTATGCGTTCCCGTAGTATTGAGCGGGGCTCGTTAGTCTCGATGGGTTCTTTATCGCGTTCGCGATGGTTTGTCCGCGATCGCGGGGCTCTAGCATTGTGCTTCATCACGTTTGTGTGGGTATTGCCACGAACACGTAGAGTAAAGTATGGCAGTGTGATTTGTGCTTTCCGGACACGAGGATGTTACCGCGTTCACGAAAGGTATTGCTGGAGCAGTGATATAAAGTACTTTGTTTTGAAGATTTCAGTCATTTTAGCATATTTTGAGCTATGGAGCTCAGATTTGGGCGATCTTGGAGGAGATTTTCACCACATGGACTAGGGTAAGTATTTTCTACTCGGTTTTAATTATATTATGTGATTCCATCTTCATTTTTGGCATTTGATTGATGATTTCAAAAGAGAAATTGGGGGGTTTTTGTCTAAACTTTTCTGAAGTGAATTTTTGAATTTTGAACATCGATTCAGATTTGGATCCAAGTGAAATTGGTATGATTGGACTCGTAATTGAATGGATTGTCGGATTTTGTGAGTTTTGTGGAGTTCCGAGATGCAAGCACATATTTGACTTTTTGGTTGACTTTGAGTAAATGTGTAAAGATTAGACTTTTATCGATTGGGTTTGCTTCCTATGACATTATTTGATGATTTTGAGTTGCTTTTGGCTAGTTTAGAGCCGTTCGGAGGATGATTTGAGCGGGATGGCTCTTCTAGTGTATTGATTTGGCTTGTTTGAGGTAAGTGTCTTGCCTAACTTTGTTGTGGAAATTTTTTCTACTAATTGCCCATTAATTGCTACATGCGGGGGTGATGCATATATGAGGTGACGAGTGTATATGCATGTGTCAAGATTAATCATGTTCGGAGGTAAATTATACGATTAATTGTGCCTTGTGACCTTCTTGTTTCATGTCTTATTTGACTTCTAGACTACCAAGAATATGAAATTAAATGCTAGAAACCAAGACTATGACTTGACTAAAATTTAATGGATTTTTGTGAAATCATTGGTGTTTTTAATTCGGCCATCACTATGCTTAATCACTAATACATCACTACGGTCGTTATTCTTGAGGTATTAGATTCTATACTCGAGTTCAAGATCATTTTGAGACTTGTCGAAATACTTGAACAATAAAGTACTTGAGGTTTATTGAATTGTTATTGGCTTGAAAGCTGTGATTGATGTTCATTCGGAATATTCGCTTAAATACTCTCCTTGATGTTATTCATGCTTCCTACCTTGCTTGTTATTGATATGCATATGCTTGGTGAGGAAGAATGTAAAGCACAAAGGGTGATGCCGTGCCATTTCATATACATTATCATGTGAGGAAAATGTAAAGCACGAAGGGTGATGCCATGCCATTTTATTTACATTATCACGTGAGTATGAAAGTAAAGCACGAATGGCGGTGCCGTACCATTTCACTTACATTATCATAATATCATTTCCATTATCATGTGAAGATGAGAGTAAAAGCACAAAGGGTGATGTTGTGTCATTTCATTATATTATTGTGTTCTCATTTACATTAACATGTGAGGATGAGTATAAAAGCACGAAGGGTGATGACGTGTCATTTCATTTATATTATCATGGGTTCATGGCATGAAGGGTGTTCCGTGCAAGCGAGGACGAGGGACATATATTATGTTGTAATATCTTTTCCTTGTGTATACATTCATGCCTTTACCTTGAGCTGTTACTGTTGTACCTATGTTTTCTATGTGACTTGTCGTTGTTGTTCTATCTTTGTTCTCTATCTCAATTGTTGCTGTGTTGTCCATGTCTTCTATTTGTTTAACTTGCAAATATCATGTTTTCCTTCTTGTTGTTATATCTACAGCCATGTTGTTCCTCGTTTGTTGCACTTTTGTATAAGCTTTCTATCATGTTAGTTATTCATGCCTTTTAGTTGTTAGCTCATAAAGATCATGCTTTCTCTCTTCTTTGTTATATCTACACCTAAGCCTTTTACCATGCTAGTTAGTGAAATTTATATTCTTCTTTCCTAATTGCTGTCATTATTTCTATGCCTTTTACCTAGTCTGTTACCGTTGTCCATATGTACTACCTTGTTTGTTATTGTTACCTGTGTATTTTTCACTTTGCCATTACTGTTATTGGCATTTCTTTCACCCAAATGGTACTGTTATACGTATATTTTTTGTGAGGATGAGATAAATGCACAAAAGGTGTTGTCGTGCCATTGACTTGATATCTTGAGTGCATTTCTCACACTATGAGAGTTATGGATTTACTATCGTGGTTTATTGGTTATCGTTCTAAGGAAAGGATTGGTCGAGATATTGAGGAATAATAAATCGTGATTTCTTCTAGTAATCATTTACTACTTCACATATTCGTTTCTTGTACTCTTTTGTATTATATTCTAGTATTGTTCTATCGTTAGTCTTCTGCACAGGTTATATCAGTGAGTATCTTTAACTAAAAAGCCTCGTCACTGCTTCAACGAGAGGTTAAACAATATACTTACTTGGTATATGGGGTCGGTTGTACTCATACTACACTTCTGCACCTTGCTTGCAGATCATGGAGCGGAGTTGCGGTGGATGTCGGGAGCTGACACTGAAGATGTTCGAGCCTTCCGGGTGTAGCTACCACTTGTCCCTAGGTAGTTTTAGAATTGAATTCTGTTTATGTACATTTCAAATAGAAGTTGTATTGGTTTTATATCAGTTTTTTTTGTAATAATCCAGTCTTAGTAGCTCATGACTTGTACTACCAATTCTTGGGATATTGTATGGAACCCAAATATATCATTTGTTGGTCACCTTTACTTTACTAGATTTGTGTTAACTGTTAATTGGCTGACCTAACGAGTTGGGTTAGATTTCATCACTACTAGTGGATTTGGATCGTGACAAATGTACTGTAATAGTATACAATATACTACAATATACACTTTGACTGTCATTTATTGAATCATCTGAGTGTTATTGTACAAAGCTAAAATCGTGATTATTGTTCGAATTTGGTTGCTAATAATTGAATAGTTTGAGCCACCTTAAATAGTTTCAGTAGAGTAGTATGTGTAAGAATTTTTATTTCCTGGCGCTCATCTACATCTAGTCATAGAACTTGTGTTGCAGGTTCTCAAATGATATGAAAAGATCAAGTGTTATATCCCTTTTTCTCAAATGTATTATTCTAAATTCCACGCATGAATAAAGTTTGATCCATTGATTTAAAAAAGCAAAACGAAAATGGTCTGCAACTGAAAAGGCTTTGAAGCTTGGGTTTGGAAATTAAAAGCTTAATATACTATTGCAGGTAAGAATTAGAAGCTGAAATTAGAGCCAGTTCATTCAGAACTGATTTAAAGTGGTTTTGGTGGCTGCTTGAGCGTGTTTCAACTTTAATACGATAGCAGCCTTAGGGCCATATTTGGGGAGAAATTCAAAAATACTAGATTTGTTGACACGTGATTTTTGTCCCTCCCCAAATTTTTCACATTTTAGTATATAAATATTTAATTTAGCGTTAATGTAGCTATTTCAATTTATTTTGACTCTTTTACTTTATTTTCGTCACAAAAATGAAAATTACAAAAAATATACATAAATTTTAGTTTATTTATTTCTCATAAACTTAAAAAAATACAAAAAATAGTACTTTATATTTTTATCTTTATATATATATATATAAATAAAAAAAACGAAAATTGTAAAAATAGTTTAATTAATGTGTTGTAGCTTTTTTTTTTTAAAAAAAAACTTGGAAAAATATAAAAATAGTTTCGTTTTAATTGTCAGTCTTATTTTTATAGTTATTTTGCTTATGTAGGATTAATTAAATAAATTCATGTTTTCATTCTCGATTCCGGGCAAAGAATAATAGTCGGGTTCAAACGACCCATTTTTAGGCCTAATTTTCGAACCTAGCCCGTAATAATCCGAGCTCACCACACGTGGGGGACACAGACAAAACACAAGAACATGGGCACATGGACAAAGTAACATGGAAAGGCTTTTAAAATTGGACCACTTAGATTTAAAAAAAGAGAAAAAAACATATAAAAACACCCTACATTTACATATACACGGATGGAGCACATGAGGGAGGAGGACTGAGACATTTTTTTTGAAAAAAGAAAGAAAAGGACCAGTACTATTGGTCTTCTTCCCCATTTTTGGAGAAGAAGAAAAAAAACCCACCACGACCCTTCCACCTCCAGCAACCACCATCGCCCCAGTTTCCTCTCCGTCTCATGACCACCATCAACAGCCCACCATCCCTCACGAACCAGCAGCAACGTCGTCAACCAAACAGTCCGTCAACCACCCTATCCCCCAGCCAACGAGCTCCAGCTCCACCAAAACAGCCATCGCTGCTGCGCCATTACCTTCCTCACGTCCAAACGACTACCCTCTTTACGTCATAACCTTCCTCACGTTCAAACGACTACCCCTTTACGTCATCACCTACCTCAACGTCCACCCAGACCACCCTCATCGTCGCCATAGACTCCCTCCGTTCGTCGCTACATCCGTCAACCGGACGAGCTCAACCTCACTATCGAGCAACTAGATCGTCCCCGTCATCCTCCTTCCAGTCGACAACCAAACAACCAGCCCCACGACCACCGGAGCCCCGTCGAGCAACAGCTGTTGCTGCTGCTGTTGCTTCACGTTCTTCTCCTTTGAACACCATAACACCAGCCCCCAGGTCTCTAACCAATCAGCCCAGTTACCGTTGTTTCTTCACTGTCGTCCAGCAATCTGTCTGAGGTCGTCGTTTGGGTTGTGCTCGTGGCTTCCGGTCTGAGATCTTTGAGCTTGACATCGAGGTTCCGTCGTTGGAGAGGTTTCCGATAGTTGTCGGTCCAGTTTGGTTGTTGTTCTTGCTTCAAACAGGTGCATACACATTTCTAAACTTGTGATATTTGCTTAAATGGAATGAAAATGATATGGATTTCCTATGAAATGTTTGTGTGTCGTCTTTGTTGCATTGCTTTTGATTTTACCATGGATATTATTACCTATTAGAATTGTTGTTCCACATTTGTTTAACCTCAGATGACTTCATTGTTATTTTGTTTATTTCGTTTTTTTGTTTGAATTTTGTCTTATAAGATATGTTCCACAAAATGGATACATGCAAGAAATAAGTTGCTGGATTTAGATTATAGCTTAACTATTAGTCTTCATGATTTAATCGTTAGTCTAATTCTATAATGCTTGCTTTACAATAGTCACAAAGTTTATATAAAAGAATAACCAACACCTAGTATACTTAAAGGCGCGCCTTTAATTTATTATCGTGATTACGGGTACGATTCCCGTGACGTAGTTGTGATGCTTAATTTCTAAATTCGAGGGTGCATTTCATGTGACCCGGCTTCAATTTCGCACAAGATTAAATAAAGCGTGTCGTGAAGCACATGTGCTATGGTTTGAGATGTTTTAAATAACCTTGAATTTTTCCGAAATGTTAAAAGCTATTAAAATAATAACACCCTTTTTTTTTGCTTTAATTTTTGTTTTAGCTTTTGCTTTTGCTTTAACTTTTGTTTTCCCTTTAAGCTTTAACTTTTGCTTCTGGCTTTAGCTTTAGTTTAAACATATGTACAGCATGTGCCTATTGTTATTTGAAGTATCTTTAAGTTTGTTGTCAGACGAGTCTCGCCAAAAAAAGGTGCACAAACTGCGGGACTCTCATAAATGTATATATTAAAAATACTTAGAATACGGGATGAGCCGTCTAGCGAACTTCACGGCTTTCCCCAAAGATAATAACGAGTTAGACTCTTTAGGCGCGATTTTAATTAAATTACATTCTTAAATTCGGGTGCGCATTTATGTGACCCAAATCCAAATCTCAACGGAGTCGGAATGTATTAACAACCACAGGTGCATTGATTGCGACGTGGTTCGAGATGCATTTTCACGACGTTGCAATTCTATTAAAAAATAATAATAAAAGCGGTTTAAACTTAATAAAAGCACACAAGTTATAACATGTATTAAAATCAGATATTTAGTCATTATAACAATTTAAGCGACCGTGCTAGAACCACGAGATTCGGGGGTGCCTAACACCTTCCTTCGGGTCAACAGAATTCCTTACTTAGAATTTCTGGTTCGCAGACTTCATTTGGAAAGTCGAATATTTTCCTCGAATTGGGATTCAAGATAAACCGGTGACTTGGGACACCAAAAGCCAAACCTTTCCCAAGTGGCGACTCTGAATTAAATAAATAATCTCATTTCGAATATTGTCACTTAAATTGAAAAAACTCCCTTGTGCATTTACCCTTCGGGGCGGGCGCGTAAAAAGGAGGTGTGACAGCTCTGGCGACTCTGTTGGGGATTACGAACCCAGAATCTCTGGTTCAGGGTTCAAGAATTCGAGCTTAGAATAATTGTTATATTTGCCTTTATTATCTGATCTTTATTACATGTTTGGGCATAACGTGCTAAATGTTGCCTTTTACTGCTTTGATATTATCTGAATTGTATATAAACTGTGCCGAAACCCTTCTCTTCTTACCTCCGGGGAGGAGCTTGCTGGTCAAGACTCCCTATTCTGTTAGTGTCATACCCTGAAATAAGAAAGAGGTCGGACAAGTTACAAAGCCGGACGATCTCGCGGGTCCCCGGTACGTAGCCCCCTCCTCGACTCGAGTTGTCCGCTCGGGTACACAGTCTAGAACAAATACTCAGGATGAACCTAGTATAACAAAACCTCATGCCGGATCCCTAGTAGGAACGCTTATTTGCATCACGTTGCATTTGACATAGGGGACTCAATACAGGGGTTGGGTCCGTCTAGGACAAGCAACCCGAAATGAAAAGATCATCCTGCTGCATCCCGTTTGTTTTGCGCATTTATTTGCTTCAGATCTGCATGCTGACCGGTTTCTGAAATCAAAAAAAAAAAAAATTTAGCAGCGTAGGAAGATAACTACTTATTTTTAGAAAAATAAAACCAATGTCCAAGTAGTGTCAAAACCTCCGAAATTTTCTTGAAAAAAAAATGAAAACAAAATTTGTCTTTTAGTTTGATTTATAAAAAAACAAAATTTGTCTTTTAGTTTGATTTATATAAAAAAAAACAAAAAAATATATTTCCTTTTAATTGCTCTCAAAATCAAAAATATTTGTTCAAATTTTTTTTCTTTTGTAGTATCTCTTTCATAAATTCAGACTAATAGTCCAAATACTTCCTTAGAAGATTTTTCGAAATTTCAAAAAAAAAGAGTGAAAAGAAGTTAAAATTCAAAGAAAAATATTTCTTTAGTCGTCGTTTCTTTTCAAAAAAAAAATAAATAAATAAAATAATAAAAAAATCGAAATCCAAAAATATTTCCTCCTTTTCTTTGTAAGTATTTTATTCAAAAAGGGGTTAGTTTATTTACTCCATTCATGTGACCGAACTACGCGGGTCTGATTCTCACAGGATGTGAGATACGTAGGCAAACCTCATCGGTTCCGACCCCAATTTTGAAAAAATCCAAAAAAATATTTTTCATTAGTTCCTTCTTTAGAAATCTTTCCTTAGAAAATTCAAAAAAAAAAGAAGAAAGAAGAAGTTTTTAAAACTCAAAAAAAAGGGGTAGTTTCCTTCTTTCTGAAGTATTTCATACGGAAAAAAGAAATAAAAGAAAAAAATAATAATAGTAAAAGAAATAAAAATCAAAATCCAAAATACGGGTTTCCTTTATTTTGAAGTATTTTTCCAAAAAATCAAAAAAAAAAAAATCAGAAAAAAAAAATCAATATATATATATTCGTTCTTTTAAAGACTTTCCTTCTTTAAAAGTTTTTCTTTCGTAAATGTCATAGAATTAAAAAATTAAAATCCAAAAATATTTTTATTTTTCTTTAGAAGTAATTTTGTAAATTTTTAAAAAAAAAACTAGAAAATCCAAAATATTTTCTTAAAAGTGCATCTTTCGAAAATTAAGAGACGACAGCCAAAATCCAAAGAAAATATTTTCTTTCTTATTTAGAAAAAGAGAGAACAAATTAAAATTTAAACAAAAATATTTTCTTTTTTTTACTTTTAAAATTCTCAAAGTTCCAATCAAAAGAAAAGGAATTATTTTTTTTAGAAGTCTTTCTTTCAAAATAAAAAATAGAGTGAAGTTCAAAAATCAAAAAAAAAATATATATCCTTTTCTTCTTTTAAAGCATTGTTTTTAGTAAAATCCAAAAGAAACAAAAATCCAAAAAAAAAAACCTTTATTCTTTTAAAGCATTTTTAAAATAAAAAAAATTATTCCAAAAAAAAAAAAAAGAGTTAGTTTACTTACTCTATTCACGATCGTCCGAACTACGCCGGTTTGATTCTCACAGGGTGTGAGATACGTAGGCAACCCTCATCGGGTCCAACTCCCCTTTTTACAGAAATAGCCAAAATGTCAGAATTTTAATTTATGAGTCAGGTGATGCCGTTTTATCAAGAATAGCCGAATGTTCCCGAAAGGGACGCCAGAAGGCTGACTTTGCATAAACAGCCATTTTTGGTCATTTTTTAAAATTTTGACCAAATTGCCCAATGACCTTAGGATCCTCATCATCGAGGCTCTGCGAGGCCATGTTCCCAATGTCGGGTCATCATTCTGAAAAAAAAGTCATAAATAAATCAAGTGATGCTGTTTTTTTCAAAAAATAGCCAAATGTTCCCGAAAGGGACGGTGGAAGGCTGACTTTGCATAAACGGCCACTTTCGATCATCCTGTAGAGTCTGGATCGATTGACCCTCACAACCTTAAAATCTTCATCCCCGAAGTGCTGAAAGGTCGTGTTCGAAAATCGGGTCTCTCTTTTCTAAGAAATAGTCAAATCATTTTTCGAATCAAATCATTTTTGCTTAAATCACCTTAATAAATGTGCAGGATGAGCACAATACAAAATGAACACTTGTTTGTCCCGAACTACGCAAGATCTGATTCATGCGGGGTCATGATACGTAGGCAATCTCCATCGGATTCGATCATAGCTATAAAATAAATTGAGTGAAAAAATAAACTGAAAGAAAAGGAGAAAGAAAATTGAGTGAAAAAGAGAAAAGAAAAATAGTGAAAAAAAGGAAAGAAAAATAGTGAAAAAAAGGAAAAAGAGTGACAAAATAAAAAAATAAAAAAAATAAAAAGAAAAAAAAAGAGTGCAAAAAATGAAAGAGCGGCAAAAACAAGATCAAGAGTGGTTAAAGAGAGGCAGGAATAAAAGAAAAGAGGTACATAGTGAAGAGGACTAGTTTAAGGCCGGGATGAAACATGCAACCCGTTCAAACACATGGTAGAAGCGTTTAACTGTTTAGGTGCATTGCATCCCAACGTGCGATTTCCTATATGTTAAATGCCTCAAAACTAACAAAGTTGTGTGTGTGAGTAAATTAGCCAGGTTCTGTTCAGGTGATTGGTTTTGTTGGTATGCGGTGATGAACATGCAGCCTTGCACGCGGCCACAACATTATACACAAAACTGAGCTCCACCTCCCAGAAATGCCTATCCTTACCAAGCTCCATTAGTCCCCAATCAAATGTTCCTCAGTACGATCCTCACCCAAGAGAGTCTTTCAAAAGGAATCAGTTTACCCCTATTGGTGAATCATACTCAGGCTTGTTCCAAAAGCTAGTCAGGCGAAGTCTGCTGCAGCCAGTGGCCCCCAATCGGCCAAACACCGAGTCCCCCCTCCCCGCATCGAGATGATACTAGATGTGAATGCCACTCTGGAGCAGTGAGGCACGGTACAAAGGACCGTTGGTCATTGGACCCTCAAAATGGCAGTTGAAGACTTGATTGAAGTTGAAAGAATCGTTCTCCGGGACGAAAAGGTTCCTAATATGATGAACATTCCCCTGCCTACTCTCACAAACGGGCCAATAGACAGAATGATCTGTGAAGCTGAGGAATTTGATCCGGCACTGAAGGCTATTGCAGCCATTGCCGAGACAAAAGAAAAGCCAAAAAACGATTGCCAAGCCTGAAAGTTCCCCATCAGACGGGAGTCTCGGTAGCCAGTCTTGCTATCCCTTCTGCATCTGGATTGTCTCAGGGTGTGATCCAGATGTTTTACTTTATTGTCTTACTTTCTGATGTAAACCCTTCTATCTTCAAAAATTAAAAAAAAAAGAAAAAAAAATCAAATGAAATTGATATTTCATTTTCCCGGAATGTCTTTTTTTTTTTAAATCTTGTTAATTTTCTCATTCTCTTTTAGTTCTGTTAAATGCAGATTTCAATAATATGACATGCTTGCGGACTTCATGCCCGGATCTTAAAACTCTGTCAGACCTCGAAATAATGAATCAAGAATTGGGTCGCAATGAAGAATAGCTTAAGGAAACAAGACAAAGAGTTGGAACAACTGAAGGAAAATTGGTTCCCGAAATTGGAAAGGTCCATACATTACAACAAGAGTACTGCCAAAAAGAGTGCGTTGTACTTGGGACACATCGAAGGAAACGTCCTTGAAATAACTGTCAATGTAAATGCAGTCAAAAGGTACTATGTTGGATCCTTTATATAATAAAATCTTTTCCGGTTGAGATGACAAAGGCTTTCATTCTCGCTACTCAAACACTATCAACCCTTTGCAAACCCATTTGAGCTGGTTACTCTTCTTTGATTACCCTCTTTGGAACCTGAAAGTATTATTGAAAAATAAAATGAAAAAAAAGAAATTGAAATGAAAAGAAAAATGAAAAAAAAAGAAGAAGAAAGAATTGGAAAAATAAGAAAATATATATACAAAAAAAGGGAAGAAAAGACAATGAAAATGAAAAAAAAAAGGAAAACGGAAGGGAAGAAGAAAGTGAATAACAAAGCAAATCAGAAAAACAAAAAAAAATGATTTGCCTGAACTACGTCTGACTTGATTCCGAAAGGATACGTAGGCAACCTCTCCTTGGGGTTCAGTCATACCAAAATAAAAATCCAAGATCCCCCCCCCCCAAAGTGAAACTGGGGCAAAAGTTATAGTGGTTCGGCGACAATTCGCCAGAAAGGTTCTAAAGTTGTAATTCCATCCAAGCTCGTTTTGCCCCAAATCCTGTTCAAGTCTTTTCGATCAATCAGTAAGAATGTTCAAGGATCAGAGAATGTAGTTACTTAGATCCTCGCAAGCAAATGTTCAAGGATCAGAGAATGTAGTTACTTAGATCCTCGCAAGCAAAATAAGAGAAATAAAATGAGAGAGTCTTATTGGTGAAAACCCACACGGGCATCGTAAGGCGACAGTAAGTAAAGAAAAATGAAAATGCGAGAGTCCTGTTAGTGAAAACCCACACGGGCACTATAAGGAGATGGTAAGAAATGAAATGAAAAATTCCAGCTCGCGAAAACCCACAAAGGGCGCCCATGATCGAAAATAAGATCCTCACAGCCATCGGCATCAACAGAGTCCTGGCAAGGTTCCTCGGTATTCAAGGCAAAGTTGTGATGAATTTTTGAGAGTCGGACGGTTTACACAGATCAGGCATCCAGTCCAAAAGGCATGTCATGTTCATTGAAGTCCGCATGTACTCCAGATAAGTCCTTCTCTCCTTTCCCCGAAAGGGACACTTCTAGTTTTAAACTCGTTCTCCATTCAATTATCTGTTTCTCTTTGAATCCCTTTTGGTCTAACACTGTTCCAAAACCAATACAAAGAAAGGATTGCAAGACTAATTTACAGGGCTTTTGTTTGATACACGCTAATGTGCAAAAGGCACCAAGCCCCAGCAGGTGCATCAAGTCGACCTCGACTGGCCTTGGCGGCCGATGCTCAGGAATCAAAACTCTTGGAAGGAGAAAATCAAATTAAAGCACCTATAAAGGCAATTGAATTTAAAAGGGTTGAGTTTAACATGGCTAATCGCCTCAGCGAAGTTGAAGAAACCAAGGTACCCCCAAATGCACTAAAATTGAAGTTGGAAGAAAGAAGACAGAAAAGAAAGACCTACAAAGGCAAAATAAAGTTGGAAAGGTTAAGTCCCACGCGATTAGCCACTGCAGTTAGGTTTGAGGATAAAAAATTCCCTGATGCTCCGAAAAAAAAAATGATTTGCCTGAACTACGTTTGACTTGATTCCGAAAGGATACGTAGGTAGCCTCTCTCTGAGGTTCAGTCACACCAAAAGAAAAATCCCAATTCCTCCAAAGATTGAAACTAGAGCAGATGATATAATGGTTCGGCCATGAGACCGCCGAAAAGGTTCCAAAGTTGTAGTTCCGCCCAAAATCATTTTACCCCAAAGACCTTGTCCAAGTCCTTCTGATCAATTGGCAAAGACAGGAAAGTGGAAAACGTCATTGTTGGAATTTGATACAAGTCAAATTGAGAGAAATAAAATGAGAGAGTCTTATCGGTGAAAACCTTTGGGCACCATGAGGCGACGGGAGTAGAGAAATAAAAAATGAGAGAGTCCGCTTGGTGAAAACTCGTAAAGAGCACTATCTGGCGACGGTAAGAAGAGAAATGAGAGAGGTTGATTAGCGAAAACCCGCAAAGGGCGTTGTCGGCCGAAAAGAGGATACTTCATCACTAAAAGTCCTGGCAAGGTTCTCTGGTTTGGAAACACGGATCAATAGGTTCATGAGAAGCTGGAGTTTGGTGCGGGTCGGGCATCCAGTCCAAGAAGCATGTCATGTCAGTTTGAAGCCAGCATGCACCCCAGATAAGTCCTTCTTTTCCCCCGAAAGGGACGCTTCTCTCTAAACTCATATGCTTGCCTTTTGCATAGTTTTCTTTGAATCCCTTTCGGTTTAACTCTGATTCCGTAACAATTACAAAGAAAAGGTGGCAGGACCGGTTTCACAGGGCCCCGCCTGGCAAGAGTCAAAGAAAATACCCAGCCTCAGTGGTGCGTCAGTCCAATCCCGACTGACCATGGTGGTTGATTGCTTCCAAAGTAAAGACGTTCGAAAGGAAAGAAAGTCAAAGGCAAAGTTCCTAAGGGCAGAATAAAGCAAAAGGACAGAGCCCACATGGGCGAGTCATCATGTAATCCTAAGGCTGAACCCGGTCAGTGTGAAAGAGATTCACCCTCAAGGCCAACAAGCAGCACCGTTCTCAATGGAAATGGGGACCAGATCAAGCGATGGAGATGATCAAGGCCACAAAACCAACCACCGTTTCAACTAATAAATTGTTCTTTGTTGAAAACAGGTCTTACTCAAAGCAACCGTGCAAAAAGCAGGTGTAGGCCAAAAAGAAATGAAATGCGCGAGCGTTGAAACAGCTTTGCAGCAGGAAAACGACCAAAAAGGAAGTTTCCCCAGAATTCTTTCATGCATTTTGATAAATAAAAGGAAATATAAAAGGAAAACCAAAGAAAAGAAAGAAGACAAGAAATAAAAATGAAAATCCCAAAAGAAAAACAAATCATGGTAGCATAGGACCTCATTCCTCAACTATCCCGGTATAAACCGCGGATCTCCCTGGCATAACCCAAGGAGCTTTTTCTATCCAAATCCCAGCCAAAAATCGAAGATCTCCCAGCCAAAAGACCGCAGAGCTTTTTCTGTCTAAATATCCCGGCCAAAAAACTACGGAGCTTTTTTTGTCAAAATCCCGGCCAAAAACTGTGGACTTTTCCTGGCATAACCCGTGGACCTTTTCCGACATAACCCGATGATTTTTCCCGGCATAACCCGTGGACCTTTTCCGGCATAACCCGATGATCTCCCCGGCATAACCCGATGATTTCCCCGGCATAACCCGTGGACCTTTTTCGGCATAACCCGATGATTTTTCCCGGCATAACCCGTGGACCTTTTCCGGCATAACCCGATGATCTCCCCGGCATAACCCGATGATTTCCTCGGCATAACTTGTGGACCTTTTTCGGCATAACCCGATAATTTTTCCCGGCATAATCCGTGGACCTTTTCCGGCATAACCCGTTGACCTTTTCCGGCATAAACCGATGATCTCCCTGGCATAACCCGTGGACGTTTTCCGGCATAACCCGATGACTTTATCGGCATAACCCGAGGACTCTTTCCCTTTTCCGGCATAACCCGATGACTTCCCCGGCATAACCCGAGGACTCTTGCCCTTTTCCGGCATAACCCGATGACTTTCCCGGCATAACCCGATGACTCTTTCCCTTTTTTCGACATAACCCGTGGACCTCCCTGGCATAACCCATGGACCCTTTTTCTTTCCTCCTCGGCATAACCCGAGGACCTCTTTTCTTCACAGCATAACCCGTGAACCTCTCTGGCATAACCCATGAGCCCTTTTTCCTTTTCTTCCGGCATAACCCGGTCAGTTTTCCGGCATAACCTGACAATCCTCCCAATTTAGGGCTCCAATCCCTAAGTTGAGCGAGTTTCCTTTAGCCGACATTAGGACTCCAATCCTGAGTCGAGCAATTTTCTTTTAGCCAGCATTAGGGCTCCAATCCCTGAGTTGAGCAATTTTCCTTTAGCCGACATTAGGGCTCCAATCCCTGAGTTGAGCGATTTTCTTTTAGCCGACATTAGGGCTCCAATCCCTGAGTTGAGCAATTTTCCTTTAGCCGACATTAGGGCTCCAATTCCTGAGTTGAGCGATTTTTCTTTAGCCGACATTAGGGCTCCAATCCCTTAGTTGAGCAAGTTTCATTTAGCCGGCATTAGGGCTCCAATCCCTGAGTTGAGCGGATTTTCCTTTAGCCGACATTAGGGCTCCAATCCCTGAGTTGAGCGATTCTTCTTTTAGCCGACATTAGGGCTCCAATCCCTGGGTTGAGCGATTTTCCTTTAGCCGACATTAGGGCTCCAATCCCTGAGTTGAGAAATTTTCTGTTAGCCGACATTAGGGCTCCAATCCTTGAGTCGAGCGGTTTTCCCTTTTAGCCAATATTAGGTCTCCAACCCCTGAATTGAGCATTTTTTACCTTTTGCAAGCATTAGGGCTCCAATCCCTGAGTTGTGCCTTTTAGACTTGAGGTTTCCAATCCCCTCATCAATTCTGTAGATTTTTATGGCAATTAACTCACGAAATTTTCCTAGTGAAAACTGGGGCAGAAAAATTTCGTTTGTTTGTTTGTTTTGATATTTGAGCAGGTTGCCTTCGAAACACAAGGTACAAGATAACTGATGGAATGAGTCTCAATCCAGACTAAAGAAAAGAAGAAAAAGAACAAAAAAGAAGTGAATTCATAATATTGAAGTGGAGAAAGATGCGGACTGCTCAAGATACGTTTGAAGTTACAAGTTTTCGCATGTCCCGCTTTGATCCAAAGCTGAGGAAAGAATCAACACCTACAGCTAACAACCATCAAGATTCAGATCGAAGTCTGCAGCAAGACCTAGCCAAGACTCAAGATCAAGCTTCAAGAGATTTATAGATAGGAATCTTGTAACTCGTAGCTGATAGGCTTAGTTAGTCTTTTTAATTTTGATTTTTATGTAATAAACAGGACATCGGACCGGAACTTCGACGGAACCTCGCGCGGCTCTCAACCTCGGCACTCCATTGCCCCATTCACTTCTAAACTACAAGTGACCTGATTCCTTTATAGCCAAGGATATGTAGGCAGCTCAGATACCAGAGCTCTGTCACATTCTCCTTTCTTCTTTCTTTTGGTCTCCTTAAATAAGGGTCGGGTCAAAAATCTGTCTAGTCATTCTTTGTCTGAAAACTCTTCGCGTTTCCAGTCAAAGAGGGGCAGCTGTTGACATGTGATTTTTGTCCCTCCCCAAATTTTTCACATTTTAGCACATAAATATTTAATTTAGCCTTAATGTAGTTATTTCATCTTATTTTGACTCTTTTACTTTATTTTCGTCACAAAAATAAAAATTACAAAAAATATACATAAATTTTAGTTTATTTATTTCTCATAAACTTAAAAAAATATAAAAAATAGTACTTTATATTTTTATCTTTATATATATATAAAAAAATAAAAAAAACAAAAATTGTAAAAAATAGTGTAATTAATGTGTTGTAGCTTTTTTTTTTTAAAAAAAACTTGGAAAAATATAAAAATAGTTTCGTTTTAATTGTCAGTCTTATTTTTATAGTTATTTTGCTTATATAGGATTAATTAAATAAATTCATGTTTTCATTCTCGATTCCGGGCAAAGAATAATAGTCGGGTTCAAACGACCCATTTTTAGGCCTAATTTTCGAACCTAGCCCGTAATAATCCGAGCCCACCACACGTGGGGGACACAGACAAAACACAAGAACATGGGCACATGGACAAAGTAACATGGAAAGGCTTTTAAAATTGGACCACTTAGATTTAAATAAAGAGAAAAAAGCATATAAAAACACCCTACATTTACATATACACGGATGGAGCACATGAGGGAGGAGGACTGAGACATTTTTCTGAAAAAAGAAAGAAAAGGACCAGTACTGTTGGTCTTTTTCTCCATTTTTGGAGAAGAAGAAAAAAAACCCACCACGACCCTTCCACCTCCAGCAACCACCGTCGCCCCAGTTTCCTCTCCGTCTCACGACCACCATCAACAGCCCACCATCCCTCACGAACCAGCAGCAACGTCATCAACCAAACAGTCCGTCAACCACCCTATCCCCTAGCCAGCGAGCTCCAACTCCACCAAAACAGCCATCGCTGCTGCGCCATCACCTTCCTCACGTCCAAACGACTACCCTCTTTACGTCATCACCTTCCTCACGTTCAAACGACTACCCCCTTTACGTCATCACCTTCCTCGTCGTCCACCCAGACCACCCTCATCGTCGCCATAGACTCCCTCCGTTCGTCGCTACATCCGTCAACTGGACGAGCTCAACCTCACTATCGAGCAACTAGATCGTCCCCGTCATCCTTCTTCCAGTCGACAACCAATCAACCAGCCCCACGACCACCGGAGCCCCGTTGAGCAGCAGCTGTTGCTGCTGCTCTTGCTTCACGTTCTTCTCATTCGAACACCATAACACCAGCCCCCAGGTCTCTAACCAATCAGCCCAGTTACCGCTGTTTCTTCACTGTCGTCGCGCAGTCCGTCTGAGGTCGTCGTTTGGGTTGTGCTCGTGGCTTCCGGTCTGAGATCTTTGAGCTTGACATCGAGGTTCCGTCGTTGGAGAGGTTTCCGATAGTTGTCGGTCCAGTTTGGTTGTTGTTCTTGCTTCAAACAGGTGCATACACATTTCTAAACTTGTGATATTTGCTTAAATGGAATGAAAATGATATGGATTTCCTATGAAATGTTTGTGTGTCGTTTTTGTTGAATTGCTTTTGATTTTATCATGGATATTATTACCTATTAGAATTGTTGTTCCACATTTGTTTAACCTCGGATGACTTCATTGTTATTTTGTTTATTTCATTTTTTTTTTGAATTTTGTCTTATAAGATATGTTCCACAAAATGGGTACATGCAAGAAATAAGTTGCTGGATTTAGATTATAGCTTAACTATTAGTCTTCATGATTTAATATTAGTCTAATTCTATAATGCTTGCTTTACCATAGTCACAAAGTTTATATAAAAGAATAACCAACACCTAGTATACTTAAAGGCGTGCCTTTAATTTATTATCGTGATTACGGGTACGGTTCCCGTGACGTAGTTGTGATGCTTAATTTCTAAATTCGAGGGTGCATTTCATGTGACCCGGCTTCAATTTCGAACAAGGTTAAATAAAGCGTGTCGTGAAGCACTTGTGCTATGGTTTGAGATGTTTTAAATAACCTTGATTTTTTTCGAAATGTTAAAAGCTATTAAAATAACAACACCCTTTTTTTTTTGCTTTAACTTTTTTTTTTTTTTAGCTTTTGCTTTTGCTTTAACTTTTGTTTTCCCTTTAAGCTTTAACTTTTGCTTTTGGCTTTAGCTTTAGTTTAAACATATGTATAGCATGTGCCTATTGTTATTTGAAGTATCTTTAAGTTTGTTGTTAGACGAGTCTCGCCAAAAAAAGGTGCACAAACTGCGGGGCTCTCATAAATGTATATATTAAAAATACTTATAATACGGGATGAGCCGTCTAGCGAACTTCACGGCTTTTCCCAAAGATAATAACGAGTTAGACTCTTTAAGCGCGATTTTAATTAAATTACATTCTTAAATTCGGGTGCGCATTTATGTGACCCAAATCCAAATCTCAACGGAGTCGGAATGTATTAACAACCACAGGTGCATTGATTGCGACGTGGTTCGAGATGCATTTTCACGACGTTGCAATTCTATTAAAAAATAATAATAAAAGCGGTTTAAACTTAATAAAAGCACACAAGTTATAACATGTATTAAAATCAGATATTTAGTCATTATAACAATTTAAGCGACCGTGCTAGAACCACGGGATTTAGGGGTGCCTAACACCTTCCCTCGGGTCAACAGAATTCCTTACTTAGAATTTCTGGTTCGCAGACTTCATTTGGAAAGTCGAATATTTTCCTCGAATTGGATTCAAGATAAACCGGTGACTTGGGACACCAAAAGACAAACCTTTCCCAAGTGGCGACTCTGAATTAAATAAATAATCCCATTTCGAATATTGTCACTTAAATTGGAAAAACTCCCTCGCGCATTTACCATTCGAGGCGGGCGCGCAAAAAGTAGGTGTGATAAGATTTACAACTGGCCATTTAAAAATAGTTCAGTTTCAAAAGTAATCGAAATTTAGCTACTTTTCATGTAAAGATAAATCTGAGCAAATACACTGTTCAAAACCCAAAAAATATGCTAGTATATTATGCTGGAGTTCCAGCATAAGTATACTTGAACTCCAACATATTATACTGGAGTTGCAGGATAAGTATGTTGGAACTCTAGCATATTACTAGAACTCCAGCATAATATACTGGAGTGTCACCAAGTATACCGGTCCAGCATAATATACTGGAGTTTGGAGCACCGGTGCTCCAGTCTTCAGTATATTATACTCGAGCCAGTAAAGTATACCGGTCCAACATAATATGCTAGAGTTCATACACTGGTGCACCGACCTCCAGTATATTATGTTGGGCCGGTCTCTGTTGTAGTAAAATAGTGGCTATTTTTCATTTACTTGGTAAACACTGGCTATTTTTTAATGACTAGTCCGAAAACTGGCTATACCGTGCTGCTTTTACCCATATTTGGTTGTTTAAAATATGGTGCAACTTTCAGCCTTTTTAAGCTTAAATAGGTAGTTATTGTAATTAGGGATGGCCATTTGGGCAACTCGGATCGGATATAAAAATTTCGGTTTGAATTTTTGGTTTTCAGATTGAAGAAATGACAATCCAAATCCAATCCAAATAAACTCGGATAGGATCGAATTTTTTAAGTTTGGATTCAGATCAGCCGGTATGAATATTTTGAATTTTCAGTTTTGAACTTGTAAGTTGAGATGTTTCTTTTTTTCTACGATAATGAACATCCAAATGAAGTATTCATGTTAAATTGCCTAAAAGGTTCCTCATTTTCACTGCAATAATCCAAATAAAGTATTCAAGTTATGAAATCATCATCATGAAAATACAAAAAAGATATTAGTAAGGCCGATAAGAAGTAGCAATAGTAAAATCATGTCCATATAGAAAATATTCAGATTGTAACTAAATAATTGGTATTGAATATATGAGATTATGTCTAATGTTTAGGATATTGGACTTGTTACTATTGTCATATAAATAATAGACAAATATCAAAAACATAAAACTTTGAATTTTCGAATATCTAAAAATCTGAAGTACCAAATTCAATATCTAATCCGAAATTCAATCCATAATCTGAAAATTCAAAAAATTCGAATTTCGGTTTGGATTTCGTGTTTGCTGAAACTATGTCCAATTGTTTCAAATCCCTAATTGTATTTATTTAGTGGGTCGGATTCTCAATGGGTAAATCATGGCAATTATTTTGACTCCTACAGTATTCTTGATTTTTCCCCTTGATTAAGCTATAGACTCGAGTCGACCACTGGATAATATGGACCCAATTTTCACTGGAGTCATTAGGCTCAGTCATGGATTCATAACTCATCATGGAAAAAATTAGGTGGGCTAGGCATTTCCTGGGCCGGGTCTTAGAGTTTGGCCGGGAGAAATTAAAAAATAGCCAGATTTATAAGTGGTCATTCAAAAATAGCCATAGTTTCAAAAGTAATCGAAATTTAGCCACTTTTAATGTAAAGATAATTCTGAACGAATACACTATTCAAAATCCGAAAAAATACTCCAGCATAATATACTGGAGTTCCAGTATAATATACCGGCCCAGCATAATATGCTGGAAGTTCATACACATGTGCACCGAACTCCAGTATATTATGCTGGACCGGTATCTGTTGCAGCAAAATAGTGGCTGTTTTTCAATGACTTGGCAAACACTATCTATTTTTGAATGACCAGACCGAAAACTGACTAGACTATGTTATTTTAACAGTTTGGCCAGCTTTGTAAATGTACTAGAAAAGTAGTTACTAATCCATTTAAATTAGATAAAATTTATGTTTTTACCCCAACAATAGCACTAAATAATTCTATTAATCGTACTAGAGTTCCTAGATATTTCAAGTACACTACAACATATTTTATCAGACGTCAACAATGTGCTAGAATATATCACGGGGTTCAAACCTTTATAAGTTCAAAACCTAACAATAAGTCATGGAGTTCTTTAGAAAACCAACAATGATTCATGGAATTTAAACATTTATAAGTTCAAACTACCATTTATCTTTCTTAAACGTCTCAAGAAATGAGGGATGCAGGGGAACGACTATGTAGAAGTTTCGAGAGTTACAAAGGAAGCTTTGAGCTCATGTTGGTTATGGTTTTTCAATTTGCTCAAAAAAGTCTTTATACCACAGTCTAAGAGATCCATCAATTAAAATAAAAATAAAAATAGGACCATTTACTAAAGGTAAAATACATCAACATTCTCTTAAAATTATCCACACTTTTTACTTAGACACTCCATTTTAACTCTATTCCATTTGAACACTTCAGTCGGGCATTAACTGTGTCATTTAGACACAATTTGGTGATGTTGCATAGTGCGTGTGTAGATAATAAATTGCGTCAAGAAAATAGTCGAGACCAAAAAATATTGCAACAATCGTAGTGGTTGATTTCAAATGATATGAGTGTTACAATCTTTATGAATCCTATTATTCTACTTTTCTAAAATAAATTTAATGGCCTTTAAGCTTTGTCTTGAATTTACATTTATTGCCACGAACGATGATCTTGAATTCAAATAGCACGAACTTTGAGTTGAACTCATACTCCTTAATCCTTGATGTTCTTCGTTCTTGAGTTTGAACTTGATTTCTTGAACTTGAATTTGATTGCTAGAAGCTTGAAACTTGTAGAGAAATTTGCGGTGTTTGATTCACGAGTTCTCTCTTGCTTCTTGTTATAACTTTTGGTGTCTTTTTTGAGTTATGAATACTCTATTTATAGTTGTGAGAAAGAAAAGTTGTGATAAGAACAAACTCTTTCCGACCAATCAGATTGAAGAGTGACAAGACCGCATTTAATTGGCCAAAACATGTCACTTGCACATGTGACAAGGTTTCATTGGCCTTTTAGTTTGACTTGGCATGTCTTATCATTTTGACATGTGGCATAATCCTATTGGTTCTTTATTTGACATGGCGTGCCACGTCATTTAACATGTGACACCAAATTGGTCCTCTAGGAAGATGACATCTTGGGCTTAATGAAGTGGACATATCACTTGTAGTCCAATGGACTTGGACTTATTTATTAAGTCCATGTATATTAGACTTATATAATTAATCCAATTATATTAGCCCAAAATATTTGTTTGGACCAAAATATATTTGGGATTAAATACAATTTTTTTATGAATTTAAATTTAATAAAAATTTAATTGCCTATAGGGTGTATTACACAATTTTTCAGAGCGTGAGAGATTTGGGCTTTTTTTTTTTTTTTACTTTTTTTTCCCTCCTATTCTTTCACACACCATGGTATGCTTTAATTTCATTGCCGGAATAAATGAAGAATGCCGAAATCATTTCACACATTTATTCTTCTTCGTTTCTCTCCTCTTTTCTCAACTCAAATTCCTTCTTCTCATTAGCCACTATTAAAGATCTACTTCCCTACCTCACCATGCCCAGATCCCATTTTGCCAGTCCCTGCACCCTCTTCATTGTCTAAATTTATCAAAAACTAAAATCCTTGATTCAATCTGTAGGCCGTTTGTGCTTCCCATACAATTCCGATCCTTCTCCCTTCAGATACAAGGTCAATATCCGCATAATTCTTTTTGAACAGCTTCTTCGGATCTGAAACACGTAGGTTCGGGCACCGGCGAGCTTGCTGGATTAGTACTTTTATTTTAGGGCATCACTAAAATCTTCATTACAGACTCTATTCGAGCGATATAAGTATCTCTGGAAGCTCCAAATTTAGCCATTGGATACAAACTAAACCACTAATGTTCGTTACCGGTGGATTTATTTTCCAGCAATTTGGGGTTAATCATCCATGACAGAGAAATTGTTACTAGTTTATTTCTATGTTTTATGTTTGTTCTTAATATTGTAGAGGGTTGGAGGTAGTGATTAAGAGGAAGAACAATAATGGCAGGATTGAAGATATAGAGAAGACAACATGGGGTGCCTTCGTTAGGGGTCCGTCTGTTTGGTACAATATTTAGTCATTTCGGTTAAGGATTTTTGGTATTTGATTTCTTAAAATGTTATACCATACCATACCTAATAACATTTGGTATGGTTCGGCATTTCTCCTTCCGATTTCGATTTATTCGGTCTGTAATTTTTGTTTATTCGGCTTGAATATTAACTAGTGCATAAAACCATAGACCGTAATAATCTTAATTAAAGACTCAATGAAAACATTCTAAACTCACCTGACTGTTGACAAAATCTTTTTTCAAAACCGTCAAATATCAACTAAGAGAAAAAAGGTACATAAAGGAATACATTTAATCAATGGAAATATCATGTCACTTGCTTAGAGTTAATTGTTGAAACTAGAGAATACAACAAGGACTAATCCAACATATGTAATGACAATACAAGAATAAGGGAGTAAGAAACACTCCAAAAACGTTGAAATATTATGTTAAACTACTTGGCAACCTAGAGAGTAAGAATTAGAATCTGCATCCTATCTTGTTCCTCCATTTTCCTAAAGAAGTACATGGGCTTTACTGCCAATTTCAACATGAATTCCAAAGAAAAGTATTGTGTAACTTAGTATGTTAATCAATAATATTTGTAATGTGTAATTTAGTATATATTTTGGTACGGTATCGATATTTTTGTATAATTTTTTTAAATATCAAAGACCATACCTAATACAAAATTATTTTAAAAATTTAAATCAAATGTCATACCAAATACCAAAATATCGAATACCATATACCAAAATTTTCGATTTTGGTACGGTAATTCGATATTTACCATATTATGTACAGCCCTAGCCTTCGTTCCTTTTCCTTTGGCAGAAGAACACGGAGGGGCAAGGGTCATGAGGAAGATGACGAAGTGGGAGTGGGGTTCTTGTTTTTATTTTTATTTTTTCAAAACTTTTTTTTTAATTTGTTTAAGTTACATCCTCGTGTCTCTGTCTTATTTGTCACCCCTGGTGTGTGAATTACATGTATCTTTTGTGTTGGGTTGCCTATCAATTTAGTGTTTAAATGGCACAATTAATGCCCGGTTAAAATATTCTAATGGGACAAACTTAAGATGGAGTGTTTATATGAAAAATGTGAACAACAATTAGGGGTTGTCGATGTATTTTTCCTTTACTAAACAACTGATAAAAAAGAAACAGCCTGCGAAAATTTCTACTAAGAATTGACTAGTCAATAGTTTGTGCTTTCACTTAAACCTGGAGAGAAGGGCATAGGGACTTAGGGAGCAACATGATGGAGACAAGAAAATTTGTTAGATGTAATAAATATAGGGGCGATTTGCAGCCGTACCCTATATTTATGTCACCTTTTAACCTATACCCTATTTTAAAAAACTATTAATTTCGTAACCAACTAACAAAAAATCCATAATAATATGACCATTATACCCCTTCCAAAACATATAAAAGATGGTATCAATCATACCAGATTCAAATTCCAGATCGCCTCCGTATCTCCTCCATCGCTCCGTCTCTCCTCAGTTCGCCTCTCGCAAACCAGATTTGAACCAGATTCAAATTCAAAATTACAAAATATATTGTAAGTATTCAAATTCATCTTCAGAATACAAAATAGTTTTGGAATTATATGTTTTCTGATTGATTGATTGAAGTTGTTTGATGAACTTCACTGATATGCAGAATTTGCATTCTAAATCTGTTTGATGTTGAATTCTAACATTCTAATCCGACAAATATGCTGATGTTTTCCACTGCATAATATGCTGAAATTTTTGGTTTATTTGCTAAACAAGCTGACTTTTTACATATGTTGAAGTATATGTCTTGTTTATTTGCTATACAAGCTGAAGTTATTTAGTTCATATTTAAAAATTCAGCAAAACGAGCTGGCAAATAACACAATGAAGAAAATATTATATTAAAAAAGATAATATTGTGAGAATGAATCACGGGAAAGATTATATGAGTATTATCATTGTTTATTTGCTAAACAAGCTGAAGTTATTTAGTTCATATTTAAAAATTCAGCAAAACAAGCTGAAGTTTTCCTCCTACACTGGATAAAAAATAAATCATAAATTAAAATTTAATATTGCACAAAAACTTAAGCATTAGGTGCTGAAGTTTTTTAGCTAATCTTTAAAAACTTCAGCAATACGAGCTGAAGTTTTCCTCCTACACTGGGTAATAAATAAATAAAATATAAATTAAAATTACATATTGCACAAAAAACTTCAGCATAGGTGCTGAAGTTTTTTAGTTAATCTTTAAAAACTTCAGCAAGACGAGCTGAAGTTTTCCTCCTACACTGGGTAGAAAAAATAAAACATAAATTAAAATTACATATTGCACAAAAAACTTCAGCATAGGTGCTGAAGTTTTTCTCCTGCACTATGTATTTTATTATCATTTTTTGGGAAAACTTCATACCAAAAAATGCTTATGTTTTCAGGAATATGTAAAATATTTTTCATATAATTTTTTGTATGCTGAAGCTTTTTTAGTTCATCTGCTAAAAATGCTTAATATTTTGTCCTACAATATGTAATTTTCGGATAAATTTTTGTTAGTTGCTCTGTTATTTTCTAAGTTTAAAAAGAATTTTTAGTTCATGCTTGAAAACTCAGCAAAGGGAGTTGAAGTTTTCATCCTGCACTGTATATTTTATTATGATTTTTTGGAAAAACTTCATACCAAAAAATGCTTAATTTTTGTTAATTCCTGCTGAAGTTACATTTCCTCTGTTATTTTCGAGTTTGAATAACATTAATATTAAAAAAAACACACAAAAAACTTAAAACAAAAATTGTATATTTCATTAAATATTAAAAAAGATAAATTAAATTACATAAATAAAAAAATAACAATATGATCCTTTAACTAAAAGGATTATAGAAAAAAAGAAAAACTAATCGTCCATATCATCATCATCATCATCATCATCATCATCATCATCATCATCATCATCGTCGTCACTACTAGATGGACGAGCATTGTCACGACCCTACGGATCCCAGTTCGCCCTCCGTGAATTGTCGTGACGGCTACACTAGGTAAGCCTAACGAGTGCGGAACATAAACGAAACTCGCAGAAGAAATAATAAAAACCCAAAATATTTGAATGGAAACAATAGTTAAAATGCCGCTTGGCATATACAACACAACATTCTCAAAACCAAGTACACTATCCCAAAATCCGAAAACTCACGGAAACACAAGCCTTTGGAATATCTAACAGTCTAACTCCAGAATATCTAACCAGAAAGAAAATAAAATACAGAAGGGCAATGTTTAGCAGCTAGAATAGAAAGTGACTCCTCGGTCTGCGGACGCGATAGATGTACCTCGAAGTCTCTAGAGCAGTCGCCTCCCTCAAGGATGGTAGGCCTGAATAGCGGTACCTGGATCTGCATATGAAAAACATGCGCAGAAGGGGAATGAGTACACCACAGCGGTACTCAGTAAGTGCCAAGCCTAACCTCGGTTGGGTAGTGGCGAGGAAGGTCAGGGCCCTACTGAGGTTAAACAAAAATATAAGTTCAACAGTATAGAATAGAACAATATAAATAAGTACAACAGTGAAGATAACATAGGATATACAGGACATCAACAACTATACCGAAGCAAGGTAAACACGGAAAGGAAATACAACTCAACACCAATAATAACAATCGGGAATCTCCCAGGATATCGTCCTGTAGTCCCATATGTGCATATCCAATGGGTCTCCCGGGATCCCGAGTTGTAGTCCAACTCATAGTGCGTGGGGATCTACCGAAATCCCATTATGTAGTCCCAAATGTAAATACCTAATACTGGGGGGATCTACCGAGTACATTCCCGTAGTTCCATATAACTGTGCAGGGGGATCTACCAGAATCCCACATCCGTAGTCCCAAAATAGACAGACAAAGGGGAGCTACCAGAATCCCACATCCATAGTCCCAAAATAAATACACAGCAGCAACATGAAAAATATACAGAAATGGCAAAATTCATATTAAGGCAACAAGTGATTCTAGCCTAGCATGCTGCACAAAATTTAGGTAAGGCAGATTGAGCAAATAAAGCAATTAAGTCACTTAGATATGCTTTCCTAAACTAACAACATGCTTAATAATGCAAGTAATAAAAACAAGAAAGGAAACAAACTAGTGATTACTCAATGAAAATCGGATTTCCAACAATTAGTACAAGTACGCACGTCACCTCACGTACAAGGCATTTCAATTACCAAATATACCAATCCTAAGAGGAAGGTTCCCCACACAAGGTTAGACAAGCCACTTACCTCGAACCGGCTCAAAATCAACCCGAAAGCATGCTCTTGCCACGAGTACTCGACTCCAAATGGCCCAAATCTATTCAATTCAATTGCATAATGCAAATAACACTTCAAGTAACTGATTCTACAATTAAATTCTAAGATAACACGCGAAATTAGGTAAGATGACCAAAACGCCCTTCGGGCCCACGTCTCGGAATCGGGTAAAATTTATATTTCCAGAAACCTCGCACTCTCACGAATTCAGTCATATCAAAAGTACCAAAATCGGACCTCAATTTGTCCCTCAAATCATCACTCAAAGGTCTCCAATTAGACAAGCCCTAACCCCCCAATTACCACCGATTTTCCTTAATTTTTCATGCTTAAATTGATAAAAATCATTCAAATAACGAGTTTAGGGACCAAAGACCTTACCCCAATGAACTCCTCTGAAAATCCCTCTTGAAAAGTGCTCCCCAAGCTTCTTCCCGTTTTGAAAAGATGAAAAATGGCTAAATTTCGCGAAGGCAAGAATTTATATGTTCTGCCCAGCGATTTCCACATTTGTGGCTCTGGGACCGCATATGTGGTCCCGTTTCTGCGATTTTTCATTAAAGGACAATTTCCGCATCTACGGTTACACTTCCACATGTGCGGTTCCATTTCTGCGGTGAATTACCCACATATGCGGAACCTGCTGATCCTCCCCAAATTCGCATCTATGCTTGCTCCGCCGCTTCTGTAGCTCCGCCTTGCGGGACCCAAACCTCAGGTGCGGTTATGACAGTAAACCAGCTGCTGCAGCAAACTTCAAACTCCAAATCCTTCCGTCAACCATCCGAATTCCTCCCGAGGCCCCCGGGACCTCAACCAAAGGCACCAATAAGTCACAAACCACTATCCAAACTTGTACCAATCCTTAAAACACCTAAAACAACATCGAAACCTCGAGTTAACCATGGATTTAAGCCTAAGAACTCCAAAATTCTCAAAATACGCTTTCGATCAAAAAGTCTATCAAACCTCGTCCGAATGACCTGAACTTTTGCACAGACGTCACATTCAACACTACGGAGCTACTCCAACTTCCGGAATTCCATTCCGATCCTCAGATCAAAATCTCACTATCGGACCGGAAACTTCAAAAATTCAACTTTCGGCATTTCAAGCCTAAATTAGCTACGGGCCTCCAAAACTCAATCCGAACTCGCCCCTAAGCCTAAAATCATCCGACGGAGCTAACGAAACCATCGAATTTCCATTCAGAGGTCGTCTTCATACTGTTCCAACTACGGTCAACTTTCTAGTACTTAAGCTCTCATTTAGGGACTAAGTGTCCCAAAACTCTCCGAAACTCAAAACCGAACATCCCGACAAATCAAAATAACAGAAATAAACTCGGGGAAAGCAGTTAAGAGGGGATCGAGGCATAAATTCTTAAGACGACCGGCAGGGTTGTCACAAGCATCTTCATCACCAAGACTATCAAATTTCACCAGCATCTCAATCCTATCAAGCTTGTTGTTGATTTCTTCCAGCTTCCTGTCTTACTTGTCTATGAGCTCATCTAATTTCAGCTCAAAAGCCTCTGTAATGTCTTGCTTGATTTCGTCAACTATTTGCCTGATGACAACATCCATTTTTCTCAGTTTTGTATTTTATGTCTGCTAAAATATATGTGTTTGTGTGAATAAACTCACAAGGTATAACGTGCTTATATAGGCGAAAAAAACTTTTGCACGGTATATGAAAAGGCAAAGAGGAATTTTAAATGTTGTCTACTGAAAAACGTGCATGAATGTGATAGGAATGTAATTATTATACTAACACATACCCCAACGCAATATAATTACTACTTTAATTGTATTTGTTATGTTTACTCATGTATACTATGCAATTAATGTTGAAACATGCTCAAGTTTGTTGAATTCATTTGCTAAAACTTCAACCCAATGTGCTGAAGTTATTTAGTTCATTTCTAAAATTTCAACACTTAATGAGCTGAAGTTTTTTTCTCTGGATTCATGAATCATGTCATACAACTTTTTCAAAAAAACTTCAGCTGATATGCGTAAGTTATTTAGTTTATTTCTAAAAACTTTAGCACTTAATAAGCTGAAGTTTTCTGTGTAGGATTCATTAATTATGTCATATATCTTTTTTCAAAAAATTTCAGCAGAAGATGCTTAAGTGATTTAGTTCATTTGTAAAAACTTCACCACAAACAACCTAAAGTTCTTCTGTTCACTTTCCTAATACTTGCCACTAAACATGAATCTGCAGGATGAGTTCGATTTGCTTTGTTATAACTTTCAATGAAAGGTGGACTCTTGATTTCAAATACTTGGATCATGATACAAAACTTGTTCTTCTTAATAAGCACATATCATTCAATACTTTCCTGAAGAAAATTAGTGAAGTTGCAAATATTGATTCAACCAGATATTAACTAAAAGTATGGTTTGATATCAAACTAAATACAAGCAAAGGAATGCTTGTAACTTTAGATGAAGAACTCAGTACCTATATATGCGATAGATTCAGAACCTTTTCCTGATTATCAACATAAAGTAGGACATCCAATAATGAAAGTAGACAATGAGCAACAACCTTCTAACATTACAACTGCTTCAGAATATATAATGCTGCAACAATTACCCGCTCCTCCAATAAATTTATACCAGTTTGTCAATGATCAAGAAGAAGAAGGACAATTAATAATGCAAATTGACAACCAACACACAATCCAGTAAAGTTTTTTGTTACCTTCTTCAATGATAAGCAACAACGAAGATGAAGTAAACATGAAGCTTATACCGATAACATCAAATAGAATTGAAGAAATTGCTGAAACTTCTAGTGCTTCTCAGAAATCAAGAAAAAGAGTGAGGAGAAAGCTGAAAGAATATCCACCATGCAAAATACTTAGGCACAATGCGTTGCCTGAGGAAGTAAGAGGTGGATCAATTTTTGAGAACAAACAAAACATGACTAAATTTTTTTGCAGCTTGGAGATAAACCAGAAAGTTGAATTCACTGTTGTTAGATCATGTTCAAAGAGATACGAGCTGAAATGCATCGTGGACAAATGTGGTTGGAATGTACGTACTACCAGAATAAAAAATTCCACACTATTCACGGTGATAAAATATGATAACAACAATGAATGCTCGGTTGATGCAAGAAAATCAGATCAGAAGCATGCTACATCAAATTTTATAAGTGAACAAATTATAGAACATGTTCGAGACAAAAAGATAGAGGTTACACTAGCCTTTGTAGAAAACGAAATGAAAAAAAATTTGGGATTGACATTGGTTATCACAAGGCATGACGCGCTATTCAAAAAGCTGTTGCTTGCATAAGGGGAACACCTGAAGAGAACTATCGGATTCTTCCTTTATACCTACACATGATGGTGCGCAAAAACCCAGGAACTTACACAAGCATAAAAAGAGATGGGCAGAATAGGTAAGCAAAATAATACTAACCATCAACCTGAAGTTTCAAATGTTCCTATTTGAAAATTTTTACACCTTATGATTTGTTTTTTTGTGTTTCACTGTACAGATTTGCTTACATGTTCTTTGCTCCTGCGACATCACTAGCTGGTTTGTCCTACTGTAGACCCGTTATTGCAGTAGATGCAATGTTTTTAAAGTCAAAATATTGTGGTGTTCTATTTGTTGTTGTATCAAAGGATGCAAACAATCAAATCTTTCCTCTATGTTTTGGTGTAGCAGATTCAGAAAATAATGAGGCATATATTTGGTTCTTCGGGGAAATGAGAAAAGCAATTAAAGTCCGCCGTGAACTGGTTTTCTTGTCAGATAGTGTCACGACCCCAAATACCCGGTCATGATGGTGCCTATCACATTACTAGGCAAGCCAACCCAAACCATTAACTACAACAAATTCCTTTTATAAAACCATTTTTCTAACACAGGTTTAAATACCAAATTTCCATAATAAGTGTTTCAAAACAACAAAATATAAGCGAAAGTCAAATAAACATGAACTACACAGCCCCAAATATCTGGTGTCACGAGTCTAGAGCCTCTACTACATAACTGATTGTTTGATACAACAAAAGTCTAGAAAAATGCGGAAAAGAACAAGATAAGAAGGAGAAAACAAGACTGTAGACGCCATGCAACTACTTTGAAATCTCTGGCAACCTCTGGATCAGCTGAGGACCCTCACTCTGCCACTCAGGCACCTGGATCTGCACACAAGGTGCATGGAGTAATATGAGTACGCCAACTCAGTAAGTAACTAGAGTAAATAAGGTCTGAAAGCAGTGACGAGCAATTAAAAATCATATAACTGAATAAACAACAGGATAACAAATCCATTTCACAGTTTAAAACTAGTTTCTTCATAAAATTATCAACTTCAGTTTAAACACTTGAAATCATATACTTAGCAATTTTTCCAACAGAGGCTATTTTTAAAAGAAGAGTGAAATTAGTAAAAATATCATAAATGGGCCCTTCGGGCAAGGTATCACACAGAACATGGCCTCTCGGGCAGCCTCTTAGTCACTCGTGACTCACTCTAGTCACTTAATACTCACTTTCAGCACTCAGACTCATTAATATCTCATAATAATAGCAATCATTGTAAGTGCTGCGGCGTGCAGCCCGATCCGTAATTTATAGTCGACTACGCTCACTGGGGGTGTACAAACTCCGGAGGGGATCCTACAGCCCAAACATCATATCGATGCAGTGCGTAGCCCGATCCAATACATATATTGCTGCGGCGTGCAACCCGATTCAATATATATATTGCTGCAACGTGCAGCCCGATCCAATATATATATCACTGCGGCGTGCAGCCCGATCCATAATATATACATATAATATTCTCACTATTAGGTTCTCAACCTCTCTCAGTCATTAACCTCACATCCACTCGGGCACAACAATAGAAATTGGGGAACTCAGCCCAAACAACCCTCACAATTAGAAGTGGAGTGATAAAACCATTTTTTAAACATTTAAACAGGTAAAACTTGACTGAGGATATGCTTTCAACAAGTAAAGTGAGGAGAAACAGTAAAAATGCCCCTAAGGGTCTTAGCAGGTCGGCACAAGGCCTCAAACATGGCATATAACCCATAATACAGTATAAATGACTAAAGTACGGAATAATATAAGATTCCAAATCAAATACGTGGCTTAATAGTCGCTACGGGACGGATCAAGTCACAATCTCTACCGGTGCACGCCCACATGCCCGTCACCTAGCATGTGCGTCACCATATTTATCAAAACAAGTCAAATACCGGGGTTTTGTACCCTCAATTCCAGATTTACAATTGTTACTTACCTCAAATCAGTGAAAATACTATTCTGCGATGCCTTTGCCCCTCGAATCAGCCTCCACTTGTGTCGAATCTATCCAAAATCAGAATCACGGCGTCAAAATATGCTAAGGGAATGAAGCCCAAACGAAAATAATCAAATTATACCAAAAATCCTGAAATTGGCCAAACCGACCCCTGGGACCACATCTCGAAACTCGATAAAAATAACATCAACGGAATCCTTATCCTCCCACGAGTCCATATATACCAAGAACACTGAAATCGGAGTCCAAATGACCCTCAAATTCTCATTTTAAAGTCTCTTAATCTCAAGCCCTAATTCCTCCATTTTAGGCTTAGATTCTATGATTTATTAGGTAGATTTCACAATAGAATCGAGTTTTAACGTCTAAAATTCTTACCTTCAAGTGATTTCCCTTGAATCCCTCTTCAATCTCCTTCAAATAGATCCAAAAACGACCAACAATGAAAGAAATAAATCACAAATTCGCGAACAAGATGACCTTTTAAACCTTCTGCCTAGGCCTGAAATCCTTCTTCGCGAACGCGGTCAAAACCTCGCGTTCGCAAAACACAAATTAACTTTGACCAATTTTCCACTTTTACGATCGTGACCTGCCCATCGCGAACGAGATGCTTTGCTCAGACTAACCTTCGCGATCGCGTTCCGCCTCTCATGAATGCGATGAATAAAATCCACAAAAGCCCAGCTGCCCTTTTTGCTCTATGCGAACACGACACCTCTACCGCGAACGCGATGCAGAGATCCTTAGCCCTTCGCGAACGTGTAGCCTTCCTCGCAAACGCGAAGGTTTAAATTCCACCTTCCTCAACTGACTCTTCGTGAACGCGAGGGTCCTCTCACGAACGTGAAGGAAAATACCTGCAACAGCTGAAACCAAAATCTGAAATTTTCTTCAACTCAAAATGATCCGTTCAACCCTCCGAAACTCACCCGAGGCCCCCGGGACCTCAAACAAAGGCACCAACATATCCCAAAACCTTATTCAAACTTGTACCACTCTTCAAAACACCTCAAACAACATCAAATCAA
Source organism: Nicotiana tabacum (assembly GCF_000715075.1). Lineage (NCBI taxonomy): Eukaryota > Viridiplantae > Streptophyta > Magnoliopsida > Solanales > Solanaceae > Nicotiana > Nicotiana tabacum. Next base: position 181,212,251 of record NC_134087.1, on the reverse strand, counting down.
CTAAAACACATCGGATTCAAGCCTAAGTTTCCAAAATCTTCCGAATTCCGCTTTTGATCAAAAACCCAACCAAACCACGTCCGAATGACTTGAAATTTTGCACACACGTCCCAAATGACACAACTGAACTACTTCAACTCTCGGAATTCCATTCCGACCCCTATATCAAAATCTCACCTACCAACCGGAAATCGTCGAAAATCCAATTTTGCCAATTCAAGCCTAAATCTACTCTGGACCTCAAAAACCCATTCCGATCACGCTCATATGTCCCAAATCACCTCCCGAAGCTAACCGAACCATCAAATATTCCATCCGAGCCCTTTAACACATAAGTCAACATCCGATTGACTTTTCCAACTTAACCTTCCTCAAAAGAGACTAAGTGTCTCAAACCTTACCAAAATTATTCCGGATTCGATCCGGCCAATCCGATACCACATAACATGGATAAAAAAGCATAAATAAGTAGAAATAGGGAAGATGGAGTGGTAACTCATGAGACGACTGGCCGAATCGTCACATCCTCCCCAACTTAAACAAACGTTCATCCTCGAACGAGTCAAGAAATATACCTGAAGCCTCAAATAGGTGAGGATATCTGCTCCGCATCTCCTGCTCGGTCTCCCAGGTAGCCTCCTCCACGGGCCGACCTCTCCACTGCACTTTCATTGAAGCTATATCCTTTGACCTCAACTTTCGAACATGACGATCCAAAATAGCTACTAGTTCCACATCATAAGTCAAATCATCATCCAACTGAACTGTGCTGAAATCCAAAACATGAGACGGATCCCCAATATACCTCTAGAGCATAGAAACATGAAACACCGGATGCACACTCAACAAGCTGGGTGGCAAAGTAAGCTCATAAGCTACCTCCCCAATCCTCCGAAGCACCTCAAAAGGCCCAATGAACCGAGGACTCAATTTCCCTTTCTTCCCAAATTTCATAACACCCTTCATGGGTGAAACCTTCAACAGAACCTTCTCGCCAACTATGTAGGACACATCCCGAACCTTCCTATCAGCATAGCTCTTCTGCCTCGACTGCACTGTACGAAGCCTCTCCTGAATTACCTTCACCTTTTCTAAAGCATCCTGTACCAAGTCTGTCCCCAATAGCCTAGCCTCACCAGGCTCGAACCAACCAACTGGAGATCTACACCGCCTCCCATACAAAGCCTTATAAGGAGCCATCTGAATACTTGACTGGTGGCTGTTGTTATAAGCAAACTCTGCAAGTGGTAGAAACTAATCCCAAGACCCTCCAAAATCAATGACACAAGCACGTAACATGTCCTCCTATATCTGAATAGCGCGCTCGGACTGCCCGTCCGTCTGAGGGTAAAATGTTGTGCTTAACTCCACCTGAGTACCCAACTCTCGCTGCACAGACTTCCAAAACTACGAAGTAAACTGAGTGCCCCTATCTGAAATGATGGAAACTGGGACACCATGCAACCGAACAATCTCTCGGATATAGATCTCTACCAACCGCTCTGAAGAATAAGTAGTACATAGAGGAATTAAGTGCGCGGACTTGGTCAGACGATCCACAATCACCCAAATAGCATCAAACTTTCTCAAAGTCCATGGAAGTCTAACAACAAAGTCCATAGTGATCCGCTCCCACTTTTACGCTCCCATTTCCACTCTGGAATATCCATCCGCTGAAGCAAGCCACCCGGTCTCTGATGCTCATATTTCACATGCTGACAATTAAGACACTGAGCTACAAATCCCACAATGTCTTTCTTTATTCTTTTCCACCAATAATGCTGCCTCAAATCCTTATACATCTTCGCGGCACCCGGATGAATGGAATACCTCGAGCTATGGGACTCCTTCAGAATCAACTCCCAAGACTCATCCACACTGGGCACACATATCCGGCCCTGCATCCTCAACACCTCTTCATCACCAATGGTCACATCTCTGGAATCATCATACTGAGCTCTGTCCTTAAGGACAAGTAGATGTGGATCATCATACTGGCACTCTCTGATGCGATCATATAAAGAAGACCGAGAAACCACACAAGCCAATACCCGAACTGGGCTCCAAAATATCTAACCTCACGAGCCGACTGGCCAAGGCCTGAACATCAACTGCAGGAGGTCTCTCCCCAACTGGAATATATGCCAAACTCCCCATACTCACCACCTTTTGGCTCAAAGTATCGGCCACCATGTTGGCCTTTCCCGGATGGTACAATATAGTGATATCAAAATCCTTAAGCAACTCCAACCACCTCCGCTACCTCAAATTGAGATCCTTCTGCTTGAACAAGTACTGGAGGTTACGATGATCAGTAAACACCTCTCAAGACACACCATACAAGTAATGCCTCCAAATTTTCAATGCGTGAACTATGGCAGCCAACTCCAAATCATGAACGGGGTAGTTCTTCTCATGGGGCTTCAACTGACAAGAAGCATAAGCAATAACTCTACCCTCCTGCATCAATACATAACCAATACCAACTCAAGAAGCATCACAATACACAGTATATGAACCTGAAGCTGATGAAAAAACTACACTGGTGCTGTGGTCGAAGCTGTCTTGAGCTTTTGAAATCTCTCCCCACACTCGTCCGACCATACAAATGAAGCACCCTTCTGAGTCAAGTTGGTCAATGGCGATGCGATAGATAAGAATCCCTGAACAAACCGGCGATAATAGACTGCCAAACCAAGAAAGTTGCGAATCTTTGTGGCTGAGAACGATCTGGGCCAACTCTGAACTGCCTCTATCTTCTTTGGATCAACCTGAATACCCTCGCTGGACACCACGTGCCCCAAGAAAGCCATTGAACTAAGCCAAAACTCACATTTGGAGAATTTTGCATAAAGCTTCTCCTCTCTCAATCTCTGTAACGCAACTCTCAAATGCTCCGCGTGCTCCTCCTGACTACGCGAATACACCAGAATATCATCGATGAAGACTATGACAATCGAGTCAAGATAAGGCCGAAACATGCTGTTCATCAAATGCATGAACGCTGCTGGGGCATTGGTCAACCCAAAAGACATTACCAAGAAATCATAATGACCATATCGGGTCCTCAAAGCTGTCTTAAGAATATCCAAGTCCTTGATCTTCAACTGGTGATAACCTGAACGGAGATCAATCTTGGAAAACACTCTCTCCCCCTGAAACTGGTCAAATAAATCATCAATGCGAGGCAAATGATACTTGTTCTTAATTGTTACTTTGTTCAATTGCCTATAATCAATGCACATCGTCGTAGTGCCATCCTTCTTCTTCACAAATAGAACCGGCACACCCCAAGGTGACACACTAGGCCGAATGAACCCTTTATCAAGGAGTTCGTGAAGCTGCTCCTTTAATTCCTTCAACTCCGCTGGTGTCATATGATACGACGAAATAGAAATGGGTTGAGTGCCCGGCACCAGGTCAATACCAAAATCAATATCCCTGTCCGATGGCATGCCCGGAAGGTCTACAGGAAACACATCGAAAAAATCCCTCACAACTGGAACAGAATCAATACTGGGAGTTTCAGCTCCGACATCCCTCACAAAGGCTAGATACGAAAAACATCCCTTCCCAACTATATGCTGGGCTTTCAAGAATGAGATCACTCTACTGGGAACATAATCAGTCAAACCTCGCCACTCAATCCGTGGCATGCCCGATATAGCCAATGTGACTATCTTGGCATGACAGTCCAGAATAGCATGACACGAAGATAACCAGTCCATGCCCAAAATGATATCGAAATCCACCATACACAATAATAAAAGATCCACTCGGGTCTCCAGACCCCCAATAGTCACCACACACGTGTACCACCCACTAGAGTAGATACATGAACAGGTGAAATAAGAAACTCACGGGGCATATCTAGATAACGGGCAAAGTATGATGACACATAAGAAAATGTGGAACCGAGATCAAATAATACAGAGACATCTCTATGGCAGACTGAAACAATACCTGAAATCACGACATCTGAAGCAACAACATCTGGTCTACCTGGGAGGGCATAGAAACGAGCCTGACTACCACCTGATCGACCTCTCCCTCTAGGGCGACCCCTAGCTGACGTTCTCTACCCCTAGCTGGCTGGGCGGGTGGTGAAGTAACTGGAGCAAAGGTCGAAGGCTGGCCCCTCTACTGAGACTAAACATCATGAAGACGAGGATACTCCCTCCTCATATTCCCAAACTCTTCACACTTATAACAACTCCCCGGTGCTGGAGATGGGGACTGAAGGGAACCCCTAGCACCGGAATGACTAGTAGAAGGACCTGGCATGGAAGAACCCTGCACTGATGGAGCACGGGACAAACTCTGGGATGAAAGGGCACTAAGTGATGATTGGCCCTGATGAGAACTGTGAGAACCATGACCCGATGATACCTCACGATAACCTGGGCGAGCTGAATGAGCCTATCTGAATGGACGACCTCTGCCTTGTTGGAACTGACCCCTCAAAGGAGCACTACTAAAGCTACCAGATCAAAACACACTCAATAACTCATAACACATATACTCTATTACTTCTATAATACCATAGTGAGATTAAACTCAACCCTTCATACACTCGTGAAACATAGACCACCTGGTACTTTAAATCTTATGCAAATCTCGCATTCACTCTCATAACGGTTGAACCCCACTCTCTTAAGCGACCCAAATTTAAATTGCAACATATATATTACACTTGTAAATGAGATCTCCTAACAGACAACATAAGGATCACACAACTTCAGAACACTCCGCAGGAGATAATCCCACCTGCTTTGCCTCAAACTAACATTTCTGTATAGCTTCCACCGTCATAAACATTATGCAATCACTTAATCTTCCTGAGTCTGAACTCATACTTCAACATGAAATTTACTTCACTCCCAACTAGAACACATGAAAAGATTCTTCACACACTCATAACTCGGGGTTATACCTCAAATCGAGATGAAAATCAAGTACCTAATAGTTCTTCTATCCTCCAACAGACCCTTCTTGCCGCTTCCAAATCATATGGATACATCTCGCAGCCATAACATACTCATTATATAGCCATTCAGCCATCACTTCTACCAATAGGGCACTACCGAACGTATAAGTTCAAAAACACTTGCTCACACAATCAACACCTTGGTGCTCAAGCTATAGGCAAATATCCGGCCTCAAGTCCTCTAGACTAGCCCAACATCAACATCAACACACAGAGATCATATCTCGCCCCTCGATCAGGGAACCACAAGCCATCGATGCATATCTAATACTAAGCGCTCGTATGCGTATACAAACACGTGGAGGGAATTCAAAGAGTTACATCTCAAGCTGAATCAAGGACGCACGATAATAATTCAAGAAGGTGAAGTTTTTCCAAAAGGTTCTGCAGCCTCCCGAGGATAAGTACAGACATTTCCGTACCGATCCGCGAGACTCTACTAAATCGACTTATGACTCGCGAGACCTATATAACCTAGGCTCCGATACCAACTTATCACGACCCCAAATACCCGATCGTGATGGCGCCTATCACATTACTAGGCAAGCCAACCCAAACCATTAACTACAACAAATTCCTTTTATAAAATCATTTTTCTAACATAGGTTTAAATACCAAATTTCCATAATAATTGTTTAAAAATAACAAAATATAAGCGGAAGTCAAATAAACATGAACTACACAGCCCTAAATATCTAGTGTCACGAGTCTAGAGCCTCTACTACATAACTGACTGTCTGATACAACAAAAGTCTAGAAAAATGCGGAAAAGAACAAGATAAGAAGGAGAAAACAGGGCTACGGACGCCATGCAGCTACCTTGAAATCTCCGGCAACCTCTAGATCAGCTGAGGACCCTCACTCAGCCACCCGGGCACCTGGATTTGCACACAAGGTGCAGGGAGTAATATGAGTACGCCAACTCAGTAAGTAACTAGAGTAAATAAGGTTTGAAAGCAGTGACGAGGAATTAAAAATCATATAACGGAATAAACAACAGGATAACAAATCCATTTCACAGTTTAAAACCAGTTTCATCGTAAAATTATCAACTTCAGTTTAAACACTTGAAATCATATACTTAGCAATTTTTCCAACAGAGGCTATTTTTAAAAGAAGAGTGAAATCAATAAAAATATCATAGCTGGCCCCCTCGGGCAAGGTATCACTTAGAACATGGCCTCTCGGGCAGCCTCTCAGTCACTCGTGACTCACTCTCATCACTCAGTACTCAATATCAGCACTCAGGCTCATTAATATATCATAATAATAGCAATCATAGTAACCGCTGCGGCATGAAGCCCGATCCGTAATTTATAGTCGACTACGCTCACTGGGGGTGTATAGACTCCGGAGAAGCTCCTACAACCCAAGCGTCATATCGCTGCGGCGCACAGTTCGATCCAATACATATATCGCTGCGGTGTGCATCCCGATCCAATATATATATATCGCTGCGGCATACAGCCCGATCCAATATATATATCGTTGTGGCGTGCAACCCGATCCATATAAGTATCGTTGCGACGTGCAGCCCGATCCATAATATATACATATAATATCCTCACTATTAGGTTCTCAACCTCTCTTAGTCATTAACCTCACAGCCTCTCGGGCACAACAATAGAAATTAGGGAACTCAGCCCAAACAACCCTCACAATTAGAAGTGGAGTGATAAAACTAGTTTTTAAACATTTAAACAGGTAAAACATGACTGAGGATATGCTTTCAACAAGTAAAGTGAAGAGAAACAGTAAAAATGCCCTAATGGTTTCAGCAGGTCGGTAAAAGGCCCCAAACAAGGCATACAACTCATAATACAGTATAAATGACTAAAGTATGGAATAGTATAAGATTCAAAATCAAATACGCGGCTTAATAGTCGCTACGGGACGGACCAAGTCACAATCCCTACCGGTGCACGCCTACACGCCCGCTACCTAGTTTATTAAAACAAGTCAAATACCGGGGTTTTGTACCCTCAGTTCCAGATTTACAATGGTTACTTACCTCAAATCGGTGAAGATACTACTCTGCGATGCCTTTGTCCCTTGAATCGGCCTCCACTCGTGTCGAATCTATCTAAAATTAGAATCATAGCGTCAAAATATGCTAAGGGAACGAAGCCCAAACGAAAATAATCAAATTATACCAAAAATCCCGAAATTGGCCAAATCGACCCCCGGGCCCACATCTCGAAACTCGATAAAAATAACATCAACGGAATCCTTATCCTCCCACGAGTCCATACATACCAAGAACACTAAAATCGGAGTCCAAATGACCCTCAAATTCTCATTTTAAAGTCTCTTAATCTCAAGCCCTAATTCCTCCATTTTAGGCTTAGATTCTATGATTTATTAGGTAGATTTCATAATAGAATCGAGTTTTAAAGTCCAAAATTCTTACCTCCAAGTGATTTCCCTTGAATCCCTCTTCAATCTCCTTCAAATAGATCCAAAAATGACCAATAATGGAAGAAATAAACTGCACATTCGCGAACAAGACGACCTTTTAAATCTTCTGCCCAGGCCTGAAATCCTTCTTCGCGAACGCGGTCAAAGCCTCGCGTTCGCGAAGCACAAATTAACTTTAACCAATTTTCCACTTTCACGATCGTAACCTGCCCATCGTGAATGCGATGCTTTGCTCAGACTTACCTTCACGATCACGTTTTGCCTCTCGCGAATGCGATGAATAAAATCCATAGAAGCCCAGCTGCCCTTTTTGCTCTATGCGAACGCGACATCTCCACCGCGAACGCGATGCACAAATCCTTAGCCCTTCGCGAACGCATAGCATTCCTCGCAAACGCGAAGGATAAAATTCTACCTTCCTCAACTGACTCTTGGCGAACGCGAGTGTCCTCTCGCGAATACGAAGAGTAAAATACCTGCAACAGCTGAAACCAAAATCTGAAATTTTGTTCAACTCAAAATGATCCGTTCAACCCTCCGAAACTCACCCGTGGCCCCTGGGACCTCAACCAAAGGCACCAACATATCCCAAAACCTTATTCAAACTTGTACCAATCTTCAAAATACCTTAAACAGCATCAAATCAACCAAAATACATCGGATTCAAGCCTAAGTTTCCAAAATCTTCCGAATTCCACTTTTGATAAAAAACCCAACCAAACCACGTCTGAGTTACCTGAAATTTTGCACACACGTCCCAAATGACACAACGGACTACTGCAACTCTTGGAATTCCATTCCGTCCCCTATATCAAAATCTCACCTACCAACCGAAATTCGTCGAAAATCCAATTTCACCAATTCAAGCCTAAATCTACTCCGGACCTCCAAAACCCATTCCGATCACGCTCCTAAGTCCCAAATTACCCTTGAAGCTAACTGAACCATCAGAACTCCCATCAGAGCCCTTTAACACATAAGTCAACATCCTGTTGACTTTTCCAACTTAACCTTCCTCAAAAGAGACTGAGTGTCTCAAGCCTTACCAAAATTATTCCGGATTCGATCCGACTAACCCGATACCACATCACACGGATAAACAAATCATAAAGAAGCAGGAATGGGGAAAATGGAGCAGTAACTCATGAGACGACTGGTCGGGTTGTCACAGATAGAAACCAATCGATCGCAAATGGGATTAGAAAAGTTTTTCTTGAAGCTCACCATAGTATCTGCCTCTATCACTTTGAGAAAAATTTAAAGCAAAGACATGCAAAAGCCACGGTAATAAATCTTTTTCAACGTGCAGCAAGGTCATACAAATGTGAAGATTTTAATCAGTTAATGTCCCAACTCAAAAGTGTTGACAAGAAAACATACAATTACATAATGGAAGAGCCTCCAGAGAGATGGGCTCGATCGTGGTTCCCACGACGACGTTATGATATGCAAACAACAAACATGGAAGAATCAATGAATTCCATTTTACTAAAAGGGAGAGAAATGCCTATTTTAAGAATGTTAGATTTCATCCAAGAAAAGTTGGGAGAGTGGTTTTACGAACGGAGAAAAAATGCAAATGAAACTTTTCACAGAGTATCAATATGGGCAGAAGAAGAGATGACTAAGAAGATGGACTTGACTTGCAAAATATTTGTGAGTATAATTATTAACTTCAGCTTTTTATATCTGTTGCAGTGATTTACTGCTTACATTTAAAAAACTTCATACTATTTCTTTTTGAAGCAACAATACACTAATATAGTTTATCTTAATTTTTTATTCCTTGTTAGGTGTTCAACCTTGATTCAATGTTGTTTAGAATTAGTGAAGGAATTGAATTTATTGTGGATTTAAAGAAGAGAACTTGTGACTGCCTGGAATTCTAACTTGATGAATTGCCCTGTCCACATGCAATTGCTGCTATTAATAAGAGATATTTGCAGAAATCTGACTACTGCTCAAATTGGTATTCAAAGGAAACATGGTTGAAAATATATGAAGGACATGTGAATACCGTGGGAGATCTAAAATCATGGGATATACCACAAAATGTACAATCTGAGATCACAAAACCTCCCGATGTAGAGATTTTACAAGGAAGAAGACAAAAGAAGAGGCATATCCCTGCGACTGAATCAGTACCATTGAAGTCTACCAAATGCAGTCGATGTAAACAAGTTGGGCATAACAGAACAACTTGCTTGTCTTCTCCAGCACCTCATCCATATTCCAAGAAACACACTGAAAAATACTTCAACCTTCAATAATCCTTGGTCAGAATTTAGACTTTCATTATTATATGACATATTTGAAATGTGATTTTTTTCATAGGAATAAAAAAAGTAAGCTCTTGGACTATTTTATATACTGCTAAAGTACAAATCACTCATTTTTGTTGCACAGGCTTACAAGTTTGGTTGCATTTTAAAAAAGTACGCAATGACTTCAGCGAGAAAAAACTTCAGGTGACAGTACGTGAAATACATATCCTTAACAATCACACACACACACACACACATACACACACATATACGCGTACAACACAAAAAAAAACGCATGTACAAACAAAATCTTCAGCATCTATCGGCTGAAGTTATAGAAAATGAACTTAATAACTTCAGCACATTCTCTAATGGATATGCTGAAGTAAACAAAAAAGAACAGCATAAAAACATAAAAAAGGATTACAAAAACTAAACATAAAAACCAACTAATTGCATTAACTTCACCAAATACCAACAATAATAAGGATAATGCAACATAAAGCTAAGAAGAAAGAGGATGAGAATTACATTATTACAGAAAGAGATGAGGACAACACACAAAGTACAAACAATAACTTCAATGTCTCTGGGCTGAAGTTATACAAAATGAACCTAATAACTTCAGCATATTCTCTAATGAATATGCTGAAGTAAACAAAAAAGCAAATCATTAAAACATAAAAAAAGGATTACAAACACTAAGCATCATCACCATGATCATCATCATCATCACAGTATTCCTGAATTTCTCTAAATATCTCATCATCATCAGTATCGGAGATAACTATAGGGTACTCAGGCAAAAGACCACAGAGTCCAACGAGATCATTCTTCAACTTGTTGAATTCACCACACAACTAACTTTGTTCGATGATTACTCTGTCCATAAGAGAAAGAAGAGTCTTCAGGTTGTTTTGCAGCTTGGAATAGTCGTCCCCGATGGGAAACTTAAAACTATCAAACTGCTGCACAACCTTGTCAAACGAGGTTGACAAACCTCCACAACTATGTTCCAGGTTAAGCATGTTCTGGAATGATTCATTGGCAAAAAACTGTGGTATGATTCTCTCCCAATCAGCCTTTATTCGATCCCACAAAAGCATAAGATTAGACATCGGTTTGTTATTGTACCACTCACACTTCAAAGTCTCCCACTTCTGCATAATTTCATCCATATTAGGCTTCCTACTTCCGCTTGCACCAGACATTCTTTCTTTAACAAAAGCTAAAACACTAAGGATGAATATAAATTTAAAGAAATATGATGGAAGTCTATGAATTGCTATGAAATTTTCAAGTGAAGAGATTGTTAATATAGACAAAGAGTTCACCTAATTAATTTAATATCTATAAATATAAAAGTAACTTTTCAGGCGTTTTTACTATTTTACGTTTAGAGAAATTGAATGAAACAAGATAAGTAGGTGGTAAATGCAAAAAGAAATGTAACTTCAACCCTAATAAGCCCACAGTTTTTCCATAGTAAAAAAATAACTTCAGCCTGAAAAGTAACTTTTTGGATCATTTACTATATGGTCAAACAAATTTAAATGAAAGATGAAGTATGTGGCAAAAGACAAAAAGTAGCTAGTAAATGCAAAAAAATGTATCAAGTTAAAAAAATACCAAAACATGCTGAAGTTTTTGTCATAAGCTTTTTTAAAAACTTCAATCCAATGTGTTGAAGTTATTTAGTTCATTTATAAAAATTTCAGCACATCATAAGCTGAAGTTTTTCGTCGTGGATTCAATAGTTTTGTCGTAAAGCTTTTTCAAAAACTTCAGCCCAATGTGCTGAAGTTATTTAGTTCATTTCTAAAGACTTCAGCACTTGATAAGCTGAAGTTTTTGTCCCGGATTCAATAGTTTTTGTCGTAAAGCTTTTTAAAAAACTTCAGCCCAATGTGCTGAAGTTATTTAGTACATTTCTAAAAACTTCAGCACTTTATAAGCTGAAGTTTTTGTCTCGGATTCAATAGTTTTTCTTGTAAATTTTTTTCAAATAACTTACGCAGAAACTGCTGAAGTTATTTAGTGTATTTCTAAAAATTTCAGGTACTCTATAGTTTGGTGGACTCATATAAACTAACAAATTATTACACAGTAAATTAAAGTTTTATATCTCAAATCTTATTAGTTTACACACATTCAGAAAGATATAGAAAAACCTGAACACTAGAAAAGGAAAAAATTGTTGATGTCTAGCAAGCTAAATTAGGATATATAAAATTATCTAAATCAACATGATGAAGTTATTTAGTGTATTTCTAAAAACTTCAGAACATTATGAGCTAAAGTTTTTGTCCTACAGTTGACACTTTTGTTATGACTTTTAACCAAAACTGTAGCTTAAAAAGCAGAAGTTATTTACTTAAAATTCATGAAAAAAGACACAAACATATTTGAATCAATCCAAGTCAACTAAAAAAGCGAATAGAACCAAAATTTAAAAGACATCACATAATTCACACAAAATAATGTATATTCACAAAATCCAATTTTGTTTTCACTTACATCTTTGAAAAAAAAGAAAAAAATTAGTTCTTTGTTTACAAGTTATTCTCTATTCAAAAAAATCATAGATTGTCTTCATATTCTCCATAGTCATGTCCTAGTTGCTCTTCTTGGGTTTCTTAACCACATTCCATGAGTCCAAAGATTTGCAGCCAATTCTATGTTGAATACCAATGCATGCCTTTGGTTATAGAACTCTAAAATTCGCTTCCAACTGAACTTTACTACTATGATTTTTTTAGGAACTACCGTCTTCTTTCATAACAACTTTACTACTATGATTTCATGCTTATAGATGAGACCTAGACACTAGCAAATCTCAGTGTCAAATTTAAGAGATATGCCCATACTGAAGAGCTCCTAGCATAATAACTTTGCACTATATACACATCAACCTTCACTATATCTTCAACTGATTCACAGAAGTGACAATACGAGCCCCTTACTTTACCATGTTATACTGATGTGACGACCCGACCAGTCGTCTCATGAGTTACCGCTCCATTTTCCCCTATTTTAGCTTCTTTACGCTTCGTTATCCGTGTTTTTTGTGATTACGTTGATTAGTTCGAGTTCGGAGAGGATTTGGTAAGAAATGAGACACTTAGTTTCTTTTAAGAAGGCTTAAGTTGAAAAAGTCAACCAGATGTTGATTTATGTGTTAGAAGGCTCGGAAGTGAGTTCCGATAGTTCGGTTAGCTTCAGGAGGTGATTTGTGACTTAGGAGCGCAATCGGAATGAGTTTGGGAGTTGTAGAGAAGATTTAGGCTTAAATTGGCGAAGTTGATATTTTGGCGGTTCCGGTTGATAGGCGAGATTTTGATATAGGGGTCGGAATGGAATTCCGAGAGTGACAGTAGCTTCGTTGTGTCATTTGGGATGTGTGTGCAAAATTTTAGGTCATTCGGACGAGATTTGATAGACTTTTTGATCGAAAGCATAATTTAAGAGTTCTTGGAGTTCTTAGGCTTGAATCCTATGTTAAATTGGTGATTGATGCTATTGTGAGCGTTCTGAAGTTTTGAACAAGTTTGAACAATGTCATGAGATGTGTTGGTACAATTGGTTTGAAGTTCCGGGAGTTCCGGGTAGGTTCCGGGAAGTTTTAGGCCAAAATCATAGTTGTAGCAAGTCCAGAAGGGTTGCAGGCCTCGAAACCCACCCGCGCGGACCACACAAAAGAAAGTGCGGCCGCGGTATGTGCTGTGCGGACCATACAAAATGAAGTGCGGCCGCGGTGGTTTTGTGCGGACCGCGGTGCTTTTGCGCGGACCGCGGTGGTTCTGTGCGGACCGCGGAGGCTGAGATCTGAGGGGTACTCTATAAATACGAGGTTTTGAGTTTTATTTAATATTTTGACCTAGAGAGCTCGGATTTTAGCGATTATTTGAAGGTTTTTCAAGAAATTCATCGGGGTAAGTGATTCTAACTCAGATTTGGCTAGAGTACATGAATCTATCATTGAATTCATCATTTAATTCATGATTTGGGATGGAATTTGGGAAGAAATTGTGAAACCTTTCAAAAATATAAAATGTTGATTTGAAGGAACAAATGATATCGGAGTTGGATAATTTTGGTATGGTTAGACTCGTGAGGGTATGAGGATTTTGAAAATGTAAATTTTACCCGATTCCGAGACGTGGGCCCGGGGCTCGGGTTTTGCTAATTTCGGTATTTTTGATATTTTTCGAATGTTTTCGCTTGGGCTTTGTTCCCTTAGCATATTGTGACGTATTCGTTCTGATTTTGGATAGATTCGACGTGCGTGGATGCCAATTCGAGGGGCAAAGGCGCCGCGAGCTAGAGAATTAGCCGGTTCGAGGTGAGTAATGGTTGTAAATGATGTCCTGAGGGTTTGAAACCCCAGATTTGCACATCATAGTGCTATATTGAGGTGAGGCACACGCTGGATGATGAACATGGGGTCTTTTACTACTGGGGATTGTGACTTGGTCCGTTCTGATTGATGATTTTACCGCGTATTTGACTAAAATTTATTTGTTGTCAGCATGATTTGGGCTGATTTCCATATTTGGGCTTTGTGCCAACTATTTGAACCCTTCGGAGATTTTTATCACTATTTCCTCACTGCTTTGACTTATTATTTGAACTCAGTCCTGTTGATGTCTACTGTTTTACAAACTCAACCATTATTACTCAGATTTGAAAACTTATATGATATTTCTAAATGATGCTTAGGGCTGAGAACTACTGTTTTACTAATGCCCGAGGGGCTTGTGATGATTTTCAGACTGTGTGAGGCCGAGTGCCATATATGAGGATATGTTGAGTGATGTGAGGCTGAGTGTCGAGTGATGTGAGGCCGAGTGCTGAGTGATGATGCCACGAGGTGGCTTGATATAGCGCTTGGGCCGTAAGGGGCCCCTCTGGAGTCTGCACACCCACAGTGAGTGCGGGTACCCATTATGATCTAAGAGTGAACCCGAGGGGCTGATACTGTTCTGCGTGATTGATACTGAGCCCGAGGGGCTGATAATGATCTGAGAGTGAGCCCGAGGGGCTGATACTGTTCTGAGTGATTGATACTGAGCCCGAGGGGCTGATACTGTACTGAGAGTGAGCCCGAGGGGCTGATACTGTTCTGAGCGATTGATACTGTGCCCGAGGGGCGGATTTCTACTTGTGATTTACCTATTAAATTACCCGTTTTACTTGTTTTAAAAAGGAATATCATTTGATTTCTTCACTGATTTACTGTTTTAAGTGATTTTACTGCTTGATATGGAATTGCTTTGTGCCTTTACGTGTTTTCATACTTTAAGCCATTATTTATAATTATTACTCACTGAGTCGGAGTACTCACATTACTCCCTATACCATGTGTGCAGATTCAGGCATCGCAGAGTCCGCTCCTGAGTGCTGATTCTCCAAGTCCAGGCAGTGATTCGGAGACTACGAGGTACCTGTTGGCATTCGCAACCCCGTGCCTCCCTTATCTTATCATTTTCATGTTTTTAAAACTATTGTATCGGATTTATTGTTCAGTAGACTTGTATCCGAATTTCTTAGTTGCTCATGACTTGTGACACCCCGGTTTTGGCTGTGTCAGGATGGTTTCTACTGTTGTTATCGTTAATTCCGCAAATTATGGTTATTATATCATGTTTTAGAACTACTTATGGTATTTAACTGTTTAAATGAGGTGGTCTGTTTTGGTCTGGCTGGCCTTGTCTTCACGAAAGGCGCCATCACGACCGGGTTCGGGGATTGGGTCATGATAAGTTGGCATCAGAGCCTAGATTACATAGGTCTCATGAGTCATGAGCGGGTTTAGTAGAGTCTCGCGGATCGGTACGTAGGCGTCTGTATTTATCCTCGAGAGGCTGCACAACCTTTTTAGGAAAAACTTCATATTCTTGAAACTCTTGTCGTGCGAACTTGTTGGTCCGAGTACTAAACTTCTGTTATTCCATTCTCTCACAAATGGTGAGGACGCGAGCTACCGGACGAGGTGGATGACCACCAGTGCCACCCACTGAGGCCACCAGAGGCCGTGGACACGGTCGTGGTCGTGGCAGAGGCAGAGCAACGAGGGCAGCACTTGTAGATCCACTAGCTGCCCTAGCTCAGGATTAGTCTCCAACTATGGATACTCCAGAAGCACCAGTTCAGGCACCACCTGTGCCTATCGTGATTCCGGGTCTTCAGGAGGCCTTGGCACAGATCTTATCAGTTTGCACTAGCCTGGCTCAGGCAGTTTCAGCCACTACAGTAGCAGCTACTTCACAGGCTAGGGGAGGCAATCAGACCCCCACTGCTCGCACACCTGAGCAGATAGTGCAGGGACTACAGACACCGGGGGCACCTCCAGCTTAGCCGGTTACACCAGCTTAGGAGTTTGTTGTGCCAGTTATGCCAGATGATGAGCAACGTCGTCTTGAGAGGTTTGGTAGACTTCAGCCTCCGACATTTAGCGGAGTAGAGGGCAAGGATGCACAAGGTTTCTTGGATAAGTGCCAGCGGATGCTCCATACAACAGGGATTCTTGAGTCTAGTGGTGTGGCATTTACTACCTTTCAGTTTACTGGGGCTGCCTTCACATGGTGGGAGGCGTATGAGAGGCGTAGGCCAGTTAGAGCAGCGCCCCTTACTTGGCATGAGTTCTCCACTCTCTTCTTGGAGAAGTATATACCACGGTCTCACAGAGAGGAGCTGCGTAGGCAGTTTGAGTGGTTGCAACAGGGGGATATGACTGTGTCACAGTATGAGTTGAGGTTTTCTGAGTTGGCTCGTCATGCTGTCTGGATGGTTTCGACAGATCGTGAGAGGATCAGGAGATTTGTTGATGGCCTTAACTACAATCTCTGTATTCTGATGACTAGGGAGAGAGTGTTGTGTGCTACGTTTGAGGAGGTGATTGATATCGCTCGCGAGATTGAGACGGTTCGCCATCAGGATCAAGAGGAGAGGGAGGCCAAAAGGCCTCGAGGATCTGACAGTTACAGTGGTTCTCCTTCGAGGGGCCAGTTCTAGCATGGTAGAGGTCATTCTTTCAGGCCTGCTCAGTCATACCGCCCAGGTTATCGTGGGGCATCTTCGGGTCATAGTTATCACAGTACTTAGTAGGGCTAGTCATCACTTAGTGCCCTTCTAGCCCAGAGTTCATCTTGTGCCCCGTCAGCTCAGGGTTCTTCTATGCTGAGTGCATCAACTGGTCACTCCGGTGCAAGGGGTTCCCTTCAGTCCCCTTCTCCAGCACCTGGGAGTTGTTTTGAGTGTGGAGAGTTTGGACATGTGTGGAGGCAGTGTCCTCATCGTATTGCTAGTTCATCTCAGCAGAGGGGTCAGCCCTCGACTTCTGCTCTAGTTACCTCACTACCCACCCAGCCAACTAGGGGTGGAGGTTAGGCAGCCAGGGGTCGCCCCAGAGGGGGAGGTCGATCAAGGGGCAGTCAGGCCCGTTTCTATGCACTTCCAGGCAGGCCAGAGGCTATTGCTTCAGATGCTATCATTACAGGTATTGTTTCAATCTGCCACAGAGATGCCTCTATATTATTTAACCCCGGTTCCACCTTTTCTTATGTGTTATCATACTTTGCTCATTATTTGGGTACGCCCCGTGAGTTTCTTGCTTTATCAGTTCATGTATCTACCCCGGTGGGTGATACTATTGTTGTAGACCATGTGTACCGGTCATGTGTGGTGACTTTGGGGGTCTGGATACCCGAGTAGATCTATTGCCATTGAGCATGGTGGATTTTGATGTCATTTTGGGCATGGATTGGCTATCTCCATGTCGTGCTATTCTAGACTGTCATGCTAAGACAGTCACTTTGGCTATGCCGAATGTACCGCGGATAGAGTGGCGTGGTGTGATTGATTGATTATGTTCCTAGTAGAGTGATATCTTTCTTGAAGGCCCAACGTATGGTTGGGAAGGGTTGTCTTTCATATCTAGCATTTGTGAGGGATGTTGGAGCTGAGACTCCTAGTATCGATTCTGTCCTAGTTGTGAGGGATTTTCCCGATGTGTTTCCTGCAGACCTGCCGGGTATACCATCGGACAGGGATATTGATTTTGGTATTGACCTAGTGCCGGGTTCTCAGCCCATTTCTATTCCACCATATCGTATGGCACTAGCAGAGTTGAAGGAATTGAAAGAACAACTTCAGGAACTCCTAGATAAGGGGTTCATTTGGCCTAGTGTGTCACCTTGGGTTGCACCGGTTTTGTTTGTGAAGAAGAAGGATGACACGATGAGAATGTGCATTGATTATAGACAGTTGAACAAAGTAAAAATTAAGAACAAGTATCCTTTGCCTCGCATTCATGATTTATTTGATCAGCTTCAGGGAGCGAGAGTGTTCTCCAAGATTGATCTCCGTTCCGGTTATCACCAGTTGAAGATCAGAGATTCAGATATTCTTAAGACTGCCTTCAGGACCATATATGGTCATTATGAGTTCCTTGTGATGTCTTTCGGGCTAACCAATGCCCTAGTAGCATTCATGCATTTGATGAACAACATGTTCTGGCCTTATCTGGATTCGTTAGTTATTGTATTCATTGATGATATTCTGGTGTACTAGCGTAGTAAGGAGGAGCACGCGGAGCATTTAAGAGTTGTGTTGCAGAGATTGAAGGAGGAGAAGCTTTATGCAAAATTCTCTAAGTTTGAGTTTTGGATTAGTTCAGTTGCTTTCTTGGGACACGTGGTATATAGCGAGGGCATTCAGGTTGATCCAAGGAAGATAGAGGCAGTTCAAAGTTGGCCTAGACCGTCCTTAGTATAGAGATTCGTAGTTTTCTTGGGTTGGCAGGCTATTATTGCTGGTTTGTTCAGAGATTCTCATCTATTGCATCGCCCTTGACCAAGTTGACTCAAAAAGGTGCTCTATTTTTATGGTCGGACGAGTGTGAGGAGAGCTTTCGGAGGCTCAAGACAGCTCTAACCACAACTCCCGTATTGGTTTTGCCATCAGCTTCAGGTTCATATACTATATACTGTGATGCTTCAAGAGTTAGGATTGGTTGTGTATTGATGCAGGAGGGTAGAGTTATTGATTATGCTTCTTGTCAGTTGAAGCCACATGAGAAGAACTACACCATTCATGATTTGGAGTTGGCCGCCATAGTTCATGCATTGAAGATTTGGAGGCATTACTTGTATGGCGTATCTTGTGAGGTATTCACTGATCATCGTAGTCTTAAGCATTTGTTCAAGTAGAAAGATCTTAATTTGAGGCAGTGGAGATGGTTAAAGTTGCTTAAAGATTATGATATCACTATATTGTACCATCCGGGAATGGCCAATGTGGTGACCGTTGCTTTGAGTCGAAATGCAGTGAGTATGGGGAGTTTGGCATAAATTCCAGTTGGGGAGAGACCCCTTGCAATTGTTGTTCAGGCCTTGGCCAATCGGTTCGTAAGGTTGGATATTTCGGAGCCCAGTCGGGTGTTGGCATGTGTGGTTTCTCGGTCTTCCTTATATGATCGCATCAGAGAGCGCCAGTATGATGATCCGCATTTGCTCGTCCTTAAGGATAGATTTCAACATGATGATGCCAGAGATGTGACCATCGGTGACGATGGTGTGTTGAGGATGTAACGCCAGATTTGTGTGCCCAATGTGGATGGGCTTAGAGAGTTGATTCTGGAGGAGGCCCATAGCTCGCGGTATTCTATCCATCCAGGTGCCGCAAAGATGTTCCAGGATTTGAGGCAGCACTATTAGTGGAGAAGAATGAAGAAAGATATTGTGGGATTTGTAGCTCGGTGT
Organism: Nicotiana tabacum; assembly: GCF_000715075.1. NCBI lineage: Eukaryota > Viridiplantae > Streptophyta > Magnoliopsida > Solanales > Solanaceae > Nicotiana > Nicotiana tabacum. Next base: position 181,192,821 of record NC_134087.1, on the reverse strand, counting down.
CTCAACAGTCAGCAGGTAAAATATGAGCATCAGAGACCAGGTGGCTTGCTTTAGCAGATGGTTAATCCCAAGTGGAAGTGGGAGAGAATCACTATGGAATTTGGGGTTGGACTTCCTTGGACTTTGAAGAAGTTTGATGCTATTTGGGTGATTATGGATCGACTGATCAAGTCCGCGCACTTCATCCCTGTGTGTACTACCTATTCTTCAGAGCGGTTGGCAGGTATTTATATCTGGGAGATTGTTCGGTTGCATGGTGTTCCGTTTTTCATCATCTTAGATAGAGGTACTCAGTTTACTTCCCAGTTTTGGTAATCTGTTCAGCAAGAGTTGGATACTCAGGTGGAGTTGAGCACAGCTTTTCATCCTCAGACGGACGGACAGTCCGAGCGTACGATTTAGATATTGGAGGACATGTTGCGTGCTTGTGTTATTGTGTTTGGAGGTTGATGGGATGAGTTTCTACTGCTTGTAGAGTTTGCTTACAACAATAGCTACCAGTCGAGTATTCAGATGGCTCCGTATGAGGCTTTGTACAGGAGGCGGTGTAGATCTCCAGTTGGTTGGTTCGAGCCTGGCGAGGCTAGACTACTAGGGACATATTTGGTTCAGGATGCCTTAGAGAAGGTGAAGGTAATTCAGGAGAGGCTTTGTACAATGCAGTCAAGTTAGAAGAGTTATGAGGACTGGAAGGTTCGAGATGTGTCCTACATGGTCGGTGAGACGGTCTTGCTGAAGGTTTCGCCCATGAAGGATGTTATGAGGTTTGGGAAGAAAGGGAAGTTGAGTCCGCAGTTCATTGGGCCTTTTGAGGTGCTTCGGAGGACTGGGGAGATGGCTTATGAGCTTGCTTTGCCACCCCGCTTGTCGAGTGTGCATCCGGTATTTCATGTTTCTATGCTCCAAAAGTATATTGGGGATCCGTCTCATGTTTTGGACTTCAGCACGGTTCAGTTGGATGATGATTTGACCTATGATGTGGAGCCAGTAGCTATTTCGGGTCGTTAGGTTCGGAAGTTGAGGTCAAAGAATATAGCTTCAGTGAAAGTGCAGTGGAGAGGTCGGCCCGTGGAGGAGGCTACCTAGGAGGCCGAGCGGTAGATGCAGAGCAGATATCCTCACATGTTTGAGGCTTCAGGTATGTTTCTTGACTCATTCAAGGACGAATGTTTGTTTAAGTTGGGGAGGATATGACGACCCGGCCAGTCGTCTCATGAGTTACCGCTTTGTTTTCCCCTATTTTAGCTTCTTTATGCTTCGTTATCCGTGTTTTTTTTGTGATCGGGTTGATTAGTTCAATTTCGGAGAGGATTTAGTAAGAAATGAGACACTTAGTTTCTTTTAAGAAGGCTTAAGTTGGAAAAGTCAACCGGATGTTGACTTATGTGTTAGAAGGCTCGGAAGTGAGTTCCGATGGTTTGATTATCTTCGGGAGGTGATTTGTGACTTAGGAGCGCGATCGGAATGAGTTTTGGAGTTGTAGAGAAGATTTAGGCTTAAATTGGCGAAGTTGATATTTTGGCGGTTCCGGTTGATAGGCGAGATTTTGATATAGGGGTGACAGTAGCTTCTTTGTGTCATTTGGGATGTGTGTGTAAAAGTTTAGGTCATTCAGACGAGATTTGATAGACGTTTTTATCGAAAGCATAATTTAAGAGTTCTTGGAGTTCTTAGGCTTGAATCCTATGTTAAATTGGTGATTGATGTTGTTGTGAGCATTCCAGAGTTTTGAACAAGTTTGAACGATGTCATGGGATGTGTTGGTACAATTGGTTTGAAGTTCCAGGAGTTTCGGGTAGGTTCCGGGATGTTTTAGGCCAAAATCATAGTTGTAGCAGGTCTAGAAGGGTTGCAGGCCTCGGAACCCACCCGCGCGGACTGCACAAAAGGAAGTGCGGTCGCGGTATGTGCTGTACGGACCACACAAAATGAAGTGCGGCCGTGGTGGTTTTGTGTGGGCCGCGGTGATTTTGTGCGGACCACAGTGCTTTTGCGCGGACCGCGGAGGGTGAAACCTGAGGGGTACTCTATAAATACGAGGTTTTGGATTTTATTTAATATTTTGACCTAGAGAGCTCGGATTTTGGCGATTTTTCGAAGGTTTTTCAAGAAATTCATCGGGGTAAGTGATTCTAACTCAGATTTGGCTAGAGTACATGAATATATCATTGAATTCATCATTTAATTCATGATTTGGGATGGAATTTGGGAAGAAAATTGTGAAACCTTTCAAAAATATAAAACGATGATTTGAAGGACCAAATGGTAGCGAAATTGGATAATTTTGGTATGGTTAGACTCGTGAGGGTATGAGAATTCTGAAAATGTAAATTTTACCCGATTCCGAGACGTGGACTTGGGGCTCGGGTTTTGCTAATTTCGGGATTTTTGATATTTTTTTGAATGTTTTCGCTTGGTCTTTGTTCCTTTAGCATATTGTGACGTATTCGTTCTGATTTTGGATAGATTCGACGGGCGTGGAGGCCAATTCGAGGGGCAAAGGCATCGCGAGCTAGAGAATTAGCCGGTTCGAGGAGAGTAATGGTTGTAAATGATGTCCTGAGGGTTTGAAACCCCGGATTTGTACATCGTAGTGCTATATTGAGGTGAGACACGCGCTGAATGATGAGAGTGGGGTCTTTTACTATTGGAGATTGTGACTTGGTCCGTCCCGATTAATGATTTTACCGCGTATTTGACTGAAATTTATTTGTTATCATCATGATTTGGGCTGATTGCCATATTTGGGCTTCGTGCCAACTATTTGAACCCTTCAGGGATTTTTATCACTATTTTTTTACTGCTTTGACTTATTATTTGAACTCAGTCCTGTTCATGTCTACTGTTTTACAAACTCAGCCACTTTTACTCAGATTTGAAAACTTATATGATATTTCTAAATGATGCTTGGGGTTGAGAACTACTGTTTTACTAATGCCCGAGGGGCTTGTGATTAATTTCGGACTGAGTGAGGCCGAGGGCCATATATGAGGATATGTTGAGTGATGTGAGGCCGAGTGGCGAGTGATGTGAGGCCGAGTGCCGAGTGATGATGCCACGAGGTGGCTTGATATAGGGCTTGGACCGTAAGGGGCCCCTTTGGAGTCTGCACACCCACAGTGAGCGCGGGTACCCATTATGATCTGAGACTGAGCCCGAGGGGCTGATACTATTCTGAGTGATTGATACTGAGCCCGAGGGGCTGATACTGTACTAAGAGTGAGCATGAGGGGCTGATACTGTTATGAGGGATTGATACTGAGCCCGAATGGCTGATACTGTACTGAGAGTGAGCCCGAGGGGCTGATACTGTTCTGAGCGATTGATATTGTGCCCGAGGGGCAGATTTCTACTTGTTATTTACCTGTTAAATTACCTATTTTACTTGTTTTAAAAAAGGGATATCATTTGATTTCTTCATTGATTTACTGCTTTAAGTGATTTACTACTTGATATGGAATTGCTTTATGCCTTTACTTGTTTTCATACTTTCAGCCATTATTTATAGTTATTACTCACTGAGTCGGAGTACTCACATTACTCCCTGCATCATGTGTGCAGATTCAAGCATCGCAGAGTCCGCTCCTGAGTGCTGATTTTCCCAGTCCATATAGTGATTCAGAGACTACGAGGTAGCTGTTGGCGTTCTCAGCCCCGTGCCTCCCTTATCTTATCATTTTTATATTTTTAGAACTATTGTATCAGATTTAGTGTTCAGTAGACTTGTATCTTTATTTCTTAGTTGCTCATGACTTGTGACACCCCGGTTTGGGTCGTGTCGGAATGGTTTCTACTGTTGTTATCGTTAATTCTGCAAATTATGGTTATTATATCATGTTTTAGAACTACTTATGGTAGTTAACTGTTTAACTGAGGTGGTCTGTTTTGGTCTGGCTGGCCTTGTCTTCACGAGAGGCGCCATCACGACCGAGTTCGGGGAATTGGGTCGTGACAACTGACCTCTGAATTACATTTTCCATATTCTTGCACTTTCCACATATGGGCATTTGGAAGGTGTCACTAAGTTTGAAAAGGCATTCATGCAAATTCGCTGCAGCACCATGAGCTATAAGACAATCACGCTCCATTTCACCAAATTTAATTCCACCAAAGCATTTTCTGTCAGACACAGGTTGACGAAGTTTACTACTATGATTTTTTTAGCAACTCTTATCTTCTTTCATAAGAAAAAAATAAGAAAATATTGGCAAAGACATGCTTATTGGTGTGCAATTGAGAATTCGTGGAAATCAAAGATAATGAAGGAGAAGTCCAAAATACTTCATATATGACGGAGAGTGTCCACATCAAAAACTCGAGCTCCAGAAAATTTGCTCTTTTCCCTAAAAGTTAGATCTATCAACTAGTAAAAAGAGCAAATTGTCCTAGAGCTCAAGTTTTTGATCTGGCTGCTCTCCTCCACATATGAAGTATTTTGACTTTTCCTTCATTATCTTTGCTTCCCATGAACTCCCTTCTACACCCAATAAGCATGTCTTTGCCAACATTTTCTTGTTTTTCTTTGAATATAAATTTAAAGAAATATGATAGAAGTCTATAGATGACTATGAAATTTTCAAGTGAAGAGATTGTTAATATAGCCAAAGAGTGAACCTAATCAATTTAATATCTATAAATGTAAAAGATATCAATTTAATATCTATAAATGCTGAAGAGATTGTTAATTATTTTTTGTTCAGAGAAATTGAATGTAACAAGATAAGTAGTTGGCAAAACAAGTAAGTGGTAAATGCTAGTAGTTGGTAAATGCAATAAAAAAATAGTAAAAAATAAGGCCACAAAATGTAGGTGATATAGGTGATAAATGACAAAAATTAGCTAGAAAATGCAAAAAAGATAAAGAAGGTGATATAGGTGATAAATGACAAAAAGTAGCTAGTAAATGCAAAAAAGATAAGTATCAAGTTAAAAAAATACCAAAACATGCTAAAGTTTTTGTCGTAAAGCTTTTTCAAAAAACTTAAGCCTAATGTGTTGAAGTTTTTTAGTATATTTCTAAAAACTTCAGCACTTGATAAACTGAAGTTTTTGTCCCGAATTCAATAGCTTTGTCGTAAAGCTTTTTCAAAAAACTTCAGCCCAATGTGCTGAAGGTTTTTAGTGTATTTCTAAAAACTTCAGCACTTGATAAGCAGAAGTTTTTGTCCTGGATTCAATAGTGTTTTGCGTAGAGCTTTTTCAAAAAACATCAGCACAAACTGCTGAAGTTTTTAGTGTATTTCTAAAAACTTCAGCACTTGATAAAGCTGAAGTTTTTGTCCTACAATTGTCACTTTTGTTATGACTTTTAACCAAAACTTTAGCTTAAAAAGCAGAAGTCATTTACTTCATGCTTAAGTTTTTGTCCCGAATTCAATAGTTTTGTCGTAAAGCTTTTTCAAAAAACTTCAGCCCAATGTGCTGAAGTTTTTTAGTGTATTTCTAAACGCTTCAGCACTTGATAAGCTGAAGTTTTTGTCCTAGATTCAATAGTTTTGTCGTAAAGCTTTTTCAAAAAACTTCAGCCCAATGTGCTGAAGTTTTTTAGTGTATTTCTAAAAACTTCAGCACTTGATAAGCTGAAGTTTTTCTCCTGGATTCAATAGTGTTTTTCGTAGAGCTTTTTCAAAAAACATCAGCTCAAACTGCTGAAGTTTTTAGTGTATTTCTAAAAACTTTAGCACTTGATAAAGCTGAAGTTTTTGTCCTACAATCGTCACTTTTGTTATGACTTTTAACCAAAACTTCAGCTTAAAAAGTAGAAGTCATTTATTTCATGCCTAAGTTTTTGTCCTGGGTTCAATAGTTTTGTCGTAAAGCTTTTTCAAAAAACTTTAGCCCAATGTGCTGAAGTTTATTGGTGTATTTCTAAAAACTTCAGCACTTGATAAGCTGAAGGTTTTGTCCTGGATTCAATAGTTTTGTCGTAAAGCTTTTTCAAAAAATTTCAGCCCAATGTGCTGAAGTTTTTTAGTGTATTTCTTAAAACTTTAGCACTTGATTAGATGAAGTTTTTGTCCTGGATTCAATAGTGTTTTTCGTAGAGCTTTTTCAAAAAACTTCAGCATAAACTGCTGAAGTTTTTAGTGTATTTCTAAAAACTTCAGCACTTGATAAAGCTGAAGTTTTTGTCCTACAATTGTCACTTTTGTTATGACTTTTAACCAAAACTTTAACTTAAAAAGCAGAAGTCATTTACTTCATGCTAAGTTTTTGTCCTGAATTCAATAATTTTGTCGTAAAGTTTTTTCAAAAAACTTCAGCCCGATGTGCTGAAGTTTTTTAGTGTATTTCTAAAAACTTCAGGACTTGATAAGCTGTAGGTTTGTCGTAAAGCTTTTTCAAAAAACTTCAGCCCAATGTGCTAAAGTTTTTTAGTGTATTTCTAAAAACTTCAGCACTTGATAAGCTGAAGTTTTTGTCCTGGATTCAATAGTATTTTTCGTAGAGCTTTTTCAAAAAACTTCAGCACAAACTGCTGAAGTTTTTTAGTGTATTTCTAAAAACTTTAGCACTTGATAAAGCAGAAGTTTTTGTCCTACAATCGTCACTTTTGTTATGACTTTTAACCAAAACTTCAGCTTAAAAAACAGAATTTATTTACTTCATGCTTAATATTTTTCAACAAAAATGTACTTAAAAATCATGATAAAAGACACAAACATATTTGTCTGAAAAAAATTAACTAAAAAATAATTAATGTATATTCACAAAGTCCAAATTTTGTGCACCCAATCCTCTAATCAAAAAATTCACACACAATCTCTTCAAAATCTCCATAATCATGTCCTTGTTGTTCTTCTGGAGATTCATAGCTACTATATTTTTTCCACTTTCCATGAGCCCAAAGATTGACAGCTAATTCTCTCCTGAATGTCAATGTCTGAATTTGATCGAACTTGAAAACATCTTCTTTCTTCAACCGCATATTCATGAACTTAAGAGCAAATACACCACAATCAACACTACAAAAAGAACATGAAAAAGAAATTGAAGAATAGTTAACACAAGGGCAAAAAATAATAAACATAAGATGCATGGTAAAACATATGTGAAATACGTACTTATTATCCCGCAGCGGTGTCTCCATCCACTTAATTAAAAAATTTTCCACAGGTCTTTTCCCATAAAATTTATTTTGTCCCCTAAATTCCAAGCATTTGAGACAGTATGGGATCAACCGAGCATAATTTCTGACATGTTCAAGCGCACGATCATATGTTACACTGCCCATGGAATCATACACATATATAGTTTTATCTTTAAAGTCCAGAATTCTAAAAAAGTAGTGCGTAGATCTCTGGCCCATCCTTGGCTTAAGTCGAAATGGAAAGAATACTTTTCTGGAAGATGCCCATGAGATACCAAAGGAAAGGTCGAGGCCTTTTACGTAGTTGGCCACCTTTTCATTCGTTGATTCTTCCTCAAACCAACTAAAGTCCGTAAGTGGCTAAATAACCACTTCTTCTTCTTCTTCTTCTTCAGCCTGTTATTTGGATATCCTCTTACTCTTTGATTTACTCTTTTTTTATCCTCCATTCTCTTTTCCTTCCTTTTTCTAATTTTCTCCATATGTTCTTCTGAAGGATGAATACCAGCCAGCTTAGTCATATACTGATCAAAAATTAAATCTGTTACTGCACATCTTGATTTTGGATAACCTGGAAGGTGATAGCAATATTTTTTGTGCAAGTAATAAATGCCCACATCCATATACTGCAAATGAACAACAACAAATGATAACATGTGAAATAAAAACTTTAGCATGCATAACTGTGACGATCCGGCCAGTCGTCTTAAGAACTAATGCCCCGATCCCCTATTAACTGCTTTCCCCGAGTTTATTTCTGCTATTTTGATTTGCTGGGAGGTTCGGTTTCGAATTTCGGAGAGTTTTGGGACACTTAGGCCCTAAATGAGAGCTTAAGTGTTGGAAAGTTGATCGTAGTTGGAACAGTGTGAAGACGACCTCAGAATGGAAATTCGATGGTTCCGTTAGCTCCGTTAGGTGATTTCGGGCTTAGGGGCATGTTCGGAGTGTGTTTTGGAGGTCCGTAGCTAATTTAGGCTTGAAATGCCGGAAATTGAATTTTTGAAGTTTCCGGTTCGATAGTGAGATTTTTATCCGAGGGTCGGAATGGAATTCCAAAAGTTAGAGTAGCTTCGTAGTGTTGAATGCGACATGTGTGCAAAATTTTAGGTCATTCGGACGAGATTTGATAGACTTTTTGATCGAAAGCGTATTTTGAGAATTTTGGAGTTCTTAGGCTTAAATCCATGGTTAATTCGAGGCTTTGATGTTGTTTTAGGTGTTTTAAGGATAGGTACAAGTTTGGATAGTAGTTTGTGACTTGTTGGTGCCTTTGGTTGAGGTCCTGGAGGCCTCAGGATGATTTCGGATGGTTGACGGAAAGATTTTGGAATTAAAGTTGCAGCTTCAGCTATTGGTTCTGTCATAACCGCACCTGCAGTTCGGGTTCCGCAGGTGCGACGCCGCAGAAGCGGCTAAGTGGCTGCTGTCACACCTCCTTTTTACACACCCCGAGGGGTGTATATGAGAGTTTTTCCAATTTAAATGACATTATTCGAAATGAGATTATTTATTTACTTTCTCAGAGTCGCCACTTGGAATAGTTTATTTATGGTGTCCCAAGTCACCATTTTATTTTAAATCCCAAATCAAGGAAATTTGACTTACTTTTGAAAGTCTGCGAAACCAGAATATCTAGGTAAGGAATTCTGTTAACTCGGGAGAAGGTGTTAGGCATTCCCGGGTTCCGTGGTTCTAACACGGTCGCTTAACTATTATTAATTGGCCTAATTATCTGACTTATTACATGTTTTAAACCTATGGTGCTTTTTTTAACTTTATTACCGCTTTTATTTATTCAAACGCTTTTTAGGATTTATGAAATTTATTTGAATGAGTCACGATGTCGTGCACTCGTTGTTTTTGTGCATATTGCGAATCGGGTCACATGAAATGCACCCGCAATTTACAACATGTTTATTTTATTAAAATTCGAAGTTGTTATGATCGAGTTACATGAAATGCACCTCCGAATTTGGCAATTAGGTATCATGACTATGCCATGGGAACCGTACCCATAGTCACGACAGTTCATTATTAATCGCGCTTAAAGCAAACTATGATACTTAGAAATATTTATTTAAATCCAAAAGAATCAAACTTTGCACTGAGATGGATGAGAACTTTGTTTCTAGCACATCTAGTTTTGTCACGACCCTAACCCCGAACCCACGTGTGATGACGCCTCTCGTGAAGACAAGGCCAGCCAGTTCAACCCTATTCTCCCCTTTAAAACAATTAATCAACACAATTATAATCTAAACATGGTTTACATAATACTGAATAGCGGAAACATAGATAACAATGCGTTAATCCAGCCCGACATGGCCCTAACCGGGGTGTCATAAGTCACGAGCATCTACTAGGGTATTAATACAACTGAAGGTCTGAAGTTTACAAATACAATCTAATGAAATGAAGAGAGAAAAAAGCAATGTTGCGAACGCCGACAGCTACCTTGCTAAACTCTAATGACTCTGCCTCCGATCAGCCAAAACATACCTGAACCTGCACACAAGGTACAGGGAGTAATGTGAGTACTCCAACCTAGTAAGTAATAAGAGTAAATAAAGACTGAGCAGTATAAAATAATGAATCCACATCTATGATAAACTCAACAAGCACAACGAGTTTCCAAATCAGAATACGAGTCGATCGTCTCATTTAAATACAGCCTTTTGGTAAAAATCATTTGAAAATGCTTTCTGACACTTTCAGTAGGGGTTCAATACTGTTTATAATAAAAGAGATGAAAACCATAATCGACCTCTTGGGCAAAACATAGTTCGTAAAACAGCCCCTCGGGCAAAACAATAATCACAAACACCTCATAACTTGAAAATTTTAGTGGAAATAACTGATGTCAAATCACTGATTAAATTCTGAACATCTCATAAACCTTGGCTTAAATGAAAAATGTTTTTAGAACATTTGTTCAACACTTCGACAGAGCCTCAATATAAAGATGAGTGAAAACAGTCAATAAATCAACATATTCGATAGAAACTCATTCTTAAAAGGAGTGAAAAATCAATAAGTTCATAAACAGGCCCATCAGGCAAGTATCACTCATGTGCATGTATATATATATCTATTGCCACTCGGGCTAGCCTCTCAGTCACTCGTGACTCACTCTTACCAATCAACGCTCACACTCAGCACTCACGCTCAATAGGTACCATGTGGTAACCGCTGCGGCGCACAACCCGATCTATATATCGCTGCGGCGTGCAACCCGATCCATATATCTCGTCGACGGTGCTCACTATGGGTATGCAGACTCCGGAGGAGCTCCTACAGCCCAAGCGCTATATCGCTGCAGCATGCAGCCCGATCCAACATATCGCTGCAGCGTGCAGCCCGATCCATATAAGTATCGCTGTGGCGTGCAACCTGATCCATATATATATATATATATATATATATATATATATATATATATATATATATATATATATATATATATATATATATATATATATATATATTGCTGCAGCGTGCAACCCGATCCATAGATATATAATCCTCACAACTAGGCCCTCGACCTCTCTCAGTCATTAACCTCACAATCAGACTCTCGGTCTATCTCAGTCATCAACCTCATGATCACTCGGACCATCAGTAACACAGGGAACTCAGCCCAAATAGTTTTCATATTTTTAAGAAATAAAGTGATAAACCAGATTTAAACAACAAACAGGTAAAGTATGACTGAAGATATGCTTTCAAAACAAATAGAGTGAAGAAAATAGTGAAAGTGCCCCTAAGGGTCTCAGCAGGTCGGCACAAGGCCCCAAACATGGCATACAACCCAAAAATATAATAACATCAAACTATTAACTATCAATTACACATTAAAATAATCATTCGGAATGGACTAAGTCACAATCCCCAGCGGTGCTCTACCACACGCTCGTCATCTAGCATGTAAGTCACCTCAACATAGCAGAACGATGTGTAATCCGGGGTTTCAAACCCTCAGAATAGCATTTACAATCATTACTTACCTCGAACCGGCTAAATCTCTAGCTCGTGACGCCTTTGCCCCTCAAATCGGCCTTCACGCGCGTCAAATCTATCCAAAATCAGAACAAATACGTCACAATATGCCAAGGGAACAAAGCCCAAGCGAAAACAATCGAAAAATACCAAAAATCCCGAAATTAGCAAAACCCGAGCCCCGGGCCCACTTCTCGAAACTTAGAAATTTTTACATTAACGGGTTCCTTATCTCCCCACAAGTTCAACCATACCAATTTTACCAAAATCCAACATCAACTCAACCCTCAAATCTTCAAATTAAACCAAGAGGGTTTTCAAGATTTTACCAACTAAAATCACCAATTAAATGTTAAAAACAACGATGGATTCGAGTAATCTAACCAAAATTGAGTTAAGAACACTTACTCTGATGTTTTCCTTGAAAATCTTTTGAACAATCGCCTCAGCCGAGCTCCCCCAACTCTATTTTTGTCAAAAATGGCCAAAAACTCCGTTTTATAACATTTTTCGATTCGGGTGCCACAAGTGGTGCTGGGCACTGCCTGTGGTGCTGGTTCCAGTAGCCAAAATAAATCCCGCGCCATGGATGGCGCCCCGCGCTACCCTGAGCGCTGGCGATGGGAAATTATTTTTCCCCTATACGAAAATGGACATAACTCTCTCATACGATGTCTGAATTGGACGATTCTTTTTGCTATGGCTCCGAAATTTCGATACGGATCTAATGATTCAATAAAAAACTGAATTTGGAGCTCATTTTCAGAATATAATACCACTTATTCTTGAAGAACGACATCAAAACATTCTTGAAATGCCCAAGTTAAACTCCAATAACCATCCAAACTCCACCCGAGGCCCTCAGGACCTCAACCAAATATATCAACAAGTCCTAAAATATCATGCGGACTTACTCAGAGTTTCAAATCATGCCAAGCAACGTCAAAACTACAATTCACACCTCAATTCGGACTTATGAGTTTCAAACTTTTCCTTTTATAAAGCGCATGCCGAAACGTATAAAATAAATCCGGAATGACTTCAAATTTTGCACTGACATAATGGAGCTACTGCAACTTCAAGAATTTCATTCCGACCTCTATATTAAAATCTTACCTATCAACCGGAAAATGCCGAAATCTCCATTTCGCCAATTCAAGCCTAAACCTTCCACATACCTCCAAAATGTATTCCGATCACGCTCCTAAGTCTCAAATCACCTAACGGAGCTAACCAAATCATAAAAAATCCAATCTGAGATCATATACAAACAAGTCAAATCTTGGTCAAACCTTTCAAAATTCGAGCTTCAACTGAGAATTGGTTTTTTCCAAATTCGTTCCGATTACCCTGAAAACCAAAACCGATGATTTACATAAGTCATAATACATCACACGGGGCAAGTCATACCCGAGAACTGGCGATCAAAGTGCAAAATCTCAAAACGACCGGTCTGGTCGTTATAAGTTTCCAATTTGAAAATAATTTTTAAAGTGAGTACAACATGTGACCTTAGGAAAGAAATTGGTATGTTCCATAATCCTTTTGACTGTGAATTAAATCTAATACAATGACACTCGGTATTCAACTAACAGAAGACAATTTTAGCTAATTAATTGAATATCAAAAAGCTAAAAAGAAAATCCTTCAATCATAACAATGTCACTCATCAAATAATCCTAAAAAATATGTGAAGCCAATACGTAAAGAATATCAAAATTATGGAATTGATTGTAAAAATACGTGTTTGAATACTAGAATGATACTGACCTTCTGATTTTTTATTAAGGGAAAATATACATATTAGGCAAAAGAGAAGCCAACCAGAATTCCATACCCAATACATTCAAAACCGGATGGCTAATGCCAAATATATTTCATTTGCAGTTTTTGCCTTGTAAAGAAATTTCTCACTCAATACCAAATGGCAAATAAATGCAGATTCAGCAGCTTCTCATTACACATAAGACTAACAATAATCAGGAATCGAGCAGATCTTCAAACGTAGACCGGAACTCATTTGTTTAATCATTTACCAAGAAAAATGATACAAAAAAGTTTCAAACTAACCTGGTTGCTCAAGGAAAAACTTGAATAAACCAATTAAAGTAGAAGCAAATTCGAGTGGGAGCTCAACAAATCCAGAAACAGCAAAATCGGCAGAATTGAACCAACGATTTGAACCAGAAAAATTGACACCAAATGCTAGCGAAATGCATTTTTCCGTTCGCTGAACGTGTGTGTTTTCATATGGGTATTCAAAAAAATGTTTTGCTTGGTTCCCTTTGTTGTTCTTCGACAGAAATGGAGTTATGGGGGAGGCCAAAGGGTGTGCAACAGCTGAAGGTTTTTCCTCTCAAAGGAGATGGGGATTTTTCTTTTTGGTGAAGAGAAATCCGATTTTTCTCTTGGGAGTGGTCTAGGCGTCTTCTAGCTTTTTTGAGCGAGAGAGAGGCGCTGTTGTTGGTCCTTCAGAGAGAAGGGGAGTTCACCGTAGAAGCAGTACCACACCTGCGGAAAGATAACTGCAGATGCGGAATTTGGTCATTTCTTTAGAAACCGAAGAAGCGGTAATAATACCGCAGAAGCGGTACCGCATCTGCGGATTGAGAGTCGCATATGCTGAAGCTGGCCCTTTAATGAAAAGTCGCAGATGCGACCTTGGCTCTGCTGAAGCGGGAACGCAGATGCGGTCCCAGGGCCGCAGATGTGGAAATCGCTGGCCAGAACATATAAATAGTTGTCTTCGCGAATTTGAGCTATTCTTTCACCATTTTCATCCGGGTTTGAAGCTTTTGAGAGAGATTTTTGAGGAAAACAAAGGGGAATCACTTGGAGGTAACATCCTTGACTTCATAATTCATTTTTATGTGATTAAATACTTAATTAGTGGTGAAATATTTTTGGGAAGAATGAGTATTTAAGGCTCGAGTTTAAGATACCTTTAAATGAGGATTTGAGAGGTTATTTGGACTCCGATTTCAGTGTTCTTATTATGTATAGACTCGTGAGAGTACGAGGTTTCTGAAAATGTAAATTTCACCCGATTCCAAGACGTGGGCCCGAGTGGCGTTTTGGTCATTTTACATAATTTCGCGTATTAGCTTAGACTTTAATTGTAGAATCAGTTACTTGAAGTGTTATTTACATTATGCAATTGAATTCAATAGATTTGGGCCATTTGGAGTCGAGTACTCGTGGCAAAGACGTGGTGTCGGGTTGATTTTGAGTTGGTTCGAGAGGCTTGTCTAACCTTGTGTGGGGGACCTTCCCCTTAGGATATGATATATTTGGTAATTGAAATGCCTTGTACGTGAGGTGACGAGTGCGTACTTGAGCTAATTGTTGAAAATCCGGTTTTACTTTAAGTATTTCAATTGAGTTCCTTTTTCCTGCTTTATTTTACTTATGAATTTAGCATGTTGTAGTTTAGAAAAACATGTTTAGTTGACTTAATTGCCTATTTGCTTAAACTGCTTTAATTGCATTATGTGAAGCATGTTAGGCTAGAATTAACTGTTTTCTTGGTACAGAATTTACATTTACTTGAGTATTCTTGTGTTGCTTTTATGTGTTTTTAATTTGGGACTACGAGATAGCATCCTAGGAGATCCCATGTACGTGTTTATGATCTGGAACTGAGGTGCGGGATACCAAGAGATCCCTGTCATATATATTGAGGATACCAAGAGATCCCTAGCATATATTGAGGATACCAAGAGATCCCTAGCATATATTGAGGATACCAAGAGATCCTCGGGATACCAAGAGATCCCTTGTATACATAGAGGATTCCAAGAGATCCCCGGGATACCCAGAGATCCCCGGTTATCAACCTTGTTACGAGTGATACTTCTTTGTGGTTTGCCTTCATCTCTGTTTCCGTTATTGTACTCTTATTATCCTATATAGATTCTTACTATAGATTCTCAATTGTACTACTTATCTTATCATGTCATCTTTATATTTATCTAATCTCAGTAGGGCCCTGACCTTCCTCGTCACTACCCAACCGAGGTTAGGCTTGACACTTACTGAGTACCGCTGTGGTGTACTCATGCCCCCTTCTGCACATGTTTTTCATGTGCAGATCCAGGTACCGCTACTCAGGCCTATCATCCTTGAGGAGGCGACTGCTCTAGAGACTTCGAGGTACATCTGTCGCGTCCGCAGACCGAGAAGTCTCTTTTTATTCCTGCTTTTAGTATTTAACCCTTTTGTATTTTTCTGTTCTTATTAGACATTCCGGAGTTAGAGCTATGTAGTATTGATCTTAGCTTGTGATTGGGTTTTCGGGTCTTGGATTTATGTATTGGTATTGAGAGTTAAACATGGTGTAAGCCGAGAGGCACATTTAAACACTGTTACTACTTTATTTCTGTTTTAAATTGTTTTACTTCCGTAAATTTTGGTTTTCTTCTGCAAATTAGGCCTACCTAGTCGTAGAAACTAGGTGCCGTCACGATGGTTCACGGAGGGCGAACCGGGGTCGTGACAATAACTATAAAGTTTAGAAAAAACGCATTACAAAACTACAAACAGCATGATAAAAACTTAAGCATATTCATGCTTAAGTTTTAGCAAATAAACTAAAAAACATCAGCAGTTTACTATGAATAAAGTTGAAGTTTTCCTAATTACAGTACAAAAACTTTACTATAAAAAATAAGCTGAAGTTTGGGAAATACAGTTGAAAACCAATATAGAACTCAATGACTACAATCTACAATAGTGCCAAAGAAGTATTAATCTTTATCTATTTTGCTATACTTTCTCGATAGAAAAAGAAATGCGACAAAAAAGATGGTGATAAGTAAACTATGAATAGTTTTCCTTCTTTTAACCTTTCACGAGGGTTAACATAACAAATTTTTGATGGATGCTGAAAGAAGACTAGCTATATAGTTATTTGTGATAAATAATTTCCTTAGAAGAGTAAAAGGCTTTCTTAATCCCTGAACCATAAAAAGGGCAAGCTAGGCTCTTGAACCATCCAACCGTAGTAGTATAAGTTATCTCAAGGACCAAATACCTTCCGCGAGATTTAGCAAAACACTAACCCTATACTCACACAGGGTCCTCGTTCATAAATTCCATGCATCTCAAATTTCGTCCATTCTTTCTTTGCAATGTCACGTAAGAACACGGGAAAAATCCTATCAGTGTTGACTGGAATAAATAATACAATTTCTCCCTTAGGATTGGTGTTAAATGAAGGACAAAATCTTTTCGGTATTGACTCTGATAGTAGCTCAATTATGTGCTTCACCCATTCCTCATTTTCACCGGTACCATTGAAAATATATAAATGAAACTTGCCATCAACTAGAAAATTTCTGCCATCTAAAAGTGCAACTTGTCCTTTTATTTCAAATATTTTTGGTGGAAATTCTGAAGTCAATACCTCAAAAGGGGTCAAGATCATTCTAATTAACTTTTCATCTCCAACACTGAATGCAACTATGTTGTAAGCCGTTGCAAGTCTATTTACACAATAAATGACTCCGCCAATATAAACACAATTATATCTTAAAGGGAAAAAATTGGTGCAATCGGCAATCTCCCTCCATGATTTGTCCACTCCAATGGTGAAAATCCAGCATGCCACTTCACATGAATTTTGATCCCCGAGTGTCTTGAATACTTTATGTTTCTTGGTGATGGGATCAAAACACAGGGAGCAACAAGCCATGTAACCTTTCTCTTTAGGTATTTGACGAGGAAGAAAGACATGTTCTTTTGTGAAAGGATTGCAAATAGCAACTTCTCCAACATCGTTCCACAGATAAACTAGGCCATTGGTATATTCTAGATTGTAAAGCTCACTAAAACATGACTGATTCAAGTACTTAAGGACATCTTCGCGAGTCGTCAAAGATGAGCCACTTACATGAAATTGAGCCACAGAACATTTTTGATGTGCTTCAATGAATAAGGGTTCTGATATAAGGGAGCAAATGAATTTTGAAACGCACCTAAAACTAGGGGTGTCAATGGTTCGGTTCGACCGGTTATTTTATAAAATTTATACCATACCAATTTTTCGGTTATTCTATTATGTATAACAAAAACTAGACTTTTCGAAACCGTCCCAATCATGTCGGTTTCTCTTCGGTATCGGTACGGTTCGGTTAATTTTCGGTATTTTTTAATATCATATAAAATTCACCAGTAGAAGTAAAATTGCAATAACATACGTTCTTTTATAGGACTTAGCAAAACTCTCTAGACATTTTTACTGTTTAAAGGGTGATGAATTAAAAAAAAAAAATGGCTAGAGCATAGATCCATCAACTATTCTACAACAGTGTAAAAGAAATCAAACAAAGGCAAAGAAAATATTAATCACACGAGTTGAAAGATATACCAAGCTGGGACTCAAGAATAAAGTCAATCGAGATTAAATATTCAAAAAGATAAATCTAAATTATATGAAAGGAAACATATTCAATACATTGTAGTTTGCTACTCATAATCGCTAGAATACTTTTTGTCTTGCTAATAAAGATACTTGAAATAACTTAGTTTAAGTAGAAGTAGCATAATAGGTTTTAGGAATTAGTATTTTGAGTTTAATTACTTGTTGGCTTGTAATAGTTTTCATAATTCCAAGGCTCAAAGAAAATTTAATGCATTATTATTTTTAAACTTACTAAATAAATATAATTTCTACATGTAAAATTTATTCGGTACGGTTCGATATTTTTTCGGTTTATTTTTATAAAATAAAAAACCTACCCTAATTATCGGTGCGGTTATATATTTATATAAAAACCTACGGTTTCTTAAAAAAAACCTAAAAATCGGTTCGGTGCGGTACGATTCGGTCAGTTTAATCGGTTTCGAATATCCATTGACATCCTACCTAAAATGCATTAGAGACTTGGCAGGAACCACTTTTAGAATTTCAAAGATAATCTGGTGCGGAATACATAAATTACCAATGGCAACCATCTTCTTTTTCCGCTTGTATACTTGGTTGTGGAAGACGACCGTGGTATTACGTGAAAAGTGATAGTATATTGTTTAGGTTATTGCGTTTGCTTTTGCTGGCGGCCAATAGCCTTTATAGGTTTCAATATCTATTGGGAACTATGGAAAATACGGAAATTGTATTTGTATTCTAGGGTACTTTCTCGGTTCTAAGAATTTTGGTACCCTTATTTCTCTTAGTTCATTCAAAACTTTATCTCTTTATTCAAATAGAAAACAAAATACTTCTCTCAAGCATCATATTAACTAATCTTAAGGTACGAGCTTTGCGCGCACCTTTATCTCAATAAATACACTTTTATAAAAAATTATACAAATAATATTAAACAATAATGGTTGACTTATAAAATAGAAATAAAATAAACATAAGTTCATAAAAAGAAAAACGAATATTGATCTAATTTAGTAGTTCAATGAAGAAAAAAATCATATGCATAAAAGTCCGCATATGTCTTATTATAATTTATGAGGACTTCGATAGTTAACGTTACCTCATGACCTAATACGCAAATAAACAAATAACATAAAATATTTTTATTAGCAAAAATATTTAAATAAAATACTTTGAGGTGACATACATGCTTGTGACGGGTGTGTGAGCGTGCACCGTGGTAATTGTGATCTGGTCGATTCCGTGAAACTGTATAGTCATCTAATTTTGTTATTAGTCATGTATTCTTTATGTGTTAGAGAAGTTGAGTTGTGATTCATGTTAGAAATCATGTTTAGGCTATATGCTGGTACTATTGGGACCTACATAGATCATTTTATTGTGGAATTATTTGCTTAATTGTAATTATGTACTGAGTCACATCTATCATTTACATATCATATCTCAGTCTCCGTTGCCATTTATTGTTACATCATATTATTATTGCTTGGGCTGATTGTCATGAGATTTGCGAGCCCGAGATACTGACTGAGTGAGACCGATGGCCTGAGTGTGAGTGATATTTATGGGATCGGGTTGCACGCCGCAACAGGCTTTATTGATTCATGCCATGATTGGTTTATACTAGCGCTTGGGCAGGATCCGCCCCTCCGGAGTCTAACATACCAGCAGTGAGCGCAGGTACCTACTAAGTGCGAGTGCCGAGTGATTGAGAGTGCTGAGTGATTGGGAGTACTGAGTGACTGAGCGTGTTGTGAGGTTGAATACTCTGACAGTATGTATATGACTTTATCACTTTGTTGCATTACACCTGACATGCATACTTGGCATGTAGATATCGAGATGTGGCACACCTTATATTTGTCATACTTGGCATATTTTATCCATGTTGAGCTCAAATTGTTAAATACTTGGAAGCATTCTACACTTCTGAACTATGTACAAACTAATTATGAGGCTTTCTCTAAGTTATTATTGTCATTTTTCTGTCATATCTACGTATTGTAATTATCTGGATTTGGACTGTACCTTTCTGAGCTCGTCACTACTTTCAACCCAAAGTTAGTCTTGTTACTTATTGAGTACATTGGATCAGTTGTACTCATACTACACTTTGCACTTCGTGTGCAGATCCAGGTACTTCTGGGCACGACAGTTGCTAGATTTGGAGCTTCATCCGTTTGGAGACTATTGAGGTAGCTGCCTTGCTGTCCGCAGACTTCGACCCTCCTTCTTTTCAGTTTATTAGCAATATTCTATCTTTCTAGACAGTTATTTTAGCAGTTATACTGTATTGTCATTTAGATGGTTATGTACTTAATGACACCCAAATTTTGGGAATGTTGTATTTGAGTCGCAGTATTTCTTATCGACTATTTATGAGAGTTATTACTGTTAAACTTGTTTCATCTTAATTTTAGTTTAAAAAGGCAGAGTTATTTGTGGATGTTGGCTTGTCTAGTACTATGATTGGCGTTTGGGTTGTGACAGAACATCAACAGAAACAGTAGGTTCAGTGGGTGTAGTAGCATCAACAACAACATTAGCAGTGTCGTTCTCCATAATAACATCGTGAAAATATCCTTAAGATTGTTGGAACAAATAATTATGGAGAATGAGAAAAAAGTTATCTTGAGGTATTTCAAGGATAAATCATTAAGGATATGTCACTAACACAATAATAAATAGAATTAGACATATTCCCAGGATTCAATAAGTTTTTCTAGTATAGCAAAACAACCGATAAAAGAAAACCTAGCACTCAAGAAGAAAACAGAAGAAGAATTTGTCTTGAATGATTGTCAAAACAGCTAAGACCATTGAATAGCCCTAATTTGATAGTCAAAGTTATTGACATATAATGGTCACTTTATGATTGCCGTTCAAGTAACTTTAAAGATAAAATAATGGATATAAGGTAAAGTTCTGATAGAAAAGAAGACATCTCAAAATTGAATACTAATAAATGCCATTAAGGCTATTCAATGGCCTTAGCCATTTTGAACGATTATTCAAAATTATATTTGCACAAAATAAATATGAAGAGAATAAAATTGATTACTATAATAAAGACCATTAATATTATATTAAGAGAATGAACCTATACATAATTTTGAACAATTTTTTTTGAGATTTCTAAAGTATTTTTTTCTTATACGGTGAAGAATTGAACAAGCACAAAGTGCTACAGCCGGGTAAAGTTTGAAAAAATTAGCAGTATAGGTAAAGTAAATATAATATAAAATCTAGGTTGAAAACTTCCCCATAAGCAAGCACAAAGTCATTTTCTAAATAGTTTCCGAAATTGGGATATTGTTTAAAGACCAAATCCTAATATGATCATTCCGGTCAATCACCCTTGGAATATTGGTATTGACAACAATTTCATATAACAATACTGATGTTGTCCGATTGCACCTTACCTCTAAAGAAAATATACCTTCAGGTTTCAGCAAAATGGGGAATGACTAGTTTAACATAATATTCGTCTAGTATTGTGAAACTATAGTTAATGTTAAAGTTACAACTAGCCCCTTTCTATTCATTTTAAGGGCTTACAAATAGATTAGAACTGAATAAACAAGGCGGCTCAACACAGTTCGGGGCCTAAAGCCAAACTGTAATGAGGGGCCTTAATTAGTTCTTTCAAAAAAATTATATGTATTTTATTTAAAGTCTATTTTTCTAGCGAATTCATAAAGTTAATTTAAAGTTTCAATTCTACTCTTTTTTTGAAGTTTTGCATAACCGGATTCATATTTTCTAACAGACATATTTAAACTCTAGTAAATAACAAAAAATTATAGTATCTCTATAAATAAAGTAAAAATATAAAAAGTGACAGATTTTAGATTTTAAAAAATAGCAAAAGATTAGAACAATAGAACCTGATTCAATTGATAAGTTGATCCCAAATAACTTTTTAATACTTTTGTGCTTGAAAATCTGTACAATTATTCTTGTAGAAAATCAGTGCCAAGTATAATATGTAGAAAAAGAACTACTTGGAAAGAAAGAAAAAATTTATCATTGAAAAAAATTTCGTACTTACCAACTTTGTATTTTATCCCACAAAGAAGAATCACAAGAGTCTTGTAGTTTTTTTGACACCAAGGAGTAAGAATTATCATAAAGCTTTTAAGAAGTTAACCTAGAAAAGAAGAAGGCAAGAAGGTTTCAACTTTGTAGTTGTGAATAAATATGTAAAAAAATAGAAGTCAATCCCAAAAAGGCAAGAACGGTAAAAAGTAATGATTCATATCCCCAATATGCAATAACGGTAAAAGTAAATTTTTATTTCCTTTTCCACACTGTTCACATTAAATACTTAAATTTTCTAAAAGGAAAATAAATACATAAACCCAAAAATTTATCCTTGAGGTTCAGCCTCCTCTGCGAATAAATATGTCAAATATTAAGTAATACTATCTATTTTTATATTTTTTTGGACTTAAGTTCTGAAGAGACTTTGGGATGCAAACAGCATTGCTAGTTGCATTCTGTGGCAAGCCATAGATATTTGAATTCTGAAACATCAATCTTGTGATGCTGATGATGTTTTGTACTATTGGTTTTGCCAAGTCGTTGCATGTTGCGTTCATGAAGGTTCAGTCATGGGCACCACCAACCCAGTGGCAATGAGGTGCACCAAGCTAGCCCTGAGCCCCTGCTAAGTGCATGGTCAGCCCTGTCACTGTGCATTAATGGGGATTCGTAGGGATATGGGAGTGTGACAATGGACCCTTATGAGGCTCGTTGGTGCAATATCACATTGGTCACACGTGCCTCATCAGCAGCGGAATTGAATCGGAAAGCAAGACAGCTCTAGAAAGAACTTTCCTTGAATCAACTGCTATTGATATTAGCTCAGGGACTTTGGTGCCTCAAGCGGAAGAGGGGATTTCTTTCTCTTTCTGGCTTCCTCCGGGCAAAATTCATTAAGCTTAGGTTCACATCACAGCCTGAATTGACCTCCATTCCTGTGCTGCAGGGCATTAGCAGTAGCACTATACTTTGAGATGATAATAGGTGGTTTGGGCTTGGTCTTGGAGCCAGTTGTCTTTACACGAGATATTCGTATGGGATCTCCCTCCCGTTTGGAGGAAAGCACTGACATTTTAGGAGTTACTATTAAGCCATTTCCACAAATTCCAGGCTTGTGGTTACCAACTCCGTCAAGTTATGGATTCTAATTGTTGGACTCTTTGGCTGCAACTGCAGGGAGAATGAGGTTTGCTGCACTGGCCATTTCTTTTTCTTCACTGTTGCTCTCAGAAACTAAACAGAACAATAAATTTTGCGTTTTGACCGTGTGGTTAAGTAGGGGTTTGCTCAAATAAATTTATTATGCAACCAAAAAGAATGAATGCAGTGTAGGAGATGGTTAAGTAACACTGATCAATGATAAGTCCATTTGTCTCTTGGTACATTCACGTAATTCCTAACTCTCTGCACATCCTTCTTTTGGATTGATTGCCTTCACCTACAGACCAACATTTCCATTATATTCTACTGAGGTCATAGTTAATAGCAGTTTTTGTTGGGTTTTTGTTGAGGTGTGAATGGGAAATCTTGAAAGTTTCCTTTTTACTAAAGAACTTTGTCCCTCGTTGAAAGAGAAGAGAAAGATTGTTGTACTTATATATATAAGCACTTCTTCCAGCTCGTAAGGAGTAGGTAAAAAAGCAAGCGTCACGCCATCACGGCTTCGGCTTAGGATTTGGTCAAATGATTTGGGGCATCTTCACACAAAATCTTCAAGCTCTCCCCTCTCTTTACTGTAGGACACAAAAAAATTGTGGGCTCAAAATTATTTTTCGTTTCTGTTTTTTGTAAACTAACTTTTTCTGTTTTTCTGTTTATGAACCCAGTTTTACTAACTGTTTTTAGATTGTCATTACATATAAGAAATTGTAGCTCTAGACTGCTAGATATACTACCAAAAGTTGCATGAATATGTTCCTTTTAGTTCTGCTGACATTCATAAAAGGTGAATGGCAAATGATGTAGTGATTGTGTAAAATAGTCTCTACTCTCTAAGAAGACAATAAATTTCTCTCTGTGTCTAGTGCATTAAAGAATATAAATCATGGAACTGAGAATCTAACTTCCTACCAGAAACAAACTCATGAACTTCTCCATTAACTTCTACTGAACTACATCCTGGTTCTTTCTCTATCTGTTTCTCCTTCATTGAAATTCTTTCGTCCATAGCTTTTTCAAAGTGTCCATTGGCTGCATACATATTCGCCATCAATACATAACCACTGCTCTCATTTGGATCCAACTCAAGCAAATGCTGAGCTGACCATCTCGCCAACGCCATGTTTCCGTGACTCCTACAAGCTGATAACAAAGAACCCCATATAACAGCATCAGGTTCTATATTCATACTTCTTATAATCTCTTCTGCTTCTTCAAGTAGTCCTGCTCGGCCCAAAATATCGACCATACAACCATAGTGCTTAATTGGTGGCGCGATACCATATTCTTCTTTCATTAATTGGAAATAGTATTTTGCTTTATCTACTAATCCTGAGTGATTGCATGCAGTTAGTACACCTATAAAACTCACAGAATCCGGCTTCAGATTCGAGCATTGTAGCCTCGAGAATAGCTGAATCGCTTCATCCTCAAATCCATTAGTTCCTAAGCCCAAAATCATAGAGTTCCAAGATGATAACCCTTTATTCGGAGCACTCTCAAAAACTTGCCACGCCATTTCAACGTTTGCACACTTACAATACATGTCTATAATTGCTGTAACAACAATGACATTCAACTTAACATTGTTCCTTTTAACATAATTATAAATCCAATTCCCTTGTTCAAGTGCTCCTAAGTGTCCACAAGCATTCAACAAGCTCACAAGTGTGAATTCACTAGGCTTAATTTTTTCCTCTTGCATTGCGTTGAAAAGGTTCAATGCTTCAATCCAGTTACCATTTCTAACAAAACCACTTATCATACTGTTCCAAGATACATCATTTCTAGTTTCCATTTTACTAAATAACCTCCAAGATTCGTCGATATCCCCAGATTTCGCTATTCCAATGATCAAAGAATTCCAAGCAACAACGTCCTCGTCCTCATCCTCGTCGAACAATTTCCTTGCTTCAATCAAAAATCCACAACTTGCATACATATGTAACATAGTATTCCTTATGAATGTGTCGAATTCTAGGCCTAGTTTGATGATTCTCCCATGAAGTTGAGTTCCACTGTTGGCAAGACCAAGTCTAGTATAGGCCTTAAAAACTGATGGATAAGTAAGTAATTGTGGTTGAATATCTGAAGTGGTTAACATTTCAATGAAGAGATGAATTGCATATTGTGGAGTTGAACTCTCTGAGAAACCTCTAATCATGGTATTCCAAATAAAAAGATTTGGATTGTCTATTTGAGTGAAAACCATGTTTGCATAATTGATGTCACCAGTAGGGAACTTGGCCGAAAATGCTAGGACACGGCTAGATGCTATTTTGTCCTTAATTAGACCAGTTTTTATGAGTTGGGCATGAATTTTTTTTAGGTCTGTTATGGTTTTACATTTGGTTTCTAGCAGGTAAAGATATGGTTGGTCTGAAATGAATTTTGAAATGGAAGTTGGTGATGGATTGTATGAGCAAAAATATGATGGCATCTCTGCTTGTTTGTGATGTCTAAAGAAGTGGAAAATTTATTAAGAATGTGTTGAGTCAGAGTAATTTTGTTTAGTTTTCTAGTTTGATAAACAGCTCCTATCTGACATATTGGATAAGGTATGTATGGCCTATTGGTTCTCATTCAATCGCTTTAACACTGGGCTGGACTATTTGGCATTATTGGGCTAGCCATTTTTCTGCCTAATTTTTGACAATTAGCCAGTGTTTAAAAATTCATTGAGGCGCAGTCACTTTTAAAGTGGAAACAGATGACTGTGTCATGGATTTCGAACTTAAACAAGTGAAAAATCTAGGATATTGTCCTAATTTTTTTTATCCATGATATTTCGAACTTAAAAGAAAAAGTGAAACTCCATGTTAGTGTCCTGGATTTCGTCCAGCTTACAGTCATAGAGTTTCACTTATTTAAATTCTGACATCGTCATGGATAGCTATATTTTTAATAACTTGATACTACTGATTGTAATAGTAACCTAGGTACTATGGACTAAAATAAAAAAACTTAGGTACTAACTATGCTACTCCTATTCGTGAGGTCTGTCGTGATCAAGGGCGAATACATGATTTGTTCTAAGAAGGTTCAAAAAAAAAAAAGATTAAAAGACATTGTGGTCAGCGAGAATTGAACAAGCGATCTAACAAAGATTTTGAACCCTCTTGGCTACTGTGTTATGTTTTTGAGTTATATCAAGGGGATTCAAAATTTAATATATAGAGGTACAAATTAAATTTTACCTTATATGTACAGTGTATTTAATAATTAATTTATTTATTTATTTTACAATTATGCATAAAGCAAGTGTTTTCAACTTTGAACCTATTTTTTTTTATTTCTCCCCCAATATTCGATATTCATATTGGGCCAACTAAATTTGAATTCGAGCTGGCAAATTCAACATTGGGGTTAAAGGCCAAAGCTCACTTCATACTCAATGTTCAAATTCTAAATCTTTGGTTAATGATAAAGGAACACTTACCATTCTACCACGACCTCAGTTGGTATTTGAACCTGTTATTTCTATATACTTTTCAAGATTTATTTTGAAGCTTATGGTTAAATAATTTTCTATTAAGCCTCAATTTTTTTAATGGACAAAACAGAAAATTTATACACGTACATCATGTCAACTTCACAACTCCCCTGACATTATTGTTTGCTAAATTTACAATGCCATCAACCAGACGCAGCAAATGTTTTTTGCTCACACAGTTACCAAATATACTCAAAATAAGTGAGTATCACGATTAATAGCAAGTTCACGTTTAATTTAAGTTTCGTGCTTGCCTATGACTTGATCAAGAAAGCAGGCACAAAGAAACAAAAAATTCTCCTAATTAACTTTTTTATTGTTTTGCTTTGGTCCTATGGGGAAACCACCCAAGAGAAATAAAACATGCTTCTTTTTTATATTTGTAAAACACATCACATTTGTATACGAGCAAAATCAAGCTCATGGTGCACCCCGGCCTCCCACAAGATAAACCAGGCTCGAGATACGATGACAAGAGTCGACATCGAAGCAAAAGTCTTGTCGAGTCAGAATCCGGGGGCATGACACCTGCCTCGAGAATATCTAAGTCATGATTTAGGATCGGTCTAATCTTGAACGACTTCGAGGAACATTGTTGGACAATAAAGCATAGCCAACAGAAGGCCGAAATATTCGTGATCGGTCGGATATCACGGCGGGGATCTCGACACATATCGATAAGGAACCAACAATTAGTTAATCAGAAGATTTTTTTATATTTTATAGAGTTGTACCTAAAGTACGACTACCCTACTATATAAAGGGGGTCTGATAATTCATGAAAAAGATTGTAACACGCATTCCAAAGCAATATATTATTATTTTCTCTGTTATTGGATCTTTTTCTTGTTCATCAGTACTGACCATTGCAAGACTGGATCGAGGGTGAATATTTCACTAAGGCTGGAATTATCCTCCTCGTGTGGTTTTAATTTATTTCGTCTTTGTTTGTTCAATCTAACTTAATTTATCGCTTTGTATCAAATTAATCTGCGTATCCTTATTGTTATCCAATTTTGAAGGTAAACAGTTTGACGTCCACCGTGGGGCTAAGGATAATAGTGGCTATTTGATACAAACTTCTATAATGCACCTTATTTTACATTTGTTCTTTGAAGTGTCTCTAAATTCAGGCCAAAGTTCAAAATGTCGAACTCCCAGTCAGCCCCTCTGAACGTGGATGCTGAATCCGGCCACCATGGAGAGAACAACAATGTAGCGCCCGGTAATGAGATGCCCCTCTTTGACCTCAACGGAGCTCTAGTTGCTCACCGATCGATGCTAGCTCGCATGTGGCCATCAATGCAAATTTTCCTACCGATCCTGAGAACAGCATCCGCATGGAAGTCCAATCGGCTGCACAAGATACACATAGCGATAAAGATGATGGGATCAACTTGCGGGTAATCTTCAAAATGCTACAGGCTCAACAGGAAGCAATAACCCAACTCCAGAAACAAAGTCGTGCCCCGAGCAGAATTGAGTCCGAGCCGTCGCGGGAAGTCACCCGCAGAAACGAACCGGTTGCGGAGAGGCCGAATGAAAATGAATTAGGGACCAACTCCGAGATCATAAAAATGTTTGAGAAGCTGACAAAACGGATAGAATCGGGACAGAAGAAAATCAAAGCCAATGACAAAAAAGTGGAAACCCACAATTCTAGGGTCCATCAAATACCAAGAGCACCGCCTATATTAAAAGGCCTGGATTCCATGAAGTTTGTTCAAAAACCTTTCCCTCTGAGCGCAGCTCCGAAGCCGATCCCTAAGAAGTTCCGCAGGCTCGAGATTACTAAGTACAACGGAACGACCGACCCAAATGAGCATGTGACCTCCTACATATGCGCCAAGGGAACGACATGGAAGATGATGAGATCGAGTCTGTCCTATTGAAAAAGTTCAGGGAAACTCTGTCAAAGGGAGCTACGATATGGTATCACAACCTACCTCCTAATTCTTTTGACTTGTTTGCTATTCTTGCAGATTCCTTCATGAAAGCACACGTCAGGGCTATCAAGGTCGAGACAAGGAAGTTAGACCTCTTCAAAGTGAAATAGAGGGACAATGAGATGCTCAGTGAATTCATGTCCTGGTTTCAAATAGAACGGATGGACCTGCCTCCGTTCGCGGTCGATTGGGCTATTCAGGTCTTCATCCAGGAACTCAATGTTCGAAGCTCGTTGGCTTCACAACAGTTGAAACAAAATCTGGTAGAATATCTGGTTGTTACTTAGGCCGATGTGCATAATCAGTAACAATAGAAAATCAGGGTCGAAGAAGATCAACTTGGGACCGCTTCCAGTTCCGCTTATCCAAGTAAGAGTCGTCGACAAAGTCAAGAGAGACATTGATCGAGAACCGAGATCAAGCAGGGATTGTTACCAACCATACAACGGGAACAGGAGAGGTAACGGATCTGGGCGAAACCTCATGAGAAGTGAAAGGAGGAGTGATCGAGGTCAAACAATCAGGGACTCATGAGCAAAAACAATTTCGACAGGCCCGACCGCCAAGGCTTTTGGAGTACAACTTTAACATCACTGCCGCTGTCGTATCTGCCATCGAACGCATTAAAGACATCAAATGGCCTCGAACTCTATAGTTTGATCTAGCCTGAAAGGATCCTAACCTAATGTGCAAATATCATGTCACTCATGGCAGCAGAACATAGGATTGCCGACAATTAAGAGAGGAAGTAGCCCGGTTATTCAACAACAGACATCTTTGAGAGTTCCTGAGCGATCGAGCCAAGAATCATTTCAGGAATAGAAACTATAATAAACAGATCGAGCAGGCGTAACCTCAGCACGTCATTAACATGATCATTGGTGGGGTCGATGTTCCCTAGGGGGCGATGCTAAAGTACACCAAAGTATCCATCACAAGGGAAAAACAGACTCACGATTACGTTCCGGAGAGAACCTTGTCTTTCAACGACGAGGATGTTGAAGGGATCATACAGTCCCACAACGATGTACTGGTAATATCTGTTCTCATAAATATATCTCGAGTTAAGCGTGTGTTAATTGAACCACGTAGCTTGGCCAACATCATCAGATCGAGGGTCGTAGAACAGCTCGGTCTACAAGATCAAATCATGCCTGCAGACTGAGTTCTAAATGGATTTAACATGGCATGTGAGAGCACTAAAGGGAAAATAACATTACCGGTGAATACCGCTGGGACCATTCAGGAAGCCAAGTTCTATGTAATCGGTGGAGATATGAGGTACAATGCTCTGTTCGGGAGGCCATGGATCCACAACATGAAGGCAGTACCCTCAACTCTGCACCAAGTGTTAAAATTCCCAATGCCAGGAGGGATTAAAACAATCTACGGAGAACAACCAGTCGTAAAGGAAATGTTCGTGGTCGAAGATTTGATCCCGATATCCGCACTTACAACAATAAAAAGTCCGGGTTTGGTCACCAAGGAAGAAACCAAATAGCAATTACCAACACCGGCCCCAACCCAACTGGAGAAGTAGGGGACCGATAAGATGATGATTACGGGGTTTCTAGGTCTTTTATAGCTCCCGATGACTCTGACACTACCAAATCGACGGTTGAAGAACTGGAACAGGTCACATTGATCGAGCATTTGCCCGATCGAAAGGTATAACAGGGCACGAGGTTATGTCCCCAGCTCAGAAAAAAACTCTTTAAATTCCTTATAGCTTACGTAGATTCTTTCACTTGGTCCCACCTTGATATGACAAGGATCCCCCGAAAATAACCACTCACAAACTGAG
This sequence comes from Nicotiana tabacum, assembly GCF_000715075.1. Classification (NCBI taxonomy): domain Eukaryota; kingdom Viridiplantae; phylum Streptophyta; class Magnoliopsida; order Solanales; family Solanaceae; genus Nicotiana; species Nicotiana tabacum. Next base: position 181,162,902 of record NC_134087.1, on the reverse strand, counting down.
CTTGGACCCAAAGTTCCATCCTTTCAAACAGAAAATGATACCTCAGTCCAAAGTTAAGAATGCATTCATCAAAGACGAGGTATCTAAACTCCTTAAAATAGGGTCGATTCGGGAGGTTAAATACCCGAATTGGTTAAAAAGCATAGTGGTAGTCCCTAAGAAGGGGAATAAATTAAGAATCTGTGTGTACTATAAATATTTGAATAAGGCATACCCCAATGACTCTTTCCCTTTGCCAACATCGATCGCATGATCGATGCGACGACCGGCTACGAGATCCTCAGTTTCCTGGATGCCTATTTTGGGTAATACCAAATTTGGATGGACCCGGGCGATCAGGAAAAAAAGGTCCTTCACCACTAAGTATGGTACCTACTGCTATAACATAATGCCATTCGGACTAAAAAAAATGCCGGTGCCACTTACCAATACCTAGTAAATCAGATGTTCGAAGAACAAATAGGGTAGAAGACCATTTAAAACATTTGTAAGAAACCTTCAACATATTGAAGAAGTACAATATGAAGCTGAACCTGGAGAAATGCACATTCGGAGTCGGGTCCGTGAAATTTCTTGGATTCATGGTGTCCAACCGGGGGATCGAGATTATCCTCGATAAGATCAAGGCCATTGAAGACATCACTGTAATGGACAACGTCAAAGCTGTTCAAAGGTAACCGGTCACATAGCTGCCTTGGGTCAATTCATCTCGAGGTCCTCCGACAAGAGCCATCGGTTCTTTTCACTGTTGAAAAAAAAAGAATAACTACGCATGGACCCCGGAGTGCCAACAAGCCTTGGAGGAACTCAAGCAGTATCTCTCGAGCCCACCTCTACTTCATACACCAAAGACAGATGAACAATTGTACCTGTACTTAGCAGTATCCGAAGTAGCGGTAACTGGAGTCCTGATCCGAAAAGAGGAAGGTACGTAATTTCCAATCTATTATGTTAGCAAGACTCAAGGCGAGGCCAAAAATAGGTATCCTTATCGTGCCTCATTTTCTCACGAAAGTAGGTTTCGTCGTTGTGACAATTCCTTTTAGAATGGGAGATAGAATGTTAAAAGAAGAAGAGTCATCACCTAATGAATTTAAGGTGCGTTAGGTCACCTATTATGCATATAATTCTCTTTGACTAGTCAACACTACCAAAGATCGGGTAAGGGCTCAAATTACCTCAAAGAGAAGGTGTTAGGCACTCTTCGAGGTCCACAACTGTGGGTCCCGGTAAGATTATGTGGATTACAATTAAGCTAAGTGATCAAATAAACAAAGGGAATTCAGAAGTCAGAGAATTCTTATTGCAACATGATTAGTATAAATCTTAGTACGAATATAGGGATGTAACTATTTAGATCATAATTAGACATAGTGGGGGTAGGGGGATCCTAAATTTTTTAGCTTAAAAGATCACCCTGTGCAACATAAATAATAGTTCACAACCTTTAAGTGCAGGGAGTTACTCATATTATTCAGCGGGCACATACTATCATCTCCTGATACCCGATTACTATGTTAAAGTTGTTTACTTAAAGCGTACTAATTCAATTCTAAGTCGTGCTCTATGCGTGCGCTACCTGTCCCATACCTATGGTCCAGGAGGTATTGGACTTCTATTTGGGTGGTTCTAGACCTTACTTAGGCTGCTCATAAATGTCAAAACTAAGCGACACATAAAAACATATTAGACTTCAAATATGAGCAGTTAAGGGATCAAGTTTGCCTCAACACTTAGGCAACAAATGCACGCAGGACAAGTTTTCATGTTAGGCAATTCCGAATTAAGAACCTTAAGCCCTATAGACATGATTTCTACGTGACAATGCATCAAAGCATACAAGCAGTTTCAGAGGATAGGCGTTGTTTATCTCCAAATGATTACACGATTGTTACGTGATGATTATTTAAATTGCAGATCTCCAGTTATTAATCCCACAGATGTTGCATCCAAGTGATCTACGCATTAAATGATAGTGAAATCTATTAAGAGAAACTCAGAATTACTCATGCTTTTGATAGCAACATAAGTGAGCAATAAAAAATGTTGAGAAGTGCATCATTAACAATTATTAAGGCGAATAGCCATACCCTATAGACATGATCTCTAACAATTATCACTTGGAACTAATTTTATTACTATACCTTAACCTTATAGGCATGTTTTATTGGTGAACAGTGCGATGCAGTAACAAATGAAATGATTAACATCCTATAGACATGATTTCTAGTGGATATGTTGCAGCAATGCAAATTGAAGGAAAGTTCAGTGATATTTATTTCCTATAAGCAGATTTTCTAGTAGCACATAGCAGTAGGAATAATTGGAGCATTTGAATTCATGTTCAGTCAGGTAGTGCGAGTGTGTGCTTCTCCTAATGACATGATTTCTATAGTGTAAATAGAGATTGAATGGCATACATAGCAAATAAATCAGTGAATCATATAGCCATATTTTCTACCTTTGCATGCAAACATCATAATTTACCCATTCCCCATTTTTACTAACACCCCAATTGCTTATTACAAATTTTTTACAAATATTATAAAAATAATGACAGTAGGCCCACAGCAGGCCCAAAAGAAATACTCATCACTGTCTGGGCCTTCAGCAATTCTCATGCAGCATACCCAGATTTCCAACAAGGAGCCGTATTTATCAACACAACCCACAAACCATAGAAGAGCTCCAAGCCAAATCGCACAACCATATTTCCAAGCATTGAATCACCTAAACCAACCAACTTAGATATTCAACAGATAATGGGAAAAAGGAATTAAGTGGGGTAGTTCAGGTCTCATTAGTAGGGGGAGTGACTAAAAGCCCAAATCCTAGTGTGTCAGAGTTCAAAAGGGTCTCAAATGGACACCCGAGTAGTTCTCACACTAGGGAGGTCAATAGTAAGAGCCTTGGTAGCCTTGGCTTTTAGCCGGCTAAGAATGAGAGGTTCAGGATAGCATAAGTAACAAATGAGGGAGAGTGGACAATGGTTGAGGGACAGAAGATGAGGGGATACACTTATAACTTAAAGTATACACATCAAGGTTGAGAACAAAAAGCAACTAATCAAATAGGTCACAAAAATTAAAAGCAGGTTCAACAGGGACTTAGAAGCAGGTTCAATACTTATGAAAGTAACATATGGACATCAACATATTGGAAAGTTAAGGGGGAAACAAGTTTGCAAGATTAACAAAGATTAGTATGCATAGATACACAATACTAAACAAGTTGAAACCTAAATGCAGAGTAGATATCCGCACCTTTTCACCAATCCAGGTACTTTTATATTTTCGTTCGAGGAAGAACGCTTGTTTTAGAGGTGGATAATGTGATGACCCGATAGGTCATCTTTAATTTCAACCATCATTTCAATGTTCCGATACCTCGATTAGCTCTGTTTAGCCTTTCTCTGTTTACATGCATGCAAAAGCAAGGTCATTACCGCAGGTGCAGGCCTATGCGCAGATGCGCGAGAACTTGTGGCACTTGCGATGGCTTAGGAGCAGATATATTTCCGCAGGTGCGATCCTTTGGCTGGGAAATGAAGGCTGCAAGTGTGGGATTTGACTCGCAAATGCAAAAGCGCAGATGCACAATTTCAGTCCGCTAAAGCAGAAGTGCTGAGCAAAACATATATTTCGGGGTTCAACATTTTTGTTCATTTTTAGAGTTTTTGACCTCGGTATTGGGCGATTTCAGAGGGATTCTTCATGAGTTTGAGTTGGGTAAGTATTCTTTTTCCAGAATTAGTTATAATTCACGATTTCATACTTATTTACATCATTAATTAGTGAATTGAATGAAAGAAAATGAGATTTTTGTAAAAAATTTCAAAATTTCAAAATTTCAAAATGAGTATTTGAAGGGCGATTCAATATCGGAATTAAATAATTTTTGTATGGTTAAACTCGTATTGGAACGGGTGTTCGGATTTCATAAATTTTTATCTAGATCTAGGGTGCGGGCCCCACATTGACTTTCGTTGACTTTTTCGAAAATAATATAATTTAAACCTCTTTCGAATTGTGGGGAGTTTCTAAAGTTTAATTTGAATTGTTGGCCAATAAATTTCTAGATTTGGTTGGTTTGAAGGCTTTTTTGAAAGGAAAAGTCGTGGTCGAGTGATTGCTTGAGTTGCGAAGTAAGGTAAGTGTCGTGGTTAACCTTGACTTGAGGGAATATGACTTGTTTGTCTATTTGCTACGTGATTAAATGTATAGGTACAACGTATATGTGAGGTGACGAGTACTTATGCATTGTAGTTGAGTTAAAGCATGCGAGTTGAACTTGTTCCTTTGTGATTTATTTCCTATTTAATTAGGATATCTATGCCTAAGTTAGGTTATTATTTATTTGATCATTCTTTCTGTATTTATTGCCTATTTAATAATTGTTGAATAATTTGGAAGTTGAGATTTGTACCCTGGTATCATATTGAACGATAAATATAAATCCCCGCATTTAAATTATTTTTTTTCGAATTTATATTATCCTTTCTCCATAGTAAGGAAGAGTGTAAAAGCACGAGGGTAATGCCAGACCATTTTTATATTACATTTATTGATTTGTATAGTGAGGAGGAGAGTTAAAGCACGAAGGTTGATGTCATGCCATTTACATATTATCATTTATTGATTTATATAGTGAGGATGAGAGTTAAAGCACGAAGGGTGATGTCGTGCCATTTAGATCATTTATTCATTATATTGTGACAAAGAAGAGAGTTAAAGCACGAAGGGTGATACCATACCATTTCATGTTACTTATTACATCATTTCATGGTAAGGATGAGGGTAAAAGCACGAAGGGTGGTGCCGTGCCATTTTTATTCTATCAACTACCTATCTTCATTGTTGATTATTTATTTGGCTACTACGTGATATTACTCCTACCGTAATTATCGTATCTCTTCCCTTTCGCATGTTCCCTCCCAATTTGTACATTTTTAATCGATGTGTTCGTTACTGCTTCGTATATGTATATACTTGTACAGGTTGCTTACGTAGGTGTTCTGTCATAGTCTCATCACTACTTCGTCGAGGTTAGGCTTGGCACTTACAGAGTACATGGGGTCGGTTGTACTCATACTACACTCTGTACTTCTTATACAAATTTTGGAGCCGGTCCCAGCGGTTGTCAATAGATTGCTCAGGTTGAATATTGGACGGAGACTTGAGGTATAACTGCTCGGCCTTCGCAACCTTGAAGTCCCCTTCTACTTTATCTTAGGTGTGTATTTCTTTTTGACAACTTTACTTTTATTCAGACCTTTATCTGTATTATTCTAGTGGCTCTTGCACTTGTGACACCGAATTTGGGGATGTATTAGATATTTAAGTTTTTATGGCTTTCCGCACTTTATTTTAGTAATTGACATCAGTTTAATTTAATTTGTTTAAAAGTAGCTTAAGACTATTCTAACGTTAGCTTGCCTAGCAAGTGCAATATTAGGCGCCATCACGATCCCGAGGGTTGGAATTTCGGGTTGTGACACCAATGCTCCGAGATCTTTGGGAGTTCTACACGTAGTCAAACTCTCGTGTGCTTGCAACACCTGACCAAGGACTCCATGAATCGTGTGACTCATATCTACCGGATATGCATATATTCTTGGGTAACAATCCTTATCGTATCAAGAGTCCTTCCCAGCAATATCTAACTGCAGCAACTTTTATTAGTTACCTAGGCCTCGCATAGCTTCACTGGAAATGAAGAGCTGTTTTGGAACAATCCTCCTTAATTAGTTACCTCATATAGCAAAGGTTTATATCTTATTTATTTTAAATAAATATACTTTTAAAAAATTATATTCCATAGCTACCTTTTGATTTTTATAGCCACATATCTATTTATAGTCATCTCCTACCTTTAAGCCATAAAATAAGCATTGTATTATTTTTCTCTCTCCCATCAAATTCTAATAACCACTAAACACCGAGGAAGATGAAGGGGGGAGGGGGAATATGTTGTGTCTAAAGTATTTTATCAGCAGGAGCAGATCAAGCAAGGTGAAAAAATTGAACAAGAATTGACTGAGGAGTTTGAATGTCTGGTTGCTAAAGTAGATCCACATACCCCAAAGTCTGTGACTTCTGACCCCCTCGTGGCAAGAGACTATTTTCAACTATGATTTCTATGCCTATATCGTGCGACGCCTCTAATTTCTAGTTGTGTGCTAGGGTTTTTCCATTCTTTTCATTTGTTCTAATGAGTTACAGGGATATTCAGTGAAGAGAAAGAGAGAGAGAAAGGCGAAAGAGTTGATGGTTTTTGCTCGACGGCGGATTCGCCGAAAATTAGGGTTTGTTCTTGAACAAAGACGACAGAGTTTGCTGTTAATATATTTCAATGTATTTTCAACGTATCACGCTGTATTTTCATGTATTTCATTATATTCATTGTCTTTTTTTCATTGTAATTCAATGTATCTCGCTGTATTCCATGTATTTCATTGTATTCACTATCTTTTTTTATTGTATTTCAATATATCCCGCTGTATTATATGTATTTTATTGTATTCACTGTCTCGCTATATGTCATGAATGCATTCATATATTTTTTTAATTAATATAATTAATGTATTCAGATGTATTATATAATTTTTCTGAAGACTGCTATGTTTTTGGGGTATTTTTCGGTTGAGAATCTTTTTTATAACTGGAAATACAAAATTCGTGTGTTATAATTGAGTTTGTTGAGTTATATTAGGAGTCTATTATGTTAATTGATTCACTTTCCGTTTAAAAACAGTGTAATTCCATGTTTCATGCCATAAATACAGTCGAATACACTTGAATACAACAACCGGTTAGTTGGACTTCCCTGATTCACGCCTATTTTTATTACTGTATTCACTTAAATACATCTAATACATCTTATAACAACAGAAAACGTATCTACAATCCGTAATATAGCAAATAATATCTATAAATAGTTAATTACCACTAAAAATAGTATTTTATGTAAATTTCTCATTTCTTATTTACCTTTCCGCAAAGACTTCTCTAGGACTGAATCGTCCAGATCAATCCCTTTATTTAATGACTCTATATTTTCGTCCTTAATTTGAAGTTCCTTCAACTACCAAATAAATTATGATACACAGTTAGTTCAATTAGTTAGGTAGATATTAACACGTGTTAGATAATTTGTAACTTACATTAGTAGTTATGCCTAACTCATTCTTTGTACAAATACAGAACTTAATGTAAGTGCTAACAAGTGAATGAATATAGTCAACCGTAGCTTATCTTTTCCTTTCTTTTTTTTTTGGTCCAGAAGAAACTAATTATATTAAGTTAACAATTGCGTAGTACAAGGAGTTAAATTTAAGCCTTCAACAGTAGAGGAGCTATGGGGACGACCTCGTGATGGGTCGTGGCAAAAGGAGGAGAGGGGGTTTGTGCTAGTACTAGCTAAGTCTCTGAAATGCAGGGGCGGAGAAAAAGTGCGGGAAGCGGATTCGGCCAAATCCAATAGCTTTTGTTCAAACCATGTATTTGTCTTAAGATATTCATTGAATATGTATAATTTATTAATTTAAAACACAATAACTTAAAATGATTACAATCCCGAACCCATAAGGATCAAATCCTGACTCCGTCTCTGCTAAAATGTAAAAGAGGTATCATGTTGACGCGTGACATACTCAATAGGTGGTACAACGTGTCTAACAAAAAATGTTCTTAACTTATCTTCCTCCAAAGGCGTTTGTACAAAATTTGGAGGGGTTGCTTATCTTTTCCTTTCTCCACCCTTTTTCTTTCCATTTTGGTCAAGTATTTCGGGTAGAAACTTACGTCAAGCCAATAAATATAATATACATATTTTGTATATACATTTTTTAACACTTAACCATGATTAATTTCAAGAGGTTTTATTTTTCATGCGCTCAATCCACCAACTTCTAGAATTCAATCAGCAATTCTTGAAGTTTTGGCATCATATATTATTCGTCAATTATTGTAAAGGTTTATTATACATCCAAAACCAAAAGTGAGATGCCAACCCCCTCTCACCCCCCTCCCCCCCCACCACCAAAAAAATACAAAATGTAAGGGTCCAAAACATACTATATACATCTGTCCTAAAAAGAATTATATATACTTATATGGTTTGCTACAAGACATAAGCAGATTTCGAACGGATTCTGTAAGTTCAATTGAGCCTATTACTTTTAACTTGATATATGTATACATATTCAAAAAAAATTAAAATATATACATAAAATCACACTCATTCCAACCATACTTATAGATCTTGATTCTTGAATTCACATTTGCTATAAGTTGAGAACAACTAAGGATTCTGCATAACTAGGCCTTTATTTCCAGCTAGCATCAAATACTTGTCCCTTCTTGTAAACTTAGTGCACTCAAAACCCAATGCATCAGCCAATTGTCTCTGTATGTAATTAGCCACCTCATGTGTAGACTTCCCACCTTGCCATGTGATCAGGAGATTACGGGTTTGAGTCGTAGAAATAGTCTTTTGCAGAAATATAGGGTAAGACTGCGTACAATAGACCCTTGTGGTCCGGCCCTTCCCCAAACCTTTCGCATAGCGGGAGCTTGATGCACCAGACTGCTCTTTATTTTTATTTCTAGACTTCACACCAGCGCATGTTAGCTCTTTAGGCACCTTCCCAAGTATCTCAATAGTGCAACTAGGCCTGGGATTCATTAAGAAAAAGATTGGGTCCAAGCACTTGAATCCACTAGCAGTATTTCCATAAAACATTGTCACATTTGTGTTCACAGCCACTGGCACAATCTCATCAGTTAACTCAGCAAACAAGGAACTGAACCTCAATAGATATGGTTCTCTGCATGTGGTTCCTTCTGGACAAACCACTAAATCACCTGCTAAAAAATATTGTTAGAGGAACACAAAATAGTTAATCTGAACCTGAGCCTAATAAAGGAGTCAAATAGCGTTTTCTTTGTCCATATTTTTTGCAAATAAAAAAAAAAGGGCAGCCCGGTGCACTAAGCTCCCGCTATGTGCGCGATCCGGGGAAGGCCCAGACCACAGCATTTTTGCAAGATGCTATTTTCAGGGCTTGAACCCGTGACCTCCTAGACACATGGCAATAACTTTACCAGTTACGCCAAAGTTACAAATACATTTTAAGTATTTTTAATTGTAACTATTGTGACTTAAAATATTTTTATATAGTTTTTAAATATAAAAATTTATATCAAAAAAATTGGAAATTTTATGTGAGTTATACCGAAAACTAATTAGTTTGACCCTTGTACTCTGAAAACATTCATGGAAGGAGCATGATTTTAAACACTTGAAAACGTTTGTTAAATACGATATTTGTGCTCTCTTTGCGAGATTGCTATGAGATTGAGAGTATATAGCTATAGTGAATATGACAAGCATTTGAATTTTTACAAAATTCTAACATCACCTTCACTTAGCAATTTCTGCATGGTCTCTCTATCTTGTTCTCTATCTCTTGTCAATCTCATAGTTTTTATAGGAGAAATAAACTCTGACATCTTGCTCAAGCTGTAAGTCACTGCTGTCAAAGGTTTCCCCAATAATATACTAAGAAAAACAGGGTCCAAAAGTGTCCTGTGATTGCAAACATAGAGTACACCTTTCCCATTTTCTAATCTTGATGGATCTGTGCCATTTAAACTGAGTTTCACACCACTTAAAGTGGCCAAAAATAGGGCCAATTTGTAGGGCAAGAATATACCAATGGAGATTCTAAAAATTGCTAGAAATATTCCAAGAGGAAACCATATGAACATTGAAAGAGTTGCAAGAGGTGTAGGAAGGAAAGCTAGCCTTCCATCATGAAATATTAGAGGCTTTGGATATTTCTCCCTTGGCATTATTGTTGAGCTTGCACCAATTTTCATGTCTTCTTTGTTAACCACATAAGCTTCCTGTTCAAATTCCAGAAGATACATTATTCATTTTTTTCGTAAAAGAGCTTTTACACTGTCGAGTCACCTAAAAGATAAATATGAATACTCGTGCTAACGTGCATAACAAGTGGGATTGATAGTAATTTGAAAATAAAACAAGTAACCTACTATAGCCTAAAACATTTTTACCACCTTTACGTCGGCCGTGGAAGGTGGCCGTGGCATACCTATGTCAATGGCACGGTGTCGGCCATGGTATGCCTATATCAACTGCACGAGTTCGGCCGTGGCATGCCTATGTCAATAGCACGAGGTCGGCCATGGCAGGCCACTATGGCATGCTTATGTCAATGGCACAAAGTTAATTGTGGCTTGTACAGAAATTAGAGCACTGAACATCCATGCTTAAAAAGTGTAGTATTATTACAATGTATTTAATGATACTATCAAATCACCTAAAAGATAATTAGGTAATCATTCAGCATAAGTGAGATTTGTAAGCTAAAAATAAGACAGGTAACGTGTTATAATAAGTTATAATACACTAACCTTGCAAAAGGAGATAAAGAGATGATCATTAAAACTTGAAGTTCCAATGCCAATATCTGGTTTTCTTTCCCCAATGAATTCCTTTAAAGCTCTGTGCTTTATAAGCAACCCTGAATTGGATACCAATCCACTAAAGTAATTCCCAATAGTATGCAACTCAGTCCCAATAACACTATCAACATTTAGATACTCTTTAAGAAATCCTTCAACCATTACTCTAGGCACACTAGTAAATACCATCTTAGCCCCTGCTGAATTTATCACCTCATAAACATGAAGATTAAGATTTTCAAGATAAAATTTGGGCAAAACAGCTCTTCCAACAATATCCATGTTCTTTAATCTTAATCCACAAAATGTAATGAAAATCATAACTTTTAATTGAAGTTCAAAATTTAAAACACATAAAAAAGGACTTGACAAAAGCAAGAAAAAGGCTCTGAAAATGCTCCCACCTTCAAATGCAACTAACATAAAATATGGGAAAAAAGATTGTGATCTAAGCAAAGTGCCATGTATATCACATACTAATGTTTGTGATTTTCTACCATGTAAATTACATGTTGTTATATTGGGGTACAAAGGAAGCTGATGAGATGATTTAAAAGATGGTTTTCTGAAAAGAAAGGCAGAGTTTTTGAATTTCATTGCAGCTTTGTAACATAAATTAGCCAGAAATTTGTATTATAAGAATGATTCTAGCAGTAGTACCCAAAACTATATTTTATACTGGAATTGTCATTGATTATATGCTATAGTGAGTACTAACAAAGGGAAAGTTGACTGCAGTGAGGAGAATTTGAAATGGATAGATGGGGTGGAAAGGATGAAGAGAAATGGACCAGTAGCAGAGTAAATTTATAGGAGTAATATTAAAGGGGAAGCTGATCGCAATTAGTTCTTCTTTGTGTAAAAATTACAATAAAATAAATACACGTGTGATCTATCTATCTGTTAAATTAAAATCACAAATTCACGTGCAAAATGTCGTTCCCTTTTTTTTCTTTAAATACATATTTCATATTGAACAAGATTGTAATTAAATAAGATTCTAGTTATTAAATTTTTCCTTAGTTGAACTAAATAACAAATCCTAAAATATAGGACTTCAAATTCAAATAAAATTTACCTTATATAATTTATTTGTTCATTTAACCATACAACATAATTATATTTCCTCTCAAGTCTCAACCATGAATCATTATTTTATATGCTATATTTAAGTTTGAATTCGCTGGCAGATATCTGTTTGCAGATAGTCAAGTTCAAGTTTTCTTATTAAAAATGAGGTTCAAGTTTGGAGGAACTAATATTTCTATATATTTTCTTTTTTTGCATAATGTAGAGCTTCAAGTATTTTTTTTACTTAGATATAATTTAGTACAACAAGCTCCAAAAAGGTCTTACACAAGCGCACAAACCCACCATGTAAATAAATGAATCAAGAATATTCAAGAATATTATAGCATACAAAGAAAAATTAAATCATATTTTTATTGCATATATATTTTAAAAACATTTGTTAGAACTTAGTCGTATTATATTATGAACGTTGGTGCTATTAAAGTGTCCATGAAGTACATGCCTAAGCATATATATAATATGATTGAATACTATATAGGATCACGATTTTTATAGCATATTTAAACATTAACCTTTTGGAAAATGCATGTCTCAGCGATTTAGACTCAACTTCCATCTTATTAGTCATTCTTAAAATAATTAATACCCACCTTACACATGGGTAAGACAAGATTTATTTTTAATAAAATTCCTATGTGATTCCTAAGGCATGAGCAGGATAAAGATATAAGTTTTAGTATTTCATAAAATAAGTAAATGCGGGTAAAGAATTTTTAGTTATTGGTAAACTATCATACATGAATTTTATGTAAAGTTGAGCGACATTTATACATTTTAATTGAACAATACTCCAATAATATTTTTTGTACAAAGAAGCAAGTACTATAACAAACCGGAGAAAGAACCATTACAGTAGATCTAAACCCTTAAAGATGATTAACATTTATTATTTTGGAACTTATAATTATCTATTAACTTTGTTTTATATCACAAATGCATCTTTTGAAATTATTTATGTTATTTATCTTTTGAACTTATAATTATCTTTTGAACTTTGTTTCATCTAATTAGTCAATTTATCAATATCTAATACCTGCCTTATACATGGTAAGATAAGATTTATTTTAAATAAAATTCTTATGTGATTCCAAAGACATGACCAGGTAGTTGAGTCTTTCCTTACTTCGTACCTTTGTAAGGCTAGTCTGGTAGGGCTTTTGTCGATGTCAGCTAATGACAATATTGTGTCTTACTATTCTTTTGTTTTTCATAGTGTCGTGTCTATGTACTGTTTATCCAGAGACATAACTGAACCCATAGCTTTCGCTCTTATCCTGTATTTTTGCCCAAAAAATCATTAAATATATACAAATAATAAATTTTGAACCCATTAAATTAGATGAGATGTAGTTGAATTGCGAATCTGAATCCATAAAGTTTAAATCTCGGATCCGCCTTTGTGTCTATCGCTTTGGCTTTGCATCTACTTTCTCATTTTTCATGATGTTATTTTTCCTATGGTTTCTATTGGTGGTATTGATATTATCTCTTTTCGTCTTCTTGAGCCGAGGGTCTTTCGGAAACAGTCTCTCTATTCCCTCGGAGTAAGGATAAGGTCTGCGTACACACTATCCTCCCCAGACTCCGCTAGTAAAATTTTACTGGGCCATTGTTGTTGTTGTTGCAGGTAAAGAATTTTTAGTTATTGGTAAACTATCATAAATTTTATGTAAAGTTAAACAACCTTTGTACCTTTTAATCAAACGGTACTCTTTTAATATTTTTGTACAAAGAAACAGGTACTAGAACAAACTAGAAGAAGGACCATTAGAGCAGATCTAAGCTCTAAAACATGATTAATTAATATTTATTATTTTGGAAATTAAGATTATTTACTAATTTCGTTTTATAACACAAATGTATCTTTTAAATATTATGTATGTTATTTTTTTAGAAAATTGATTTTCATTAATTGTGATAGTAGATTAGTTGCTATTTATTGTGTAATTAATGCATAGAGCTTAAACTCATCAATTAGCAAGTGAAATTAACTTTAATTGTCTGATGCATGCTTAGACTTTTTTTGCCCTCTAGCAGAATCTTTCTATGCAATATGAGAATTGCTCTCTATATGGGATTCAGGGACGCAGCCATAGTGTTTGTTGCGGGTTCGGCCGAACTAGTAATTTTTGTTCAAATTCTATATTTATATTAAGAAATCTAATAAATACGTATAAATTATTAATTTAGAACTCAGTGACTTAAAAGGATTATAATCTCGAATTCATAAGGTTCAAATTCTAACTTCGCCTATGATAGGAGTTGGGATTTTCCGTCTATAGTTAACAAAGTTTGGTAGACTAGGGTGTTGGTGACCGCCTAACTAGTTTATGTTTCTCTTTGAAAAACTTAATTATATGGCTTCTGGCTTCTTTTTGAAGAATCTCACCCCACCTCCTCTTTCTTCCGGTTAAAGAAATAGACTTTGAGCTTAACTCAACCTTAAAAATTGTTAGATATTCTGAATTTATAAGTGACTAAAACAGAAAAAATAAATTAAAAGAAATTGGCAGTATTATGTCCCGAGCCCACAAATTCCTTGTGTGTCCTTAAAGAATCTTATCCCATCATTGTTGCTCAAGGTTTACGGATAAATTCTCCCAGGATAGAACGGAACTTTTAACTTAGCGGTAGTGGCACTTCAAACCACTAAGTTATCAGCAAACTCAAAATTATGGTGTAAATCACACGACCGACTTACTTTGTTTTGAAAGTAATGATGCAGAAAGAAAAAGGAGATGAAGCATAAGATCTCAAGATAAAAAAATTCTGAAGGAATGATTGCTTATTTATAGCCAACGAATTTCTGGATTGAAAGGGTGTGAAAGTGGATGTTCACACTGCAGGTGGCTATTCGTGAAATGCAGCCTCTCTGGTAGCTGTTTAACGCGGGAATATTTAAATAAAGTTAAAGACGGAAATTAATTAATTTATCGTTACAAATAACGGTCGCTCAAAATATTAATATCTAATTAATTAATTTCATTTTATTGGTCCAAAAAATTAAGTCAATCAATCATATCAATTGACCGAATCCGAATCCGAATCTGCAAGCGACGACGATGACGGCGCGAGGCCCCTTCCTCTTAGCTCCTTTTAAGAGCTTAAGGAAGTATTTCTATATTTAAACCCAACAAAATACTTGTCTTTAACTAATGAGGGACAAAGTGCAAAAGCCAAAGTTGCCTTTTCACCTTCTTTCCTCATTTTCCATTCACACTACCACACTTCAACCCCAACAATCCCCCACATGAATGGGGAATGATGAACACGCATGAAATTTTTTGTGTGATTCGCAACTAAGGATTAATTGCATCGGGATAAGTATGTTTCCCTTAGAATTATCCGTAGTGAGCATATATCGGATATACTCTGTCAATCGGTAGATTTGATATCTTGGAACCGTCGAGCTTTAGTGTACACCTAGACAAAATATGTCACACAATTAATCCTTATCCATCTTTTGGTTCTCATTGTTGTGTTCGTTTTAGCCATGAACACCGCATGGTTTCATAAGTGCGTAGAGAACTGGCCTTACAACAATCTCTTTGAAGCGGCTTACACTTCACACTTATATAGGTGATTCCTAAGCGTGTTATCCCGTAGATACACTATTTAATATACCACATATCAAACTTAGAAATCATTAAAAAGTCCTAATGTTTTATCCTTGGTACTGAACATTGTCTGCATCACGATAATGGACCAAAATTTTATTTGACAATGTTGGACCGTCACTAATGACTTTGCTTGATCTCCTTGAACCTAGATCTTGGGATCTCCAGTCTTCTAGATAGAGTTACTGCTATGGTGACTTGTCCTCGGCCATAGTCCCATTCCCTTTGATGACTTCTCAACCGCCTCTCTAGATAGGCCTTTTGTAAGCGGATCTGATACATTATCTTTTGACTTTACATAGTCAATTGTGATAATTCCACTAGAGAGTAATTGTCTAACAGTATTATGCCTTCGTCGAATGTGACGATATTTCCTATTATACATAATGCTCCCAGCCCTTCCTATTGCTGCTTGACTATCGCAATGTATGCATACAGGTGCCAAAAGTTTGGGCCAAAAAGGAATGTCTTCTAAGAAATTCCGGAGCCATTCAGCTTCTTTACTGGCCTTGTCTAAAGCTATAAACTCAGACTCCATTGTAGGGCGAGCGATGCATGTCTGTTTGGATGACGTCCAAGACACTACTCATCCACCAATGGTAAAAACGTATCCACTTGTGGATTTTGTTTCCGTTGATCCGGTGATCCAATTTAGATCACTATATCCCTCAATAACTGCGGGATAATTATTGTAATGCAATGTATAGTCTTGAGTATATTTCAAATATCCCAAAACTCATTTCATTGCTATCCAATGAGCATGGTTGGGATTACTTGTGTATCGATTAAGCTTACTTATTGCACAAGCTATATCAGGTCGTGTACAAGTAATAATGTATATCAAACTTCCCAACACTCGAGCTTATTCCAATTGAGATTTGCTTTCACCTTTATTCTTTACAAGAATATGGTTTAAATCAATTGGCATTTTCGCTTCTTTAAAGTCCAAACATTTGAACTTTTCAAGAACAATTTTAATATGATGAGATTGAGACAAAGCTAGACCTTGAGGAGTCTGTAGGATCTTAATTCCTAAAATTAAATCGGCAACTCCTAAGTCTTTCATATCAAACTTACTAGTAAGCATGCGCTTAGTAGCATTTATGTTAGCAATATCGTTACTCATTATCAACATATCATCCACATATAAACAAACAATGACTATTTGATTTGGAGTATTCTTAATTTAAACACATTTGTCACACTCATTGATCTTGAAACCATTTGACAATATTGTTTGGTCAAATTTCGCATGCCATTGTTTTGGTGCTTGTTTTAGTCCGTAAAGTGACTTAACAAGTCGACAAAACTTCTTTTCTTTTCCGGGAACTACAAACCCTTCAGGTTGTTCCATAAAGATTTCTTCCTCTAAATCCCCATTTAAGAAGGTCGTCTTTACATCCATCTGATGGATTTGAAGGCCATATATGGCGGCTAACGCTATTAACACCCGGATGGATGTAATCCTTGTTATCGGCGAGTATGTGTCAAAGTAATCAAGACCTTCTCGTTGTCTAAACCCTTTAACAACTAATCTTGCCTTATATTTGTCAATAGTACCATCAGCTTTCATTTTCCTTTTGAAAATCTATTTAGAACCCAAAGGTTTATTTCCCGGAGGTAGATCAACCAATTCCCAAGTATGATTACATATGGATTCTATCTCACTATTGACTGCCTCTTTCCAATATTGTGCTTCCGAGGAAGACATTGCTTCTTTGAATTGAGGCTCATTTTCCAATAAGAATGCTAGAAAATCTGGTTCAAAGGAAGTAGTTATCCTTTGACGTTTACTACGTTTTGGATTTTCCTCATCAAACGTACTTTCCTTTGCTTCTTCCTGAGGTCGCTTAGATTTTTCATTAGATGACTCACATTCCATTTTATACGGATAAATATTCTCAAAAAATTCAGCATTATCCGATTCAATTACCGTATTAATATGAATGTCGGGATTTTCTGATTTATGAACCAAAAACCGATATGCCTTACTATTTGTTGCATATCCTACGAAAACACAATCAATGGTTTTTTGTTCAATTTTTACCCTTTTGGGTTTAGGAACTTACACTTTAGCCAAACACCCCCACACTTTAAAATATTTTAAGTTGGGTTTCCTTCCTTTCCATTTTTCATATGGAATGGATTGTATTTTTCTATGGGGAACTCTATTCAGTAGTTGATTAGCTGTAAGAATAGCTTCACCCCACAAGTTCTGAGGTAAACCAGAACTTATTAATAAGGCGTTCATCATCTCCTTTAACGTTCTATTCTTTCTTTCCGCAATTTCATTAGATTGCGGTGAGTAAAGGGCAGTTATTTAGTGAATAATGCCATTTTCCAAACATATTTCTTCAAAAGGAGATACATATTCGCCACCTCTATCACTTCTTATCATTTTGATCTTTTTGTTTAATTGCGTTTCATCTTCATTTTTGTATTGCTTGAATGCATCTATTGCTTTATCTTTACTATTAAGTAAGTAAATATAGCAATATCTAGTACTGTCGTCAATAAAAGTTATGAAATACTTTTTTCCACTGCGAGATGGTATTGACTTTATGTCGCAAATATCCGTGTGAATTAAGTCTAAAGGATTTGAATTCCTTTCAACTGACTTATAAGGATGCTTAAAATACTTTGATTCCACACACATTTGACATTTCGAGTTATTGCATTCAAACTTAGGTAATACTTCCAAATTAATCATTTTTCGCAAAGTTTTGAAGTTGACATGGCCTAAACGTTCATGCCATAAATTATTTGACTCAAGAAAGTACGAAGAAGCTGAAATTTTATTCATATCAATGGCAATTACATTGAGTTTAAAAAGGCCCTTAATCAGGTAACCTTTTCCTACATACATTTCATTCTTACTAACTACAACCTTGTCGGAAACAAAAACACACTTAAAGCCATTCTTGACTAGAAGTGATATCGAGACTAAATTCTTCCGCATTTCAGGAACATGAAGAACATCTTTTAGAGTCACAATCTTTCCCGAAGTCATCTTCAAAGCCACCTTGCCCGTTCCTTCAATTTTTGCAGTAGCGGAGTTTGCCATAAATACTGTCTCATTGGGTCCAGCGAGAGCATAAGAAGTAAACAACTCCTTGTTAGCACAAACATGTCGAGTTTCTCCTGAATCAATCCACCATTCTCTAGGATTTCTGACTAGGTTGCATTCTGAAAACATGACACATAGGTCGTCTATTTCATCATTCTTCTTAATCATGTTTGCTTTACTTTTCTTCTTGTCCTTCTTTGGTGCATGACATTCAGTAGCCTTGTGTGCAACCTTTCCACAGTTGTGGCAATTGCCTTTAAACCTCTTCTTGCTTGGATAATTCTTTGATCCAGACGGCTTCTTTCTCTTTTACTCGTTGAAGCTTCTTCAACAATAATTGCACCCATTATTGTTGAACTTCCACGAGATTCCTTCTCAGTAGCCTTGTTGTCCTCTTCAATCCGTAGACGAACAATAAGGTCTTCAAGCGTCATCTCCTTGTGCTTATATTTCAAGTAATTCTTAAAGTCCTTCCACAGCGGAGACAACTTTTTAATAAATGCCGCAACTTGAAACGCTTCATTTATGACCATACCTTCAATCATAAATTTATAATTAGTAATATAATTAATATCTTGAATAAAAATATTGATCGTTTCATACCTTCACCAAGGAGGTCATGAATAATAACTTGCAATTCTTGGACTTGCGCTATGACAGATTTACCGTCAATCATTTTGAAATCCAGAAATTTGGCGGCCACAAACTTTTTTTAGTCCAGCATCTCCAGTCTTGTACTTCTTTTCAAGAGCATTCTATAATTTTCTTGATGTTTTCATGACGCTATAAACGTTGTACAGGCCATCTTCTAGTCCACTTAAAATGTAATTTTTGCACAGGAAATCAGAGTGCTTCCAAGCCTCAGTAACAAGGAAGCGCTCGTTGTCAGGGGTTCCTTCAGGCACGACTGGAACATCCTCTTGAATGAACCTTTGCAGACTTAGAGTGGTTAGATAAAAAAAATCTTTTGTTGCCATCTCTTAAAGTCATGATGAGTGGTGATTTTACCACTCAATCTAGTCTTTTTTCCTTAGCTTTTATGTCCTTTAACTATAATATGAGGTCATTTATGGTGTGTATTGTTAGATTTTCAGGAAAATGATGCCAAGAAGTGATTTGATTTCAATTGGAGTGGAATTGAGCAAAAAGGGTGGAAACATGCAAAAACTCCCCAGTGATTCCGCATCTGCGGAAGAATGGTCGCAAAAGCGACCCCGCTTCTGCGAGAAAATGACCGCTTCTGTGGAAATGGCTGAGCATGCAAGAAACCGCATCTGCAGTTATAATGTCGCTTCTGCGGTGGCGCATATACACCTTTTGCACCGCATCTACGATTATAGAGTTGTACAAGGCCCCTGCATCTGCGAGTGGATTTCCGCTTCTGCGGTAGCGCATCTGTGCTTTTGGGGTCCGCATCTGTGGTACCAAGCATATCTCTATATGCCACTTCTGCGATAAGGAATTCGCATCTACGGAACCGCATCTACGTGAATTGTTCCGCAGATACGGTGGACAAGCATCAGATCTGGGCAGATCAGTCAATTCACATCTTCTCAACCCCAAGCCATTTTTATACTCGTCCAAGCAGATATCTTAGGAATCTTTGGAATATTTTCAGTTCTTAGGGCTTGAGAGAATAAGGTTGGAAGCTAGGTCTTTGCACACACACTTTGGTTTTGAAGATTTGATGCTTGTGGTTAAGATTTTCTTACCCATGTATGTTGCTCTCTTCATTTCCTTACTTTGTATTGTATATCTAAGTGTGTAGTATTTTATCCAACACTTGAATCTTGTTTATGAAAATATTCTTGTTTAAAGTGTGGATTAAATACCTTGTTGTACTTATGTATTGAATGAACACTAGTATGAGTAGTGAACCGGGTAATCTAAGGTTTTAGGTGAAATCGTTGTGGATGAACTTGTTGTTATATTAATATAGTTTTGAGTTGGTTGTTAATCTCTATTTGTTCAACTACGTTTTGATTTTGGTTAGTTGAAAGGATCCTCAATTAGTCGTGCCTATTTATTATGTATCTGCTTGAGAGAGACTGCATATTTAGGTAATTGTTTGAACAACAACACTCCCGGAGTATAGGCGAGAGTCATAACCGAGGGTTTAGAGGTTGGAGTAGAGATAACGATACCTCAGGTGCGATCTAAGTGAACTGTAATGCAAATATAGCTAGCGTAGCTTGAGAGAGTGCGTCTAGTAAATTATCATAATTACTTGAGAGATAGTTATGATAGCTGGAGAGTTCATGATCGATAGAGACAACTAAATCATAGCTATAAGAAACATACGACTAAGGAAATCAACAACGGGGGATTAATTAGCATAAACTAGCTAATATTTGTAAAGTCATGAAATACATTGGATCGTTACTCGAGTGTAATACCGATGCAACCATACTTGTAGCCATTGATCATTTTAATTGCTTTCTAGGTTAGTTTATATTTTCACATTTAGATATAAATATTTTCCAAACCATATTCTAAGCATTTGGCATTGCGCGATAAGTGATAATTTTCTTACATTCCTAATCGCCTACATATTGTTCTCTGTGGGATTCGACCCCGACTCATAGTTGGATAAATTATATTGCATGTGACCGTGACCATTTACTTTTTAGTAGTGGATTTGGACGACATCAATTTTGGCGCCGTTGCCGGGGAACAATTTGGCGTAATTTAGGTTGTTTGAGAAGTAAGCGTAAGTGCTTGATTCCAAACTTGTGAATATTTGTGTAATTATTTTTTTTTACCTTGGTCTATTTTTATTGTTTATTTCTTGTTTATTTTCTTAGTTTTGAAAAATGGCATCATATAATGAAAATTGGTCGGATGGTAGTTGTTCATACTTTGATGACCCTTGTCCTTATTGTGGAGGACCACACTCATGACAAAATTGTTTAAATTCTCCTGGGGGTGGATTGTGCGCACAATCTCAAACCCATGAGTGGAGTATTTGTGATAAGTGTGGTTTTCAAAATGGTCATTGGGATGATTGTGCTTATTTGTCCTTCCCTTCCCCAAGCCCCCGCTATGATGATTCTACTTTTTGTGATGAAAATTATAGGGCTATGGAAGTTGAAGAAGTTGAGCATGGCCAAAATGGAGAGTTCAAGCTCATGTTAGAATGCCTACTTGAAGGAGGAAACAAAGAACAAAGTACCTTGGGGGAGCTTTTGGAGAATAGTCTCCAAAATGACTTGGCACTTGAAAGGTTGAATGTGCAAATGGAGGAAATGCTTGAAGCTTTAGAGGTCCAAAAATCCTCGGAAGTTAATGATAGCCAAGAATTTTCCGTAGATGTGGAAGCTGAAAATCCTCCCTTGGCACTTGAACAAAACCAAGAAGAACTCGCAATTGCTCAAAATGAGAAGATGATGCTCATGTTGGAGACCATTCTTGAAAATAAGGAGAAGCACAACTTTGCACTCGAGGACTGGAAACAAGGTTTGGCTCACAATGATGAACATATCCGCACTTTTGAGGATCAAATGCAAATATTGGTTAAGGCTCACTATGCCCACCAACTTAAGAGTGTGGAAGGAAGCCAAGAAAAGTCCAATTCCGAGGAAGAAAGTGAGCTTTACTTTGAGGATTCAAGAATTGAACATCCGCTAACCGACCCTGTGATTGTTAATAATGCCAAGAAAAATATGGAATTAGAGTCAACCGGTGTAAATGAAAATGTGGTTGAAATTGACTCTAATCCGGGGAAAGAAGAGGTTGTCAAAATCCGAGGAAAATTGCAAAGTGATGGTTTGAAGTCACATTCCAAGTATTTTTCAACATTGGAATTGTGTGGTGATATAATAATTGAATTGCACGGGTCAATGAGGGATTACAAGGAGGAAAGGCAACAATCATACATTTTACAGTTTGAGGAAGCAAGAAAGCAAAATGACATTCCTCACATGAGAGCCAAGAAGTGCAAAATGAAGAACTTAAGGATTGGCTTGATCATCGACTTACCACCCCCCATCGCTCGTGGTCACAAGCTTGATTCCAAGCTAGGTGCCCAGTTCATATCATCCAAGTGGCGAGAAAACTGGTAACGTTGTTTGCGTCGTGCCACGACGTTAAAATACGGCGCTTGGTGGGAGGCAACCCATTGTTTTCGAAATTTTTGGCCATTTTTAAAATCTTCCTTTTTAGAATAGCTTAGAATAATATTTGTAACTAATCTGCCAAGTTTAGATCTTTTGGAGTTGATTTGAGCAGGTCGGAGTGGTCCGGAGGGCCAAAACCAATTGCTGCAGAATTTGTGTATCAATCTTTTGGCGTTACCACATCTGCGGATTTTTGACTGCAGATGCGTTAACGCATAAGCGATTTTACAATCGCAGAGGTGGCAATCCTCGCAGAAGCGGCTATCTGGACGCAGCAGCGGCGACGCAGATGCGACAAAAGATCCGCAGATGCGGAAATCGAGCAGGTCTTAAAATTAGACAAACATTTTAGAAACCTCATTTGCCTAGGTAATGTTTTCCCCCAGCCCTAAAAAAAATTCCCCATCTCTAACATACTCCAAATCATCCATCACGTGTGAATTCTACTGCACTCGACTCAGGTAATTTCCTCTGAACCCTCATCTACTTCTCTTCTCTTTTCCTTCTTTTTCTTCTTCTTCATTGCCAACAACCCAAAATTTTTTTGTTTTATTTTATTTTGATGTGTTCATTTTTTTTACGATTTCACGTCTGTTAGTTTTAGGAAGTGAGGGATATTGGTTGAGAGATTCATGAGTGTGCTGCTGCTGTTGAAACAAATGTGTGGGAAATCTGAGTACCCAATTTGTAAAAAGAAGAGGTCATTTTTCAAGTGCTTGCAAGATGTTCGACAAATTATTTAAAAGAAAATCTCTTGCTAAACACCGTAAAATCAGTCTCAATAGAACTATAATCTCATGTACTGCACTAATTTAGAAGTTTTGAGTATAAATTAGATGCCAAAATTGTGTTTGAGAACCAAAAAAATTTTAAAATAAATCTGGGCAGTTGAAGAACTTGACGAAATCCGCAGATGCGGTCAAAACTTTCGCAGATGCGGTATCACACCTGCGAGGATTTTACCGCAGGTGCGATTTCAGGTAACTTGGGCAAAAAACCGCAGATGCGGTCAAATTGTCGCAGAAGCGGAACTGCTTCTGCGGTCTCTATTCCGCAGATGCGAAAACTGGGCAGAAATGCAAATTCCAGTGGCTTTGCAATAGTGCCTTCCCGGGCCCATTCAATCTGATTTTTTTTGGCTTGATTGTAGTGTTTTGGATTGCTTAACATAATTCTATTACCCGACTGACTTTGTTTTAATTTTATGTAGGTGCTTCGAGTTAAAATGGACCCAAACATGAGCGGACAACAACATGAAATTGAAGAAGAAATTGAGGAACCATATGATGAATCACGCTTCATGTTAGCTGCATGTGAGCGTCGATATTTGAACGACCTCGTAAATAAAAGGATAGTGCTTAAAAAGGGCATCAATGAAGAAAAATTGGCCGAGAAGCTCCCAGATTTCCATGCCCATCTCCATACATCCGGATGGTCGTGCTTCATTCCCACTCCATGCAAAGCTAATGAGGAGTGGGTTCGTGAATTCTATTCCAACCTTAGGCGCACAGATTTTGCAAGCCCACAAATCGTCGTCGGAGGAAAATTGGTGAGGTTTGGGATAGAACAAATAAATGACACTCTTGGGATTCTCAACTATCCAGTGGAGTCGGTGCAAGAGAAAGATCATTGTGAAAATGGGGAATGGCTTATCTCCAAACTCTACCCTCCTAGCCTGAGAGCCAAATGGGGGTAACCGGAGAAAAGGGTTGAAATCAATTGACTTCACTGCTGAAGCAAAAATGTGGTTGTACATCATATGCAACCGGGTGTCTCCTTGTGGGAACGTCTCAGATGTCTCCTATACAAGGGCTTTGATTATTGCATGCCTCCTGACAGCATTCCTGTGAATATCGTTCACTACATCCTGCAGGAGATGAAGGGATATTTGCAAGACAAGGAAGCAGGGATGATGTTCCCTTCATTGATCACCCAGCTATGCATGAGAGCAGAGGTTGAGCTGCGTAACACCGATCGATGGCTACCAACTGATAAACCTTTTCATCCACTGACAGTGACAGGAGGGGGTAGTGCAGTCAAGAGCAAGAAAAGGAAGGTCACCACCAAGGCTGCTGGTTTAGAGTCATCTTCACAGGCAGTTGCGCCTGAGGGACCATTCGGGGTGCTAAACTCCGAGCTTGCATCTATTCGGGAGTTAGTATCACAGCTTCCGAGTGGGCCTTCATCCTCCCAGCCTGGGCCTTCATACTTCTCCAGGGACGAAATGCAAAGTTACTTAGATGCGCAGCACAGTTAGAAAGATTCTCTTGAGAAGATGGCAGCATCAGTGACCAGACTTGAGGGAGTATACGGTACCTTGGCAAAGGCACATGTAGACCTCCAGTCAGACTTTGAGAAGGAGAAGAAGAAGAACAAGAAGAAGGGCAAATTCATGATAAAAATGTGGAGAGGCATAAAGGCCATCTTCAAATGGGGAAACCCAGGCAAGAAGATACCAGTGGCGGCCAAAGATGATAGCGAGGAGTATTCCTTCATGTCAGAGACTGCTGGTGATGATGGTGATGATGATGATGCTGAGGAGACTGATAGTGATGAGGTCACGAGCGATGTACAACATTGATCTTCCGTTCTCCCTTAATCTGCAGACCTCAGGGAGACCCTCAAACTGTTTATGCTTTATATTTGATATTGTGCAGTGAGGACACTGCAATGTTTTTAGTTGGGGGTGGCTGTAGGAGTATACTTATTCATACTTTGATATTGGTGTGCCCTTGCCAGGCTAATTTTGTTACTATGGATATTGTGTGCCCTCGCTGGGCTTACTATTATACTGTTGTGGATATTGTGTGCCCTTGCCGGGCTATTTTATGCAGCAGGTGCTCTTGCCGAGCTTGGTGGGATTAGTCTATTTCTATTTTTCTTTCATTATTTATTTTCCTGGAAACAGCCTCTCTGCCCCTCGGGGTAGAGGTAAGGTCTGCGTACATATTACCCTCTCATACCCTACTTGTGGGATTACACTGGGTTGTTGTTGTTGTTGTTGTTGTTGTTTAGTAGATTGTTGTTATTAGTATAAGTGCTTTTATTTTAGTATCTTTTTTTTAGTAGTTTTATTTTCTTTTATGCTTATTTCCTTAAGTACTATTTCCTTGGGTTTTCTTCATGCTATGGTTCTTTCCCAAGGAACATTTTTGAAGTGAACCGGGTGACTTTTTCCTATGATAGATGGCGTGACAACTTTCTTAAGGGAATTAGTCCTGTTTTGCTAAGAGGAGACTTTTGGATTATTTGGTACTAATAAAAATAGTCTCTTGAATGTAAAATATGAATCAAGAATACCCCTCTGAATTTTGATGTTGAACTAAAACGAGTAAGTTACATGGTGAAGAATAATTTTTGTGATAAATTTTTGGCTCTTTTAGTGACTCTTTGTACACTAGTTTGAATAATATTACTCTAGATGCTATCCATCTTGATTAATTCATGTACCATGTGTGTTAGTGTTTGTACAAATAAATCTTGTGTTTACTTCTATCTTCTAGAATTGCCCGGTTAGTCTTTCAACGCTAATGATAGTATGTTGGTTGGAGGGATGAGCTTAGGCATTCTTTGTTTGATTTGCAAAACCTCTTTAGCCTTTCAAGCCTACCTTTGTATAAATAATATCACTAGCACCCTATTTGAGTCTTTAAACCTTTTTCTTTGGCCAACTCATTACAAACCTATCCCCTTTTGTAAAATAATTCCTTATTTTGAACCCGTCCCTCCTTGAACATTGAGAATGAGGCTAAAAGCCTAAGTTGGGAGTGTGATGTCAGAGTGGAAAGTGGTAAGGTTGTACATTGAGTATATGGTCATATACCTCAAAGTTTGTGTATTAAATTATTCAAGCTCCAAAAGAAAAATTGGTATATAAAAAAAAGGGGAACATTTGTATGTATATAAATTATGGGGCCTTGAAGAAAATTAGAAGAGGTATTTAAGGTGGTTCTGCATTGAGAACTAGATGTCAATGAGGCTATGTGATTTGAAGAGAAACAAAGTGCAAAAGAATGAAAAATGTGAGTAGTGTTCAAGGAGGGTGAAGTTACTTGTATCAAAATGCTTATCCGACCCTTCCCTAAACCTACATTACAAGTTTAAAAAGTTCTTATGAGACCTCCAACCGAACATTCTTGAATAGGCGATGAATTAAAATAAGGGCAAGTTTATGGTATGAGATGCTGTAACACTTGAAATTCTTTGTGAGAGTGAGTGTTTGTGTAAATTTGTCCCCGATGTTGTATTGTAAATATAGTGATTTTGGGACTTTCTTTCTTGTGAGGGCACATGAATTAGGAAGGATTGGTGAAATTGAGTAAGTTGAGCATATGTAGAGGACTAGTGCTTTTGAGTCACTTCTTGAGGCTTATTCTTGTCACTTGATTATTTTTAAATCCATTGCACATTCTTGAAGTTGCTTTTAAATGAGGGAGTCATTCGGAAAAGATACACATGCTTGAGCCTAATTATTAGTACCAACCAAATCCATAAGTATGGTTCTTAAATTGGGGAATGTGATATGTAAATGATAGCAATACCACTAGTGTTTTACGTGGTAAATCCTCATTGAATTGTTGGTTTTGATTTGCTTGAGGACAAGCAAAAGCTTTAAGCTGGGGGTGTTGATGAGTGGTGATTTTACCACTCAATCCAGTCTCTTTTCCTTAGCTTTTATGTCATTTAACTATAATATGAGATCATTTATGGTGTGTATTGTTAGATTTTCAGGAAAATGATGCCAGGAAGTGATTTGATTTCAATTGGAGTGGAATTGAGCAAAAGGGTGGAAACATGCAAAAACTCCCCAGTGATTCCGCATCAACGGAAGGATGGTCACAGAAGCGACCCCGAATCTGTGAGAAAATGACCGTTTCTGTGGAAATGGCTGAGCATGCAAGAAACCGCATTTGCGGTTATAATGTCGCTTCTGCAGTGGCGCATCTGCGCCTTTTGCACCGCATCTGCGATTATAGAGTTGTACAGGGACCCCGTATCTGCGAGTAGATTTCCGCTTCTGCGGTAGCGCATCTGCACTTTTGGGGTCCGCATCTGCGGTACCAAGCATATCTCTATACGCCGCTTCTGTGATAAGGAATCCGCATCTGCGGAACTGCATCTGCATGAATTGTTTTGTAGATGTGGTGGACAGGCATCAAATCTGGGAAGATTAGTCAATTCACATTTTCTCAACCCCAAACCATTTTTATACTCGTCCAAGCATATATCTTAGGGATCTTTGGCATATTTTCAGTTCTTAGCGAGAGAACAAGGTTGGAAGCTAGGGTTTTGCACACACAATTTGGTTTTTAAGATTTGATGCTTGTGGTTAAGATTTTCTTACCCATTTATGTTGCTTTCTTCATTTCCTTGCTTTGTATTGTATATCTAAGTGTGTAGTATTTTATCCAACACTTGAATCTTGTTTATGGAAATATTCTTGTTTAAAGTGTGGATTAAATACCTTGTTGTGCTTATGTATTGATTGAACACTAGTATGAGTAGTGAACCGGGTAATCTAAGGTTTTGGGTGAAACCGTTGTGGATGAACTTGTTGTTATATTAATATAGTTTTGAGTTGGTTGTTAATCTCTATTTGTTCAACTACGTTTTGATTTTGGTTAGTTGAAAGGATCCTCAATTAGCCGTGCCTATTTATTATGTATCTGCTTGAGAGAGACTGCATATTTAGGTAATTGTTTGAACAACATCACTCCTGGAGTATAGGCGAGAGTCATAACCGAGGGTTTAGAGGTTGGAGTAGAGATAACGATACCTCAGTTGCGATCTAAGTGAACTATAATGCGAATCTAGCTAGCGTAGCTTGAGAGAGTGCGTCTAGTAAATTATCATAATTACTTGAGAGAGAATTATGATAGCTGGAGAGTTCATGATCGATAGAGACAGCTAAATCATAGCTATAAGAAACATACGACTAAGGAAATCAACAACGGGGGATTAATTAGCATAAACTAGCTCATATTTGTAAAGTCATGAAATACATTGGATCGTTCTCGAGTGTAATCCCGATGCAACCATACTTGTAGCCATTGATCATTTTAATTGCTTTCTAGGTTAGTTTATATTTTCACATTTAGATATAAATATTTTCCAAACCATATTCTAAGCATTTGGCATTGCGCAATAAGTGATAATTTTCTTACATTCCTAATCGCCTACATATTGTTCTCTGTGGGATTCGACCCCGACTCATAGTTGGGTAAATTATATTGCATGCGACCGTGACCATTTACTTTTTAGTAGTGGATTTGGACGACATCAGGTATTCCGGGAGATCCCCCTATTTTTCCGCTGGTGGCATAGCCATTGCAGGTGCAGTAGGATGGATAGGACCTGGCATCCCCGAAACTGTGTTAGCAGTAACAGTCACAGCAGGATCAATTTGTTCCTCTCCGTTAGTCATTTCTGTCAATATGACACAAACAGATTCAGTAAATGGTGAAGTGTTTAATCATTCAACCCAAGACAATACAGTGAAGAGATTATTCTTCAAACTAATTTTAACACAGTGAAGAGATTATTCTTCAAACTGATTAGGAGTAGAAAACCACGAAGGTTTTAGTCTCCTCAGTCACTTTGAAAATCAGAACAGCAAGGATATATATATAAATAAAATTCTTTCAGCTTGTTAGATATTCTGAATTTATAAGTGACTAAAACAAAAAAAATAAATGAACAGAAATTGGTAGTATTATGTCCCGAGCCCACAAATTCCTTGTGTGTCCTTAAAGAATCTTATCCTCTCATTGTTTCCCAAGGTTTACGGATAAATTCTTCCCAGGATAGAACGAAACTTTCAACTTAGCGATAGCGGCGCTTCAAACCACTAAGTTATCAGCGAACTCAAAATTATGGTGTAAATCAGACAACCGACTTACTTTGTTTTGAAAGTAATAATGCAGAAAGAAGAAGGAGATGAAGCAGAAGATTTCAAGATAAAAAAATTCTGAAGGAACAGCCTCTCTAGTGGTTGTTTAACGCGGGAATATTTAAATAAAATTAAAGACGGAAATTAATTAATTTATTGTTACAAATAATGGTCAATCAAAATATTAATATAAAATATTAATATTTAATTAATTAATTTCATTTTATTGGTCCAAAAAATTAAGTTAATCAAATCAATTGACCGAATCCGAATCCGAGCCAAGCGAGCGACGACGACGATGGCTCTGGCTTCTTTTTGAAGAATCTCACCCCACCTCCTCTTTCTTCTGGTTAAAGAAATAGACTTTGAGCTTAACTCAACCTCAAAAGCTGTTAGATATTCTGAATTTATAAGTGACTAAAACAGAAAAAATAAATGAACAGAAATTGACAATATTATGTCCCGGGCCCACAAATTCCTTGTGTGTCCTTAAAGAATCTTATCCCCTCATTGTTGCTCAAGGTTCACGATAAATCTTCCCAGGATAGAACGGAACTTTCAACTTAGCGGTAGCGGCACTTCAAACCACTAAGTTATCAGCGAACTCAAAATTATGGTGTAAATCACACGACCAATTTACTTTGTTTTGAAAGTAATGATGCAGAAAGAAGAAGGAGATGAAGCAGAAGATTTTAGGATAAAAAATTCTGAAGGAATGACTGCTTATTTATAGCCAACGAATTTCTGGATTGAAAGGTTGTGAAAGTGGTTGTTCACACTGCAGTTGGCTATTCGTGAAATGCAGCCTCTCTGGTGGCTGTTTAATGCAGGAATATTTAAATAAAATTAAAAACGGAAATTAATTAATTTATCGTTACAAATAACGATCACTCAAAATATTAATATAAAATATTAATATTTAATTAATTAATTTCATTTTATTGGTCCAAAAACTTAAGTCAATCAATCATATCAATTGACCGAATCCGAAACCGAAACGAGCGACGACGGCGACGGTGCGAGGCCCCTTCCTCTTAGCTCCTTTCAAGAGCTTAAGGAAGTGCTTCTATAAACCCAACAAAATACTTGTCTTTGACCAATGAGGGACAAAGTGCAAAAGCCAAAAATTGTCTTTTCACCTTCTTTCCTCATTTCCCATTCACACTACCACACTTCAACCCCCAACAATCCCCCACATGAATGGGGAATGATGAACATGCATGAAAATGTTTGTGTGATTTGCAAATAAGAACTAATTGCATCAGGATAAGTAGGTTTCCCTTTGAACTTTCCGTAGTGAGCATATATCGGATATACTCGGTCAATCAGTAGATTTAATATCTTTGAACCGTCGAGCTTTAGTGTATACCTAGACAAAATATGTCACACAATTAATCCTTATCCATATTTTGGTTCTCATTGTTGTGTTCATTTTAGCCATGAACACCACCTGGTTTCATAAGTACGTAGAGAACTGGCCTTACAATATTCTCTTTGAAGCGGATTACACTTCACACTTTTATAGGTGATTCCTAAGTGTATTATCCCGTAGATACACTATTTAATATACCCCATATCAAACTTAGAAATCATTAAAAAGTCCTAATGCTTTATCCTTGGTACTAAACATTGTCTGCATCACGATAATGGACCAACATTTTATTTGACAATGTTGGGCCGTCACTAATGACTATGTTTGATCTCCTTGAACCTAGATCATGGGATCTTCAGTCTTCTAGGTAGAGTTACCGCCATAGTGACTTGTCCTCGGCCATAGTCCCATTCCCTTTGATGACTTCTCAACCGCCTCTCTAGATAGGCCTTTTGTAAGCGGATCCGATACATTATCTTTTGACTTTACATAGTCAATTGTGATAATTCTACTAGAGAGTAGTTGTCTAACAGTATTATGCCTTCGTCGAATGTGACGAGATTTCCCATTATACATAACGCTCTCAGCCCTTCCTATTGTTGTTTGACTGTCGCAATGTATGCCTATAGGTTCCAAAGGTTTGGGCCAAAAAGGAATGTCTTCTAAGAAATTCCGAAGCCATTCAGCTTCTTTACCGGCCTTGTCTAAAGCTATAAACTCAGACTCCATTGTAGAGCGAGCGATGCATGTCTATTTGGACGACTTCCAAGACACTTCTCCTCCACCAATGGTAAAAATGTATCCACTTGTGGATTTTGTTTCCATAGATTCGGTGATCCAATTTGCATCACTATATACCTCAATAATTGTGGGATAATTATTGTAATGCAATACATAGTCTTGAGTATATTTCAAATATCCCAAAACTCGTTTCATTGCTATCCAATGAGCATGGTTGGGATTACTTGTGTATCGACTAAGCTTACTTATTACACAAGCTATATTAGGTCGTGTACAATTCATAATGTACATCAAACTTCCCAACACTCGAGCTTATTCCAATTGAGATTTGCTTTCACCTTTATTCTTTACAAGAATATGGTTTAAATCAATTGGCGTTTTCGCTTCTTTAAAGTCCAATCATTTGAACTTTTCAAGAACCATTTTAATATAATGAGATTGAGACAAAGCTAGACCTTGAGGAGTCTGTAGGATCTTAATTCCTAAAATTAAATCGACAACTCCTAAGTCTTTCATATCAAACTTACTAGTAAGCATGCGCTTAGTAGCATTTATGTTAGCAATGTCGTTACTCATTATCAACATATCATCCACATATAAACAAACAATGACTATTTGATTTAGAGTATTCTTAATGTAAACACATTTGTTACACTCATTGTTCTTGAAACCATTTGACAACATTGTTTGGTCAAATTTCACATGCCATTGTTTTGGTGCTTGTTTTAGTCCGTAAAGTGACTTAACAAGTCGACAAACCTTCTTTTCTTTTCCGGGAACTACAAATCCTTCAGGTTGTTCCATATAGATTTCTTCCTCTACATCCCCATTTAAGAAGGTCGTGTTTACATCCATCTGATGGATTTGAAGGCCATACACGGCGGCTAACGCTATTAACACCCGAATAGATGTAATCCTTGTTATCGGCGAGTATGTGTCAAAGTAATCAAGACCTTCTCGTTGTCTAAACCCTTTAACAACTAATCTTGCCTTATATTTGTCAATAGTACCATCAGCTTTCATTTTCCTTTTGAAAATCCATTTAGAACCCAAAGGTTTATTTCCCAAAGGTAGATCAACCAATTCCCAAGTATGATTACTTAATATGGATTCTATCTCACTACTGACTGCCTCTTTCCAATATTGTGCTTCCGAGGAAGATATTGCTTCTTTGAATTGAGGCTCATTTTCCAATAAGAATGCCAGAAAATCTGGTCCAAAGGAAGTAGCTGTCCTTTGACGTTTACTACGTCTTGGAGTTTCCTCATCAAACGTACTTTCCTTTGCTTCTTCCCTAGGTCGCTTAGATTTTTCATTAGACGACTCACATTCCATTTTATACGGATAAATATTCTCAAAAAAATCAGCATTATCCGATTCAATTACCGTATTAATATGAATGTCGGGATTTTCTAATTTATGAACCAGAAACCGATATGCCTTACTATTTGTTGCATATCCTACGAAAATACAATCAATGGTTTTTAGTCCAATTTTTACCCTTTTGGGTTTAGGAACTTGCACTTTAGCCAAACACCCCCACACTTTAAAATATTTTAGGTTGGGTTTCCTTCCTTTCCATTTTTCATATGGAATGGATTGTGTTTTGCTATGGGGAACTCGATTCAGTATTCGATTAGCTGTAAGAATAGCTTCCCCCTACAAGTTCTGAGGTAAACCAGAACTTATTAATAAGGCGTTCATCATCTCCTTTAACGTTCTATTCTTTCTTTCTGCAATTCCATTAGATTGCGGTGAGTAAGGGGCAGTTATTTGGTGAATAATGCAATTTTCCAAACATATTTCTTCAAAAGGAGATTCATATTCGCCGCCTCTATCACTTCTTATCATTTTGATCTTTTTGTTTAATTGTGTTTCAACTTCATTTTTGTATTGCTTGAATGCGTCTATTGCTTCATCTTTACTATTAAGTAAGTAAATATAGCAATATCTAGTACTATCGTCAATGAAAGTTATGAAATACTTTTTCCCACTACGAGATGGTATTGACTTCATGTCGCAAATATCCGTGTGAATTAAGTCTAAAGGATTTGAATTCCTTTCTACTGACTTATAAGGATGCTTAACATACTTTGATTCCACACATATTTGACATTTCGAGTTATTGCATTCAAACTTAGCTAATACTTCCAAATTAATCATTTTTCGCAAAGTTTTGAAGTTGACTTGGCCTAAACGTTCATGCCATAAATTATTTGACTCAAGCAAGTAAGATGAAGCTGAAATTTTATTCATATCAATGGCAATTAATTGAGTTTAAAAAGGCCCTCAGTCAGGTAACATTTTCCTACATACATTTCATTCTTACTAACTACAACCTTGTCGGAAACAAAAACACACTTAAAGCCATTCTTGACTAGAAGTGATATCGAGACTAAATTCTTCCGCATTTCAGGAACATGAAGAACATCTTTTAGAGTCACAATCTTTTCTGAAGTCATCTTCAAAGCCAGCTTTCCCGTTCCTTCAATTTTTGCTGTAGCGGAGTTTGCCATAAACACTGTCTCGTTGGGTCCAGCGAGAGCATAAGAAGTAAACAACTCCTTGTTAGCACAGACATGTCGAGTTGCTCCTGAATCAATCCACCATTCTCTAGGATTTTCGACTAGGTTGCATTCTGAAAACATGGCACATAGGTCGTCTATTTCATCATTCTTCTCCATCTATTTATACTACTTTTGTTCTGTATCTTACGGCAAAATTATGTATTTTAAAAGTTGAAAGCTTCATGTTTAGACAGAAATTACTCGGCTACTTCATCGAATAAGCACATCCTTCCACCATGATATAACATTATTTTATTAAGAAAAGAAAGTAACCATACACATTTTATTACAAAAAGAAACTTGAATACACAACGAAATGAGTAACAAACAAAACTTTTATTGGTACAAAGAATAAAGAATTTCATACTCTCATCTCACAGACAAACAACCAATCCCAAAAACCAACTGAATATGCATTGACCTTAGGAAGTAGATCAAGTGAATCGATCTTCTAAAATCTTGAACTCTTGCACTCAGCTGAAAAACCTTGAGGAAACCTCTTAGAATCAGCACAATAATTATAAACCATGTGTCTGCTTTGCACCCATCTTAGTCTATTCCTTCCCTTTCCATCAAGTTCATGAGTTTGCCATGGCTTAGCATTGTTTGCTGAATTGCTGGATTTACATGACGAGGTACCGGATAACACTGCACAACCATCGATATTGATGTTTCTGTAGTAAGCAGTGAAAGGAGCAAGTGTCCAATCTGTTTTGACTCTGCCTCCTTGTGTTGCCCACTCATCTGCATTCCATAAGCTGCAGTATACTCTCATTGCTTGGCTCTTTGGGAATGGAATGCCTATGCTTTCATGGTTGTTGTATACTCTAATGGGGCTGTTGTCCACTAAAAACCTGATTATATCAAAGAATGCATAGGTAAGATAAAATGTAAAACTAACAGAAATACAAGAACTTAGATCTAAACTTATATACATTAACAGTGTAAGTTTTTCTTGTTACACTATCAGTGTAAAATTTAATATGTTATAGAAAGTCATAGAATATGCTTTATTTTTCAGGTAACTAGTTTGACTTAGACAGTTAGTTGTATTCATCTGCTATATGGCGAATAGTGTAAAAATTTCTTGTATATTTTCAGTATGTAGAAGTTAAACTCTGGATATATAAGAAAGATATATGTAAGGGATTGTCTAACTTACACTATGCGATGAGGGTTCCAGACAATGGTGTAAGTGTGAAATGCAGCAGTTGGATCGAACCAAAGGTGGAATTGTTGTTCTTTGTTTCCTTTTCCTTGTGTATAAACATTGGTATGGATAGTGTAGGGCTGGCCAGAAACATTGCCCAAGAACTCAAAATTAATCTCATCATGTCCTTCTCCTTGTGAAGATAACTGATGAAAACAAAGAAAAGAAATCCATGAGCTCATATGACATACTATAAGAATTACTAGTACACTAGAGTTGTATTTAGTAAGAGAAACTTACAAAGAAAGTGGTGACTGTGCCAGCGGAATTTCCAGGGACAAGCTTGAGTTGCATATCAAATCTTCCGAATAAATACTCATTCTTGGACTGAAAACCAGAGCCTGAAAGTTTATCAAGAGTGAGGGCGAGGCCTCTGCCGCCTTCTTGTATTTTACCACGTCCTTCGCCCCAAGTAATCACAGCGTCTCTGTAGAAGTTACCCGCTGAGGCTGCTAATAGTTGGATGCTCATTAGTACGCTAAGCAGAAGCATTGCTGTTGAAACTTTAGAAGCCATTTTCTTAGCTGAAATTGATAAAGAGAAAAGGGAAAGAGTGTGAGGTGATGATGCACTGATTTGTAAAGGAGGGATTTTTATAGGTGAATTATGAAGCTGAACATAGTAGGAAGGATCAGACTAATGAGAGGAATTATGGGCAACTGGGGCAAGGGCTGTGAGCTGTAAACCTTAGTTAATTCAAAATTATTGGGAACAAAAGTATTGGTATACGTGTGGGGTTCTTTCTTTTTGGATGAAAATGAGATCCAATTTTCACTACCTCATCTTAATATGTCTCTTCTTTAATTGCCATTAGGATACAGCTATTGCTAACACACAAGGGTACGTTAGTATAGTTCAATAGTTTTCTTTTAGTCAAAGGTTCTCATTATACTGTTTTACAGTGACTATTAATTTGGTAAATTGAGAGTTTTGTCCCTTTTATATTTTTGTGCAAGTTTTAAGTTTTTACATTTGCTAGATTCTTATTTTATAATATCAACTTGGAGTACTCTATAAATTCTAAGTTGATACTAGCCATTTATTGTTGATTGTAGCTAGTCTTTAAAGAATTATATACACTATCTATCCTTGTAAGAAAATTTTAAACTATCTAATCACCTTTACCTCTTATTTTCAAAATTATAAATCTCATATATGTACCTGTAAATACTCTTTGGGTTACCTTATAGTATAAAAAATTCTTTACATTAATCGTGTATATATGTGTATTAGTGTATATAACTTCAGCTTATTGTATATATATTTTCAACTTTTACACGTACAGAATTTGAACTCGCTGTGCAAAACATTTAAGGAAGCATCCCAACCAACAATAATGGCTATACCAAACATTTGGAACAAAATAATTCAAGACGGTGCTTAATACAACAGAGGTCCAAAACACTTTGAAAGAAACATGAAAATAATGGAGCAATAAGTAGTGCATAACGAACTAAATTTAAACACTGTACGTAACAATTTGGTAGCCAGTCTTTTCATTGGAAGTGGATGCTAATTACTAGCTTCATAATAGCTGATGCTCAGTCAGAAGTCATGTGCCAAAAAATAATTGACCAAAGATCATAATTTCTTCCAAAATGAACATTGACAATATCTTTTTTGGGTTTTTTATTCGGTGTCCGATATTCGTATTAAAACCCGATTAATTCATATTCGCACCGAGAAATTTCACTTTGGAAGTAAACCGCTCCTTACTAAAAACGATTTCATATCCTATATCGCAAACTCCCGACCTCTTATTAAGGAAAAAAAAAAGTACTTACACTCCACCACAACGTTTGTGATGAATGTTGGTTATTGAAATTAACACTGCAGTGAAGAATTGAAGCTGACACAAGAGCTCCAATGGAGGTTCTCGAGAGTTCTACGAGAGTAGAGAGAGAGAGAGTATAAAATGAATTGTGAAATGAAACTCTACTATCTTCTCATTATTGCAAAATGTGTATATATGTACACGTATGACAGCTATACAAAATACAACTAATTGTATAACTATTACAACTAACTAGATATAGTTACATGTTGACTCAGCACAGTACAAATTGGGAACAATATAATAATTAAGTCTCTTAATACTCTTAATAGCTTTACCTAGTGATCTCACAACCAACTTGCCAAGGACAGCAGTGTGTTTAACTCCTGTGAGAGTTTTGGTGAGGACATCAGCCTATTGATCAGTAGTAGCTACATGATGGAAAGAAATCAGACCTTCCTGAAGTTTGTCCTTACAAAATGGCAATCTACTTCAATATGCTTGGTCTGCTCATGGAACACAGGGTTGTGCGCAATATGGATAGCAGATTGGCTATCACAAAAGACGTCAATGGGACTGGATTGTGGGATAGTAAGTTCTTCAAATAACCTGTTCAGCCACACTAGTTCCCCAACAACTTTCCTAAGAGACTTGTATTCAGCTTCAACAAAAGATAAGGAAATGGTCTCTTGTTTCTTGCACTTCCAGCTAATAGAACTATCTCCCACTAGAATTTAAGATAGCCAGTAACAGATCTCCTAAAATTAGGGCATGCTCCCCAGTCAGAGTCACAGTATGCAGAAATGGAACAATCAGTACTATTGGAGAAAAATATTCCTAGTGTGGGATCCTTCATGAGATATCTGAGAAGATGGAAAGTTGCAGTCAAGTGTATGTCTCTGGGTGCTTGCATGAATTGACTGAGGAGCTGCACATTGTATGATATATCTAGTTTGGTATTGGTTAAGAAGTTCAGCTTGCCTACTAATTTTCTGTAATATGTGGGATCTAACAGAAGAGTGCATTCATTGGCTTTTAGTTTTAGGGCATGACCAAAGGAAGAAGATAAGTTATTGTAGGCAAAATAATGATACTCCTTTAACAGATCTAAGGCAAACTTCCTTTGAGAAATGATAACATCATCTGGCTTGTAGAGAACTTCTAAGCCTAAAAAGTAGTGAAGTCTCCCTAGGTCTTTGATTCTGAACTGTTTATCAAGGAAGGCTTTCAAGTTGGTTATCTCCACTGGATCAGTACTAGTGATGATAACATCATCAATATACATACACAGCTATAAAGATAGTGGAGGATGAGGTCTTTTTGGAGAACAATAAATAGTCATTCTTAGAATGTTTGTACCCCATTGATGACAGGGCTTCAATTAGCTTGGCATACCACTGCCTGTTGGCTTGTTTCAGTCCATACAACGACTTGTTTAGCTTGCAAACCATCCTATGTGAGCTAGACAGATCAATCAGAAAACCTGGTGGCATCTCCATATATACTTCTTCATGCAGGTCCATGAAGGAATGCATTGTCTACATCAAGTTGGAATATACCCAAGCCTTTCTTCATAGCAACAGTAACCAAGGCTCTAACTGTTGTCATCTTGACAACATGGGAAAATGTCTCTGTATAATCAATTCCTGCTCTTTGAGTATAACCCTTCACCACTAGTCTAGCCCTAAATCTTTCAATGCTTCCATCTACTTTATGTTTGACTTTGTAAACCTACTTACAGCCTATTGCCTGTTTTCCTGCTGGTAAGGGAACTAAATCCCAAGTATGATTGGCATGAAGGACTTCAAATTCTTGTGTCATGGCTACTTGCCATGCAGGATTAAGTGATGCATCTCCATATGAGGATGGCTCACTATCATGGCAAACATTTGTCATTAAGTGCTGACTTTCAGAACACAGAGCATCATGGCTGATGTGATTATGATTGGAGAAGAGTGCATTTAAGGAAGGTGAGCATTGAGAGGTGGCAAGTTGAGTTCTATTAGGAAGGGTGTAGATATAATTTTTTAGGTAAGTAGGAGTTTTGTGTGTTCTATTGGACTTCCTGATTGTAATTGTTTCTGATTGAGTGGATGTGGGTGGATTATTACTAGCAGCCTCATATGAAGATGCATGGACAGAGCCATAAGGTAATGAGTTATTAGGTTGTGTTGAAGTGTCATTAACAGGAGAAAATTCGGGGTGTTGGTGCACACCTGGAGATATGATATCTGCAGCACCTTGAACATTAGGAAGTGGACTTTCACTTTCAATATGAGTAGGAAATGTGACTGATTTGAAGACACTATATGGGGAAACATTCTTAGAAGTTAGAGTAAAAGGAAAGACATTTTCATGAAACATAACATCTCTAGAGATGTGTATTTTTCTAGTGGCTAGGCTTAGTACTTTGTAACCCTTTGTCCCAAAAGGATAGCATATAAAGACATGTGGAGTTGTTATAGGCTCAAACTTATTCCTTTGTACCTTAGGTATAGTAGAATAACAAAGACAACCAAAGCTCCTCAAGTGAGAATAATTGGGTTTCTTGTGATACAAAAGTTCAAAAGGAC
Organism: Nicotiana tabacum; assembly: GCF_000715075.1. Taxonomy (NCBI): domain Eukaryota; kingdom Viridiplantae; phylum Streptophyta; class Magnoliopsida; order Solanales; family Solanaceae; genus Nicotiana; species Nicotiana tabacum. The sequence continues at coordinate 181,123,395 of NC_134087.1, read as the reverse complement.
ATTTGTTGTTTAGTTAGGTAGTAGGTAATATGTTAATTAAGTAGGTGGCTGTCAAAATGCATTCTCCCCAATATCTAATTGGTAATTTGGATTGAAACATAAGTGCCCTATCAGTTTTTAGGAGATATTTGTGTTTTCTCTCCACTACCCCATTTTGTTGTAGTGTGTAAGGGTAGGTTTTCTGATGAATGATGGATTGATAGAATGTGGTAGCTTCATGTCCGGTAAACTCCAGCCCACTGTCATATCTGATGATTTTTACTAAGTATTAAATTGATTTTCTCATAGTTATAAAGGCTTTGATGGCTTGTAGAGCATTGCGCTTATTGCTTAGTAAATGTGTCCAAGTGGATCTACTGAAGTCATCCACTAGTATGAGAAAGTACTTGTAGTTATCATGAGTAGTGACATGGTAAGGACCTCATATGTTAATATGCAGCAATTCAAATATTTGAGTAGAGGTACTGATTCTTTGTGGAAATAGAAGTCTGGCTTGTCTAGCCATGGGGAAAATTGAACAAATAAAGAGTTGTTTGGGTGAGAATGCACAGGTATGGAGGATATTCCTCTCATTTTGACAAAGGAAACATGACCAAGCCTATTGTGCCACAAAAGATTCACATAACACTTATCAAACATAGCTGAGAACTCATTCTTATTATTGTGAGTGAATGTATTTATATTTGGTGAATGATGATATGAATGAGTGGGACTTCTGAAGTCTTCACTATTTACACTAGTAGAAGAACAACAGTTGCAACAAGAAACTGACACATCAGTATTTGAGAAAGTACTTTTACCCTTTAGACACTTGGAACATAGGTAGTATAGTCCCTCCCTGCTACTACCAATCACCTTAGGCCTCTTCACTGAAGGGGCCTGTAATAGACATAGTGCATCAGTAAAGAGAACAATACATCTAAGATGCATTGCAAGAGAATGGACAGAGATTATATTGTATTTGAAAGAGGGAACATAGAGGACTTTGGGTAAGATGATTTCAGGACTGAGTATCACATCTCCAAATTCAAGCACTTTCACCCTATATTCATTCGGTAAACTAATCAATAAAGGATATGGTAGTGTGGTGATATTGCTAAGTGCTGATTTATTAAAGGTCATATGGTTAGATGCTCCTGAGTCTATGATCCAAAGGTCAGACTTTGATTCAAAGCATTTGCATGATAATTTTTCAAAATCAATAAAAGAGGTTCAGACCACAATACCTTCGAAGTTGATAGCACCATTAGTGATGTTGGCATTGCTGGGAGATCCTCTTGTGTTGCCTGTCTGAATGTGATGCAATAGGCTCATTATCTGCCCATATTGCTCCCTCGTTAGGTTGACATTTGGATTTTCATCATGTGGAACTAAATCATATTCCTTCTCATGAAGTAAATCAACTGGAACTCCATGTACATTTGCCACAGCTCCTTTTCCTCTATTGAACTTGTGATCCTGAGTCTGACTTGAGTTGTTACTCCGATTGAACTGTTGAGCATTAGTACGATTGAAGCTTTGATTGTTGTACGAGTTGCCTTAGGGATACCCATGTAACTTGTAGCATTTCTCCTTTGTGTGACCCGGTTTCTTGCAATAGTCATAGGTGGCTGACCCCTGTTGTTTGCAGTGTAGTGTGTTTTGAAGTTCTTAGCTCCGAATGGATTTTGATGTTGTGTAGATGTGGCATTCACATGTAGTGAAGCAGACTCGAGGTTTAGCTGATTATTTGGTATGAATTCTCTTTGTTTCTCTTCCTGTATTAGGAGGGAGAAGGCCTGTGCCAAAGATGGCAAAGATTTCATCATCAAAATACTTCCTCGCACTATTGTATAGACCTCATTTAAGCCCATCAAGAATTGAATGAGTCGTTGATCCTGTTCTTCCTTATGCATCGCTTCCTTTGACCCACATGTGCAAACACAACTGCATTGAGATTTAGCACTCAGGGTGTTTAATTCTTCCCACTGTCTCTTCATTCGAGTATAGTAGGCAGTGATATCTAATGAGCCCTGAACAAGGTCGTTGATCTCCTTTTGGATCTGATATTACTTCGCCCCATTTGTTTGATCATATCGATCTTCCAGCTCCCTCCATAGCTCGAATGAGTCATTGACATACTCGACACTGTCAGAGATCTCTTTTGCGAGAGAATTAAGAATCCAGGAAGTCACCATATCGTCGCATCTCTCCCATTGACGAAACTGAGGTAAATTGGGGTTAGGTTTCCTACATTCCCCTTTATGAATCCTAATTTGTTTTTGACTGGGTGAGCTCATAATACACTCCTTGTCCAAGATCTATGCCCAATTCCATCAAATGAAACCCGCACTAGCATTATTCCATGACTGTCCGAAGGGTGAATGTACAAAGGATTGCTCGCACCGATAGCTTGTTGGTAATTTCTGCTCGTACTTGGCGTGGTTTCCTCGTTTTGATCGACAGCCATTTGAGAAGCTCTAATCGATGAAATTGACGAATATATCAACCGATTTGGTGAGTAGATAGATCAATTTTACTGAAAATTCTTCAATCCGTATGAAAATTGTCGGTCGAAGCGACGAATCTAAAACCCTAACATATGATAGAGGAAAAGAGATTTTGAGTTACTGAAAAAGGAATTCTAGTAGACTTCGAGCAGACGTGTTCAACCGTGCTCTGATACCATATTGAGATTAACACTGCGATGAGGAAATAAAGCTGACACGGGAGCTCCAATGAAGGTTCTCGAGAGTTCTAAGAGAGAAGAGAGAGAGTATAAAATGAATTGTGAAATGAAACTCTATAAACTTCTCATTATTGCAAAATGTGTATGTATGTACACATATGACAGCTGTACAAAATACAACTAATTGTATAACTACTACAACTAACTAGATATAGTTATATGCTTACTTAGCACAGTACAATTTGGAAACAATATAATAATTAAGTCTCTCAATATTGGTCAATCTCGCATTGCCTTAATTATTCGATGTTTCTCTCATCAACGAAAATACAGTCTATATCGGCTATATCATTTGGTTTTGAGACACAATTTGAGATTATACTTTTGATCCATATTATATTGAGATTTTTTATCTCTTAAAAGTTTCACTTAATCAATATTTTACTAAAAAGTGAATTTGAAAGAAAAAAGAGTACTATATTTTAAGTTTTTTCTGAAAATATCAAATATTTTAGAACAAATATAGTTTGTAAAGACGACTAATATATGAGACCACGAGAGACCAATTTTGAACTAAAACGGAGCATAATTACATTATCATCGATTGAAGATGCATTAGGGGCAGTAAGTATCTATTTTTTATTTTTATTAAATAAGTTCTTTATCCCTATCGTAATTCTTTAGTCCACATACTTATTGACTGGCGATGTTTATAAAATATTATGTAAATTTATAAAGTGAATTTCACGTACAGAATAGTTTTTATGCTTTGACCCGAATAAATAAAAGTATACCTAGAATTTTTCAATATTCTCAGGTAATTGAAAATGAAGCCCTGCTTAGGTAATGCTTCTACGCAGAAGCTCAATTTTACCGTCTCTCCTTTTTCTTTTCTTTTTTGTTTTAAGCAATCACCTAGTTTAGCTCAACTATGCTCTTGAATTTGAGATATATCATATAAATGTCATTTGTAAGTTTGTAAGAACATAATTGGAGAAATTTTCAATGTTAAGCGGGGACGATTGAGAAATAAAAGAGTGACAAAGTTAGCAGCAAACATTACTATTTGGTTGATTTAAAGCCCGTTTGGCCGAGCAGTCAAAAACTGCTTATTCTGAAAAGTGTTTTTATTCAAAAGTACTTTTTTTAAGAAAAAAAAACTAGCAGTTTGTGTTTGATGAATTCATTTAAGAAGTATTTTTTATAATATTTGATAAGCAAATTGTATTTGGCCAATTTTTTCAAAAAACACTTTTGATTGTCAAATTATAAAAAGGACATTATTAAGATTAAGTATGTAATTATTATTATTTAAAATAGAGAAATAAATTTAAATATATTTATTAATAAGAGAATTTAATTAATTTTTTATTTTTATTCAAATAAAATATAAAACATAAAGTAAAAAATATATGTTAAACATTTTAATCAATATAAAATATTATTATACCAAAAACATTATATTGTATATCTAGTATAATAACTTGTTGTTTACATGATTATTTAAATATATCAAAATATCATTCACTATAAATTAAAAATCTACTCCGTAACAATCAATAGATATAAAAAAATTCACCATGAAATAAAGAGAAACTTCTCTTATACATGATAACATTTCTCAATAATTTTATCCCTAATTCTATTCGAAGAGGAATGGAGACGAAGAAAAGAAGAAATGACAAAAGATGAAGAAGATATGTATTTATAGTATAGAGACTATTCCAAAGCGAAATAGGAGAAGGAGGATAAAAATATTGTGAAAATATCAAATAAAAATAAAAAAGAACAAAAGAGATGGTCGAAATAAAAAAAAAAGGTTAAATTAATGAGGAAAAATTTGAAAAATATAAATTTATATTAAGGATATTTCCGTCTTGATAAATTAACTTTCTACTTCTTGGAAGAAGCTAAAAAATTTGGCTACGCAGAAAAACTGATTTTGCTGCTGTTCAAAAGCACTTTTCTGCCTTGGCCAAGCAACTCAAATTTCCGAAAATGCTTTTTTGGACAAAAAAAAAATATTTTTGGCCTTTTGGAATCGAAGCTGGCCAAACAAGCTCTTAGATAAAATGTGGTGGTTGAAATTACTACTAATGATACCGAAATGTATGTTAGACAATTAAATTGAAGATCTAGAAATTGATCTCAAATAAGTAAAAGCTGTAAATTCCAGTGGACTAAGCAATAAAATGCTAAAGCCGAGCAAACGTGTTTTTGTTGATTGGACGAAAAAATTAATTATGCCTAATCTCAAACTATCTGGGATCAACTATATAAATTCTCACTATTCATGTTTGTTCATTTAAATATGTTTCATTTAATCTTCAATAATTTGGGTTCTCCACCATTAGACGTCGGTTGGATAAATCTTGAATAATTCTGTAAACAATTAGTCATTTTTATATGATATAAAATCATGATGTTTGGTTTAATTATTTCTGGCACATGACTTCCAGTGAAGCTTCTGCAACCCACGCTGCATCCACTTGATAGTTGAGAATTATGAAGCTAACAATAATTAGAATCCGAGAATGATTAAGACTGGCTAACCCACTATTACAATTAATTATAAACTTAGTTAATTATGCACTGTTTATGCTTCAATTATTCTCATGTTTCAAAGCGTTTGGACCTCGGTCATAGTAAGCACCAAAACCGATTATTTGGTTCCAAATGTTTGGTATAGCTACTTAATTATTAGATTGAGATGCTTCCATAAGATTTGCATAGTCTAACTATTCAATTTACTTCTCCTACAGCCGTTTACACATTCTTGGATGGGCTTTATTTTTTGACCATGTCTCCATTTGGTCTTATTTATGCAAAACTCTTTCTTTAGTGAAAATAACATGGACTAGCTAATTTTCGGATTGTAATTAAAAAATAGCTAGCGTTTGCAAAATTATTGAAAAATAGTTACTATTTTAGCTGAAACACGAAAAGTTCCAGCACAATATGCTGGATTAGGGAGCCCCTGCGTATAAACTTCTAGCATATTATGTTGTAACTCCAACACATTATGAAATTCCAGTACATTATGTTGGAATCTCATGTATAAAAAATTCGAACTCCATCAAATTATACATGAATTTTTCTGGATTTTTAAATGTGTTTTTGTTCAGATTTTATCTTTACATGAAAAAGTGGCTAAATTTCGATTATTTTTAAAACTGTGGCTATTTTTAATTACCAATGGTACATAAGGCTATTTCCGGGTACCATTTCGATCCATTTGCTTATTTATTCTTCCTGGTCTTAGGCCACTGTTTAAATTTTGCCCTATTTTGAAAAATTGTGGGAGAAATTACCCATTCCGTATAGGTTATATTTGGCCCTACTTTTGCTCGTATAATTTTCAGTTGGCTCACAATATATTAGAATATAATCTAACATTTGTAATAATTTACAAAATTTTAGACCGTGATTTATTTTTGCCTCATAAGATTTTTCGTTCATTCAGAAAAGATCTTTAGTCCGCAGCTTAAAAGATCCATTTATGGTCATCTTTTAGTCTTAAGCCATAAAATACACTTTGTATTATTTTTCTTTCTCATTCTTTCAGATTTTTCTTCACCCCTTCTCTCTCTCAACGCCAGTCTTTCTCCATGAATACAACCATGATACTCCATCTCAAGAAGAATGACACCGTTACTATCAAAAAGTCAAAACAATTTTGCCTTAGATTACCATCTTCTGTGTACGTGCAAATTTTATTTCATAGGAATTACCAATTTCAGGATTCAAGTGCCCGAGTGCCAACTCGATAGCAATGTGAATTTCGAGTAAGATTTTCTTATTGTTAATCGAGACCACGGACTCCGGTGAGCCGAAGGTAAGTCGCGATATCACCAACAATAACATCGTGCTTTGAGTTTGAGGCTGGCCTAAAAAGAGGCGCGGTGGTGGATGGGGTTTCGGGTTTGGGCAAAATTGGTGGAGTTTTGGTGGGATTTGGAGGGTGTGAGTTATACGTTTGGGAAGTTGGTGTTTAGAAATCAATGTCTTATGTTTTGTATCTATGTCGAAATTTGAGATAGGGTAAATTGGGGCTGACAATGGGGGTTCGAAATTTGCTATCGACGAGAGGACATAAGAGTTATTCTTGAACAAAGACGACGGAGTTTGGGGCTGAGCAACTTGAAAAGTTTGTTACCTTTTTTTATTGTATTTCAATGTATCTCGTTGTATTCCATGTATTTCATTGTATTCACTGTCTCGCTATATTCCATGAATGTATTCATATGTTTTTTAAATTAATATAATTTATGTATTCAGATGTATTATATAATTTCTCTAAAGATTGCTATGTTTTTGGATTGTTTTTAGATTTAGAATCTTTTTTATAACTGAAAATACAAATTTTGTGTATTATAATTGAGTTTGAGTTATATTAGGAGTCTATTGTGTTAATTTATTCACTTTCCGTTTTAAAAAACAGCTGAATAGACCATGAATTGCGCTATTAACGTCACTGTATTCACAAATACATATCGTGAATACAGTCGAATACAATAATCTATCTAGCTGTAATCCCCTGTTTCACGCGTGAATACAGTCGAATACAATAATCTGTCTAGCTGTAATCCCTTGTTTCACGTCGAAAAATTCTACTGTATTCATGAATACAGTAGCTTAAATACATCGAATACGTTCTAAAAAACCTGAAAACATAGCTATAAGAAGTAATATAGTAACAGATAGCTACAACTAGCTAATAACCACAAAAACATAGTGATTTCTGAAAGTTTCTCTATAATCTAACATTTGTAATAACGTACAAAATTTTAAACCGTAATCTTCATTCTTCTCATAAGATTTTTCGTTCATTCAGAAAAAGATCTTTAGACCGTAGCTTAAAAGATCCATTAGTTGCAAAAGAAATAAAAAGAAGTAAATAGTTGATACAAAAAGGGACAGTCATAAAAATTTCACCTCCATTTGTGCAAGTTCTACGGAGTATTAGTTATTCAAGTCCATTTCTTTCCAATTTTTTTATCCAAATTTTTTAAATTTTGCAATTATGATTACTGAATTACTCTCTCCGTCTCAAATTATATATCGTGATTTCTAAAAATAGTTGTCTTAAATTATTTGTCATTTTAGAAGTTTAAGACAAAATTAATTATTATTTTTCATTTACCTTTAATATTAATTGTTGTTGAAGATGGAGATGCACATAAATAAAATAAGTATTCAATTAAGAGAGATTATATCTTATGTAAGATTTGCAAGGCACTCAGATTCTGTGAGAACTGTGCAAAATTGGCGAGAACTTGCAAGTGATTCATTTTGATAGAGAAATATATTGATTTGATTAACTTTTTTCTTATAAACTAAGGCTTCTTTCGCTTATAAGTATATCATTTTTGAGCTATTGTTGCTGTAAATCTTAACTGGGAATACTACAACAAATACACATCAACCCCAAAAATTTGGGCTGATTCTCATTATATGTGACGCTCCAATTAAATTTCATCTCAGTTTAATATTATTTAAACTAAAATTAAACAAACACCATTTTTCCACCAAAAACTTGGTCTAACGTCTAATTCAATAATTTGTTGTCATTTCCTGTTTAAAATTTTTGAAAGATACATACTTAAAAATACTTATTTTTTGTCTATAGAGAGTGCTTTTAATAACAGAGATATTAATAATTCAAATTAGGGGTGGCAGGTGGGCCTGTCCGGGCCCTAAACGGACCAAGTGGGCCGGTCTAAACGGTCTCGGTCCCGATTCTGGGCTGGTCCTTAAATAATCGGGCTTACCGGTTCCGGGCAAAACGGTCTTTTTATAGGAACCGACCTGGGATCGGGCCCATGAACTCATGGTCCCGGGCTAAACGGGCCGGGTTCGCAGGCTAAATGGGCCCAATGGCTAAATATTATTTTTTTTAAAAAAATTAAACAGAAATTAGAGACAAAAAGATGCTAAAAAAATATATAAGGCAATGCCTTGTAAATTTATAATAAAATTGTGACCTAAATATTTTAATTCAAATTTAAAGACAAAAATATTGTAAAGAGATATTCAAAGCAATGCCTTGTAATTTTATTATAGCATTAAAAAACTATGACAATATCTTTCTTAGTCTTCCTCCCCCCTAGGGAATGAGCACAACAAGGTGCTAATACCACCATTGAGAAGAAAAAGAAACTAATCAAGATGTGCCAAAATACAAGTTACATAATACATACTAATTTTTTTTCATACAGGTTGCATGGTATCTCTTACAAACTTCATAAATCCTTCAAGGTCCGAAGGAATAGCTACTTAATTATTAGATTGAGATGCTTCCATAAGATTTGCATAGTCTTAACTATTCAATTTACTTCTCCTACAGCCGTTTACACATTCTTGGATGGGCTTTATTTTTTGACCATGTCTCCATTTGGGCTTATTTATGCAAATCTCTTTTATTAGTGAAAATAGTATGGACTAGCCAATTTTCGGATTGTAATTAAAAAATAACTAGTGTTTGCAAAATTATTAAAAAATAGCTACTATTTTAGCTGAAACACGAAAAGTTCCAGCATAATATGCTGAATTATGGAGCTCCTGTCTGTAAACTTCCAGCATATTATGTTGGAACTCCAACACATTATGTTGGAACTCCAACACATTATGTTGGAATCTCATATATAAAAATTCGAACTCCAGCAAATTATACAGGAGTTTTTTTGGATTTTTAAATGCGTTTTTGTTCTAATTTTATCTTTACATGAAAAAGTGGCTTAAGCCTCTGCTACTTCCATAACATGAAAAAAAATTCATAATATTTCTCTCTCTAGAAGTTTCCTCTCTGCGCTTCATTGATGATCTTCTCCAAGCGGCGGTTACGTTTGGCGGGGAAAGAGGTTGTCAACGGCGAAGGCAAGGTTTTTGATCATTTTATTGACGAGATTTTCAATGAAAGCTGAGATGGGGTAAGTGTGAAGAGTCAACTATTGCTTGGGTAATGGACCAGGAAGAGCAAGGAAGACGCAGATACTAGTTCTAGGAAGCTCACTTACATCGAATTCATCTCCATCAACACTAGTAATCTCACAGAAATCACAAATGACGACATCGGTGGTAGCATCAGTGGTAGAAACGAATGGTAACATCTCTACTGTGAATAATTTTATGAATTCAGAAGTAGTTACGGACAATAGAATGAGTAAGGATGATAATGGAAAGAGTAAAATTCAGAATGATTGTGTGCCTTCATCTTCGAATGTAACGATCATAGAAAAAGCTCAATCAATTGTACATGCAAATGAAAATTCACAAAATTTGGAAGCTAATAAGGATCCAGTAGCTCCTGTGGGCTAATTTGTTTGCTAGGAATCGGATTGTGTGGGTTAATTTGTTTGCTAGGAATCGGATGGCATCTGATAGCCTTGCTCTGTCTTACATTCCACCGACGATAGTGGATGGGAGTGTAGTTATTCAATTAGATCCAACGGAGACGGGGAAGGAAGCTGATAAGTGGAAACATTCTCTGATAGTTGCTGTTATTGGCGAAATCCCTAGGTACAATCATATGAAGAGATTCATAAGTCAAAACTGGACTACCACATGCTCTGACTTATTTTGGCATGACAGGGGATACTACATTGCTAAATTCAAAGAGGGAGAAGATTTGAAGGAATTTCTCTATAGAGGACCTTACACGATTAGCAACAGACCTATAATCCTGAAGAGATGGTCTCCTGATGCTGAATTTGATGCAACCTTCCTTAAAGAGATACCTCTATGGGTCTCTTTCTCCAACTTGCATATGATATACTAGAGTAAGGATTCACTGAGTAGGCTAGGAAGTGCAATAGGAGTACCTTTATTTGTTGATGAATGTACAGTAAAACAATCGAGAATATCATTTGCCAGGATGTTTATTGAAGTAAACATAACTAAACCATTTCCAAATGAAGTCAAAATACAGGATCCATCATGGAAGATATACCAACATGTGGTGAGGTTTGAATGGCAACATGAATTCTGTCCAGATTGCCAACAGATGGGACATATTTGCAAACGAAATGAGGAAGTGCAAGGAAAACAGCAAAAAATGCAGAAAGCAAATGGAAGAGCCCAACAACCAGCTAAAGAATGGAGAAGTAAGGGGCTATTAACACAGAACATAAATGTGGCACAGGAAGTTGCTGAAAATACTATGACAAAAAGTATGGAAATAGTACAGGTTATGGAACAAAACAAATCTCCTAGCAGCAAGAATGGGAAAGCATTGATAGAAACACAGGATTCTACTCAGAAGAATGGGAAAGAGAATAGTTTGAAGGGGAAAAAAGCTAGTGTTACAAATTCTAGGAATGCTGTGACTGGTGTGGATTTTTCAGTTGCCACACAAAACGCATTTGGAATTATAACAGGAGGACAAGAGGATAAACAACCACCAGATAGAGGTAGTACAAATGAACAATCCAAATGACAATGCTTATGTGGAATGTAAGGGGGGAAAATCAAAGATATAAACAGAAGGAGTTAGTTAAATACATCAAAGACAAACATATTTCTCTAGCTGGATTAGTGGAGACCAGAATTAAACATCATAAAGCTTCTGTAATTGCCCCTAAGATTGTAGAACACTGGGAATTAGTGCATAACTATGATCAAGCAGCTAATGGTAGAATATGGATCCTGTTTGACAAGAACATTTGGCATGTGGATGTAGGACTAACTGATGCTTAGTTTATACATTGTAATGTGTCACGACCCCGGTTCGCCCTCCATGAATCATCGTGACGGCACCTAGTCCTCTACGACCAGGTAAGCTTAAATTGTGGAAGATAACCAAAGTGCAGAATAAAAATAAATTAAACCAGAATGAAGAGTGATAAAACAGTGTTTAAAAGTGTCGCTCGGCATATACAATATTTAACTCTCAGAAACCAATACATATCTTCAAGACCTGGAAACCCATGAATCACAAGCTAAGGATCATTACACAGTACTCTAACTTCAGAATATCTAACAAGGAAAAGACATACAGAAGGGCAAATGTTTAGAAGTTAGAATAGAAAGGGACTCCTCGGTCTGTGGACGCGGCAGATATACCTCGAAGTCGCTGGAGCAGTCGCCTCGCCTCAAGGGTGATAGGATTGAGTCGCGGTACCTGGATCTGCACATAAAAAACATGCGCAGAAGGGGCATGAGTACACCATAGCGGTACTCAGTAAGTGTCAAGCCTAACCTCTATCGGGTAGTGACGAGGAAGGTCAGGGCCCTACTGAGGTTAAATAAAATACAAAGTTTGACAGTGTAGAATAGAACAGTATAAATAAATATAGTAGTAAAAGTAACACAGGATATAAAAAGGGCAACAACAACTATTACAAAGACAAGGCAAAACACGGAAAGAAATGCGACTTAACACCAAAATAACAACCGGGGATCTCCCAAGATACCGTCTTGTAGTCCCATATGTACATATCCAATGGATCTCCTGGGATCCCATCCCGTAGTCCAACTCATAGTGCGCGGGGATCTACCGAAATCCCGTTCCGTAGTCCTAAATGTAAATACTCAGTACTGGGGGAATCTACCGGGTGCATTCCCGTAGTTTCATATAACTGTGCAGGGGGATCTACCGGAATCCCACATCCGTAGTCCCAAAATAAACAGGCAAGGGGGAGCTACCGGAATCCCACATTCGTAGTCCCAAAATAAATACACAGCAGCAACAGGAAAATATACAGAAATGACAATTTTCATATTAAGGCAACCAAGTGATTCTAGCCTAGCATGCTGCACAGAATTCAGTTAATGCAGTTTGACCAAATAAAGCAATTAAATTACTTAAACATGCTTTCCTAAGCTACAGCAGGTTTAATAGTGCAAGTAATAAAAACAGGAAAGGAAACATACTAGTAATCACTTAATGAAAACCAGATTTCCAACAATTAGCACAAGTACGCACTCGTCACCTCACGTACAAGGCATTTCAATTACCAAATATATCAAATCCTAAAGGGAAAGGTCCCCCACACAAGGTTAAGCAAGTCACTTACCTCGAATCGGCTCAAAAATCAATCTGAAACCAGGCTCTTGCCACGAGTACTCGACTCCAAATGGCCCAAATCTATTCAATTCAATTTCATAATGTAAATAACACTTCAAGTTACTGGTTCTACAATTAAATTCTAAGTTAATATGCAAAATTAGGTAAAATGACCAAAATGCCCCTTTGGCCCACGTCTCGGAATGGGGTAAAATTTATATTTTCAGAATCCTAACGCTCTCACGAGTTCAAGCATACCAAGATTATCCAAATCCAAGGTCAAATTCCCAATCAAAAGTCGAATTCAAGGTCTAAGAACTTTCTTCCAATTTTTTCCCAATTTTCATCTCCAATCCAAAATTAAATGATAAACCTAACTATAGATTGATGGAATAAAACTAGAAAGGGTTAAAGAATTGTTACCCAATGATCTCCTCTTCAATTTCCTCCCAAAATTGCCCTCTCCCGAACTCCAAGTTGAATTTCCAACTTTTAAAACTAAAGCCTCGAATTTTCATATTTCTGCCCAGCGATTTCCGCATCTGCCGTTCTCACTTAAAAGCCCAATCTCGCACCTGCGACCTCAAATTCTGCATCTGAGGTTACGCAGATGCGGTTCCTTATGCTGCTTCTGCGGTTTCTGGCCCCTACCTCATTTCCGCTTCTGCGACCTCTGAGTCGTTTCTGCGACGAAGCATCTGCGGGACCCAAACCGCAGGTGCGGTTATGATAGATAACAGCTGAAGCTGCAAACTTCAAACTCCAAAAATCTTTCTGTTACCCATCCGAAATCACCCCGAGACCTCAACCAAACCTACCAACATATCCCATAACTCCATTCACACTTGTTTCAACCGTGGGAATGCTCAAAACAACATCAAAACACCTATTTTTTATCGGATTCCAGCCTAAGAATTCCAAAAACTCTAAAAATAAGCGTTCGATCAAAAAGTTTAACAAACCTCTGTAAGCACGTGATTTTTGCCCTATATGAGAATTACTCCCAAAAAATTCAAAAATAAAATAATTTTTTTTGGTGTGCAATTTTTGTGATATTTTGTGTAACTATTTGTATGTTTGTCTATGCATGTTTATTTGTTAAATTAATAAAAAATACAAAAATAGGCATCTTTTGTATTTTTAGCATTTAATGTCCAAATGAACAATTTTATGCTTAATTATTACTTAATTGTGCGTTAATTGTTATTGGAAGTTAATTTGCGCTTTTATAACTTAATTTAGTTCTTAATAATAATTTAAGTACTTTTATAATTTAGTTTTAGAAAAATAAAAGAAGAAAAGAGAACAAAAATACAAAGAAAAATCGGATTGGGCCACTTCTTCAATTTCAAACCACAGGCCCAAATAATTGCCCAACTTTCCCCATGACCCGGTCCGTTTCAAACCAGGTCGATCCGGTCCGCTCCATTAACCCAACACCCCTTCTTCATTTTTGTCCAACACAAAACAAAACCAAAAAAATAAAAAAATAAAAAGTGAATTATCACTATTAATAGTTTTATTTTTTGTTTTTTTTATATATAAAAAAAATCCGAAAATATTTTATTTTATTTATTATTTTTATTTTAAAAAATATATATATATAGTAATTTCGGAAATGATTTTAAAAAAATAAAAAATAAAAAAATAAAAAAAAGTAAAAGAATGTAGAAAATTTAAAAAAAGTAAAAAGTTTTAAAAAATTTAAAAGTAAAATAAGGTTGGAATTAAAAAATAAATATAAAGGTATCTGAAAATTTAAAAAATTTAAAGTAATTTAAAGTAGCATTTTTAAAAGAAAAAGAAAAGATAGTGGTTTGTTTTTTAAAGAAAAGTTAAATAAAGTGAGATTCTCTTTTAAAAAAAATAAAAAGTGGGATTTTAAATAAGATAAAGTAATTAAAGTTGGAATTTTAAAAATAAAAGTAAATAAAGGTGGGATTTCTTTTTCTAAAAAAATAAAAGCAATTTGTAAGTGGGATTTCTTTTAATTAAAAAAATAATAAAATAATAAAATAACAAATCTGAAAATTTTGAAAATTTTGCTATAAATAGAAGAGAAAATTTAGGAAGAAGGGGTGGAAAGAAAGAGGAAAAACTAGATAGAGAGAAGAAAAAAAGAGGGGGCGGAGTGAGAAGTATACACCCGATATACATTCTGGATACACTGAATATACATGGGCAGAATTCATTTTGGAGAGTTTTGAAGTTGAAAAAGAATAGTTACTGCTTCATTGCCTCGCTTAAGATCTGAAATAGTCAGAACCTTCCTGCCTTTTACTTCTTCTCTATACTTGGAGTCGTTTATAGTCTCCTGGGTTTTCTGCTATTCCTACTGTACTGGTTTGCGGTGTTGCTGAATCTGCTGTTGCTGTGTTATTACTGCTGCTGACTTCTCCTTCTTTTGTTCTTGTACTGCTGTTTCCAGGTACACATTTGTACAATCTCGGCTTGAAGCAAAAATGAAATATTAATCAGGCTTTGTTCCTGTTGAATTCCTCCTGTTTAGATTTGTGGTTGAATATAATTTTCTTTTCTTTGTATAAAAATGTAGTTGATTGATTAAATTAGTAACGATGTCACATATGTATAACTTCTTCATCTAATAATGTTAGTTTAAATTAATCAAAGAATAGTTAATCTGTTTTGATATTATGGTGTGTCAATCTCACGTTTTAGCATTATTGAATAATAGAATATAGAATGAAAGCAGTTTTTCTTTGTACAAACTCGGTCGCAATTTTCCATTCGCATTAGCCGTAAACTAATAATTAATAAGTTACGTTTTTAGCATGTAATTAATTAAGAGATTTTCTTTTATTTTAGAGACGAACTTAATAGGAAAATATAGTCACTGTAGGTTTATCCTTTTAAATAAAAATGAGACGAGCCTCGACAAACAAAAATGCACAAGCTGCGGGGCCCTCTAAATGTATATATTAAAATACTTAGAATTCGGGACAGGCCGTTTAGCGAATTTTACGGCCTTCCCAAAATAACAATACGCTAGTTGCTTTAGGCGCACCTTTAATAATTTAACCTTCTTAAACACGGGTGCACATTGATGTGACCCAAATCCAAATCTCAATAGAGTCAAAATGTGTCGACGACCACGGGTACATTGATTGTAACGCGGTTCGGGATATATTTTCACAACGTTGCAATTCCTTGTAGAAAATAATAATAACAATTATGAAAGCGGTAAAAAGTTAAAATTTGCACATAAGTTCATATTTGTATAAAATCAGATAATCAAGCCGAATATAACAGTTGAGCGACCGTGCTAGAACCACGGAATTCGGGAATGCCTAACACCTTCTCCCGGGTTAACAGAATTCCTTATCCGGATTTTCTGGTACACAGACTGTAATATGGAGTCATTCTTTTCCTCGATTCGGGATTAAAATTGGTGACTTGGGACACCCTAAAACTCCCAAACGGCGACTCTGAAATAAACAAACCAATCCCGTTTCGATTGTCCTTTAATTGGAAAAAACTCCCTTGTACCCTCTCGGGTACGGAAAAAGGAGGTGTGACAACCTCGTCTGAATGACCTGACATTTTGCACACACGTCACATTCAACACTACGGAGCTACTTCAACTTCCGGAATTCCATTCCGACCCTCGGATCAAAATCTCACTATCGAACCGGAAATTTCAAAATTCGACATTTCGGCATTTCAAGCCTAAATTAGCTACGGACCTCCAAAACTCAATCCGAACACGCCCCTAAGCCCGAAATTACCCAATGGAGCTAACGGAACCGTCGGATTTTCATTCTGAGGCCATTTTCACATTGTTTCGATTACGATCAACTCTCCAACACTTAAAGCTCTCATTTAGGAACTAAGTGTCCCAAAACTCTCCAAAACTCAAAACCGAACATCCCGGCAAATCAAATTAGCAGAAATAAACTTAGGGAAAACAGTTAATAGGGGATCGGGGCGTAAATTCTTAAAACGACCGGCTAGGTCATCACATCCTCCTACAGTTAAACATTCGTTCGTCCTCGAACGAGCATAGAGACATACCGAAGTAGTGAAAAGATAAGGGTAACGGCTGCGCATATCTTACTCGGTCTCCTAGGTCACCTCCTCGACCGGCTGGCCCCGCCGCTGAACCTTTATCGAAGCAATGTTCTTTGACCTCAGCTTTCTAACCTGCCTGTCCAATATTGCCATTGGCTCCTCAACATAAGATAGATCCTTGTCCAACTAGACTGAACTGAAATCCAACACGTGCGACGGATCACCGTGATACCTCCGAAGCATCGAAACATGAAATACCAGATAAACTCCTACCAAGTTGGGAGGTAAAGCAAGCTCATAAGCAACCTCCCCAACATGCCTCAATATCTCAAAAGGGCCAATAAACCTTGAACTCAACTTTTCCTTCTTCCCAAATCTCATAACGCCCTTCATAGGCGAAACCCGAAGCAGAACCCGCCCTCCAACCATATAGGAAACATCACGAACCTTCCGGTCTGCGTAACTCTTCTGTCTGGACTGGGCTGTGCAGAATCTATCGTGAATCACCTTAACCTTCTCTAAAGCATCCTGAACTAAGTCTGTGCCCAATAATCTGGCCTCACCCGGCTCAAACCAACCCACCGGGGATCTACACTGTCTACCATATAAAGCCTCATACGGTGCCATCTGAATGCTAGATTGATAGCTGTTGTTGTAAGCAAACTCCGCCAATGGCAAGAACTGATCCCAAGACCCTCCAAACTCAATAACACACGCACGGAGCATATCCTCAAGAATATGAATAGTGTACTCGGACTGTCCGTCTGTCTGCGGGTGAAATGATGTACTCAACTCCACCCGAGTACCCAACTCATACTGAACGGCTCTCCAGAACCGTGATGTGAATTGAGTACCTCTATCTGAAATGATGGAAACCGGAATACCATGCAGACGAACAATCTCCCGAATATAGATCTCCACCAACCGCTCCGAGGAATAAGTAGTACACACATGAATAAAGTGAGCGGACTTGGTCAGCCGATCCACAATCACCCAAATAGCATCAAACTTTCTCAAAGTACGTGGGACCCCAACTACAAAGTCCATGGTGATCCGCTCCCACTTCCACTCCGGAATCTCTATCTGTTGAAGCAACCCACCCGGTCTCTGGTGCTCATACTTCACCTGCTGACAGTTGAGGCACCGAGCTACAAATCCAATTATATCCTTCTTCATCCGCCTCCACTAGTAGTACTGCCTCAAATCCTGATACATCTTCGCAGCACTTGGATGAATGGAATACCGCGAGCTATGGGCCTTCTCTAGAATCAACTCTTGAAGCCCATCAACATTGGGTACACATATCCGACCATGCATCCTCAATGCCCCATCATCACCAATAGTCATATCTCTAGCATTACCGTGCTGAACCTTGTCCTTGAGGATAAGAAAATAAGGGTCATCATACTGTCGCTCCCTGATACGATCAAATAAGGAAGACCGAGAAACCACGCAAGCTAGAACCCGACTGGGCTCCGAAAGATCCAATCTTAAAAACTGGCTGGCTAGGGTCTGGACATCCATCGTCATAGGTCTCTCTAATGCAGGTAAATAAGCCAAACTCCCCAAACTCTCTGCCCGACGACTCAAGGCATCAGCCACCACATTAGCCTTTCCCGGGTGATACAAAATAGTGATATTATAATCCTTCAGCAACTCTAACCACCTCCTCTAGTGCAAATTTAGATCCTTTTGCTTGAACAAGTGCTGCAATCTCTGATGGTCAGTATAAATCTCACAAGGAACACCATACAAATAATGACACCAGCTCTTCAGGGCATGACCAATGGTAGCTAACTCAAGGTCGTGGACTGGATAATTCTTCTCATGTACCTTCAACTGCCTGGATGCGTAGGCAATCACCTTACCGTCCTGCATCAACACTGCTCCGAGGCCAATCTTCGAGGCATCACAATAAACCGTATAAGACCCCGAACCTATAGGCAGTATCAAAATTGGGGTTGTGGTCAAAGTTGTCTTGAGCTTCTGAAAGCTCGCCTCACACTCCTCTATCTACTGGAATGAAGCACCTTTCTGGGTCAACCTGGTCATAGGGGCTGCAATCGATGAAAATCCCTCCACAAAACAACGTAGTGACCCGCCAAGCCAAGGAAACTGCAGATCTCCGTAGCTGAGGATGGTCTGGGCCAACTCTGCACGACCTCTATTTTCTTCGAATCCACCTGAATGCCCTCACTCAATACCATGTGGCCTAGGAATGCCACTGAATCCAACCAAAACTCACATTTTGAGAACTTAGCATATAGCTTCTTCTCTCTCAGAGTCTGAAGCACAGTCCTCAGGTGCTGCTCATGATCTTCCCGACTCTAGGAATACACCAAAATATCATCAATAAAGACAATGATGAACGAGTCAAGATACGACTGGAACACATTGTGCATCAAATGCATAAAGGTTGCTGGGGCATTGGTCAGACCAAATGACATAACAAGGAACTCGTAATAACAATACCGAGTCCTGAAAGCAGTCTTCGGGATATCTGGCTTTCAAATCTTCAGTTGATGGTACCCTAAGCGTAAATCAATCTTAGAAAACACTCGTGCGCCCTGAAGCTAGTCAAACAGATCATCAATACGAGGCAAAGGATAACGGTTATTCACTGTAACCTTGTTCAACTGGCGATAATCAATACACATACGCATAGAACCATCTTTTTTCTTCACAAACAAGATAGGAGCACCCCAATGTGATACACTAGGCCGAATAAAACCCTTATCAAACAATTCCTGTAACTGATCCTTCAATTCCTTTAACTCAGGAGGAGCCATCAGATACGGAGGAATAGAAATGGGCTGAGTGCCTAGCAGCAGATCAATGCCAAAATCAATATCTCTATCAGGCGGCATGCCCGGAAGATCAACTGGAAACACATCGGGAATATCTCGTACTACTGGAACTGAATCAACTGAAGGGGTATCAATACTGATATCTCTCACATAAGCTAAATACGCGTCACGCCCCTTCTCAACTATATGTTGAGATTTAAGAAAAGAGATAACTCTACTGGGAGTGTGATCTAAAGTACCCCTCCACTCAACACGCGGCACATCTGTCACAGCCAGCGTCATTGTTCTGGCATGACAATCAAGAATAGCATAACGGGGCGACAACCAATCCATGCCCAAGATAATGTCAAAATCTACCATGCTGAGTAACAATAAATCGGCTCTAGTCTCAAAACCACTAAGAGCAACCAAACGCAATTGATAGATGCGGTCCACAAAAAGAGAATCTCCCACAGGAGTAGAAACATAAATAGGGGAACTCAAAGAATCCCGATATACACCCAAATGTGGAGCAAAATAAGAAGACACATAAGAATAAGTGGAGATTGGATCGAATAGAACCGATGCATCTCTGTGACAAACCAGTATAATACCTATGATGACAGAATCGGAGGCAACAACCTCGGTACGGGCAGGAAGGGCATAGTATCTGGCCTGGCCTCCCCCTCTAGGGCGATCTCTACCTCGCTGACCTCCACCTTTAGCTGGCTGAGCAGGTTGGGTAGCAACTGGAGCTATAACCATAGCCTGAGAACTCTGTGGGGCACGCTGTGGCTGAGAAATCTGTGGAGGTACACCCCTCCCAAGTCTGGGGAAATCCCTCACCATATGACATGTGTCACCACACTCGAAACAAGCTCTAGGAGGACCTGGTGGTTGTGACTGCTCAGGTCAGGTCTGCTGGACTGACCTCTGAAAGCACCCGCGCAGGAGACGTGCTAGATACCGGTGGTGCATAATAAGGCTCCTAAGGCCTAGGAGGAGCTGGGATACCACTGGCTGCTGGCAGAGATGAATGAACAGAGCGACTCATATAACCCCTACCATGACGACCTGTTGCTGGGGCACGGGCACTAGAGAAATGGCCTGACTCTCGAGACCTCTTAGCCTCCCTCTCCTCTCTTTCCCTAGCATGCATCCCCTCAATCCTCCTAGCAATGCTCACCACCTGCTGATAAGAAATATCCATCTCAACTCACGAGCCATGCTATACCTGATTCTGGGAATAAGGCCTTCAATAAACCGGCGAACCCTCTCGTGAAAAGTAGAAACCAAGGTTGGTTCATGCCTAGCCAAACTAGTGCAACAGACAGCATACTATGAGATAGTCATAGCACCCTGGCGCAAATGCTCAAACTCTGTGCGCCATGCGTCCCTGAGGCTCTGAGGAACCTACTCTCTCAGGAACAGATCTGAAAACTGAGTCCAAGTTAGTGAAGCAGCCTTATCCGGACTGTCTAACTCATAGGCAGCTCCTCAAAGCTAGAAAGTAGTAAGGGAAACCCTGCTCGATCCTGATATACCCATGGTACGGAGAATGCGGTAACTCTCATATAGAAATCCCAGAGCATCCTCCGATGCTAGACCACTGAATACAGGAGGCTTGTACCTCTGAACCTCTCAAACCTCAGTTGCTCCTCCTCGGAAGCCGCTACCCTGCCCTCGAGCTGAACTGGCACTGTAGGCAGTACATGAATAATCTCAAGGACCTACTCAACATGTACTTGTTGTTTAGGAGTGCGGGCGGCGGGAGTCTATGCTCCTCCCCCAGCTTGAGATGTAGCTGCAGCAAGGGGAAGCAACCCTGCCTGAGCCAGAGTGGTGTACATGCTCATGAACTATGCCAGAGTCTCCTGAAGAGCTGGAGTAGTAGTAGCAGTAGGTGTGTTAGGTGTCAGGACTCTGGCTGGAACTGCTAGTGGTACCTCTGTGGCAGCTTGCGCAGGTGCTCTGGCTGCACTGCGTACGCGTCCTCGGCCTCCACCCCGGCCTCGGCCTCTAACGGCTGCAGTAGGGGGCACGGGTGCCTGATCATCTCGGGTAGCACGTGTCCTCACCATCTGTGAGAGAATAGAAGACAGAAGTTTAGAATTGTGATGTCAAAATATCGCACGACAAGGAAATCAAATGAAGTGGAATTTTCCTAACAGTTACATAGCCTCTAGTAGATAAGTACAGACGTCTCTGTACCGATCAACGAGACTCTAATAAACCAGCTTGTGATTACCCCGGTTCGCCCTCCATGAACCATCGTGATGGAACCTAGTCCTCTACGACCAGGTAAGCCTAAATTGCGGAAGATAACTAACATGCGAAATAAAAACAAATTAAAACAGAATGAAGAGTGATAAAACAATGTTTAAAAGTGCAGCTCGGCATACACAATATTTAACTCTCAGAAACCAATACATATCTCCAAGACCTGGAAACCCATGAATCACAAGCTAAGGATCACTACACAGTACTCTAACTCCAAAATATCTAAAAAGGAAAAGAAATACAGAAGGGCAAATGTTTAGAAGTTACAATAGAAAGGGACTCCTCGGTCTACGGACGCGGCAGATATACCTCGAAATCGTTGGAGCAGTCGCCTCACCTCAAGGGTGATAGGATTAAGTTGCAGTACCTGGATCTGCACATGAAAAACATGCGCAGAAGGGGCATAAGTACACCACAGCGGTACTCAGTAAGTGCCAAGCCTAACCTCGGCCGGGTAGTGACGAGGAAGGTCAGGGCCCTTCTAAGGTTAAATAAAATATAATGTTTGACAGTGTAGAACAGAACAATATAAATAAATACAGCGGTAAAAGTAACACAAGATATAAAATGGGCAACAACAACTATTGTAGAGACAAGGGAAAACACAGAAAGAAATGCGACTTAGCACCAAAATAACAACCGGGGATCTCTCAGGATACCGTCTTGTAATCCCATATGTACATATCTAATGGATCTCCCGGGATCCCGTCCCGTAGTCCAACTCACAGTGCGCGGGGATCTACCGGAATCCCATTCCGTAGTCCCAAATGTAAATACCCAGTACTGGGGGAATCTACCTAGTGCATTCTCGTAGTCCCATATAACTGTGCAGGGGGATCTACCGGAATCCCACATCCGTAGTCCCAAAATAAACAGGCAAGGGGGAGCTACCAGAATCCCACATCCGTAGTCCCAAAATAAATACACAGCAATAACAGGAAAACATACAGAAATGGCAATTTTCATATTAAGGCAACCAAGTGATTCTAGCCTAGCATGCTGCACAGAATTCAAGTAAGGCAGTTTGAGCAAATAAAGCAATTAAATCACTTAGACATGCTTTCGTAAGCTACAACATGTTTGATAGTGCGAGTAACAAAAACAGGAAAGGAAACATACTAGTAATTACTTAATGAAAACCGGATTTCCAACAATTAGCACAAGTACGCACTCATCACCTTACGTACAAGGCATTTCAATTATCAATAATACCAAATCCCAAGGGGAAAGGTCCCCTCTACAAGGTTAGGCAAGCCACTTACCTCGACCCGACTCAAAAATCAATCTAAAACCACGCTCTTACCACGAGTACTCGACTTCAAATGGCCCAAATATATTCAATTCAATTTCATAATGTAAATAACACTTCAAGTAACTGGTTCTACAATTAAATTCTAAGCTAATACGCAAAATTAGGTAAATTGACCAAAACACCCCTCGGACCCACGTCTCAGAATCAGGTAAAATTTATATATTCAGAATCTTCACGCTCTCACAAGTTCATGCATACCAAGATTATCCAAATCCAAGGTCAAATTCTCAATCAAAAATCGAATTTAAGGTCTACGAACTTTCTTCCAATTTTTCCCCAATTTTCATCTCTAAACCGAAATTAAATGATAAAACTAACTATAGTTTGATGGAATAAAATTAGAAAGGGTTAAAGGATTGTTATCCAATGATCTCCTCTTCAATTTCCTCCCAAAATCGCCCTCTCCCAAACTCCAAGTTGAATTTCCAACTTTTGAAACTAAACGCTCAAATTTTCATATATCTACCTAGCTATTTCCGCATCTGCGGTCAAATAATCGCATCTGCGATGCCGTTTCTATGGTTGGGGAACCGCTTCTGCGGTTTTCACTTAAACGCCCAATCTCGCACCTGCGACCTCAAATTCAGCATCTGCGGTCACGCAGATGCGGTTCCTTATGCCGCTTCTGCCGTTTCTGGACCCTACCTCATTTCTGCTTCTGCAACCTCTGAGCCGCTTTTGCGGCGGTGCACCTGCGGAGACCAAACCACAGGTGTGGTTATGATAGATAACAGCTGAAAACTTCAAACTTCAAAAATCTTTCCGTTAGCCATTCGAAATCACCTTGAGGCCCCCGGGACCTCAACCAAACCTACCAACATATTTCATAAATCCATTCAAACTTGTTCCAACCTTCGGAATTCTCAAAACAACATCAAAACACCTATTTTTCATCGAATTCCAGCCTAAGAATTCCAAAAACTCTAAAAATATGCTTTCGATCAAAAAGTTTATCAAACCTCGTCCGAATGACCTGAAATTTTGTACACACGTCAAATTCAACACTACGGAGCTATTACAACTTCCGGAATTCCATTCCGACCTTTGGATCAAAATCTCACTATCGAACCAGAAACTTCAAAATTCGACCGTTCGGCATTTCAAGCCTAAATTTGCTACAGACCTCCAAAACTCAATCTGAACATGCCCCTAAGCCCGAAATCACCCAATGGAACTAACGGAACCATATGATTTTCATTCCGAGGCCGTCTTCACACTGTTTCGACTACGGTCAATTCTCCAACACTTAAGCTCTCATTTAGGGACTAAGTGTCCTAAAACTCTCCGAAACTCAAAATCGAACATCCCGGCAAATCAATTTAGCAGAAATAAACTTTGGAAAAGCAGTTAATAGGGGATCGGGGCGTAAATTCTTAAAACAACCAGCCGGGTCGTCACATAATGTTACTAGCACTAATGTCTGTTGTGCTATGACTGTGGTATATGGATACAATAGTGTAGAAATGAGAAAGGGAATGTGGAAAAAAATTAGGATGTTGGCTAAATCTATGAATCAACCATGGCTCATATGGGGGGATTTTAATGCAATCATATCTATTCAAGATAGACTATCAAGGCATGAAGTAACAATGGCTGATATTCAAGACTTTACAGAGTTCTACTCAGATACTATGATAATTGAAATTCCTTGGAGGGGAGATTACTTCACATGGACAAATGGACAAATAGAAGTGGATAGAGTAATTAGCAGAATCGATAGAGCTTTGGGGAATGGTGAATGGATGATGAAGTTTAGGTATCTAACAGTGGAAATTGGAGATCCATTTATATCAGATCATTCCCATCTATCATTGAGATTTCAAAAAAGAAATAACAATATCAAAATACCTTTTAGGTTCTTGAATGTTTGGGCTGACCATGAGGCATATCAAAGTATTGTTACTAAGGGATGGCAAGGGAAGCAGCAATACTGCAAGCTAGTAACTATCTGGAACAGATTGAAAGCTATGAAAATAGACTTTAAGAATTTGAATAACAAGAATTTTAGGGATTCAGCAATGAAAATTGAACAAGGAAGAAGAGATATAATTGAATGCCAACAAGAAATGAAGAAAGGATACACATACCAACTAAGGATAATGGAGAAGGAAGCTAGACACCAGTTAGGAAAATGGTCACTTATTGAAGAAAAGATACTTCAACAGAAATCAAGAGCCCAATGGATCAATATAGGTGATGGAAACAACAAGTACTTCTTTGCAGTGATGAAAGAAAGAGCATGAAGGAAAAACATTACAACCTTAACATCATTGAATGGTGCAACCCTAACAGAGCTTAAGAGTATTAAGAGGGAGATTGTGGAGTTTTATAAATCTCTTATAGGGACTGCTGCTAATCAGTTACCTGTTATTAATATGCAAACAATGAAGAAGAGACCTAAACTGAACCATCAGCAAACTATGGATTGATCAAAGATATAACTAGGCAGGAAATTGATGATTGCTTACATGCTATTAGAAATGATAAAGCACCTGGTATTGATGGGTACAATGCAGTATTTTTCAAAAAAGCATAGTAGATAATGAAGGTTGATGTCTATGATGTTGTACTGGAGTTCTTTGAAACAGGTAGGATGCCCAGGATCATTAACTGTACAACTGTTACTTTATTATCCAAGGTCCCTAACCCTGCTACTATCAAAGACTATAAACCTATATCTTGTTGATCAGTGTTAGATAAGATCATTGCTAAACTCTTAGCACCAAGGCTACAAAAAGTTATGAGTTTCTTAATTGATGAGGCTCAAGCTGGTTTTTATACCGGGAAGGAAAGGAGCAGATAACACTATATTTGCTCATAAACTGATTAGAGCTTATTCAAGGAAGCATATATCTCCTAGATGCATGATTAAAGTAGACTTGCAAAAAGCATATGATAGTGTTGAATGGAGTTATGTGCTACAAATCATGGAAGGTTTAGGATTTCCTCACAGGTTCACACAATGGGTAACAGCTTGTATCCAAAGTGTGAGCTATTCTATTTTGATTAATGGTGAATTGGTTGAGCCCTTTCTTGCTGCAAAAGGACTCAGACAGGGTGACCCAATGTCGCCTTTCTTATTTGCTCTAGCTATGGAATATCTAAGTAGGATGCTGGCAGAGTTGAAGAACAAGAAGCAATTATACTTTCATCCAAAATGCAAGAAGCTAGGCCTCACTCATTTGAGCTTTGCAGATGACCTGTTATTATTTGCTAGGGAGGATAAACAATCTGTGGCAATGATAAAGCAGTGTTTTGATCAATTTTCTGCAGCCTCTGGTCTTAAAACTAACCTAAACAAGAGTTCAGTGTACTTTGGTGGGGTGACTGATGCAGAGCAGGAAGCCATACTTCAATAGTTGGGATACATAAGAGGTGAATTACCATTCAAATACCCCGGGAGTTCCATTAACTACTAGGAAGATGAAGGAGACTCAA
Organism: Nicotiana tabacum; assembly: GCF_000715075.1. NCBI lineage: Eukaryota > Viridiplantae > Streptophyta > Magnoliopsida > Solanales > Solanaceae > Nicotiana > Nicotiana tabacum. Next base: position 181,096,879 of record NC_134087.1, on the reverse strand, counting down.
TGGCAACCTTTGATTGATAAAATAGTAGCAAGAATATCATCATGGACTGCAAGGAAACTGCCATATGCTAGAAGAATTCAACTTATAAGAGCTGTGTTGTTTGGAATTCAGTCTTATTGGTCACAAATGTTTCTGATACCAGCCAAGGTGATTAAAACTATTGAAGCTTACTGTAGGAGCTTTATGTGGTTGGGGACTAATGTAATAACCAAACGAGCCTTGATATCTTGGGAGAAGGTATGCAAACCAAAGAGTGTAGGAGGATTAAATATTCTGAATCTTAAGCAATGGAACAGAGCAGCCATTCTCAAATTGCAATGGGATTTAACATCAAAAGCTGACAGATTGTGGATTAAATGGGTGCATATGTACCATATAAAGGGGCAGCCTATATCGAACATCAAAGGGGCTAAACAAGCAAGCTAGATGGTATAAAAGATTTTGATTATTAAAGGGCTAAATCCACAGATACAAAGGCAAGGAGACAAAGGAAGTGTCATCAAGCAAATATATTTGCAGCAGCTGGGAACACTAAAAAGGTGGAATGGAAAGCAATTATGCTCATAAACTTAGCTAGACCCAAAGCTGTATTCTCTATATGGTTGATCATACAGGAAAGGATGCTGACTGCTGATAGACTGAGTAAATGGAGCATGACTGTGGATACTACATGTGTATTCTGTAATTGTCAACCAGAGAATCATCACCATTTAATCTATAATTGTACTATCATCATGGAAATATGGAATGACATATTCAAATGGATGCAAATACAAGTGCCAGCAAATACATGGAGTCAATTAATATGCTGGTTTGTGGAGAAAGCAAAGAAGAAATCAACTGAAGGGTAGCTGCTGAGAATGATACTAGCTGAAACATTGTATAGCATATGGGTGGAGAGAAATCATAGAGTTTTTGAGAGGATTCATAGGGATAGACAAAACATTGTTAGAGAAATTATCTACATTTGTAACATTAGAGCTGTTGGTAAACTCAAAGAAGTATTACAATACAAGTTCATATAGGAGGAGGAAAGTAGTAGTACTATCATGTAATATAGGTCAAAAAGGCAGGGGGTATAGAAGAGATGCATATAGCAGTGATTCACATACAGGCTGAGTTAGCCTTATACATTGTAATTTGTTGCTTTGAAAATTAATAATATTTGAATTACCAAAAAAAATACTTCCATAACATGGGCCTTTGACGTGTTCCCCCATATATGTGGATTCTTATCTTCTTTAGTGACGTATGCGCAGATCGGACCCCAACCATTTTTTGCCTGGATGTCGCATTGCATTTGCTCGAACTCGGGAAATACTTTCCTAATCTGGCTTCTAAAGCTATTTTTAGGTGCCCTCTCGACCTTTCCACCGATGTTCTAATATAACTTTCCGATTCTATGGTTTTCCCTGGCTACGAGGCCTCACATGGGTAGAGTTCAGTATTCCTTTGTCGATAATAGAGCCAGCTCCACGTCCGAGCCTTAGAATAGAACAAGACATTTGAATTCTAGCGCACTAGCCTTAGCTAGACTCCTGCTTCAAGTGCTGATTTGAATTTCTTAGTTGAAGGAGTGAGAATAGGCCTAAGGGAATAATCAATCCTGGGGTTCCTTTTGTCTCACCATTGGCTTCATTGGGATCATTTTCTAAGTATAGGAAGCAGAGAGGTTGCTAGTAGGTTTTTCTAAGTCCCTCCGTAGTCCAGTCCTTGAGTTCTTTCTTTGGAAGTAGTGAATGTGGTAAGAGGTGTATAACCATTACCCTTTCCTTTAGTCAGGAAAGGGCTATTTCCCCTACCTTTCTTTCTAGGCGCAGGATTTCATTCCCCTAGTGCTTTCTGTCCTTCTGAGGGGTGAAAGCGAGATTGAATGCTCTAAGCTGAGTGTAAGGGTAAGGTGGGATAGTCTTGGCAATTCATCTACCTTGTTTGTGAGGTATTATTATTATAATTCACATTATTATATTAGGTAATAATCGTCTTATTTCTGTCTTGGGTGGATGCGATCGGCCTCAAAGGAGAAGGGCTCCAAAAGTGGATGTGATCGGCCTCAGAGGAGATGTGAGGCAACTTGGGAATACATCTTTTTTCTTTTAGAAGATACAAGAGCGAAACAATCAACCTATTGATATTGGAATATCCAATGGATTCTTCCAATGTATCATTTCTGCGTCCAATGGAATTCATAGGTATAGGAAGAAGCCCTATCAAATACTCCCTCTGTTTCAAATTAGAAGAGGTACTTTCTATTTTAGTCTGTTCCAAATAAATGACATATTTCAAAATTTGGAAATAATTCAACTTTAAACTCTTCATTTTATTTTTTTTACCTTTAATGAGAAATTTTTACAGCCACACAAATGTCATGGCCTCACAAAGCTTTTACCCCTTAAGCTTTTAAGATCACAAGTTTCAAAAGTCTTTTTTTTTTCTTAAACTCCGTACCGAGTCAAACTACCTCATCTAAATTGAAACAAAGGGAGTAGTGATTTTTTCTTTTGACCATATTTCGATTGTTAATACCATATAAGGATCGCTACTACAAAGAGTATTACACCTTTGATCGTGAAATATCGATTACTTGTTAAATCCTGTGAATTGCATGAAAGTAGGATACTCCAAATTCAAGGGTCAAAGAGTTTTATAAAAGGTTCTTGGTGGAAAAAAATAGGAATGAAGGATCCCACTGAATTGAATTGGGTCTATAAATCTAAAAAATGGTGAGAATTCTGAGGAGCAGAGCGAACAAAATCCGTTTTGGGGTGAATTCCCTCCCCTGAAGTTGGTGCTAATTGAACTCTAGATTATGAGCTTACTGATCCAAAACTCTCATGAGATCTCATTAGCATGCCCTACCAAATGAAAAGGTAGTCGCAGGAGCAAGTTAAGAGTTAGAATTCCCCGAGTCCATTCCTATTTATTAGCCTCCCGGATGCGCTAAGACTCAACTTCCTATCGTAGCTTGTGTCGCCTACATAAGTAGAAAAGAATGCTTTGTATAAACATCTCAATGTACAAGATAAAAGGAAAGAGGGGAAATATCGACGAGGCGAGTATTCTCGAAGAGAAAATCGTGAGGATAATTCTAAACTCGAGATATGCAAAATAAAAAGACTACTTGGGAGATGGTATTCTTAGTAGGTCTTGGTAGATTTTTCTATCCATTGAAGTTATTACACTGGCTTAGGTCCAATTCCATCAATTTTGGTTGAGGCAATTCTTACTTGTTCATTGCCAACTAATCTAGCTCCTGAAATATATAACATTCATATAAATGTAATATAAGAGGAAGAGTCCAGTTCTCCTCCCTTCTCGACCAGACGAAGGAGATATGAATTCCATTTAGGCGGGTTAGGGCTTGGCTTGACCCTGTGTTCTCCCCGGTCGGAGGCAAGAACTTGAAAGTGAATCATTCACTGGTGGGGTGTTCATAGAACATAATGCCTCTCCCAAGGAGTGCCAAATTTGGATGGAGTCTCGCTTTGATGCTGGGGAGATTTGGATAGAGTCTCGCTCATAGAGGAAGAGTACGCGCGCTAGCACATTATGGCTTATGTAGTTGATCGGATCAGATAGCCCTTTCTTCGGGCAAGCAACCAAATCCGGCACATCCAATTCTATTATGATAAAAAATTTGGAGGTATGGCTGAGTGGCTTAAGGCAATTGTTTGCTAAATCGAAATACAAGAAGATTGTATCATGGGTTCGAATCCCATTTCCTCCTGTATGGAAATGAAAAGGGCGGGCTAAATTACGTGAGAGAAAGAACCTTTTGGTGGAATCCAGTCCCCCAAAGGACAGAATAGCACTTCTTAGTGACTAGGAGTAGAGAGCTCGTTGAACCTTTTTTGACCGGCCTATCTTCTTTCTATAAGCAAGCTCCCTCCGGCCATCTAGTCCCTGGATGGCTTTTGATCTTGAGCATGTTGGGAACCTTCTAACAGACCGGTTGCTGTTTCCATAGCTAAGAAGGGTTCTTTTTACCTTTTCCTCACTGTACTTGTACGCTATCAGTTATTGAGGAATACTTAGGCTTAGAGGGTTGTCCCCCTTTTTCGCGTAAAAGTGATCAGAATTCGAACACACCACATTTTATTGGGAAGGATCGAACCATGGGAACAAATATACTGGGTTATCACCTTCTTTGGCCAGATCTTCCAATCTTTTCATAATTACAGTTCATTGCGCCCGCTCCTTTAAAGGGTGGCGGCTTGAAAGCTTGCCTTATTAGAGAAAGGTTTGGAACCCTAACCAACGTCTTGAATTTTGGAGTTTTCGCCCCAACCTAGGTTAGGGGGTCGTTAGACCGTAGCTTGCTCTAAAAAACATTTGTAGGCTAGTGCGGCTCGCTTTGCTCTCCGCCCCCTTACTCAACCTCAACATCTATAAAAAAGTCCATTCTCCTTTTCTAAATAAGGTAAGCTTTGAAGCCGCATCCTCACTTAGTGATCGGTCCGCTAGTTCACACAAATCTGAAGAAGTTATCACGGACGAGTCACATGCAGGGAAACTTCACATGTGGTTCTGGCCGGGCTTTCCTGAGGTATCTAATAACCTTGCTTCTGCTCGCCACTGGCGCACCTCTCCTAACTATTGCCCATTTCTTCTGGAGTAATCTTTTTAGGAGGGACAATTTTACATATTTCTGTCGAATCCTTCTATTATTAAGTATGGCTGGTACCATTTCGATCCATTTGCTTATTTATTCTTCCTGGTCTTAGGCCACTGTTTAAATTTTGCCCTATTTTGAAAAATTGTGGGAGAAATTACCCATTCCGTATAGGTTATATTTGGCCCTACTTTTGCTCGTATAATTTTCAGTTGGCTCACAATATATTAGAATATAATCTAACATTTGTAATAATTTACAAAATTTTAGACCGTGATTTATTTTTGCCTCATAAGATTTTTCGTTCATTCAGAAAAGATCTTTAGTCCGCAGCTTAAAAGATCCATTAGTTGCAAAAGAAATAAAAAGAAGTAAATAGTTGATACAAAAAGGGACAGTCGGGAAAATTTCACCTCCATTTGTGCAAGTTCTACGGAGTATTAGTTATTCAAGTCCATTTCTTTCCAATTATTTTATCGAAAATTCTTTAAATTTCGCAATTATGATTACTCAACTACTCTTTCCGTTTCAATTATCTGTCGTGATTTCTAAAAATAGTTGTCTCAAATTATTTATCATTTTAGAAATTCAAAACAAAATTAATTATTGTTTTCCATTTACCCTTAATATTAGTTGTTGATGAAGATGGATATGCACATAAATAGAGTAAGTATTCAATGAATAGAGATTATATATTAAGACATAATAAGGGTAAAATAGTCCAAAACTCCTAATAAATATTTTTTGAAGGGCATGTAAAAGAGAAACATGATAGATAATTTGAGACGGAGGGGGTATATCTTAATCATGTCTCCGTGTGACTTATAGGTCACGAGTTCGAGTCGTGAAAGTAGCCATTAATACTTGCAGTAGGATAGACTGTCTACGTAACATTCCTTAGGATGCGGCATTACCCTCTGCGTAAACACGGAATGTATTTTACACTGCCTTTTTAATTTTTTCCCATTTATTTATTTCTTAATCTTAATAAAAAAGGACTCTTGATAACCATCAGATCTAAGAAGTTAAAAAAAGAAGTCCTAGAACAAAGGAATTCACAGAGTCATACTCACATGCCTTTCTGTGTTTCACAATAGCTGTATCCTAATGGCAATTTCAGAACAAACACGTTCGGATGTGGTAATGGAAATTAGATCTTATTTTCATCCAAAAGTACAGAACCCCACACGCAAATAATTATTCTGCTTCCCAATAATTGTGAATAATCTAAGAATTCCAGCTGACCTTTGCCCCAGTTGCCCATATTCCTCTCATTAATACAGATCCTTCCCTACTATGTTTCAGCTTCGTAATTCCACCTATAAATAGCCTCCTTTAAAAAATCACAATATCATCATCTCACACTCTTCCCTTTTCTCTTGAACAATATTTCAGTTCATAAAATGGCTTCTAAATTTTCATCAGTAATGCTTCTGCTTTGCATAATAATGAGCATACAATTATTAGCAGCCTCAGCTGGTAACTTCTACAGAGATGCTGTAATTACTTGGGGTGAAGGACGTGGCAAAATACAAGAAGGTGGCAGAGGTCTTGCCCTCACTCTTGACAAATTATCAGGCTCTGGTTTTCAGTCCAAGAATGAATATTTATTTGGAAGATTTGACATGCAACTCAAGCTTGTACCTGGAAATTCCGCTGGCACTGTCACCACTTTCTTTGTAAGTTGCTCTGCTTAAATTGAACACTAGTATCCTATAATTCTATTTCGCCATATATGTGCTCATGGATTGTTCTTTATTTTCTTTGTTTTTCATCAGTTATCTTCACAAGGAGAAGGACATGATGAGATTGACTTTGAGTTCTTGGGCAATGTTTCTGGACAGCCTTACACTGTCCATACCAATGTTTATACACAAGGAAAAGGAAACAAAGAACAACAATTCCACCTTTGGTTCGACCCAACTGCCGCATTTCACACTTACACCATTGTCTGGAACCCTCACCGCATAGTGTAAGTTAGACAATCACCTTACATATATCATTCTTATATATCCGGAGTTTAACTTCTAAACACTGAAAGGGTAAAAGAAATTTTTACACTATCAAGTCATCTAACAGATATCTATAATAAGTCAAACTAGTTACCTGAAAAATAAAGCATATTCTATGGCTTTCTATAACATATTAAATTTTACACTGATAGTGTAACAAGAAAAACTTACACTGTTAATGTATATAAGTTTAGATCTAAGTTCTTGTATTTCTGTTAGTTTTACATTTTATCTTACCTATGCATTCTTTGATATAATCAGGTTTTTAGTGGACAACAGCCCCATTAGAGTATACAACAACCATGAAAGCATAGGCATTCCATTCCCAAAGAGCCAAGCAATGAGAGTATACTGCAGCTTATGGAATGCAGATGAGTGGGCAACACAAGGAGGCAGAGTCAAAACAGATTGGACACTTGCTCCTTTCACTGCTTACTACAGAAACATCAATATCGATGGTTGTGCAGTGTTATCCGGTACCTCGTCATGTAAATCCAGCAATTCAGCAAACAATGCTAAGCCATGGCAAACTCATGAACTTGATGGAAAGGGAAGGAATAGACTAAGATGGGTGCAAAGCAGACACATGGTTTATAATTATTGTGCTGATTCTAAGAGGTTTCCTCAAGGTTTTTCAGCTGAGTGCAAGAGTTCAAGATTTTAGGATATGAGAGTGTGAAATTCTTTATTCTTTGTTACCAATAAAAGTTTTGTTGGTTAATAATTTTGTTTGCTGTAATTGGTATTCAAGTTTATCTCTCTTATGGAATTACATGTATCAAATGATGTTATATCATGAAGCATTTTCTTTGAAGTAGTGTATGAGTAAAAAATTTTTTGGTCATAAGTGTATGAGTAATTGATTTCTGTCTAACTGTGAAATTTTCTACTTTTAGAGTCATCATATTTTTGTAAGGTATAAAGTGAAAATAGTAGGATAAAATTTACAAATGGTCAAATAATTATGACTTTTTTTCATTAAAGTATATAACTTTGTTTTCTCACATAAAAATAATAAAAATTTTATTAACTCACACAAAAATTATAGTAAACGAAAAATACAACGTTCCAGCACTTTTATTAACTCACACAAAAATCATAGTAACCGAAAAATACAACTTTCCAGTATTATTTCTTGTTCCACGGTTTTTTGTGTTTTATTTTCTGTCTAATAAATAATAATCCAATTAAAATAAGAGTGACCCACCTGACCTAATATCCATATATATAAATCAAAATAATGCTAAAAGTGAATCCTTCAAAACACGATACATCTATTTTTCTTTTTCTTTTCAAGATTTTCATTCGGATTTATAGCATTTTTGTTTCAAGTGCTCTTATTTCTTTTCTTTTTATCAGAATCTTGTACATTCCAAACTAAGTTTTTTTACGGGGGAAGGACTCACTTTTAGTATTATTCTGATATATGTATATGGATGTTGGGTCGGATTGAGTTGGGTCATTCGTATTTTAAAAAAATAAATACAAAAATGACCGCTCGACCGAAACTAATTGCATTCGCTAGATATGTATATATATATATATATATTTCTTCTATTTTAATTGGATTATTATTTACTAGACTAAAAATAAATAATAGAAAAATATGAAATAAGAAAATATTTTTTTCGGTCATTATGATATTTAGGTGAGTTAGTGAAAATTTGAAGATTTTTATATGAGAAAACAAAGCTATATAACTTTGGAGAAAAAAATCTTAATTATATCACCATTTGTGAAATTTACCCAAAAATAGTACAACTCTATCCCAAGCTAGGGGTAAAGGCGGATCTAGAATTTTTATAACATGGGTGCACCACTAAAGAGGAGAAAAAAGAAAGTATTGCGTGGGAATTGATCCATGATCCTCTGGATAAATAACTCGCATTTAACCAAGTATACAATTTAGCATCTTTGAAGCATTGATGTCAGTTGATAATATTAGATCTATTCTAGAAAATATGTTCATAAAATTTCTAGTTTGACGAAAAGATCATGAGTTCACTTGTCCCATAAAATAGGCTATAAATCCGCCCCTGACTAGGGGCGGAAGGGGTTCATCACCTTCGCTGCAAAAATTCCTTTAACCTATTTAGAAATTCTTTTTTTTTTCTTCATTCTTTTACCAAAAACTCCAGTCGGTGCACAACCCTTCCTAGATCTGATATTGAATGACAAAGAGAAGGATCGATGTCAGAATAAGTATGAAGACCCATTTTCTATTCTATTATTTTATCTTATCTTAACGAAGTAGGCAACTTTAAGATGCAGTTGGCAGAATAGGTCAGTAATATAATGTGATATCTACTAGGAGTATTACATTATACAACCAATAACCAGTAAGTTAACCAGACATGGATCTAGTCAAAGACATTATCCACACTAGCACATTTCTCATCTATCTACTTCTTGCAATACTTGGTCTAAGTTAAAAACCTTGTCAGTGTAAAATTATTTGAGCTAAATCGGTTGTAACAGTTTATTTATCTTTATTTTTAGATTACTATATCAGGATTTTAAAGGAACCTAATAGCAGAGGCGGATACTGGATTTAAACTTTATGGGTTCCAAATATTTGGGCGAAAATGATACTTTGAAGAAGTAAGAAGTTTTTTAATGTTGGCTGGTCAAAAACAGAAGGAAAAGAAAAAAAGTGCCTACGGACTACGGTGTTGTTTTGTGGAAAAAACACAAGTGAAGATAAGAAGCCCACAATGGATTCGAACCCTTGCAATATATTCGGTGACGTAGCTTTAAATAGTTACTCCATTTGCCACCGGACCAACAACTAATTTTCCCAATGGGTTCCTAGCTAAGCATAATTATAAATTTAAGGCAAAACACCTTAACACTCCCCTCCCCTAATCTTGACACGGATTATTAGCTACAGTCTTAAACTATTTGTAGTCATAATTACCCCCCTCAACTTGGCCTTTTGAGAGCCATTACCCCCTGGACGCTGATGTGGCAAAGAGTGTGGGTACACTCGTCTGCCACGTGGATTTTTCTGTATATGTGACATTTTTTTTAAAAAATAAAATATATTTTTACCTTTTTAAGTATATTACTTTTTTGGATAATTTTTTTCAAATACAATTTATAATAAAACTTGGATAGAACTACATTATTTAGGCTAAGTATTTTTATTTGGCTAAAAATAATAAAGTTTTAGTTAATCTTTTTTTGAATTTAAAAAAAAAATACATGGCTTTTCGTTTCTTCTGACATCAGGAACTTCGAATTGGATTATGAAACTCCAGTTCAATTTTTCGATTATGAAATACCAAACCAAATAATCTCAGTTTGGTTTGTTTTCTTAGAAATTTCAAATTAATTGGTTTAGTTATTTTGAAATTTCTGTTTAACCCTATGGACATATTCTGACAAGAAATAATGGACCTCTAAATAAAGTATTTATGTAAAATTGCCTAATTACCTCATTCCTATTATATTCATCTGAAAATTTGATAATTGTAAGTATAAACGTAAATCCTTGATATGACAAAAGGATTACAAGAAAGAAAAATAATAATAAAAAAGTATGAGATAACTATCATGAGTATATGTTATAAATAGTAAATTGAAATAAATAGTCAAGGCATCTAAAAAGTAATAAAAAATACACATGACTATTTATTTCAAGTAAATCTTTATTTTCAGATCAAATTCAAAAAAAGATTAACTAAAACTTTATTATTTTTAGCCAAATAAAAAAATTTAGCCTAAATAATGTAGTTCTATCCAAGTTTTATTATAAATTGTATTCGAAAAAAATTATCCAAAAAGTAACATACTTAAAAAGGTAAAAATATATTTTATTTTAAAAAAAAATGTCACATATACCGAAAAATCTATGTGTTAAACGAGTGCGCTCACACTCTTTGCCACATCAACGTCCAGGGGGATAATTAAGACCACGAATAGTTTAAGGCTGTAACTAATAATTCGTGTCAAGTTTAGGGGGTGTTAAGGTATTTTGCCTAAATTTAATAGATTTTTCAATACAAATAAATAGTTCGGGTAAAAGTTTTTGGGCTCCCGAAAATCCATACCCGATACCGTAGATCCGCCTTGCCTAATAGTATTAATATTTTGGTAGTGTTAGTTCATGTAAACTCAAACAAAATGTGGTTAGCAATAGCTGCTTACCCGATTGTTTAAATTAAAAATAGTCGTTATATAAGGTACTTATTGAGCGTGAGTGCTGATTGATGAGAGTTGAGTCACGTGTGACTAAGAGGCTTGCCTGAGGGGCTATATATATATATATATATATATATATATATATATATATAATATATGTATAATCGTATGTGATCAATCTAGAAAAAGTAAAGAGTAAAGTTGGTGGTTATTTGTAAAAAGATTCCAGACCCAAATCGAGTTTGGAAGCGTAAGCTTCACAAGAAGCCTTGTGATCTCGGGTAAGCCCAACCAAATCTGGAATCTTAGTTATTCTGACAAAGCAGTCCACAAACTTAATCCTCAAAAAGACTTTTCTTCCGTACGAAGCACAACTCACTTTACTTAGCTTTACTTGTTTATCAATCTTCTTTTCAGATGTCAAAAGAGTGAGTACATTCTCTCAATTCAATTTTTCATTTTGAAGTTCATTCTTAATAGTTAATCAGTTTTAGGATACGCGTTTTTTAAAAATTATATAAATAATATATTAAAACTTGTGTTAGAATTATAAAATTAAAATTAACATAAGTGTAAGTTTCTAAACATTATTGATGCTAATTAGCTACTAGCTTTCCACGAAAGGAAAAACTCATAATACAAAAATATAATTATCCTATTTCTATGATCAATAAGAAATGCCATATGAATTATTTCCAACATATTAGAAAAGACTAAATTACTATTGCAACATATATTATTCAATCGCTATATTTTGATTAATCTACTATTTTTTTTGCTTTGGAGTGAGTTTTCTTTCTCTATTCAAGCACATAACCATATGCATCTAAAGATTTTCTTTTATCGAGGTAAAAGTAAAATTATAATGGAATTGGTACCGTTAAAGAATTCATATTAATCTATGAGTGAAAAATATGGAGCTTATGTTTAAAAAATCCCTATGCTTTGCACGAAATTAATTATACCCCTAAATAAATTATACTCTTAATTACCCCCGAAGTTGGCTATTTGATAGTTGTTACTCCTGGACATTGACGTGGTAAAGTGCATGGATATATACACTCTCCTTTATCCATGTGAAGAAAAATTTAAAAATCAACTTTCAGATGTAATATTTTTCAATCGTTAATATAATTGTTTATCTGTTAGAATATAATTTTGTATTTCTTCTTGCTTCATCTTAATATACAATGCATATTTTATCTAAATTTTTATTTTAATTTCTTTTTTAAATACAATGGCTATTTGATCAATTATATATTTTATTTTTTGGGGGATAAATTTGTAAAAACTTAGCTGGACTTTCACTATAAATAAAAATAGGTTTAACTAAAATAATAAAATACTAATTGTGTATTATTTTTATTATTTTTTGTTAGATGCAAATGAATATTTATTTTAATTATGTATTTTATTTTCGGGTCAAATCCATTAAAGAAAATTGACTAGAGCTTTATTATTGTCTTGCTTAATTAAAAAGGTATAGCCAAATTAACGAAGTTGCCATTGTTTTAAAAAAATCATACAGTAACATTTTTGAAATGCTTAAAGCCACCTACTATATTGTTTAAGTACATAGAACAATTATTATATTATATGTTTTTTATTTCTTTGACACACACATTCTTCCTTTTCTAAGCATTAGAAGTTTTTATCTAACTCAAATAAGGAAAGATTTAATAATCAAAAATTAAATTAATTTAAAAATATAAATATTAGAAAAATAATCACATGACTATTTTGTCTAGTGTGAATTCTATATTAAAAAGGTAAAAAGGGCTAGCGATATTTCTCTAAAGGTATTCATGCTCTCTCTATATATATAAACACATTTAGGTTTGTGTAGTTTTATGTGATTAGATGTGACTTTAATTGTACATGAACTATTTGTTTTGTACGATAAAAATAAAAGTCTTTAAAATGCATAAGTAATTGTTTATTGTTGAGAAAATTTGTCACGACCCGGATTTCTCACCCTTGGGAGTCGTGATGGCGCCTACTAATAGGAGCTAGGCAAGCCAACTTAAATTACCTTCCATTTAACGCGCATTTCTTTTCCGTAATTATCAACATGTAATAGAGACAACATAATTAAAATTTCATGCGGAAGTCTCAACTTATATAAAACTGAATAGAATTGCGGAAAGTTTAACAAAATCCTCTACCCAAGATTGGTGTCACAATGCTCACAAACTTCTAAGGTTACTAAATACAATCGTCTGAAAGAAAATTTTAAACTGTTTGTTTCGGTACAAAAGATAACAAACTGAATAAAGAGAGAGAGACTTCGGGCTTGCGGACGTCAGCAAGACTACCTCGGTGTCTCTGGACTGAAGTCCTGCTCCCGATCTACTGCTGTTGTCCAAAGGTTACTCCAACTCCGTGATCTGTGCAAAAGAGCACAGAGTGTAGCATCAGCACAACCGACCCCATGTGCTGGTAAGTGTCTGGCCTAACCCCGGCGAAGTAGTGACGAGGCTAAACAGGACCTACCACAATTAACCTGTACAGATATATATACAAGTGCAAGAAAACAATATATATATATATATATATATATATATATATATATATATACACATTACAATGGAAAACAGCGGAAAGTAAACAATTAAAGCTGGGAGGGGGAGCATGCGTACGGGGATAGCAGATAAGACAGAATATTAGAAATAATAAGGGAAAACTACATTTGCTCACTGTCGACGCCCCCTTTTTCTAATGCGTTGAAATCGGGTATACGACATTGGGAGGACAACTCTATTCCCTTTCGAGAATTGGGTTTAGAAGTTGAAGAGTTGCCACATAATGATTATAGTGCATTAGGACACTTTTTAGAAGAGTTTGAGATGAAGAGACCAGAGATTAGGGTAAGGGCTAGAAATTATCCCGAGGGGAAGGTGTTAGGCACCCTTCAGGATCCACAAGTGTGGTTCCCGACCATGCTACAATTGTGACTTTACAAGTAAACAATCAAGGCTCAAATAAGGACTTGCATACAACATTGCAATTAGGTTGAAACTTATGAAAGTAAGTAGAAAGAGAGCAAGGATTTGAAAAGTTTAAACAACTCTAAAGGAAGCGAATAAAGAAAAGGGGTCCTAGGTTTGTGATTAATATGGATCACTTCAATGCAATATCCAGCAATCACTCCTCAGAAGAGGGGTTGCACGTGATATTAGCACACGGGTCATCATATCCATATTCTACCCTTCCCATCCCGTTAAGGTATTAAAGCGCGGAATGGTATCGTTACTTATTGCATGCTATTTCCCGTCCCAATCCTATCAATCTCGGAGGCATTGAGACTACTAATCCTGAAGGGGAGGGAGTTGGGGCTTTTATGGTTTTAAAAGGATAAAATTCTAGGGCGACAAACAAAACACATAAAGCAGATATGGGAAAACACATAACAGTTAAAAGGCTCAAATAAACCTCCTCAAGTCAGAAAAGCATAGAGTTTAGCATGTCTTACATGTACTGATTAGGTCTGAATTAAACTTAAAAAAATGCGTGAGGCAGAATGATTTATTACATACTTCAGATAAGAAATCCGAATCAGACCTGCCTGCTGGTTGGAATTGTCAAAGATTGATGCACTTATGGTTTTTACCCTAAAGCTTGCCTAGGTGAAACCTATAGGCATGATATCTAATAATGCAAAGTATACTGATTTTAAGGAAAAGCTTTACTGATTTTAGAAAAAAAGGATCTGCAGATTTTAAGACGGGTTTTAGATTCGAAACGAGGCTGATTCAATTAACTCATCCTATAGGCATGATTTCTAAGTGTCATTGATCTTAAACAGTTGCAAGAATCCTATAGACATGATATCTAGGCGTTACTGATTTTAAACGTTTATAGAAGTGCAGAAGTCCTATAGGCCTGGTGTCTCAAATACTGATTGTTATTTAAACCTATATACACATTTGCCTAATGATAGATGCATATGCGGAATACAGAAAGTCCTATAGGCATGATGTCTGTATGAAGATGCAGAATTTTAGAATCGACTTACAGGAAATTGCAGAAAACCCTATAAACATGGTGTCTATATGAGAATGCAGAAAATCTTATGGACATGGTATCTATGTGAGAATGCAGAGTTTCAATGATTTATAAAATGTAGAACTTTAAAACATAGTAATTCCTATAGGCATGATCTCTAGATGAGATGCAGAATTTTATAAATGATAACCCCTATAGGCATGATATCTACCCCTTGGCATGCATAGTTCCCCACCCTTTTCCACTAGCCGACCCCAAATGTTTATTATAAGATTATTACAAACCAGAATTGATAAAAGAAAAATAAAATAAAATTACATCAGAAAACTAAAAGTCCCAACCAAGGAGAGCCTGATTCGTACTTCTGTCTGAAGCATGAAGTAAACCAACTCCAAAGATCAAGTTCCAAAGCCTTTCTCTTATTTGGGATGTGTCAAAGTTCCCAAGAGTCTTAAAGGGGCTTCGGGCAATGCTTACACCCCAAATATATTTCAGAATCAAGGACATAGTGCAGTGTGGAAGGGCCAACCCTCAAATGTCCAAGTTCAGAGGGAACTCAAGGTCCCAAAGCAAGGCTCATAGGAGGGGGCAGAACTTAAAATCTAAGAGTAGGTGCAAGTGCAGGGGAAGGGGAGTGATAAGCTGGTGGAAGTACTGGCACACCCCTGACCAACTTGTCATTTCAAGTTGAGGAGTTAGGGCTTATTGAAAGCCAGGCTCAGGCCTGGGCAGCCATTTAAGAGGCTACCAGATCATGAGCCTTAACTCAGCATACATAGGGGGTAAGGGTAGGGGATTCATAACAGAAACAGTAGACAAAGGAAAAGTGGGCAAAGGACATGATCAGCAATAAAACATACTGACACCTTTTACTTGGGGTTAAAATTCCGTTCATAGACAACAACTCATGTTGCCATGCCCTGAATCCCCATTTACAAACACATAGAGGGTAAAGGTATAGGGATCAAGCATATGCAAGAAAGTAAAGCAAACAGCAGCATATGAACATGTCAAACTTTGCAGGTAATAGGCATAGATGTAAAGGTTCTAAGTAAACACATTAGGATGATTGCTAGGAACTGAATCAAGACATACCAGTAAAAGAGCAAGAGCAGGATGCAAAGACAAAGTAGTAGTAGTAGTATATTAGCCTTGACTTTCAGCCAGCTAATAATAAGCAGGAGCAGAGAACAACAGTATAGAAGAGAGCAAGAGGGAATGCAGGTTTTGAAAGTAGTAGTAGTGTGTAAGAGTATGCAATTCGAAGTGTGTTGTAAAAAGTATTGAATTGTCAGTGTCTAAAAGTGCGGAAGGGTAGTCCCTTTTATAGTGCAGAGAAGCAAGTAAGAAAGGTAAGAAAATAGTTTACAATCAATCACATAGAATTTTCCTTCAGCTAAGGGATTTGATTTCAAACGGGTAGAAGGTAATTAAGGAAAGAATTTGATCAGAATCTTTTCCAAAGTAGTACAAGAAGGGAAAATACATAGGAACTATTTAAGGAAATAGTTTGATAGCAACACAGTTTGTGCAAATAAGGAAAGGCAATCAATCAACAGTCAGTAGAATCAGAAATTGAGTTTTGGTATGAATGAACCCAACCAGAAAAGGTGAAGAAAGTTTTAATCAAAGAAAATCAGTAGCAATCAATCAAACCCCATCAGAGAATTTCAGAATCAATCAATTAGTAGTTGGCAAAACCCCTTTTGAAGAAAGAATTCCTCATATATAAAGCACACAAACATGTCAAACAAGAAAGAACTGTCATGCTAATTAGAAAGAATCTAGTATAGAAAAGTTCAGAGTTATAAACAAAGAGGCTCAAATTCAGTACATAGACTCAAACTTAGTTTGAGAGAATCCAGGGTTCCATAATAGAACCCTAGTTCGAGCACGAGATTAAATTTGCCAAAAACCCCAAATCCTAGGGTTTTCGACTCGAATCAGATGTAGAGAAGACAAATAACTAAAACAGGCTCAGAGGTCTCTTTCAGAGACTCATGAGAAAACAAACAGGTAAAATAGCAGGTTCGAAACAAACATAGTGAAAAGGCTGATTTGAAGCATAAAGAACATGTTTTAAGAAAAGCTTGGAACTTAAACAAGTTCAGAAGACAAAGAGGTAGTGTAAACTTAAGGAAACAGTAGATGAAACATGTTTAGAAAGAACAAAGTCCAGAAGAAGGCAAATAAGAACTAAGAGCTTAGTAGAAAATACAGTAAAGGAACACAGGGGTAAATGAACACATAAGATAAACGTGTAAAAGCATGATATAGAAACCAGTAGAAGAAAGAACAGAGCACAATAGAAGAACATGCAAAATAAGGCAAACATAAAGATACGGGAGAAGAAAAAATGCTAGGTAGAAAAGAGAACATACAAACATAGCATAGACAGATTCACACACAAATAAAAAGAAGAGTCAGAAAACATTTTAAGATTTTTTCAGAAACCCTAAATCGAAGAGAAACAAATTTTGAAAGAAATTGGGGAAAACGTTTCAAAACTCCAGTAGAACATAGATGTAGCATAGATATAAGAAAACAAACAGGGAAAGAACCTCGAATAGCTTAGGGTTTCGGAGAAACCCTAGAAATGAGAAAGGCTTGGAAGAAAGTCCGATCTAAGTCGGATGAGGTCAGAAACAGGCTCAGAAGAATAAGAGCCACCGGAGCAAGGTCGGAGATGGCCGGAATCTTCGAATCGGTGAAGGTCTGAGTGAAGACCTTCGAGGTCTGGCCTCGATCCTTCGAGCATCAGGTATGCAAGAGCCGGAGGAGGTGAGTATAGGTCGTCCATGGCCTGAGAGGCCATGGATTCCGGTGAGTCGGAGGTTGAAGATGGGATGAGAGAGGCTAGAGTTTCAGGAACCTTCGAGAGAGTTTGAGAGATAGAGAGATGAGGAGTCTCGAAAGAATGAGACGGTGGGAAGGGGGTAGGCGAGGGTTTAATTATGGAAAGGGGGATCTGGGCCGTTGATTTTATTTGATCAATGGCTCAGATTAATTCGGAACTGGGCCTGTAAGCACGTGATTTTTTGCCCTATATGAGAATTATTCCCAAAAATTCAAAAATAAAATGATTTTCTTTGGTGTGCAATTTTGAATAATTATTTGTAGTTGTCTGTGCGTGTTTATTTGCTAAATTAATAAAAAATACAAAAAATATGTCGCATTTTGCATGTAGGATTTAATTCTATAATTGATAATAATTAAATTTGTTTTACAAAAATTAAAAATTACAAAAATAGGCATCGTTTGCATTTTTAGCATTTAATGTCCAAATATACAATTTTATGCTTAATTAATACTTAATTGTGCGTTAATTGTTATTGGGAGTTAATTTGCACTTTTATAACTTAATTTAGTTCTTAATAATAGTTTAAGTATTTTTATAATTTAGTTTTAGAAAAATAAAAGAAGAAAAGAGAGCGAAAATATAAAGAAAGTCGGAATTAGGCCTCTTCTTCAACTTCAAGCCACAGGCCCAAAAAATGGCCCAATCTTCCCTACGACCCAGTCCATTTCGAACTGGGTCGACCCAGTCCATAACCCAACACCCCTATTATTTTACAAAACAAAATAAAACAAAAAAAAAAAAAAAGAAAAACCCTAAAAATGCCTAAGCATCCCCCCCCCCCCCCCCATTTCTCCTTCTTCTTCCTCAAAACTCCATTCCAACCATGGCTGCCCCTCTCCCATTCCCTTTATCCCCACATCACACTCACACACACACTCACCAAACACCTCCAAGCTGACCTCCCATGAACTGATGAACGACCTCAAACTCCATAAACGACCTCAAGAAAACTCCATCGCTGCTGTTTTTTTTTCTTCTTCTTCCTCCCCCTTGCGTCCCATGAACGACCATCTGTTGGATGACCTCATCGCCGGACAGAATCCCAGACGAACCCAGTCGCCAGGTTACCGTCCAGGCATGAGCTGTTGCTGTCACGCGATATAGCTAGTCGCGAGCTACGTGAACTGCTGGCCGCGTATAGCTTCGTTGTTATCTTCGTCGTCGTCACGTCCAAACGACCAGAGGCGTCCATGCTTCTTCAGCTCGTTTTGCTGCTGTTTCTTCTCCTCCGAGCTGTTGCTTCTCCGCCATGGACGAGCACGCACAGGTGCGTCGAACAGCTCTACTGTGAAGCGATGTTACTTCCTCCGTTTCTGCCGCGTCAACTACTGTTGCTGCTTCGGCGCGGCTTCATTTGTTCATGTTCGTCGTCGTTTGGTCAAGCTTTGATCGAGGTCTGTCAAAACAGTCCGTACACCTTCGTTTCAATCCGGTTGGTAGATTTTGAGTTTTGTTTTATCCGTATTTTGTTTTGATATTTCTCGAATCTAAAAACGGCAAATGTTTGTTTTGTTCATGTCTATCGTTTGAATTAATTTTTTTTAGTTTGTTCATATGTTTTGTTAAATTAATTTTTCAGATTTCAAATAAACGATTAATTAGTTGTTTTCATGTTTATTTCATGTTTGTATTATTGTTTAAGTGAATATTTGTTAGTTTGTTGTTTGTTAGATTCAAATTGAAATTTAATTAACTATTTCTTCAATTTGTTTCATGTGTTTATGAATTGTTAGAAATTGTTAGTATTGTTAAGTTCAAGTTTAAGTTAATAATTGTTTCTTCGTCGATCTTGTTATTTGTTTAAAGAATTTAGTTGTGTTAAAGGAATATATTGATTTAATCGTTTAATCCGTCATGTTTGTTGTGTTAAAATAGATTCACTCATGTTCATACTTTGTTTAGATGATCTTGAATCCGAATTTTGTATAGTTTGATTTCTTGTTTATCACTTATGATTATTTTTTTTAAATTTGTCTCATAATCTTGTTTAAGTTTACTATAAGAATTGTTTGTTGTAATGTTGTTAGAGTTGATTTTAAGTTCAATATGATTGAATTTAGAAATCTTCATACTTTGTTTGTTGTTGGTGTTGAATCCGAAAATAGGATTGTTTGTTGCTAAAATATTGTTCAATCAAATTTTAGTTGTTCTTGGTTGTTCAATTTGTGTTCATGTGATTTGTTGTTGAAATGTTGTTAAAATCATGTTCATATGATATTGTTGTTATGATGTTCATCCGTGTTCATATTGTTGTTTGAACATTGTTAGAAATTGATCATATTGTCTATATTTTGGTTAAGTTTGATTAATTGATGTGTTATACCTGATGGGTAGTTTGGTAAATTTGTAATACGTTCAGGGGTAGTTTGGTAATTTCAGTAAGGTCGGAAGGGGTAGTTTAGGAATTGTACATTTTTGTAATTGTTTATTTGAAGCATGGGGGACAAAATGAAATGGGGTGGGTTGTGATATGATTATTTAATATAAAGGGGGGACAAGATTTAAATTAAAGGGGAATCTTGCATTATTTTAAATAAGGCATGGGGGACAAAATATAATGGGGTGGTGTGATATATTTATTTAATGTAATGGGGATGAGTGGGAAGATAATGGGTTTGGTAGAGAAAGGGATTGATTTTAATTGATTTATGGGATGAGATATATATATGTGAAGTCTTGAACACAAGAGAAGGAGAAGAATGAGACAGAAAAAAAAAAGAGATTGAAAAAAAAGCTGAACATCTATTCCGAAAAAAAAAAACATTGAAACTCTCAAGAAAAGAAAAACATACAAAGAAAAAAAAATTTTGAAAAATTAGAAGAGAAAGTAGTACACACCTGAGAAATATTCTGGTATACAGGGGTAGAAATTAAGGGTTGAAGATTAACTAGCCTTTCAAAAATCTGAAAATTTCCTTTGGTTTCTGTCCATTATTTTCGGCATTCCTGGATTTTATTTTGAATTTTTCAAAGCTGTCACTGGGATTTTCGTTGACTGGTTATTGCTGGTTATTGTTGCTGTTGCTGTGTTACGTATTACGTTGCTGACTTTCTTCTTCTTATATTGACAATATCAGGTACACAACTGTAATTTTGGCATTTTGTAAGCTGAAATGAAGAATGGAGTGTTAAATTTTTAATTTAGTTTAATTTAATTTTTGTATTGTATTTAGGTTATTCATGTATTATTATTCTGTAAATCACTGTCATCGGCATAACTAGGCATATTATAGCGACGTATTAAATAACGCCTTTACCAGATTATTAGGAAATATAGTTAAGCCTGATTATTAATTAAAATTGTTTAAATAAAAAAAATAGAAGAAATAACGTAAAAATGGCGTTATTGAATCAGTTTGGCAAAAATTAACTAAGTTCCTTATTCATAAGGTTTTTCGTCAACGATAAGTTAATCCGAATCATGTAGTCAATTTCAGTTATAACATGAATTAGTTTGCAAACAAGTATTAGGACATGATGAATTAAAACAAAGTTAGTTAATGTTAAATTGTTTAAATTTTTAGAAATATGATTTAGTACTCAAGTTTTTATTTTTATTTCTTTCAATTTTCAGTATTTGCAAATAATTAGTTTCAATAAGCTTAAGTCTTACAAATAATTTGAATTTTAATCCAACTATGGGATAATTAGTTTTTATTTTTTTATTTTTACTTTTCGATAATTCCATGTTGTATCTATGATTATAATTTTATTATTTTCTGCTAATACTTGTTTTTCTCTTCTATTTAATATGTCATTTTCAAGAATGTAGATATTGATTTTATATTTATAAAAAAACTTAGTAATAATAAAAAGGTAGTCATTAGGGATACTATTAAAGGAGTTCGCTAAAAATAAATAGATGTAAATAATACAAATGTATAGGATTCTCCATTCTCATTTATTTTTTTAATTATTAAAAAAAATTACTTAGAATTAGGGATGGATTGTTTAGTGAATTTCACTTCCTTCCCCAAAGATGATGACGCGTTAGACTCTTTAGGCGCGATTTAATTAATTTTACCTTCTTAAACTCGGATGCGCATTTCATGCGACCCAAATCTAAATCCTAAAACATCAAATAAAATATGTTTCGTATTGTGGGTGCATTTCATGTGACACAATCCAAAGATATGTTTTAAGCGATGTTCACATTCCTAAAAAATAATAATTATAATAATAAAGCGGTAAAAGATAAAATTTGCACATGGTTCATAATTGTATTAAAAATCAGATAAATAAGCCGAATATAACAGTTGAGCGACCGTGCTAGAACCACGGAACTCGGGAATGCCTAACACCTTCTCCCGGGTTAACAGAATTCCTTATCCGGATTTCTGGTACGCAGACTGTAATATAGAGTCATTCTTTTCCTCGATTCGGGATTAAAATTGGTGACTTGGGACACCCTAAATCTCCCAAGTGGCGACTCTGAAATAATTAAACCAATCCCGTTTCGACTGTCCTTTAATTGGAAAAAACTCCCTACGCACCTCGCGGTGCCGGAAAAAGGAGGTGTGACAGCTCTGGCGACTCTGCTGGGGATATCTTAACCCAGAACCAGTGGTTCAGGGTTGGAAATTCGAGCTCATATAAATTGTTATATTTGGTTTTATCTGATTTTTACATGTTTGAGCCTAATGTGCTAAATACTGCTTTTACCGCTTTGATATTACATGAACTGTGTATAAACTATGCCGAAACCCATCTCCTCTCTGAGTCTTCTAAATCATGAAGAAGGGTGTACTTCGTACGACTTCTTTTCTGTATAGTGTAAAATCCCAATTTAGAACGAGGTTCGGACAAGTTGCTAAGCCGGTGAAGCTTCTGTATTCCCGGTACGCTACCCCCCCTCGGCTCGAGCTGTCCGCTCGGGTAAGCCAGGTCTAGAACAAACACCCAGGTTCTGAACCTAGTATAACAAAACCACGTGTCGGATCCCTAGTAGGAACGTTTGTTTGCATCACGTGCATCTGACTTTGGAGGCTCAACACAGGGGTTGGGTCTGTCTAGGACAGGTGCACCAAAAATGAAAATGACCATCCTGATGCATCTTATTTGTTTTATGTGCATTTATTTGCTCGGTCTTGCATGTTGACCGGCTTCTGAGTCTCGGGAGTGTAAAAAATAAAATAAAATAAAAATAGCAAGTGAAAAGTTATTTGATTAATTTAGAAAAATCAGTGTCCAAGTACTGTCAAAGTGCTGCCGAATTTTTTTTTTAAAAAAAACATATATATTTTTACTTTTAGAATTGTTGGTTTGCCTAGAAAGCAGAAAGTGTGTAGGAATAAGTCTTTTATTTTAATTTGCTTTATTTAAAAAAAAATGAAAAAGGAAAATAGTTTTTTTTTTGATATAAAAGGAAAAGGAAAAATTTGTTTGTTTTCAAAAAAAAAAAAATTAGTTAGTTTATAGCCTGAACTACGCGGGTATGATTCTCACCGGATGTGAGATCAGAGGCAAACCTCTTTGGTTTCGGCTCACCATATTCAAAAAAAAAAAATCCAAAAATATTTAACATTACTCATTTTTTTGTAGAAAGTTTTTCTTTTAGACCTCAAATTTTTTAAAAAAAAAAAAAATATATATATATATATTTCCTTTTAATCTCAAAATCCCAATTATTTGTTTAAAAGATATTCAAAATAAAATTCAAAAATATTTTTTTCTGTAGTATTTCTTTCATAAATTCAGAATATTGGTTCAAAAATATTTCCTTTCTCCTTAAAAGTTTTTTTTTCAAGAAATAAAAAAAAATTTATTAAAATCCAAAAAAATATTTCTTTAGAATATAGATAGTTTTTAAGTCAAATAAAAGTTTTTCCTTCTTTAATCACTATAATAAATGTGCAGGATGAGCACAAGTCAAAATGAACCATTCTCAGTGTGTAGCGAGGTCCCTTCGCAACTCTACATGTGGTGGAATGATATGGGAAAGGATAGTATAAAGATAGTGGAAAGAGTTTTGGGAGGTTTTGTCGATCTGTTGAATATCAAGCCAAGGACAGATATCATCGAGGCTCTAATACCGTTCTGGGATCCAACACGCAACGTGTTTCGTTTTGCTGACTTTGAACTTTCACCTACACTAGAGGAAGTCGCCGGATATGCGGGGTTGAATGGGAAACTAAGAGGGCAGTATTTACTTTCACCAAGACCAGTATCTCCGCACGCGTTCTTGGATTTGCTAAGCATTAGTCGGAAGGTACAGAATGATGATTTGTCGAAGGGATGTTGTACTCTCCAATTCTTGTATCAACGGTACGGAATTCCTCAGGGTTTGGAAGAACCAAACCTCGGATTAATTCACACTGGGAACAGAATCAGGTGGGAAGCAAGACGTACTTTGGCATTTATCACAGCATTTCTGGGAATTGTGGTCTGTCCCCGCAAAGATAAAAAAATAGAGATAGGCCTTGTAGGGATGGCCGATGTTGCAATCAAAAGAACCGACAGTATTGTGGTTCCTTTGATTTTGTCTGAAATCTACCGAGCTTTAACTATATGCCGAGAAGGAGGCAAGTTCTTTCAGGGATGCAATCTGTTACTCCAGTTGTGGATGCAAGAACACCTCCATCACCGAGTGGGATACATGAACCACGGGTTGACTGAGAAAAACTGCATTAGCGGCTTTGAGAAACGAATGACAGGCGTCATATTTCCCGAAGGCGTCGAAGCATGGCTTGCACAATTGAGGTCAACAACAGCCGACCAAGTTGAATGGGCATTTGGGTGGTTGAATGATACTGAGGTAATATACATGGCGGCCGAGGAATGTCATGTTCTTTTGATGGGACTTCGTAGCATCCAACCATATGCTCCTCATCGGGTACTGCGCCAACTAGGAAGATTTCAGGTAATTCCCACTGATGAGGATCTAAGCAAGCACGCCATTGAGTTGAGTCCAGGAGTCGTGTTCCCCGAAGGAAAAATTAGAAAGTTGTGGCACGAATATAGATTCCTTGAACCCAAGACTATGGTTCGAGAGCTGGCTAAGGGTGAGGTAGACCCAAAATACGATGTTTGGTTCGGGAAAAGGTTCCAGATTCGTCAGAGGCCTGCCAAAAGAGCTCACGTCCAACAATTTACGGATGATTCGCAGGAACAGTGGGGCTGGTTAGTGAGAGAGGAAGGCTACCGGGTTGAAATCGGGAAGCTGAAGCGACAAATTGAAAGACTTATGTTTGAAAACAACGTTCAGGTAGCCTCAGAGCAGGGTGAGAAGAACAAATTAGCCAAAGAAAACCAGGCACTGAAAGCCCGAATTCGCCAAGTCAGTAAGAGTGATAGCGACCGACAGAAACGTCGCTCTGATGAAAGGTTGATAGCGGAATTGAGAAATCAAGTCAGCCAAAGCCGAGAAGACTTGGAGAGATCCCAGGCTTGTATAACAAGAATGCGGGTCAGGTGGGCTACAGTTACAACATCACGGAGAGAGCACCTATGGAAAGTAAAAAGGGACTATGAAATGAGTGTCGCGACATTGAGAGAGATAAACTCCATTCTCAATAATCGGGTCCTCAAACAAGCCCAGGATGCTAGAACATATAGAGAACACTACCATGAGTCGATAGCCCGGATGGAAGAACAAATGGAGAGGTTCCAAGAGCAGCTCATTGACAATACTCGAATATTGGGACTAAAGAATCAACGGATAGAACAGCTGTGCATAGAGAGGGATAGAATCAGGGGTAGGATCAATGATATAGGGCGCTATATCACCACAAAGTGCCTAACATGTGAAGAGATGCCTCGTGATGTCCTATTTGCCTCAATCATGGGTTATGTCCATCAGATCATGGAGGAACTAAAAAGCTTGCAAAGAAGCCTGGCCCCCAAGCCCGCGGAAAGGCCGAATGATGCCTCGCGGGCACCAAAATTCAAAGCTTTAATGTATCCCTAGTTCAATCTTGCACTTGTTTGTTTTTCGAGTCTGTTGTCTACCCATATGTTTTTTTCCTTTTCTTCAAACATTCTCAAAAAAAATATAGTTTGTTGTCTACCCTTATGTTCTCTTCAAACATTCTTAAAAAGAAAAGTATGGAGTCTGTATTTTTGTTTGTTTTTTATGGCTTGTAATAGCATATTTGAATAATAAAAGTTATAATTGAGTCTTTATTTTATGGCATGAACTACGCTTGGTCTGATTCGTGCGGGGTCACGATACGTAGGCAATCTCTATAGGATTCGACCGTAATTATGAAAAGTAATTAAAAAGAAAAAAAAAGGAAGAATATATATTTGTCAGAGTAAAAATAAGCCGGGATGATGCATACGGTCGGAGCAAAAGCATGTTAGAAATGATTAACTGCCTAGGAGCATTGCATCCCCCTAACGTGCAATTACAATATCTGTTAAGACTCTAACACTGACAAGTTTGTTGTTTTTCCAATCAATATCAGTTAGTTGTTAGAGCGTACTGGCACCGTACCATTATCAGACAAGATCAAAAGGTCCTATACCAGAAAGCATGACTGGGTCAGACAACAGCGTTGAGTCAGAAAAAACGGCCAATCAGATGCTGAAAGAAGCCCTGGAGAAAATGGAAAAAATGAGGCTAGAAATGAATGAAATGCAGATAGCCTTAGCTAGAGCCCAGAAGGGGCAAGAACTACCCGTTACTCCTACCCTCCAACCAACACACACGCCGGAATACCCTTCTCCCGGTCCTTCAACAAGTTTCCCAAGCCATCACTATTATCAGGGAAGAGAGGCTTATGATTCCCAAGCTCCACCACCCACTCAAAACCCTCCTCCACCAAATGTTCCCGTCTTTGTGGCACCTCCCCCAGCCCCATTGCACAGATCATCTAGTGAGCCACTGTTTCAGGCTCACGATACACAATACTACCCCCTGAACTCACATTCAAAGCACCCGAGCCACATACCTATAATCCCCACTTTGAGGTCCCGGCGGAGATTGAAAAGCCGGCTAAGAGCCCAGAGCAGGACGAGGTGATGCGGAAATTTAAAAGCCTGGAGCAATCCTTCAGGAACATACACGGGTTAGGTAACCAAGTCAGCGTGGCATACAAGGATCTATGCCCTTTCCCTGACGTTCAATTACCAGCAGGGTTCAAAATGCCCAAGTTCGATTTATACGAAGGGCATGGTGATCCTATGGCACATCTACGAGGTTTTTGTAGCAAAATGAGGGGAGCAGGGGGCAAAGATGAGCTATTAATAGCTTACTTTGGCCAGAGTTTGAGCGGGTCGGCGTTAGAGTGGTATACAAGACAAGATCCGAGCAGGTGGTACACCTGGGATGACTTAGCACAGGCTTTCGCAGGACATTTCCAATACAACCTTGAGATAGTCCCAGACCGTCTCACATTGTTAAAGCTCGAGAAGAAACCCGGAGAGAGCTTCCGGGAATTTGGGTTCCGATGGAGAGAACAGGCAGCCAGAGTTGATCCCCCAATGAGAGAAGGAGAAATGGTGGATTACTTCTTACAAACTCTCGAGCCAACTTACTTTGGTCACTTGGTGACGTCAGTTGGCAAATCATTTAATGAAGTTGTGAAAATGGGAGGTATGATAGAAGAGGGACTTAAGTCCAATAAGATCCTGAGTTATTCAGCAATTAAGGCAACAACTCAGGCCATTCAGAGCGGCACGGGAGGTGCGCTAGGGAAGAAAAGGAGAGAGGAGGTCACGACATTAGAGGCCGACAATTGGTCCAGATCTAGAGGTCCTTCCCCTCATTACCAACCCAGACCCCATCGTCTAAACTACCCACACATTCCAAATTACCCTCCACAACCCTACTACCAACCACAAGAACAACATTTCACCGTCCATCAAGCCCAGACATACACCCAACCTCCGGTTCGCCCACAATGGCGCGCGCCGGTTCCCCACAGTACATACCCACCTCCACATAACACATACCCACCACCACAAAACACCTATCCACCACCAAGAGCCTACAGGAACCCTCCAGGGATGGGTTTCAGGGGAAATCCGGCCGCCAGAAATGAAAGATTGCAGAGGCAAAGAACTTTTACTGAGTTGGGGGAAACTTATATCGCCTTGTTCCACAAATTGAGGCAGTTGGGTTTATTAAATCCTGTTGAGCCTAGATTACCAAATCCCTTACCCCAAAATATGGATCACTCGGTAAGATGTGAATATTGTTCGGGAGCTCCCGGACATGATACCGAGAAATGTTGGAGGCTGAAACATGCAATACAAGATCTTATTGATACCAACAAGATCGAGGTACAGGCACCGGAGGCACCTAACATTAACCAGAACCCATTGCCAAAGCACCCTGAAGCCCACATGATCGAGCTTGTGCACGAAGGAGGGGAGCCGAAGAAACCCCCACAGACGGTGATGATGATCCGTGCCACTCCAAAAGAAAAATCGATCAATGAGGAAGCAGGGGTACAATTGAAGGGGGAAGATGTCAAGCCAGTGGTGATATTGGGGAAGAATCCATCTGCCGCTACAAGGAAACCAGAACCAGCCATGTTGGTAATAACGGGAGCATCATCTGCACCCGTGGTTGTTGTGAAAGGGGTCTATAGGGAACCGGTCATCATAAAACCAGTAGTCCAAACACCAATGATTGATAGCAAGGCTGTGCCTTGGAAGTATGAGAAGGCAGTGGTGATGTACAAGGGACAACAAGTGGAGGAGAATAGTTGTGAGGCGCAGGGACTGACTCGATCAGGACGGTGTTTTGCTCCGGCGGAGTTGAGAAGACCCAATCCAGCTGCAATAAAGAAACCTGTGTCAGAAGAAGAAGCTGAGGATTTCTTAAAGAAGATGAAAGTGCAGGATTACTCCGTGGTCGAACAGTTGAAGAAAACACCGGCCCAGATCTCACTGCTATCATTATTAATCCATTCGGATGAACATCGTCGGGCCCTGATGAAGATACTGAATGAAGCTCATGTGCCCAATGAAATTTCTGTAAATCACCTGGAAACGATTGCCAACAAAATTTTCGAGGTGAACAGGGTAACATTTTCAGATGATGATCTGCCAGTGGAGGGCACGGAGCATAATAAAGCTCTCTACCTAACTGTCAAATGTGAAGATTCGGCAGTTACTCGGGCATTAGTGGATAACGGCTCAAGTGCCAATATTTGTCCATTATCCACCTTGAACCAATTGAAGATTGACCACGGAAGAATCCAAAAGAATAGCATTTGTGTCCGAGGATTTGACGGAAATGGAACAGCCACCGTGGGGGATATTATACTTGAGTTGACCATCGGTCCAGTCCAGTTTACCATGGAATTCCAGGTATTAGATGCTACGGTATCTTATAACTTTCTGTTGGGACGTCCGTGGATCCATGCAGCCAAAGCAGTGCCATCCACCTTGCATCAGATGGTCAAGTTCGAGTGGGATAGACAAGAGGTCGTATTGCACGGCGAGGACACTGCGTGCACCGTAGGAGGCGCCATTGTACCCTTCATAGAGACTAATGATGACAAAGGTCCCTGGGTCTACCAGATTTTTGATGCAGTGTCGGCAAACAAGATCCCCGAGGGTGAAATCATTCAGCATCCTAGGATAGCTTCCGCAACGGTTATGATGGTTTCAGAAATGCTAGGTAATGGGTTTATGCCAGGAAAAGGCTTGGGAGCTGAACTTCAGGGAATTGTTCAACCTGTTTCCTTGCCCAAGAATTTGGAGACCTTTGGGTTGGGGTTCAAACCGACTGCGGCAGATGTAAAACGAGCTCGGAAAATGAAGAAGAAAGTTTGGTTTCTTCCCAAACCTGTGCCACGTCTCTCAAGATCTTTTGTTAGAGCAAGCGCCAAGGGGTCACCAGTCCCGAAAGTTCTCGGGCGATTGATTGGGATTGACGGGGATCTGAATCAGAGTTTCGAAAGATTGTTCACTAATGTCAATATGGTAGAAGTCGGAGAGGGTTCCAGTGGAACAGACATACAGTTTATGGGGCCTGAAGCCAAAACCAACAATTGGACGGTTACTCCTCTTCCTACTCGGGGAGAGTCCTGGTAGTAGGCTTTGATTTTTGCTTTTTTATTTTTCGGATTATTCAGGGTGTAATCCAAATCTCATTTTATCTTGTAAAAGTGTGAACCCTGTTATCCCGCATTTTAATAAAATTCTTTTCTTGTCTCATTTTAATTTTGTTTTATTCTTTTCTCTTTCTGAACAGTTCTCTTTTTACTGGTTCTAATGACATGGCATGCACGACGGATCTTCGACCTAGTCTAATAAATCAATCTGACTCTGATTTAATGATACAAGAGATCGATTATGAGTCTGAATATGATGAGGATAAAGCCTTCGAGGAAATAAACCGAGAACTATGCCAATTTGAAGAGAAACCCAAGCCTAATCTGAATGACACCGAGGCTGTAAATCTAGGGGATGCGGATAATGTCCGAGAAACCAAAATCAGCATCCACATTGAGCCTGGCATCAGGGAAGAATTAATCAAAGCACTCATTGAGTTTAAAGATATTTTTGCATGGTCATATGACGACATGCCGGGTTTAAGCACCAAGCTAGTGGTTCACAAATTGCCCATTGACCCGGCCTGTCTTCCTGTCAAGCAGAAACTGAGGAAGTTCAAGACAGATATGAGTGTGAAGATTAAAGAAGAAGTAACCAAGCAGCTGCAAGCAAAGGTTATTCGGGTCTCTCGATATCCTGATTGGTTGGCTAATGTAGTGCCAGTACCAAAGAAAGACGGGAAGATCAGGGTATGCGTCGACTACCGTAATCTGAACAGGGCAAGCCCAAAGGATAACTTTCCATTGCCCAATATCCATATCTTGATCGACAATTGCGCCGGGCAAGAAATCGGCTCCTTTGTGGATTGCTACGCTGGGTATCATCAGATTTTGATGGATGAAGAAGATGCAGAGAAAACAGCTTTCATTACGCCATGGGGGACTTATTGTTATCGGGTAATGCCATTCGGTTTGAAGAACGCTGGGGCAACGTACATGAGAGCAATGACTACTGTGTTCCATGATATGATACATAAAGAGATCGAAGTGTACGTAGATGATGTGATCATCAAATCCAAGCGTCAGGAAGACCACGTAGCAGACCTTAGGAAGTTTTTCCAAAGACTTCGAAGGTACGACATTAAGCTCAACCCAGCCAAATGTGCATTTGGTGTTCCATCTGGAAAGCTGTTAGGATTTATCGTCAGTCGGCGAGGCATTGAGTTGGATCCGTCAAAGATCAAATCCATCCAGGAATTGCCGCCACCGAGGAACAAAACAGAAGTAATGAGTCTGTTGGGAAGGTTGAACTATATCAGCAGATTCATCGCTCAGCTCACAACAACTTGTGAACCCATCTTTCGATTGTTGAGGAAAAATGCCGCGATAGAATGGACGGCAGAATGTCAGGAGGCATTTGACCAGATCAAAGGTTATTTATCTAATCCACCTGTATTGGTTCCACCTGAGTCGGGGAGGCCATTAATCCTTTATCTAACGGTCCTGGATCATTCGTTTGGTTGCGTGTTGGGTCAACACGACATCACAGGAAGAAAAGAGCAAGCCATCTATTATCTCAGCAAGAAGTTTACAGTCTATGAGAATAAGTACACCCAACTTGAGAAGACATGTTGTGCTCTAACTTGGGTAGCACAGAAGTTTAAGCATTATCTGTCGTCACATACTACATACCTTATTTCACGTCTGGATCCATTAAAGTATATTTTCCAGAAGCCTATGCCCACAGGAAGATTGGCAAAATGGCAGATATTACTCACAGAGTTCGACATTGTCTATGTGACGAGGACGGCCATGAAAGCTCAAGCATTGGCCGATCACTTGGATGAGAATCCTATTGATGAAGAATACGAGCCTTTGAGGACGTATTTTCCAGTTGAAGAAGTGATACATATAGAGGAGTTAGAACTGAATGAGAAACCAGGGTGGAAGCTTTTCTTTGACGGGGCTGCTAATGCAAAAGGAGTTGGAGTAGGAGCAGTACTTATTTCAGAAACAGGACATCACTATCCTGTTACAGCTCAGCTACGTTTCTATTGTACCAACAACATGGCTGAATATGAGGCATGTATTTTGGGCCTACGATTGGCTGCAGACATGGATGTTCAGGACGTCTTGGTCTTGGGAGACTCGGACCTCCTAGTACATCAGATCCAGGGTGAATGGGAAACACGGGATTTGAAGCTTATACCATACCGACAATGTTTGCACGATTTGAGCAAGCGATTTCGATCAGTGGAGTTCAGACACATCCCGAGAGTTCACAATGAGGTTGCCGATGCTTTGGCCACTTTAGCATCGATGTTGCACCATCCAGACAAAATCCATGTTGACCCATTGTATATTCAGGTTCGTGATCAGCATGCCTACTGCAACATAATAGAAGAAGAAATGGATGGCGAGCCATGGTTTTATGATATCAAGGAATACCTCAGGATGGGAATATACCCGGAGCAGGCAACCGGAGATCAAAAGAGAGCCATTCGACGACTGGCAAATGGATTTTTCCTCAGTGGAGGAATGTTGTACAAAAGAACCCCAGATCTGGGATTGCTGAGATGTATTGATGCAGGTCAAGCCACGATAGTGATGACAGAGGTACATGCTGGAGTCTGTGGGCCCCATATGAGCGGATATGTGTTGGCAAAGAAGATTCTGCGAGCGGGATATTATTGGCTCACTATGGAGCATGATTGTATCAGTTTCGTACGAAAATGCCATCAGTGTCAGATACACGGAGATCTGATTCATTCTCCACCAACGGAATTGCATACAATGTCCGCACCATGGCCATTTGTAGCATGGGGCATGGATGTCATTGGGCCTATCGAGCCGGCAGCTTCGAACGGTCACAGGTTCATTCTGGTAGCCATTGATTATTTCACTAAGTGGGTTGAAGCCAAAACTTTCAAGTCTGTAACCAAGAAGGCAGTGGTGGATTTCGTCCATTCCCATATCATTTGTAGATTTGGGATCCCAAAAAAAATAATTACGGACAATGGTGCTAATCTTAACAACAACTTGATGAGAGAAGTATGTGAACAGTTTAAGATTACACACCGTAATTCCACCCCGTATCGGCCCAAGGCGAATGGAGCAGTTGAGGCAGCCAACAAAAATATAAAGAAGATATTGAGGAAAATGATTGAAGGATCCAGACAATGGCATGAAAAGCTACCATTTGCGTTGTTAGGATACCGCACTACTGTTCGTACTTCAATAGGTGCGACTCCTTATTTGTTGGTATATGGAAACGAAGCAGTAATACCAGCGGAAGTTGAAATTCCTTCCCTTCGAATTATCGCTGAGGCCGGGATTGACGATGATGAATGGGTCAAAACCCGACTAGAGCAGCTGAGTTTAATGGATGAAAAAAGATTGGCAGCAGTATGTCATGGCCAGTTGTATCAAAAGAGAATGGCAAGAGCATACAATAAGAAGGTGCGCCCCAAAAAATTTGAAGTAGGGCAACAAGTATTGAAACGGATCCTCCCACATCAGATTGAGGCAAAAGGCAAGTTCGCCCCGAATTGGCAAGGGCCGTATATTGTGACCAGAGTATTATCCAATGGCGCTTTACGTCTGACGGATGTTGAAGGAAGATGCGTCGACATGGCTATCAATTCTGATGCAGTCAAAAGATATTATGTGTAATTTCTTTTGTTGTTTATTTGTTTGTTTGTACTTAGTGCTTATCGGATAATGAAATGACGGAGGCAATTCTTTCTTCTATCCAAACACTTTTAACCTTTGCTTTACCCCTTTGAGCCATACTTATCTTTTTATACCCCTCTCTTGGAATCATTAATGAAAAATGTATGAAAAAAAAACTTTTTGAAGGTCGCAAGAAAACAAAGGAATCAGTGAACTACGTTCGACCTGATTCCTCAAAGAGGATACGTAGGCGCCTCACGGCTCGGTCATAAGGTAATAAAATAAATAAAAAAAAAAATCAAAAGAAAAATCCCCAAGTAAGAAAACTGGGGCAGAAATTATGTTTCTAAATTTTGAAAAAAAAAAAAGTTTGATTCCAAGAGTTGTAATACTTTACCCATCAAAGTTATTTTGAATTTTATATCCTTTTCTTCTAAAACCTATATTGATATCCAAAAAAGACCTCCCGATCAGTATCCGAGAGGTGTTAAGATAGGCAAATGAAAACCAAGAATAAAACATCGGTCCCTGACTGAATGAGGATCATGAATTGAAAGAATTTATAGCCAAAAGAATTCCCGGCAGAGATAAATCTTATCGGCAACACTCCAATCCCAAGCTGAGAAAATAAGATGAGAGAGTCTTATCGGCGAAAACCTTCACAGGCGCCATAAGGCGACGTAAGCTGAGAAATACAAAATGAGAGAGTCTTATCGGTGAAAACCTTCACAGGCACCATAAGGCGACGGGAGTTGTGAGAAATGAGAGAGCCTTGTTAGTGAAAACCCCGCGAAGGGCACTATAAGGCGACAAGATAGATTGACGGAAAAGATCCGTATTTTGCGAAGAATTGGGCACCTATTTATCCCCAGCAAGTGAAGACATCAGAAAGTTTGATCGACACAAATAGACTGGGTTGATTAATCCGGAATGCACAACATGATCATTGGAATCGGTTGTATCACCCAGATAAGTTCATTTTTTTTGTTCAGAAAGATTTTCTCATTTTTCTATCTTTTCATTTTGTTGTTTAAAAGAATTTTTCTAGATATTTATGTTTTAAGGAAGGTCTTTCAGAGCTTACTACCAGTTGCCAAAATGGTACAACATAAAAAGTGAAAAGGGCAGGCAAGAGACAAGGCAATAAGGCAAAAGACGTTGGTTGCTAGGCCGAATAATACTGTCCTAAAATGGCAAGGAAAGTACGGGGAAGAGCCGAAAAAAAAAAACATGTTGAGGAAATTGTAAGCCAAGTTCCAAGACGATCCCCAGAGTACTCCGACCGAATATCGACCAAGCTACGAGGTGGTCGGACAACACAGAAGGGGAAGGGAAGAAAGGAAAATTCATCTTCGGCAAAATAACCTCCAGAAATTTTTGAGATACAAAATGGTGAAGGGATAAATGGAAAAACCATCCCCAGCAGAATGTTATCCCCAGCAAATAACATCATCCCCAACAAGTTTTGAGAACGCCGAACAAGAATAAGGGAAAGGGAACAATCATCCCCATCAGGAGTGACATGACCATTCGCCATATTTCAAAAAAAAAAAAAAAAAAAAAAACTAACTAAATTTTCTTTGATTTGAACAGGAAAATAAAGTGTTGATGATGGCCTAAAGATACGCCATAAGAAAGATCGCCAGAATTGGGGCATAAAATTTTCTGCCACAAGTGGAAATTTTCTCGGAGAATCGAGGAAACAAATTCAAATTATTCTTTACCAATTAGGCGCCCACCAGTATAATGCGGGAATACATTTCTGTCTTTTCATTTCATGCTCTAGGTCACCCACCAGTATAATGCGGGTATACATTTCTGTCTTTTCGTTTCATGTTCTAGGTCACCCACCAGTATAATGCGGGTATGCATTTATGTTTTCAGTTTTCCATTTCTAGGTCACCCACCAGTAAAATGCGGGAATACATTTAAGTTCTAGGTCACCCACCAGTAAAATGCGGGAATACATTTCAGTTCTAGGTCGCCCACCAGTATAATGCGGGAATACTTTTCAGTTCTAGGTCGCCCACCAGTAAAATGCGGGAATACTTTTAAGTTCTAGGTCACCCACCAGTAAAATGCGGGAATACATTTAAGTTCTAGGTCGCCCACCAGTATAATGCGGGAATACATTTCAGTTCTAGGTCGCCCACCAGTATAATGCGGGAATACATTTCAGTTCTAGGTCGCCCACTAGTATAATGAAGGAATACATTTTGTCTGTTCATTCCATATTCTAGGTCGCCCACCAGTATAATGCGGGCATACATTTCAGTTTTCCATTTCCAGGTCGCCCACCAGTATAATGCGGCATACATTTCAGTTTTCCATTTCCAGGTCGCCCACCAGTATAATGCGGGCATACATTTCATTTTTCCATTTCCAGGCGCCCACCTGTATAACGAGAGGAATACTTTTCAGTCTTATACTGCAGATTTTGAAGTCAGTAACCCCACCGGAAGGCAGAAGGTTACAACAAGAATCCCCAGCAGGAAACAATAAAAATCCCAACACCGGAAGGCAGAAGGTGGCAACAAGAAGTCCCAGCGCAAATTCAAGCGCATGAGTCAAAAGAAAGAAAAGACGCGTCTTGATGAATCTGATGAAGATAATCGTGTCCCAAGAGGAACAACCAAAAAGCTTAATGAAGAAAGCCATGTCCCCAGCGGACCGAACAAAATGACGAAAACTGGTATTAAAAAAAAAAAAAAAAAAAAACCAAGGGCCAGAAGTCTTGGTAAAAAGGCACCAGAGGAAACACAAACCGACAAAAAGCAAGGCAACCGGAGCAAGGGGGAAAACAGATAAGATTCTGTAATTTCTAGCTTAGTCTAGCTTCTTATTTTTTTAGCATGGTGTAATAAGGAGGTCAGCAAACAGTAAAAGTAGCATGCAACAGCAGTAACTTTGCAGTCCCATGGTAGTCCCAGCTACCAAGACTTCCCGAACTACATTGACCTGATTCCTGTTTAGCCCAGGGTATGTAGGAAACCTTTGAAGCAAAGGTTCGGTCAAATCTTTTTCAAAAAATGCTTCAACAGAGTACTCGGATGGGCAAAAATCGCTCGCTTTATCTTTGCACGAAAACCCTTCGTGTCTCCGGGCAAAGAGGGGCAGCTGTAAGCACGTGATTTTTTGCCCTATATGAGAATTATTCCCAAAAATTCAAAAATAAAATGATTTTCTTTGGTGTGCAATTTTGAATAATTATTTGTAGTTGTCTGTGCGTGTTTATTTGCTAAATTAATAAAAAATACAAAAAATATGTCGCATTTTGCATGTAGGATTTAATTCTATAATTGATAATAATTAAATTTGTTTTACAAAAATTAAAAATTACAAAAATAGGCATCGTTTGCATTTTTAGCATTTAATGTCCAAATATACAATTTTATGCTTAATTAATACTTAATTGTGCGTTAATTGTTATTGGGAGTTAATTTGCACTTTTATAACTTAATTTAGTTCTTAATAATAGTTTAAGTATTTTTATAATTTAGTTTTAGAAAAATAAAAGAAGAAAAGAGAGCGAAAATATAAAGAAAGTCGGAATTAGGCCTCTTCTTCAACTTCAAGCCACAGGCCCAAAAAATGGCCCAATCTTCCCTACGACCCAGTCCATTTCGAACTGGGTCGACCCAGTCCATAACCCAACACCCCTATTATTTTACAAAACAAAATAAAACAAAAAAAAAAAAAAAGAAAAACCCTAAAAATGCCTAAGCACCCCCCCCCCCCCATTTCTCCTTCTTCTTCCTCAAAACTCCATTCCAACCATGGCTGCCCCTCTCCCATTCCCTTTATCCCTACATCACACTCACACACACACTCACCAAACACCTCCAAGCTGACCTCCCATGAACTGATGAACGACCTCAAACTCCATAAACGACCTCAAGAAAACTCCATCGCTGCTGTTTTTTTTTCTTCTTCTTCCTCCCCCTTGCGTCCCATGAACGACCATCTGTTGGATGACCTCATCGCCGGACAGAATCCCAGACGAACCCAGTCGCCAGGTTACCGTCCAGGCATGAGCTGTTGCTGTCACGCGATATAGCTAGTCGCGAGCTACGTGAACTGCTGGCCGCGTATAGCTTCGTTGTTATCTTCGTCGTCGTCACGTCCAAACGACCAGAGGCGTCCATGCTTCTTCAGCTCGTTTTGCTGCTGTTTCTTCTCCTCCGAGCTGTTGCTTCTCCGCCATGGACGAGCACGCACAGGTGCGTCGAACAGCTCTACTGTGAAGCGATGTTACTTCCTCCGTTTCTGCCGCGTCAACTACTGTTGCTGCTTCGGCGCGGCTTCATTTGTTCATGTTCGTCGTCGTTTGGTCAAGCTTTGATCGAGGTCTGTCAAAACAGTCCGTACACCTTCGTTTCAATCCGGTTGGTAGATTTTGAGTTTTATTTTATCCGTATTTTGTTTTGATATTTCTCGAATCTAAAAACGGCAAATGTTTGTTTTGTTCATGTCTATCGTTTGAATTAATTTTTTTTAGTTTGTTCATATGTTTTGTTAAATTAATTTTTCAGATTTCAAATAAACGATTAATTAGTTGTTTTCATGTTTATTTCATGTTTGTATTATTGTTTAAGTGAATATTTGTTAGTTTGTTGTTTGTTAGATTCAAATTGAAATTTAATTAACTATTTCTTCAATTTGTTTCATGTGTTTATGAATTGTTAGAAATTGTTAGTATTGTTAAGTTCAAGTTTAAGTTAATAATTGTTTCTTCGTCGATCTTGTTATTTGTTTAAAGAATTTAGTTGTGTTAAAGGAATATATTGATTTAATCGTTTAATCCGTCATGTTTGTTGTGTTAAAATAGATTCACTCATGTTCATACTTTGTTTAGATGATCTTGAATCCGAATTTTGTATAGTTTGATTTCTTGTTTATCACTTATGATTATTTTTTTTAAATTTGTCTCATAATCTTGTTTAAGTTTACTATAAGAATTGTTTGTTGTAATGTTGTTAGAGTTGATTTTAAGTTCAATATGATTGAATTTAGAAATCTTCATACTTTGTTTGTTGTTGGTGTTGAATCCGAAAATAGGATTGTTTGTTGCTAAAATATTGTTCAATCAAATTTTAGTTGTTCTTGGTTGTTCAATTTGTGTTCATGTGATTTGTTGTTGAAATGTTGTTAAAATCATGTTCATATGATATTGTTGTTATGATGTTCATCCGTGTTCATATTGTTGTTTGAACATTGTTAGAAATTGATCATATTGTCTATATTTTGGTTAAGTTTGATTAATTGATGTGTTATACCTGATGGGTAGTTTGGTAAATTTGTAATACGTTCAGGGGTAGTTTGGTAATTTCAGTAAGGTCGGAAGGGGTAGTTTAGGAATTGTACATTTTTGTAATTGTTTATTTGAAGCATGGGGGACAAAATGAAATGGGGTGGGTTGTGATATGATTATTTAATATAAAGGGGGGACAAGATTTAAATTAAAGGGGAATCTTGCATTATTTTAAATAAAGCATGGGGGACAAAATATAATGGGGTGGTGTGATATATTTATTTAATGTAATGGGGATGAGTGGGAAGATAATGGGTTTGGTAGAGAAAGGGATTGATTTTAATTGATTTATGGGATGAGATATATATATGTGAAGTCTTGAACACAAGAGAAGGAGAAGAATGAGACAGAAAAAAAAAAGAGATTGAAAAAAAAGCTGAACATCTATTCCGAAAAAAAAAAACATTGAAACTCTCAAGAAAAGAAAAACATACAAAGAAAAAAAAATTTTGAAAAATTAGAAGAGAAAGTAGTACACACCTGAGAAATATTCTGGTATACAGGGGTAGAAATTAAGGGTTGAAGATTAACTAGCCTTTCAAAAATCTGAAAATTTCCTTTGGTTTCTGTCCATTATTTTCGGCATTCCTGGATTTTATTTTGAATTTTTCAAAGCTGTCACTGGGATTTTCGTTGACTGGTTATTGCTGGTTATTGTTGCTGTTGCTGTGTTACGTATTACGTTGCTGACTTTCTTCTTCTTATATTGACAATATCAGGTACACAACTGTAATTTTGGCATTTTGTAAGCTCAAATGAAGAATGGAGTGTTAAATTTTTAATTTAGTTTAATTTAATTTTTGTATTGTATTTAGGTTATTCATGTATTATTATTCTGTAAATCACTGTCATCGGCATAACTAGGCATATTATAGCGACGTATTAAATAACGCCTTTACCAGATTATTAGGAAATATAGTTAAGCCTGATTATTAATTAAAATTGTTTAAATAAAAAAAAAATAGAAGAAATAACGTAAAAATGGCGTTATTGAATCAGTTTGGCAAAAATTAACTAAGTTCCTTATTCATAAGGTTTTTCGTCAACGATAAGTTAATCCGAATCATGTAGTCAATTTCAGTTATAACATGAATTAGTTTGCAAACAAGTATTAGGACATGATGAATTAAAACAAAGTTAGTTAATGTTAAATTGTTTAAATTTTTAGAAATATGATTTAGTACTCAAGTTTTTATTTTTATTTCTTTCAATTTTCAGTATTTGCAAATAATTAGTTTCAATAAGCTTAAGTCTTACTAATAATTTGAATTTTAATCCAACTATGGGATAATTAGTTTTTTTTTTTTTATTTTTACTTTTCGATAATTCCATGTTGTATCTATGATTATAATTTTATTATTTTCTGCTAATATTTGTTTTTCTCTTCTATTTAATATGTCATTTTCAAGAATGTAGATATTGATTTTATATTTATAAAAAAACTTAGTAATAATAAAAAGGTAGTCATTAGGGATACTATTAAAGGAGTTCGCTAAAAATAAATAGATGTAAATAATACAAATGTATAGGATTCTCCATTCTCATTTATTTTTTTAATTATTAAAAAAAAATTACTTAGAATTAGGGATGGATTGTTTAGTGAATTTCACTTCCTTCCCCAAAGATGATGACGCGTTAGACTCTTTAGGCGCGATTTAATTAATTTTACCTTCTTAAACTCGGATGCGCATTTCATGCGACCCAAATCTAAATCCTAAAACATCAAATAAAATATGTTTCGTATTGTGGGTGCATTTCATGTGACACAATCCAAAGATATGTTTTAAGCGATGTTCACATTCCTAAAAAATAATAATTATAATAATAAAGCGGTAAAAGATAAAATTTGCACATGGTTCATAATTGTATTAAAAATCAGATAAATAAGCCGAATATAACAGTTGAGCGACCGTGCTAGAACCACGGAACTCGGGAATGCCTAACACCTTCTCCCGGGTTAACAGAATTCCTTATCCGGATTTCTGGTACGCAGACTGTAATATAGAGTCATTCTTTTCCTCGATTCGGGATTAAAATTGGTGACTTGGGACACCCTAAATCTCCCAAGTGGCGACTCTGAAATAATTAAACCAATCCCGTTTCGACTGTCCTTTAATTGGAAAAAACTCCCTACGCACCTCGCGGTGCCGGAAAAAGGAGGTGTGACAGGGCCGGGTTAATTTAAGGATTGGGCTGGGGCGGATTTGGTTGGGTCTTGGGTTAATTGGGTTGGGGTTAAATTGAGGCTAAAATTTAAATCCGAATGGGCTATAATTGCAATGAAATGAGGCTAAATGTTAAATAGCCAGTTTTCCCTTTTTATTTTACATAAAATAGTTAAAACGATTTTAAAAGAAAATTAAAAGTAATTACCCAATTAATAATATATAAATATCAATTTAAAAATATTGGAACCAATTATACAATTATAAAATGCTATTAATCTTAAAGTAGGCTATAATTGCAATTATATGCAATTTAGCTTCTAAAATACCAAATAAATTTGTAAAAATATACAAAAATTATATTAATTATATTTTGGTATAAATATGGGAATAAAATAAATTATTCACCAAAACTGATGATTTTGGGAATAATTATGGATTTTGCACTGCTAAAATAGACAATAAATTGATTTCAAAAATCTTAAAAATTAGGGAAAAAATACCAAAACTCTTGGGGCATGCTTATATGTGCATGTACATGCTATTTTGAAAGTATTTTGTATTAAAATACATAGGAAAAAATTGGGTATCAACACTCACTTCTACCGTAGAATAAAGGGAAAAAAACAACCACTTTCACTTGTCTCAGTTTTCTCTTGTTGCAGGCGTGCAACCCGATCCCATTTAATCATATCTTGTGGTAGGCGTACCACCCGCTCCCATTTCATCACATCTCGTGGTAGGCGTACCACCCGCTCCCATTTCATCATATCCTATGGTAGGCGTACCACCCGCTCCCATTTCATCATATCTTGTGGTAGGCGTACCACCCGCTCCCATTTCATTTTATCTTGTGGTAGGCGTACCACCCCCTCCCATTTCATTTTATCCTGTGGTAGGCGTACCACCCGCTCCCATTTCAGTCCAACACAATATCACAGGATAATCCCGACAAGGGAGCAAGATAACATAATAAGTTTCCCGGTAAGGGAACAACATATCAAATCAACTATCCCGGCAAGGGAGATCCAGCTATAACCAATTTACTTAATTTTTACTTAACACAATTAATACAAATGCTCAATCATAACATTTACTTGCTCAGTTTCAAAGATCTTCAACCAAGTTCTCATAAGCATTACTTAAGAATACAACAATTTAGCAATTTAGGACTCACGGTCATGCTCGACCCCCAACATATAGATACTCGTCACC
Organism: Nicotiana tabacum; assembly: GCF_000715075.1. Lineage (NCBI taxonomy): Eukaryota > Viridiplantae > Streptophyta > Magnoliopsida > Solanales > Solanaceae > Nicotiana > Nicotiana tabacum. The sequence goes on along the minus strand of NC_134087.1, from coordinate 181,054,936 downwards.
ATGTCTATACGTCGGACACAACACAAAGCAAGTAGTAAGTAAGACTCAACTCCTAATCCCTCAAGCTAGAGTTAGACCGAACACATACCTCAACTTCCACGGCTAAATTAATCCACAACGGCCGCTTTCCCTCTCGAATTCGGCTCCAACTCAATCAAACCTATGAAATAACGACTTTATAGTATCAATATAAGCTAAACAAATCAAACCTAATGTCTAAACATAGATTTCTAAGCTTTCTTCCCAAAATTCCAAAAATCGACCTCGGGCCCGCTTGGTCAAAACATGAGGTTCAGACCAAATTCATATCACCCATTCATCCACGAGCCCGAATATATAATTTATTTTAAGATCCGACCCCAAATTGAGGTTGAATCACTCAAAATTCCCAAAAACCTAACTCTACCCAAAACCCCTAATTTCTACTTTGATTTCATGATTTAGGTATAGAAACTCACTAATTAATGAAGGAAGATGAAGGAAATGAGTGGGAATTTACTTACCCAAGAAACTTTGGTGAAGAAGTGCTCAAAAATTTGCAGCTGATGGTATCCACTGGAGATAACAACGAAGTTATACATGCAAATGTGAGGGCATTGGCCATTCAATCCAAACTTTGGCATAACCAACGTGAGGAGAATTATGAAGAGGAGGGGAAAGATGAATATGATGATGAAGCAAATTTTGGTGTTGATTCTGTGGAGGATTCTTCTGATGAAGGTGAGCGATGTAGTGGAGAAGAGGAAATGCTTTATTTTATCCCAAAAATTAAGTAGCAACATAGTAAAGCAAGCACGACAGTAGTAGTACCAATTTTTGGACAGCAGCAGCAGATTAATGCTCCAGCAGCAGTATCAACTACTGAACAACAGCAACGTAATGAAGAAACTGTAACTGAAGCCAACTCGATGGTAGTACTAATCGCAGATAAATCTAGGCAGCAGCAACTTGACCCAAACACTTCACCTTTTGTCCATACTTATGGTCGAAAAGCAACAACAATGACAAAATCTGGGCAGCAACAGCAGGAGCATCAACAGTATGAATTGGTATCGACTTTGTCAATTCCTGGACAGCAGCAACAAAATGCAAGCACTTCAACTGCTTTAGCATTACATCAAAAGATGCAAAGCAACACCAGGAAACAAATGTAACACTGATCACTTTGGAGGACAGAAAACTACTGGACGCAATAGTAAGTTCCAAACCTATTAACTCGCTAAACCATTTTGCGTTTACCACAGGTCGTTTGGCTAAGGAAAGGAACAACATACAAGGATTACAACAACAATAAAACAAGACAATGTTAGCAACTACACAAGATAGAAATGCCTTGATGACACTAGATTTTCCTCAAAATTTTCCAATGCATGTGAATGTGGGAAGGCATATTTACGAAGAAGGAGAGGAAGATGCAATTATGCAAGAATTCCGCGCACAAGCAGCAAAACAGGGTGATTTATCACCTATGCATAGCTGCAAAGGTAAGAAGACTCATACAAGGAAAAATAGTTGGGACGACAAGGTTAGTGAATTTTTAAATGTTAGGCGACTTCCAATGAGAGTTGCCAAGCAAAAGCAGGCTGCCCCAACTACATCCACGAGGTCCAACCGTTCAAAAAAGAAGTCATGAATTTTGAACACTTTTTGAAAAATTGTGATGGTGATGAAAAAGAAGTACAAATTGAAGAAATTACAAGTTTGGGAAAGAAGGGACAACAATTTAATTCCATCTTCATTTTATTCTACCATTATGTTAGTATACTCATTTGTAGTATCATCACAGAGTATGTTATAAACTCTGTGATGATCACAGAATATTTGGTCCTTTCAAGTTCATATTTTTTACATGCTTGTTAGTAAGCGAGGCTTTTTCTTTGCCTCAATAGGATTAGTAAGGTAAGGTTTAGCCCGGTTTGTATTGCCTTGGTCCTATGCCTTTGGAAAAATACCCACAGGGCTATGAGATTATATGCCCTCGTGAGACTTTGCCGGCAGCTACACCATGAATCCTCTACATGAAGCTGCCATAATAAAGCAATGTGAGGCGCAGATGAGTGATTATATAGCCAAGGCATATGAGTAACAATACCGGTGCTATTGTCCCCCTTATTTGTACTTTTCCGAATTGTTGTATTTTTCTTTTCTTTTATTAATGAAAAACTAGCCCTAGGCGCTTGCCTAGCGGATTGCCGGAAAAAAAAGAGAGCTGTGGAGAAGAAGAACTCGTGTGAAATATGAACTAAATCTCGTCACTGTTCTATTTTGGGTATTTAAAAATCGCTGGGTAAAAATGCCCTATGCGATCGCGAAGAAGGTAATGCGATCGCATAGGGTAAGGGGAAGTTGGTCATTGCGATCGCGGAAGGGCTGCTGCGAACGCATAGAAGAAAAGGTTGTTCATTCCAGGTTTGGATTTAATGAAATGCGAACGCGGATTAAAGGTTGCGTTCGCATTGAAGGATCTGGCTAAGCTATGCGATCGCGGATGAATCTATGCGATCGCATAGAACAAATGTGGGGCACCTGAAGGATTACTCTATGCGATCGCAATGCTACCTATGCGATCGCATAGAACTAGATACCAGAACACCAGAACTAAAACTTCTGCAATTTTCTAAGGCCAAAACCACCCCGAAACACTTCCGAAACACTCCCGAGCCCTCGGGGCTCCTAACCAAACACTCACACTAACTCAACAACATCCTACGAACTTAACTATGCGATTAAATCGCCAAAATAACATCATAAACGAGGAATCAAACCTCAAAATCATCACTTTCTCATCAAACTTCATAAACTTTCAAACTTAGAGTTTTAAGTCCGAAACACGTCAAACGACGTCCGATTTCAACCAAATTTCACAGAAAGTGCTTAAACCACATATAAGACATGTACTGGGCGCCGGAACCAAAATATGGGCCCGATACCAATGCTTTCTAATTCATTTTCATTTCAAATTTTCATACTAAATTTTGGAAAACAATTTCTTTTAAAAATTCATTTCTCGGGCTCGGGACCTCGGATTTCGATTCCGGGCATACGCCCGAGTCCCATATTTTTCTACGGACCCTCCAGGACTGTCACATCACGGGTCAGGGTCCGTTTACCCAAAATGTTGACCAAAGTCAACTTTAACCATTTTAAAGCCACAATTTATCAAATTTCACATAATTTAACACATAAGCTTTTCCGGCTACGCGCCCGGACTGTGCACATAAATCGAGGCAACTAAAGGTGAGGTTTTCAAGGCCTCGTAAGCACGGAAAAAAGGGAGAAAACTGGTGATGACCCCTTTGGGTCGTCACATTCTCCACCTCTAAAACAACCATTCATCCTCGAACGGACATAAGAAGGAAGTACCTGAGTCGGGGAAAAGGTGAGGATAATTGTCCCGCATATCAGACTCGGACTCCCAGGTTGATTCCTTAGGAGGCTGACCTCTCCACTGAACACGAACCGAAGGAAAACTCTTCGACCTCAACTGGCGAACCTGTCGGTCTAGAATAGCTACCGGCTCCTCCTCATAAGATAAGTCCTTGTCCAACTGGACAGTGCTGAAATCTAACACGTGAGATGGATCGCCGTGATATTTTCGAAGCATGGACACATGAAACACTGGATGTACGGCTGATAAGCTCGGTGGCAATGCAAGTCTATAAGCCACATCTCCCACTCGATCAAGAATTTCAAATGGACCAATGAACCTAGGGCTAAGCTTGCCCTTCTTCCCAAATCTCATCATGCCCTTCATAGGTGACACTCGGAGCAATACCCGCTCACCAACCATGAAAACCACATCTCGAACCCTTCGTTCTGCATAGCTCTTTTGCCTGGACTGAGCTGTATGAAGCCTATCCTGAATGATCCTGACCTTGTCCAAAGCCTCCTGAACCAAATCTGTACCCAACAACCGAGCCTCTCCCGGCTCAAACCATCCAACCGGAGATCGACATCGCCTACCATACAAAGCTTTATAGGGAGCCATCTGGATACTCGACTGGTAGCTGTTGTTGTAGGCAAACTCTGCTAAAGGCAAGAACTGATCCCACGAACCTCCAAAGTCAATGACACAAGCTCGGAGCATATCCTCCAATATCTGAATAGTCCGCTCAGACTGCCCGTCCGTCTAAGGATGAAATGTTGTACTCAACTCAACCTGGGTGTCTAACTCTCGCTGGACTGCTTTCCAGAAACGCGAGGTAAACTACGTACCTCGGTCCGAGATGATAGATACCGACACACCATGAAGGCGAACAATTTCCCAGATATAGATCTCAGCTAACCTCTCGGATGAATAGGAGACTGCCACAAGAATGAAGTGCGCTGATGTCACGACCTAAATCCGGGTCGTGATGACGCCCAGCACACTACTAGGCAAGCCCGACCATTATTCAACACTTAACCCAATTTATCAAAAATAGCGGAAAGAAATATCAATTAAGCAAGATTAAAGTACTGAAGATTTTAACAAAGTACACAATATAATCTCACTAGGACCCGGTGTCACGAATCTGAGCCTCTAGAATACAGAATATCATCCTAATACATGGTATATCTAAAGTCTGATAATGCGGAAATAAAGAGATAGGATAAGAGGGAGAAGATCAATGGCTGCGAACGTCGTGCAGCTACCTCGATACTCCCAGAGGCTGGATCTGCTGATCAACTGGATCTACTGAGCCTGAGACTGCCCTGGATCTGCACACAAGGTGCAGGGAGTAAAGTGAGTACTCCGACCCAGTGAGTAATAAAAGTAACTACAGTCCGAAGATAAGAAAATCCAGTAAATACACAAAGTAAGCTAAAATCCAAATATACAGCAACATATGGGACTGAGCAGCTAAACACCAGTATAAATACAAATACATGAATGCAATGCAATGCATAAGATGGTACATTCCAGTACCCACTGCGGCGTGCAGCCCGAGCCATCCATATTTATTTATCATCGACGGCGCTCACTAGGGGTGTGTACAGACTCCGGAGGGGCTCCTACAGCCCAAGCGCAATATCTTGGTCAGTCATTATTACCTGACCGGTCAGCCATTGTTACCTGACCAATTTATATCATACAGTGCCATTGTTACCACTGTTCAAGTATATCATCCAGTGTCATTGTTACCACTATTTCAAGTATATCACACAGTGTCATTGTTACCACTGTTTCAAGTATATCACACAGTGTCATTGTTACCACTGTTTCAAGTCACTTTATAATCAGTCCAAAAAATAATATAATAACCCCCTTGGGCATTTACAAAACAGAAGTTCCCATCCCGGAATACATTTAAAAATATCATTTAAGTTTTCAACACTTAGAATTATGGCTGAGTTTGCAAAACAGCATTTAAAACCTTGGACTGAAATTAAATGATATGCAAATCATGCTAAGCAGTAATATCAATCCTCGAAGGATTTTACAAATCGGCACAAGGCCCCAAACATGGCATCAAGCCCAGTAATATCAATGAAGTATGTGTATCAATCATCAGTATAATATAAACATCACACGGGGTGGACCAAGTCACAATCCCAAGTAGTATCCGACCCCGCACTCGCCATGGAGTGCGTGTCACTCCTCAATATAGTGTTACGATGTGAAAGTCCGGGGTTTCAAACCCTCAGAATAGCATTTACATCTATTACTCACCTCTAACCGGCCGTAGACTAGTCCGCAATGCCCTTTCCTCTTGAATCGACCTCTTCGCGCGTTGAATCTAGTCAAAACCACAACGAATACGTTACAATAGGCTAAGGGAATATAACCCAATCGAAAAGACTCAAAAAATGTCGAAAATCCCGAAATTAGCAAAACCCGAGCCCCGGGCCCACGTCTCGAAATTCAGAAATTTTTACATCAATACGACCCTTATCTCTCCACGAGTCTATACATACCAAATTCACAAAAATCGGAGTTCATTTGACCCCTCAAATCACCATTTAATTCTCTTAAGTTTCAAGCCCTAAACCACCAATTTTGTCCATAAATTACTTGAGTTTTCAGCTCTAATCCATGTATTTAACTTGGAAATAAGTAGAAACAACTCACCTTTGATGCTTGATGAAATCCTCCTTGAAATTCTCTCCAAAATAATCCAAGCCAAATGAAAGAAATGAAAGAACTAAGCCAAATCCGTGTTTAAAAGAATCTGTCCGTGCTTCGTCGAGTTGTACCTTGCACTTGTGCTATACAAGTTGTACATCCTATTAAAATTGTTCCTTGTCGGACACCTTCTGTTTAAACACTCATAACGTCTTGTATAAATATCCAAATGACAAACGGTTTGAAGATTTAGAAACTAGACTCAAATATCTTTAATTTGATAGGTTGTACACCATATAACTCTTTATATATCCCGGGATATGAGCTTCTAAATCGGCTCCATGAAATCAGAAAATTTCTGGAGAAACTGCTCCACTAGTCATCTTCAATCAATCATAACTTTCTCTACAAATGTCCAAATTACGATTTCTTTAGCTTTCTGGAAACTAGATACAAAGGGATACAACTTTAATTTTTAAATCATCTCAAAATTCCTTGTAGATCAAAAGATATAGGTCTCTGAAGTACGCTCCACGACTGCACATTATTGTCCAAAGACAGCTTAGCAGCAGAAATTGCAGCAGCTTTTATTTTCACTAAAAAGGCTCTAACTCCATCATACAAACTCGGAATTAGACGATTCTTATTCCTATGAGTCACAAATAATAATACGAATACAACCCTTCAATCGAAACTCAATTCGGAGCTCGTTTGCCCAGTTCAATACCCATTTCGCTCGTTAAACAATTAACTCACATTTCACGTCAAAAACCCAATCGCGACTTGATGAAATTAAACCAAAATTTCCAGATCAGTCCTATAATTCATGATTTAAATTCTGGAAGTCTCGAAATCAAATTTGGATCTCTAGAACTAAAAATGGACCCTTGGATCATTACATGTTTATGCTCAAAACGGCAAAAATCTTCCAAACCTTATCCGAGCCTCATGGGACCCCGAACAAAAATGCCAACATTATTTTTAACATCATTAAAACCTGCTCAAATCATCAAAATACCTCAAACAACATCAAATTACCCAAAACTCATCGAATTCAAGCCTAAGTTTCTAAAAACTTCCGAAAATACACTTTCGATCAAAAACCCGACCAAACGATGTCCGAATGATCTGAAATTTTGCACACACATCACAAATGACATAACAAAGCTACAGCAATTCTCTGAATTCCATTCCGACTCCCGGATCAAAATCTCACCTATCAACCGGAATTCGCCAAAATACTAACTTCGCCAATTCAAGCCTAATTCTACACCGGACCTCCAAAATTACTTTTGATCATACTCCTAAGTCACAAATCATCCCCCGAAGCTAACCGAATCATTGGAATTCAAATCTGAGCCCTCTAACACATAAGTCAACGTTCGGTTGACTTTTCCAACTTAAACCTCCTTAAAAGAGACTAAGTGTCTCAAACCTTACCAAAATCATTCCGGAATGACTTCAAATTTTGCACACAAGTCACATTCGACATTACGGACTTGACCCATCTTTCGAAACCGCATTACGACCCCAATATCAAAATTTCCACTTCCGGTCGAATTTTCTCAAAAACCTTCAAATTTCTATATTTAGCCAAATGACCTCCGGACATCCGAATTCACTTCCGATCGCGCTCCCAACTCCAGAATCACCATACGGAGCTATTCCCTGACTCGGAATCCCAAACAGACATCTATAACACTGAAATGCCTTCCAACCCAAATTTATGAAATTCTTCTAAAGTACTAACTTTCACAATATACGCTGAAATGCTCACGGGTTACCCAAAACCAAATCCGGACATACGCCCAAGTCCGAAATCATCATACGAACATGCTGGAACTTTCATATCCCAATTCCGAGGTCGTTTACTCAAAATTCTAATCCTAGTTCATTTCTTCAATTTTAAGCTTTCAAAATGAGAATTTCCATTTGGATTTGACTCCAAACTTCCTGAATTTTAATTCTGACCATACACACAAGTCAATATACCTGAGATGAAGCCGCTCATGGCCTCAAACTGCTGAATGACGCGCTGGAGCTCAAAACGACCGGTCGGGTCGTTACAACTGACTTGGTCAGCCTATCAACAATGACCCAAACTACATCTAACTTCCTCCGAGTCTGTGGGAGCCTAAAAACGAAGTCCATAGTGATCCGCTCCCACTTCCACTCGGGAAGATCAATCCTCTAAAATAAACCACCAGGCCTCTGATGTTTATACTTAACCTGCTGACAATTCAAACATCGAGTCACATGTGCAACTATATCTTTTTTCATTCTACGCCACCAATAGTGCTGCCTCAGATCCTGATACATCTTCGCGGAGCCCGGGTGAATAGAATACCGGGAACTATGGGCCTCCGCTAAGATCAACTCTCGAATCCCATCAACATTGGGCACACAAACTTGCCATTGCAATCTCAAAACACCATCATCATCTAAGGTCACCTTCTTAGCACCTCCATGTTGCACCGTGTCTCTCAGAACACACAAATGGGGATCATCAAACTGCCGATCACGGATACGCTCCAACAATGAAGAACGAGCGACCGTGCAAGCTAACACTCGGTTAGGCTAAGAAATATCCAACCTCACAAATTGATTGGTCAAAGTCTGAACGTCTGAAGCAAGCGGTCTCTCACCGACCGGAATATAAGCAAGACTGCCCATACTGGCTGACTTCCTACTCAAGGCATCGACCACTACATTGGCCTTTCTCGGGTGATATAGGATAGTGATGTCATAATCTTTCAACAACTCCAGCCACCTCCTCTGCCTCAAATTCAACTCCTTTTGCTTGAACAAATACTGAAGATTCTTATGATCCGTGAACACCTCACACGCCACGCCATACAGATAGTGCCTCCAAATCTTCAATGCGTGAACAATGGCTGCCGACTCCAAATCATGCACTGGATAGTTCTTCTCATGAACCTTCAACTGCCTCGAAGCATAGGCAATGACCTTGCCATCCTGTATCAACACTACACCAAGTCCAATACGAGATGCATCACAATAGACTGTATAAGGCCCTAAACCTATGGGCAAAACCAATACCGGTGTCGTAGTCAAAGCTATCTTGAGCTTCTAAAAGCTCGCCTCACACTCGTCTGACCATCTAAACTGGGCACCCTTCTGGGTCAACCTGGTCATCAGGGATGCAATGGATGAAAACCCCTCCACGAACCGACGGTTGTAACCTGCTAACCCCAAGAAACTCCGAATCTCTGTAGCTGAAGCTGGTCGAGGCTAGTTCTTGACTGCCTCTATCTTCTTCGGGTCCACCTGAATACCCTCTACTAATACAACGTGACCCAGAAATGCAACTGAGCTCAACCAGAACTCGCACTTCGAGAACTTAGCATATAACCGACTATCCCTCAAGGTTTGAAGAACCACTCTAAGATGTTGCTCGTGCTCCTCCCGGCTGCGGGAATATATAAAAATATCATCGATGAAGACTATCACGAATGAGTCCAAATAATACCTGAACACTCGGTTCATCAAATCCATAAAGGCTGCTGATAACTGTGATTTCTACATGTTTTATACCCATTCTTACCTAAGCTTTGTGCATTAACTGCCATAAATTAGTCCTAAAATGCTTACAAGTTGCGCTTGATTGCAGGTTTGAGCGACAAGATGACAAATACCAAAGATCGACTCAAAAAGGAGTGAAATCTGCCAAGTGTCAAAAGACAACTGAAGTGGGGAACAAAATGACCCGTGCGGTCCTCACTGATTTGTCATGCGGCCGCACAAGAGAGTTCAGAGGCTGGGCAATTTCCAGGTCAACCTGCGCGATCCGCACTGCTTTGCCACGCGGCCGCGTAGGATAGTTCAGAGACCATGCAATTTTCAAGTCAAGACGCGCGGTCCGCGCTCCTTTCCACGCGGTCCGCACCCAAGAGTGTCAGAGACTCGGTCATTCAAGGCAAAAGCCCACGCGGCCGCACACCTAATCAGTGCGGTCCGCGTGGAAATGCCCTACGCGGCCGCGCGTCGCATTTGCGCGGTCCACATCCCCAAGTGTCAGAAGCAAGATATGAAGACCCAAACCCCTACGCGACCGCACGTCATTTGTGCACGGTCCGCGCCAGACTCGCAGGGATATTTTTGTCCGGTTTTTTCTGTGTAGTATAAATAGAACTTTTTACTTTTTAGGTGGAGTTTTCAGTTTCTGATTTTTATCAGATAGCAGCTAAACTCGAGATTTCATGGTTTTAGCCTATTTTGGGCAATTTCTTCTAGTATTAACATGGATTTGAGTAGATTAACATTGTAGTTAATTATTATGTTAATTTCATCTACTATTTCTTCAATTTCTGTTTCTATTATGGCTAGCTAAACCCATTAGCTAGGGTTGTGGCTCAACCCTAGTGTGGGTAATTAATGGGTGTGATTGTTTAGTGCATGAATGATGTTGGGTATTTGTTATTTGGATTAATCTTATATTTTCATTAAGATTTGGTGGTTGCAAACACTAAGTCTAGCTTAGTGAGTTTTGACTCTTCTTGAGAAAGAGAGTCTATGACCCCAAGATTAATTCCAACAAGGAATTGGGATGGACACATGAGAATGGTAGTCCCAATTAACGGGTTAAACCTCGAGAGAGTAATTACCCAACTTGAACCATAAGTTGCTTGGGCAAATTGGCCTACCCAATTGGTCTCGAGAGAGGCAATTGGGCAAAATCACTCTCTCCACCGAGAGGTGTGAGAGTGGGTACGAAAGTGCAACGGTTATAGCATAACTCCCAGATTCATCATTCTTGCATTAGGAATCTCTACCCATTAGTTGATCACATATGTACATGCCACGACCCTAGTGCCTTTCTCTATATTGCATACAGCTTAGAATCTATATCTTAGCCTAACTTAGCTTTAAACTTGTAGTTGATAAATTGTAGTTGATAATCAAAAGAAAACCAATAATGTTAGAAGATCAATTAGGAGCTAAAACATAGTCCTAGACCATACAAACACTTAACTCCAAATTAAAGCTCCCTGTGGAAAATTGACCCCGATACCGCTATTGGGTAGAAGTATTAGCGCCCACTCTTCCTTAGGTTGAGTCCGTTGCGATCACTTTTTGGCGCCGTTGCCGGGGAGCTTTACGGTGTTGACTATTTGTGTAGCTAGTATTGTGTTTTGCTTCTCTTTCCTTCTTATTTACTAACTTTGTTTGTGTCGATCAATCAGGTACAATGGCTCTTAATGCAAATGACCCTCTAGGCAATGTGATAGCGGGGGAGGAGGTAGAGGATCTAGAACAAGATGAGGTCTTACCTCAACTTCCACGGAGAGGCCGACATGTCAATATAAATGCAAATGAGAACAACAACATTCCAGACCCTCCTCCGGCACCGCCGAGAGTGGCTCCCGGAGTTCTACCAAATCAAGGATACGCCAGTGCTATTGTTCCTCCCCGAATCCGGGCGGGGAACATTCAAATCACAAATGTTATGCTGACCTTGCTCGAGCAAAAAAGTTATTTCACGGGTGCCTCCGATCAAAATGCCTACAAGCACTTGAAGGGGTTCGTGGATACATGTTGGGGTAGCAAGCAGAAAAATGTGTCCGAGGATGCATTGAGATTGAGACTTTTCCCGTTTTCTCTTCGGGGTAAAGCATTGGATTGGTTAGAAAGGCTCCCCAATCATTCTATTACAACATGGGATGAATTGGCGGACAAATTTATTGCCAAGTTCTTCTCTCCAAGTCATATGGCAGCTCTTCGGGATGAAATTCTAGCTTTCAAGTAAGAGCCAACGGAACCTTTGCATGAGATATGGGAAAGATATAGAACAATGGTGAAAGAGTGACCTAATAACAACATGACCGAGGCTATGATTCAACAAACCTTTTATCGGGGCATCAACACCACAAATCAATGCATTGTGAACCAATTGGCTGGAGGGAACTTTATGAAACTTTCTTACCAAGAGGCATGTGATGTACTTGATGAAATGGCCGACACCTCTTCGGCATGGCAAAGCCGAGCAAACATTCCCTAAGGTGACCCCACGGTCATCCATTTGCACAAGGAATTTCACGATCATGGCCAAGCTATAGCCGAGCTTACAACAACTATGAATCAATTGGCAAATGCGCAATTGCAACAAGTCCAAAACCCGTGCCAAGTCAACGCAATGGAAGGTGTTTCTATGTTGAAAAGGAGGCAAAGAGGGCAACAACCTCAAGGTAATTGTGAACAATATGACAACAACAATGATGGTGGTGGTTATTCAAATGAGAGCTATGAGGATCAAAGCGAAGAGGTCCAATATGTCAACAACTATCAAGGGAATAGAGGTAATTCCTCAAACCAACAATAGCGTCCTCAAGGTAATTGGGGAAATCAATAACAAGGCGGAGGTAATTGGAATAACAACAACCAAAACAACAATTGGGGTAATCAAGGCAACCAAGGAAATTGGAATGGTAATAACAATAATTTGGGCAACAACAATAATCAAGGAGGGTGGAACAATGGCGGGAACCAAGGCAACCGGGGGCAAGGTTTTCAAAGGGGCCCCATGTGCCAACAACCGAACAATCCACCCCCCTTTCCTTCTCAAGGTCCGAGTTCGTCTGGAGGCGAGATGGGGAGAATTGAAAGCATGTTCGAGCAAATGATGAAAAAGAACCAAGATTCCGAGGCCCAATTAGCTTCGCATAACACATCTATCCGGAACTTGGAAGTGCAATTAGGCCAAATCTCTTAGTCTTTAAATACTCGCCCAAAGGGTGCTCTACCAAGTGATATGGTAGTAAACCCCAAGGGTAGGCACAATAATCATGTGATGGCAGTGACAACACGAAGTGGAAGAGGCGGTGATGTGCATGCCTCAAGAGGAAACCAAGTTGCGGTAGATGAAGATGAGTTACGAAATGATGAGATCCCGTTGGTAGTTGAGGATATTGTTGAACAAAGTGCAAGTGATGATGTGAGAATTGAAATTGATGAGGGTGAGGAGGAGACTCAAGAGGCCGTGAGCCCGTCTAGGGAACACGTCATTGATATGCTCGAACCGGTGGTGCCAAAAGCCAAGGCACCCTTGCCTAGACCTCCTCCGCCCTATCCTCAACGGTTGGCCAAGAAAAAGGGTGACAACCAATTTAATAAATTCATTGAAATGATGAAGAGTTTGACTATCAACGTGCCTTTGGTGGAGGCACTCGAGCAAATGCCAGGATACGCAAAGTTCATGAAAGATTTGGTTACAAAAAAGAGATCAATGGAGTGTGAGACAATCAAGATGACCCATCAAGTGAGCGCAATTGTGCATTCTATGGCTCCGAAACTTGAGGATCCCGGTGCATTCACTATCCCATGTACCATTGGAAGTGCCGACTTTGCAAAAGCCCTTTTGTGACTTGGGGGCAAGTATCAATCTCATGCCATATTCGGTCTTCAAGACCTTGGGTATCGGACAACCTCATCCAACTTCTATGAGGCTTCAAATGGCGGACCGGTCAATGAAGCGGCCTTTGGGGATTATTGTTGATGTCCTTGTTCGTGTTGATAAGTTCATAATGCCGGCCGATTTCGTGATCTTGGATTGCGAAGTGGATTTCGAGGTGCCTATCATTCTTGGAAGGCCCTTCCTAGCTACGGGGAAGGCCTTGGTTGATGTGGAAGCAGGAGAATTGACCTTCCGTGTTGGAGATGAAAAGGTGGTGTTCCACGTGTGCAAATCAATGAGGCAACCGGATAGCACCGAGGTATGTTCGTTTGTTGACATTGTCACGACGGTGATAGTGGATGACACAAGCGCAATGGCAAATGTTGAGGACCCACTTGAGGCCGTGCTATTGAATATGGATGTTGATGATGATGCTAGAAGGGTGGAGTGTGTGAACGCATTACATGGCATGGGCTCATATTCTTATGAACCGGGGAAGTTATCTCTTGATCTTGAAAATCGCAAAACTCCACCACCAAGCCATCTATTGAGATGCCACCAGTGTTGGAGTTGAAATCACTTCCTCCTCATCTCAGGTATGAATTTCTTGGTCCTAATTTCACTTTACCGGTTATTCTTTCTTCTTGCTTGACTAACGTGTAGGTTGACGCCACTTTAGCGGTTCTTCAAAAGCTCAAGCGGGCGATTGGATGGACCTTGGCGGATATTCGGGGTATTAGCCCCGCATTTTGCATGCACAAGATAATATTGGAGGAGGATGCTAGGCCGTCTCTTGAACATCAAAGGAGACTCAATGAGGCCATGCAAGAGGTGGTCAAAAAGGAAGTCATCAAGTGGCTTGACGCTGGTGTAGTGTATCTAATTTCTGACAGTTCGTGGACTTCTCCGGTACAATGTGTGCCAAAGAAGGGAGGAATAATGGTGGTGACCAATTAAAACAATGAACTTATTCTGACTCGTACTATGAAGGGTTGGAGGGTATGCATGGACTACCGGAAGATGAACAAGGTGACTAGAAAGGATCATTTCCCATTCCTGTTCTTGGACCAAATGCTTGATCGTCTTGCAGGCCGGGCTTTCTATTATTTTCTGGATGGGTATTCAGGCTATAACCAAATTCTCATTGCCCCGGAAGACCAAGAAAAGACAACCTTCACATGTCCTTATGGCACATTCGCCTTCTCTCGAATTCCATTTGGATTATGTAATGCACCGGCGACCTTCCAACGATGTATGATGGTAATCTTTACCGACATGGTGGAGGACATATTGGAGGTCTTCATGGATGATTTTGGTGTGGTTGGGGACTCATTTGGTGAATGCTTGCAAAACTTGGATCGTGTGTTGGCCCGATGCGAAGACACAAACTTGGTTCTCAATTGGGAGAAATGCCATTTTATGGTAGAAGAAGGAATTGTGTTGGGTCACAAAATTTCAAAAAGAGGGATTGAGGTTGATAAGGCAAAAATTGAGGTTATCTAAAGGCTCCTTCCCCCTACTTCTGTCAAAGGGGTGAGGAGTTTTTTTGGACACGTGGGTTTTTACCGAAGATTCATCAAAGTCTTTTCTAAGGTAGTTAACCCGTTGTGTAAATTGCTAGAGAAAGATGCCAAATATGTGTTCGATGAGAGATGTATGGAGGCTTTCGAGCTTTTAAAGCAAAAGTTGACTACTACCCCTATCATTACCGCACCAAATTGGAGCTTGCCCTTTGAGCTCATGTGCGATGCTAGTGATATTGTGGTGGGGGCGGTCTTGGGCGAAAGAATCAACAAAATGTTCCATCCGGTGTACTACTCAAGTAAGACAATGAATGAAGCTCAAAGGAACTACACGGTCACCGAGAAGGAATTGCTTGCCATTGTTTTTGCCATGGAGAAGTTTAGCCCATACCTTATGGGGGCCAAAGTGATTATTCATACTGATCACGCCGCCCTTAGGTACTTAATGATGAAGAAAGATTCAAAAGCGAGGTTAATGAGATGGGTGCTTCTTCTTCTTCAAGAATTTGATTTGGAGATTGTTGATAGAAATGGTAGTGAAATGATAGAAATGGTAGTGAAAATCAAGTGGCAGACCACTTGTCTCGATTGGAGGAGGAAGGGAGGCCTTTGGACGGCCTTGAGATAAATGATGCTTTTTCGGATGAACAACTCCTCTCGGTTTCAATGCTAGACATGTCATGGTTTGTCGACATTGCCAATTATCTTGTTACCCGTGTGGTTCCGTATGAGCTCTCTTCTAACCAAAGGAAGAAGCTCAAGCGGGATTGTTTGGATTACTATTGGGATGAGCCGTATATTTTCAAAATTTGCACCGATGGTGTAATTCGCCGGTGTGTCCCCGAAGAAGAGCAATTGAGTATTGTGGAAGCTTGTCACTCTTCGCCCTATGGTGGCCATCATGGCGGGGCGAGGACGGCATCTAAAGTGTTGAGTTGTGGTTTCTATTGGCCTTCTTTGTTCAAGGATGTCGATGACTTTGTGAAAAGATGTGATGAATGCCAACGTGCCGGAGGGATTTCGAAGAAAGATGAAATGCCCCTTAACACGATTCTAGAGGTTGACATTTTTTATGTTTGGGGGATAGACTTTATGGGACCATTCGTAAGTTCTTGTGCCAACACCTACATCTTGGTAGCGGTTGATTATGTGTCGAAATGGGTTGAGGCCATAGCTTTGCCAAATAATGAAGCTCGAAGCGTGGTGGTGTTCTTGAAAAAGAGTATCTTCACGAGGTTTGGCACTCCACGTGCTATCATCAGTGACGGAGGTTCTCATTTTTGCAACCGGGCTTTTGCCTCTTTGCTAGCCAAGTATGGGGTAAATCACAAGGCGACCACTCCTTATCATCCTCAAGCGAGTGGCCAAGTTAATGTGTCCAACCGTGAGATCAAGAGTATTTTGTCCAAGACTGTCAATGCAAATAGGACCGACTGGTCGAAGAAATTGGATGATGCTCTTTAGGCTTATCGTACAGCTTTCAAGACTCCGATTGGTATGTCGCCGTATCGGTTGGTGTTTGGGAAGGCTTGTCATCTTCCGGTAGAATTGGAACATAAGGCTATGTGGGCCCTGAAAAAGTTGAACTTAGAATGGGATGTCGCTGCAAATCTGCGGGTTGAGCAATTGAATAAACTTGATGAGTTTAGGTTTCATGCTTACTCCAGCTCGTCCTTGTATAAGGACAAGATGAAGCACCTTCACGACAAGTATGCCCGAGGGAAGGAATTCAAAGTTGGTGACATGGTTCTTCTTTTCAACTCCCGGTTGAGGTTATTTCCGGGCAAGCTGAAGTCTAAGTGGAGCGGCCCATTTGAAGTGGTTAGTGTAACTCCTTTTGGTGCCATTGATCTCAAAAATAAGAATGGTGAAGTTTTCCGGGTCAATGGGCATCGTGTCAAGCATTATTTGGGCAAGATTGATGACAGCCACGTGGTGGCACTCATTTATTTGAAATGACTGTGATGGTAACATGCGTCGTGTCGCGACGTTAAATCAGGCGCTTCTTGGGAGGCAACCCATGTCTTTTTCTTTTTCTTTGTTTTTCTGTTGTAGAGTAGGATTTTTGAGCTGATAGTTTGTGAAGTGTTACAGGGATAATGTTGAACCAGTGCAAGGCAAAAGTGCAAAATGGTCAATTTCTAAAAATTGCCTACGCGGCGCGCAACAAAATAGTGCGGTCCGCGTAGGTTTGAGCAGCTGAAGGGTTAAGGCCTAGAAGACCCAGCGCGGCCGCGTGACATTTCTATGCGGTCCGCGCTGGAGGACCCAGAATTACATGCTCTCTGACAAAGTCCCACGCGGCCGTGCACCAAAATAGTGCGGTCCGCGTGGATTGAACAGCCAATGTGTAGGATGCAAAATCCAGCGCGGTCCGCGTCCCTTTTTGTGCGGCTGCGCTGGTAGGTAGGTACTGGGTCCCAGGGTTTTTCTATAAATAGAGGCCTTGGGCCTCATTTTAACCTTTTCGCCAAATTTTCACCTGAGCTATAGTTTTCACTGTTCATCAAGACTAATTGTGCACATAGTTGAAATCTCATTAATCCCTGGTAACAACTCTCATTCATTTCAATCATAGTCTAATTTTTTGTTTTGTTTAATTAATTTTTACTAGTGTAACTTCTTACTTTCATCTTTTTCTTCTTAGTTTAACTGTTAGCTTAGATTTTTGTGTGTTTTTGTTTAATCTTGGGCATGGAATCTTGTTAAATAACTGAGTAGGGACACTTAGGACCCACAAAGGTGAACAAAAAAATTGAATTTAATTGAACAAACACCCGGCTCAGTTAAATTAGCCCTACGCGGCCGCGCAGCATTTGTGCACGGTCCGCGTGACTCTTGTTAAGAGATGATGAACCTCTCTACGCGGTCCGCGTGCCATTTGTGTGCGGTCCGCATGATCCCAGCGTGGCCACGGTCCAAAACAGTGCGGACCCCGTGTGAAGAGTTCAGAGAGGTCAACATTTGGGTATTTCACCTGCGCGGACCGCGTACCATTTCTGTGCGGTCCGCGCTAAACCAACGCGGCCGCGTACCATTTCTGTGCAGTCCGCGTCGGTTTATTCAGAAAGGTATGTGTGGGTGTCAGTATACTGCGCGGACCGCGTGCCTTTTGGTGTGGTCCGCGCCCCTCTGTTTGTGTCACTGTGTCTGCACTCTTTGCATTCAACTGAACTGTCTACTCCACCTTATGTGCTTCTACTAACAATGTTAGACATGTATTTCTTGCAGACAATGGTTCAAAAATGAGCGGGCAAAGAAAAACAACCCGGGAGAGGTGGTTCCTCCCGAGGGGGGAAAAGCAAGCAGACTGTGAAACTCACTCCAAAAATCAGGGAATTGATAAAGAAAACCCGGAAGATAATCCGGGAAGCTGATAGAGCTGCATCTCATTCCACGGGGAGTGAGTATGCACCTTCACGGAGCATTACCTCGGAGCCTGCTCCCACCCACATGTCCACTTCATTTCAGCTCTGTGATTCCCCTTCCCCGGATCATGGTAATGTAGCCTCCTCCAAGAAACTGGTTAATGTCATCTCAGACTCGTTTGATGAGTCCGTAGCAAGAGAAGAAGAGCAATACTCCACATCTCCCACAGCTTCATCATCAGGGGAGAGTGGAGGGTATGCTGAGGGAGGTGAGCCACAGGTAGGGGGGATAGAGCGTACTAGAAAAACGGAGGCATGGGCAGACAGGTTTGTTAGTGAGGTTGTTTTCCACAGATTCCGGGAGTGGTGGCCCAAAAGGAAATTCCGGAAAGGCGGTTCATAGATGCCGATCTTGTCCCTCTCAACCCTCATGTGCAAGCACAATTCCGCACTAGAGAGGGTTGGGGCTTCTTCAAAGAACGTGTTGAGATGGCGAATGAGCATATGGTGAAGGAATTCTACAGCAATGTTCACCATATCATTCGGGACTCAAAAGCAACTAAAGTGAGGGACAAGACAGTTGTGTTTGATGGCAAATCGTTAAATGGATTCCTGGGGTTCGAAGAAGAGGATGAATCGCAATATTTAGAAAAGCTAGCAATGAAAGAGGAGGTTCGTCCTTGGTTGGCCGAGCACTTGGCAGCCCCGGGTACAGTCCCAGTCTGGTTGAAAGCACAAGAAAAGATCTTTAGGAACACCCTGAACTTTGAAGCCAAAGGGTGGTTGACTTTCGTGTGTAGTCGACTTGACCCGTCTACACATGATCACTCCATTCCCCTTCCTCGTGCTGTCTTGGTAGCATCTATCATGGCGGGTTTCCCTCTGAATGTGGGTAATATTATGTCGAGAGTGATTTCTACAGTTGGTAATGAGACCCAAACAAACTACCCCTTCCCAAACACACTCTCTTTTTACTTCAGAGAATTGAAAGTGAAGAAAAAGAAATATGATGTCAAGGTACCTCCGGTGGCCCCGTACTCATGGTATAGTCAGTTGGGTCCAGACAACCCAAAGAGGGGCAAGAAGAATGTGGCATCCACTTCCACTGCACCTGGCCAGTCTGAGGAGCCAGTGGTCATTGAGCAACCCAGTAAGCCTTCCACCATTCCTGCTACTGATGAGGCATTGCCTCCAGGTCCGTCGTCAGCAGCTGGTCCTTCTATTGCAGCTGAACCGGTAGTCCCTTCATCAAAGACTCATCGGTTCACCGCAAACTAGCTCACCCACTCCCTTGCCAGTTTGAACAACTGGATGTCAGCTGCGACATCCAAGTTGTCCACATTGACCACTGCTGTACAGACACAGGGAGCACCAGTTACTATTGAGATTCCTTCCTCCATTGAGGATGCACTGAAGAAGATCCTGGCCAACCAGGAAAAGATGATGGCGATGCAGGATGCCTTGACTAAGGCGGTTGGGGCACATGGCAAAGCGTTGGAGAAATTGGCTCGGGAGCACAAGAAGCTGAGGAAGCAGAAGGCTTCCAAGGAGTCAGTGACACAGTTGAGAGTGGAGGTAGACAAGCTCATGGAGGATCAGTTGCCACTTGACTTACTATTTGGGGATCCGGCTGTAGAGCCAGCAGTAGCACAGGTACAGGAGGAGGATCAGAGGCCGAGGAAGAAGAGGAAACTCCCTAGCACTAAGGGAGTTATGATTGAGGTAGCACCGGTTCAGGAGAGTCCCTCCACTGCCCCATCAGTTGATGAGCCAGTTCTTGAGCAGGCACCTAGCCTAGCAGCACAGTAGCAGCAGGCCGGGGACCAATCTGAGGTCCCCGCCAGTACAGAGGACTTAGGAGCCATTGACCAGCACAGAGTGATGGATGAGGCTTGAGGGGCCTTTCTATATCCTTTATTTCATTTTGGTGCTTATTTTGATAGTTAGCATTGGGGACAATGCTAGCTTTTATTCGTGGGGGTGTGGCCCTACTATTTTGATTGACTGTTGGATTACTGTATATATTCTTTTACTTTCAGCACATTCGTAGTTGTAGATGGCTTGTATATAATTGTTCATTCTAGATGCTCTTAAACTCTATGTATATATTCATTCCCCCTGGTTGTATATTCTAATTCCCTTTTGTACATATTCATTCGGTTTTCATTTTGGTTTTCTATTTTTTGTTAAAATTTTTCGTTTTAGTTGCAAAGTCAGGCTCGTAGCCTTTTTGTTTTGTTTTGGTGTTTGCAATAAGCCCTTGGTTTTCTTAATGCCACGGTTCTTTTCAAGGGTAGAGTGTTGTGCGAACCGGGTGACTCTTCCCAATGATAGATGGCGTGACAACCTTCTTAAGGGTTTGAGTCTGTTTTTGATTTTTCTTTTTGATTTTCAAGTTTTTGTAGTTAAGGGTACCTCAGGCAAAGCTTCACTTGGGCCTAGCACATTTGCCTTTGATCCTATGGTCAAAGACATTATGTTGTGTTTAGGATGGTGAAAGTTGTGGCCTTGAGACTCTTGTGTTGACCAAACAATCATCATGTGGTCATTTTGGGCCATTGTGCGCTTGAATTATATATAAGGTCGTTGTGGGACCTCGACTCCGTCTTTGGAAATCCTTGAGTGTGTGTAGTAAGAATTCGAATCGTGAACCCAAGTACCGAGCCGATAGTCTAGAACTTGACCTGAATGTTTGTTGAGGCGAAATCATAGGTGGAACTTGACTTGAGACGTGATTATAGGCTCTCCTTGATCAAAAATGAAAAACTTGAACAATTTCCATGACCTACCAATGAAATAATCCCTAGTTCACCCCTTTTGAGCCTTAAACCTTTTTCTTTCATGAACCAAGCTACAAGCCTATACCCGTTCTTAATGAGACCCTCTCTTGGCACCCAAATCTTCCCTTGAGTAAATAGCAAATGTCTAAGTTTGGGGGGAGAGACAAGAAAGGCATCAATGTGGTAAAAAGGCGCAAAAGCAAAAGAAAAGGAAGGCAATGAAAAAGAGAAAAAGACAAAAAGAAAGACAAAAATGAATAAGAACCAAAAAGGGAATCCAAGGACAACAAAAAAGTGAAAAAGATGTGAAAAAGTGGTAAAAAGGAAAAAAAGGTTTGAATTGCAAAAGAAAGAGTGACAATGTGTCTCTCTAACCCCTTGAAAGAAATGAATTACTCAATTGAGTCAAGAAAGTGCGCCAAAATAAATCAAAAGAAGTGTTTAAGGGAAGATTAAACCCATTTGAACAAAAACATGTCCTACCTTTACCCAAAGCCTCAATGACTCCTCAAAAGCCCTATATGAACTTGAGTTGAGGGAAGCCTACATTAGTGGATACTTACATAAGGGGAAAACATATGGTACTTAGAGCCGGACTTAGGGACTTTTCTTTGTGAGAGATGAGAGAGAAGTCCATTCACCTCGATTTGTGTGCAAATACTCTAAAAAGGTGAGGTTCACTTGGGGAAAGTCGAGGATGTGTGAGTTTGGGTTCCACAATGAACAAAGAAATTGAGAAAGGTTCCTTGATGAAATGTGTCAACTCTTGATGCTCTTGTGTCACACTTGATCCACAAGTTTTCAAAGTTTAAATGTGTTAATAATGCATTCGCATTGAGGGCAATTGTTAGTCCCAATTGATGCTTATTGAGGTTACTTTAGGATAAACAGGAATTACTTGGGTGTTTTCCATTGAGGGGTAGGTCTCATTTTATTTGCTTGAGGACAAGCAAAGGTTTAAGTTTGGGGGAGTTGATAACTGTGATTTCTACATGTTTTATACCCATTCTTACCTAAGCTTTGTGCATTAACTTCCATAAATTAGTCCCAAAATGCTTACAAGTTGCGCTTGATTGCAGGTTTGAGCGACAAGATGACAAATACCAAAGATCGGCTAAAAAAGGAGTGAAATCTGCCAAGTGTCAAAAGACAACTGAAGTGGGGAACAAAATGACCCGTGCGGTCCGCACTGATTTGTCACGCGGCCGCACTTGAGAGTTCAGTGGCTGGACAATTTCCAGGTCAACCTGCGCGGTCCGCACTGCTTTGCCATGCGGCCGCGCAGGATAGTTTAGAGACCATGCAATTTTCAAGTCAAGACGCGTGGTCCACGCTCCTTTCCATGTGGTCCGCGCCCAAGAGTGTCAGAGACTTGGTCATTCAAGGCAAAAGCCCACGCGGCCCCACACCTAATCAGTACGGTCTGCGTAGAAACGCCCTACGCGGTCGCGCGTTGCATTTGCACGGTTCGCGTCCCCAAGTGTCGGAAGCAAGATATGAAGACCCAAACCCCTACGCGGCCGCGCGTCATTTGTGCGCGGTCCGCGCCAGACCCTCAGGGGTATTTTTGTCCGGTTTTTCCTATGTAGTATAAATATAATATTTTACTTTTTAGGTGGAGTTTTTAGTTTCTGGTTTTTATCAGATAGCAGCTGAACTCGAGACTTCATGGTTTTAGCCTATTTTGGGCAATTTCTTCTAGTATTAACGTGGATTTGAGTAGATTAACATTGTAGTTAATTATTATGTCAATTTCATCTACTATTTCTTCAATTTCTGTTTCTATTATGGCTAGCTAAACCCATTAGCTAGTGTTGTGGCTCAACCCTAGTGTGGGTAATTAATGGGTGTGATTGTTTAGTGCATGAATGATGTTGGGTATTTGTTATTTGGATTAATCTTATATTTTCATTAAGATTTGGTGGTTACAAACACTAAGTCTAGCTTAGTAAGTTTTGACTCTTCTTGAGAAAGAGAGTCTATGACCCCAAGATTAATTCCAACAAGGAATTGGGATGGACCCATGAGAATGGTAGTCCCAATTAATGGGTTAAACTCGAGAGAGTAATTACCCAACTTGAACCATAAGTTGCTTGGGCAAATTGGCCTACCCAATTAGTCTCGAGAGAGGCAATTGGGCAAAATCACTCTCTCAATCGAGAGGTGTGAGAGTGGGTACGAAAGTGCAACGGTTATAGCATAAGTCCCATATTCATCATTCTTGCATTAGGAATCTTT
This sequence comes from Nicotiana tabacum, assembly GCF_000715075.1. NCBI lineage: Eukaryota > Viridiplantae > Streptophyta > Magnoliopsida > Solanales > Solanaceae > Nicotiana > Nicotiana tabacum. The sequence goes on along the minus strand of NC_134087.1, from coordinate 181,031,570 downwards.
ACCCGTTAGTTGACCACCTAGGTACCCTAGTGCCTTTCTCTATATTGCATACAACTTAGAATCTATATCTTAGCCTAACTTAGCTTTAAACTTGTAGTTGATAAATTGTAGTTGATAATCAAAAGAAAACCAAAAATGTTAGATGATCAATTAAGAGCTAAAACATAGTCCTAGACCATACAAACACTCAACTCCAAATTGAAGCTCCCTGTAGAAAATTGACCCCGATACCGCTATTGGGTAAAAGTATTAGCGCTCACTCTTCCTTAGGTTGAGTCCGCTGCGATCAGCTGCTGGGGCGTTGGTCAACCCAAATGACATAACCAAGAACTCATAATGCCCGTACCGAGTGCGGAATGCTGTCTTAGGGACATCGGATGCCCTAATCCTCAACTGATGGTAGCCAGATCTCAAGTCAATCTTTGAAAATACCTTGGCACCCTGAAGCTGATCGAACAAATCATCAATCCTCGGCAGTGGATACTTATTCTTAATTGTAACCTTGTTCAATTGTCGGTAATCAATGCACATTCTCATCGAGCCATCCTTTTTCTTTACAAACAGAACCGGCGCACCCCAAGGCGACACGCTGGGTCTAATGAAACCCTTCCCAAGCAAGTCTTATAACTGCTCCTTCAACTCTTTCAACTCTAGCGGGGCCATGCAATATGGCGGAATAGAAATGGGCTGAGTTCCCGGAGCCAAATCGATGCAAAAATCAATATCCCTATTGAGCGGCATACCTGGCAGGTCTGAAGGGAAAACCTCGGGGAACTCTCGAATAATAGGTACAGAATCAATAGAAGGGACCTCTGCGCTGGAATCGCGAACATACGCCAGATAAGCTAAACACCCCTTCTCGACCATGTGCCGAGCCTTCACATATGAAATAATACTGCGAGTGGCATGACCTGGGGTCCCTCTCCACTCTAGTCGGGGCAAATCTGGTAAAGCCAAGGTCACGGTCTTGGCATGGCAATCCAAGATAGCATGATGCGGGGACAACCAATCCATCCCTAATATAACGTCGAAATCCACCATATCTAAGAGCAACAAATCAACACGGGTCTCAAGACCCCTAAACACCACAACACAGGAACGATGAACCCGATCAACCACTATAGAATCACCCACTGGTGTAGATACATATACAGGAATACTCAAGGCCTCACTAGGCATAACCAAGTAGGGTGCAAAATAGGACGACACATATGAATACGTAGATCCAGGGTCAAATAGCACTGAAGCATCTCTATCGCAGACCAGAATAGTACCTGTAATGACAACATCTGATGACTCAGCCTCTAGCCTGGCTGGAAGAGCATAACACCGGGGCTGGGCCCCACCTCCCTGAACTGTCTCTCTAGGACGACCAGCTACTGGCTGGCCCCCACCTCTGGCGGCCTGAGCTCCACCTCTATGTCCTCTACCTCTACCTCTAACACCCTTGCCACCACCTCTAGCTGGCTGGGCAGGTTGTGAAACCTCCGGTGCCTGAATCATAGTACGAGAACTCTGGTGCTGAGAGCTGCTCGAAGCTCGAGGGTAATACTTGGCAATGTGCCTCATGTCTCCACACGTGAAACAAGCCCTCGGCTGCTGGGGATAACGGCCCTGAAAACTCTGGAGCGGTGGTGCACTGATAGGTGCTGATGGTGAACTGTAAGGCTGCTGGTCTGAATAATGCGGCTGAGAACCACGACCACCCGAAGTACCGTGAGAGACTTGTAGGGCTGACTAAAAGGGACTAGGAGGATGGCCTCTACCATACGAATCTCTACCTCCAGACGAGGTACCACTGAATCTGCCTGAATGACGGGGCCTCTTATCCGACCTATGACCACCTCCCTGTAATATAACCATCTCAACTCTGCGGGACACATTGGCCGCCTCCTGAAATGTAATCTCACTCCCGTCTCCCATAGCCATCTGGAGACGGATCGGCTGAATCAAACCATCGATAAACCTCCGCACCCTCTCTCTCTCGGTGGGGAGTATGACAATAGCATGGCGAGCTATATCAATGAACCGGGTCTCGTACTGAGTGACTGTCATAGAGCCCTGCTGGAGGTGCTCAAACTGCCTACGAAGAGCCTCCCTCTGAGTGACTGGGAGAAACTTCTCCAAAAATAAATCTGCAAACTAGTTCCAAGTCAAAGACGACGATCCGGCTGGTCTCGCTAAGCAATAATCCCTCCACCAAGTCTTGGCGGGTCCAGATAGACGAAAGGTGACAAAATCGACCCCATTGGTCTCCACAACACCCATGTTCCGAAGAACCTCGTGGTAGCTATATAACAAATCATGGGGATCCTCTTAAGAAGCACCGCTGAATGTGGTAGTAAATAGCTTGGTGAATCGATCCAATCTCCACAGAGCATCAGCAGACATAGCCGCACCATCGCCGGTCTGAGCCGCTGTACCCGGCTAAACTGCCACTGCTGGCTAAACCACCGGAACCTGAACCTGGGGAGCTACCTTCTCCGGAGTACGTGTAGCGGGAGTCTAAACCCCTCCTCCAGCCTGAGAAGTGGTTGGTGCTACTGGGAGCAAACCCGCTCGAGAGACGCTCTCTATGAAGCCTACCAATCGGACCAAAGCGTCCTGAAGCACTGGAGTGGCTATAAAACCCTCTGGGACCTGAGCTGGGCCCACCGGAGCTGCTGGAGCTGGAACCTCATCATCATAATCAACATGAGGCTGCACCTCTGGAACTGCTGCTCGGGGCTGAGCTTTGCCTCTGCCTCGGCCTCTGGCACAGCCTCGGCCTCGCTCTCTACCCGTAATAGGAGCCGCTGCTGGGGGCTCGGGCTGCTGCGCGGTCGATGAGGAAGCGCGTGTCCTCGCCATCTGCGAAAGAACGGAGTAGAAATTCAATCAGTATTGGGGAAACAGAACCGCACGACAAGAAAGAACAGATGTGATGTTTTCCTAACTCTGTAGCCTCTAGGGGATAAATACAGACGTCTCCGTACCGATCCCCCAGACTCTACTAAGGTTGTCCATGAGTTGTGAGACCTATGTAACCTAGTGCTCTGATACCAACTTATCACGACCCGGATTTCCCACCCTCGGGAGTCGTGATGGCGCCTACTAATAGGAGCTAGGCAAGCCAACTTAAATTACCTTCCATTTAACGCGCATTTCTTTTCCGTAATTATCAACATGTAATAGAGGCAACATAATTAAAATTTCATGTGGAAGTCTCAACTTATATAAAAACTGAATAGAATTGCGGAAAGTTTAACAAAATCCTCTACCCAAGATTGGTGTCACAATGCTCACGAACTTCTAAGGTTACTAAATACAATCGTCTGAAAGAAAATTTTAAACTGTTTGTTTCGGTACAAAAGATAACAAACTGAATAAAGAGAGAGAGACTCCGGGCTTGCGGACGTCAGCAAAACTACCTCGGTGTCTCTGGACTGAAGGCCTTCTCCCGATCTACTGCTGTTGTCCAAAGGCTGCTCCAACTTCGTGATCTGTGCAAAAGAGCACAGAGTGTAGCATCAGCACAACCGACCCCATGTGCTTGTAAGTGCCTGGCCTAACCCCGGTAAAGTAGTGACGAGGTTAAACCCAGACTCCAAATAAACCTGTGTAGATATAGATATATATATGTATATACAAGTACAATAGAAAACAGCGGAAAGTAAACAATTAAAGCTGGGAGGGGGAGCATGCGTACGGGGATAGCAGATAAAACAGAATATTAGAAATAATAAGGGAAAACTACATTTGCTCACTTCTACCGTAGAATAAGGGAAAAACAACCACTTTCACTTGTCTCAGTTTTCTCTTGTTGCAGGCGTGCAACCCGATCCCATTTCATCATATCTTGTGGTAGGCGTACCACCCGCTCCCATTTCATCACATCTCGTGGTAGGCGTACCACCCGCTCCCATTTCATCATATCCTGTGGTAGGCGTACCACCCACTCCCATTTCATCATATCTTGTGGTAGGCGTACCACCCGCTCCCATTTCATTTTATCTTGTGGTAGGCGTACCACCCGCTCCAATTTCATTTTATCCTGTGGTAGGCGTACCACCCGCTCCCATTTCATTTCATAATTTGTGGTAGGCGTACCACCCGCTCCCATTTCAGTCCAACACAATATCACAGGATAATCCCGACAAGGGAGAAAGATAACATAATAAGTTTCCCGGCAAGGGAACAAGATATCAAATCAACTATCTCGGCAAGGGAGATCCAGCTATAACCAATTTACTCAATTTCTACTTAACAAAATTAATACAAATGCTCAATCATAACATTTACTTGCTCAGTTTCAAAGATCTTCAACTAAGTTCTCATAAGCATTACTTAAGAATACAACAATTTAGCAATTTAGGACTCACGGTCATGCTCGACCCCCAACGTATAGATACTAGTCACCATGCCTATACGTCGGACACAACAGAAAGCAAGTAGTAAGTAAGACTCAACTCCTAATCCCTCAAGCTAGAGTTAGACCGAACACTTACCTCAACTTCCACGGCTAAATTAATCCACAACGATCGCTTTCCCTCTCGATTTCGGCTCTAACTCAATTAAATCTATGAAATAACGACTTTATAGTATCAATATAAGCTAAACAAATCAAATCTAATGTCTAAACATAGATTTCTAAGCTTTCTTCCCAAAATTCCAAAAATCGACCCCGGGCCCCCTTGGTCAAAACACGAGGTTCGGACCAAATTCATATCACCCATTCATCCACGAGCCCGAATATATAATTTATTTTAAGATCTGACCCTAAAATTGAGGTTGAATCACTCAAAACTCCCAAAAACCTAACTCTACCCAAAACCCCTAATTTCTACTTTGATTTCATGATTTAGGTTTAGAAACTCACTAATTAATGAAGAAAGATGAAGTAAATGAGTGGGAATTTACTTACCCAAGAAACTTTGGTGAAGAAGTGCTCAAAAATTCGCTCAAGAGCCGTGGAGAAGAAGAACTCGTGTGAAATATGGACTAAATCTCGTCACTGTTCTGTTTTGGGTATTTAAAAATCGCTGGGCAAAAATGCCCTATGCGATCGCGAAGAAGGTAATGTGATCGCATAGGGTAAGGGGAAGCTGGTCATTGCGATCGCGGAAGGGCTGCTGCGAACGCATAGAAGAAAAGGTTGTGCATTCCAGGTTTGGATTTAATGAAATGCGAACGCGGATTAAAGGTTGCGTTCGCATTGAAGGATCTGGCTAAGCTATGCGATCGCGGATGAATCTATGCGATCGCATAGAACAAATGTGGGGCACCTGAAGGATTACTCTATGCGATCGCAATGCTACCTATGCGATCGCATAGAACTAGATACCAGAACACCAGAACTGAAACTTCTGCAATTTTTCTAAGGCCAAAACCACCCCGAAACACTTCCGAAACACTCCCGAGCCCTTGGGAATCCTAACCAAACACTCACACTAACTCAACAACATCCTACGAACTTAACCATGCGATTAAATCGCCAAAATAACATCATAAACGAGGAATCAAACCTCAAAATCATCACTTTCTCATTAAACTTCATAAATTTTCAAACTTAGAGTTTTAAGTCCGAAACACGTCAAACGACGTCCGATTTCAACCAAATTTCACAGAAAGCGCTTAAACCACATATAAGACCTGTACCGGGCGCCGGAACCAAAATACGGGCCCGATACCAATGCTTTCTAATTCATTTCATTTCAAATTTTCATACTAAATTTCAGAAAATAATTTCTTTTAAAAATTCATTTCTCAGGCTCGGGACCTCGGATTTCGATTCCGGGCATACGCCCGAGTCCCATATTTTTCTACGGACCCTCCAGGACCATCACATCACGGGTCCGGGTCCGTTTACCCAAAATGTTGACCAAAGTCATCTTTAACCATTTTAAAGCCACAATTTATCAAATTTCACATAATTTAACACATAAGCTTTTCCGGCTACGCGCCTGGACTGCGCACGTAAATCGAGGCAACTAAAGGTGAGGTTTTCAAGGCATCGGAAGCACGGAAAAAAGGGAAAAAACCGGTGATGACCCCTTTGGGTCGTCACACAATTTTACGTGCTTAGTGTTTTGAATGAATTTTATATCTTCTTTATAGTGCTTCGTGATGAACGGATGATTTCATATAAATTATTTGCTAATCACAAAAAACATCCTACATGTTACATATATGGATTTATTTTCAAATAGCACACTTTATATAAGGTAAAATATTGATAGATTTTAAACTCTTAAATAGTAGGACTTCGTATCTAGTTTAATAAGGAAGGATATTATAGGCAAATTTTTAGGTGATTCCAAGGTCCTAAATATTAGGAAAATTATTTAAATTACAATTTTATCTAATATGAAAGTTATTTTTTATGGGTAAAAAGATCCTATTTTATTAGCTCAATGGGGAAGAAATTTTGCCAATAAAAGTCCTCATATACCTTATTGTGATTTCTAAGGAATTTTATAGAAGTATCTTATGAAAATTATTGTTATTTCTATAGCCTAATACTGAAAACAAACAAATAACATAAAATACTTTTATTAAAAATAACTAAATTGAGTTCTTTTGCTAATTAGTAATTCAAAGATTTAATTATTGTTCTTAGCATTAAAGAAAATAATATATTTTTTATTCATTCAAATTCTTCATATATTAGCTCATTCATAGTTTAAATATTTAATTGTAATTATAATTTTATCCACTAAAAATTTTGCATTATTGAAGTAAAAAATTAATCTAATATTTCACTTTTGAATTTTTGTGTTGATAGAACTATCAACCATTCTCTCTCTCTCCACCTTTTATATTCTTATATATCTTTTTAGTAATTTATCTTATTATTGATCAGTGTGCTTTTCAAATATTATACAAAAATAATATCTAGAAAGTTAGAACTTAATGGTAATTAGAATTTCAAAAGTAGGTACGACATGTATTCTCATTGAATAATATGAGAAATTAGAAAATGAAGTCCACTCAAATTTATTTACTTCTCTAATGTTATATCGTTAGCTTTGATTAGGTTTTCATGCTTAACTATAATTTTGCTTAACAATTTTTTGCACTAATTGTAATTAAAGAATATTAATTGTTTGGGCTTCTTATTTTTTTCTTACTTTGGTAAAAGTAAATATAGACAGAAAAGATTATTTGAAAGCTGAATATTCTTATACCAAAATTAGGACATAAAAATAAAATTTCTCATTGCCAACGAAGCAATCTACTACCAATTCTAAGCGTTAAGTTTGCTTATTCTCAAAAAAGGAAATATTTTGTTTAGTTTTTCATGCTTATTGCACGTTGGGTCTCATCACAGAAGTTCAAACAAGGAATATTTGTTATGCAAAATTTTAGTTCATTTGGAACTCCTAAATATTAGGAAAATAAAATGCACAAAATTTAGTTGATTTATAACTCCTAAATATTAGGAAAATAATTAAATGACTATTTTGTCTAATGTGAAATTTATTTTTAAAGGGAAAAAAATGCGAACGACATTTCGCTAAGGGCCTTCGTGCTTTTAATATAGTATAGATAAATATAGATTATTGAACTCTTGTACTATTCCACTCCCAAATACTAAGACTCGTATTACCCAAGATGAATCAGATACTCTTAGACTATTAATTGAGACAAATTGGTCTGACAATTCCTTTTCACTGGTCATTGCAGGTGTACCTAAAATAAAGCATGCATAAAAGTTTTACAAGTTATCAAAGTGACTAATTCAATAATTGATTATTTCTATGATATAAAAAAGATTGTTTACCTGAACGGAGGTAATTGGTAAAATCTGAGTGATTCAAGCATGGCAATTGCAAATAACACAATTGTAAATCATGTAGTATTAATATTACACATAATTAAAGGAGATAGTCTAATTTTTAATCTTTTTTTTGTTAAAACAAGCAACTTCAGCTGGCATAGCAATATGTATTATTAATTATACAACAAAGAAAAATATACGAATATTTAAGTAATAAGACTTAGATCGAATGTCTAACCAATTTTCTGTGATGAATTGTAATTGTTCAATAATCTGTAGCAAAATAATAAATTACGTGAGATTTGAAATTAGCCAAGTCCAAAACATGAAACAAAATATTATATAATAAAAATTTCTTGATGCAACACTGAAGATAATTTCTTGATGCAACACTAAAAACTGGTGCATACAAACGTGCTTGCAAAGTATGAAGTGGCAAAGAGATGTTGATATTAGTAAAAGAAACAAAATCTGAAATCGCAATGTTAGAATAGGGCGAAGTTTGACGATTAAATTGTGACACTGTAGCTTTTTTTATAAAAGTATTATGGTACACAATTTGACACGTGAAAGGAATTATATAAAGTAAATTTGTGTGTAGGTCAAAAAGACAAGAAAAATTTACCAAATAATAAAGACTTCTACTGAAATATAAGTCATAATGTGAAGGAATTTAACCAAGTCAAAACTTTCCTTGTGTAACCAACGTGAAGGAACTTTTACCAAATAATTAAGGCACATTTAATACTCCAACATTCCTTGTGTCCCAAGTCCCAACTTTTACCAAATGTAAAGGGAATCTAACTAAGTCTCAAGTCCGAACTTTCCTTGTGCAACAGCCGTGACGAAAACTTTTACCAAATAATTAAGGCAAACATAAAAACTCATTTAATACTTCAAAGAGTAAAAGGAATCTAACCAATTTAATGAGATAATGTCATTTAATGAGAGTTAAAGTTAGGTTTCCTTGTGTAAGAAACGTGAAGAAATAAGAAACATGAATGAAATTTAACATAATAACAAATAATTCAAGATTATTTACCAAAATTACCAAAAAATATTACAATACTTAAATTATTATATTGTCCAATGGGAACTTTATGTTTTAAAGGGTAAAAAAGGCAAACGACATTTTGCTAAGGGTCTTCGTGCTTTTAATATAATATAGATATAGATATCTATATTATAGATATAGATATAGTATATATAATATATATAAGTATATATAAGCTATAGATAAAAAAATTTAAACAAATAAATAGGCTCACTTTAATTGGGAATTAATTTTAAATTATGAATGCAATGACCTAAACAACCTATGCAAAATTTATAAATAAATCAGTTTTAAATTGATGATCATATATAAGACATTGTAAATAAAAATCACAATTGACCATCTTTCAATTTGCAATTGTGTATTAAGGATGCACGGACATTTTTATTTTGATCTTAACATTCTAGACAACTAAAGTGAATCATAAATATAAAAAGAAAAGGCACAACATTTTAAAGAATCCTAAACCTTCCGCTGTATTTCAACTTGCGACTAATTAATATTGGCAATAAAATATTCTAAATTTAAGGAAATCCAAAAAAAAAAAAAAAAACTTAAAGAAGCCTAAACCTAAAAGAAAGCAATACGACAGTAAAGAAACCTAATCCTAAGCAAATAAAAGCCTAAAGAGTTCTAAACCGGGAAAAAAAAGAAAATTTGCCTAAAAAGTATTAATGATTAAGATTACAATTATATTCGGCGTGGAATACATTTACAAAGGGTAAAAAAGCCGAACGATATTTTGATAGGGCTTTAATATAGTAGATAGATAGATAGATAGAGATATAAATAGATTTAGGCTTGTACAAATTAGTATGATTAAATATGTTATCAAACAATCATTTGGATGTTAACTGAATATGAATTAATTATTTTGTATGAATAAAATAATAATTTTCTTAATGCATATTTAATCATTCCCGTCTTAGTTTATAAGTATTGAATCAACGATATAGTCAATTGGTATAATTTATATGCGGTAACATATTAATAAATCCTAATTCCTAAATAATAGAACTTTTTACCAAGTTTAATAAGGAAAGATTTAATATGCAAAATTTTAAATTGATCTCAAAATCCTAAATATTAGGAGAATAACTTAAATTACAGTTTTGTCTAATGTGAAAGCTATTTTTAAAGGGTAAAAAAGACGAACAACATTTCGCTAAGGAATATAATATAGACTAGTCATTATGTACCTGCGTTGCACGTAAATCTTTAGTCAGAACTCTTATGTGAAAGAACAACTAACTAAATTTATCAACAAATTATTTACAAGATGAAATGATCATTGTAGAGTAATTGACGTGATAAAAATACGACAATCATTTTGAATCTAGAAATTAATGGTATTACATAAACAAAATACTTGAATTCAAATGATATCGTCTTAACTTACAAAGATGATAAATTTTCTTAAGTCTCATCTGCATTATTAGAACTACTTTATTGTCATGTAAAAGAAAGATATTCATAGAAACTTGCCCACGCATTATTTTTCCTTTAAAATTAGATTTTTTTTTAAAAAAATTGTTATTTAATTATTTTTTTATTAATTAATATTTTAAAATTAACTCAATTATTTGAATTATGTAGTAACTTATAATATTTAGGAAAACAAAGTATGTTATAAAAGATATCTAACTTAATTTAGTTTTTAACTTTATATGAACTAATATAATTTAAGATTTTAAAGGGTTGTAAGATTTTTTACTTAACTTAAAATGTTACAATTTTTTTAAGTGCTTAATACTAAATTTTCTTTTATAATTGTAAAAATTTAAGACCCCTAAATTAATTAAATTTTTTTCCCTTCTCCAAATAGAATTCAAAATTCGCACGTTCCGGAATTGCCGTACGGAAGGGGAAATTAAGCATATAGACTCTTCCTTTTTCAAATACAACACATCGTGGGGAAGAATCTTGTATTGACTTTACAATATGCTATGTAAATCTCCTATTCTCCCACAATTTTATATATATATATATATATATATATATATATATATATATATATATATATATTGTAATTAGGAATAATAATTCTTTTTAAAAGAAAATTATGGACATGCCTTTTGAATCCAAGTAGAATCAACTTTGTAGGGTGGTGTATATGTAGTTTAAGTCGAAAAAGAATTCCATCATTAGGTAATTTACAATTAGATCCTTAAATTATACAAATATTTAAGGGCACAAAAGTCGATCAATATTTCGGGAATATTTTAATCGTTCAATATTTAGCATAAATTATTCGTGCTTTTATAATAATATAGATAGATATAGATAGATATAGAATATAGATAGGTGTACATGTAATCAGATCCATCAACTTCTTCTCGAATAAATGCAAGAATTGTCGTTTTATATATTAAAACAATTTATCAACTGAAATATTTTTAGTTGGGTTGATCAAACTTATGACTTTTGGCTGCTTATGACTCATAATGTTTGGCCAAGCTTTTTTTTGGGCCAAAAATGTTTTTTTTGGCCAAAAGTGCTTTTGGTAAAAAATTGAGATGTTTGGCTAAGCTTTTAGAAGGAAAAAGTGCTTTTGAGGAGAAGCAGAAGCATTTTTTGAGAAGCATAAAAATGTAGCTTCTCTCCAGAAATACCTTTTTGAAAAGTAATTTTGAGAAAAATACACTTAAAAGTACTTTTTAAAAGCTTGGTCAAACACTAATTGCTGTTCAAAAGTGCTTTTCAAATTGATTAGCCAAACATAAACTTGATTTTCACAAAAAATATTTTTTTGAAAAGCACTATTGTTAAAAACACATTTCAAAATAAGCAGATTTTAGAAGTTTGGTCAAGTAGCTTCTTCGCAAAAGCAGAAGCAGATGCGGTTTTGACTTTTCTTCTTACTAAGAATACCCATAACAAAATATAGTATATACCAACATAACCGTTAAACCTAATACTTAGAATATTAATGTATAAATATTTCTTATTATTTTTAGGATAGCTTTCTAATATATAGTGACTTTAGGGGTGAATATTTTTATATTTTGTTGAATGATTTTTAATATATTTAACTTATATTAAAAGTAAGTACTTTTAAATTATTTTTATAGTTTACTTAAATAAAATGAAAAGATTTAATTATTGCATGTAATAACAAATTTTTGAAATTATTTATTTACTTATAATATTAATCATTAAGTAAATCTATTCATGTCCTTATTCGTAATTTGATACTTAAAAGCACTTTCTAAAAAGCTTGGCCAAACACAAATTACTGCTCAAAAGTGCTTTTCAGAGTGATTAGCCAAACACAAACTGTTTCTCTCCAAAAGTACTTTTTTTAAAAGCACTTCTCAAAATAAGCTGTTTTTTCCAAACAAGCTATTATACATACTTTTATCAAAAGCATAGAAAAGGGGATCTAAATGTGCTTATAAGCTTATGCAAATGGCCTATTTATCTAAGGAATTTTTACACAAATAGTCGATCAGATTCACTATTTACTTTTCTAGCCAGTATATAAAATTATGCATTAACTATTCATGGTTATACACACTATATTATACATCTACTAGCTATTTTTAGTTTAATCATTTGTGTGTGTGTGGCTATTTAAGTTAATTCTTCTTTATCTAAATGCTTGGGTCAGACCAGATTTTCCGGGGCATTTGCATCTATACCCGCTTTTTGTGTCACGTTTTAACTTGTGCCCGCTTTGTAAAAAAATTGCAAGCGTACCCGCTTTTTCGCATAACTTCAGCATACGGGGCTGAAGTAGCAAAGACAATCGCGCAAAACTTCAGCATTCTAGTAGCCGGGCCTGAAGTTCAGCTCTAGAGCTGAAGTTTTTGTTTTGTAACTGTCGAACTTCAGCTCTAGAGCTGAAGTTTTTGTTTGTAACTGGCGAACTTCAGCTCTAGAGCTGAAGTTTTTGTTTGTAAGCTTCAGCTTCAGCTCTAGAGCTGAAGTTTTTGTTTGTAAGTTTCAGCGCTAGAGCTGAAGTTTTTGTTTTGTAACTATCGAACTTCAGCTCTAGAGCTGAAGTTTTTGTTTGTAACTGGCGAACTTCAGCTCTAGAGCTGAAGTTTTTGTTTATAACTAGCGAATTTCAGCTCTAGAGCTGAAGTTTTTTCTGGAAAAATAAACTTTTTATGTTATCGTCCACTTTAAATACAGCAAACCTCATTTTGTCTAACTCACACTCAGCTTTGCTCAGCCATTTTTATTGCTAAACAACTGATATTTGAAAATATAAAACAATTAGGAAATCCTTATGAGGATTTATCTTTATGATATGTTGGAGTCGAAGTCTGGCTTATAGGTTCAGTTACAACTTTAAAATAAGAGAATGACAATGATTAAGGGTAATGTCGTGTTATGCAGTAAAAGAGAAGCAACACAGAAAAAGCATTCCACTTTGAAATGAAAACAACAAAGACTTAGACTACCAAGAACAGTAATGATCCCTAAGATGACATATCCAAAAGATTCAGTAGCTCCACCACACTGTACAATCTCAGACAACCACCAAGGAACTTGCATTCACAAGTTATATACATAGCCGCAACAAATTTCTTGCAGAAAAGGGAGAAGGAGAAGTTTGAGAAAGAAGAGGCGGATATAACTTTGAGGAGGAGAAGGAGGAGGAGAAAGGGGCGGAAATTGTTTAAAAAGTGGGTACAAGTTAAAAGTTTAAAAAAAATGGGTATAGGTTAAATGGGGGCGACCAAATAGGGCGCCCCGTGCAATTTTTAGAGATTTTCCACTTAGGTCAACCCATTGATTGGATTGTATATCTCATTGGGCCATAATGCCAGTTTCCACCCTTTCATTTGTAGATCTTGGCCCAATTTCTGAGAACCTCAGAAAATCTCCAACTAAAACTTTGTCCCTCAATTGAGTGGCTAAGACCATATCTTGGCCACCCAACACCTCTACTTTCTGCGGGAATGTAGAATGACGTACAAAGATGGAGATTCCATTAATAATGCCATGAGAAAGTTTCCTTATCTGCACATTGAACACATACTTCCTTAATATTCAACAAATAAATTATAGGATAGATTATGCAGTCAACTTCAGTTACACCATGGCACACTTGTTACTATTACATTCCTAAGCATTTCCCCTCCAATCATTCCCTTCATTTCCACAAGAAAACATTTGTTTTTCTCTCACATTTTCCACACACTCCTACCCGCTGCACAAACAATTCCTTTGTGTTCAGTTCTACGCACAGTTGTTATCAAGAACAAGAAAAACACAAGAAAAATTCAGGCCCAGATAGACTGAACAATATATTTTGGCAAGAATTCTATCCTTCTGTTGAAAACGAGAAACCCCATCAAAGAAAAGATAATGAGGAGCAAGAAACTGCAGTGATCACTCGTTCGAGTATTAGAACAAACAGTTGGTGGGCAGGTTTTAAAGCTGCATTGGGACAGAGGATTAACGTGGAGGGAATTGCTTGTTTTACAGGGATTCTCTACAAAAACAAGAACTTGGCAATACCAAATGTGTTTGTGCCAGATATAAGGTATATTGATTGGGCTGAGCTGAAGAAAAGAGGTTTTGAAGGTGTAGTTTTTGACAAGGACAATACTATTACTGTTCCTTATTCTTTGAACTTGTGGTCTCCTCTTGCTTCATCCATAGGCCAGTGTAAATCTTTGTTTGGTGATAATATTGCAGTTTTCAGCAATTCTGCAGGTAATCTTATTAGGAATTATGATTGGTTTTGTGGGTTTTGTTGTAACTTTAAATGTGTTTTCTTTTTCTGCAGAACTAAGTGTTTGATGATTTGGGAATTTGTAGGACTAGATGAATATGACCCTGATGGTAGAAAAGCACGAATTCTTGAACGTGCAATTGGAATTAAAGTCATTAGACACAGTAAGTTGTGTTCTATGCATATGCTATTTGGTACAACCTGCATCGACTTTTGTGTGATAGTGTTTGACTAGAACGGAGTTTAAGATTGTTATTGTATCTTACGTGTTATATTACTGATATTGGAAGAAAATATTGAAGTAATAGTTAAAATTTGGTTTAACAGAGAAAACATCACATCAAAGTTTAGTGAGGAGTTAAATGGATTTGAATTCTTGAAAATTATGTTATATGGCCCTGAGTGCTGGCATGTTAAGAAGTTCATGTCCAGAAGATGAAAATAGCTGAAATGAGGATGTTGAGATGGATGTGTGGGCATACCAGGAAAGACAAGATTAAGAATGACCTTATATTAGGGATAAGGTAGGAGTGACATCTATGGAGGACAAGTTGCAGGAATCGAGGTTGAGATGGTTTGTGCATGTGAAGAGGAGAGACATAGATGCCCCAGTCAGGAGGTGTGAGGGGTTGTCCATGGCGGGTCTGAGGAAGGGAACGAGTAGGCCTAAGAAGTATTGGGAGAGGTAATTAGGTATGACATGTCGTTGCTTCAGCTTACCGAGGATATGACCCACGATAGAAAGGTGTGGAAGTCGAGGATTAGGGTGGTAGGTTGACTGATAGTAGCGTGTTTCTCCTAAGCTTACCAGTTTTGTATTATCTTATCATGGTTCTTTATTATTACATGTTGTGTCATTAACTCGATACCATATTACATTGTTGTTACCATCGTTTGCTACTTGGCTGCTTTATCTTTTCTCCATTGTTCCCTGAGCCGAGGGTCTATCGGAAACAACCTCTTTACCGTTATAAGGTAGGGTTAAGGTCTGCGTACACACTAGTCACTACCCTCCCCAGACCTATTTATGATATCATATAGGGTTTATTGTTGTTGAAATTTACGAAAATTGTGTAGAATAATACTGTTATGTTAGCTGAACAGGGTGAAATATGTGTGCAATATAAACTTTGAGGGGAGTACAAAATCTCAAATGTCTTACTGTCCATCCCAATTTATATGATGATGTTTGACAGAATATGAATTTTTTGAAAAAGAACTACATTTGAAACTTGTGGTCTAAAACATCCCATTAAAAGTAATATGGAGAGTTTAAAGATGAATTATTTCGAATTACAGAAAGATATTCTTTTTGGGGCAGACTAAAAAGGTACTACGTAAATTGGGCCTAAGGCATATTTACTATGGTACCCTTCGAATAGTAAATCCAGTTATCTGTCATGTTTTCTTGTCACTTACCCTAGCCTTGAGTTAATGCAATTAGTATCTGCTGATTCCTTTAACACTAAAATATAGGGGTGAAGAAGCCAGCTGGAACAGCTGAAGAAATTGAAAGGCAATTTGGTTGTAAATCCTCAAGACTTATTATGGTAGATGTGGTTCTTCATTTTTGTTTTTCTTTTGTAATTTTTTTCTCCTTTACCTCATATGTGTCCTTTGCAGGTAGGCGATCGGCCTTTCACAGATATCGTTTATGGAAACAGAAATGGCTTTCTTACTATTTTGACAGCACCATTAAGCCTCTCACAGGAGCCACTTATTGTGCGGCAGGTTTGGTTTTTCAATCCTGCCTTCTCTGATAAAACTCTTGGTTTATCCTAATGAATAAATAGTTGGTTATAATACTCCTCTTGCAATCATGTTAATTATAGAACTTCAACTTACTTACTAAACAGATTATAGATTAAATAAGGAAGATGAGAAAAGGAAAATATATTATAGTACTGCTTTGACAATTTGTGCTTTACGATTTTTCTCTAACTTTAATGTTTGTACTGATTTGTAGACCATCTCTTGATAAGTGATTTGTGGACCATCTCTTGATAAAGTTACAGATATGCAATATATGTAGTCAAATTTCCTTTGTTATTCTTTACTGGACTTCATCTCTTAGTTAAATCCTTGGTAGTGACTGTAAATTTGGCATCTTTATTACAATGAACTTCTAGCACGCTAACTAAAGATGAAGTTGTAAGAAAATCCAATTTTCTGTGCTTAAAACGGTTTTAGCATCTTGCTGATTGGCCTGTTTGATATACTCCCTCCGTTTCAATTTATGTGTCTTTTTAGTCCGTGCCAAAAAAAATGATTTCTTTCCATATTTGAAAATAATTTACTTTTATGTAATAATTTATAGCCACACAAAATATATGTGCCTCATTTTACACCACAAGTTCAAAAGTCTTTTTTTTTTTCTTAAGCTCCTTGTCGAGTCAAATATGTTCACATAAATTGAAACGGAGGGAGTATCAGTTTTTTTTATACTACTTGTTCGTCTTTCGCTTCAGTTTCTTTGTTATCTTGGTAATGTTATTGTCTGTTGCTAACAGGGGCGGATTTAGGGGGCGCAAGGGTGTTCACCCGAGAACACCCTTCGCCGAAAAATTACACTGTATATATAAGGCAAAATCTGTTTTTTATCTCTATATATTAAGTTTTGAACACCCTTAACACAATCCAAAAGTGTAGTTTAGTGGTCAAGGGGGTTCAAAATCTACATAAGGTCATGGGTTCAATTCCCACTAGCTACATTTTTTTTTTTTGAACCCCGTTTCGTGGAAATTCTGCCTCCGCCACTGGTTGCTAATGCTTATTTTGCATCTTTCCTTGAGCCGAGGGTCTATCAGAGACAATCTCTCTAGCTTCTCAAGGTAAGGGTAAGGTTTTCGTACACACTACCCTCCCGAGATCCCACTCATGGGATTACACTGGATTTATTGTTGTTGTTGTGTTGTTGTTATATAACTTGTTCGCTTCAAGCTGCCTCTCATTGCATACAATTGTCATGTACGCTGAATTAAAAGGAAAAACTAACAAGGATCGTGGCACCTTATTGGGTGCTATCTTGCTACTGGTCATGCCATTTTACTAAAATTGCTGATTTTAAGAAGACAACTTCTGCTTCTACTTAATTTGGACTTATATTTTCGCATCCCTCTTTTTTGTCTTTGCATTTTAAGCTTTAGCTTTTCTTGAGAAGTTTTTAATCATAGAAGCAAAATGTTTGCAGGTCCGAATACTTGAAATGGCCCTTGTGAACAGATGGTCTAAGAAAGGGATAAAACCAATCAGTCACTGGCTTCTTCCTAATTGCCGGCAGTGTGTAAAGGACGAACTACTTTAGTCTTAGGGAATTTTTTTCCTTTTTTAGAAAAATATCTGTTCATCAGCCATCTTGTTATTGCCACTAGCTATTATACAGAGTAGTCCAGTGAAGAGTAAAATACAAGACCAAAGATACAACTTATGGCTGGAAAACATCATATTTTCGACCAAACAACATGTCTCATTTCTCCAACCCCATCTAACATTCTTTTAAGTTTAATCCGACTACTATAATTTTACACTCAATGGCGGAGTGTGAGAATTGAACCAACTACCTCACCAGTTTTGAAATTCCTTGACCACTGAGCTATGCTTTTGGATTGTGTTAAGGGATTCAAAATATAATATATAGAAGTACAAAATAGATCTTGCCTTATATGTACCATGTAATTTTCCGACGAAAGGGATTTGAGTGAACTCCTTCCGCCTCCTAAAGTCGAACCCCTTCCGCCCCCTAAATCCACGCAGGTTGCACCAACTTAACCTTAGACCTTTGTAGAAACTCATCATACTAGCTCAAAAACATATAAAAATATATTAACCTATTATATGCACTTCCATGCAGGGGAGGATTTTGCCCCCAAAAAAGGTGTACATGAACTCATGTTATCACCGTCAAACTAGGTATTTTGTATACATATTTCCTAAAACTAATCTAATATTATCTACTGGCATCCACAGTGGCAGAGGCAGGATCTCCATGAAGGGGGTTCACAAAAGTTTTTTTTTTTATAGCTAGTGGGAATTGAACCCATGACCTTATGTGCATTTTGAACCCCCTTGACCACTAAACTACACTTTTGGATTGTATTAAGGGTGTTCAAAACTTAATATATAGAGATAGAAAACAGATTTTGCCTTATATATACAGTGTAATTTTTCGGCGAAGGATGTTCGGGTGAACACCCTTGCGCCCCCTAAATCCGCCCCTGGGCACCCATGCTATAAAAAGGTTGAATGATGCACTTGATCGAAAATTAAGTTATTTATCTAAAAGAATAGGGATTGATTCTCATTTAGCATCTTTTTTTCTCTTCAGTGATGCACCCATATTTTGAAAATTCTAAATACGCGTCTGCTTCCATGACAAGCAATGCCATTATATATCTTCTTTTGTTGTCTATCCGTAACTTGTGATTTTTTTTGCAATGGTTGAAGCTCGAAAGGATCTGCAATGATATTTTCTTTTGGTCTTTCATCTGTAATTTAAATTTTTTCACCAAACAGGGACACGTGTATCAAATTGACATAAATGTTCTGGGAAGACTAGTTAGGCTTCCATGATAATGATACCCTAAGTAACAGAACAAAGGAGGTAAATGTAAATCATTAAATATCACCTAGATGACAAACCTACCACTTGGCTTGTTTTTTATGGGCAATTATGCCCATGGAAATGGGGCCTCCATTATATTAATGATGGTCTCGGTCTTTCTTACTATTTCACCAAATACTTCATTCGTTCATTTTTAATGGTTCATTTTTGATTTTGCACTTTTTTTTTTTAAAGAAAAACACAAATAAAATATGTATTTTATAATTTTATCCATAATAATAATAGCATTTCAAGAAATCTTAGAAAATAAATAATTAATGATAAAGATAAAATTAAAAAAAAAATTATCTTTATCTTGATTTGCTAAAATGAATAAGTAAAATGGAATAGAGCGAATACTTGTAAAATCTTATTGATATAAGGGACCCTTCATATAATGTTGGTTTCATTTCTTCCGGGGGCGAAGCCAGAGTGTGATATGCGGGTTTGGCCGAATCTACTAGCTTTTGTTCAAACTATATATTTATCTTAAGAAATTTATTGAATATGTATTAATTATTAATTTAGAATCAGTAACTTAAAAGGATAACAATTCCTAACCCATAAGATTCAAATCCTGGCTCTGCCGCCGATTTCTTCCCCTGTACTGCTAAAGGTTGAGTAGAGATCCTCATGTACATCCTTACAACTTAGGCTGCAACAACCATATAAACCTAGCTAGTACAGTGGTACTCCAACCACCATTGAATTTGAAGGTAAACCAATTTTTTTCTCGATACCGAAGCCAACAGTCAAAGGTGTCTTTAACACAAGACTAACACAGAACTAGGAGTGTGTATGGTGTTTATTTGCTTGAATCTTTATATATATATAATAGATGTTGAAATTATTTTTTTTGTGTGTTTACTTCTTTATATTTTAAATTTCGTATGTTTAACTTTTTATGTTTTTTTTTTTAGTGAAAATTCTAATTAAAATGCGAATGTAGGGACAATTGTTTTGCTGTCTCATTTACTACTGCAATTCACAACGTACTGCTTGACCTAGTTGTCTGTCAGGGGCATTAAACCTGATATATCAGGGCACTCAGGGCTACTATTTTTTATACTGTACCATGCTTACCAAGTGTCACCTTATTGCTGAACCTCTTGTATCAATATGCAGAATATTAAACGTCAAACTAGAAATGTGATCATTAATATTGAATTATAAACACATCTACTGTCGGCAGCAGTATAATGACAGTTTTAAACATCCATTTAACAGCTCTAACAACCTTCATTATAACCATTTGCTTAGATTGACGACTGATTTCAAACATCTTTAGTGCAATATATTACAACAAATTCAGGGACATGTAAACCTCCATTGGGAGTGGCTATTTTCATAAACTAGTTACTCCCCCGAGTTCATAATAAGTGACCTTTTTGCTTTTCACACACCATTTAAGAAAATACTAACTCCCGGAGAAAAAAGGTATTTTGACTAAATTACATATTGTTAACTTGATGTATTGGAATTTGTAAACAAGGGCAAAGTTTGGAAAAAATAAAGTTAATTTCTTCTTGATTACATAAAAAGTCACTTATTTTGGACTAAAATAAAAAAACAAAAAATCATTTATTATGGACCGCAGGTAGTATCAACTCTCTTAGAGCATTTTGCATCATGCTTTCTTCAATGCTGCGAACGGCCATTTGAGTTAAAAATAGACCAGCACAACCGCAAGAAAAAGGATTTGACCCTAGATCCAGTGGAGGAGACACTAATGATATACTTAATATATGGGTAGATAATAGTACTTAATTAAAAAATAATGTACATGTATGATTATAGATTGATAACCCTAGAGCATAATGCAAAATAAACATCAATTTAGGACGAGAAGTCAAATTTTAATACCTTTACAAGACTACAACTCCAAACTTAAACTCACATACAAGTAGAATTGTGATAACAATTAGTCGACACCGCGCATGCAAAATTTTACGTACACCACTGACTAATATACAACTGTTAATTCGTGCAACATTTGACATTCTGAAATCGATATAGAAAGAGGCATCTTCACACTTGCCATTATTATGATTGAGAGTTGAAACCTTCATTACATATAATAAGGTTGTGAACTTTTGAATAGATCTATAAGAAAGTGCTTCAAAAAGACCAAAAATGCTAGTAATTTCTTTATTGAAATGAAAAAGACAAGAAATCTTGTCACTTTTTACACGAGAAAAACACACAAAAAAAGAAATAAAGCACAGGAGGGAGGAAGTGGCACTGAAAGAAACAACTTCTCAGGCAATCAGTTCCTTCTACTCATTTCCTTTTTCAACAATGTATCTCGTTTCTTTCTGTATTCCATCTGCATTAGACAATTGACAGAGAAACAAAATAGGGTCAATTGATTATGTGGCTCTTTAAAAACTTGTTTTTAGTTTTATGATCCTAGCTACCTTTTTTTTTTATACATGAGAGAATTAAAAAGATCTGTCTTTTACACGTAAGAGATCTAAAAATATCATTTTCTTAATTTTAAAATTGTAAAGGGACATGATGTACAAATAACACACAAAATGATTATGCTTACAAGGCTATTTGGTAAACTAGCTCCATTTGGCCATTCTTTTTTTTTTTTTTAGATTCCCACCCTGATTCCTCTTTGATACCTTTTTTGGAGCTATTGCTCCTTCGGTGACTCGAATCCATAATCCGAGGGAGTAGGTGGGGGTTGTAATGACCGTCTGAGCAACCCCTCTTGTCCTATTTGGCCATTTTCGAGCGGCCATTTGGTAAACTAGCTCCTTATAGAGTAAGTAAACCTGATGAAACTGGATGTAGGTAATAAAAAATACAATAATACAATCTAACCCGAAAATAACAGACAATCTAGAAATATATTACAATTATTAGGTCACTTGTAAGATAATTACATGTAATTCTCTATCATAGTATTTTATTAGTAATCTAGTAAAAATAATAACGAACGTACTAGTAGAGGTTAAACTAAACAATGGTTGCATACAAAATTCTATATGTCGATAGTTCATATAACTTAACTTCCTTTTTTTTTGGGGGAAAGAGCAGATCTAACTTTATTTTCTTAAGACATTATACTTCTGGACACTGCATTAGTAGTCACAAGCATAAGTAGTGCTTCTAACATGGGCACATATCACCAACATATTAATAAAATATTACAAGCAATTTATCATACTGATTTTCCACAATTCCATAACTGAAGACATGGAACATAATTTGATTTGTCAGGGTAAATACTTATACTTGGATATGTGTAGAGCTATGGAGTATACTACAGCACAGTGAGATTTAAATGACAATTTAAATGCTCCTGCAACGTACACAACTAACCACATACTCTTTCACCTGCTTATATTAACTTCTATATCTCATTACTCTTTATATATCCAGCTCCTTTCTTTTGTCAATTCCCATCACTTAACTCTTTCACCTTCTCTCTTCTTTTTTTCTCTAAGTCACTCTCCTTTGAAAGCAAACAAAGATGGGGAAGGAGGGAAGAAGAAAGCAGACTTCTCTAATTCTTTGGGCTGCCTTTGCTGCATTGTTTGCACAGAATTTGGTCATTCCTGTCATGTCTACTGCTTCTTTTGAAGAACAAAAGACTTATTACTCTCCTGATCCAAATGCCGGAAGTCCCCCAACAGGTCTCTTCTCATATCTTTAATTCAAATACCCGGACAGATTCGCTGTTTAATTACTTTTTCTAGTCGGTATACATTGATTATGCACAATTATACACATATTATACATGAATTATACACATTGTATATCCTTGGTTATTTTCAGTTTAAGAGATTAGGTGAGCGGTTATTTGGATTAATGTTTATCGTATATAGTTTCATAGTCTTCTTGTTACTAGTTATTTTAAAGTTTAGTTGACAAAAGCTAATATGTTTTCTTTAACTACTTTATGAACCTAAAATGGGCTGATTTGCTGGTAGTAGCAGAAATTATAAAGGTAAAATAGCTAAACAAGAACCAACACAGATGTACATAATAGAATATGTTTGCTAAACCAACATCTTTTCCAAGTCTTCCCAAATTTGGAGACATGAGCATTTATTCAAATATTATTTTGAATGATCTTACCTAGAGTTTAACTTCTCTATACATTATAGGTCACCTAAAAGATAACTATAGTTACGTAACATGAAAATAAGACAAATTTCTTGTTACAATAGGTTAAAGTAAGTGCAAAAACTCTTTCTGTTATTGTCAGTGTATATATATTAACTCCTCTTTATATATACCATTTTGCAGTACTCACGACATAGTTTTATGATTAACAGGTTCTCACACACCTCCATCACATTCAGGAGGTGGCCATGGAACATCACCTTCTCACGGAACACCTTCGCATGGAGGCGGTAGCCATGGAGGAACACCACCTGCAAACTGTGGTAATCCCGCCCCTAGTGGCGGGCATCACCACAACCCTACCCCATCGCCTCCTTCAGGAGGCCATGGAGGTGGTGGTTACTATCCCTCCCCTCCATCTCATAGTGGAAGCCCTCCAAGTACTCCTACACCTACACCTAGTACCCCCAGTACACCATCCACCCCCTCCACACCTACTATTGTCACCCCGCCTACACCTCCTACCATTGACCCTGGCACTCCAAGTACTCCAGGGGGTGGTTACTATGGTGGAAGTCCTCCAAGTATTCCTACACCTAGTACCCCTAGTATTACACCCACTACCCCTTCTACACCTATCATTGAAACACCACCAACTACTCCTGTCGTTGAAACACCACCAACTACTCCTACTATTGATCCAGGCACTCCAAGTGCTCCAGGAGTCTTTCCAATTGACCCCAACTCACCACCTTTTACATGCGAGTAAGTGAAGGTGTGATTCTGTTTAGAAAAGACTAGGAAAAGCGCATCATATGAACGGAACAGAGGCAGTATAAACTTTTGCACTTTTAACTACAATATGAGTGGCATGTCCTAACATGAAATGTTATGAACTGCAGCTACTGGAGGACTCACCCAACACTGATATGGGGCATACTCGGCTGGTGGGGAAGTGTAGGCAATGCATTTGGTGTGTCTAGTGTTCCAGCTTTGGGTGCAAACATGAACTTACTGCAAGCACTTTCAAACACTCGCCCGGATGGCTTAGGGGAGCTCTACAGAGAAGGAACAGCTTCTTTATTGAACTCCATGGTTAGCAGGAGGTTCACCTACACTACAGACCAAGTGAGGAATAGTTTTGTCACAGCACTCAGTTCAGACAAATCTGCATCAGCTCAGGCACAGCTGTTCAAGTTAGCCAACGAGGGTCGGCTCAAGCCCAGAGCTTGAGAATTAAGTCAGAATTTCTTTCCATCAAAGTCACTTTCAGTTTCTTGCTATGTCCTGTTTTATAGTGTTATCCTGTGTGTTTAATTACTTAGGATTGAATACTAGTAATGTTTTTTCTCTGTGCTTTTGTATCTTACAACATTAAGAGGATACCAACTTTCTGTTTTATGAGTTAATTAGTCAAATGTATGCCTTTGTTGTTGTAGGCTACATGAGTGAATGCCACGTTCCAAATTCAGAAATATTACTTTTTCTCCTTTAAATTAAAGAACTAAGGATCTTCTTGATGCATTAGGTTCATTAATATAGATAACTACACACATTTCCATATCTACAGAATCTTTAATGCTACACTTTGAAAGCTGATGTATCTCTCTGTATTATCAGCTCCAAATTCGAGACAATTAGTCCAAAGTCATACTATAAGTCTATGTTTTCATATTATTTGTCTAGCTCTTTGGGTAATACTACATGAGAGTGAATAAATATATTCATCAACCACCTACACTATACGGTCTTAATTAAAAGTACAGACTGTTGATAATAACTCAAGCATATTCCGCAATATATGACTGCTTCCACAAGGTAGATTGTTTATCCTCATATGCTAGAAATCCCCCCTCCCCCCAAGAAAAAAAATCCCCAACAAAAATATGCAATGAAAAGCATAGGATGGTGATATGATGTTTAAGTAGATGAAAATATATTTAGCAATTAATTAGATGACATGAAGATGGGCTCTGTATGACTAAACATCACAAACAAATCACTATGAAGAAACTTTAATTTTCCTAGCATAGATTTATGTTTGCACATAGTTGTTTCGTTAAAAAGAACACTAGTTCTTATGTTTACATTGTATTCTTGTATGGATTAAGCACAACAATTAATCTCGTAAGAAAATTTGAGGAAAATAAGCTACAATAAAATTTAGAGTGTGGAATCAGACTCCCTCCAAATTATGCTAATGATAAAGGGAGAGATTAGATGTTCATGGCAAATTCAAGAGGATCTATCAGATAAGTCTAACACATGAACCTGGAAAGTCAATTTCAATTCCTTCGTACATTTAGGAAAGGCAATATTCCAGCTGATCTCCTTGCTAATTTAGCCGAAAATTCTAAAAGAAGCTCATTCTTCACTGGGGCTATAACCTTGCCTCTGCAGCTTATATCCATCCACTTTGAAATTTGTAGATATTTAGTGCCACAATACTTAGCAACTATAAACAAAAACAAAGTTGTATATGCATAATGTAGCAATAAAAGGTAGTAGAAGAATCATTTCATCACCTCCGAAATTTTTGTGATCTAAAAGTGCAACTTGTCCCTTTATTTCTACTATTCTTGGCAAAGATTCTGAAAAACTGAATGACCATTTCCCATCAGGGAACGAAATCATTCTAGTAAACTTTCATCTCTAACACTGAATGCACCTATGTCAGTCACATTGAGATTTATTTACAAAATAAATGAACCTGTCGATATAAACACAACTTTGCTTCCTAGGGTGAAAATTGGCGCAACAGGAAATCTCTCTCCACGACTTGTCCACCCCAATGGTTGAAATCCAGTAAATTGCTTCAAATTTCCTATTTTCTTCGTGAGAAGCCATTTGTGCCGTGAGTACTTAATGTTTCTTGGTGGTGTGATCAAAACCAAGGGAGCGACAAGTCATTAAAGTGTAAAATCTCTCCTTAGGTTGCTCATAAGGAAGATAGACATGTTTTATGAAAGGATTGGAAATAGAAACTAAGCCATTGATAGATTGTTTAACCAAAAATAGGGATTTCAGTCAAAGTTTATTTTTAGAAGAACTCGGTTTACTAATAATCAAGTAGAAATAGGAATAATTGACATAAATAAATAGAAAGCAAAGTAAATCAGTATATTCCAATAGTATTTTGTGTCCTTACAAATGTTCAATCTTCACTTTTTATAGCTATTTCTAAGTAATAGTTTTTCTCCTTTCATAATGGAGTCATTATGGACAATTAATGGCATTTAATGTAACGTTATAATTGGTAATCATAACTGATCCAATACCGATTCCATAACATTTTCTGTAATTAATGCCTATTAATCACCAATAATACGTATCTATACCCCTTTTGCTATTTAGGTTCATTCTTCTGATGCGTCTTCAGAATACCAAGAGGTTCGAGCACCTATCCCTTCTTGTTTTCTTGGATCTCTGCTCGTGCCTGCCAAAGCTCGTGCCTCTTCAACTATTCTTCGCCAACTGCCATTCCTTTACCAGACCACGTGTCATGACATGTCACCTCATAATTAATTCTATACATGAACTTAATTTTTTCCAATGCAGATAGTCCTCCCACTTGCCATTTATTTATCAATAGAATATTTGGGAAGTGGATCCCATTTAACCGGGAATATTTGCTGCCATTATTCTTTTTCTGGAACTAACGCTTCATATGTCAATTCTATTTAATGCTCGTGATGCGTGACATCTTCTGATTGGTTCTGCAACTTTTCAGCGTCTTTTAGGGCTTTTTTACGGCTTCATCAATTACGAAGTGACATCTTCCATCTTGACGTTTCCATCATTACACCTTTTCCTTTGACGGTTGCTTCTGAGTATAAATATAGTTTTCGTCTTTGTTTTTCTCATAAAAAGTTTAGAATATTCACTTCTTGTTTTCTTCTTTCTCGTACTACTATGTCTTCTTCAAACCCTAACCCTCAAAAGTCCCTATTGTTGATGGCCTTCCTCTTGCTCCTCTTAGAAGCAGAAAAGGAGGAAGACTTCGTAGTTTAGGGTCTTCATCGATACGAGGCTCTTCTATACCTCCTGTGAGTTCTACTCCACCTTCTAGAACTAGAGGTTCTCTTTCCCATAGATCTTCATCTAGAAGTAAAGATTCTAATGAACCCCTTCGTGAGCCTTTGGTAGATGAAATTTTTCCTACCGAACTATCTTTTTACACTGATAGAGAGTCGATCAGAAACCAAGTTTCTTCTATGTCTTCTTTAGATCGTGCTGATATTTACCCATCTCAAATCACTGAAGGTCTGATCTCTGTTGTTCGTAGGGATTGCCACTGGAGACATGATTTTCCCATTATAATTCCCAATGCTAACCAAAGGATTACATCTTACTTGACCGGGTTTTCTTTTGTGTATACATACCCTTTTCGCTGAATTTTAAACCTCCCATTGATCCTGTTATCGTCGAATTCTGTTATTTTTTCGACGTTTGTTTAGGACAGATTGGCCCCATTGTATGGAGGGATATTGCATGCTTAAGGCATTTAACCAATATGGCTAATATTTCTTTTACTTTCTTCCATTTGATTCATCTTTACTCCCCTAAACTTTTCCGTCATGGAATTTTTACTTTAGTAGCGAGAAGTAAGAGAGTGTTAGTTAGTCCAGAGGATGATAAGGATTGTGGTTGGTATACCAGGTTTGTTGCTGCCCCCACTGTTTGTTTAGTGGGTGAAGAAAATGTTCCATTTCCTGAGAAGTGAAATTTTGCACGTAAGTTTTCCTTTTACAACTTTTTCTATCTTTTCCCTTTATTTTTCCCGCTACCATTTAACTTTTTCCTCTTTTCTAGCAACCATGAGAATTGTTGACGAGATTCCCAATTTCCGTGGTTGGGTAGGAAAGTTATTGAATGTTGCTCCAATGGAAGATAGATCTTGGAAAAAACTGTCGCATAGGTTTGGTTGGAAGGTGAAAACTCATGGTAAAGGCTTTTCTCATCTCTTCTTCATACTTTTATTCACCCTTTCTTTAGAATTTGTTTTGATCCTTCTTTATATTAAGATTTCCCATTCGAGGTATTAGTGCTGATGCTGTCGTAGCTTCTAGAGTTTCTTTGGAAAGAGCTTAAGAGATAATCTTGGGTTCTTCATCGAAAAAGAAGGCTGATACGACCCAAGATTCTGAAGAAGAGGAAGAACAAGATGGAGGTTCCTTGATTAAAAGGCCGCGAGCCAGAAACGCATCTTTTCAGATGATGAAACAACTCCTCCCCGTTCTATTCCCATAGCCAAGCATGTTGAAGCCACTTTGGTGAGCTTGATGATGATACTCCTGCGACAGCTCATGATTCTGATGATCAGCTTTTTTCTTGTGGGTTTGATAGTGATAATTTGGGTTTAGTTTCTGATGAAGTACCCCTTGCCTCTTTTATCATGCCTATTCCTGTGACGCGCTCTTTACTAGTTGTGACTGCTACCGTTGCTGCTCCGTCCCAAGCTGTTATGACTTCTTCCACAATTCCCCCTATTATTGTCCCTCATACTGAGGTTGGTTCCTCGAGTGGAAGTGGAGCAATGAAGCAGATTATCATTGACGTTCCTACCGATGATAACCTTTTGAGAAAGTCAGGTCGAGCTAACGTGTGGTTGAAACCTCTGATCGATCCAGTTGAGAAATCCAAGCTCGAGAGTCACAACTCTTTGACTTGGATGAATGACATAGTGCAATCATCACTAAAGGTATTTGTTACTTTT
The DNA here is from genome assembly GCF_000715075.1 of Nicotiana tabacum. Lineage (NCBI taxonomy): Eukaryota > Viridiplantae > Streptophyta > Magnoliopsida > Solanales > Solanaceae > Nicotiana > Nicotiana tabacum. The sequence goes on along the minus strand of NC_134087.1, from coordinate 181,002,672 downwards.
CACACTTTATTCTATCCTTTTATTAAAGTTCTTACCCTTTTCTCTTCTTTTTTTAGATCAATCTTGTTGGCACAGAGATGATGAAGAGGGTTTCTCATACGTAGCAGTTAATGCATGATTATCAGATTGAAGCGGACAACTGGAAAGAATAATACGAAAACATTCAACTTGATATGGAAATGTTAGAAGAAAGCAAGTGAACCTTAGAACAACAGTTGAAGGTTTTGACTTCAGAGTTAGCAGTTGAGAAGGCTTCCTCAAATCAAGCTGATAAGGACAAAAATCTCCTCGAGACATCATTTTCTGAGCAACTCTCTAAGGCTAGTGAGGAAATTAGAAGGTTGAAGGCTTTGCTAAGCGAGAAAGAGGTTTACGCCGGCGAACTCGTGCAACCACTTACTCAGACCCAAGAAGATCTCTGTGAGTCTTCTGATAAGGTCAGTTCTTTCGAAAGTTCACTTGCTCTTCTGCAATCTTCTTATGATACTGCCTTGGCTGAGAATAAAAAGCTCAGAAACGAGATTGATCAGTGGGAGAGAGATTATGAGATTCTTAAGGACAAGACTACTATTGAAGTCAGTTGGGCTATTTTAAACACACGCCACGATACCCTTGTGGAGGCTAGCCAAAAGGGTTTCAACTTGGATGCTGAATTAGCCAAGATAAAGGAGACTATTGAAAAAACTCAGCAAGGCCAAGATTTTCAATCTCCCATGGCTGACACTCCTGAGCATGTTGAAGATGATATGGGTACGGTGAATGCCCCAGCTCCTTCAAGTCAACCCGAACCTTCTGCTGCTAATGATACTGCTTTAGATCATTCTTTTGTCCCTTAGTGAAAGTTTGTGAAGTGTAATTCCCTTTTTTTTCTTGGTGGTTTTACCCCTGGTCCCATTTGGGGGTTTGGTTTTTTGGAAATGTCAAGTCCCCAGACCTTTTCGGGGCATTTTGTATAAATGACAATCAGTTTAGGACTAAGGTCATACTTAGTCTAAACTTAATACTATGAAGTTTTTGTTTGACTTAATTATCTTGAGCTTCTGTTTTGCTCTTTTTTGCCTTTATATTTAAGGTTTTGTTTGTTAATTCGTGGGTTTTTGTCTTACCCTTTTGCATTTTTTGTTTTAAAAAATGGTTTTTAACTTCATGGATATCTGATCAAATATGAATTTATAAAAGAGGGCCCTTTTATACTCGATAATTAATGAAGAATACATCTCAACTTCATAATAGTGTAAATATACGAAAAAGAAATAGGAACACATATGTTTCTTGAAATAACTTTGATAAAATTTTCATCTGAACTTTGTCAAGTTTAAGTAACATCTTACATGTATTTAAATATCTTCTATAACTTTTCGTAACTGTTTTTATTACAATAGATTTGCAAAAAAGGAAATAAAATCCAAGGGTTTTTTATACCCATGACTAAACCTTGCCTTTAACCTAGACATCATAAGATTTTGAAATCTATATGAAGGGTTTTTGACTAGCTTGTGTTATTGGCTCGTGTCTTTGCTCTGCACTTGATATATTTGATGAGTAGACTTTTGGGCTTGACTTGCATTTAACTTGCATTCAATCTTCTTTGCCTTCTTTATATATATGTCCTATGTATATTATATAGTCCCTCAAGTGTTTGAGCTTTGAAGTATGAAATCTCGAGCACTTGATTACTCCTTCCATGCGATCTTTTTCCTAAAAAGGAAAAATATACCGGACTCGGAGGTACGATTTTAGATGAAGACTACTTAACCCATTTAAATTTCTATCAGAATAGTTGTAACCCTAGACCGGAAATTTATATTTTTTCCACGTGTCTTACAGGTCGTGATTCATCACTCAGTGCGGGTTAGCTTTTTGCCTATCATCTAAAATCATTAGTAAAATTTAACAATTCAAAAATAAAATTTTAAAATGAGGGTACCTGCCCGTGGATATTTCCTTTCCTTAGAAATAGTATCTCTTCAGATGAACAACATTCCAATGTGAAGGTAGAATCTTTCCATCCATTGTTTCCAGCTCGTATGCTCCTTTTCCTGCGATACCGTGAATCTTATAAGGTCCTTCCCAAGTTGGACTTAACTATCCCGCATTAGCTGCTCTTGTTGATTGGAAAACCTTATTGAGTATGAAATCCCCAATCTTGAAGTATCTGAGATGAGCTTTCTGATTATAGTATCGTTCCATAACTTGTTTTTGCGCTGCCATCCTTATTAGTGCAGCTTCCCTTCTTTCTTCAAGTAAATCTAGGTTTATTCGCATTTATTCTTCGTTTGACTCCTCAGTTGCTTGTGTATATCTCGTGTTTGGCTCCCCTATCTCGACTGGGATCAAGGCTTTAGCTCCATATACAAGTGAGAACGGTGTTTCCCCCGTACGTTTTTGCAGTTGTTCGGTAAGCCCACAAAACACTAGGTAACACCTCTGGCCAATTGCCTTTGGATTCCTCCAACCTTTTCTTCAAATTGTTGATAATGACTTTATTCGTTGATTCAGCTTATCCATTACCCACCGGATGGTAAGGCATTGAAGTAATCCTTTTAATTTGCCAACTTTGAAAAAATTCTGTAATTTGTGCACCTATAAATTGTGGGCCGTTATCACATATGATTTCCTTTGGTACACCGAATCGGCATATGATGTTTCGCCAAATGAAATCTCTGACCTCTTTTTCTCGTACATGTTTAAAAGCACCTGCTTCTACCCACTTAGTAAAGTAATCAGTGAGTGCTAGCAAAAATCTTACCTTGCCTTTGGCTAGCGGTAGTGGTCCCACGATGTCCATACCCCACTTCATAAAAGGCCATGGTGCAATGACCGAATGTAATAATTCTACAGATCTATGCATATTGTTACCATATCTTTGGCACTTGTCACATTTAGCCACAAAATTTTCAGCATCTTCTTCCATTTTGGGCCAATAATAGCCGACTCTAATCATGGTTTTCACTAAGGATCTTCCTCCTGCGTGATTTCCACAATGTCCCTCGTGTATTTCTCTCATCACATACTTTATTTGAGAAGGTCCGAGGCATCTTCCTAGGGGACCACCGAATATTTTACGATAAATATTGTCTTGCTTTAAACAGTACTGAACGACTTTTTTGCGAAGTGCTTAAGCCTTTTTCTTATTTTCAGGGACAATTCCATACTGCAAAAAAGTGACAATCTTGTTCCTCCAATCCCAAGTTAAATTATTGAAATTTACCTTGTTTTTGTCTTGATCAAGTACTGAATGAAATAAATGAATTACAGAAGCATTTTCATCTTTTGTCACTTCTGCTGCAGATGCAAGATTAGCTAGGGCGTCTGCCTCGACATTTTCTTCTCTTAGTATCTGCACAACTTTCCAGGTTTGGAATTGCCTAACTAGATCATGTGCCTTTTCCAGGTATTGTTGCATTCTTGCCTCTCTGTTGTATAAATCCCCAGTATTTGGTTAACTACGAGTTGCGAATGACTTTTGATTACAACCTGTTCTATGCCAAGCTCGCGTTCCAGTTCTAAACCTGCAATCATAGCTTCATACTCTGCCTCATTGTTAGTAACAAGGTGACATTTTATGGCTTGTCGTATTTTTTCACCCGTAGGTGGTACCAAAATAATTTCTAGACCTGCCCCTTTTACATTTGATGAACCATCAGTGAATAAAATCCAAGTTCCCGGATTAGACGCGTTGAATACTTGTAGTTCTTTTTCTGCTTCTAGTTGCATCCCTTGGCTAAAATCGACCACAAAATCTGCCAATACCTATGACTTTATTGCAATTCTAGGTTGATATGTAATGTCATATTCACTCAGTTCTATGGCCCACTTGGCTAACCTACCTAATAACTCGTGTTTATGTGATATATTACGTAGGGGATAGGCAGTTACTCCAGAGATATGGTGGCATTGAAAATAAGGTCTTAATTTCCTAGATGCCATAATTAATGCAAGTGCAAGTTTTTCTAGATGAGGATACCGACTCTCAACATCTAATAATGTCTTGTTAACATAGTAAATTGGAGACTATTTACCTTAGTCTTCACGAACTAAATGGCACTCGCCGCTACTTCTGAAACAGCAAGGTAGATAAGTAATTTCTTCCCATCTTTTGGTTACGCAAGCAACGGTGGATTTGACAAGTATACTTTCAAATTTTTGAGCGCTTGCTGACATTGTTCTGACCATTCGAACTGATCCTAATTTTTTAGAGCTGAAAAAAATCTAAAGCACTTTTCTGATGATTTGGAAATAAATCTTCCCAACGCTGATATTCTTCCTATCAGTCTCTGTACCTATTTTTTACTTGTAAGTATATCAGGAATTTCCTTAATAGCTTTAATCTGCGCGGGATTTACTTCAATGCCACGGTTAGAAACAAGAAATGCCAAAAACTTACTTGATGAAATGCCAAATGCACATTTCTCGGGATTTAGCCTCATGTTAAATTTACGGAGAATCTGAAATGTATCAGACAGGTGTTGAATATGATCCCTTGCTTGTTGTGACTTGACTTATCATCTAAGTAGACTTCCATGGTTTTTCCTAAATGCTCTTGAAACATTTTGGTCACCAACCTTTGATATGTGGCTCCAGCGTTTTTGATGCCAAATAGCATTACTTTGTAACAGTAAGTCCCCCTGTCTGTTATAAATGAAGTTTTTCCTCATCTAGGGGATCCATTTTGATTTGATTATATCCTGAATATGCATCTAAAAAACTTAACAATTCATGTCCTGCAGTAGCATCAATTAGTTGATCTATACGCGGTAATGAAAAAGAATCTTTAGGACAAGCTTTGTTTAGGTCAGTATAATCTACACAAACGGAACCAATTTGTTTAACCAAAAATAGGGATTTCGGTCAAAACTTATTTTTATAACTCGGGTTAATGATAATCAAGTAGAAATAGGAATAATTGACGTAAATAAGAAATAGGAATAATTGACGTAAATAATAACTAAATAGAAAGAAAAGTAAATCAGTATATTCCAATAGTATTTCGTGTCCTTACTAATGTTCAATCTTCAACTTTTATAGCTATTTCTAAGTAATACATTTTTCTCTTTTCATAATGGAGTCATTATGGACAATTAATGACATTTAATGTAATGTTATAATTGGTAATCATAACTGATTCCATACAAATTCCATAACATTTTCCGTAATTAATGCCTATTAATCACCAATAATACGTATCTATACCCCCTTTTGCTATTTAGGTTCATTCTTCTGATGCATCTTTAGAATACCAAGAGGTTCGAGCACCTATCCTTTCTTGTGTTCTTGGATCTCTGCTCGTGCCTGCCAAAGCTCGTGCCTCTTCAACTATTCTTCGCCAACTGTCATTCCTTTACCATACCACGTGTCATGACATGTCACCTCATAATTAATTCTATACATGAACTTAATTTTTCCCAATACATAGATTACATATAGTTATCTTCACGGAAACACAGGATGATTCAAATACTAGACGGGACAAGCTAACTGTTGATGTTCTTCTCTAGAGGATAAATTATATCTGACATATTTGGAAGTGAAAGCAGGGTAATTTATAAGGAATTGAGCCACACAACTTCCTTGATGTGCTTCAAGGGATAAGGGTTCTGATTAAGGAAGTAAAAAAATTTGGAAAAGGGCAGAAATTAAAAAATAGCCAGATTTACAACTGGTCGTTCAAAAATAGCCCAATTTTAAAAGTAATCGAAATTTAGCCACTTTTCATGTAAAGATAAATCTGAGCGAAAACACTGTTCAAAACCCGGAAAATACGCCAGTATATTATGCTGGAGTTCCAACATAAGTATACTTGAACTCCAGCATATTATACTGGAGTTCCAGAATAAGTATGCTGGAACTCCAGCATAATATACTGGAGTTCCAGTAAGTATACCGGTCCAGCATAATATGCTGGAGTTCATACACAAGTGCACCGAACTCCAGTATATTATGCTAGATCGGTCTCTGTTGCAGCAAAATAGTGGCTATTTTTCATTGACTTGGTAAACACTGGCTATTTTTGAATGACCAGTCCGAAAACTGACTATACCGTGCTATTTTTACCCTAAAACGCAGGGGCGGCCTGACGAATTTTGTGGCCTAAAGCCAAACTTTATGAGGGGCCTTAACTTTTTAAATTTTTTATTATTATTTATTTGAAGTCTATTTTTTATAGCTTTTCTTAGATACAAAGTTATTAATAATTTTTTATAATCAATAACTCCTAATAAGTATTTCTCAACTAATAATATAGCTAATCCACTTAACCTTTCTTGTGACATTGTTGTTCTTAAGTAAGATTTTATCAATTTTAATTTTGAAAACTTCTTTTCGTTGAAGTAACGGTAACATGAGTTATTAACATTATTCCATAAGAAATTTAGGCATTTAAAAAAGAACTAAATCTTATTTGATTAAATGTATCAATTAAACTGTTATCTTCTAATTGTACTATTTTCCTTAATACTTTTAATTTAGAAAATAAATTTAAACCATCAATATCGAATTGACAACTATGATGTTGCCACGTGTACCTGATAATTGGGCGACTATGGCGTTTGCCAGTAATCTAAATGAAAAAAGTTCAGAAGCCACGAGGAGACTCAAGAAAAGTCTACAAGAATTTCCAGCAACAACTTAGAATGACGTTTATAACAGATACAACACGAAGCTACGAATATAAGAGGATACCATCACTCAATCTCGAAAAGATAAAATGGTAAGTTCGAGACGAGCTTAAACTAAAAAAAGGTCCGGTAAAAATAGGTACGAGCCTTACATGGGACCAACAGGAAGGGACTCACGTTCAAAATAAGAAAACCCGAGGTACGATCATAGATCAAGAGATAGATAGCCAGGTTCATCATCAAGGTTCGGAAAAGAACGAAACACGCGAGAGACACGAGATGATGGTAGAAGCTCGAAGGCAAAGATCGGCGATTATAGTTTTAATGTTAGCACATCCTAATTGGTGGTTGTTTTAAGGAGCATGGGAGACAAGGTACAGTGGCCAAAGGAAATAAGATCAAACCCGAACAGACGAAATCCAAATTTTTGGTGCGAGTTTCACAACGATCACGGTCACAAAAAGACGGATTGTAGATTGTTGCAAGGTGAAGTTGAATATTTATTAAAACAAGGATATTTACCCGAATTGTTTAGTGAAAAGGGAAAGCAAGCATATATGAAGAATATGCAGGAGCCCCCAAAACCTTCTTCACTAAAAAGGACGGTTAATGTCATAAGTGGAGGAGAAGGAATCAATGGCGTAACATATACGACAACTAAGAAAGTGTCAAAAATAACAGTTATACACGGGAAGCGAGTTCGACAAGTTTTGGAAGAAGATAACATTACATTTGATGATGCAGATGTAGATGGCGTGCTAATCCCGCATAATGATGCATTGGTAATATCTTTACTTGTACATGACACTAATGTAAAACGAGTTTTGATTGATCCAAGTAGTTCCGTGAATATCATTCTGTTAAGAGTGGTAAACGAGATGCAAGTTGATGATAAGCTGACATCCAAGGCACACACCTTGTCTGGTTTTAACAACTCGAGCGTCGTAACAAAAGGGGAGATAATACTCACCACATTCGCAGAAGGAGTGGTCAAAGATACAAAATTTTAGGTGGTAGAAATGGATATGGCCTACAATATGATTCTTGGCAGACCATGGTTTCACGAAATGGACGATGTTCCATCTACTTTGCATCAAGTTATCAAATTCCCATCACAATGGGGGATACGGAAAATCCGTGGTGACCAACAAGCTTCACGAAACATTAATTCCGTGGCAGATTCAAACGCAAAAAGTGAAGAAAAATAGCAATTACAGAATGTAGTTGAGGACGCATCAACACTAACCTTAATTGAAGATGGGCAAACAGATGTAGATTCGAGGCCTGATACTATTCAAGAACCATAGGAAAATGAAAATATCAAAACGACGATCGAGGAACTGGAGGCTGTGGTGCTATTTGTACATTTGCCAGACAGAAAAGTCTACATTGGAACCAACCTCATCCCAGAAATGAAACGTAAGTTGATTGAATTTTTAAAGGCTAATGCAGATTGTTTTGCTTGGTCTCATTAAGATATGACAGGTATACCACCAGAGGTAATGACCCACAAATTAAATGAAGATCCATCGTACCCACCTGTCAAACAAAAGAAAAGGAAGCATGGCTCCTTCAAGAACCAGGTGATTCAAGATGAGGTGAAAAAACTTTTAAAAATTGGGTCTATCCATGAGGTAAAGTATCCAGATTGGTTGGCTAATACTGTTGGAGTACCTAAAAAGAATGGTAAGTGGCGAGTTTGTGTAGATTATACTGATCTGAATAAAGCTTTCCCTAAAGATTCTTTTCCATTACCGCACATAGATTAACTAATTGATACTACTGCAGGGCATGAATTGTTAAGTTTTTTAGATACCTATTCAGGATATAATAAGATTAAAATGGATCTTATAGATGAAGAAAAGACTTCCTTCATCACAGACAGGGGGATTTACTGTTACAAAGTCATGCCTTTCAGTTTAAAGAATGCTGGGGCCACATACCAAAGGCTAGTGACCAAAATGTTCTAAGAACGCTTAGACAAAACCATGTAGGTGTATATAGATGATATGTTGGTCAAATCACAACAAACAGGGGACCATATTCAACATTTGACTAATACATTTCATATTCTTCGCAAATTTAACATGAAATTAAATCCAGAGAAATGTGCTTTTGGCGTCTCCTTAGGTAAGTTCTTGGGATTTCTCATTTTAACCATCGCATTGAAGTAAACCTGCGCAGATTAAAGCTATTGAAGAAATTTCGGACATACTCACAAGCAAAAACTAAGTACAAAGGCTGACAGGGAGAATAGCAGCCTTGGGCAGGTTTATTTCTAAGTCATCAGAAAAATGCTTCAAATTCTTTTTCAGCTTTAAAGAAGCAAAACCAATTTGAATGGTTTGAAGAATGTAAACAAGCGCTTAAAAATTTAAAAGCATACCTGTCAAATCCACCACTACTAGCCAAACCAAAAGATGGGGAGAAATTGCTTGTCTACCTTGCAGTTTCAGAAGTAGCGGTAAGTGCTGTATTAGTTCGAGAAGACCAAGGTAAACAATCATCAATTTATTATGTTAGCAAATCCTTGCTCAATGCTGAGACTCGATATCCTCACTTAGAGTAACATGCATAGCTTTGATTATAGCATCTAGGAAATTAAGACCTTATTTCCAATGTCATCCTATTTCCATGGTAATCGCCTACCCCTTACGTAATATATTGCATAAACAAGAGTTATCGGGTAGATTAGAAAGTGTGCTATAGAACTAAGTGAATATGACATTACATATCAACCTAGAACTGCAATAAAGTCACATGTTTTAGCAAATTTCATGGCAGATTTTAGCAAAAGGATATAGTTAGAAGCAGAAAAAGAGCTGCAGATATTTAACGGATATAATCCAGGTACTTGGACCTTATTTACTGACGGTTCATCAAATGTCAAAGGAGCAGGTCTGGTCATTGTCATGGTACCACCTACGGGTGAAACCATAAGACAAGAAATAAAGTGCCATCCAATCACTAATAATGAGGTAGAATATGAAGCTGTGATTGCAGGTTTAGAGTTGGCACGGGAGCTCGAAATAGAGCAGGTAGTAATCAAAAGCGATTCGCAGCTCGTTGTTAACCAGATGCAGCGGACGTATACAGCCAGAGAGGTGAGAATGCAGCAATACCTGGAAAAGGCACGGGATTTGGTCAGGTAATTTCAAACTTGGAAACTCATGCAAATACCAAGGGAAGAAAATGCCGAGGCAGATGCTCTAGCTAATCTTGCATCTGCTGCAGAAGTAACAAATGAAGAAAATGCTTCCGTGATTCATTTGTTTCATTCAGTACTTGATCAAGAGAAAAACAAGGTAAATTACAATAATCTAACTTGGGATTGGAGGAACGAGGTTGTCAATTTTTTGCAGTATGGAATTTTACCTGAAGATAAGAAAAGGCTCAAGCACTTCGCAAAAAAGCTACTCGCTATTGTTTAAATCAAGGTAATCTTTATCGAAAAATGTTCGGTAGTCCTCTAGCAAGATGCCTCGGGCCTTCTCAAACAGAGTACGTGATGAGAGAAATACACGAGGGACATTGTGGAAATCATGCTGGAGGAAGATCTTTGGTAAAAACCATGATTAGAGCTAGCTATTATTGGCCAAAAATGGAAGAAGACGCGGAATTCTTTTTGGCAAAATGTGACAAGTGCCAAAGATATGGTAACAACATGCATCGACCAGCTGAGTTATTACATATAGTCGTTGCACCATGGCCTTTTATGAAGCGAGGGATGGATATTGTAGGTCCACTACTGCAAGCCAAAGGCAAGGTAATATTTTTATTAGTGCTCACTGACTATTTTACTAAGTGGGTAGAAGTGGGAGCTTTCAAACAGGTACGAGAAAAAGAGGTCAGAGACTTCATCTGGCGGAACATTATATGCCGATTCGGGGTACCAATGGAAATTGTATGTGATAACGGCCCGCAATTTATAGGTGCACAAGTCACTATTTTTCCAAAGTTGGCAAATTAAAAGGATTACCTCAAGGCCTTACCATCCGGTGGGTAATGAACAAGTTGAATCAATAAATAAAGTCATTATCAACAACTTGAAGAAAAGAATGGAAGAATCTAAAGGCAATTGGCCAGAGGTACTACCTGGAGTCTTGTGGGCTTATCGAACAACAACGAAAACAAGTACGGGGGAAATACCATTTTCACTTGTATACGAGGCTGAAGCCTTAATTCCAGTCGAGATAGGGGAACCAAGCACGAGATATGCTCAAGCTTCTGAAGAATCGAACGAAGAAGAGATGCAGATAAACCTGGATTTACTTGAAGAAAGGAGGGAAACTGCATTAATAAGGATGACAGCACAAAAACAAGTTATGAAGCGGTATTACAATCAGAAAGCTCATCTCAGATACATCAAGATTGGGGACTACGTACTCAAGAAAGTTTTCCAATCCACGAGGGCAGCCAATGCAGGAAAGTTAAGTCAAACTTGGGAAGGGCCTTATAAGATTTATGATATCGTAGGAAAAGGAGCATACGAGCTTGAAACATTGGATGACAAGATTCTACCTTCAAATTGGAATGCTGTTCATCTAAAGAGATACTACTTCTAAGGAAAGGAAATACCCACGGGCAGGTATCCTCACTAACGATTTTTATTTTTGAATTATTAAAATTTTACTATTGATTTTAGATGATAGGTAGAAAGCTAGCCCGCACTAAATGATGAATTACGACCAGAAAATCACGTGGAAAGAACATAATTCTCGTTCTAGGGTTACAACTATTCTGATGGAAATTTAAATGGGTTAAGCAGTCTTCATCTAAAATCGTACCTCCGAGTCCCGTATGTTTTTCCTTTTCAGGAAAAGGACAACATGGAAGGAATAATCAAGTGCTCGAGATTTCATACTTCAAAGCTCAAACACTTGGGAGACTATAATATACATACGATATATGTATAAGGAAGGCAAAGAAGACTGTAAACAATTAAATTTCAAGTCAAGCCTAAAAGTCTACTCATCAAATATCAAGTTCAGAGAAAATTCACGAGCGAATAACACAAGCCTGATAAAAAAACCTGTGAAGAATACACTCGTGGATATAGATTTCAAAATTTTACGATGTTTAGGTTAAAGGCAGTATTTAGCTATGGGTCATAAAAAAATCCTTGGATTTTATTTCTTTTTTTGCAAATCTGTTGTAAAGAAAACAGTTACGGAAGAGTAATAAAAGATATTTAAATACATGTAAGATGTTATTTAAACTTGACAAAGTTCGAATGAAAACTTTATCAAAGTTATTTCAAGAAACATGTGTGTTCCAATTTCTTCTTTCGTATGTTTACACCATTATGAAGTTGAGATGTCTTCTTCATTAAGTGTCGTATATAAAAGAGCCCTCTTTTATAAATTCATGTTTGATTCAAAGATCCATGAAGTTAATAAAGCATTGCTTAAAATGCAAAAAGTCAAAAGGGTAAGACAAAAACCCACGAATTAAAAAGCAAGACCTTGGATTTATAAAAAACAAGGCAAATTATTAAAAGAGTATAACAGAAACTTGAAAGAATTAAGTTAAAACTAAGTATGTACTTAGTTATAAACTAATTCCCTTTTTACAAAAAGCCCTGAAAAGACTCGGGGACTTGCCATCACCAAAAACATAACCCCCAAAATGGGACCAGGGGTAAAACCACCACATATTCCAACAAAAAAAAAAGAAAAGAGTCAAACTTCATGAACTTTCACTGTGGAGCAGGAGAAGGGTTCAAAACGGGATCATCAGCAACAGAAGGCTCGACTTGATCTGAAGGAGCTGGAGACATCCACCACACTAGAGTCAACTTCAACGTGCTCAGGAGTATCAGCCATGGGAGAAGAGAAACTTTGGCTTTGCTGAGTTTTTTCAATGATCTCTTTAATCTTTGCTAACTCAGCATCCAAGTTAAAGCCTTCTTGGCTAACCTTCATAAGGGTATCATGGCGTGTGTTCAATATAGACCAACTTACTTCGACAACAGCTTTGTCCTCAATAGCCTCGTAGTCTCTTTCCCAATGGTCAATTTCACTCTTGAGCTCCTCCCTCTCAGCCAAAACAGCATCGTAAGAAGATTGTAAAAGGGCAAGTGAACTCTCTAAAAATTTGACCTTATCAGAAGACACACGGAGATCTTCTTGGGTTTGGGTGAGTGTTTAAAAAAGTTCACCTGCATAAACCTCTTTCTCGTTTAACAAGGCCTTCAAACCCCTGATCTCCTCGGTGGCTTTGGAGAGTTGTTAGACAAATAATGACTCGAGGAGATTTTTGTCCTTGCCTGCCTGGTTGGAAGAAGCTTTTTCAACTGCTAACTCCGAAGCCATGACCTTCAACTACTGCTCTAAGGTACATTTGCTTTCTTCTAAAACTTCCATCTAAAGCTAAAGACTTTTATATTGTTCTTTCCAATTGTCTGCCTCAATTTGGTAATCATGCATCAACTGCTCTGTATGGAAAACCTTTTTCATCATCTCCGTACCGATGAGATTGATCTAAAAAAAGGGTAAGAATATTAGTAAAAGTAGAACGGAATAAAGCATGAAAAGAAATTAATACCTTTAGTGATGACTGTACGATATCATTCATCCAAGTCAAAGAACTATGACTTTCTAGTTTGGACTTTTCAACCGGACCAATCAAGGGTTTCAACCATACGTTAGCTCGACTTGATTTTTTCAAAAGACTACCATCGGCAATGACTTCAATGGTAATCTGCTTCATCACTCTACTTCCACTTGAAGAACCAACCTCAGTGCGAGAAACAGTAGTAGTGGGGACTGTAGAAGAAGTCATAATAGCTTGAAGCGGGGCAGAAACAACAACAATAGAAATAGGTAAAGAGCATTCCACTGGGATAGACACGGGGAAAGAGGCAAGAGGTACTTTATCAGATACCAAATCAAAACTTTCACTATCAAACCCACATGAAAAAGCTGTTCATCAGAGTCACGAGCTGCCGTAGGAGTATCATCGTCAGAACTCACTAAGGTGGCTTCAACAGGCTCGGTCATAGGAATAGAACGGGGAGGAGTAGCTTCGTCATCTGAAAATGATGTGACTTCTAGTTCGCGGCCTTTTAACCAAAGAACTTCCATCCTGTTCTTCTTCTTCCTCAGAATCCTGGGACGAGTCGGCTTTCTTTTTCGATGAAGAACTCAAGATTATCTCATGAGTTCTTGCCAAAGAAACCCTGGAAGCTACGATTGACTCCTCACTTACACCACGAATAGGAAACCCTGATAAAAATAAGGGTCAATTATATTCCTTCTAAAGGAAATGTGGACAAAAATAGAAAGGAAAAACGTAAGGTTTTTACCATGAGTTTTAACCTTCCAACCAAACCTGTTCGAAAGGTATTTCCAAGATATAACCTCCATCGGAGCAATGGTCAACAATTTTTCTACTCAACCACGAAAATTGGGAATCTCTTCAAAAGTTCCCATGGTTGCTGAAAAAAGAGAAGCGAAATAGTCACGGGGAGAACAAATCCTTTCTAAAAAAAGGGGAGGGAAAAAGAAAAGAAAGAAAGTTGTAAAGAAAACTTACATGGAAAATTCCACTTTTCAGGGAATGATACATTTTCTTCACCTACTAACTCTGCGGCAGGAGCAGCGACAAATCTGGCATACCAGCCACGGTCCTTGTCATCCTCAGGGCTAACTAAAACCCCCTTACTCCTCGCTACCAAAGTAAAGATCCTATGTCAGAACAACTTAGGGGAGTAGAGGTGGATCAGATGGAAAAAGGTAAAAGGCAATTGAACCAAGTTCACCAAGTACCTTAGACAAGCAACAACCCTCCGTACAATGGGGCCAATTTGTCCTAAACAAACATTGACAAAATGATAGAACTCGATGATAACAAGATCAACGGGGGGTCTAAAATTCAGTGTAAAAGGATATGTATACACGAAAGAAAATCCAGCCATGTAGGATGTGATCCTTTGATTTGCACTAGGAATTATGATTGGGAAGTCAGATTTCCAATGGCAATCTCTATGAACAACAGAGATTAAACCCTCAGTAATCTGAGAAGGGTAAACATCAGCACGATCAAGAGAAGACATAGAAGAAACCTGATTCTTAATTGACTCTCTGTCAGTATAAAAAGAAAGTTCAGAGGGGATAATTTCATCTACTATAAGTTCATGAACTGGTTCATTAGAGTCTCTAGTTCACGAACTCGTTCATTAGAGTCTCTACTTCTTGCTGAAGATCTATGTGGAAGAGAACCCCTAGTTCTAGAAGAAGAAGAAGGGGTAGAACTAGGCAAAGAAGCACCTCGAATAGATGATGATCCTAAACTACGTAATCTTCCCCCTCTTCTGCTTCTAACAGGAGCAGGGTAAGTTCATCAACAATAGGAACTCTTCGGGGATTAGGGTTCGAAGAAGACATGGATATACGAGGAAGAAAACAAGAATGAATATTCAAAGATGGGAAACTTTTATGAGAAAGAAAAGACAAATGTTATATTTATATTCAAAAGCAACCGTCAAACAAAAAAGGTAATGATGGGGACGTCATAATAAAAACTGTCACTTCGTGATTGATGTAAGTCGAGAAAAAGCCTCAAAAGGCGCTGAAGGGTTGCAGAACCAATCAAAAGTCACCACGTGCCACATACATTAAATGGAAGTGACATGCGAAGCTTCAGTTTTGGAGAAGTTATAATGATATGAAGAATGGTGGCAAAAATTCCCGCTTTAATGAGATTCACTTCCCAAATATTCAATTGATGAATAAATGGCAAGTGGGGGGGGGACTATCTGTATTGGGAAAAATCAAGTTAACATTTGGAATTAATTATGTGCTGATATGTTAAGACACGTGGATCAATAAAAGAATGACAACTGGCAAAGAATAGTTGAAGAGATACGAGCCTTAATAGGCACGGGCAAAAATTCAAGAAAACAGGAAGGAACGGTTACTCGAACCTCTTGGTAATTCGAAGAGACATCGGAGGAATGAACCTAGATAGCAAAAAATATAAATACGTATTATTCGTAATTAATGATCTTCAATGATGGAAAACGTTATAGAATCTTTACGAAACAGTCACGATTGCCAATTATAACGTTACATTAAATATCATTAATTGCTCATAATGACTCTGTTATGAGAGGAAAGAAACGTTTACTTAGAAATAACTATAAAAAGAGAGAAATAACATTTGTAAGGACACAAAATATTATTGAAATATACTATTTACTTTGCTTTCTTTTACTTATTCAGTTATCGTTTAAGTTAATTCTTCTTATTTATTCCATATTTGATTATCAGTAACCCAAGTTCTTCTAAAAATAAGCTTTGACCGAAATTCCTATTTTCTGGTTAAACACCACCCCCTGCTAAAACGCATTAAAGACTTTGAAGGAACCTTTTCTGAATCTGGACGACAATCTCGTGTGGGATATTGAATGAACTGCCAATGGCAACAATCTCGTTTTCTTCCATGTGTACTGTTTGTGACGACGAAATGGTTATGAAGATCATTTATTTATAGTCATTGAACTAACAAAAAGTCATTTAAATGTATCTCTTTTCAGTGAAAAACTCACCCATACACCTAACCCGACCCGTAAAAATGAGTTGGCCTTACCATACAAACGTTTGAATTTTTCCGTTTCGAAGAAGACAACAGAAATATTTTGTGCTAAATAATTTCCTTGTGAAAATTAAAAGCTTATTAAGTTGTTTTAAAAACGGAGACATCAAAATCACCCAATTTCCAGAGCTTTGACAGCAGGGCATTCCAAGATTGCAAGCTGCAGATAGAATCGTCTAAAAAAGTTTATAACAACGATAATTACGCCTCAATCCCAAATTCAAGTTAGAGACAGCTATATGAAGTATCACCGACCATGTCACTTAATTTAAGCTCAATATATTGTGAAGAATGATGATTCATCATAAACTGAAGCAATTTGCTGAAGCTGAAGTAGTTTATAGCATGCTGGATTTTGCTAAATGGTAGTAAAATTTCTGTCGTATGAATAATTCACCTTCCGAGTTCTGCTATAAAATATTGAAAGAGTCTAATGAATAGACTATTTAGTACCCTTCCTCGTAGATACATATTTCTGCAGTTTGATATTATTCTATCTTCTTAACATTTTCTTCCAGTTCCAGGTTCATCATTCTCTGAATTTCATCCATCACATAGGTTCTCAATAGCGGAGGGATAGACAGCCCGGTGCACAAAGCATTCCACATTCACACAAGGTCAAGGGAAGGCCCCACACCAAGGGGTATAATGTAGATGGCTGCTTCCACAGCTCGAATTTGTAACTTATAAGTCACATGGAAACAACTTTACCAATACGAAATTGGAGGGCGCTAATACCAAATTGTTGCACTTGAGCAAAGAATGGGAAAATAGACAATATATATATATATATATATATACACACACACTTCCAATTTGTGTGACGCAATTTCTATTTTAGTTTGTCTCAAAAAATAATATTTTTAATAAAAGTAATTTAACTTTAAATTTGAAAATACTGTAGTACGAAAATGTGTAAAGTGGCTTTTCAATTTTTTTTAAACATAAAAGTACGATAATTATATTACTTAAAACATATTACAATAGGAGGACATAGTCTTTAGGGCATTACTATTGCCCATACTTGCTAAGTAAGTACAAATATTGGTAGAGATACTTCTAACATTATTACATAGTTCATGCTTGTTCGTCAATACTTCTTGTTCAGCAAAATAAGTCGAACGAGCATGATAAACACATTTGGTGTGTGTGTGTTGGGTGGGGGGGGGGGGGTGCTTCATTGCTTCTTTAGCCATCAAATGTGCCACTTCGTTGCCTTCCCTAAAGTTATGCTTCAGGGTTGGGAGCTTCAGTTGGTGCATTAACCATCTGCATTAAAAAATAATGTTATGAAAATTAGTACAATCCTCATGCATAAGTTTAATGACATCAGTGTTATCAGTTTCCATTTACATATTTGTAAGATTTAAGTGTTTTGTGATTTTGAGTCCTTCTAGCAGGGCCATCAATTCTGCATGAATTGGTGAGGAGGAGTGTATTGCTTTGTGATAACCCATGATCCAATCTCCATTGTTGTTACGGAATGACCCACATATTCCTGCTGCATTATTGTTAGTAGAGAAAGCTCCATCATAGTTTAGTTTAATAGTATTTTTAGGCGTTTTGTGCCACTTGATCTCAATTGAAACTTTTTTGGTAGTGAATGTGTAACGAGCCGACCAGTCGTTTTGAGCTCTAGAGCGTCGTTCAGCAGTTTGAGGCCATGAGCAGCTTCACATCAGGTATTATGATTTGTGCGCATGGTCGGAATTGAATTTCGGGAAGTTCGGAGTTGATTTGGAAAGAGAATTCCCATTTCGAAAGCTTTAAGTTGGAAGAATTGACTAAGATTGAATTTTTGAGTAAACAACCTCGGAATCAGGATTTGAAGGTTCCAATAGGTTCGTATGATGATTTCAGTTTTGGGCGTATATTCGGGTCAGGCTTTGGATGGCCCAGGAGCATTTCGGCGCCTATAGTAGAAGTTAGCATTTTTGGAAAGAATTTCATAAGTTTGGGTTAAAGTGCATGTCACACCTCCTTTTTACACCTACACCCGCAAGGGCGTAAAAGAGTTTTTCCATTTAAAGGACAATCAGAACGAGATTTAATTATTAATTATTCAGAGTCGCCACTTGGGATATTAATGGTGTCCCAAGTCATCGGTTGAATCCCGAACCGAGGAAAAATATGACTCTGTTACAGTCTGCGAACCAGAAATCCGAGTAAGGAATTCTGTTAATCCGGGAGAAGGTGTTAGGCATTCCCGGGTTCCGTGGTTCTAGCACGGTCGCTTAACTATTGTATTTGATTTCATCTGATTTTAATACATGCTAGCTTATGTGCCTTTTATTCGTAAACCGCTTTTATTGTTATTTATTTTAAAAGAATTGCAACGTCGTGAAAATGCGTTTCGATCCACGTCGCAATCAATGCACCCGTGGTTGTCAACACGTTTCGACTTCGTCGAGATTTAGATTTGGGTCGCATCAATGCGCACCCGAGTTTAAGAAGGTACTTTGATTAAAATCGTGCCTAAAGATTCTAACGTAATATTATTTTAGGGAAGACCGTGGAATTTGCTAAATGGCTATCCCAAATTCTAATCATTTTAATAACCAATTCTAAATGACTAATTAATTTATAATTGAATTACACTGAAGTAAACTAAGAACCAAATTCAAAGAAAGATTGGGCCTGCCTCATGGCTTCGATGCGATCCAAACGGCCCAACAAATATGAGTAAGATTCCAACTGCAACAATTGCTATAACACCAACGAGTCATCACAGCGATAATGTATACCCTTATTTAGCTGATAGCCGTGAATTCCAAAATTACTAAATCGATTTGTCCTGCCAATTACCTATCAAGACCTGCTGCTTTCAATGAACTAAACCAATTATGAACGAGCTTTGTTTCATGATTTTTAACTGGTTTCAATACCAATCTACCAACAATAACTAATGTTTGCTTACCAAATGATTTCAGAACCTTTAATCAAAAGCAGACATTCTACTACACTATCATGACCAATGACAAAAGTACTAGTAACTAGGCTGAATGTCACCAGACTTGCTCCTGAATTCACATGTCATTTACATAGATCCAATTGCTACTGATGACTATTGAATTCACACAAACCTTCAAATTAGACCAGGCCTATGCTCGATACTATTTCAAATGCCCAATTCAACAGTTCAACGTTATGCAACATTCAACATGTAATCAACCTTACTGAACAAGTTTAATTATACACCTAACTGCCAGTTATATAACATGAAACTACACTATTAATATCAGTTAAAATAAAGACTGCTTTCAGTTGAATAACAGACCCTTCGAACATTTCATTTCAACTTCAACGAGCATACATTAGTGAGGTTCAAAGAAATGTACCTGGAAATTGGAATGTAAATAGAGAAAAGGAAAGGAGTCAGCTACTTTAAACAGCAACAACAACAAACTCAACAATATACACCACAGAACATGCCAGGAACTGCTTTGAAAACCAGAAATACAGGCAGACTCCACAGATCAATTCAACACACACTTCAAATGCACTCCTAGCCCTCCCAGCTGAACCTAAACACCTCTGTAATACTGCTAAACCCAAAACCCAACTGAAATCCAGAACTAATAATGAAACTGTAAGATTGTTTTTGATTTCCTCATTTTTTGATGTTTTTATTTTTTTGAATACGGGAATGGAACTACTAACTGGAATTGAAAGCAGGGAGGAGAGCCTTTTGTGGGGATTTTCGAGCTTAGAGCTGAAGGAAGAAGAAGAACCCCCTTTCCCAAGGCATTTCATGCCCTTTTATAGGCAACCAAAAGAGAATAAATCAGATTCTGATTTTCTATTAGTCCCTTCCCTATTTTCAGTTTAGTCCCGCTATTCTTGACTTGCTAAACAAGTAAGCACCCCTATTGTGCTGAAATGTGCACTAAAATCTTATTCTAGAAGGCCCTAGGGTGTTCCCCTACCCATACAATACCTATACTGCCCTTCCAAATACTTTAATATTACTATTCCTCTCAGAATTAACCTTTTCCATACCTAGACTACCCCTGAAGGCTCCTCAAAGTTACTGAACCTACCCTCATCCTTAACAGCTATAACCAATCCCCTAAGTTAATCTAAAACTAACTGAAATTGATTAATTAGCACTCAGAAATCAACTAATCAAACTGACTAAACCCAATTGTTCAATTATACTAACTCAATCAAACTAAATGAAATCAAACTAAGCTTAAGCTAACATGATCAACATTAAATGAACTTAAACTAATTCTTAACCCATAAACTCACAATCATTCAAACAAATATCAACTCAGAACTAATCAGCAATTGGCAGAATTGTACTAATGGACAAAATAAATCACAAATTTAATAGAACACTTAATGAAACCAAAATTGTAACTAGAACTTCAACCATGCGAGTAAAAAGAAACAGGAAAAAAAACTCATAGAAGCACGAGGAACTCCGGCCAGTCGCTAACATCTGAATCCTTTCAGATTTTTGACGCGTAACATCCCTAACCATGTGTTCTTACAAGAGAACACATGGTTAAGGATACTACGGTTCGAAATCACAAAGATTTGGTTTAGGGTTTTGGCCAGAAATTCTTAGATCTAAGATTCGAGCCGTTTCACAGAGATTTGAAGGAAAATAACCATGGATTAGTGTTGAGGGAAGACCGGGGATTATGTGGTGTGATTTTGGGCTGGTTTGGATGAGCTTGCCACTTGGTCGGAAAACTTCAAACTAAGATTCGACGAGCTCCGACAACATTTGAGGAAAACTAATAACGGGAGTGGAAAGAGGGATTCATGTGGGATCTATGGTGTTAATCTGGGGGTGAACGACGTAGGTTGCGTTCACCGCCGGCGATGGATTTAGGGGCGGCGCAGATTAGGGTTTGAGAGGAGAGGTGAGGTGAGGAAGACGAGGGTCTGGGGTGGGCTTTCAGACCATTTTAAATTAGGAACCTCGTTAGTTCCGGACCGTTGGATTGATGAGATCCAGCGGTCCTGATTCGGAGACCACGAAACGAAATCGTTTCGATTAGAAGGGGAACGGACCGGGTTGCTGGTACTTGGGCTGGGTTTCTGTGTGATTGGGCGGGGGGAAGATGATATATGTTTGGGCTGGGGTTGGGATTGATTCTGGTCCAAATTTGGGTCTTCTAGTAAGACCAAATTATTTACTTTTATTTTCTTCTTATTTTCTTTTCTTACTTTTACATTTTTTATACTTTTTTTCTAATTTTTATGGAGATGTAAAACTAACATGAAATCCTAGTTATTTCAAAACAAATATTAATTAATTCCTAAAATTGTTTAAAAACTATTTCATGACAAATTCACAATTAAAATGCAAAAGTGAACTAATTTTGTGATTTTTCATGATTTGTTCTAAAACAAATTAACCCTTAATTGATACTAAAACCTAAACGCAAAAAATGCATATTTTTGCACTTTATAGAATTAACATGCGCAAATAGAATGCAACAATTATCAGAAAATGACACCAAAATGTACAAAAATTGTAAAAATAAAGGAAAATTATTTTGTTTGGGATTTTGGGAATAATTATATTTAGGGCAAAAATCACGTGCTCACAGCTGCCCCTCTTTGCTCGGAAATACGAAAGGTTTTCGGGCAAAGATAAGTGAGCAAATACGAGCGATTTTTGCCCGTTTGAAAATTCCGTGTGAAGCATTTTTGAAAAGTTTGACCGCGTCCTGCTTCAGAGGTTGCCTACATATCCTGGGCTAAACAGGAATCAGGTCAGTGTAGTTCGGGAATGTCTGGTAGCTGGGACTACCAGGAACTGTGATTGCACTGCGCTTGTTGTTGTTACTGTTGTTGTTACTGCTTGCTGACCTCCCTTATTACCCCATGTCAAAGATAAAACAAGCTAAATTAACTATTCTCTATGAATTACAAAAAATCCTATCTACATTCTTCAAACTTGCTCCTGTACTTCCTTGCTGCCTTGTTGTCTTGTGTCTCCTTGTTGCCTTATTGTTTTGTTCTTTCTCGATAAAAGTCCCTGTTGCTATTCCCCTGGTGACTTGAGATGTTATTCCTTCTCTCCAAACTGGTGAACTTGAATAAACTCGAATTCGAAGGTATTCCTCTATTATCTGGGCGGACTCCCAACTTCTGAAACTTGAACTGTATGTATTCCTCTGTTATCCAGGCGGGCTCCTGACTTCACAACACAAATACAACAACGAAAACTTTCTGCCCCAGTTTGAAAACTGAGCACATGTTACTGGCTGAGATTTGAAAAACTAAGACTTGAATGATAATACCTCTATTCTCCAGGCGGACTCTTGACCTCCGAAACTTGAACTGCATGCCTCTATTCTTCAGGCGGGCTCCTGACTTCAAAATAGACAAAGAGATTGATTGAAAACTAAAACTGAATTATATCACCTCTATTCTCCACGCAGGCTCCTGATTTCGACTGCTAAAAATATTTAACACCTCCATTTTTCAGGCGGGCTCCTGACTGTTGAACTTAAAATTGAAACTACTCTTCTATTATCCAGGCGGGCTCCTGATTGCTAAAATTAAATTGTATGTCTCTATTCTCCAGGCGGACTCCTGATTGCTAAAATTAAATTGTATGTCTCTATTCTCCAGGCGGACTCCTGACTGCTAAAATTAAATTGTATGTCTCTATTCTCCAGGTGGACTCCTGATTGCTAAAATTAAATTGTATGTCTCTATTCTCCAGGCGGACTCCTGATTGCTAAAATTAAATTGTATGTCTCTATTCTCCAGGCGGACTCCTGATTGCTAAAATTAAATTGTATGTCTCTATTCTCCAGGCGGACTCCTGATTGCTAAAATTAAATTGTATGTCTCTATTCTCCAGGCGGACTCCTTATTGCTAAAATTAAATTGTATGTCTCTATTCTCCAGGCGGACTCCTGATTTCAAGATAAATAAAGAGATTGAGGGGAAGCTAAAAACTTGAATTGTATCACCTCCGTTCTTCAGGCGGGCTCCTGATTGCTTAAAATCTGAACGGTATGTCTCTATTTTCCAGGCGGACTCCTGATTTCCGAATTTGAAATTGAATGTATTCCTCTGTTATCCAGGCGGGCTCCTAACTGCTCCAAACAATTATGAACCTAAGGTGTTACTTCTCACTGTACCAAGGTATCTTACCCGGGTATATGAGCTACGTCCTATTATCCAGGAAGGTCCTGACAACTTGCACTTATTCTAATCATGCAAACTTTGCGACCAAATTCCATTCCCCTTATGCATTTCAAGATTATCTTGTATTTAATCAAACCGCACTTTGCGATCAAACCTGATTACTGCTTGTTTTTCCTTCTTGGAGAATTCCTTCTCAACGGCTAACTTTCTGCCCCTGTTACAATCAAAGAAAATTTCGTCAGTTTAAAACGGTGGTTAGTTGATGGCTTTCTTGCTGAAAAATCCTTCCACTGGCTTGCTTTGTGTTAACTGCCTTCCACGCACTGTCCCTGAACCGCTTGACTTCCTGACCAACTTTTAGATTTCCCAACATCCGGCGACCTAAATGTTTTACACCCACGCTGTTATTTCATTTCCTGACCTTTTGTTTAAGCTTTTGCCTTTCCCACGACATTCCCCAATCATTTCACCGATGAAACCTCCGTTAATTCCCTGTATTCCACTTGACATCAAGTTATTTTGACATGCTCTGACCACGTTGTGCTTTACAATTCTAGAAACCGGTAGTGAGCTTTGAAGTCCTTTCTGCTTGCATTGACCAAAACTAGTACTGAAACATCTCAGCTAGAATGAACCCTCAAAAGAAAATGAAATGCGATGGTTTTTTTTAGTCAAGGATAAGAAGAATCCAAAACCAAATGGCTGTTTTAAAAAGAGAAGGAAAAGACACTTATCTGATCGAGACGGCTGGTACCAATGGTTATGACATGCATTTTGGATTGATCGGCCCAATCTTTCCGAATAACCAACTTTCAATTGCCATACTTTATTGCCCAGAACTTCCATCAATGGTTTGAATTACCCAGACCTTAACCTTGTTTTCTTGCAGTACCACGCAACGGTTTCCATCAACGGACCTTTCTCAGTTTGCCATCCCTCAACTCACTTTCGCCTTGAGGTGCCCGTGAAGGTTTTCACCAGTAAGACTCTTTCATCTTATTTTCTCTCAGATCCCGTCGCCTTACGGTGCCCGTAAAGGTTTTCACCAATAAGACTCTCTCATTTTTACTTTTGTTCTTTCTTGTTTGAACCAGAGTGTTGCCACTGATACGAATTACCGCTCCCTGTTCGACCTGGCATTTCTTAGAAATTGATCAAAAGGTCTTTCTTTGGATTGTAATGTAGGCTTTTGGATTGGGTTAGAAAGAAAGGTATAAAAGGCTCAAAACAATTCGAATGGGTTTAAATTACAACTTTCGGAATCCAATTTTTCACAAAAATCACAACTTCTGCCCCAGTTTCTTGCTTGGGGATTTTTGGATTTCTATTTTGGTATGACTAAACCTCGGAGTAAGGCTGCCTACGTACTCTTTCGGGATCAAGTCAAACGTAGTTCACTGTATTATAATTAACTTTGTTGTTGTGTTTTTCTTTCTTTCCTTTTCTTTCTCTTTCTTTTTCTTTTCCCTTTCTTTCTTTTCCTTTTCCTTTGTTTTTCTCTTCTTTCTTTTCTTTTGCTTTTCTTTCTTTTCCTTTTCTTCTTCTTCCTTTTCTTTTCTTTTCTTTCTTTTATTTTGTTTTGTTTTTTTCTTCTTTCTTTCCTTTTGTTTTTCTCTTCTTTCTTTTATGTTCGGCACCTGTGTTCCCTGATCGTGCCGGTGATTCCGAAAGAGGGGTATGAAAGGAAATAGACACGGCTCAAGAGGGGTGACAATGGAAAAAAAAGTGTTTGGATAGTAGAACAAAACGCCTTCCTCATTTCAATCTTTAAGATATGCCAACTACAAACAGATACATTCAGAAAATAAAGAAATCATACATAATATCTTTTGACCGCATCGGAATTGATGGCCATTTCTATACATTTTCCTTCCACATCTGTCAAATACAATGCTCCGTTAGACAACACTCTGGTTATTACAAATGGTCCTTGCCAGTTTGGGGCAAACTTTCCTTTTGCTTCAGCCCAATGAGGCAAAATCCGCCTCAGTACTAATTGTCTGACTTCGAATTTCCTTGGACGTACTTTATTGTTGTATGCTCTTGCCATTCTTCGTTGGTACAGTTGGCCATGACACACTGATGCCAATCTCTTCTCGTCAATCAAACTCAACTGCTCAAGACGGCTTTTCACCCATTCATCATCATCGATCTCAGCCTCTGCAACGATTCGCAGAGACGGGATTTCCACCTCTGCGGGTATTACTACCTCGGTGCCATATACCAATGAATAAGGGGTTGCCCCCACCGAGGTACGAACGGTGGTGCAATATCCTAACAATGCAAAAGGTGATTTCTCATGCCACTGTCTAGATCCTTCAACCATCTTTCGGAGTATTTTCTTTATATTCTTATTGGCTGCTTCAACCGCACCATTTGCCTTGGGACGGTATGGAGTAGAATGCCTATGTGTAATCTTAAACTGCTCACATGTCTCCTTCATAAAATGACTATTAAGATTAGCCCCATTATCTGTGATGATTACCTTTGGAATCCCAAACCGACAGATGATATTTGAATGCACGAAGTCGGCTACAACTTTCTTAGTCACAGACTTGAACGTCTTAGCTTCCACCCATTTGGTAAAATAATCTAAATCTACCAAAATAAACCTGTGCCCATTTGATGCTGCTGGATCAATTGGCCCAATAACATCCATGCCCCACGCAACAAAAGGCCATGGTGCGGACATCGTATGTAATTCTGATGAGGGAGAATGAATCAAATCTCCATGTACTTGGCATTGATGACACTTACGCACAAAACCAATACAATCCCGCTCCATCGTGAGCCAATAATAACCCGCTCGGAGAATCTTTTTTGCTAGAACATACCCACTCATATGCGGTCCACAAACTCCGGAATGTACCTCAGTCATGATAGTTGTGGCCTGTCTTGCATCTATACATCTCAACAACCCGAGATCTGGAGTTCTTTTGTACAACACTCCTCCACTAAAGAAAAACACCGGTGGACTGTATCGGATATACTCCCGCTCTAATGTACTCTTTGATATCATGGAACTACGGCTCTCCATCGATTTCCTCTTCTATCACATTATAGTAAGCATGTTGATCATGGACCTGAATCTGCAATGGATCAACATAAGCCTTATCTGGATGGTGCAACATTGACGCCAAAGTAGCCAAAGCGTCAGCAACCTCATTATAATCCTTGGAATATGCCTGAATTCTATGGCCTGAAAACGCTGACAAAGATCATGCAGACACTGCCGATATGGTATAAGCTTCAAATCCCGTGTTTCCCATTCTCCTTGAATTTGGTGTACCAGTAGGTCCGAGTCACCCATGACCAAGACTTCCCATACACACATATCCACAGCTAATCTCAATCCCAATATACACGCCTCATATTCTGCCATGTTGTTTGTACAGTAGAAACGAAGCCGAGCTGTAACAGGGTAATGCTGACTTGTTTCCGAAATAAGTACCGCTCTTATTCCCGCGCCTTTCATATTTGTAGCCCCATCAAAGAAAAGTTTCCATCCCGACTTCTCAGCTTGTTCCAATTCATCAATGTGCATCACCTCCTCATCAGGGAAATAAGTTTTCAAAGGCTCATAATCTTCATCGACGGGGTTCTCAGCCAAATGATCGGCTAATGCCTGTGCTTTCATTGCAGTCCGTGTTACGTAGATAATGTCGAACTCTGTAAGCAAAATCTGCCACTTTGCAAGCCTCCCTGTAGGCATGGGTTTCTGAAAAATATACTTTAAAGGGTCCAAGCGAGATATAAGGTAAGTAGTGTAAGATGACAAATAATGTTTCAACTTCTGTGCCACCCAAGTTAGGGCGCAACATGTCCTTTCCAGATGAGTATACTTAACCTCGTAAGATGTGAACTTCTTGCTGAGATAGTAGATAGTCTGCTCCTTTCTGCCTGTAACATCATGCTGCCCCAGTACACAGCCGAATGAATTGTCCACAACTGTCAGATATAGAATCAAAGGCCTCCCTGGTTCTGGCGGGACCAACACGGGTGGATTTGACAAATACCCCTTTATCTTATCAAAAGCCTCCTGACATTCATCAGTCCATTTGACCGCGGCATCCTTCTTTAACAACTTGAAAATTGGTTCACAAGTTGCCATGAGCTGAGCAATGAACCTGCTGATATAGTTCAATCTTCCTAACAAACTCATCACCTCGGTTTTGTTTCTTGGAGGTGGCAACTCCTAAATGGCTTTGATCTTCGACGGGTCTAATTCAATACCCCGCCGGCTGACTATAAACCCCAACAACTTCCCAGATGGCACCCCAAAAGCACACTTTGCAGGATTGAGCTTAAGATTGTACCTGCGAAGCCTTTGAAAGAACTTTCTCAAATCTCTGACATGGTCGGATTGCTGTCTAGACTTCACGATCACATCATCCACGTATACCTCGATTTCCTTATGTATCATATCATGGAAGATGGTTGTCATGGCCCTCATATAAGTTGCCCCAGCATTTTTCAAACCAAACAGCATGACCCGATAATAATATGTTCCCCACGGCGTGATGAATGCTGTCTTTTCTGCATCTCCATCGTCCATTAGAATCTGATGATAGCCCGTGTAACAATCCACAAAAGAGCCAATATCATGTTTGGCACAATTGTCAATCAGTATATGGATGTTGGGCAGTGGGAAATTATCTTTTGGACTTGCCTTGTTAAGGTCTCGATAATCGACGCACACCTTGGTCTTGCCATCTTTCTTCGGCACAGGCACGACATTAGCTAACCAAGTGGGGTATCGTGTAACCTAAATGACCTTTGCCTCAAACTGCTTGGTAATCTCCTCTTTGATCTTCACACTTATGTCCGTTTTGAACTTTCTCAACTTCTGCTTGACAGGGAGGAGTGCCGGATCAGTGGGTAATTTATGAACCACCAAATCGGTGCTTAGACCTGGCATATCATCATATGACCATGCAAAAACATCTTTGTACTCATGCAATACTTTAATTATCTCCTCCTTGAGTTGTGGATCCAGATGAACACTTACTTTAGTTTCCCGCACATTGCCTTAGTCCCCTAGATTAACTGCTTCTGTGTCATTTAGGTTAGGTTTGGGTTTTTCTTCAAAATGACTTAATTCTTTACTAATTTCCTCATAAGCTTCATCGTTGTTACAATCCACCCCATCATCACACTCAATTTCTTGTATTATTACTTCCGAGCTAGATTGGCTTTTAAAACTGGGTCGAAGATTCCTCATGCATGTCATATCATTGATATCAGCATAAAAAGAACTGTACAAAAAGAAAAGAAAAGAAAATGGAAAGAGAATTAGGGACGAAGAAAATTGCATTTCATTAAATGTAAAGATAACAAGGTTTTAACTCATCCAAACGGACGGAACATAGCAACTGGATTACAAACCCGGGAATAATCCAGGTGACAAAAGGAAAACAAAACCCACTACCATGACTCCCTCCGAATTGGAAGAGGAGTAGCTTCCCAATTGTTGATGTTGGCATGTGGTCCGATGTACTGTATATCTGCTCCGCTTGACCCTTCCCCGGCCTCAACCATGTTTACTTCAGCAAATACTCTCTTGAACACCTTATCCAAATTCCCCTCTGCCCCAATCAATGAACCTGACATCTTTTCCAATGACTGTTTCTTGATACCTGGCCTGACGAAGGACCTGGACAAACGTGGAATAGGTTTAGGAAGAACCCAAGCTTTCTTTTTCAATTTACGAGCCCTTCTGACATCTACTGCTGTTGGTTTGAACTCTAATCCGAAGGTGTCCAAATTTTTGGGCAAGGACACAGGTTGAATAATGCCCTGAAGTTCAGCCCCCAGACATTTCCCTGGCACGAACCCGTTATTCAGCATTTCTGATACTACCATGACGGTCGCAGCTGCCACCCTGGGACATGACATACTTTTACCCTCGGGCACCCTGCTTACCGGGACCGTGTCGAAGTCCTGATAAAACCATGGTCCCTTATCATCTTCAGTTTCTATAAAGGGCACAATGACATCATTCATGGCGCATGTGGGATCTTCCCCATGTAACACAATTTCTTGTTCGTCCCACTCGAATTTGACCATTTGGTGCAGCGTGGAAGGCACGGCTTTCGCCGCGTGAATCCATGGTCGACCCAACAAAATATTATAGGATACTGCAACATCCAACACCTGAAATTCCATAGTGAACTCGACTGGGCCAGTAGTCAATTCGAGTACAATATCCCCTACTGTGTTTGTTCCCCCTCCGTCGAACCCTCGAACACAAATGCTATTTTTGCGGATTCTATCCTCATCGATCTTCAACTTGTTCAATGTGGACAACGTGCAAATATTAGCACTCGACCCGTTATCGATCAGTGCCCGAGTAACCATTGAACCTTCACACTTGACCGCCAAATAGAGAGCTTTGTTGTGTTCTATGCCTTCCACAGGCAATTCATCATCAGAAAATGCTACCCTGTTCACTTCAAAGATCTTGTTGGCAATTATCTCCAGATGGTTCACTGAAATTTTTTCGGGCACATGAGCCTCATTCAATATCTTCATCAAAGCTCGGCAATGCTCGTCAGAATGAATCAATAACGACAACAACAAAATTTGGGCCGGTATTTTTCTCAGTTGTTCAACAATGGAATAATCTTGTACTTTCATCTTTTTCAGAAACTCTTCTGCCTCTTCTTCCGTCACAACTTCTTTGACTGGCGCTGGATTGTCTTTAGCGCCCTTAGCCTTTCTCAATTCTTCAGGAGCGAAACAACGTCCTGACCGGGTTAGTCCTTGTGCTTCACAACTCTCTTCCTCAATTTCCTTTCCTTTGTATGTCACCACTACCTTGTCATATTTCCACGGTATGACTTTGCTATCAACCATGGGTAACTGGACTACTGGTTTTATGACAACCGGTTCTACGTAGGCTCCTTTCACAACCACCACGGGTGCAGATGATGACCCTGGTACCACTAACTTGACTGGCTGCGGCTTTTTTGCAGCCACAAATGGTCCCTTTCCCATTACCAACACTGGCTTGTCTTTTATTGCTTTTAACTGAACCACTGGCCTTGCACTCACTGTCTTTTCTTTGGCTTCCGTAGAACGAATCACCATAACCACCTGCGAAGGTTTTTTAGGCTCTGTCCCCTTATGTATCAGTTCAATCATGTTGGTCTCATAATGCGCTGGTAACGGATTTTGATTGATGTTCGGGGCCTCTGGAGCCTGTACTTCAATACGGCGATTATCAATGAGCTCTTGTATCGCGTTTTTCAACTTCCAACATTTTTCAGTATCATGCCCCGGCATCCCTGAGCAATACTCGCAGCTAACAGAATGGTCCAGGTTTCTGGGAAGGGGGTTTGGTGCTTTGGATTCAATCGGGGTCAACATTCCCAACTGTTTCAATCTATGGAAGAGAGCAGTGTAAGATTCTCCCAATGGAGTAAATGTTTTCCTGTTTGGGGCCTTCTCACTTCTAGAAGCTTGGTTTGGGCGGAAGCTGGTTCCTGGTCTGTTTGCCTTGGGAGGTGGATAGGTGTTTTGTGGGGGTGGATGTGTGTTTTGGGGATTCGGTGTACGCCATTGCGAATGCACCAGGGGCTGAGTGTAGGTCTGGGCGTGGTGGACAGAAAAGTGTGGTTCTGGTGGTGGGTAATAGTGTTGCGGTGGGCCATATTGGGTATATTGGTAGTTTGGGTGGTGGGGTCTGGGTTGGTTGTAGTAGAGTGGAGGGTTATTGGGCCTGGACCAAGCACTAGCTTCAACTGTAGCAACTTCTTCTTTCTTCTTCTTTCCAAGCACACCACCAGTACCGCTTTGGATGGCCTGGGTGGTTGCTTTCAACGCCGAGTAGCTCAAGATCTTGTTAGATTTCAATCCTTCTTCAATCATGGCTCCCATCTTTACCACCTCATTAAACGATTTTCCAACGGACGTCACCAGATGACCAAAATAGGTAGGTTCCAATATTTGCAAGAAGTAATCTACCATCTCGCTCTCCCTCATCGGAGGATCAACCCTCGCTGCTTGTTCCCTCCAGCGGAAACCAAACTCTCTAAAACTTTCCCTAGGCTTCTTTTCCAATTTTAACAATGACAAACGGTCGGGGACTATCTCAAGGTTATATTGAAAATGGCCAATGAATGCTTGTGCCAAATCATCCCATGTATACCATCGGCCAGGGTCCTGTCTCGTGTACCATTTTAGCGCTGACCCGCTCAAGCTTTGACCGAAATATGCTATCAACAATTCGTCCTTTCCCCCAACACCTCTCATTTTGCTACAAAAGCCACACAGATGGCTACTGGGTCACCGTGCCCCTCATACAAGTCAAACTTCGGCATTTTAAACCCCGCAGGCAGCTGAACATCAGGGAAAGGGCACAAATCTTTGTATGCGACGCTGACTTGGTTACCTAAACCATGCATGTTCCTGAAGGATTACTCCAGGCTTTTGACTTTACGAATCACTTCCTCCTGTTCTGTATTCTTAACCGGTTTCTCAACCTCTCTAGGGATTTCAAAGTGGGGAGAATAGGTATATGACTCAGGTGCTTTGAAAGTGGGTTCGGGAGGGTAATATTGGGTGTCGTGAGCTTGGAATAGCGGCTCTCTAGACGATCTATGTAGTGGGGCCAGGGGAGGTGCCACAAAGACGGGAACCATGGGTGGTGGAGGGTTCTGTTTAGGGGGTGGAGCTGGGGGAGCATATGAAGTGGTACCATAACCCTGGGCATGATAGGGGCAAGCTGAAGATGCGTGGGGAGTTGTGGGCTCCTGAGCTTGGGCCAAGGGTGGGATGTAAGATGGATTAGCGGGATATAGTGGTGTCGGATGTCCCTGAGACCATGCCCGATGCATTTCAGCCATTTGTGCTTTTAACTTCCTCATTTCTTCTTTCATAGCACCCACATCTGTTACCTCAACCTCATTTGAATGGTCTACGATGCTGATTTCCGAATCCTGCCCTGTCATTTTTACTTGATCCTTCGATCGGGTGTTGTATGGGTGAGTTTCCAGAATTGCCAATCAACTAACTACCTGCCTGGACTCACACATTAGACAACCACTTTGTTAGCGATTAAGTCTTAACAGATTTAACAACCGCACGTTGGCATGAATGCACTTATACAATTAATTATTTCTATTATGTGTTTGCTCGATTGCATGCGTCATCCCGGCACTTCGTTCCTTGTTTCTTTTTACCCTTCTTTCAAATTTCTTCACCTCATCCCTCTCTTGTGCTTTTCTTTCTCTTTTTGTTTTTTCGCTCTTTTCTTTCTTTCACTCTTTCTCGGTTTTCTTTCTATTCTCTTCTTTTCTTCTTTCTATTTTTCTTACGATTATGGTCGAATCCTATGGAGATTGCCTACGTATCGCGACCCCGCACGAATCAGACCAAGCGTAGTTTGTGAAAATAAATGAGAAAATAAAGGGTGGAAATAAAATTTTCAACTTTCAATACTAAAATAAACTATTGCAAACTCAACACCTTTTGGAATGAAACTAACGGACGCAAATTAAAACAAAATACAGACTCTAAGACTGCGAACATACTTGACTCGAAAAGATAACGGACATACGAAAGACTGACTCAAAATGGTAGAAAATTACAGACACGGACTATGCATATTCTAGTTCTTCAAACTTAGGTGTCTGCGGGGCGTCGTTCGGCCTCGCCGCGGGCCTAGGATCCAAATCCCTTTCAAGCTGCTCTAACTCATTCATGGTTCGCTTCACATAGATCATCACTGCTGAGACAAAAGTAGTATGAGTCATGTCTTCACAAACCCGACATCTCCTGAAAATGGCGTGAGCAATGGCTCTAATCCTGTCTTTTGTTTGCTTCTTTTCTATGAGCAAGCGTCTTATCTGATCGCTGCATGTCTTTAAAGCTCGAGAGTCCTGCAGGTGTTGGTCTTGCATCCGCTGCACTTCTATCTCCATTCGGGCCAACAAGTCGTAACAATGTCCACTTTCAATTTCAAAATTTCTAGCCTGCCTAACCACTTTACCCTCAAGGGCAACCACTTTTCTCTTTAAATTGGCAACAATTTTCTCATGGTCCCTTTTCAACTGATTCAAGTATTGGCGACGCTCCTCTGTTCTTGTAGCCCACTGTGCTTTAAGTTCTGCCATGACATTCTCAGATTTTTCTAATTCATCCCGCCATTCCCTGACTTTGTTTTCCAATCTTTTTATCAATTTCTCATCGGATCGGCTCCTCGGTTGCTTATCGATGGTTATCTTCAACTGCCGGATTTGGGCCCTAAGTGCTTCATTTTCTCGAGCCAGTCTATTCTTTTCACCTTGATCCGCGGCAACCTGTACACTGTTTTCGAATTTCAGACTCTCAACTTGCTGCTTTAGTTTACCAATCTCAACTCGATAGCCTTCTTCCTTTGCTAACCAGTCCCACTGCTCTTGGGACGACTTGGCGAAATCTTCGATATGAGGTCTTTTAGCCGGTCTTCCACATGTCACGTCACCTCTGAACCAA
The DNA here is from genome assembly GCF_000715075.1 of Nicotiana tabacum. Taxonomy (NCBI): domain Eukaryota; kingdom Viridiplantae; phylum Streptophyta; class Magnoliopsida; order Solanales; family Solanaceae; genus Nicotiana; species Nicotiana tabacum. The sequence goes on along the minus strand of NC_134087.1, from coordinate 180,968,860 downwards.
TCGTGATACCCTGGGCAACTTCCCCTTTGACCCTATCTGACACACAAGTGTTTGCCATCAGATGTTGACACTCACTCTAGATTTGGCGAACCTCTTCCTCGGGGAACCGACCGTCAGGAATAACTTCGACCACCTGGGTACTCAAATCTTCATCTCTCGGTACTACTTGATACCTCCCGAGTTGCCTCAGAACCCGATATGGTGCATAGGGCTGGATACTTTTGAGTCCCATCAGCAAAAAATGCGGTCGGGCTGCTGGCATATATATGACTTCTTCGACAGGCAACCATCCAAGCACCCACTGTATCTGGCTGGCATTGAGTTTCCGAAATAATAATGCCCAGGCCGTGACTCCTTCAGGTAGACTAGACCCTTTGATTCTTGTGTAAAATTCACCTATACAAGTTTTCTCAACCGAACCATAACTCAATAACTGAGAGCGAGGGCACAAATGCTCAGTCATCCACATTTGTAACAGCAGGTTACATCCCTCGAAAAATTTGCCCCCAGCTTTGCACGCAGTGAGAGCTCGGAAGATGTCAGCCACGATCATAGGTGCTAAAGTGCTTTTCCCTATGGTTTGCAAGGTACTGACGACCCCTGCTATCTTCAAATCGATATTACCATCTTTCCTTGGGAATATTATGAGGCCCAGAAAGGCTATCATAAAAGCCACCCGTCTGTGTTCCTCCCATTTTTGTCGGTTACTTCTACTGCATAGCTTAAAGGCTGGATTATTGAACCGGCCCACGTGGCCATATCTATCATACATGAAGCGGAAACTGCAGAAACCCTTTGCAAAATCTGGATGATGAACTATTCGGGGTATTTTCAAGGAATCCAAGAATCGGTGTATGGTAATGGCCCTAGGAGCAATCAAGTATTTGAACCTCAATGGAGCTTGATCACTTCCAATATACCCCACTATTTCTTCCAATGTTGGGGTGAGCTCAAAGTCTGAGAAATGAAATACATTATGTGCCGAATCCCAATGGGCAACCAATGCCCTGATAATATCCCCCCGAGGCTGAATGTTTAATAAATCCGGAAGGTCTTTCAAATATTTTTTTACTTCGTCTCGCCCTTTTTTGCCTAAATCATTCCACCATAATTGCAGCTCAAAAGGGATTTTGGTCATTATTGAAAAGGGCTCATTACCATCGTGCTCATCCTGCACATTTATTAAAGCGTTTAAGCAAAAAGAAAAACTTTTATTTAACTCAAAAAAAAATTATCTATATTATCGACTCAAAATTACCCCTATATTTTCAAATGAAGAACTTGACTTTCAAACATGGCCTTTCAGCAGATTGGGAACAAAGATTTTAAAGCTATTTATGACAAGACGGCTCTACTTAGCTTATTCACAATTCTTACTTCTCCTTTTTTATTTTAAGATTAAAAAAAATACCCAGTATTGCAACACGGCCTTTTAACGCCTCAAGGACGGAAACTTAAGGCTGTAAGGGTTAGAAAACACATGACCAAAGGTGGCTATCTATGCAAGGTCAGCCTTCCGGCGTTCCGTTTGGAAACATTGGTTAATTTTGCAAAGGGGAGGTTGGACCCAATGAGGATTGCCTACGTATCTCACACCCTGTAAGAATCAAACCGGCGTAGTTCGGGCAAATTAACCGAACTATTTGTGAAAACAAAACTCTTTTCTTTTCCATTTTCCATGGCATGACAAACTATTTTTCCTTTTCTATTTGAACACAAGACAAAATAACGACTCTTTTTTTTTCATTTTCAACAAACAACAATCAATCTATTTTTCCAAACTAAAAATAAAAGACATTTTTCTTTTCTTTTTCTTTTTCAACAAACAATAAAACGACCTATTTTCCAAACTAAAAATAAAAGACTCATTCCTATTTCTTTTTACCCAACAATAAAACAACCTATTTTTCCAAACTAAAACAAAGACTTTTTTTTTCCTTTTTGAGTAACACAAACTATTTAAAACTAAAATAATTTTCTCAAAATTTCGGCAGAGTTTCGGCAGTATTTGGCATTGGTTTTTTCTACAAAAAAGGCAATTAGCTCTCTACACTTTTATTTCTCTCTTTTTCTCTTTTCTCAATTTTTCGATATTCAAAAGCCGGTCAGCATGCAAGTCTGAGGCAAATAAATGCAGAAAACAAGTAGGATGTATCAGGATGATCTTTTTCATTTCAGGTTGCTAGTCCTAGACGGACCCAACCCCTGTGTTGAATCCCCTAAGTCAAATGCAACATGATGCAAATAATCGTTCCTACTAGGGATCCGGCATGAAGTCATGTTATTCTATGTTCAAAACCTGGGTCGGGGTTCTAGACTGTGTACCCGAGCGGACAACTCGAGTCGAGGAGGGGGCAACTTACCGGGAACCAAAAGGCCATCCGGCTTCGTAACTTGTCCGGCCTCTTTCTTATTTTAGGGTATGACACTAACAGAATAGGGAGTCTCAACCAGTAAGCACATCCCCGGGGGTGAAGAGAGAAAGGTGTCGGCACAGTTTATATACAGTTCAGATAATACCAAAGCGGTAACATTTAGCACATTCAGCATGAAACATGTAGGAAAATCAGATACAATTAAATACAATAATTTATCTAAGCTCGAATTCTGAACCCTGAACCAGAGATTCTGGGTTCGATCCCCAGCAGAGTCGCTAGAGCTGTCACACCTCCTTTTTACACCTACACCCGCAAGGGCGTAAAGGAGTTTTTCCCTTTAAAGGACAATCGGAACGGGATTTAATTATTAATTATTCAGAGTCTCCACTTGGGATATTAATGGTGTCCCAAGTCACCGGTTGAATCCCGAACCGAGGAAAAATATGACTCTGTTACAGTCTACAAACCAGAAATCCGAGTAAGGAATTCTGTTAATCCGGGAGAAGGTGTTAGGCATTCCCGGGTTCCGTGGTTCTAGCACGGTCGCTTAACTGTTGTATTTGATTTCATCTGATTTTAATACATGCTAGATTATGTGCCTTTTATTCGTAAACCGCTTTTATTGTTATTTATTTTAAAAGAATTGCAACGTCGTGAAAACGCGTTTCGATCCACGTCGCAATCAATGCACCCGTGGTTGTCAACACGTTTCGACTTCGTCGAGATTTAGATTTGGGTCGCATCAATGCGCACCCGAGTTTAAGAAGGTACTTTGATTAAAATCGTGCCTAAAGATTCTAACGTAATATTATTTTAGGGAAGACCGTGGAATTTGCTAAATGGCTATCTCAAATTCTAATCATTTTAATAACCAATTCTAAATGACTAATTAATTTAGAATTGAATTACACTGAAGTAAACTAAGAACCAAATTCAAAGAAAGATTAGGCTTGCCTCATGGCTTCGATGCGGTCCAAATGGCCCAACAAATATGAGTAAGATTCCAACTGCAACAATTGCTATAACACCAACGAGTCATCACATCGATAATGTATACCCTTATTTAGCTGATAGTCGTGAATTCCAAAATTACTAAATCGATTTGTTCTGCCAATTACCTATCAAGACCTGCTGCTTTCAATGAACTAAACCAATTATGAACGAGCTTTGTTTCATGATTTTTAACTGGTTTCAATACCAATCTACCAACAATAACTAATGTTTGCTTACCAAATGATTTCAGAATCTTTAATCAAAAGCAGACATTCTACTACACTATCATGACTAATGACAAAAGTACTAGTAACTAGGCTGAATGTCACCAGACTTGCTCCTGAATTCACATGTCATTTACATAGATCCAATTGCTACTGATGACTATTGAATTCACACAAACCTTTAAATTAGACCAGGCCTATGCTCGATCCTATTTCAAATGCCCAATTCAACAGTTCAACGTTATGCAACATTCAACATGTAATCAACCTTACTGAACAAGTTTAATTATACACCTAACTGCCAGTTATATAACAGGAAACTACACCATTAATATCAGTTAAAATACACACTGCTTTCAGTTGAATAACAGACCATTCGAACATTTCATTTCAACTTCAACGAGCATACATTAGTGAGGTTCAAAGAAATGTACCTGGAAATTGGAATGTAAATAGAGAAAAGGAAAGGAGTCAGCTACTTTGAACAGCAACAGCAACAAACTCAACAATATACACCACAGAACATGCCAGGAACTGCTTTGAAAACCAGAAATACAGGCAGACTCCACAGATCAATTCAACACACACTTCAAATGCACTCCTATCCCTCCCAGCTGAACCTAAACACCTCTGTAACACTGCTAAACCCAAAACCCAACTGAAATCCAGAACTAATAATGAAACTGTAAGATTGTTTTTGATTTCCTCATTTTTTGATGTTTTTATTTTTTTGAATACTGGAATGGAACTACTAACTGGAATTGAAAGCAGGGAGGAGAGCCTTTTGTGGGGATTTTCGAGCTTAGAGCTGAAGGAAGAAGAAGAACCCCCTTTCCCAAGGCATTTCATGCCCTTTTATAGGCAACCAAAAGAGAATAAATCGGATTCTGATTTTCTAATTAGTCCCTTCCCTATTTTCAGTTTAGTCCCCCTATTCTTGACTTGCTAAATAAGTAAGCACCCCTATTGTGCTGAAATGTGCACTAAAATCTTATTCTAGAAGGCTCTAGGGTGTTCCCCTACCCATACAATACCTATACTGCCCTTCCAAATACTTTAATATTACTATTCCTATCAGAATTACCCTTTTCTATACCCAGACTACCCCTGAAGGCTCCTCAAAGTTACTGAACCTACCCTCATCCTTAACAGCTATAACCAATCCCCTAAGTTAATCTAAAACTAACTGAAATTGATTAATTAGCACTCAGAAAACAACTAATCAAACTGACCAAACCCAATTGTTCAATTATACTAACTCAATCAAACTAAATAAAATTAAACTAAGCTTAAGCTAACATGATCAACATTAAATGAACTTAAACTAATTCTTAACCCATAAACTCACAATCATTCAAACAAATATCAACTCAGAACTAATCAGCAATTGGAAGAATTGTACTAATGCACAAAATAAATCACAAATTTAACAGAACACTTAATGAAACCAAAATTGTAACTAGAACTTCAACCATGCGAGTAAAAAGAAACAGGAAAAAAAACTCACAGAAGCACGAGGAACTCCGGCCGGTCGCTAACATCTGAATCCTTTCAGATTTTTGACGCGTAACATCCCTAACCATGTGTTCTTACAAGAGAACACATGGTTAAGGATACTACGGTTTGAAATCACAAAGATTTGGTTTAGGATTTTGGCCAGAAATTCTTAGATCTAAGATTCAAGCCGTTTCACAGAGATTTGAAGGAAAATAACCATGGATTAGTGTTGAGGGAAGACCGGGGATTATGTGGTGTGATTTTGGGCTAGTTTGGATGAGCTTGCCACTTGACCGGAAAACTTCAAACTAAGATTCGACGAGTTCCGGCAACATTCGAGGAAAACTAATAACGGGAGTGGAAAGAGGGATTCATGTGGGATCTATGGTGTTAATCTAGGGGTGAACGACGTAGGTTGCGTTCACCGCCGGCGATGGATTTAGGGGCGGCGCAGATTAGGGTTTGAGAGGAGAGGTGGGGTGAGGAAGACGAGGGTATGGGGTGGGCTTTCAGACTATTTTAAATTAGGAACCTCGTTATTTCCGGATCGTTGGATTGATGAGATCCAGCGGTCCTGATTCGGAGACCACGAAACGACGTCGTTTCGATTAGAAGGGGGAACGGATCGGGTTGCTGGTACTTGGGCTAGGTTTCTGTGTGATTGGGCGGGGGGAAGATGATATAGGTTTGGGCTGGGATTGGGATTGATTCTGGCCCAAATTTGGGTCTTCTAGTAAGACCAAATTTTTTACTTTTATTTTCTTCTTATTTTCTTTTCTTACTTTTACAATTTTTATACTTTTTTTCTAATTTTTATGGAGATGTAAAACTAACATGAAATCCTAGTTATTTCAAAACAAAGATTAATTAATTCCTAAAATTGTTTAAAAACTATTTCATGATAAATTCACAATTAAAATGCAAAAGTGAACTAATTTTGTGATTTTTCATGATTTGTTCTAAAACAAATTAACCCTTAATTGATACTAAAATCTAAACGCAAAAATGCATATTTTTGCACTTTATAGAATTAACATGCGCAAATAGAATGCAACAATTATCAGAAAATGACACCAAAATGCACAAAAATTGTAAAAATAAAGGAAAATTATTTTGTTTGGGATTTTGGGAATAATCATATTTAGGGCAAAATTCACGTGCTCACAGTGCATTTCAGTGTTATCGAGGTCCGTTTGGGATTCCAAGACTGAGAATAGCTCTGTACGTTAATTCTGGTATAGGGAGCGCGATCGGAAGTGAATTCGGAGGTCCGTAGGTCATTTTGGAGTCATTTGGCTAAAGATAGAAATTTGAAGGTTTTTAAGAAGTTTGACCGGAAGTGGATTCTTTGATATCGGGGTTGGAATCCGATTCCGGAAGTTGGGGTAGTTCCGTAATGTCAAATATAACTTGTGTGCAAAATTTGAGGTCAATCGGACGTGATTTGATAGGTTTCGGCATCGAATGTAGAAGTTTGGAATTCTAAAGTTCATTAAGCTTGAATTGGAGTCCGATTTATGGTTTTAGTGTTGTTTGATGTGATTTGAGACCTTGAATAGGTCCGCATTATGTTTTGGGACTTGTTGGTATGATTGGTTGGGGTCCCGGAGGCCTCGGGTGGATTCCGGATGGTTAACAGATCAAAATTTGAATTTGAAGAAGAATTGAAGTAGCTGGTATCTGGTGTAACTGCACCTGCGATGTTTTAGCCGCAGGTGCGGAGCCACAGAAGCGGCCCTGGTGTCGCAGAAGCGGAAATGGCTGCGCTTGGCTGGGGGCGCAGGTGCGACACAGCTTCCGCAGAAGCAAGACCGCAGAAGCGGTCCTGGCCCCGCAGAAGCGGTCGTGGGCAAGTTAGCTGAGACCGCACCTGCGATGGAGATTTCCGCAGGTGCGAGAAGTGGGTTGGGCGGTGTGTTCTTTTAAAAGCGAGGGTTTGGCTCATTTTTTCCATTTTTCCTTCATGGGAGCCGATTTTGGAGCAACTGGGGAGTGCCATTTTCATCGTCAAGCATGAGGTAAGTGGTTTCTACTAGTTTTGAGTAAATACTTGGATTATATACGGATTTGAGCATGAAAATTTGGTAGAAATTGTGGGTTTTTGGTAGGAGACCTAGAAATTTATATTTTGGATTTTTACCATGATTTTGGGCATGAAATTGAGAGTAAATTATATACTTGAGTTCGTGAGGTTATGGGTAAACCTTATCTTCGAAAAATTTCAAAATCCGAGAACGTGAGCATTTTTGTCAACCTTTCGATCGGGGTTAATAATTGTTATAAATTGGATTATAATGAGTAATTGAACATATATTAATGGGTTTACATAATTATTGTCTAGTTTTGGAGCGTCGTGCGTCAATTTGAGTCTTCGGAAGGAGTGGAATGCCGGTGATGGATCTTCAGAGCGAGGTGAGTCTTCTTTCTAACCTTGTAAGAGGGAAATGTCCCCATAGGTGAATTAATTGGATTTGTACTTATATTTATGGGGGCTACGTACGCACGAGGTGACGAGAGTCCATGCGTAGCTACTATTATGTTTAAGTCTGGGTAGTCTAGGACCCAAAAACATGCTATACTTGGAATATTTGTGATCTTATTGACAGTTTGAATTGCTTAAATCACATCGAATTAGTAAATGAATTTCTAAAAAGATTAAACCTCATTTTCTTGGATTGTTAAAAAGAGAATTGGCTTTTCTTTGGATAATTGTTCCCTGATGACTTCTTGATTGACTGTCTATGTGTGTTTATTTTAGAACGGACCGAACTCCTCGGCAGATTAAATAGATACATCTATGGTTCGCACCATTCGACCTTTTGGCAGTGCACAGTTTAAATATCTATTGGATTGGGCCGTACGACCTCGACATGTTTTGTGCATGCTTGTAATGCTTGCTTGAGATTTATAAAATGATAATGTCTCCCTGGTCTGAGATAAATTGATAAATAATAAATTATGAATTTGGAGACTTCTTAATATAAAAAGGAATGTATACTTGTTTCTTGACTTACTTGAATTTACTGTCTTTTTTAATAAATCCATGATTATTCACGTTATTAATATATAACTATTGGACCACTAGTAAGTATTGAAGTCGACCTCGCGTCTCTACTTCTTCGAGATTAGATGGGATACTCACTGGGTACACGTTGTTTTCGTACTCATACTACACTTGCTGTGTATTTTTGTTGCACAGGTTCATGTGTGGCTAGTGGCTTAGTGGCATAGTGATATGGTTGATACGGAGAATTAGGTGAGCTGCAATTATCGAGATGACCCGCAGCCAGCACAGTCTCCTTCAAAGTATTGTACTGTATTTTCATTTCTGTGTACTTTGTATTCCTGACAGTTACTGTATTTTATTGAAAGAATTACAAAAAAATACATATGACTTCACACCATAACAAAAAATGGCCCATGTTTTTAAGTTTTATCCAACCTAGCCCATATTGCACATATTTTGAAAGCACTAGCAAATTCAAGACTTGTGTTCTTACAACCATTGCTTCTAAAGCTATGAAGTTAAATATGTGTTCTCACAACCATTGTTTTCACTCTCTCTTCTTCTCACATCTTCTACATATGCTTCAAAGGGCTGTCCTCCATTGCTGTTTCTTACCCTGTATCACCTGGTTGCAATGTAAGAAAAATAAAGAGTAGAAGTCCACCATTGAAGGCCATTCAAAGCTTTGCTTTTGAAAATATGATTTTTTGAGTTTGTTAGTTGTTTGGATTGGGTGTTGTTCCAATCGATTGAAAATATCAAAAGGAGTTCAAAATTTAAATTTGAAGTGATTTGGAATAAATTTGAGCAAGATTTGAGTTGAATTTTAGAAAAGACGCAAGGAAGAAGTCGAAGTCAGTTTTTTGTATAATTATGCATAATCTTGTATAATAGTGTATATGAGTGTATAAACACATCTTATACACTATTATACACTTTTATACACCTTTATACAAGCGTCTGTAGACGAACTTCTTTCACAATTTTCAATTGCATTTCTTGTTCAAAACCTGTCCAAACCTCCATTAAATGACTTCAAATTTTATATACAGTCTCCTTATACTATTTCTAATAAGTCTAGATAACACACACTCCAAATTTCTCACAAAATCAAATTCAAAATTTAAACCCGCATGTTTAATATTGTTAAAATTTAATTTTCACCATCCAAATGGATTTGGTTTGTTGAACTAATATTTGAGTCACAGTTATTGATTCGAAAATTAACTTAAAAGCTTGAGCAATCTTTTTTAAAAATTAAATAGTAATTTGTAGAACCTATTAGAGTTGGATGTTGAACTTAGCCTATAATTTTTGGGCTAGTTGGTTGTAAATTGAAATATGGGCTATAAAATTGAAAAATAGGGAGCTCAGTTGTTCTTATGTGAAATTTTCCCTATTTTATTTCATTCCCTAGTAAATGCTCATGCACTTGTGACATCGGGTTCTGGGATGATTATGGGGTATCTTATATTAACTTCTTAACATTCATATTCGATTTGAAACGATTATCTTTTACTAGTAAAATTGAAGGAAAATCATAGTTTTCAAAATTATTAAAACGAGAATTTAATTAAGTATTTTGGTTGGCTTGCTTGACAGCGGTGTCCGGTTCCATCACGACCCTTAGTGGATTTTGGGTCATGACATTCGTGATGTTTCCTATATGGTTGGAGAGCGGGTTCTGCTTCGGGTCTTGCAAATCGGTATGTAGACGTCTGTACTTATCTTCGAGAGGCTACAGGGCTGTTAGGAGCACTTCCCTTCTTGATTCCTCGTCGTGCGATTTGATTCCTTTGAGGCTTATGCCCTTGTTTCCTTCCTACTCAATCTTATGTAATGCAAAGCGCTTATTATAAATCGAGAATTGAATAATTTCAATGGTACTGCAAATGTGGTATGGGATGTTCCTCCTTACGTAGTTGTTTGGGCCATTGTTGTCGTCTTGCAGAAGGATATTCTATTATTTCAGCTCAGTAGCTGTACTTATGAGAGCTTTGAGGCTATGTGCAGGTTGCTATGATGCTCATGAACGGTTATCGTGCAGTATTGACATGTTGGTAAGGTGCTTGCCTATGTGTTGGGGCAGCGAATGACTTGAAAGGAGGTCTACTCAATGCATGATTCAGAGATTCATTATTCCATTTCCGGGAGAGAAATAGCAATTGACCGATGAACATCCAGATTTGGATTGATGGAGTAGCGAGACTTTAGTGTTTTCAAGTGTGGTGGAATTTTCATCTGCGGCATGGTATCGTCGCCCTCGATTGGATGTGTTAAGTTTGCCAGTGTTATGATCTTTTACGATTCGCCTTTGGGGTAGGTTATTGTGAAATAGTATTGGGGAAGCGACTGTCAGAGATCGCGGTGTGCGGTGATTCAGGATTTAATCGGTGTTTCTAATGTTTACAGATCGAGAAAGACGATCTTCGAAAAGTTAAAGTTAGTGACAATCTATTGGTTCAAATGTTTCAGAGATAGAGATTGAATTAAAGCAACAATTGAGCGGCAAAGGATGAGGAAGGATATATGGGAAGTGTCAGGCAGTGGTTAAAATTCTAGAAGGCCAGGTATAAGAAGCGAGGGTCGAGTAGCTGATTAAAAGAGTGAGTTTCGCCAAAATGGGAGAGTGGTGGAGTTGCATATGGGTTTTGTGGTAGGATGACTACGCACCTTTGAGGAAAGTTCTGTCACGACCCAAACCGATGGGCCACGGTGGGCACCCGGTACCTTACTCAACCGAGTACCAACATAATGTATCTTTTCATGTCATACTATCATAAATAACTGAGCCGGAGAGGCTACCGTGAAATAAGTAAAATACAACAGGTAAGGCCAACTTATACATAAGACATATGGGCTTCTAAGACCAAAATAACCACTTGAACACTGAACATAGTTCGGCAAGGCCATACAATCTTTTACGTACATGACATCTATCTACAAGTCTCAAAGAATACATAATTTTCATAAAGGTCGGGATAAAGTTCCGCCATACCAAACAATAAACATCTAACTCATACTAACCAAACAAGCAACTCCGAAGCAAATGGAGTGCACCAACATCTTCCGCAGAGCTGATAGCCTACTTGGACTCTTGACCTGTCTATCGGGACCTGCGGGCATGGAACACAATGTCCCCAGGCAAAAGGGATGTCAGTATGAATAATGTACCGAGTATGTAAGGCATATAAATAAGTACATAACAGACATGGAAGAAATATAGAGTAATTGACTCAACCTGTAAGTTTGGAAAACTTTGTAAATCATAAAATACTTATTGTGTCATGCATATGCGTATGAATGTCATGTCGTGCATAGGTACATGTTTCATAGCAGCATCAGCCTCTGAGAGCATCCCATCATATTATCTCGGTCACTGTGGGCAAAATCATCAATGTATACCAGTTGATCAGGTGGTGGTGCGTATATAACGCCATAACCTTTCCCATATCGCATATATATATAATATAGGTGTATATAACTCCATCTACATATACATACATACATACATATATATATGCGTATATAACACCATCTGATCATGGGTCAATGTACATGAATGCAATGCATGAAAAGTACGTTAATAAAATCTTTCGGAATGTCATAAGACCATTTTTGCCTTTGAGTAATATCATAAAGTAAACTCTTTTCAACTTTCGTATTTTTCTGAGACCCATGAACAGATGATAAAATATTATGACATATGGAAATTCAAGAACATAGATATCTCTAATACTTCAATGAATAGAGTCATTTATAGAATTTTTGCATTTGCTCGTTTGTGTCGTATAGATCATGCCAAAAAGAAAGAAGGGATAGCCTTAACATACCTGGAGTAGGGAAAAAATCCGTATGATATTCTTGAGAAATATTACGCCGTGAATATTACAAAGAAACTCCAAATTGGTTATTGATTTCTTTGCTACTCACTCATTTGTGAAATATAGCTCATCTTCAAGACTTGTGTATTATGATATGGAGATATGGCGGAACTAATTTACTTTTTTAAGAATTATAGATCATTGTCCAGGAAATATATCATCTACATAAAGATGATTTATATTGAAAATCTTCCAAATGAAGTATTGTGTGACTAAGGCATTAATTTGACACCTAATCAAAACTGACCATGAGTCATGTGGTTAAAGAGTGGCTTGCTGCCACGTTACCCTTCCATCTTTATCCAAAGGTTTTAAATTTATATAATGAGGCAATATCCCTCTACCCGATAATTAATCAATTACCCGCATAATTAAGAATTGTCTCGAATTACTTAAAATTCTATTTATTTTTAATATACTATATATATCCCACTATCATGGTCATATGGTACCTTGTATGGTACTAGACCGTAAATATCGGGTATTAACGCTCGACCCGTATTTTATCCCCAAATGCCAAACTTGGACAAAAATTCATCTTCTTTGACTTGCTTCCCCTTTCATCTTCACGAATTTACTCATCACTTGTGAAATAGCATCATCCTTATAATCTCTAAATAATCTTTTATTTGGACTGGTGTCAATTACCTTACGGCGAATTCAATGTACAATACTACAGGGTGCAACATCGTCGTAACTTAATATTGCGAAGCGTAACATTAATGTAATGTAATACTGCAGGGTGCAACATTTATCGTAAATAAATACTGCGAAGCGTAACATCATCGTAATGTAATATTGCAAGGCGTAACATCATCGTAATATAATACTGCAGGACGTAACATTGTCGTAATATTGCAGGGTGTAACAGTGTATTCCCCCCTTTGGATTCGTCCTCGAATGTTGACTGATGCTCATATCATTTTCATAAATTATAGCTCTTGTGAATATCTTAATACTCTCCTTGCCATTTAGACAGTTTCTCTGTGATTAAATCCAAAGTTTAGTGTATTCCTCCCCTTTAGTCTTTTTACTTATATCATGACTTTTGGTCTAAATCTTTCTAATCTCTCAACTGCTGCTACCTCCTGTCATGCAGCCTGTATGACCCTGGCTTTGTAAGTGCGCTTATGCTATTAATCTTTCCTTTTTCCTTTTAGATTTTAGTCAATCTCTAGGCCTTACTTTGTAAACATATACAAGGCTTAATGGGATGCCTCTATGGGCATCTATAGGTGTATTGCAGTTCTTCGTTTGGTACTTTGTAGAACTTGCAAATATGGCCATTCGTATGACTTTACTGCATCTACATGGGTTATACTATACCACAATTTTTACTTCAATTTATCGTTACTAAGGTATGCTTACCAAACTCCTAGTTACTTTTGTTGCCTATCCTTTAGGTATAAATCTCAGTTCTTTAATGCTCCTTCATTACCGTTCGTCTTAAGAATCATGGCATAATCTCATGTCATACTTTGTAACTTGTATCTGTCCATTATTGATTCACTTCAATGTTGATCTACAATCCTCCACTTGAAGGCTTGAAACTTCTTATATAATACATTGCCGCTAGGGCTTACGTTGCATTGAGGAATATTTGAAGTGATTTCCATAATCGTATTTCATAGTGTCTCAATGTGATTCACCTTATGGGGGTATCCTAATCTCGTGCCGTCAGTGAAATCTTTTCTCCTTCTTTTTTTTTAAATCATTATTCAAACGAAGCCCCAAACATCATCCTTTATCTGTCACAATTACACCCTCATTTTATTACCAGGTCAGCATTTCATTCTTTCTAAATGCTATTAATCTTAGACTCCTTTGAGTTCATTCAGGCTATACTGAACTTTCAATGACTTAGAGAAACCATTATCTCTCTTGTTTTCATGGACTTAATCCTGAAGACTTATCCATTCTTATCACCTTTTCACTTGCCTTTCCTTATCCTTACTCATGTTTTCTTAAAACTTTGTTGCTCTACCATACTTTCGCTTGCGACCTATATATATCCATTTATACTACTCGCAACTTTTCTTCAACTTGCTTGCACCATAGATTTTCTTATGTTATTCTGGAATGTCAAGCGAGACATCACGTCGTCTTTAAATCTTCTCTACTCTCATAACTAGATTTCTCAGTACTTAGAAACCATAGGCTGGAAGACATGCTACTGACGATGCCGCTATCATTCCTGGTTATTGAGTCTCAGCGCTTCTGGCCTTCTATATGAAGTATGGACTATTCACAACTTTCTGCATTTGTGTATCTCGTATGTTGTTCACCTTTACCTTACTTACCTTAAAATCTTGCATCACATCTTCTATCTCTTTCATAACCTCCCCTCCACATAGGTATGATTTGTACCATAACTTGAAGCTCTATTATAATACTACAATCCGGTGGGAGCTTCATATTGACTTCTTATGAGGCTGTTACCTTTTTTTTAAACCGGCTTTATCATAGAGTCATTATAGACTATGGTTGTTGTACTATCTCTCTCGTGCCTCTGATTTTAATGGAGATCCTGCAATGTTCTCGGTCACGATGTTTCTATTTTTCTGGGTTCGATAATCAAACTTCTAATTTACTTGGGAGGTGTAACTCTTTAGTTTCCTCCTTCTTCTGATTGGCCTTTATGTCGGCTTATATTATCTCCCGCTCTGGGGTTCATGGTATTGGTTGTTCTGTTTAGCCGTTCATGGGCACTGAGGAATATGCATGATATGATCCTTTAACAGGTTAATCCTTCATTTATGACCTAGGATCATTTATTTCTTTTAACGTATACCGGAATCTTCTACGGCTGCATATGCTGCATATATAATACTCGGAACCCTTAAGTGCATTCATAACGTAACCAACTCTGGATCATTGATCGAATAATTTCTTTCGTTCCATCTTAGCTTTCTTTCAAGGTAAGCTATTACTTTTCCTGGTCTTTCTGCTCCCTTGTTGCGTCCATACTTAGCTTATCTTAGTGCCCACAAATGCCAAAGTTTTCGTGCAACTCCTATGATCTCGAATATTACCTTTAATTTTACTTCCCGTTCATTAGTCATGGTAGGTGACACTTTCCTTTGGAGTGCTTATAATATTGTTGTGAGACTGTTGTTACACGACCATTTCCTCTTTAGGTCATTGTGCTTAAGTTGAAGCCTTCTTCCTTATTTCCTCAGCTAATCTTTCGTTGTAGTACTTATGGAGAACCCTAGACCCTCATAAAGCTGTGAGCTTATTACAGAACTTTTGATGTCCTTCCTTGCCTATAATTATTTGTAGTTGCTTACCTCTGTGCCCTTCTTGTAGGGTTTCTTCTGAACTGATATTTTGATTGCCTTCCCAGTGGCACTTTCTTTTATCCCCTTAACACTCATACGGTACCCTAACTACCCCGACTCCTATTTGAATATATCTCAAGTATTATAATGATATTACTGTGAGGCTGAATTCTCCATGCTGGGAATTACTACATTTATATTGCATGATCTGCTGATTTGTCTGTAACTTCTTGTCTAGTCATGACTAGGATCGTCCTGAATCAACAACTAACTATTCGTTGGCCCATTCTCATGTTAATATTCCACGAAATCTTTCTTGGGTTATTTCCTTGGTCTTAACTTACGTCTCGCACTAGATCCTTAGTTATCAATAACATCTCGGGCAGGAACCCTTACTTCTTCTCCTTGATGTTGCGTTTGCATAATGTTCTGGAATCGTAGCATATCTGTAGGATTTGAATAAGTGTAATCTCATCCCTTTCTCATTTTTTATCTCATTCTTCCTTTACCATTCCATTATTACTAGAACAACTTAATTCTAACTTAATGCCATATCACTCTATATTCCCCCCTTTAGGGGAGCACTAAGATTTAGCACTACGATGATCTACCTGTAGATGTTTTACCTCTTCAGCCTCGGTGTCTTCTTACATCATCGATGAACTTTACTCGCCTTGCGGTAATCCTTCTGTACCAAGAAAATGAAATTTCTTACTCGGGAGGGTGGCACTTACTGTAACTGGAACACATAGTCCCTTAAGCTTAACTTTGCTCACATTGCTTGCTTTAGGGAAGCGTCTACTTTAATGCCCATTCTCTGAATTTCTCCTGAATCTTCTTCTGTTGTCCATTCTACTATCGCCGGAACAAAATCTGAAATTCTCATGATGCCGACTATTATCAAATCACTCAGTCCCTAATTTACGTTTAGTTTATCTTGTTCACCAGTCCATACTGATTTCTATTATTCTGGGGTCTAACTTTTCCTTTTGGTAATCATGTTAGATTCACGAACTTATTTTTTTTTTTTGAAATGAGGATGTGACTTTATGGCCTATATTTTCTTGTTGTCTCAAGGCCTGTGACTTCTCGTCTTTTCCTTCACTTGATTATAGACTCTATAATACTGTCATTTTTTGATCTACTGTTGTCATCCATGTGTCACGTCTTACTCATAATGCTTCATTAACTCTTTTCTTATTTCCTACTAACATTCATGTCTATCACTTGATTCTGTAAACTTCAAGAAGCTATTCATTTGCTTTTATCTCCCCTTTGCTCCATCCATTGGCTCTTCAGGTTGCCTAACATTGTCTCTCTACTAGGGACAAGAGTCATACTAAGATAATATTTATCCCTTCCAGGATTCAAGTGCCTACTTTTGTAGTACCCATATCCAGCTATACTATTTTAGAGCGCACCATATGGGTGTCTCGCAAAGAGATCTACTAGTACATTTGCAATATCCTTCGGAAATGTCAACTAACGCAAGCAATCCATTCATTAATTTGGATTACCCTAACCCCAGTCGGATCTTGATATCCTGTCCTTCTCTTAACTATACCTATTAGCCCCTACATGGCATAACTGAAATGGGTGTGACCAATTGTACATACCTTTGTTACTGTTGAATATAACTCAAAAAACTTATATTCCTCTTCCTGAATTATAAATACTGTTAACCTTCATTAACTGGGTGCCTCTTACCCTTCTTCATCTTGCTTCTTTTGTTTGCTGAAACTTGTATTTATCTTCTGAATCTCTCATTGTCTTTCACCATAAAGGTGGATAGGTATTCTTGTCTTAAGGCTTCTTATCAAGAAGCTTACACCTTTCAATACACCCATGATCTGCTAAAGACCTCACATTTACTTATTGTAGGCATCATACAAAAATCGAATTCTTCTGACTCAGCTCTTCCACAACTATCTCTCTTTCCAACCGTCTCTCCAGATGTAAGAATCGTCTCATTACGAATATAATAAAATTTTGGAATTTGAATTCTTATAAGTGAGCTCTACCATACGATCTAGAGTAAGAAGAAAGAGTGACAATCCTAAATGCCCTGTAGCCTCCTACTTATAAGTGTGGTGCACGACATACCCATAAACAAGCCTCTACTAGACACAACTTGCAGACTCCCTAGGACAGAACTGCTCTGATACTACTTTTGTCACGACCCAAACCGATGGGCCGCGATGGTCACCCGGTACCTTACTCAACCGAGTACCAACGTAACGTATCTTTTCATGTCATACTATCACAAATAACTGAGTCGGAGAGGCTATCATGAAATAGGTAGAATACAACAGGTAATGCCAACTTATACATAAGACATATGGGCCTCTAAGACCAAAATAACCACTTGAATACTGAACATAGGCCGTCAAGGCCATACAATCTTTTACGTACATGACATCTATCTACAAGCCTCTAAGAATACATAATTTTCATAAAGAGCGGGATAGAGTCCCGCCATACCAAACAATACACATCTAACTCATACTAACCAAACAAGCAACTCTGAAGCAAATGGAGTGCATCAACATCTTCCGTAGAGCTGATAGCCTACTTGGAGGACTCTCGACCTGTCTATCGGGACCTGCGGGCATGGAACGCAGCGTCCCAAGGCAAAAGGGACATCAATATGAATAATATACCAAGTATGTAAGGCATATAAATAAGTACATAACAGACATGGAAGAAATATAGAGTAATTGACTCAACCTGTAAGTTTGGAAAACTTTGTAAATCATAAAATACTTATAGTGTCATGCATATGCGTATAAATGTCATGTCGTGCATAGGTGCATGTTTCATAGCATCATCAGCCTATGAGGGCATTCCATCATATCATCTTGTCCACTGTGGGCAAAATCATCAAAATATACCAGCTGATCAGGTGGTGGTGTGTATACAACACCATAACCTTTCCCATATCCCATATACATATATATATATACATACATATATACGCGTATATAATGTCATCTGGTCATGGGTCAATTTACATGAATGCAATGCATGAAAAGTACGTTAATAAAATCTTTCGGAATGTCATAAGACCATTTTGCCTTTGAGTAATATCATAAAGTAAACTCTTTTCAACTTTCATATTTTTCTGAGACCCATGAACAGATGATAAAATATTATGACACATGGAAATTCAAGATCATAGATATCTGTAATACTTCTATGAATAGAGTCATTTATGGAATTTGTGCAATTGCACGTTTCGTTTGTGTCGTATAGATCATGCCAAAAAGAAAGAAGGGATCGCCTTAACATACCTGGAGTAGGGGGAAAAATCTGTATGATATTCTTGAGAAATATTACGCCGTGAATATTACAAAGAAACTCCGAATTGGTTTTTGATCATTTCAAGTTGAAATATATAGTAGTAGAAATATAAACGACGTTATTCTTTCGTGATAACCTTATTGATTTCTTTGCTAGTCACTCATTTGTGAAATATAGTTCATCTTCAAGACTTGTGTATTATGATATGGAGATATGGCAGAACTAATTTGCTTTTTTAAGCATTGCAGATCATTGTCCAGGAAATATATCATCTATATAAAGATGATTTGTATTGAAAATCTTCCAAATGAAGTATTGTGTGACTAAGGCATTAATTTGACACCTAATCAAAATTGACCATGAGTCATGTGGTTAAAGAGTGGCTTGGTGCCACGTTACCCTTCCATCTTTATCCAAAGTTTTTCAATTTATTTAATTAGGTAATATACACCAGCGTATGTTAGCTAACGTGCGCTGAGAGCATGAGAGAGAAAACCTTGAAATCTCTGAATAAATGTTTTATCATGAGGACTGTTTAATATTTTTTTTTTCTTATATATTTTTGTCTTGAATCATCAATAAAGTAAATATGTAAAAGTTGAAAATTTAAGACAAATGAGAATGTTACTCCCCTAGTTTTGTATTTGCTCTGAAAACTATTTTGGGACTGGCTTGTCCTTCAATGGGACTGGCTTGTCCTTCAAAGGGACTGGTCTTAGCGGAATATACCCCTTTTTGGTGGTCTTAGCAAAATATTCCTGTTTTTTACTTGAACGTCATTGTTCAACAATTTTTAAAGTTTAAAATTCTTGTTTGGTGGTGAAAAATAAATGTTAATGATCAATTATTGTTAAAATAGTATGAATATTGATAATTTGTGCTTAAATATTTAGTTCAAACACAGATTTTGATAATATATTGTAAAAATCTCAAAACTCAAATGTTGGACCTTAGAAATTATTGAAGAGAATAAATTGAGTCTTTTTAATTTGGGTGTTATTTGGCTAAATTGATGATTGATGACTATTTGTGTTGGTATTTAGAAGCTTTATTTCAAATTTAAGATCATTGGAGCTGATTTGGGGTAGTTTGATCGAAATTAAAGTTGCAAATTCGAAAAATATTTTGTTAAAACAACCCAGAAAAAGTATGTCAATTGGGTAAGACTTCAATGAACAACTTAAAATATAGATACAATAAATATAGCATCAACTTTACCAACCTGGTAGAAACTTTTCTAAAAAGTAAAAGTATGAAAATTAGCTGGACTTCAATGAACAACTTAACAAATAGATAGAGTAATAATAGCATCAAATCTACCGATCCAGTAGAGAAATTCTAAAGAGCAAAAGTATGATAATCAGGTAGACTTTAATAAACAATTAGTAGAGGAGTCCCTGAAAAGTTGTGTGCGAGTATGACGGTAATTTTTTAAATATTGCAAATTTTTGGACATTCGCCTAAGACCCACTCCTTGGGCGGGTTCCTGTCAATCTCCCATTTTATTTGGGAAATTTAGTGTTGTGTAAGCACTCGGCTACTAATTGGCTAGAATTAACTTATCAATATTGTATTAAAAGGCGGGTAGTGAAGCATGAGGTTAAGACAAATAGTATATTGAGAAAATATCACTTAACACATTTAACACAAAATCTAAAGACAAATCTAATCTATGTATTTATATATGTATCTATACCAATATTTATATCATATATAGATACAATCATCAATTTTTCTTCTATGTTAACTAAAAATATGAAAGTAAAAAAACAATTAAAAGTCATAATAATAAAATAAAAAAAATATATAGAAAGATGTAGATTGCAATAAACAATGACTACTATACTTTCGGGCAACATAAAATATAAATAAAGTGAATAAATTTACTCAAGATATTACGTATTTGATGACTTTGAAAAGTGAAAAAAATTTCAAGTAGAATTTGTGTTTGCATAAAATTAAAAAAATTATCTATAAGGTAAAAAAATATTAAATAGTAATTAAAATACATATTTAATAACAATAACAATGAGGTTATATTAATTTTAACAAATCGGATAAATATATATTTTATACATAAATAAATATTTCTTAATATCTGAATTGAGTGTTGTTAGGTTAAGTTTCAAAGTATAAGATGATTTCTGAAAATGCGACCTAATTAGAAGAATAAAATATATTTGAATTTGATATGAGATTTGTTTTTCTGAAATATGATAAGAAAAAACTTATTTTGGAATATGAGAAATGGGTCAAAGTTGCTATTGAAATAATTTTTATTTGTTAGTTTTATTATATTAAAATAAACGTAGTAATATTAGATATTAAATTCAAACAAGCTACTAAAAAGCTATATGACAATGTAATAATATTAAGTATTGAATAATATAATAGCAAAATAAGAAACATATAGAGAGAAAGTTAAAAAAATTATCATAAAGAAAAATAAGTAAATTAAAAAATTAAATAATACTCAAAAATATTATTGATAGATTTAATGACGAAAGTGTTCTAAGTAAGAGGATAAAAGTATAAAAATATATTAAAATACAGGAATAAAATGCAAGTATTAAAATTAGGGGTTGGATTGTCACAGATATAAAAAAGAAAATAAGCTATCCACTATGAGATATGAGCAACAGTTTCATGTCATGATTCTTAATTATTTAATGATTATTTATAAATTTTATCCTGAAGGTTTAAGTTTTAAGGTAATTTGTATATAATTCAAATAACCCAAAGCATAATTTGATATTTGTGTCTGTGCATGCTTGAGAACTAATACTAGTTACAAATTAAAGAATTTTTTTTTTCAATTGTTATATTTTTCATACATTTAAAATTTAATTTTTATTCTCTAATTATGAACTAATTTATACGGTCCTTGAAGAAAGAGAAGTAAGCGTGTGTGTAGAACTTAATTTCCACGCAAGTTACTCCTAAACCATGTAGGAAAGATAGTTTCCAAATTTCGTATATTAATGTGCCTTCTATCTCTTTCGACTGCCAAACAAATTACTCTTTTCTCTTTCAATTTTTACATAACAGTTCATCACAGTGTTGTTATTAGGGTTAGCAAGAACTTCTTGCTGTTGAGAGAGTTAGCCATGGATATAGAAACAATTTTTCTGAACGTTTTTTCCATAAAGAAGAAGCCAGATATAATTCAGTTGATTAAAGCATCTATTCAAGTTGGTGCATTGAAGCACCCTACAAAGTTTAAGAAGCACAAAGATGAAATACAAATGATGTTGCTGAATCCGAGAAAATACAGTGTTGGTGATGCAGAAATCGATAGTGCAAGTGATATAGAAGAAGAAGTGGACAGTTGTCACAGCCCGGATTTCTCACCCTCGAAAATTGTGATGACGCCTACTAGTGAAAACTAGGCAAGCCAACCATTTACATTATTTACCTTTTTCCCATTTTAATCTTTTAACAATTAACAACCAACATTATGTAAACAACGGAATTTAATAAGCGGAAGAACAAAATATAAACATTTAAATATTACCAATACAATTCCTTAAACATAGGCTACCCAAAACTGGTGTCACAATTTCACAGACTGTTTAGGAATACTACAAATAAAGGTCTGAAAGATTAATACAATGTTGTCTCTGGAATACATGAAAGAAACAAAATGAAAAAGATAGAAAGAGATGCCAAGGCCTGCGGATTCGCCTGTTGGACTGAAGGCAGCAACCTCACAGTGGTCCAAAAGCTGCAGCACTGGGATCTGCATACAGTGCAGAGTGTAGTATCAGCACAACCGACCCCATGTGCTGGTAAGTGCCTAACCTAACCTCGACGAAGTAGTGACGAGGCTAAGACCAGACTACGAAATAAACCTGTGCAGTTAAATCATATACAGCGGAAAATAAAGGCAGAACTTCACAATTAAAGATGTTAAGGGGGAATCATGCTGCGGGGAACAACAAGTATCAATAGAAAACCAACAGTTAAATGTAGAGAAACCATAACTCAGTTATCAATAAAAATCAGGAAATCAAAGACAAGTGCATGACATCACCCTTCGTGCTTTAACACTCTCTCACAAATAACATGCATGACATCACCCTTCGTACCTTAACACTCTCTCACAAATATCATGCACGGCATCACCCTTCGTGCTTTACACACTTCCTCACCCAAGCAACAATCACAAAGCAATTTGGGCAAGGGAATCAATAACATCACAATAAAATCAAGTAACAACAGAAAATCAGTAAATAAACGTAAAGAACACCATAACTCAATTATCAATAAGAAATAGGAAAATCAAGGATAAGTGCACGGCATCACCCTTCGTGATTTTACTCTCGTCCTCACCATAAGAATCAATATAATCAGCACAGCATCACCCTTCGTGCTTTACCTCACATAATCATGGCACGGAATGATCCTTCGTGCATTATCACTCATATAAAGGTACGGAATGATACATCGTGCGGCACGACATCACCCTTCGTGCATTAACACTCTCTCACAAACATCATGCATGGCATCACCCTTCGTGCTTTAACACTCTTCCTTACCCAAATAACAATCACAAAGCAATAAGGGCAAGGGAATAATAGTACAACAATAATATCCCTGCAAGAAAAACAATATCAAAAGCAATAATATCCCGGCAAGGGAGATAACATTAAAAATAACAATATCCCGGCAAGGAAGACAATATCATAATCCTCTTCTCTTTTCACATTTACTTCACAACTCAATTCACAACGTGAACCAATTGTCATGTCCTTAGTTGTTAACTAAGTATACGTGCGGCACTTGACACCTCTCTCACGATCTTGCACAACTTGCTCACGTTCTTGCTATGTCAAGTCAGCCTTACTATACTCAAGATCGCTAAGAGAATGAAAGAAAGAACACAAGAGAATTGTTAAAGGAAGCTTTGTATTAGTAAGTATTAATTATTACACAAGTCCTTGATATTTACAAGATAAGGGCTTTTTCTAGAATTCTCTACAAGCCTAGAAGATTCCAAGGACTTTTCTAGCAAATCCATAAGGATCTAGGTTTTTCCTAAAGAAATGTCCATATCTCTCTAGAATCTTCTCACAAATGCTAGCCTTCTTCTTGTGTAAGCTTCCATATGGCATTAATATATGCCAAATGGAGCCTATGTGGCATGATGACATGGCGGGTCATCACACTCTCCCCCACCTAATATTGTGATGACCGCGGCGCAATGCTGCTACATAAACTCTCGGATCTTATCTTTGGATTGCCACAAGTCTTCATATCGTTCCCATGTGGCCTCATCCGATGATTTCCCTTTCCAATGGACGAGGAACGTAGCGGTGGCTTTTTGCCCTTGTTTTTGCCTGGCTTGGTAATCTATGATAGCCTCAATCTCCTGATCATGCGAGGCGGTGATAGTCATTGGCGCCCGACTTGATTGGCCCCTACTCGGATCATCCTTATCTTCATGATATGGCTTAAGCATGCTAGCATGGAAGACAGGGTAGATCTTAAGATACGATGGCATGTCAAGCTTGTATGAGATCTTGCCTACCTTGGTGACGATCTTAAATGGCCCCTCATACTTGCGAATCAGATTCTGATTCATGCCCCATAGTGCCTTGAACTGTCTTGGGTTAAACTTCACCATGACCATGTCCCCAACTCTATAGTATGTGGGACGCCGCTTACGGTTCGCAAACTTCTTCATCTTCTTATCTGCCTTATCCAAGTAGGACTTAGCAGTGTCGAGCTGCTCCTCCCATCATTTGGCCATATGATAAGCCCCCAAACTCTTTCCCTCAAACGCGGCTAGTAATGAATGTGGAGTTTCTGGTTGTTGGCTTGTGGCTAGCTCAAATGGTGTCCGCCCAGTGGACTCACTCCGCTGCAAGTTATAAGAGAATTGGGCAATGTCTAGGAGCTTTGCCCAATCTTTCTGATGCGTGCTTACATAATGCCTCAAGTAGCATTCTAGTAAGGCATTGACTCGTTCCGTTTGTCCATCCGTCTATGGGTGAAAACTAGTAGAAAAGTGCATTTCCGTGCCAAGTATGTCGAACAACTCTCTCCAAAAGTTCCTAGTGAAGCGGGGGTCTCGATCACTGATGATATGCCTTGGTAAGCCCCAATACTTTACCACATTCTTAAGAATAGCTTGGCGTCTTCCTTAGCTGTGCAACCCGGTGAGGCAGGCATGAAGGTGGCATATTTGGAAAATCTATCCACGACCACCATAATAGTATCATAACTGTCAGACTTCGGTAGGCAAGTGATAAAGTCCATAGTCACACTCTCCCATGGACGCTCTGCAATTGGTAGTATCTTCAAAAGTCCTCCGGGTTGTTGTTGTTCAACCTTGTCCTGTTGACAAACAAGACAAGTCTGCACATAGCACTCTATGTCATCTCGCAGGCGTGGCCAATAGTAGACTGACTCAACCAAGGCCCTGGTGCGACGTTGACCTGGATAACCAGCCCACATTGTGTCATGACTCTCCCTTATGATCCATCGTCTAATGTCTCCAAACTTAGGAACGTAGACCTGCCGACCTGTGGTAAGTAGTAGGCTGTCTTCTATCCAAAACCGTCTCGTCTTGCCTTTGTTAGCTAACTCGATAAGCTGTCTGGCTGTTGGATCATACTGCATGCCTTCTTTTATAGCCTCCCGAATGTCCCATCTCGCTGAAGTGATTGCAGAAAACTCGGCTTTTTGGCTCAAGGCATCGGGTACAACATTACCTTTTCCCGGCTTATACTCCAGCGCATAATCAAACTCGGCTAAGAAATCCTGCCACCTAGCCTACTTTAGTGTGAGCTTCTTCTGTGTCTGAAAGTAGCTAGTAGCCACATTATCAGTCTTGAACACGAACCTCGACCCAAGCAGATAATGTCTCCATGTACGAAGGCAATGCACAATGGCAGTCATTTCCTTCTCTTGTACCATGTAACGCCGCTCCATCTCATTTAACTTGCGGCTATCAAATGCTATGGGATGCTTATCCTGCATCAGGACACCCCCAATGGCGAAGTATGAGGCATCTGTATGCACCTCAAATGTCTTGGCAAAGTCAGGTAATGCCAAGACTGGCTCCTCTGTTACAGCTGCCTTAAGGCATTCAAACGCCTTTTGACAATGCTCCGTCCAAACCCATGGCTTGTTCTTCTTTAGCAACTCAGTCAATGGTGCAGCCTTTGCTGAGTATCCACTGATGAACCGATGATAGTAGTTAACAAGGCCAAGGAAGGATCTCAACTCAGTTACCTTTATGGATGCTTCCCACTCCTGGATACCATGTACCTTAGCCTCGTCCATATGTAGCTCGCCATTACTAATGACATGGCCCAAGAAGTGCACCTTTGATTGTGCAAACTCACACTTCTCTCTCTTGATGTATAACTCGTTCTCCCTCAAGACTTGGAAAACCTTCATTAAGTGCTCCATGTGTTCCTCCAAGGTATTGCTGTAGATGACTATGTCATCTAGGTAGACTACCACGAACTAATCAAGGTAGGGATGAAAAATCTTATTCATAAGTGTGAAAAATGTGGTCGGTGCATTGGTTAAGCTGAAGGGCATCACCAACCACACAAAGGCTCCATATCTCGTCACACATACTGTCTTTGGCTCATCCCCTTCCGCAATGCGAACCTGGTAGTAGCCCTTTCGAAGATCCACCTTGGTAAAGTAGTTGGCTTGCCCAAGTCTATCAAACAAGTCAGCAATGAGCGGGATCGGGTACTTATTCTTCACGGTGACCTTATTAAGTGCTCGGTAGTCTATGAACAAACGCAACGATCCATCCTTCTTCTTTTGGAACAATACTGGTGCGCCAAAAGGTGCCTTTGATGGGCGAATGTGACCAACATCTAGCAGCTCCTTCAATTGTTTCCTGAGCTCCTCTAGCTCGGGAGGTGCCATACGATATGGGACAAATGCGGGTGGCTTATCCTCTAGCACCAACTCAATCTTGTGATCCACCTCTCGCCTGGGCGGCAAGTGCTTAGGCAACTCCTCGGGCATGACATCTTTGTTTTCCTTAAGCAACTTCTCTATGCAAGGCAGCACTGTCTCTTGAAAATTTTTATCTTCCTCTAGACTTGCAATGGTTGCCACGAACGCCGGCTCCCCCTTCTTGATCCCTTTGGCAACCTGCATAGCTAAGAGTTGTCCTTGGATTTGTCCGTATGGCATAGTCATTGTAGGTACCATGCAAGCTCCTTCTCGCTCCACAACTAAGAGACGTTGGAGGTAGGGGTCGATTAAAGTATGACAATGTCTAAAGAACTCTTGCCCCAGTATGATATCAAAGATATCCATAGCGGTTACGGTAAAGTTTGTCATACCTTTCCAAGTTCCCAATTTGACACCAACTCCATTATCTACCCCACGATCATTCTGTATCTCGGCATTCACGGTCTTGACATGAGAGTTGGTTGGAGCAAGCTTCAATTCTAGTCTCTTTGCGGCAGCTTCAGTCACGAAATTATGAGTTACTCCAGTATCCACCATTGCACGAGCGGGCTTGTTGTTGATGGTGAGATCTACATACTGATTGCCATTCTCGATAGGTTGGATAGCTTGCTTCGTGATAGCACCACATAATCCGATCATACCCAACTGTGCGGTTCCCGGACTATCTCCTTATGGCTGCTCCTTCCGCTCACGTACCATGGCACTGAGGCTCCTGAGGTCAGGACAATTCCTGAAGCCATGTGGCCCTCCGCATATATAGCATCCCTTCTTCTTGACCTGTGCATTCTTCTCGGCGTAGCCCTGACGAGCACTTGACTTTTTGAAATCTTGAGTCTTGGAGTATTTTTGTTGTATCTCCTTGACTTCGCCACGGTTTCCCCCCACCTTTGGCATTGTTAGCCTTTGACTCCTTGACATTACCTTTGTCGTGCTTGTCATGCCTGAAATCCATCAATGATTCGGCCTCCACTATGGCTTGGTCTATATCAGTGACTTGTCAGCATTGCAACTCATGCTTAACCCAATTTTGCAACCCGTCCATGAAGTGGAACAACAAGTCATCATTGGTCATGTTGGGTATTTGAAGCATAAGGGTAGTGAACTCCTTGACATAGTTACGTATGCTCCCTGTTTGCTTCAATTCCCTAAGCTTGCGCCTTGCCTCATACAAGATATTGTTTGGAAAGAACTGTCGCTTGAACTCCGCTTTGAACTGATCCCATGTGCTAATAGACTTTTATCCACGTCGGCCATCTTCCTTCTTCACCATAGCATGGCAGTCTTTGAGAGGTACAATACCACAGTGTTGATCTTGGCCTCGTCGTCCCTCACTTTGCCATGCCTGACGTAGTTCTCCAAGTGCCAAAGGAAGTTTTCCACTTCTTGTGCATCACGAACACCTTTGAACACTGGGGGTTTGGGAGCCTCGATCTTGGCTTCCCTCGTCACCACAACATTACTGGCTACCTCGGTCACGCCAGCATTGACATGCTCCTCGAGTGACTCTATCTTTGCCTTCATAGCATCGATAGTACTCAAAGCCTCCATGAGTCTGCACTCTAAGGCAGTGATGGTTTGCCTTAGTTCCATCTCAGTCTGTGTACGTCCCTCCAAGTCATTTCGAATACTCTCAATCTCTTCAAGAGTGTGCCCTTCAAGAACGTTAAGGGTGTCTTCCACCTTCCCAAAGTGTTGGCCAAAGATCTCCATGGCGTACATCCCCACATTCATCTTCATCACCCACTCTTTACCTAGCGAGATGACCTCTGGAAGGACCTCCACTTCATCCTCGCTCGCCTCAGTGGCAGATGGTTCTTGGGATGTAAGCCCTTCGTTTGACACAACCTTAGGTGGCACCTCCTGGCTCTTGTTGGTGGCATTCCTCTTTTTGCTACGGCCGCTCTTAACAGTAGCATCCTAGATGGCGTTGGCTTGGGTGTTGGCAATGTTAATTTCTCTGTCGTTCGCCATTCCCTTAGTTGAAACCTTTGCTCTGATACCACGTTGTCACGTCCTTAGTTGTTAACTAAGTATACGTGTGGTACTTGACAACTCGCTCACGATCTTGCACAACTTGCTCACGTTCTTGCTATGTCAAGTCAGCCTTACTACACTCAAGATCGCTAAGAGAATGGAAGAAAGAACACAAGAGAATTGTTAAAGGAAGCTTTGTATTAGAGAGAACTTGAATTGTTTGCTTGATGAATTACAAATGAATGACCCCCTTTATATACTAGTCTCCTAGGGGCTAGTGTGTAAATATTAATTATTACACAAGTCCTTGATATTTACAAGATAAGGGCTTTTTCTAGAATTCTCTACAAGCCTAGAAGATTCCAAGGACTTTCCTAGCAAATCCATAAGGATCTAGGTTCTTCCTAAGGAAATGTCCATACCTCTCTAGAATCTTCTCACAAATGCTAGTCTTCTT
This sequence comes from Nicotiana tabacum, assembly GCF_000715075.1. Classification (NCBI taxonomy): domain Eukaryota; kingdom Viridiplantae; phylum Streptophyta; class Magnoliopsida; order Solanales; family Solanaceae; genus Nicotiana; species Nicotiana tabacum. Next base: position 180,939,915 of record NC_134087.1, on the reverse strand, counting down.
CTTGTGTAAGCTTCCACATGGCATTAATATATGCCAAATGGCACCTATGTGGCATGATGACATGGCGGGTCATCACACAATGCTCTAAAATTTTCAAATACCAATATTACTTCCACAAGCCTTGTTCAACAATAGAAATCATCACATAAGGCATGAACAATACAAAATGGAGTCACATTAATCATAGTATAAGACTCACGGGCATGCTTGACACCAATGTGTAGATACTCGTCACCATGCCTATACGTCGTACTCAATAACTAACACATAGCAAATAGGACATAATTCCTAATCCCTCAAGCTATGGTTAGACAAAACACTTACCTCGATGCCATGAACACAATTCAAGCCTCAACTACCGCTTTACCTCTTGATTCCCCCACCAATTCGCTTATATCAAACCATAAGTTACTGAACTATATCAATAAATGCTAAATGAATTAGTTCTAATGCATGAAAATAGGTTTTCTAATTTTTTTTTCAAAAAGTCAAAAATCGACCCCGAGCCCACATGGTCAAAACCCAAGGTTCGAACCAAAATCTGATTACCCATTCACCTACAAACTCAAAAATATAATTTATTTTGAAATCGGACCTCAAATCGAGGTCCAAATCCCCAAAATTGGAAAGTCCTAAGTTCTACCCAAGACACCCAATTTCCCCCATGAAAACCCTTGATTTTGAGTTGAAATCATGTAAAAAAAGATTGATTAGATTGAAAGAAATGAGTTAGAAATGACTTACAAATGATTTGGAAGAGTAGTTGTCTTTGAAAAATCGCCCAAAGGTGTTTCGGTTTTGAGAAGATTTGAAAAATGACTGAAAATGCGTCTAAGTTTCAATTAACTGAAAATGCGATAATACGTCGCATTTGCGACCAAGGCAGCTCAGGTCATCTGTCGCATTTGCGATACAAATTTTGCATTTGCGAGCCAGGCTTCGCAATTGCAGACTTGCAACACAACAGCAATTTCCTAAGTCTAAATTTCACTCCGTGGCCTATCCAAAACTCACTCGAGCCCTTAGGGCTCCAAACCAAACATGCATGCAAGTCCAAAAACATCATACGGACTTGCTCGTGCAATCAAATCATCAAAATAATATCAATAACAATGAATTTAGCATCAAAATCAAATAAAAATCACATGAACTCTTAAGTTCAAATTTTAACAACCGAAGGTCCGATTCACGTCATTTCAAGTCCATTTCCTACCAAATTTTACAGGCTCAACTTAAATCACATATAAGAACTGTACCGGGATCCGAAACCAAAATACGGGCTCGATACTATCAAATTCAATTACATTCAAACTTTCCAAAAACTCGACAATTTCAGTTAACAATTTTCTTCAAAAATTCATTTCTCGGGCTTGGGACCTCAGAATTCGATTCCAGACATACGCCCAAGTTCCACATTTTCCTACGGACCCTCCGGGACTATCAAATCACGGGTCCAAGTCTGGGTCCGTTTACCCAAAATATTGACCGAAGTCAACCTAAATTCATTTTAAAAGCAAAATTCATCATTTTTCACAGATTTTCACATAATGGCTTTCCGGATACACGCCCGAACTACGTACGCAAATCGAGGTAAGACATAAAGGAGGTTTTAAGGTCTCAGAACACAAATTTTATTTCTAAAACAAGTGATGACCTTTTGGGTCATCACATTCTCCATCTCTAAAACAACAGTTCGTCCTCGAATGGACATAAGAAGGAAGTACCTGAGTCGGAGAAAAGATGGGGATAACGGCTCCACATATCAAACTCGGACTCCTAGGTCGATGCCTCAACAGGCTGACCTCTCCACTGAACACGAACAGAAGGGAAACTCTTTGATCTCAACTAACGAACCTATCGGTCTAGAACAACTACCGGCTTATCCTCATAGGACAAGTCCTTGTCCAACTGGACAATGCTGAAGTCTAACATGTGGGATGGATCGTTGTGATACTTCCGAAGCATGGACACATGAAACACTGGATACACGGCTAATAAGCTCGACGACAATGCAAGTTTGTAAGCCACCTCTCCCACTCGATCAAGATTCTCAAAAGGATCAATGAACCTAGGGATAAGCTTGCTCCTCTTCCAAAATCTCATTACGCCCTTCATAGGCGATACCCGAATGCCACATCACGACCATGAATGCCACATCACGAACCTCGCTCGCCGACCATGAATGCCACATCACGAACCTTATGGTCGGCATAACTCTTTTGCCTGGACTGAGCTGTACGAAGCCTATCCTGAATGATCCTGACCTTGTCCAAGGCATCCTGTACCAGATCCGTACCCAACAACTAAGCCTTTCCCAGTTCAAACCACCTAACCGGCGACCGACATCGCCTACCATATAAAGCCTCATAAGGAGCCATTTGAATGCTCGACTGGTAACTATTGTTGTAGGCAAACTCTACTAAAGGCAAAAACTGATCCCACGAGCCTCCAAAGTCAATAACACAAGCTCGGGGCATATCCTCCAAAATCTGAAGAGTACGCTATGATTGCCCATCCGTCCGAGGATGAAATGTTGTGCTCAACTCAACATGTGTGCCCAACTCACGTTGAACTGCTCTCTAGAAATGCGAGGTAAACTGCCTACCTCGATCAAAAATGATAAACATAGGCACACTATGAAGACGAACAATCTCTCGGATATAGATCTCAGCTAACCTCTCGGAAGAATAGGAGACTGCCACAGGAATGAAATGTGCTGACTTAGTCTGCCTATCAACAATATCCCACACTACATCGAACTTCTTCTAAGTCTGTGGGAGTCCAACAATGAATTCCATAGTGACACACTCCCACTTCCACTCAGGAATCTCGATCTTCTGGAACAAACCACTAGGTCTCTGATGCTCGTACTTTATCTGCTGACAATTCAAACACCGAGCCACATATGCAACAATATCCTTCTTATCCTCCTCCACCAATAATGTTGCCGCAAATCTCGATACATCTTACCGGCGCTCGGATGAATAGAGTACCGGGAACTATGGGCCTCTTCTAGAATCAACTCTCGAAGTCCATCCACATTAGGCATACAAATATGACCCTGCATCCTCAAAACTCCATCATCCCCAACTGTGACCTGCTTGGCACCACCGTATTGCACCGTGTCCTTTAGGACACACAAATGGGGATCATCATACTGTCGGTCTCGAATACGCTCCAATAATGAAGAACGAGCGACTGTGCAAGCTAACCCACGACTGGACTCAGAGACATCCAACCTGATGAACTGATTGGCTAAAGCCTGAACATCCAAAGCAAGCGGTCTCCCACCGACCGAAATATACGCAAGAATGCCCATACTAACTGACTTCCTACTCAAAGCGTCGGCCACCACATTGGCCTTCCCCGGATGATATAAGATGGTGATATCATAGTATTTCAGTAACTCCAACCACCTCCTCTGTCTCAAATTTAACTCCTTTTGCTTGAACAAGTATCGTAAACTCTTGTGATCCGTGAACACCTTACATGACACTCCATATAAATAGTGCCTCCAAATCTTCAGTGCGTGAACAATGGCTGCTAACTCCAAATCATGAACTGGATAATTCTTCTCATGAATCTTCAACTATCGCAAAGCATAAGCAATGACCTTACTATCCTGCATCAATACCACACCGAGTCCAATATGAGATGCGTCACAATAAACTGTATATGGCCCTGAACCTGTAGGCAAAACCAACACTGGCGTCGTAGTCAAAGCTGTCTTGAGCTTATAGAAGCTTGCCTCACACTCGTCCGACCACCTGAACTGGGCACCCTTCTGGGTCAACCTGGTCATCGGGGCTGCAATAGATGAAAATCCCTCCACAAACCGATGATAATAGCCCACCAAACCCAAGAAACTCCGGATCTCTGTAGCTGATGTGGGTCTATGCCAGCTCTTGACTGCCTCTATCTTCTTCTGCTGATACAACATGACCCAAGAATGCAACTGAACTCAACCAGAACTCACACTTCGAAAATTTAGTATACAACTGACTATCTCTCAAAGTTTGAAGAATCACTCTCAGATACTGCTCATGCTCCTCCCGACTGCGGGAATAGATCAAAATATCATCAATGAAGACTATCACGAACGAATCCAAGTAAGGCTTGAACACTCGGTTCATCAAATGCATAAAGCTGCTGGGGCATTTTTCAACCCGAATGACATCACCAAGAACTCATAATGCCTGTGCCAAGTGCGGAAAGTTGTCTTAGGGACATCGGATGCCTTAATCCTCAACTGATGGTAGCCAGATCTCAAGTCAACCTTCAAAAATACCTTGGCACCCTGAAGATGATCAAACAAATCATCAATTCTCGGCAATGGATACTTATTCTTGATTGTAACTTTGTTCAACTGCCGGTAATCTATACACATTCTCATCGATCCATCCTTCTTCTTAACAAACAACACCGGCGGAGCCCAAGGCGATACACTAGGTCTAATGAAGCCCTTATCAAGCAAGTCTTGCAACTGTTCCTTCAATTCTTTCAACTCAGGCGGGGCCATACGATACGGCGGAACAGAAATGGGCTGAGTGCCCGGAGCCAAATCAATGCAGAAGTCAATATCCCTGTCGGGTGGCATACCCGGCAGGTCTGAAAGAAAAATCTCATGAACTCTTAAGTTCAAATTTTAACAACGTCACGACCCGGATTTCCCACCCTCGGAAGTCATGATGACGCCTACTAATGAAAGCTAGGAAAGCGAACCATTTACATTATTTATCTTTTTCCCATTTTAATCCTTTAACAATTAAGAACCAACAATATATAAATAGCGGAATTTAATAAGCGGAAGAAGAAAATATAACCATTTAAATATTACCAATACAATTCCTTAAACATAGACTACCCAGAACTGGTTTCACAATTTCACATACTATCTAAATAATCCTAGGGATCCTCTGAAGATGCACCATTGTAAGTGGTAGTGAAGAGCTTGGTGAAACCTATCCAACCTCCACAAAGCCTCCGAAAATGTAGCTGATCTATCATCGGTCTATGCTGCTGCTCGGCTGAAGAAGCGGTACGTGACCTCGCCATTCGTGAAAGGACAAGATTAGAGGTTTCAATTTATCATTGAGAGAACAAAATCGCACGATAAAGAAGAATAGAAGTGGAATGTTTTCTAACTCTGTAGCCTCTGGGATAAATACAGACGTCTCCGTACCGATCCCTCACACTTTACTAAGTTTGTCCGTGAATTGTGAGACCTAAGTAACCTAAAGCTATGATACCAACTTGTCACGATCCGGATTTTTCACCCTCGGGAGTAATGATGGCGCCTACTAGTGAAAGCTAGGCAAGTCAACCATTTACATTATTTACCTTTTTCCCATTTTAATAGTTTAATAATAGAACCAACATTATGTAAACAACGAACTTTAAATAAGCAGAAGAACAAAATATAACCATTTAAATATTACCAATACAATTCCTTAAACATAGACTACCCAGAACTGGTGTCACAATTTCACAGACTGTCTAGGAAACTACAAATAAAGGTCTGAAAGATTAATACAACATTGTCTCTGGAATACATGAAAGAAACAGAATGAAAAAGATAGAAGGAGACGTCAAAGCTTGCGGACGCCAGCAGGACTACCTCGGGTCGTCTGTTGGACTGAAGGCAACAACCTCACGGTGGTCCAAAAGCTGCAGCACTGGGATCTGCATATAGTGCAGAGTGTAGTATCAACACAACCGACCTCATGTGTTGGTAAGTGCCTAGCCTAACCTTGGCAAAATAGTGACGAGGCTAGGACCAGGCTACCAAATAAACCTATGCAGTTAAATCATATACAACAGAAAATAAAGGCAGAACTTCACAGTTAAAGATGGGAAGGGGGAATCGTGCTGCGGGGAACAACAAGTATCAACAAAAAACCAACAATTAAATGTAGAGAAACCATAACTCAGTTATCAATAAAAATCAGGAAACCAAATACAAGTACACGGCATCACCCTTCGTGCTTTAACATTCTCTCACAAATAACATGCACGGCATCACCCTTCGTGCCTTAACACTCTCTCACAAATATCATGCACGGCATCACCCTTCGTGCTTTATACACTTCCTCACCCAAGCAACAATCACAAAGCAATTTGGGCAAGGGAATCAATAACATCACAATAAAATCAAGTAACAACAGAAAATCAGTAAATAAACGTAAAGAACACCATAACTCAATTATCAACAAGAATCTGAAAAATCAAGGACAAGTGCACGGCATCACCCTTCGTGCTTTTACTCTCGTCCTCACCATAAGAATCAATATAATCGGCACGGCATCACCCTTCGTGCTTTACCTTATATAATCATCGCACGGAATGATCCTTCGTGCATTATCACTCATATACTTGCTTTTACATTCACAATATCGGCACAGCATCACCCTTCGTGCATTAACACTCTCTCACAAATATCATGCACGGCATCACCCTTCGTGCTTTAACATTCTTCCTTACGCAAACAACAATCACAAAGCAATAAGGGCATGGGAATAATAGTACAACAATAATATCCCGACAAGGGAAACAATATCAAAAGCAATAACATCCCGACAAGGGAGATAACATTAAAAACAACAACATCCCGGCAAGGGAGATAACATTTAAAGCAACAACATCCCGGCAAGGGAGACAATATCATAATCCTCTTCTCTTTTCACATTTACTTCACAACTCAATTCACAACTTGAGTCAATGCTCTAAAATGTTCAAATACCAATATTACTTCCACAAGCCTTGTTCAACAATAGAAATCATCACATAAGGAATGAACAATACAAAACGGAGTCATATTATTCATAGTATAAAGCTCACGGGCATGCTTGACACCAACGTATAGATACTCATCACCATGCCTATACGTCGTACTCAACAAATAACATATAGCAAATAGGACACAACTCCTAATCCCTCAAGCTAAGGTTAGACCAAACACTTACCTCGAATGCCACGAACACAATTCAAGCCTCAACTACCGCTTTACCTCTTGATTCCACCACTAATTCGCTTGTATCTAACCACAAGTTACTTAACTATATCAATAAATGCTAAATTAATTAATTCTAATGCATGAAAATAGGTTTTCTAAAGTTTTTCCTAAAAAGTCAAAAATCAACCCCGGGCCCACATGGTCAAAACCCGAGGTTCGAACCAAAACCCGATTACCTATTCACCCACGAACTCAAATATATAATTTATTTTGAAATCGGACTTCAAATCGAGGTCCAAATCCCCAAAATTCGAAAGTCCTAAGTTCTACCCAAAACACCCAATTTCCCCCATGAAAACCCTTGATTTTGAGTTGAAATCATGTAAAAAGATGGATTAGATTGAAAGAAATTAGTTAGAAATGATACAAATGATTTGGAAGAGTAGTTGTCTTTGAAAAATCGCCCAAAGGTGTTTAGGTTTTGAGCAGGTTTGAAAAATGGCTGAAAATGCGTCTAAGTATCAATTAACTGGTCTCTGATGCAGGGTTCGCAATTGCGAACCCCTTAGAAACGGTTGACTTCGCAAATGCGAAGGTTTTGTCGCATTTGCGACATTGAAGGAATTCGGTCCCCTTTGCATTTGCGAGGGACCCTTCACATTTACGACATCGCATTTGCGATGAATACGTCGCATTTGCGACCAAGGCAGCCCAGGTCATCTATTGCGAAGACTGCAGACCTGCAACACAACAGCAATTTCCTAAGTCCAAATTTCACTTTGTGGCCTATCCAAAACTCACCCGAGCCCTCGGGGCTCCAAACCAAACATGCACGCAAGTCCAAAAATATCATACGGACTTGCTCGTGCGATCAAATCATCAAATAACATCAATAACTATGAATTTAGCATCAAAATCAAAGAAGAATATCATGAACTCTTAAGTTCAAATTTTAACAACCGAAGGTCCGATTCACATCATTTCAAGTCTGTTTCCTACCAAATTTTACAGGCTCAACTTAATCACATATAAGACTTGTACCGGGCTCTGGAACCAAAATACGGGCCCGATACCATAATATTCAATTACATTCAAACTTTTCAAAAACTCTACAATTTCACTTAAACAATTTTCTTCAAAAAATCATTTTTCGGGCTTGGGACCTCGGAATTTGATTCAGGGCATACGCTCAAGTCAGGGGTGGCCCGACGTATTTTGGGGCCTAAAGCCAAACTTTAATAAGGGGCCTTAATGTTTTTAATTTTTTTTAATTATTTGAAGTCAATTTTTCTAGCTTTTTTAGATGCAAAGTTACTAAGAATTTTCTTATAATCAATTTCTCCTAATAAGTCTTTCTCAATTGACAATATAGCTAACCCATTTAATCTCTCTTGAGACATTGTTGATCTTAGGTAAGATTTTATCAATTTTAATTTTGAAAAGCTTCTTTCCGCTGAAGCAACGGTAACGGGAATTGTTAACATTATTCTATAAGCAATATAGATATTTGGAAAAGAATCAGGTCTCTTTATTTGATTGAGTATATCGATTAAATTATTATCTTTAACTTATACTATTTCCCTTAATACTTTCAACTCAGAAAATAAATCTAAACCATCAATATCGGATTGATTATTATGCTTTAAGAAAAGTTCAAGATTAAGACAATGTGTTTTTAAACTTCCATCATCTAGTGATCTTAGTTTTTTACTACTAAATAGAAAACCAAATATATTTTTATACGCTTCAAATTGTTCAAATCTATTTTGAAGTAAAAAATAGCCTTGTCTACTATATATAAAAAGTAATCAACTCTAAAGGACTCTTCAAGAGACTTTGAGATTTCATTATCATCATTCTCATCAAATTGTTTCTTCCTAGATATCACACGTGTTTTACAATATTCGGGTTCTATATTCATTTCAAATGCAATTTCCTTGGCAGAAATCATAGCAGTTGCAAATTTTTCTTCTCTATATTTGTTAAAAAGGAACCTTTTAATTGATCTATGGCAACATCAATATGTATGTCTTTTGACTGCATATTTTTACTAACTGAATTAACAACAAATAATATATCATACCAAATAGTCATACCCAATAAAAATTCAAAATTTTCGAGTTTATATGTTACTAAGCAATTAGCTTCACTTTTAGTTTTTGGATCATCACTAATTTCTACTAATTTCAATAAAGTATCTCTTATTTGTGGAGTTTGAAATATTATTGCTTTAATACTTTCAATACGACTTTCCCAACGAGTTTGTGACAATGATTTAAGAGTTAGACTGGGTACACTATCCTTTAATACTTTCCATCGCTTAGTAGAAAATGAAAATAGTGAATATATGTGTTGTACCACTCCAAAAAATGATATAGCTTTTGTACAAGAATTAGCCAAATCACAAAGTAACAAATTCAGATTGTGACAACCACATGGTGTATAAAATAATCTAGGATTTACATCAAGAAGTCTTTTTTGCACTCCTTGATGTTTTCCCTTCATATTTGACCCATTATCATATTCTTGCCCTCTTAAGTTATCAATATCAAGTCCAATATTTTTTATTTCATCTATAATAACTTCAACACTAGCCCAATCTTCCCTAGACAGCTTTCCAAACCACGTAATGCAATACACCATTATGCCTACAAAAATTTCAAAAAGAAATTGACCAAATTCAAAGAAATTTCATTTGGGGTTCCACCAATGAAAGGAAAAAAATCCATCTAATTAATTGGAAAACTATTACTAGCCCTAAGGAATCTGGAGGCTTTGGTCTGTACAATGTCAACTCAAAAAACACCGCTTTGGTAAGTGGTCTAACTTGGCGAATCCTCTCTAATCCAACAACGCCATGGGCAAGCCTCCTTATTAATAAATACTCTTCCAAAAAATCAAACAATTATTCCTTCATTTGGAAAAGTATCCTGAAAGGTTGGAACATCTGTTCTAAAGCCATCTGATGGCAACCTAGCAAAAAATCCACTCTCAATTTGGGACTCCTGTTGGATCCCAAATTCCCCACCACTTAGACATTGTATCGAGGGTCCCTTACAAGAACATGAGAATAAAATACAAATAAGATATATCTACCAGAATAACAAGTGGTCACTATCAAAAATTTCCCTTGAAATCCCTTCCCAATTGGTAAACAACATTAAGAGCATCTCTCAATCCCTAAACGAGAATAACCATGACAAACCTCTATGGAACCTTAGTAATAATGGTCACTTCAATACCAAGAGTGTCTATCAACTAATCAATAGCAATAATAATATGACCATAACTGAGTTCAGTTGGATATGCCAGTTACACTGCCCAAACAAAATAAAAAAAATTCTCTGGCTATGCCTTCACAATAGAATTCCTAATCGCCAATATCTCAAGCAAATCAGCATCAACATCGACCCTCAATGTTTGATCTGCAGAACAAAAGAGGAAGACACAATCCACATCTTCTTTCTTTGCCCTAGGGTGGAGCATATCTGGAATTCCTTAAACATCAATGTCCAACAAATCATTAGCCACCATCATTGACTAACCAATCTAAGCAACCTTAATAATGTAAACACCTCTTCTTCTATGGCTTGGCAAACACTCCTTCCCTTCATTATTTGGGGAATCTGGATCAACAGGAATAAGAATAATGTTAACAACACTAACTTCACAACAAAACTAAATACCTTGATAAAATCACCCTCTGAATACATCCTGCTAAACACTAAGGGAGGGCCAACTCAAGCAAGAATGTCTGTTAAGATAAGTTGGCATAAACCACAGAAAAACTGGTACAAATTAAATACAGATGGGGCATACAAAGACAGTACGCAAAAATCAGGCATTGGAGGTATGATCAGAAATCATACGGGCAAATGGATACTTGGATTTCAAAAGTAGATTACAGCATTTTCATCTCTTCAAACAGAGATACATGCAATACACGAGGGTCTCCAAATTGCAACCAAATACGGCCTCTTTCCACTTGAAGTAGAGACTGACTCAACGGAGGTAATAAAAGCAATACATCAAAACCATCTAGTATTTACTAACATTATCCTTGCATGCAGATCATTAATGCACCACCGGAAGGACCTCCTCCTACAGCATAATTTCAAAGAAGGCAACCAAGTGGCGCATATACTAGCTAAAAACGCCACAACTGAAAGCTATAGATAGCTATATCTACAGTGTCCAAAGATCCATGCTACACCCCCTCTTTTTTTGTCAAAGCAGTCAACCATGGAAGAAAATGGAGCTTATCCTGTTATTAAAACTATATCTACAGATGCAAATAATAGACTAAGATCCTTAGGCAATCAATGTATTGCACCTGACAATCCACCAATGTGTGGTACTATTACAACTATCTGCAACCATGTAAACGTTACCTAAATTACTATAATATATCGTCTACTTTTATCAACAAAAAAAAACTTCAAAAAGACCTTTTCCACTTGTATCATCTACTTTTAAAAATTCTAAAAAAATATTCATTAATTTTTATTAGAGTTGCTGAAATATCCACACTCCGTAGTATAAGAGACATTTGTTCTTGATGACTTGTATTTGGAGTGCAATCAAGTATGATCAAGAAATATTTGGCTGCTATAATTTTTTTCTATAATTTTGTTCTTAATTTCACTTTCCAATAAGTTTATCAATTCATTTTGTATTCTATGACCAAGGTAATGACTATGAATTTTATCATGCTTAATTCGTCGAATATGTTCCTGCATGACGGGGTCAAATTTTGCAATTATTTCAATTAAACTTAAAAAATTTCCATTATTCTCTTGATATATCTTTTCATTCTTTCCTCTAAATGCCAAATTATTTTTTCCAAGATTTTTGATCACGACAATAATTCTTGATAATACATTTTTCCAATGCTCTCTACCTCTATTGATTTGTTCTTGAAAAAAAAATTATCGATTGTTTTATCTTTTTGCAGTCTTATTTCTAAATCAATCCATGCAGCCATGTTAATAATATGTTCATTTGTTGTTTCAAGAGTTTTGAGCTTAGTACTAATATTTCTCCAATCATTACTACCTTCACTAGCTAGTTTACTACTACAAGTTCCGGAACTCGAACTAAATAACTTACAACAAAAACAAAATATTTTATCTAAGTCGTTAAAATTAACTAACCATCTTCTATCATGTCTTTCACCGTTTGCCAATTTTTGAATATAATGTGTAGTAGAAAAATATCTTGAAAAATTATCATTCGGAAAATTTGTGTCAATTATTATAATCGGTCCCTTTTCTACTGATAGATCTCTAAACTTTGTATCTATATTAGTCCATTGACTAGGATCATATATCTTTATAGGAGTTGAATTATCTATTTCATTTATAAGCTCTTGATTTTTTTGAGGATCTATTTCCGACTTGTCACTTACTTGTTCTTTTTCTACTTGAATATTATTAATTTTAGAATTATCTAACTCAACTGAATTACTAATTTGCTTATCTGGAGAACACTCTCCCAAATTTTCTGATTCAAGATCTTTATTATTCAATAAAAACTTATCAAGAGCACCTTTTTGAGATTGTATTAGATTTTGAATTTTTCTTCTTTTCTTGAGTTTTTCATAACCAGATTCATACTTTCTATTTGACATACTTATCTTCTAATAAATAATCTAAAAATGCACTAAATAGCAAAATATTAAATTTTAGATGAAAAAATAATAAAAAGATAGAATGATAAAACCTGGTTCAAGAACGGATAACTTGATATCAAATTAAAGATAGTATGCTTGTCGTAAGACTTGAATTATGATAATAGAACGAACAAAAAATACTCCACTATTTTTTGAATCAATACACTGATCTTTGGCTATTGCAAAATAGAGGCTTGAATTGAAGAACAAAGTATAAAAAAATAATATGGAATAGTGCACACCTTTTTGTTTTCACTTTGCTCGAGAAAGTTGTGACTTGTGATAGAAAAATTAAACTTTAAAGTAAAAGTTGTACTTGTTTATGTATTATAACCAATAAAAATATATTCCTACCAAATTGATTATTTTCCAAGATATCCTCCTTAAAAGGGACTCTTTCCATTCCCAAAATGACTCTTTCTATTCCCAAGATGAAAGAAGATATCAGCCGTGTAGAAGACAAACAACTTCTTTCTGATTGTTCCCCACAGATTAAGAGGCTTGAGGGAGGAGAGCAACTAAAGAAACAGAGCAACAGCAGTGTAGTTACAAGGTCAATGCGAAAAGTAACACAAAGTTCCACAGTTGCAAGACCAATGCAAAAAACAACACAAAGCATCATGGATATGAAGAGTTCGGGAATGAAGTTTGAATCAAGTAAAAGAAAATTTGAGTAAAGGTCGCAGAGCAAAACAAAGCGAAGAGAAGGATCATAATGGTGGACTTTCATGATATGCCTAAACCTGCTAAAGATTCGTGTGCTCCCAAACGTTGTTGGGATAGGAGGAGGAGGTTTTGAGCGAGATTCTGATTCGATTCGTTGAAATTTTTGCAACAAGAATCTTTTCTTTCCTTTTTGTGTTGTAATTGTTAAGAGTTTCATCATTCACTTCATTTTTTTATTTAGCGCTGTGTATGCCCGTTATATGTCTGAATGATCTTTTACTTTGAAATAGAAAATTTACTATCAAAATTCAGAAGAAAAAAAAACTCGAAGAATCAAGTATTCATTCCCTTCTCAGATGTATATGTAGATTATGCCATCTTTGATGTGGTTCCTCATTTGTATTTGGCTCCAAAGTGGTCTTTTTATTGCTACTTTTCTGCAGTGTCATTTGTATCAGTGCTTTACTATGCCTTTCAAGTATCATTCTTTGTTTAAAACTTAGAGTTGCTTTACTGTCTTTATCATTCTTTGGTCTAACTATCTTTCTTACCTAATTAAGATTTGACAATAATCAATCTTATTCTTGTTTCTATTAGTAAGTTAATGTAGTTGCAATTACATGTGAGGTTGATAGTTGAAAGCCTTCAAGATTTAGCATCTGCATGCCTTCGTTAATTGTTTTAGTACTTTAACTAAAAGTAGATTTCATACCTCCGAGGCAGATTGGTTTCCAGCTAGGGAAATATTATAAGCTCAAGGAGATGTTTTAACAGGTTGGGAAAGTTTAGATTAAATTTCCAACTCATGGTTGTTGCATTAAACAGAGTTTGTAGAGCATCAAAGGTTACTTACACGAACTTGTTGAAGATGCTTTCAAGTTATTAGGATAATGGTTCCGTTTTACGTCTAAAGCATGAGATGGAACAGAAGTCACATTCTCCCACTGGTTGCTTACAGTACTAACACATGAAATGCAGTAAACCTCTCCAGAGAAGAGATAATCATCTAGCTATGCATAAAGTGAAATATATAAAGTTTCCATGTTGAAAATATTTTTATAATTCTTTTACTATTAGTGAAGTGACACCACCCAAAATGAACTTAACTACTTAACATGAAACAATTCATGACAGAGTTAAAGTTATGGCCTCCAGTCCACTGCAGTTATTTATCGCAAGCAAGTAGAGCAAAATGCTGTGTGATGTTAGTAATCTAAAGAATACTGCAAGAATGGCCCTGGCAAAAGTTCTCCATTGAGAATTTGCTACTACAGTTCTATTGCTACCATTTAGTACAAGCTTTATATTTTGGCATAAGTTAAATATCATTCAACGATGTTCAAATTGATCTGTAGGCTGCATTTTTTATCATTTTTCTTGGCTGGTCGAGCCACACGACGACTAAAACATTAGGAGAGCCAACAAACTAACTCCACTTTCCTGTATTAAAATCCAAGTAAACCGGCCTATTTAAGCAACAAAAAATGAAAGTGAAGAGTCTTTCCAATTCTATATCTTTTGTGTTCCTATTTTGCAGTCATACATTCATAAACTCAATCAGCTCTAATTTCAAATTTACTTTATAAAGACTTGGACTCTGGAAATAGAGTTTTTCCTTTAAGATTAGAACGAGAGAAGAAATATGAAAAAAAAATAAAAAAATTAGCTAATCTAAACTTCTGACAATTGATCAAGTAAATGTAGAGGCTGGACACTTCTGGTTCAATGTTGCTCCCAAACGCACACGCAAATATACGTGGTCGACAAGTAATATAGGATTGTAAGTCCGGATATCGTACCCATAGGGACTTGTGATTAACTATCAACTAAATTAAACCAAACAACTAATCTATTCAAGCGAATCCTAACGTATGAATATTTAACTAAAATTAATCTAAAGTAACAAACAAGGAGATTAAACAAAACAAGTTGGCGAATTATAGAGACGAATTCAATGTGAGTGAATATTCTAGAGCTATGGGTTATTTAACAATCCCGTTGAGTTTTCCACTTAAATAGTCTAATTAATTTATCTAGTTTTTTGGTTGACAGGGTTAATATTGCTCGTAGCCTTCTCCCGAAGTACAACTTTCCTATTCAAGCAAACCTAACGTCTATATTCCTATAAAAGTAGAATTAACAAGAACACATTGATAATTCATGTATAGTAACCAAGCAAGGCGATTAGGTATATTCCTATCCTAACCGCAAATCCGTCCTCCCTAAGAGTTAAGATCTTGCTCTACTCAATCTTATATGCAATCTAGAATTCTCTCTCCCGAGTTCAATCCTAGATTCGTAGATAGTATTCAATTAGTGATCAAGCAATCAAATAATTAAGCGCAAGATTGAATAAATAAACCAATATGATAAATAATAAGAACAATTCAAGCTTCAAACTACAACGTTCATGTAACACCCAAAACTCTAGAACTAATAAACTAAGAAGAGAAGAGAAGAAGAAAAACTAATTAGAAGCCCTCATCCAAGTGTGGTGTGTTCTCCTTAGGTCTAAAGTGTGTCAAAAGTCCCCAAAATAACGTTTTTCCATGTATATATACCAAGTAGGGTTGGGCCCAGACGAAACACCATTTCCTGTGCGAAATAGGACTCCGGCTCTGTAAAATTTGTACAGGCGCGCCGCACCTTGCGGTGTGCTAGTGGAGATTATCAGCAGCCTTGCATTTTTCTTGTCACGCCAGTTTTTACACTGCTGCGCCGCACCTTGCGGCATCCCATGCAGTGCGGTAGTGAGAATTTGCGAAAATGCAAAACATGAAATTTGTAGCCCTTTCAAATAGCTTTCTAACGATATATTGTAGAGCCCAAACGGAGTTCTGAGCGAAAAGTTATGTGTATTTAACTAGACAATGCGCCGTATGACTGCTCGATTCTCCGTTTCGTTCTTAACTATTATCAATTGATCCCCGAACACGATCCTGGCTTAATTCCTTGGGCTTTTACTCAGACTTCAAAGCTCCAAATCACTTGAATTCATTCCATAACACCTACATAGATCGGAATCACTCATACAAGGCATAAAACACATATTTAGTGCAAAACACTAGCGATTAAAGCTCAAACTCAATTAAAGTGCAGTAAATTAGAGTGTAATAAGTGACTAAAATACACAATTATAACCTATCATCATTCAACATAGCAAGGACTTCCGCGTCTCAACGTTAAATTAAGAGTACAAATTCTTAGGAACAGCAAAGGAATGCAGCCTCATTTTCATGTACTATGATTTTCTTGTTTTCAGATCTGCAAAAAACTGAAAAGCTTCAGTTGCTCTCTTAACATAAGTATACATGGCACCATGGCAGCAGTGAGAAATGAGTAAAGGATATAGGTGAGACCTTTTAATGTACCATCACTAAACCCTTTATAGAAAACAAAGAAAGCAGCTTTCCCATTATACACAAAAGAAAGCCTAAAGCTTCTTTTTTCGAAGAAAGCTCAAACTTCAACTGTTATAGAATACCACACACTGCAACATTCATGGAAATTCTAAATCAAAACAAAATGAAACAGACTCTACCAACACCAGAGTACAAAATACTCAACATTATGCATTTAGTTCACTGTTTAACATCATGAGATTTACAACACTAACCCTAACATCCCAACGCATACGCCCAAACAAACCCAATTTCTTGGACGGCATAATTCGGATTATGTCCAAATTGACTCATAAACGAGAATACTACTAACTTTGAAACCCCTTATCGCTGGAGATGAAGTCTCAAAATAGACAGTGTCAGTAACTTAAAAACTGCAGCAAACACATAAAGGATCGTACAATGTTGATATTATTAGTCACTGCAGAGTCAAGCCTTAAATGGTATCCCTTCATTTAAGGCATACCATCTATTCAGGAGATATTGATATCCACAAATGGAACTTTCAGGCCAGGTTGAATATATAGAAAGCAACTCAATTTGAGCAAGTATGACTGTAACAATGCTTATTCCAATAGATTACAGTGACTGGTTCTATCACTTGATTGACACATTCAGATGCTGCAGCAGTCACTTTGCTAGAAGCGAAAACAAAACGTACCTACTTCAGTTGTTGAAAGTACTAATAATGAGAAAAGGTAACAGCTGATGAAACCATTTGCATGCATAAACTTGGTACTTCAACTCAGACTGAAACTAAAAAGCAGCTCTCTTTGGCAACACAGACCAACCACCTTAGGTAAGACAAGGGCGAAACCTTACCAAAAACTTGCGGAAGATGAGATGCCTCGCAAAAGACTAATCATGTTAGTTTAAATACAACTCATTTTGCCAGAACCTAAAGTCAAACAGAAAACTCATCAAATGGCTAATCCATATCTAAAGCAGCCAAGTTCAACCTTTGATGACTAACGTGACAAAAGAAACATCTACCCTCCTACAACAATAGTAAATAAGCATTTGATAACAAACCCAAATCAATCTTAGTTTCAAATAACGATAAAGGAAATTCAAAGTTTGAACAATCCCTACGCCACATAGAGGATTTTAATTCCATGTTTTACTAATTCCATGGAACTGCTAGTATTGAGTTCCATTTCCTACAAAGACATAATCTTTTTCTTTGTTTTTTGGTAGGGTGTGGAGGGTTAATATACCATAAGCTGAAATAGGAAGTGTCAAGCACCAGTAAGCAGTGAAAAGGGAGTCTGCAAATTAAAGTTCTTAATACACAAATGATAACAAGGAAAAAAAAATTGATGTTTCTATTTAGTGCCTTCTAAACGAATAACCAAACATCAAACACAAAGTACAAACGCTAATAAGATGTAAGGGCAAAATGAACAACAAATTTCATTAATAAGATTTCAAAATACTAATAAACCAGAGGTTTTACATATACTTTGATTGAAACAAGTCACTTAACTTAATCACTAAGCCTAATATTCAGCAAAAGACACAAAAACAATGCCCTAGATCAGAGAAAACGAATTAACCATAAGCATAACAAGCTTCATCCTAAGCCCTTTCACCACGAATCCTCCTAGCGAGCTGAATGTCCTTGGGCATGATAGTGACCCTCTTCGCATGAATGGCACAGAGATTTGTATCTTCAAAGAGTCCAACAAGGTAAGCCTCAGCAGCCTCTTGTAGGGCAGCAACAGCACTGCTCTGGAACCTCAGATCTGTCTTAAAATCCTGTGCTATTTCCCTCACCAGCCTCTGAAATGGCAGCTTCCTTATCAACAACTCTGTTGATTTCTGGTACTTCCTGATTTCCCTCAATGCCACAGTTCCGGGACGGAAACGGTGAGGCTTCTTCACTCCTCCGGTCGCCGGAGCTGACTTTCTCGCAGCCTTTGTAGCTAGCTGCTTCCTTGGAGCCTTCCCACCTGTTGATTTCCGGGCTGTTTGCTTAGTACGGGCCATTTTTGAATATGAAAGATTTTATAGATTGGGAAATGCTTTGATTGTGAGATAATGGTGAATTTGTGAGATGTGTAATGGGGAAGTTTTATAGGAGAAAAGTGGGGGCGGGAATTTTGGGAAATTTTGAAAAGAGTTTGAAATTTTTGGCGTTTGTGGTGAGTGAGAGTGAAATGTGAATGAAGTCCGTTGATGGGTTGAGAATTGAGATTAGGGTGGCAAACGGGCAGGTTGGGTCGAATATGGACCGATCAAAATGGGTACGGATAAATTATCGAGAACATGATATTGTATAACCGCTTTAAAAATAATAGCAGAAAAAATGTATAAAATTTATATATTTTTTGTATATATATACATTCGGTATATTATATACAAACTTTATACACTTTTTTGGGTAATAAATATAAATAGTTTTTTGAGTGGGCTAAAAGTGATAATACCCCCAAATTATCCGACCTGACCCTTATTTAATATGAATAGAAAATGGGTTAACCGGCAGATAATACCATATTATCCGTGGTTTTTTAATATGATCACTTTTAGGAGAATTCCTAATCCCCAAGCTTGAGGTACCCCTAATTTAACTATTTATAAATGTAAAAGTTAAACGCATTAGTTACCTATTGGTTATTAATTTTCTAAGTGGATAATATGATTTTTTTTTTATATTTTACATGTTTTAAAAAGTTCATATCCAACCCATTTTTAATGGATAATATAGATGGACAACTATTTTTTTGTCCATTGTACCACCATTAGTTGAGATTATAAGTTACGGTGGAGATTTCAGAGGAGATAATAGCTCGGATAGTAATCTATATGCTACCAAAGTAACAAATTTGTAGTCGCCACATGGATAAGCTAGTTTTTTTTGTAACGACCCGGCCGGTCGTTTTATGAGTTACCGCTCCGTTTCTGCCATTTCTGCTTCCTTGTGTGTTATTTAGCTGTATTTCATCATATCGTATTAGTTGTGTTGTGTTCAGAGTGATCTTAGAGTGGAATGAGACACTTAGTCTTTTATTTGGAAGCTTTAGTTGGAAAAGTCAACCGGAAGTTGACTTGTGAGTAAATGATCTTGAAATTTAGTTTTTATGGCTCAGATAGCTTCGTTAGGTGATTTGGGACTTAGGAGCTTGTTCGAAATGTAATTTGGAGGTCCGTGGTAGAATTAGGCTTAAATTGGCGAAATTGAAAATTTGGAGTTTCTGGTCGGCAGTGGAAATCTTGATATCGAGGTCGGAATAAAATTTCGGAAATTGAAGTAGGTCAGTAGTGTCATTTGTGACGCGTGTGCAAAATTTCAGGTCATTCGAATGTGATTTGATAGGTTTCGGCGTTGTTTGTGGAATTTGAAAGTTTCTAAGTTCTTAGGCTTGAATTCGAGGTTGATTTGTTGTTTTGGTATTGTTTTGAGTGATTTGAAGGCTCGACTAAGTTTGAATGATATTATGGGATGTGTTGGTATGTTTGGTTGAGGTACCGAGGGCATCGGGTGAGTTTCGTGAGGTTAACGGACCAATTCTTGGTTTTGGGAGATGGCAGATTTTGTTGGTATTTT
This sequence comes from Nicotiana tabacum, assembly GCF_000715075.1. Lineage (NCBI taxonomy): Eukaryota > Viridiplantae > Streptophyta > Magnoliopsida > Solanales > Solanaceae > Nicotiana > Nicotiana tabacum. Next base: position 180,919,675 of record NC_134087.1, on the reverse strand, counting down.
ATTGCAGAAGGTTTGTTCTTCGCGTTCGCGCACAGTGTCACGCATTCGCGAAGAGCGTTCTCTGAGATGGTGATTTTTGTTCTTCGCGTTCACGAAGGAGAGGACGCGAACGCGTGAGTGGTGCCGCATTCGCGAAGAGGAGTGAGGCAGTTGGGGACCCCCAGGTCCTTGGTCTACGCGTTCGCGAGGTGATGGCCGCGTTCGCGAAGGTTTGAGCAGGTAAAGCATCATGTTCACGAAGCAGTTGTCGCGTTCACGAAGAGTAAAGCGGAGAGGCCTTCTAAGTTGGTCTACGCGAACGCGAGAGGACGGTCGCATTCGCGAAGAAGGAAATGCCTGGGCAGAATGTTTAAGTTCAAAAAAGTGAGGGTTTTGGTCCATAATTCCAAAATTCATTAGAGAGCTCAGGAGAAGGCGATTTTGGAGGGAATTTTCAGAGGAGTAATTGGGGTAAGTGTTCTCCACTCAAATTTGGTTAAATCCCATGATTATGTCTTGATTTTTATCATTTAATTTGGGAATTTGGGATGAAAATTGGGAAAATGGAAGAAAAATTGGAGAGTTGATTTTGGAGATTTGGATGGCCTTTTGATGTCGGATTTTGGTAAATTTGATATGGGTAGTCTTGTAAGCGAATGAGTTTTCCAGTTTTGTAATTTTTATCGGATTCTGATGCGTGGGCCTGGGGACCGGGTTTGAGCCGATTTCGAGATTTTTGAGTTAATTTGATTATTTTCACCTGGGATTTGTTCCTTTAGCGTATATTGATGATAATATACTGATTTTGGTTAGATTCGGAGCATTTGGAGGTCGAGTCAATAGACAAAGGCATCGCGGGTGAGAGTTTGGACCGATTTGAGGTAAGTAATGAATGTAAATATTGTCCTGAGGGTATGAAACCCTGGATTTCACTTCGTTTCACTACTTTGAGGTGACGCACATGCTAGACGACGAGCGTGGGGGCTGCACCGTTGGGGATTATGACTTGGTCCATCCCGTACGACTATTAAGTCGCGTATTTGATTGAAAATTATTTGATACTATTGTGTTATGGAAAGTATTACTATATTTTGGGTTGGATGCCATATTTAGGCCTCGTGCCAACTCTGTGGACCCTAAGGGGCTTCTTACTACTGTTTCCTCACTGTTTTGGTTTAATATATGCACTCAGTCATGCTATGTTTTACTGATTTCATAACTCAGTTTTATTTACTCCATTTTGATACTATAAACGATATTTTGGGTTGAGCACCCTGTTTTACTGTTAGCCCGAGTGGCTTGAGAGATTTCTGACTGAGTGAGGCCGAGGGCCAGTGTTGTGAGGATATCATGGGATCGGGCTACGCACCGCAACATGTTGTACTATTTTGTGATATATCAGAGGTCGGGGGTCTGATTTATTATGCCACGAGATGGCTTGTGTCAAGACCCTAAAATTGACCCGGTCAGGATGGCGCCTGTCGTGAAAGTAGGACAGCTGACACAACTCCTGAATTAACCATTTAATCAATAAGAATCATTTTAAGACTTTAATTAATCAAATGTCTCAAAATGTAATTCTAAATGAACTGTGCGGAATGAATACACAAGCCCGACATCGGGGTGTCACAAATCATGAGCATCTACTAAGGTCTGAATACAACAAAAGTCTTAGAATGTACTAAATACAGTCTAAGGAAGATAAGAGGGAGGAAAGCAATTCTACGAACATCGGAAACTACCTTGCTAACTCCAATGACTCTGCCACTGAGCAATCAACACCCGCTACCGGGTTCAGAACTACCTGAATTTGCACACTAGGTGTAGGGAGTAATGTGAGTACGCCAACTCAGTAAGTAATAAAAGTAAATGAAAGCTGAGCAGTAAGAAAATACGTAAACCACGTCATAACACTACAACAAATGTAGATCATTTCCAAAGGAGTACACAAATCATTTACCTCGTAAATCAAGCTCAGTTTCAGTAAAAATCTTTTTAAAACAGTTTTCAATGTTTTCAACCGAGTGATAAAACAGAGAGTATAAATGATAGAAAACGTAAACAGCCCCTCGGGTAAAACATGTACCATAAACTTCCCCTCGGGCATAATATGAACAGAACCAACCCTATACCTCACAATCACTCGAAATCATCCCCTCGGGCATAACATGAATCCAGAACTGCCTCTCGGGCAAACATGGATCAAGAATAGCCCCTCGAGCAACAACATGAAACAACAACAGCCCCTCGGGCTACATCATATCACTCTATTGGGTACCCGCGCTCATTGGGGTGTACAGACTCCGGGAGGGGCCCCTTACGACCCAAGCACAATATCAAGCTATCTCGGGGCATAATCAAACAGGCTCTTATCCTCATATCAAGCCACCTCGTGGCGTACCAAATCAAGCCCTCGGTCTCATAATCATAAATCAGTACCACACTGTTGCGGCGCGCAGCCCGATCCCATATTATCCTTACAACACAGGCCCTCGGCCTCACTCAGTCAGAAATCTTTCAATCCACTCGGGCAATAGTAAAACATAATTCTTAGCCCAAAATATCATTTAGAAATATCAAAACGGAGTAAATAAGGCTGAGCTATGAAACAGTAGAATACAGCATGACAGTTTACAAATATGAAGCCAAAACAGTGAGGAATAGTAGTAAAAAATCCCTAAGGGTCTAAAATAGTTGGCACTAGGCCCAAATATGGCATTCAGCCAAAAACATGATAATGCTTTCTAAAACACAATGATATCAAACAAGTTTTAATCAAATACGTGACTTAACAGCCATACGGGACGGACTAAGTCACAATCCTCAACGATGTACGACCCCATGCTCATCATCTAACGCGTGCGTCATCTCAAAGTAGCACAACGATGTGAAATCCGGGGTTTCATACCCTCAGGACAAACATTTACAATCATTACTTACCTCAAACCGGTCCAAACTCTAGCTCGCGATGCCTTTGTCTCTCGAATCGGCCTCCAAATGCTTTAAATCTAACCAAAATCAGTATATTATCATCAATATACGCTAAAGGAACAAAGCCCAGGCGAAAGTAATCAAATTAACTCAAGAATCCCGAAATTGCTCAAACCCGGCCCCCGGACCCACGTCTCGGAATCAGACCAAAGTCTCAAAATCCGACAACCCATTCAATTAAAAGACTATCCATAGTAGTTTCACTCAATTCCGACTTCGAATCGGCATTCAAATCCCAAAAATTCATTTTTTGAAGTTCTACAATTTTCTCCAAATTTACATCCCAAATCTCTACTCAAATGATGAATCCAACGTTATAATCATATATTTTAGCCAAAATTAAGTTAGAATCACTTACTCTGATGGTTTTCTTGAAAATCCCTCGAAAAATTGCCATTACCCGAGCTCTCTAGGTCAAAATATGAAATAAAACCCCAAATCTCGTATTTATAGAGCACCTTTTAGATCCTTATCACCGTTGTCCGCAATAACCACCACTGACCGCGGAAAAACCATTGCTACAGCGGAAAATGTGGACTGTAGTGATATGCTTTAGTATTCTGGCCATAACTTTCTCTACAGATTTCTCACTTGTGATTTCTTTCACTTTCTGAAAACTAGACACGAAGGGCTACAACATTTGTTTTTGAATCATCTCAAAATTCCTTGTAGATCAAAAGATATAGGCTTTCGAAGTCAGACCAGTGAACCTGCGAATTCTTCCTCACCGCGGACCGCGGACCATTTTCCGCCCCAGCGTAAAACTTCCACCCCAACTGTAAATTTAAGCACCAGAACCAATACCTGAGTCCCGGTAATGCCCGGACTCGCTCAAAACTCACCCGAAATACACTCAAGGCCCTCGGGACCTCAACCCAAACATACCAACACCTCCCATAACATCATTAAAACTTAGTCGAGCCTTAGAATCACTCAAAACAATGCCAAAATACCAAATCAACTTCGGATTCAAGCTTAAGAACTTAAGAACTTTCAAATTCCACAAACGATGCTGAAACCCATCAATTCAACTCTGAATGACGCACACACGTCATAAATGACACAACGGACCTACTCCAACTTCCGAAATTCCATTCCGACCCCTATATCAAAATATCACCTATCAACCAGAAAACGTCAAAATCCTAATTTCGGCAATTCAAGCCTAAACCTTCCACGGACCTCCAAAATACATTCCGATCATGCTTCTAAGTCCCAAATCACCTAACGGAGCTAACCAAATCATAAAAATTCCAATTCGAGATCATGTACTAACAAGTCAAAACTTGGTCAAACCTTTCAAATTTTAAGCTTCAAACTGAGAACTATTCTTCCAAATTCATTCCGATTACCCTGAAAACCAAAACCGACAATTTACATAAGTCATAATACATCACACGAGGCTAGTAATGCACGAGAACTGGTAAGCGAAGTACAAGAGCTCAAAACGACCGGTCAAGTCGTTACATTCTCCCCCACTTAAACATACGTTCGTCCTCGAAAGTGCCTAGAGTTGTTCCGAAAACCATTAAATCGCTGTGAAACCTTACCATGCACATACCTGGGGGTGACCCCACGTCACCCTACCTCATATAGGTCCGATAACACAATGTAACTGAAATTTCGCAATCCAACCTAGCCCATAAACCTTAGAACCACATTTCTACTTCTGAAATCATCTACAAGATTAGAACCTCACATTTATACTCCGAATAATCTCGAACAAGCTGTAATAACACATACCTGCAACCTCAGGTGCAATTACATGATATACCACATAACTCAAACACTTGTAGGGATAACTTCTAATCACAGCAGTTGCTCAAAACATCCGAATTTTGATAATAATCCTTCTATCACATAAAGTTTCATTCCAACACTTTCATATACTGCCAATGATAAATGAAACATGTAGAAAGTCATAACGACTCCTCAGATCAACCATTCATGAAGCCACTTTTCTTTTGGCAAGGACCATGGCAATTTCTAAGCCGAACATTGATATTATCCTTCCAATTGAAATCGAATCTATCTGTATTCATTATAGATCCCAATGATCTAATCTAATCCAACACAACTACTCTAGTGACATGACGCATCAATTCAAACTAAAGCCACAACTCATGCAATCCGCGCACCAATAAGCAACAATCCGAACATACTCAAATCATGAAAATGACTCAAATGAGAGAACTGTACCGCAAGCTCACCAGTACCACCACAGCACAATGCTTGGAACCCGTCACACATCGTAGAAACAAAACACATGAATCTAACCGAAAGGGTCATACCTCCACATAACTTCGCTGCAATATGCGACCCCATCCAAACACTGGTCCACATGAAACACCTCAAGTCACTATGCTCAAAATCAATAACCCGCGCAATTTGATGTCTAGAACCAAAAGCAAATCATCATAACCACGACGAAGCAATTGACATAACATTACACAAACCCGAAAGGACATAACCGATACGCCATCGGCCGAGCAATACCTAATACTCTCCTCCCGCTCGAATTCCACTAAGAGACCCAAACAAAACCGCACCACATGTGCCTATAACCAACAAAACCTAACACCTCGCAACACGGAAAGGTAACTCATAGATCTCCCTAGATCACTGATAAGCTCAATAACAATCGAATCAACACATCCCTCAACAATACAACTCGGAGTCAACCAAGCTGACTCAAGTTAGAACACACATCCATATTGGCCTACATCTCGTTTATCTAGTCTTCTGAAACTGTCCATGCCACCTAAGGATTTGTGACCTTCCTTCCAAAACTGAACCGTGACCTTACACATGCCGATCTCAATCCTACACATCATACCACATATACCATACCATCCTAGGATAAATATGAGAACTTCATAATCCACTCCGAGACACAACAACTACGTACTCAACTAGCCAAGAACTTTCTATTGATTCCATCTAGAAGGAAATCACAATACATTCCATGCTCCTCACGCTCGTCAAAAATATACATCTCCAAACCGTGGTAGAAATCATCAAGAACTCTCCGAATCCCCTTGGCACAAAACCAAACCGTCAGGACTGACTCCTTCTAAGTCAACCAAACTACGCAAGCCATCAAAACCTAAGAGCATTGCCGTGAAACACCTGTAGAAACTCATTACCTCGTAAGCATCCAAAGGACTAATCATATCCTTACCATGCGGATCCGGCCTACTACCAAGCTATCCCATTTATCCAAGTTCCTTCTGATTTACCTTCAACTTGATGCTTCTTCTCGCTATAACACCATAATCCTCGGCCAGACTCGCCACACGAGTCCCAAGCATAAATCCACACTATCCTACGGTTCATAAGCCGCTGACTACTCCCTCAAATAACCCCAAAAGAACCATATTCGAAATACTTACCCTAAAGAGACTTCCTGCGAATCTAAAGCCATTACCTTTACCGTCCTGATACAGATGTGCAGAATCTATAATGATATAGAAATACCACGAGTCTTGACACCCTCCAATGAAACCTCAATTTCTAGCCAAATATACAACCTGAAATTCTCCAATTATTACATGTAAAATCTTGAACCCATTGGAACCATTCTCGAGAGTCATCCACTCTACTCAAACCGCAATTAGACCGATCAAATGGACCGGACGGCCTGTGATCCGATAGCACTCCAACACCGCAGAGTGTAACCTCACCTTAATGCAACCAAGCAGCTTCCTGTTCTATGCACCGCACTTCCTTTACCAATAACAGCCCAAGCCATTCCGTGATTCTCATACACCCATAAAGCATAACATAACCTATATTGAAACTTCCTTTACTCGAGCCATCCTCGGTCTCAACCTCAGAAAGCCATAACTGATTCACCACTACGCCTCCAACTGGAACCAACATAGCACATAACCGTGCAATCAATTAATCAATAGCAAACTCCCCACTTGGCGCAAAGCCATAGTCCAAAACACACAATAACTCATAATGCATACGCTCTATTACTGCCATAATACCATAGTAAGATTAAACTCAATCCTTCATAAAGCTCGTGTAACACAGACCATCTAGTACTTCAAATCTTCTACAAATCTCGCATTCACCCTCGTAACAGTCAAGCCCACTCTCTTAAGCGACCAAAATTCAAATTGCAACACACATATTTCACTGGTAACAGAGACCTTCCAATAAACGACATAAAGGATCACACAAACTTCAGAACACTCCATAGGAGATAACCCACCTGCTTCGCCTCAAACTAACATCTCTTATACCTTCCACCGTCATAAACATTATGCAGTCACTTAATCTTCCTGATTCTGAACTCATATCACAACGTGAAATCTACTTCACTTCCCAACTAGGCAACATGAAAAGGTCCTTCAACACGCCCAGAACTCAGGCTATACATCAAATCACGATGAGAATCAAGCACCAGATAGTTCTTACTACCCACAAGCAGAACCTGAAGCAGACTCTTCTTGTTTCATTCAAATCATAGGCACACATCTCGCAGTCACATCATACTCATCACATAGCCATCCAGTCATCACTCCCACTAATAGGGACATTGTTGGTCATACAAATCCAAAAGCACGTGCTCACACAATCAACGCCTCAGTGCTCAAGCCATAGGCAAAACCCAGCCTCAAGTCCTCCAAACTGGCCCAACATCAGCATACAAAGATCACATCTTGCCCCTCGATCAGGAAATCACAAACCATCGATGCATATATGATACTGAGTGCTCATGCACGCATACGAATACGTGGAAAGAATTCAAAGAGTTACATTTCAAGCTGAATCAAGGACGCACGATAAGAATTCAAGAATGTGATGTTTTTCCTAAAGGTTCTGCAGCCTCCTAAGAATAAGTACAAACGTCTCCGTACTGATCCGCGAGACTCTACTAAACCTGCTCATGACTCGTGAGACCTATGTAACCTTTGCTATGATACCAACTTGTAACGACCTTAAAACAGACCTGGTCGTGATGGCGCCTGTCGTGAAACTAGGCCAACAGACACAACTCCCGAATTAACCATTTAATCAATAAGAATCATTTTTAAGCCTTTAATTAATCAAATGTCTTAAAATGTAAGTCTAAATTAACTGTGCGGAATGAATACACAAGCCCGACATCGGGGTGTCACAAGTCATGAGCATCTACTAAGGTCTGAATACAACAAAAGTCTATGAATGTACTAAATACAGTCTAAGGAAGACAAGAGGGAGGAAAGCAGTGCTTAACTCCAATGACTCTGCCACTAAGCAATCAACACCCGCTACCAGGTTCAGAAATACCTAAATCTGCACACAAGGTGTAGGGAGTAATGTGAGTATGCCAACTCAGTAAGTAATAAAAATAAATAAAAACTGAGCAGTAAGAAAACACGTAAACTACGTCATAACACTACAACAAATGTAGATCATTTCCAATGCAGTACACAAATAATTTACCTCGTAAATCAAGCTCAGTTTCAGTAAAAATCTTTTTGAAACAGTTTTCAATATTTTCAAACGAGTGATAAAAGAGTGAGTATAAATGATAGAAAACGTAAACAACCCCTCGGGAAAAACATGTACCATAAACCGCCCCTCGGGCATAATATGAATAGAACCAGCCCTTTAGGCTACCTCACAATCCCTCGAAATCAGCCCCTCGGGCATAACATGAATCCAGAACCACCTCTCGGGCAAACATGGATCAAGAACAGCCCCTCGAGCAACAACATGAAACAACAACAGCCCCTCGGGCTACATCATATCACTCTACTGGGTACCCCGCTCTCACTGGGGGTGTACAGACTCCGGGAGGGGCCCCTTACAACCCAAGCACAATATCAAGCCATCTCGTGGTATAATCAAACAAGTTCTTGGCCTCATAACAAGCCACCTCGTGGCGTAACAAATCAGGCCCTCGGCCTCATAATCATAAATCAGTACCACACTGCTACGGTGCGCACCCCGATCCTATAATATCCTCACAACATAGGCCCTCAGCCTCACTCAGTCAGAAATCCTTCAATCCACTCGAGCAATAGTAAAACATAATTCTCAGCCCAAAATATCATTTAAAAATATCAAAACGGAGTAAATAAGGCTGAGCTATGAAAACAGTAGAATACAGCATGACTGAGTACAAATATGAAGTCAAAATAGTGAGGAATAGAAGTAAAATCCCCTAAGGGTCCAAAACAGTTGGCACGAGGCCCAAATATGGCATTCAACCCAAAACATGATAATGCTTTCCAAAACACAATGATATCAAACAAGTTTTAATCAAATACGTGACTTAACAGCCATACGGGATGGACTAAGTCACAATCCCCAATGGTGCACGACCACATGCTCGTCATCTAATATGTGCATCACCTCAAAGTAGCACGACGATGTGAAATCCAGGGTTTCATACCCTCAGGACAAATATTTACAATCATTACTTACCTCAAACCAGTCCAAACTCTAGCTCGCGATGCCTTTGCCTCTCGAATCGGCCTCCAAATGCTCTAAATCTAACCAAAATTAGTAGATTATCATCAATATACGCTAAAGGAACAAAGCCCAGGTGAAAGTAATCAAATTAACTCAAGAATCCTAAAATTGCTCAAATCCGGCCCCCGGACCCACGTCTCGGAATCTGACCAAAGTCTCAAAATCCGACAACCCATTCAATTACAATACTATCCATACTAGTTTCACTCAATTCCGACTTCAAATCGGCTTTCAAATCCCTAAAATTCATTTTTTGAAGTTCCACAATTTTCCCCAAATTTACATTCCAAATCTCTACTCAAATGATGAATCCAACGTTATAATCATGTATTTTAGCCAAAATTGAGTTAGAACCACTTAACCCGATGGTTTTCTCGAAAATCCCTCGATAAATTGCCAAAACCCGAGCTCTCTGGGTCAAAATATGAAATAAAACCCCAAATCTCGTATTTATAGAGCACCTTTTAGATCCTTATCACCGCTGTCCGCGGTAAAACTATTGCTACAGCGGAAAATGTTGACTGTAGTGATATGCTTTAGTATTTCGGCCATAACTTTCTCTACAGATTTTCCACTTGTGATTTCTTTAGCTTTCTAAAAACTAGATACGAAGGGCTACAACTTTTGTTTTTGAATAATCTCAAATTTCCTTGTAGATCAAACGATATAGGCTTTCGAAGTCAGACCAGTGAACCTGCGGATTCTTCCTCACCGCGGACCGCGGACCATTTTCCGCCCCAGCGGTAAAACTTCCACCTCAACTGTAAATTTAAGCACCAGAACCAATACATGAGTCCCGGTAATGCCCGGACTCGCTCAAAACTCACCCGAAATACACCCAAGACCCTCGGTACCTCAACCCAAACATACCAACACCTCCCATAACATCATTAAAACTTAGTCGAGCCTTCGAATCACTCAAAACAACGCCAAAATACCAAATCAACTTCGGATTCAAGCTTAAGAACTTAAGAACTTTCAAATTCCACAAACGATACTGAAACCCATCAATTCAAATCTGAATGATGCACACACGTCATAAATGACACAACGGACCTACTCCAACTTCCGAAATTCCATTCCGACCCCTATATCAAAATCTCACCTATCAACCGGAAAACGTCAAAATCCCAATTTCGGCAAACTAAAGCCACAACTACTCTAGTGACATGGCACATCAATACAAACTAAAGCCACAACTCGTGCAATCCGCGCACCAATAAGCAACAATCCTAACATACTCAAATCATGAAAATGACTCAAATGAGAGAGCTGTACCACAAGCTCACCAGTACCACAACAACACAATGCTCGGAACCCGTCACACATCATAGAAACAAAACACACGAATCTAATCGGAAGGGTCATACCTCCACATAACTTCACTGCAATACGCGACCCTATCCAGACACTGGTCCACATGAAACACCTTAAGTCACTATGCTCAAAATCAACAACCGCGCGCAATTTTATGTCTAAAACCAAAAGCAAATCATCAAAACCATGGCGAAGCAATTGACATAACATTACACAAACCCGAAAGGACATAACCGATACGCCATCCGCCGAGCAATACCCAATACTCTCCTCCCGCTCGAATTCCACTGAGAGACCCCAACAAAACCGCACCACATGTGCCTATAACTAACAAAACCTAACACCTCACAACACGGAAAGGTAACTCATAGATATCCCTAGATCACTAACAAGCTCAATTACAATCGAATCAACACATCCCTCAACAATACAACTAGGAGTCAACCAAGCCGACTCGAGTTAGAACACATATCCATATTGGCCTACCAATGAACCCCTTATCGAGGAGTCCCTGAAACTGCTCCTTCAACCCCTTTAACTCCGCTGGTGCTATACGATACGATGCTCGACACCAAATAAATACTGAAATCAACAACCATGTCCGGCGACATGCCCGGCAGCAGGAAACACATCCGGAGAATCCCTCACCACCGGAATGGTAGGAATCTCTGCACTGATATCCATCACGAAGGCCAAATAAGAAAAACAACCCTTCCTAGCCATCCGCTGGGTCTTCCAAAATAACACCACCCTACTGCGAATATAATCCGTCGAACCTCGCTACTCAATCCGTGGCATTCCTGGCATAACCAACATCGTTGTCCTAGCGTAACAACCCAGAATAACACGACACAGAGACAACCAATCTCTGCCCAATATCACACCAAAATCTAGCATACTAAGCAACAAGGATCCACTCGGGTCTCCAAACCTCCAATAGTTACCACACAAAACTGATATACGCGGTCCACAAGCACGACCTAATCTGTTTATGAGAACTCCCAATCTCCAAGTCCATACAACACACGAATCACCATATCCGATCTTGTTTATCTAGTCTTCTGAAACTGCCCATGCCACCTAAGGATTTATGACCTTCCTTCCAAAACTGAACCATGACCTTACACATGCCGATCTCAACCCTACACATCATACCACATATACCATACCATCCTAGGATAAATATGAGAACTTCATAATCCACTCTGAGCCACAACAACTATGTACTCAACAAGCCAAGAACTTTCCATTGATTCCATCGAGAAGGAAATCACAATATATTCCATGCTCCTCACGCTCGTAGAAAAAATACAACTCCAAACCGTGGTAGAAATCATTAAGAACTCACCGAATCCCCTTTGCACAAAACCAAACCATCAGGACTGACTCCTTCTAACTCAACCAAGATACGCAAGCCATCAAAACCTACGAGCATTGCCGTGAAACACCTGTAGAAACTCATTACCTCGTAAGCATCCAAAGGACTAATCATATCCTTACCATGCGGATCCGGCCTACTACCAAGCTATCCTATCTATCCAAGTTCCTTCTGATTTACCTTCAACTAGATACTTCTTCTCGCTATAACACCATAATCCTCGACCAGACTCGCCACACGAGTCCTAAGCATAAAGCCACATCGTCCTACGGTTTAAAAACCGCTAACTACTCTCTCAAATATCCTCAAAAGCACCATATTCGAAATACTTACCCTGAAGAGACTTCCTGCGAATCTAAAGCCATTACCTTCACCGTCCTGATACTGATGTGTAGAATCTATAATGATATAGAAATATCATGAGTCTTGACACCCTCCAATGAAACCTCAGTTTCTAGCCAAATATACAACCTAAAATTCTCCAATTATTACATGTAAAATCTTGAACCCATTGGAACCATTCTCGAGAGTCATCCACTCTACTCAAACCGCAATTAGACCGATCAAATGGACCGGACGACCTGTGCTCCAATAGCACTCCAACACCGCAGAGTGTAACCTCACCTTAATACAACCAAGCAGCTTCATGTTCTATGCACCGCACATCCTTTACCAATAACAACTCAAGCCATTCCGTGATTCTCATACACCCATAAAGCATAACATAATCTGTATTGAAATTTCCTTTACTCGAGCCTCTCTCGGTCTCAACCTCTGAAAGCCATAACTGATTCACCAGTATGCTTCCAACTGGAACTAACATCGCACATAACCGTGCAATCAATTAATCAATAGCAGACTCCCCCACTTTGCGCAAAGCCATAGTCCAAAACACACAATAACTCATAATGGATACGCTCTATTACTGCCATAATACCATAGTGAGATTAAACTCAATCCTTCATAAAGCTCGTGCAACACAGACCATCTAGTACTTCAAATCTTCTGCAAATCTCGCATTCACCCTCGTAACAGTCAAGCCCACTCTCTTGAGTGACCCAAATTCAAATTGCAACATATATATTTCACTGGTAACAGAGACCTTCCAATAAACGACATAAAGGATCACACAAACTTCAGAACACTTCGTAGGAGATAACCCACCTACTTCACCTCAAACTAACATCTCTTATACCCTTCCACCGTCATAAACATTATGCAGTCACTTAATCTTCCTGATTCTGAACTCATATCACAACGTGAAATCTACTTCACTTCCCAACTAGGCAACATGAAAAGGTCCTTCAACACGCCCACAACTCGGGCTATACATCAAATCACGATGGGAATCAAGCACCGGATAGTTCTTACTACCCCCAAGCAAACCCTTCTTGTCTCGTTCAAATCATATGCACACATCTCGCAGTCACATCATACTCATCACATAGCCATCCAGTCATCACTACCACTAATAGGGACATTGTCGAACATATAAATCCAAAAGCACGTGCTCACCCAATCAATGCCTCAATGCTCAAGCCATAGGCAAACCCCAGCCTCAAGTCCTCCAAACTGGCCCAACATCAACACACAGAGATCACATCTTGCCCCTCGATCAGGGAATCACAAGCCATCGATGCATATATGATACTGAGCGCTCATGCACGCATACGAATACGTGGAAAGAATTCAAAGAGTTACATTTCAAGCTGAATCAAGGACGCACGATAAGAATTCAAGAATGTGATGTTTTTCCTAAAGGTTCTGCAGCCTCCTAAGAATAAGTATAGACGTCTCCGTACCGATCCGCGAGACTCTACTAAACCTGCTCATGACCCGTAAGACCTATGTAACCTAGGCTCTGATACAACCTTGTAACGACCCTAAAACTGACCTGGTCATGATGGCGCCTGTCGTGAAATTAGGTCAGCCGACACAACTCCTGAATTAACCATTTAATCAATAAGAATCATTTTTAAGCCTTTAATTAATCAAATGTCTCAAATTATAAGTCTAAATTAACTGTGCGGAATGAATACACAAGCCCGACTTTGGGGTGTCACAAGTCATGAGGAACTACTAAGGTTTGAATACAACAAAAATCTAAAAATATACTAAATACAGTCTAAGAAAGACAAGAGGGAGAAAAGAAGTGTTGCGAACGTCGGCAGCTACCTTGCTAACTCCAATGACTTTGCCACTAAGCAATCAACACCCGCTACCGAGTTCAGAACTACCTAAATCTGCACACAAGGTACAGAGAGTAATGTGAATACGCCAACTTAGTAAGTAATAAAAGTAAATGAAAGCTAAGCAGTAAGAAAACACATAAACCACGTCGTAACACTACAACAAATGTAGATCATTTCCAATGCAGTACACAAATCATTTACCTCGTAAATCAAGCTCAGTTTCAGTAAAAATCTTTTTAAAATAGTTTTCAATGTTTTCAAACGAGTGATAAAACAATGAGTATAAATGATAGAAAACATAAACAACCCCTCGGGCAAAACATGTACCATAAACTACCCCTCGGACATAATATGAACAGAACCAGCCCTTTGGGCTACCTCACAATCACTCGAAATTAGCCCCTCGGGCATAACATGAATCCAGAACCGCCTCTCGGGACAACATGGATCAAGAACAGCCCCTCGGGCAACAACATGAAATAACAACAGCCCCTCCGGCTACATCATATCTACTCACTCTGGGTACCCACGCTCACTAGGGGTGTACAGACTCTGGGAGGGGCCCCTTATGGCCCAAGTGCAATATCAAGCCATCTCGTGGCATAATCAAACAGGCTCTCAACCTCATATCAAGACACCTCGTGGCATAACAAATCAGGCCCTTGGCCTCATAATCATAAATCAGTACCACATTGCTGCGGCATGCAGCCCGATCCCATAATATCCTCACAACACAGGCCCTCGACCTTACTCAGTTAGAAATCTCTCAATCCACTCGGACAATAGTAAAACATAATGCTCAGTCCAAAATATCATTTAAAAATATTAAACGGAGTAAAGAAGGCTGAGCTAGGAAAACAGTAAAATACAACATGGATGAGTACAAATATGAAGTCAAAACAGTGAGGAATAGTAGTAAAAATCCCCTAAGGGTCAAAAACAGTTGGCACGAGGCCCAAATATGGTATTCAACCCAAAACATGATAATGCTTTTCAAAACACAATGATATCAAATAACTCAAATATGTGCAAACTTCATATTCTTTAGCAGAACCTGTAAAATAATAATCATAATGTTAATTGAGGAAACCAAAAAAAGAAAAAGAAATAACATTGTTAAATATAGAATGAAAATTTACCTGAGCAAATATTTGTACAATCTCGCTGTGCATCCATTGTAGGAATCCTGTATGATAAAATATAGTGTGAAGATATAAGCACGGGAAAAACCATAAGTTTAATGCATATGTCGATCTTCAAGCACAACGCAATTGAATAAAGCAGGAAAAAGTCTTTAAAATATTGCCAAGGAAAAGCATATATTTAGCTGATCATTTCAATGTACAACAATGGGATTCATGGTTAAAGGATCCGGATGGGAATACAGTTGGTACAAACAAAAGATGAGAAAAAATTAGTTTGCAAGTGCTACTGGAATTGAAGCAGTATAAGGTTTTGCTAATGTTATGAACACCAGTATTATAGTTTTCTATATTTAAGAGTATAAATAACCACTTTGGCATTATACATAAGAGAGATAGCTAACGAACACATCATAGAGCAATAGTCAAGGAAGAAAGATGGGATTTATTGTGGGGTTTACACATCAATTAAAAAGTGTAAATAAACACTTGGGCATTATCCGTAAGAGAGATAGCTAACAAACACAACATAGAGCAATAATCAAGGAAGAAAGATGGGATTTATTGTGGGGTGTAGGAAATAAGAGGAACAATAGTGAACGTTTGGATTAAATTTAGATGAAGAATTGGTGGCCTTTGAAAGAGTAAAGAGAGGGCGTGCCTTTGGATGGAAGACAAAGCACGCTTACATACGACAAAATGGCAAGATATGTGAAAATCGGTAAAACAGATTACACTGATAGGACTAATATTGCTGGAACTAAAACTATTTTTCGGATCATTAGGCTTCAACTGTTGTGTTAAATGCATATGTCGATCTTAAAGATGAACACAAAAGAGTAGAGCATGAAAAAAATCTAGTTTTTATCTTTGCACAACTATCATTACCGCTTTTTATCTCACATATATCTTGCACATTTGGGTCCAAAAAATTCTGGAACGACAAAGTTGTGAGACAAAAAAGAGGTTTGTACAAAATAAAATTTTGCATTGGCAATGGAAGAAAGGTCTCTTTCTGGTAGGACAAATGGCTGGGGCTGGGGCATTAACCTCTCTGGGAATAACTTTCCAATAGGCTTTATTACGTTGGAAAGGATATTTATGTGACAGTTGAATGAAACGGGAAAGGTAATTCTTGGAGTATCATTCAAAAGGAATTTAAATGACTGGGAACTGGATAGAATTTTAGAGTTTCATATCATCCTCTCCTCACTCCAAGGTTACAGTAACAGAGAAGATTAAATGATATGAAAAAGTCAGGGATGTCATCTACACAGTAAGATGATACTATAAATTTACATGGGCATTTAGGAGAGAAATTTCAAAGGAATAGCAAAAGGACTTTCATATCTACATGAAAAAGTGAATCCCCACATTGTACGCAGAGATACTAATGGCAATAATATATTTGTTGATCAGAATTTTATACCAAAAATTGCAGATTATGGTTTGTGTAGGCTATTTCTAGCAATAAGAATCCAAAGGTCTAAACAGTTGATTTTCGAGTTAAATGTCCACCGTCGGCGTATTATGGAGAAAGATAGCCTCTTTAGGCATAACATAATTAAGTCAAGTAATTAACAACATGATCAGCAATAAACACTCAAATGTAGATCCAAAATGAGCAAAATGTAGTTTGAACTTACAATGTTCAAGGAATTCAGGTAGTTACGTGGGAAGTTTTAAAAGTGTAGAGTAGAAATTACTAACATAGGAGGAAGTTGAACGACTATCCAATAGTAATTTATATGGTGACGGTGAACATCTAATATAGTCTAAACATCATATCACCAAACTTTTTTATAAACAAATTTTATAGATATTGTTTTCGAATGAGTGAGTTTTGAAGGAAGAGAAGTAACAGGAAATTGAACTAATATGCAATACAAAAATCCAAGGCTATAATAAGAATCTAATAGAGTTTAAAATCAATAACACTAAATTATATATAAACAACATTTATAGATATACATTTTGTCCATAGATATAAGAATTCTTCTGGTTGATGAGCGTGAAATAATTGCAGGTTCCATATAATTTTATGCATGAATCAATAGGGGCGGATGCAGGCTTACCGAAGAAAATTTTACTAAATATATATATTAATATTGTATAGAAACGAATAAGTGAAGGAGAAAGAATTGCTATTTGAAGGTGAGAGCGGTGGGAGTCCTAGCAGTCAACTCCAATGTTTGTTTGGTTTAGTAATATGCGGTGATTCTGTCTACGAGAAACTTGTGGAATTCAGTCTTGATAGGTTCTCCTCTCCCCAATTTTGACCTTAGATGTACAAAGAGTGGATGTGCCCTTTGACCATTCAGTTTTACCTGTTATTATTGATATTGGAATTTAAAATTTTCCAATAAATAAAAAAGAAAAGAGAATTTATTAATCCACCCAAGTCACATATATAAGTGTATAGTTTAGTTTCAAAAGACACCTGGCCTAAGAATATATTTAAACTACATTGAGACGAAGTTGTTATGAAAACTACATTGAGACGAAGTTGTTATGAAGTTGCTTGGTTCCTTAAACGACTTATCTCCAAATTAAGTCAGTTGCATGACACATGGAGAGCAAGTAGATCCTCGCAGCAACCACTAAGATAGCAAAAGTTGTGTTAAGTGTTGGGTGTTCGTTATTGCTTGCATCGAAAAAGGAAGGTAGAAATACATCAGATACAACTTTTGCGACTTTGAGAGCTTAGATATATAGCAAATTGAAAATTTTGAGAAGCTGACATAGCAGAGATAACTTTTTTTTTGTATACATGTTTGGAGATTGGTTATTACATTTTAAGTTGAAAAAATAGTGTATTGTTAGCGGAAACGTAAAAGAAAGAATACAAGATTTAACGTAGTTCGGATCAAAATAATCCTACGTCCATCAGAGAACAGTTACCTTTTTAATATTAACAAAGGAAGGGGAGAGTTCCCAATTACACTTAAGAGAATTTCTCTCTTAACTCTCTACTCACTACAATGTGTTGTATTATTTTTGGGATGGTTTCTACAAATGAAGGAGTGCATCTATTTATAGAGGTAAAGACCTCCTCTTGATGTCATTGGTGACATCAAACTACCTCCTCTTGATGTCATGGGTGACATCAAAGGAGGAAGCTTCCTCCTAGCATCCACACCAACTCTTTCCACCAACTCTTCCAATTGGCATGCCATTGTTGACTAAACATAAACCAACACCTTCAATCTCCACCTTGGTTTGCGTTTCGAGCGTGCATGTGAACAACTCTGGTCAAAACTTCTAAGCTTACTGGGCAACCTCGTTGTAAGAAACAAGAAGAATCAAACCATTGTTGAACATACCACCTCCACCTAACAACTGTTCTCTTTGGAGTTGCATCAGTTGATGCACACCCCCACCAAGTCCTTGCAGTGTGCAAACTTAGCGAGTGGGACTATCTTGGTCAACATATCTGCAGCATTATTGTCTGTGATAACCTTCACGACCTTGATAGTTCCCTTTGCAACAACATCTCGAATAAAATGAAATCTGACATCAATGTGTTTAGTGCGCTCATGAAATCTCTGATTTTTCATTAGATGAATAGCACTCTGACTATCACATCTAAGAGTTGATTCCAGCTGAACCAAACTCAATTTCGCTACTAAACCTTTCAACCAGATAGCTTCCTTCACCGCCTCCGCTGCTGTCATGTATTCTGCTTCTGTCGTAGACAAAGCGGCAATCGACTACAGAGTCGACTTCCAACTAACGGCACTGGCAACGAGGGTAAAGATGTATCCAGTTGTGGACCTTCTTCTGTCAAGATCTCCTGCATAGTCAGAATCTATA
Organism: Nicotiana tabacum; assembly: GCF_000715075.1. Lineage (NCBI taxonomy): Eukaryota > Viridiplantae > Streptophyta > Magnoliopsida > Solanales > Solanaceae > Nicotiana > Nicotiana tabacum. Next base: position 180,900,389 of record NC_134087.1, on the reverse strand, counting down.
TAACCGAGAATTGAAATACCTCCACCAATTTTTCGAAAGGTCAGACCAACACCAGAAGCTCCTTTGAGATATCTCAATATCCACTTGACAGCTTCCCAATGCCTCTTTCCTGGGCTGGACATGTATCTACTTACCACACTTACAGATTGAGCAATATCTGGACGTGTGCATACCATAGCATACATAATGCTACCAACTGCACTGGCATAAGGAATCTTTGACATATGCTCTACCTCATCCTCGGACTGAGGCATTTGTAACTCTGAAAGTTTAAAATGAGGAGCTAATGGTGTACTTACAGGCTTGCACGTATGCATATTGAATCTCTTGAGAACCCTTTCAATATACCTCTTCTGAGAAAGATGTACAACACCGTCTTCTCTTGAAATCTCCATACCAAGGATTTTCTTTGCAGCTCCTAAATCCTTCATGTCAAATTCCTTACTCAACAGTTTCTTCAAAGCATTTATCTCTGTAATGTTGTTAGCAGCAATAAGCATATCATCAACATACAACAGTAAATAAATCATTGAGTTACTAGACATCTTCTTGTGATACACACAGCTATCAAATGCACTCCTTGAGAATTCATGTGTAGTCATGAATGCATCAAACCTCTTGTACCACTGTCTAGGGGATTGCTTCAAACCATACAAAGACTTCTTTAGTTGGCATACGTGATCTTCTTTTCCCTCAGCTAGGAAACCTTCAGGCTGATCCATATAGATTGTCTCTTCTAGATCACCGTGTAAGAAAGCAGTTTTGACATCAAGCTGTTGAAGCTCCAAGTCAAATTGGGCAACCAATGCTAGTAGCACGCGAATTGAGCTATGCTTCACGACTGGAGAGAAAATCTCATTGTAGTCAATTCCCTCCTTCTGACTGAATTCTTTTTCAACCAATCTCGCCTTGAACCTAGCATCTTCCACTTCAGGAATTCTCTCTTTCTTTCGGTAGACCCACTTGCATCCAACTATCTTCTTCCCCTTTTGTCTTTTCACTAAGACCCATGTCTGATTCTTGTGAAGAGACTCCATTTCTTCAGTCATGGCTAACCGCCATTGTACAGCATCCTTGCAAGAAGTTGCTTCAATATACGAGGAGGGATCTAGATCCTTAATCTCTTCTTGTGCAGCTACGAATGCATATGCAATCAATTTTGCTTGATCTATAAGGCGTTCCGGTTCTCGTGTTGGCCTCTTCTCCCTCCCCTTTGCAATTGTGTATGGTTCATTGATAACAAGTTCTTCAAGGTCTACATCTTCTGACTCATCTTTAACCTGAGTCTCTTGATCCTTTTCCTTGGCAAGCTCCACCGGAAGCTCTACCTGCTCATCGTTCTTGTTTCCTAAAAACTCCATGGAAACTTTACGGGGATCAAGTATAGAGGATTCATCAAAGGTGACATCTCTACTAACTATAAATTTGAGTAAATACAAACACCAAAGTTTGTACCCTTTTACTCCATCCACATACCCTACGAATATGGCCTTCTTAGCCCTTGGTTCAAGCTTTCCTTCATTAACGTGATAATAAGCTGGACACCCAAATACTCGTAAGTATGAATAGTTAGAGGGTTCACCTGACCATACCTCATTCGGAGTCTTAAAGTCAATTGCCGATGCCGGAGATCGATTGACAATATGAGCAGCAGTGTGAACTGCTTCAGCCCAAAATACTTTGGACATTTTGGCTTGTAGGAGCATACAACGAGCCTTTTCAAGAAGAGTTCTGTTCATTCTCTCGGCAACTCCATTCTGCTATGGGGTATGCCTGACAGTCCTATGTATTGAGATCCCATGAACCTTGCAGAATTCATTAAACTCTTCATTGCAAAACTCCAAGTCATTGTCTGTGCGAAGATACTTGATTTTCCGCTCCATTTGATTTTCAACCAAAATCTTCCACTCTTTAAATGCTTCAAAAGCATCAATTTTTGCCTTCAAAAAATGCACCCAAACCTTTCGTGAGAAATCATCAATAAAAGTGAGAAGATACCTCTTTTTGCCCTTCGATGGAAGTTTAGAGGGACCCCATAAATCTGAATGGATGTAGTCTAGCACTCCTCTTGTCTTGTGTTTGCCAGTGCTGAAGCTGACCTTCTTTTGCTTCCCTAGAACGCAGTGCTCACAGAAGTCAAGTGTGTTGATCTTCTCACCTTCCAAAAGGTTACGATTGCTCAACATCTCCAGTCCACGTGCGCTCATATGACCCAGTCTCATGTGCCATAGTCTTGCCTTGTCATCATTAGATAATTGCACTGTAGATGCATTTGCATAGCCAACAATGGTGCTTCCGGCCAATGTGTAAAGGCCGTTCTCCAGCTTGCCTTTCAACATGACTAAAGAACCTTTAGTCACCTTTATAGTTCCTGCTTCGCTCATGTACCTGTAGCCTTGTTCATCCAGAGTACTCAGGGAGATCAAATTCTTCTTCAGATCAGGAACATGACGGACTTGTGTAATAGTCCTCACGACTCCATCATGGCAGCGAACCCGAACTGAGCCAATGCCAACTATTGCACAAGTTGCATTATTGCCCATTACTACGGTTCCTCCACTTTTCTCATAGCTGCTAAACCAGTCTTTTCGGAACGTCATATGCAGAGTGCAAGCAGAGTCTAACACCCATTTGTTTCCATAACTACTATTATTATTACACGATGTTGTTAGTACATAATCATTATCAAAATCATGTACCTATTCAACTGTGGATGCACTCGCCTTTTTCTTGGACTTTGACATTGGGCAGTCTCGTTCAAAGTGCCCCTTCTTGCCACAACCCCAACACTCTGTATTCTTCTTGTTCACACGAGACTTTGATCTGTGCTTTGATTTGCTCTTTCCCCGTTGGCTAGTCCGGCCTCTCACAAAGAGCCCACTTGCCTGGTCATCTCTATCTCCTTCAATGTGCCTCCGCACATCACTAGAGTTAAGTGTCTGCCGCACTTGCTAAAGCTTGATAGGCTCCTTGCTATACATCATTGAATTCTCAATATCATGATATCCTGAAGTCAATGAAAATAGCAAAGCACATGCAAGCGTCTCCTCCTCCTTTTTAATTCCTGCAATCTGTAAGTCCATGACAAGTTTATTGAACGCATCTAAATGATCTTGTAACGAAGTACCTGACCCCATATTAAATGTCTGAAGACGTCGTTGTAACAACATCCTTGTTGTCACTTATCGATCTTGGTATAACCTTTCTAGCTTTTGCCATAACTGTTTGGTCGTCTCTTCGGTACCCGTACTCACTTCACAAAGCACGTTAGGTGCAAGGGATAGTTGGATTGCACTCAATGCATCCCCTTTTATCTTCTCCTTATCGGGAGTTGATATATCCTTAGGATACTTTCCATCAATAGCATGGATTGAACCTTCCCTCCACAGTAACGCCATCATCTGGATCTTCTAGATATTGAAGTTGTTGCGTCCACTAAATATATCAATTTCAAACTTCATGGAACTCATCTTTGCTTGTTCTTCCTCCTTGGATCGTTAAAGAATCTTGTTGCTCTGATACCAATTGTTAGCGGAAACGTAAAAGAAAGAACACAAGATTTAACGTGGTTCGGATCAAAATAATCCTACGTCCACCAGAGAACAGTTGCCTTTTTAATATTAACAAAGGAAGGGGAGAGTTCCTAATTACACTTAAGAGAATTTCTCTCTTAACTCTCTACTCACTACAATGTGTTGTATTATTTTTGGGATGGTTTCTACAAATGAAGGAGTGTATCTATTTATAGAGGTAAAGACCTCCTCTTGATGTCATTGGTGACATCAAACTACCTCTTCTTGATGTCATGGGTGACATCAAATGAGGAAGCTTCCTCCTAGCATCCACACCAACTCTTTCCACCAACTCTTCCAATTGGCATGTCATTGTTGGCTAAACATAAACCAACACCTTCATGTACTTTGTGTCACACCTCCTTTTTTCACTACACCCCCGAAAAGGGGCATATGGGAGTTTTTCCAATTTAAAGTGACAACCGAAATGGGATCATTTTATTAAAAATTCAGAGTCGCCACTTGAGATAATTTTATGGTGTCCCAAGTCACCGGTTCAAATCCCGAATCGAGGAAAGGATTAACTCTGTATTACAGTCCGCGAACCAAAAATTCGGGTAAGCAATTCTGTTAACCCGGGAGAAGGTGTTAGGCATTCCCGAGTTCCGTGGTTCTAGCACGGTCGCTCAACTGCTATATTCGGCTTAATTACTTGATTTTAGTACATGTTAAACCTATGTGCAAATTTTAACTTAAACGCTCTATTTATTTTTTAAGAATATTGCAACACTGTTAAAACACGTCTTGAACCACGTCACATAAATGCACCCGCGGTCTTCGACATATTTTGACATTGTTAGGATTTGAATTTGGATCACATAAATAAGCACCCAAGTTTAGGAAGGTAATTTAAATTACGCGCCTAAAGCAACTACGATATTCATATGAAAATGTTGTTTTAATGTAAATCGAGGTTCTACTGTATGGAATATGATTGATGAAATGCTAATGCGGAGATCCATTCATGGAATTTGTTTGTTAACAATATAAGAACAATTGAACCCACTTGAATCACATGCCACAGATTAGTCTCCACACCTAAACCTTATATTTTAATAAGCTACTCTGAGATAAATAACATTATTTCCCTACAAACTGCAGAACCTCCAATTTACTAAAGATCACTAACTTACAGGCAACTACAGTACTCTACGCAAGGCAAATAAAAAAGAAGAAGATACATTCTATAAAGGAGAAATTAAGCAACACAGTAAGAAGAGAAAAATCAAACCTTTGTATTGATGGATCTGAGCTCAAAATTACAGCAACTGAACAATTTCTTGACATAACATTCGACGAACAGCTGACGGGAAACCTCAAATATCGCCCGAAAAACTCAAACTCGGACACCTTAACCTCCATCAAACTCCATCCATTTTAACAAAGTTCGAAAAACTGAATTAGAAGATCAGAACAGTATCAGGTACATGGTGATTTGATTCATTCTCCCCCATCTGAGTTACACACAATGTCTGCACCTTATCCCTTTGTTGCTTGGGCATGGATGTCATTGGACCAATTGAGCCAACAACGTCAAACGGGCATAGGTTTATTCTGGTGGCCATTGATTACTTTACCAAGTGGGTCGAAGCTGTAACTTTCAAGTCCGTGACCAAGAAGGCGGTGGTGAACTTTGTTCATTCAAATATCATTTGTCGGTTCAGAATTCCCAAGGTGATCATCACAGACAATGCTGTTAATCTCAATAGTCATTTGATGAAAGAGGTATGCCAACAATTCAAGATCTTGCATCGGAACTCCACTCCTTATCGCCCCAAGGCAAATGGAGTTGTTGAGGCTGCTAACAAGAACATAAAAAAGATACTTTGTAAGATGGTTCAAGGTTCTAGACAGTGGCATGAAAGGTTGCCTTTTGCCTTACTGGGTTATCGCATTATTGTTCGCACTTTAGTAGGTGCAACTCCTTATCTGCTGGTATATGGAACTAAGGCAGTTATACCTGCAGAAGTTGAGATTCCATCCCTTCGGATCGTTGCAGAAGCTGAAATTGATGATGATGAGTGGGTCAAAACCCGGCTAGAGCAGTTAAGTTTGATTGATGAGAAAAGGTTAGCTGCAGTATGTCATGGTCAATTGTATCAGAAGAGAATGGCAAGAGCATACAACAAAAAGGTGCGTCCTCGGAAATTCGAAGTGGGCCAGATGGTATTGAAACGCATCCTTCCTCATCAGGCTAAAGCTAAAGGCAAGTTCACCCCAAACTGGCAGGGGTCGTTCATAGTGACAAGAGTGTTGCCCAATGGTGCTTTGTATTTAACAGACATAGAAGACAAATGTGTAGATATGGCTATTAATTCTGATGCAGTTAAGAGGTACTATGTATGATTTCTTTGCTTACCTTCAGTTGTATTTTGTACTTGGCATGTTCAAAGTTGAAATGAGGAGGGCATTTTGTTCCGCTACCCAAACACTTTCATCATTTGTTACCCCTTTTGAGCTTTATTTATTTTCTTTCATACCCTTCTTTTGGAATCAGTAACAGAATTAGAGAACGAAAAAATGATGATGAATGAATGAAAGAAAAATAAGAAGAATGAAAAAGAAAGAAAAAAAAAGAAAAGAAAAAAAAAAGAAAAAGAAAAAAAAAGAAAAAAGAAAAAGAAAAGCAACAAAAACAAATAACTTCCTTTTGAACTACGTTCGACCTGATTCCTCTTAAGGATACGTAGGCAGCCTTACGGTTCGGTCCCATCAAAATAAAAATAAAAATTTCCCAGACCCAAAGAAACTGGGGTAGAAGTTTTGGTTTTGAAAAGATCTGATTCCAAAAGTTGTAATTTTGACCCCTTCATCTTAAGTTAGTTTGAGCCTTCATGCCAACCTTTCTTTCTGACCCTGTCCAAAAGCCTACATTACGGTCCAAAGAAAGACCTTCCGATCAATCTTTGAGGATGTCAGGTCAAGCAAGATAGAGGTATGATTTACATCATGGGAAACACTTTGATCATGGGCACAAATGAAAGTTGAAGAAATGAGAGAGTCTTATTGGTGAAAACCCTCACGGGCACCGTAAGGCGATGGTGAGCTGAGAGAAAATTTAAAATGAGAGAGTCTTATTGGTGAAAACCCTCGCGGGCACCATAAGGCGATGGTGAGTTGAGAGATGAAAAAATGAGAGAGGCTTGTTGGTGAAAACCCTTTGGGGCGCTACAAGTCGAATGAGGCTCATGACTTTACAGAGAATTTGGATCAGTGAAAGCCCGGTTTTGAAGTATGAAGACAGGACATGAACTGAAAATATGATTGGTTGGACGGATTAGGCTGATCAATCCGAAATGCATGTCATGATCATTGGAGCTGGCTACTTCCCTCAGATAAGTCTTCTTTTCTCATTCTTCTTCATATAGTCATCTGTGCTCAAAATTTTCCTTTGTTCCTTTTTGTCAAAAATCATTTCACTTTGCTCTTTGAGTCTATCTTTATGGGTCTCTTTGGAGTCAGCCCTCGTTGAACAAGAAGGAAAGGATTTCAAAGCCTACTACCAGCTTCTAAATTGCACAAAGCGGAGTCCGGCCAGGCACATCACAATTGATTTGATTTAGAATAAGCAGTATGGTGATAACTGAGGTTCAAGCAATCAAGTGAATCTTGAATTTTGAGAAGATACAATGATTCAACAACTTTCAAAATGAAAACACAATGCAACAAGTGAGTGTGAGAGATTCAGGTCATGTAGAGGTTTTGTGGTCCAATTCTAATCAAAAGGTCAAACAACTTCTTGCTAGCCCAAAGCAGCTAATCAGAATGAAGCATGGCAGTGGCGGAAGCAGACACTCAGCAAGGATGCCACAAACTATCCAGCACATTTTCAAACTAACAAATTTGTTTGAAACAGGGGCAAGAAAATTTTTAAATCCACAGGGACCTCCCATGGAAAAGCATGGGATTTAGCTTTTAAATTTTCAGGACCCTCCTGGATAATGGGATTTAGTTTTTAAATTTTCAGGACTCTCCTTGATAATGGGATTTAGTTTTTAAATTTTCAGGACCCTCCTGGATAATGGGATTTAGTTTTAAATTCTCAGGACCCTCCTGGATAATGAGATTTAGTTTTTAAAATTTTCAGGACCCTCCTGGATAATGGGATTTAGTTTTAAATTCTCAGGACCCTCCTGGATAATGGGATTTTTAAAATTTTCAGGACCCTCCTGGATAATGGGATTTAGTTTTAAATTTTCAGGACCCTCATGGATAATGGGATTTAGTTTTTAAATTTTCAGGACCCTCCTGGATAATGGGATTTAATTTAAAATTTTCAAGACCCTCCTAGATAATGGGATTTAATTTAAAATTTTCAGGACCCTCCTAGATAATGGGATTTAGCTTTTAAATTTTCAGGACCCTCCTGGATAATGGGATTTAGTTTTAAAATTTTCAGGACTCTCCTGGATAATGAGATTTAATTTTAAATTTTCAGGACCCTCCTGGATAATGGGATTTAGTTTTTAAATTTTTCAGGACCCTCCTGGATAATGGGACTTAGTTTTAAATTCTCAGGACCCTCATGGATAATGGGATTTAGTTTTAAGTTTTAGATGAGATTTAGTTCGAAGTTTTCAGGGCCCTCCTGGATAATGGGATTTAGCTTTTGAATTCTTAGAGCTCTATAGGGAACATGATCCGATTAACACTCATAAATATGCCCAGATCCCAAACTGGGGCAGAAAAATTTCTTTTGTTTTGTCTGTTTTGTTGCAATATCATGCACCCACCTGGATAACGAGAGAATACAATTCAAGCTTTACTAATCAGGCGCCCACCTGGATAACGAGGAAATACAATTCAAGTTTCTGGTAATCAGGCACTCACCTGGATAACGAGGGAATACAGTTTCGAGTTTTGATAATCAGGCGCCCACCTGGAGAACAAAGGAATTCATTTTAGACTTACTTCAATTCGCAAATTTAAGAAGCATCAGGAGCCCGCCTGAAGAATAGGGTCCATTTTTCAGTCTCATGTTGAAGATTAAATAGAGATTCAAGGAAGATTCAATACAAGAAGTAGATAGGATCTTGTATTTTTCTTTCACTTTGCTGTAATTTTTTTTCTTTTATTTTTGATGTAATAGCAGGAACCGCGGACCAAAACCTCGACGACACTTCACTTGACTCTCCACCTCGGTATTCCATCATCCTTCTCACTTCTGAACTACATATGGCCTGATTCCTTTATAGCCAATGATATGTAGGTAGCTCAGATACCAGGGCTCGGTCACAATCTTTTTAGCCACCTTTATTTATTTTTGAATAAGCGTTGGGTCATAAATCAATTACGTTGCTTATTGTTCTTTGTTCCGAAAACTCTTCGTGTTTCCAAGCAAAGATGGGCAGTTGTAAGCACGTAATTTTTGACTCGCGCAAATTTTAAAGTTAATTTTAGTATTTTAATATTTTTAAAATATTTACTTGACTTTATTTTAATATAATTTTAATATTTTTACTTTTAGTCCTAAGATATAAAACACAAAGAAAAAAAAACATAAATAGTTTTATTTATCATGTTTATCGCTTTTCTATATTTTTATCTTTAGTTTAAGATCAATTAGTATATTTTTATTCATGGTATCTTAATTTTATCATGACTTTAGCCTATTTTCTTTGTTTTTTACTTTATTGTTATAACATTTAAAAATACAAAAAAAAAAGGTAATTTCATTTTAAAATTTTGTTTATATACTTAACTAAGTTTAATTAATATTTTGGTAAGATTTTTGAGTTTGTATTTGTCCAACAAGAAATTTGTAGGCCCAAAGGGTAGTTTAATGTAATTATTCTCAGCCCATTCTTCCCAACCCATTAGTCCATTTATGTGCAAGATTTAATCCTAGCCATCTATTTCTTTCTAATTCAATGGCCATCATCCCTTCCCACCTTCATATAAAATACTCAATTATAGAAACCCTAACCCAAGTTTTCACCTCCTAGTCTTGAAAAAGGGACCAGCCGCAAGCCCACCCTCCATCGTCGGGCCACCAGCGATAACCTCACTCCAAATGCCCACCACACCACCACACCAACGAACCTAATCTCCACAACCCCGTCGCCGCCGCCCGTAACAAAAACCAAACGGACCAGCGAGAAATAGAAAAAAGCAGAAAAGTTTCGGATTTTTGCTTTCTCAAAATGGAGTTTATGTGAAGCGTTCGAGTTGGAAGCTGGATTTGTCGTCCGAGTTCATTTCTGAAAGTCTGTTGCTCTTTGAACTCGCATGGAGGTCTCTCATCAATTTCAATTTTGATCCCTGCGTTGGGTTCCACCTGAGGTCGAGTTCTTACTTTGTTCTCTACTTAATCTAGCTCACGTGCATGATTTATGCATGTTCGCGCTTCGTGCATTAACTATTGTGCTATGACCGATTTTTATTTTTATTTTATTTATTTTTAAAATCTGTTTGAATTGAATTTTCAAATATGAACATTGTTGAATTCCTGTTTTTGTGTATATGTGTTGATGCATGAGAAAGAAATAATCTCAATGAACCAGTGAATGATTTTAAACAGAATGATAAAGGAATGGACATTAACTGGGTCGTAGGAGTGGTATTGGACAGGATAAGAATCTAGTTAATGGGGGTTTAAATGGTCTTGAGCTTTGGTCACAGTTTACACGTGTGAACTGGATTTAAGATAAATTTCACTTAATATCATTTTATTTTTAATTGCTAGGAGTATGCTTAGGCCGCTATCATTTTGGTAGGCAAGCCTTAAGATTTTTGTTGGTTTCGCGGCGAGAGGTCGTTCCTTTAGTTGAATATATCCGGGGAATGCCCCGAGAAATTTGTATATATTTTTATCTGGGTTATGCCCCGAAGTATTTGTGTTTGAAGGCCAGTGATGGAACACTTTGAGGAAGCATAGAATAGTATTTTTATTTTTACTTTTATTTTTATTTTGTTAGGTGGGGACGACCTCGAGCCTCTTTTGATCGCTTGTTTCTTTTTTATGTGTTTTTTTACTTCAATCTGAATATTTTTTAAAGCCAACTTGATCATGTACGCAACCGTACTAGCTACGAGACTCGGGGAATGCCTAGCACCTTCTCCCCGAGTCAAATGAATTCCCTTACCCTAATCTCTGGTGCAGACTTAGTTTTAAAGTCCAAGTGTTTTAAAGGAAAACTTTTTTTTTTAAACGGTGACCTGGCACACCGAAATCAAAGTCAGGTGGCGACTCTGAGTTATTTCCTTTTGAACACAATTTTGTAATTTTTTAAATTAAAACCCCTTTTGAGCTTTACTAAATCTTTTTATTTATTTAAGAGGGTTTAGTGAAGTTTGGTTAAAAAGGGGTGTGACAATTATCCAGGAGGGTCCTGAAAACTTAAAAAACTAAATCTCATTCTCCAGGAGGGTCCTGAGAATTTTAAAATTAATTTCCATTATCCAGGAGGGTCCTGAAAATTTTAAAATTAAAACCCATTATCCAGGAGAGTCCTGAAAATTTTAAATTAAATTCCATTATCCAGGAGGGTCCTGAAAACTTCAAATGAAATCCCATTATCTAGGAGGGTCCTGAGAGTTTACGGTCAAACCTGTCTGGTGCTTGCCTTTCCTTGCGGTGGGTTTCTCCAAAACAAACGAAATTTCCTGCCCCTGTTTCAAATCAAAGAAAAATCTTGTCAGTTTAAAATATGGTGGTTGGTTTGTGGCCTTGACTTTGAGGGCGGTTGCTCCTTCACTTCTCATGATAACCGATTTCCACTCGAAGACCTTGCTTGTTCCTTGACTAATCACTTTCTCTGTCATCCTTATCACAGAAAATACCTCTTCTCCGTTCAGACCCAATACCCTCTATCTGTTGCATTACTCATGAATTGACATTTACCAACCTTTGTGTCTCCCGTGAATCCCAAAGCACGTCAATTACCGTCCACTCAATATGCATGTTGTTCTTTCCTGACTTAACCCACTGGCATTGGCCTTGAGGTCTATTGCTCCTTCACTTGCCATGATAACTTTGATTTCCACTTGGAAGACCTTGCTTGTTATTGGTTAACCATTTTCTCTGTCAATCTTATCACAGAAAATACCCTTAATCTATTCACCTAACACCCTCCATCTGTTGCATTGTCCATGAATTGATATGTACCAAACTATTGTGTTTCATCGAAAATACCTTTGATTCGTTCACCTAACACCCTCCATCTTGTTGCATTGTTCATGAATTGGTATGTACCAAGCCTTTGTATTTTATAAGGATCCCAAAGCATGTTGATTATTACCAGTTCAGTGCGTTTGTTGTTCTTTTCTGACTTATGACATTTTGATGTGTTAGCCAGACCCCGTTTTGTGCAATTGGACAGCTGGTGGTAAATTTTGAAGTCATTTCTCACTTGTTCTAACCGCACAGACTCAGGAAGAGGAAGTGAACAAGACAAAAAGAACAGAGTGAAGGACAATGGAAAAAGATGATTCCTAACGAGAAAACTACAAAGTAGAAACCTATCAGTTGTGGATACCAACTCTAATGACCATGATATGCACATGTGGCCTATTCTGTCAAGTAAGCCTGATGTTCGACTCTTGTTGTACCTTTAAACCGTGAAACTGGGCTTCAATGCTCCGATAATCCAATTTTATTTACAGCCCTTATTCGACTTGTAGTGCCCGGAGAGTTTTCACCATCAAGCCTCTCTCATTTGTTCTTTCTCTCAACTTACCGTCGCCTCAAGGTGCCCGCGAAGGTTTTCACCAATAAGACTCTCTCATTTTTTATTTCTCTCAGCTTCCGTCGCCTTATGGTGCCCGTGAGGGTTTTCACCAATAAGACTCTCTCATTTTCAATATTTTCTGCTTGGACCAGAGTGTTGCCCTTGATATGAATCACCTCCACTTGTTTGACTTGGCATCTCTCGAAGACTGATCGGAAGGTCTTTCTTTGAACCATAACGTGGGCTTTTGGATAGGGTTAGAAAGAAAGGATATCAAAGGCTCAAAACAATTCGAATGGGTTCAAAATTACGACTTTCGGAATCAGATTTCTGACAACAACCACAACTTCTGCCCCAGTTTCTTATTTGGGGACTTTTGAATTTTTATTCGATGAGACCGAACCGTGAGGCTGCCTACGTATCCTTAAAAGGAATCAGGTCAAATGTAGTTCATGTTATAAGAATTACTTTGTTTGTTGTGATTTTCTTTTCTTTTTCTTTTCTCTTTTTTCCTTCTTTTTCTTTTTGTTGTTGTTTTTCTTCTTCTTTTTTCTTTTCTTTTCTTTTTTCCTTTTCTATTTCTTCTTCTTTTCCTTCTCTCTCTTTTCATTCTTTTTCTTTTCTCTTTTTCCTTTACTCATCTTTCACGCTTGCGTTTCTGATCTTTTCTGCTGATTCCGAAAGAGGGGTATGAAGGAAAATAGATAAGGCTCAAAGGGGTAACGAAGGATAAAATGTTTAGATAGCAGAACAAAATGTCTTCGTCATTCCAATCTCCAAAACATGCCAAGTGCAAACTACACAATTAAACCAACCAAGGAAAACCTTTGTAACATCTTTTGATTGCACTAGACTTGATAATTATTTTCACGCATTCGCCTTCTACATCTGTTAGTTACCAAGCCCCATTGGACAACACCCTCACTCTCATTACCACGAATGGCCCTCTACAAATTTGGGGCAAACTTGCCATTATCTTCACCTGATGCAGCATGATGCATTTTAATAGTGTATTTTTATGTTCTGCCTGCCCCAGTTTCACACAATTCGGGCTTGAAATGATCTCAAAATGCATTTACTTATTTCCCTCAAATGTCCTTACATATTCAACATTGTTTCATTTTTCATTGCTTCGTGATTAAACTGACTTTTAAAACCAGGCTGAGAGTTACGCATGCATGTCATATCACTAGAGTCAACAGGAAAAGAACTATAAAAAGAAAAGAGAACTAAACGAAAATGACTAGAAATCACAAAAAACAGAAAATTGCATTAGATAGATGGTGAAAGGGTTTGGACAACAAAACAAACATACCAAACTGGGGTTACAAACCTAGACAACACTAAACGGGCTATTATGACTAAACAAACTAAGCAAAATAAAAGGATAGAAGGGTTTGAGTTACAAGACAATATCTGGATTACAACCCTGAAATAACCCGGACAACAGAAATGACAACAAAATAAACCACCAAAACTCCTCCCTGGCAAACCAAGAAAAGAGCGTCTTTCCAATCATCAAACTCAACATATTAGCCACTGACTTCTGCATCAACAATGCTAGGACCTTCACAAGCCTCCATCACTTTGTTCTGAACCGATTGTCTTTGGGTTACCTTTGCCTGCTCATTCTTAGGATCAACCTCTGATAGCGCTGAAAGCTTCGTAGCACGTGGACCTCCAAGGATCCTAGAAGAATTCTCACATTCCTTTTCAAAATAAATCATACCCACCATATGCGTCTCATTATGCACAGGTGACAAACTTTGGCTAGTGTCTGCTGCATCTGGATTTTGCACGACAATGTCGCCTGCATCAATAAGCTTCTGAATTGCATTCTTCAGATTCCAACACTTCTCTATGTCATGCCCCGGGGCATCCGAGCAATATGCGCACCTTTGAGAAAAATCAAACTTCTTTGGAAGAGGGTCTGGAATTTTTATCTGGGTCGGCTTCAACATGTCCAATATCCTTAGCTTGTGGAACAGACTAGCATATGACTCTCCCAATGGAGTGAATGTCTTCTTCTTCCATAGCCTCTCATTCTTAAAGGCTTGATTGGGCCGGAAACCTGATCCATGGGGTTTTTGGTAGGCTCGTGGGGGTAGATAGGCATTTTGTGGAACTAGGTACTGGGAGAGTGATGTACGACTTTGGGAGTTGTGTAGAGAGAAGTGGCATTGGGGAGGATCATCTGGTGCATAAGGATATCCACGAGGACGATATCGAGGCTGGAAGTATTGATCGGGAAAGTTCATTGGATCATCTTCTCTGTTTCTCTTTCTTCCACCCAAGCTTACTGGGATGTTCTGAATGTTTTTCGAACAACTCATGATTTTTCCTGAGTTGATTCCCTCTTCTATTAGCTCCCACATTCTTAACACATCTTTGAAAGGCTTCCCCAGGGTCGGGATCAAATGACTGAAGTAGGTGGGCCCCTGGGCTTGTAGGAAAAGCTCAACCATTTCTTTTTCACCAATCGGGGTATTGACTCGAGAAACTAGCTCCCTCCATTTAAGCCCAAACTCTCTAAAGTTTTCCTCCGGCTTCTTTCCTATCCTAGATATGGAGGAGCGGTATGGGGTAACCCCTGATTTGTATTGAAAGTATTTAACAAAATCTTGAGCCATGTCACCCAATGTAGGCCACTTACCAACATCTTGACGAGCATGCCAGTCCAAAGCTGCCCCAGTCAGGCTCTCACTGAAATACGTCATCATCAAGTCATCTTTCTCTCCAACACCTCTCATTTCACTGCAATAAACCTTCAGGTGGGTTACCGGATCCCCACACCCATCATACAAGTTATATTTTGGCACTTTAAACCCCGCGGGCAGGCGAACGTCAGGGGACACAGACAGTTTGTAAGCTATGCTTCCCTGGTCTCCCGTTCCTTGCTTGTTCTTTAAGGACTGTTCTATGCCTTTCAGCCTCTTGGGTACCCCATCTTTCCCTTTTCTTCCTGTGAACCTTTCATTTTCAACATGAGGCTCATCCCTTGGGCCCTGTTTGTATGAGTAGGGAACCTTGTGGGCAACCTATGAAGGGTAATATTGGGCATCATGAGCTTGGAGATAAGCGGGTGGATCTGGAGAGTATGGAGGATCATCTGGCATTGTGTCCAGAGTTTGGGTAAGGGCAGCATCCAGGAAGCTAGGTGGTGGCGGGGGTGGCGCCTTCTCAGTCATCCAAGCCTGATACATGTCAGCCATGTGTTGTTTTAACATCTTTACCTCTTCAACCAACCCATTGTCCTGTTCAACCAACTGCTTTCGAGCGCCGGTATCAACCAACTCAGTTTTGTTATTGTCTGTCATTGCCTTTGACTTTATGTTGTAAAGAAGAGTTACCACTGTAAAACCACAAACCAACCACCCTTCTGCTATGAATATAACAAAATGAAGCCATCACGTTAGCGTTAGAGCATTTAACATAAGATAATCTCACTTTATGTGCAATGCACCTAGCCACAGTTATCGGTTCTAAAATGACTTCGAGGGTACAAAGGTCAGTTGGCAGCATCCCAATTTGTTCATTTCAACCTCTCTTTTCTTTACTTTTCTAGCATTTGTTGGCTTGCCTATTTTCCTTTATTTCTTTTTTTTTTAATCATCACCCTTTCTTTCTCTCATATCTCACATCCCACAATTCCACCTCTTTTTTTCTTTTCTTTTTTTCCTTTTTTTTCTTTTAATAAAAATATGATTCGATCGAACCCTATGTAGGTTGCCTACATATCATGACCCTGCATGAATCAGATCTTTGCGTAGTTCTGGCAGATCGGGAATAAAGGAACAAACTAACATTCTCTTCTTTTTACCTTAATGACTCTGACGAGAAAAGGGAAATAAAAGAAACAAATATCTTTTTTGTTTTTGAATTTTCTAGACTTAATGTTCTATAACCTATTGCAAACTCAAGCTTAACGAGCATATATTTTTTGCTTTTTTGCTTTTTTTGAAACAAACACTCTATGGGAAATTATTAAGGAAAACCCCTAGAAGAGAAAAAAAATATTTTTGATTCTTTTTTTTAGGAAGAAGATCGAAAGAATAAACCACAGAAAAATATTTTGAATTTTCATTTGATATCCTGACGCAAGATTTCGAAGCAAGCAATGAAAAAGATAAAACAGAATGTTTTTGGATTTCAATTTTGATTGCCTAAAGGAAAAATTCTAATGATAAAAAAAAAGATAAAGTATACAATATCCTAAAGTTCTAATGAAAAAAAAAAGAATTTTTTTTCATCTTTCATTAATTTCTCAAAGAAACACCTAACAAGAAAATCTTTTTGGATTTTTGAATTAATGTCTTAAAGAAAACTTTTAAAGAGGTACTAAAAGAAAATTCTCTTTTTTTTTTTTTGAATTTTGGTCCTAATATACTAAGGGAAGTATAAAAACAATTTTATTTTTTTAAAAAAAAAAAAATCTAGATACTAACTTCCTAAAATAAAACCACCTCAAACTTTCTTTTTTTTTCTTCTTGATTTCTAGGAGTAATATTTCTAAAGAAAATTCTAATGGAAATATAAAAACGCAAAATATCTTTTTTTTTATTTTGAGTTACACCACACCTTTTCAAATACATAATAAAAGTACAATAACAAAAAACTCGACATTGTTGTACAAAACTAGAAAGTAAAAGACGACATAAAAAAAACATACTCCAAACATAAAAATAAAATAAAAATAACAAATATAAAACATCTCCTTAAGCAACTCCTAAATGCGGTGGTCCTGGGGTATCTGTCATGCTCAAACTCCGGTAAGTGGATCCACACCTGTATGAGAAAACTTAAACCAACACTATGTGAGACAATAACATTCCCTACTAGACACATGCAAGACATGATTGAGGCTATTTTTGCAAAATGACTTATTTGGCCAAAAAGTGGTTAGAAGTGCAAAATTTGGCTACGACCCCGCAAAGCCAAGAACCTAAGATTTACTAGGAAGACCGGACCCTATATGGGTTGCCTACGTATCACGCCCCGAAAGAGAGAATCAAGTATGCGTAGTTCGGAAAGATTGGATACGGGTGAAAAATAAAAATAACAACTAATTTAGATAAAATATATTTTTTTTGTCTTTTCTTTCTCTTTATTTTTTGAAAAATGACGAAACATGTAAACTCTTTTTTTTATTTTCTTTTTCCCCTTTTTTTTTTGATTTTTGATTTTTGAAAAATGGTGAAAAAGTACAAAAATTTTGAATTTTTCAAGCTCTTTTTTTCTTAACAAAATGTAACAGAAAACATAATTAGGCCCCACTCCCTTTATCTTCACACTTCACCCTCTCTTTTTCTTTTTTTTCTTTCTTCTTTCTTTTTTTAATTTTTTTTTTTCATTTCGTCATCTACCCTCAGCTATCATTGGTCCGCCAAATAACCATTTTACCCTTGAATAAATGCAACATGTAGCACATAAGATGCATCAGGATGGTCTTTTATTTTTTGGGGTATACCTGTCCTAGACAGACCCAACCCCTGTGTTGAGTCCCCTAAGTCAAAATGCACATGATGCAAACAAACGTTCCTACTAGGGATCCGGCATGAGGTATTGTTATACTAGGTTTTAAAAAATCTGGGTTTATTTGTTCTAGACCTGGCTTACCCGAGCGGACAACTCGAGCCGAGGGGGGGCTGCGTACCGGTAACCAAAAGATCATCCGCCTTTGCAACTTGTTCGAACCTCGTTCTATTTGGGATATGATACTAACAGAAAGAAGTCACGACCAGTGTGCACTCCTCAGGAGAGAGAAGAGAGGGGTTTCGTAGCAGTTTATATATACAGTTCAGATAATATCAAAGCGGTAAAAAGCAACATATAGCACATTAGGCTCAAACATGTAATAAAATCAGATAACAGATAAAACCAAATGTAACAATTCTTCTAAGCTCGAATTCTTGAACCCTGAACCAGAGATTCTGAGTTCGATCCCCAGCAGAGTCGCCAGAGCTGTCACACCTCCTTTTTTCACTACACCTCCGGAAAGGGGCATATGAGAGTTTTTCCAATTTAAAGTGACAATTAAAACGGGATCATTTTATTAAAAATTCAGAGTCGCCACTTGGGATAATTTTATGGTGTCCCAAGTGACCGGTTCAAATCCCGAATCGAGGAAAGGATTGACTCTGTATTACAGTCCGCGAACCAAAAATTCGGGTAAGCAATTCTGTTAACCCGGGAGAAGGTGTTAGGCATTCCCGAGTTCCGTGGTTCTAGCACGGTCGCTCAACTGCTATATTCGGCTTAATTACTTGATTTTAGTACATGTTAAACCTATGTGCAAATTTTAACTTAAACGCTCTATTTAATTTTTAAGAATATTGCAACACTATTAAAACACGTCTTGAACCACGTCACATAAATGCACTCGCGGTCTTCGACATATTTTGACATTGTTGGGATTTGGATTTGGATCACATAAATACGCACCCGAGTTCAGGAAGGTAATTTAAATTACGCGCCTAAAGCAACTACGATATTCATATGAAAATGTTGTTTTAATGTAAATCGAGGTTCTACTGTATGGAATATGATTGATGAAATGCTAATGCGGAGATCCATTCATGGAATTTGTTTGTTAACAATATAAGAACAATTGAACCCACTTGAATCACATGCCACAGATTAGTCTCCACACCTAAACCTTATATTTTAATAAGCTACTCTGAGATAAATAACATTATTTCCCTACAAACTGCAGAACCTCCAATTTACTAAAGATCACTAACTTACGGGCAACTACAGTACTCTATGCAAGGCAAATAAAAAAGAAGAAGATACATTCTATAAAGGAGAAATTAAGCAACACAGTAAGAAGAGAAAAATCAAACCTTTGTATTGATGGATCTGAGCTCAAAATTACAGCAACTGAACAATTTCTTGACATAACATTCGACGAACAGCTGACGGGAAACCTCAAATATCGCCCGGAAAACTCAAACTCGGACACCTTAACCTCCGTCAAACTCCATCCATTTTAACAAAGTTCGAAAAACTGAATTGGAAGATCAGAACAGTTTTTTTTTTTTTTGTATTTATCAAAAGGAAGATCGATGATTTTCTCCCGTACTAATTCCTGTCTTGTTTCTATTCGTTTAACCTCAGATTTGGTGGTGGTCGAATTTAGTAATGAGAGAGCGTCGAGCGAAACCAAACTTGGACAGAGCTTCACAGTGAATTGGACGAATGAAGGCATCGTCGATGCCGAATTGAGAATGTGAATCGAGGAAGCCGATGAGTCCTAATCCGAATACTGTTGTAGAACTAAAATCCTTTCTTTCGAGAGCTACTTCTGCTCCAAATAGCATTGAGTGGAGCTTCTTGAGATTCATGTCAATGAAGAAGAAGAAGCTTTGGCTTCATAGAAAATGGTTGTTGCTCTCTAAAAAAACGGCTGATGATTGTGTGTTCTTGGGTGAGGGGTCATGAAGAAGAAGAGGCTCAGGGTCGTTCGGGGATGGGGTGGTTCGAAGGAGATGAACTTGAGGGGGTGGGTCGTTTTTAGAAGACGACGCGGGGGAGGGGGGTCTCTGTATATTGTTGCGCAGCTTTTTCAGCTTTTTGTTCTCCTCCTCCAGCTTTTGTTAAGCATTACTTTATAGGTAGAGTCTAGGTTTAGGTGTATTTTTGTGTATTTTGTCAATTAGTCCCTAGGTCTTTGTGTATTAGCTCCTTAGGGTCTTTTTGTTTGTTTTTATTCCAAAGAAGAGTCTAGAAGGGTCCCTAGGCTTAATGGACTAATCCGAATTGGGCCAAGAACTGAGTTCTAAAACTCTTAAAATTGTGATCCAACACCTTAATTGACTCATTTTAAAATAAGATAAAAATATTACACAATGCAAAAGCTAACATGAAACTATTATATATTTTTGTATTTTCAAAATTATATAAAGATAAAAATAAGGTACTATTTTTGTATTTTTTTTTAAGAAATATGAAAGATACATACTAAAGTATTTTTTATAATTTTCCATTTTTATGACGAAAATAAAGTAAAGAAGTCAAAAATAGTTGAAATAGCTATATTAGGCCTAAATTAAATATTTACGTGCTAAATTATGAAAAATCTTGGGGAGGGTCAAAAATCACATGTCTACACTTTGAACTAAACATGAGCAAGTAGTGTATATTTTTTTTTTGGTCAAAGGGAAAATTATATATATTAAAAAGTACATTACAGAGTGCAAGCAGTGTGAATTTGTTAAACGACAATGATATCTTAACCACTATTATTTGTTTTCCAGATTAACGGAATTAGAATGATTTGCCACCATAGTCAAGTAACCTCATTAAAAATCAAACTCAATCTTACGCCCTCATTAAATCATAAAGTACGAACTCTATAAACTGTGGTTGCCCTACAAATATAGTCACACTGCCAGTACGAAGCCCAAACAGAAGAAGAAGAACTCCACCATAACCAATCATTGTTTTTGGGAAAACATTGTAGTATGAAAGAATAGTGACGTTATAAGTTCTTATTTGGAGTGAAAACATAAGTGCGAAGAAGTTTCTGAGTATAACTGAATCGTTTGTCTGTGTTTTCACATCCTTGTTTGCCCAGGCCTATAAAATTAGATTAGGTTCCATAGAAGTTAGTAAGAGCAAAATATGTAAGAATAATGCATAAATGATAAATAAGTATAAAAGGATTATAGACCGGGAATTATGGAGCGAATACGACTTTTCTCTGAAACTGTTTGTGGGGGCGGTGTTCTTCAGATGTCTTCATTGACGGAGAATGAAACAATTTTTTTGGTGGAATAGATATAAAGTTTGCAAATCAGAAATAAGGCAATGAAGGGAGATGTAGTTGAGTAAAGCATAGGGTTTTGAATGTCAGTAATTAAGAGGGCTGGGGGTATTTGAATAGGGGAACGAAAATTGTAAATGCAAAGAAGGTTGGACAAATTGGAGCAAGGGCAACGTAATTGGGAATTTAAAGAAGCGGCACTGGAGGAAGGGAAAGTGCAAGCGCAGTTGAAAGTTTAGATGTGGTTAGTTTGATGCGAATAAGCGGCGAGGAAAGAATATGGGAAGCGTTTAATTTATTTATTTTATTTTTTGTGAAACAACCGGTAAAAAACCTGAAGGCTAGAAAATTGAATTGCTGGTTATTGGGAGTGTCACCTCACCGGGTTAGGGCCCTCTATCATATATATATATATATATATATATATATATATATATATATATATATATATATATATATATAGATTCTTCGAATATGAACCGCTAACAAAAAATTATATTTTCTTGCTAAATGAGTTGGAGACAACAGTTCAATAATTTGATTGAAATAAAAATATTTAAGCAACTCTCGTCATATAACTTAGATTTTACAGTCATATAAACTATTTATAGTAAAATAAATTTATAGTGGTTCAAATAAAGACAAATCTCGTGTAGAAGTAATCAAAAGCTAATCTCTAAATCCTTAATTTATTATTTATCATGAAGTCTTGGAGAATTAATACAGTAATAGTAAAAGCAAAAAATAATAATAAAGGGAAAAAGTCAAATATTAGAACTGAAAAAAATAAAAGAAAAGCCGAGCTAAAAACTAAACATCATATGTGGCCATACGTCTCGAACTGTGGCACCAAATACCGAAATTTGTCCGTGGTGCCTTCTGTCCTTTGTAGCAAAACATAAAAAATTTATGCAAGAAATTTGGTTTTACTTGCAATAAGCATGGGTTCATGTGCCCCACAATCACTAATACGGATCCACCACTGGGCAGTCAAATTCATTACTTATTTTTTTTAGTTGGTATACATTAATTTTATATTCTTATATACATATTATATATGAATTACACAATATACATATTTGTTGGCTATTTTTAATTTGTGAATAATTATTTAGGTTAATTCTTCTAATTGATTTGTACTAAATGTTACAAGAATAACTATTTGGCTCCCGAAACGTGTAATAGTTGAGAACTGGTTCTAACCCGTCTCTTCCTCATTAATTTGTGATGACTGATGAAGCTCAGCAACAGTAGACCATAAGGATCAATGGAACAATTGCTCCGTCCCAATCTCTTTTTGACACTATCTAATTTAATGAGAAATTTAAATGTCTTAGTTTGACTACTCACAATACTTAAGAAATAAAGAAAGAAAACTTTACATTTCGGTTTAATAAAGCATAAAAAGAAGGAAATTAGATTTCCTAATGGACAAAGTTTAACATCTTAATTAGTGACTTAAATGCACTTTGTCTTATCCACAATTTATCACTTTAACAATAAAGACCTTCATCATATATTCCCTAGGGTTTTTTCTTGTATATACTTTTTTCAAAGGCAATGAAGACCTTCCTCTAAATTCTCACTCGATCAAAAGGAGTAGCATACACGAAACCTTAGTTTTGCTCACTTTATGTGATTTAACCTCGTCTCGCTTTCAGTACTTAACTGTCATGACCCAAAATCCTGTCACGATCCAAGTTCTCCCTCCATAAACTGTCGTAACGGCACCTAATCTCTACGACTAGATAAACATAACAATTTGCGAAAAATGAAATAAAGATACGAAAACTAACAATTTAACAGATAAATATAATAAAGAAGTCTAAAATGTCGCTATGCATATACACTAAAACACTCTCGAATTGAACATAAGCACTCCCAAAACTCGGAATCTCATAAATCACAAGCTAAAGAAGTACATAGTGTTTCTAAGCTCCAGAAATCTATCAACGAAGAAAATACAGGAAGTTTATAACTTGAGGAAGAATAGATAGGGGCTTCTAGGTCTGCGGACGCGGTAGATATACCTCGAAATCTCTCGAAGCAGCAACCACACAGCTAGACTCGAGGCTAATAGCTAGTACCTGGATCTGCACACGAAAAACATGTGCAGGAAAGGGCATGAGTACACCACAGCGGTACCCAGTAAGAGCCAAGCTTAATCTCGATCTAGTAGTGACGAGATCAGGTTAGGGCCCTACTTGTTTTAATATGATAAAATTTAACAAAAACATATATTGCAGTAAAGAATGTAAATACTAAAATTTTAACCAGGAAAGAAGCATAGAAGAACAATAGCTCAAAAACACAACAATAGCAACAGGGGATCTCCCGGAATACCGATCTGTAGTCCCAAAGTAAATATGCAGTGCAGGAGGATCTCCTGAATACCATCCCATAGTCCCAAAAGTAAATATGCAGTACAAGGGGATCTCCCGGAATACTGTCCCGTAGTCCCAAAGTAAATATGCAGCACAGGATCTCCTGGAATACCGTCCCGTAGTCCCAAAGTAAATATGCAGCACAGTCAATACAAACGACAGTTATATCAAGGAATTTGCAGTTTAAACCAAGTTTGCATTTAAGGAAAATAGGAAATTTCATTAGAACATGATGCACAGAGTTCAAATAGACAGTTTAACACGTAAACATGTTTTTCTAACCTAATCAAGGTAATAACATATGCTAATGTAGTTCAGCAAGGAAAAATAAGTTAAGACTTAGTGAAAAACAGAGTTTTGCAACAAATAGCCCATGCACGCACTTGTCACCTCACGTACACGACGCTTATATATCAATCAATACCAAAATCTTAAGGGGAGTTCCCCCACACAAGGTTAGGCAAGCCACTTACCTCGAACCAAGCTCAAATTAATCCGAAATCACGCTCTTGCCACGAGTATCCAACTCCGAGTGGCCCAAATCTAATCAAACATAACGTAAATATAACTACAAACAACTAATTTAACTAATGAAATCAAAACTAAAGCAAGGAAATAGGAAAACGCCCAAAAATCCTCCCTGGGCCCACGTCTCCAAATCGGGTAAAAGTTACCAATTTAGAACACCCATTCACTCATGAGATCATTTGTACAAAAATTATTCAATTCTGACACCTAAAACCCGATCAAAACCCAAACATTCGATTGGGAAACGTTTTCCCCAAATTCCCATTTTTTCACTCAAATTCCTTGATTAGATGGAGAAAATTACTATAGATTGATGAAATATAAACGAAATAGAGTTAGGAATTGTCTTTTCAAAATCCTCACAAAATCGCCTTCTCCCGAGCTAAATATCGAATTTGATGTTATGAACTTTCATACCCTCAAAATCCCCTTTTTCTGCCCAGCGATTTTCGCATCTGCGCTCCCAGGACCGCACCTGCGGTCTCGCTTCTACGGCTGGAGCTCCGCGTTTGCGGAATTTCATTAATTCCCCAAGCACCGCACCTGCGCTCATTTCTTCGCAGATGCGGCTCCGCTTCTGCAGTTCTTAAGTCGCACATGCGACCACTGGTCCTCTTTCCTCAAACCGCACCTGCAACCTCCTTCCTCACTTTTGCGGGGTCGCACCTGCGGGCATCCCACCGCAGGTGTGAAAATACCAGAAGAGGCCAACTTCAGAATTTGCTCAAGTCCAAGTTTTCATCCGTTAAGTACCCGAAACTCACCCGAGGCCCCCGGGACCTCAACCAAACATACCAACCAATCCTAAAACATCATACGAATGTAGTCAAGCCCTCAAATCACATTAAACAATGCTAAAACCAAGAATCACCCTTCAATCCAAACCTAATGAACTTGAATTTCCAAAATTTCGCAACCAATGCTGAAACCAACCAAACCATGTTCGATTGACCCCAAATTTTGCATACAAGTCATATTTAACTCTACGGACCTATTCTAACTTTAAGAATCGGATTCCAACCCTGATATCAAAAATTCCACTATCGGCCCGAAACTCTAAAAAATTCAACTTCCACCATTTCAAGTCTAAATAAGCTACGGGCCTCCAAAACACAATCCGGACACGCCCCTAAGCCTGAAATCACCCAATGGAGCTAACGCAATCGACGGAATTCCATTTTGGAGCCGCCTTCACACTGCTCCAACTACGGTTCAAATTCTAATACTTAAACTCTCATTTAGGGACTAAGTGTCCCAAAACACTCCGAAACTCAAAATGAACCCTCCCGGAGCATGGACTGTCTATCCCAAGAACTGATCCCAAGAACCTCCAAACTCCATGACACACGCATAGAGCATATCCTCGATAATCTGAATAGTGCACTCGGACAATCCGTCCATCTGAGGGTGAAATGTGTGCTCAGCTCCACCCGAGTACCCAACTCATGTAGTACGGCTCTCCAGAACCGTGATGTAAACTGAGTACTTCTATCAGAAATGATGGAAACTAGAATACCATGCAAGCGAACAATCTCTCGGATATAAATCTTAGCCAACCATTCTGAAGAATAGGTAGTACACACAGGAATGAAGTGCGTGGAATTGGTCAGCCGATCCACAATTCCCAAATGGCATCAAACTTCCTCAAAGTTTCCAACTACGAAATCCATGGTGATCCGCTCTCACTTCCACTCTAGAATCTCTATCTGTTGAAGCAAGCCACCCAGTCTCTGATGCTCATATTTCACCTGCTGACAATTGAGGCACCGAGCTACAAACCTAACTATGTCTTTCTTCATCCTCCTCCACCAATAGTGCTGCCTCAAATCCTGGTACATCTTCGCGGCACCTGGATGGATGGAATACCGCGAACTGTGCGCCTCCTCCAGAATCAACTCCCGAAGTCCATCAATATAGGGCACACATATCCGACCCTGCATCCTTAATACCCTGTCATCACCAATGGTCACATCTCTAGTATCACCATGCAGAACCTTGTCCCTGAGGACGAGCAAATGGGGGTCATCATACTGACGTTCCCTGTACAATCAAACAAGGAAGATCGAGAAACCACACAAGCTAGGACCTGACTGGGCTCCGAAATATCCAACCTCACAAACTGGATGGCTAAGGCATGAACATCCATCGCCATGGGCTTTTCTGCTGCTGGTAGATAAGCCAAACTCCCCAAACTCTCTACCCGACGACTCAAGGAATCGGCCACCACATTGGCCTTCACCGGGTGATACAAAATAGTGATATCATAATCCTTAAGCACCTATAACCGCCTCCTCTGACGCAAATTAAGGTCCTTCTACTTCAACAAATGCTACAAACTCCGGTGTTTAGTGTAGATCTCACAAGGAACACCATGCAAATAATGACGCCAGATCTTCAAGGCGTGGACAATAGCTGCTAACTCGAGATCATGGATAGGATAATTCTTCTCATGCACCTTCAGATGTATGGACGCGTAGGCAATCCCCCTACCGTCCTGCATCAATACCGCCCCAAGGCCAATCCTTGAGGCATCACAATAGATAGTATAAGGCTCCGAACTTGTAGGCAATATCAATACTGGGGTTGTAGTCAAATCTGTTTTGAGCTTCTGAAAGCTCTCCTTACACTCTTCCATCCATCTGAACGGAGCGCCCTTCTGGGTCAGCCTGGTCATAGGTGATGTAATAGATGAGAACCCCTCAATAAATCGACGGTAGTAACCCGCCAAACCAAGAAAACTACGAATCTCTATGGCTGAGGATGGTCTGGGCCAAATCTACACTGCCTCCACTTTCTTCGGATCCACCTTGATCCCTTCACTCGATACTATGTGACACAAGAATGCTACGGAATCCAACCAGAACTCACATTTTGAGAATGTCGCATATAATTTCTTCTCTCAAGGTCTGAAGCACTATCCTCAGGTGTTGTTCATGATCTTCCCGACTTCGGGAGTACACTAGAATGTCATCAATAAAGACAAAGACGAACGAGTCAAGATATGGCCGGAATACACTGTGCATCAAATGCATAAATGCTGCTGGGGCATTGATCAACCCAAATGACATAACAAGGAACTCATAATGACCATACTGAGTCCTGAAAGCAGTCTTTAGGATATCTGGCTCCCGAATCTTCAACTGATGATAACCTGAATGCAAGTTAATCTTAGAAAACACTCGAGCACCCTGTAACTGATCAAACAGGTCATCAATACGAGGCAAAGGATACCGATTCTTCACTGTAACTTTGTTCAACTGGTGATAATCAATGCACATACGTATATAACCATAATTCTTCTTCACAAACAAGATAGGAGCACCCCAAGGTGACACACTAGGCTGAATAAAGCCCTTATCAAGAAATTCCTACAACTGTTCCTTCAACTCCTTCAGGAGAAATACGATAAGGAGGAATAGAGGGGCTTAGTGTCCGGCAATAGATCAATGCCAAAATCAATATCTCTGTCGGGTGGCATACCCGAAAGATCAGCTAGAAACTCATCAGGAAAATCCCTCACTACTAGGACTGAATCAACTGTAGGGGTATCAATATTGACATCTCTCACATAGGTAAGATATGCATCACACCCCTTCTCAACCATTCGCTGAGCCTTAAGAAATGAAATAACTCTGTCGGGAGTGTAATCTAAAGTACCCCTCCACTCTACTCGTGGTACACCTAGCATAGCCAGCGTTACGGTCTTGGCGTGACAATCAAGAATAGCATAATGGGTCGATAACCAGTCCATGCCCAAGATAACATCAAAATCTACCATGCTGAGTAATAACAAATTGGCTCTCGTCTCAAAACCACTAAGAGCAATCAAACACGACCGATAAACGTGGTCCACAACAAGAGAATCTCCCACATGAGTAGAAACATAAACAGGAAAACTCAAAGAATCCTGAGATACGCCCAAATGGGGGGTAAAATAAGAAGACACATAAGAATAAGTGGAGCCTGGATCGAATAGAACCGATGCATCTCTATGATACACCGGAACAATACCTGTAATGACAGAATCTGAAGTAACCGCCTCGGTACGAGTAGGAAGGGCATAGTATCTGGCCTGACCTCCCCCTCTAGGGCGACCCCTACCACCCCGACCTCCACCTCGGGCTAGCTGAATAGGTGGGGTGGCAGCTGGTGTTGTAATCATAGCCTGAGGACCTGGCGGAGCACGCTGTGGCTGAGAAGTCTGTGGAGGTGCACCCCACCTAAATCTAGAACAATCCCTCACCATATGGCAAGTGTCTCTATACTCAAAATAAGCTCTGGGAGGACGTGACGGTTGTGACTGACTCGGGCCAGGTCTGCTGGACTGACCACTAATGGCACCTCGTGCAGGAGGCCCACCAGATATTGGAGGTGCATAATAAGGCTCCTGAGTTCTAGGCAGAGCTGGAATACCACTGGCTGCTAGAAGAGCTAAATGAACAGTGTGACTCACATAAACCTTACCATGGCGTACTGCAGTTGGGGCACGGGCACCAGAATAATGGCCTGACTCTCGAAACCTCATGGCCTCTCTCTCCTCCCTATCCCGAGCAAGCATGTCCTCTACTCTCCTAGTAATACTCACCACCTGCTGATACGAGATGTCCATCTCAAGCTCACGGGCCATGCTAGTCCTGATGTTAGGAATGAGTCCCTCCATAAATCAGCAAACTCTCTCTCATATATAGAAACCAAAGTTGGTGCATGTCTAGCCAAGTCACTAAAACAGACAACATACTCTGAAACAATCATAGTACCCTAGCGTAACTACTCAAACTCCACGCGCCAAACGTCCTTAAAGCTCAGAGTGACATACTCTATCAAAAACATATTAGAGAACTAAGCCCATGAAAGGGAAGCTACCTCAGCTGGAATGTCCAACTCATAAGTCTGCCACCACTGATAGGCTTCCCCTCGAAGCTGAAAGGCAATTAAAAAGACCTCACTCGACTCTGCTATGCCCATAGTGCGGAGAATACGGTGACACTCCTCCAGAAATCCCTGAGCTTCCTCTGAGGCTAGACCATTGAATGTAGGAGGCTTGTACTTCTTGTACCTCTCAAGCCTCCGCTGCTCCTTCCCCGAAGTTGATGCCTAACCCTTGAGCTGAACTGGGGCTACAGGTGATACCAGTATAACCTCTAAGATCTGATCAACCTGACCCCGCAGCTCTGGAGTGCGGGCGGCAGGAGTCTGTGCTCCTCCTCCGGCCTGAGAAGTGGCTGCAGCAAAGGGAATCAACCCTGCCTGAGCTAAGGTGATGTACATGCTCATGAACTGTGCAAGGGTCTCTTAGAGAGCTGGAGTAGTAGCATTAGGCGTATCAGGTGCCTGTGCTCCGACTAGAACTGTCGATGGCTCCTTTGCAGCCGCTCGTGCAGGTGCTCTGGCTACTCTAGCAGGGGAACGGGTGCCTGGTCATCTCTGGTAGCACGTGTCCTCACCATTTGTGAGAGAATAGAAGACAGAAGTTTAGAATTTCAAAGTCAATAATCTCGCACGATAAGGAATCAAATGAACAGGAATTTTTCCTAATAGCCTCTCAAAGATAAGTACAGACGTCTCTGTACCGATCCGTGAGACTCTAATAAACCAACTTGTGATTCATGACTCCTATGAACCTAGAGCTCTGATACCAACTTTTCACGACCAAAGTTCTCCCTCCGTGAACTGTCGTGATGGAACCTAGTCTCTACGACTAGGTAAGCCTAACGATTTGCGGAAATGAAACAAAGATACGAAAACTAACAATTTAACAGATAAATATAATAAATAAGTCTAAACTGCCGCTCGACATATACAATAAAATACTCTCGAACTGAACATAAGCACTCCCAAAATCCGGAATCTCATGAAACACAAGCTAAAGAAGTATATAGTGTTTCTAAGCTCCAGAAATCTATCAACGAAGAAAATACAAGAAGTCTATAACTTGAGGAAGAATAAAGAGGTACTTCTAGGTCTGCGGACGCAGCAGATATACCTTAAAGTCTCTCGCAGCAGCAACCACACAGCTAGACTCGAGGCTGATAGCTAGTACCTGGATCTGTACACGGAAAACATGTGTAGTAAAGGGCATGAGTATGTCAGAGCGGTACCCAGTAAGTGCCAAGCTTAACCTCGGTCGAGTAGTGACAAGATCATGTTAGGGCCCTACTGGTTTTAATATGATAAAATTTAACAGAAAGATATATCGTAGTAAAGAATGTAAATACTGAAATTTTAACCAGGAAAGAAGCACAGAAGAACAACAACTCAAAAATACAGCAATAGCAATAGGGGATCTCCTGGGATACCGTTCCGTAGTCCCAAACATAAATATGTGGGGAGATCTCCCGGAATACCAATCTGTAGTCCCAAAGTAAATATGCAGTACAGGGGGGTCTCCCGGAATACCGTCCCGTAGTGCCAAAGTAAATAT
Organism: Nicotiana tabacum; assembly: GCF_000715075.1. Classification (NCBI taxonomy): domain Eukaryota; kingdom Viridiplantae; phylum Streptophyta; class Magnoliopsida; order Solanales; family Solanaceae; genus Nicotiana; species Nicotiana tabacum. Next base: position 180,870,051 of record NC_134087.1, on the reverse strand, counting down.
GCGATGCAGGGGGATCTCTCGGGATACTGTCTCGTAGTCCCAAAGTAAATATGCAGCATAGTCAATACAAACGACAGTTATATCAAGGAATTTGCACTTTAAACTAAGTTTGCATTTAAGGAAAATAAGAAATTTCATTAGAACATGTTGCATAGAGTTCAAATAGACAGTTTAACACGTAAACATGCTTTTATAACCTAATCAAGGTAATAACATATGCTAATGTAATTCAGCAAGGAAAAACAAGCTGAGACTTAGTGAAAATGGAATTTTGCAATAAATAGCCCGTGCATGCACTCATCACCTCACGTATACGGCGCTCATATATTAATCAATACCAAAATCCTAAGGGGATTTCCTCCACACAAGGTTAGGCAAGCTACTTACCTCGAACCAAGCTCAAATCAATCCGAAATTATGCTCTTACCACGAGTATTCAACTTTGAGTGGCCCAAATCTAATCAAATCAATTACATAACGTAAATATAATTACAAACAACTAATTTAACTAATGAAATCAAAACTAAAGCAAGAAAATAGGAAAACGCCTAAAAATTCTTCCTGGGCCCATGTCTCGGAAATGGGTAAAAGTTACCAATTTAGAACACCCATTCACTCATGAGATCACTCATCCAAAAATTATTCAATTCCGACACCTAAACCCCGATCAAAACCCAAAAATTCGATTGGGAAACTTTTCCCCCAAATTTCCATTTTTTCCACTCAAATTCCTTGATTAGATGGAGAAAATTACTATAGATTGATGAAATATAAACGAAATAGGGTTAAGAATCATTACCCACTGACTTCCTCTTCAAAATCCTCACAAAATCGCCTTCTCCCAAGCGAAAAATAGAATTTGGTGTTATGAACTTTCAAACACTCAAAATACCCTTTTTCTGCCCAGCGATTTCCGCATTTGCGGTCTGGCTTCTACGGCTGGAGCTCCGCATCTGCGGAATTTCATTAATTCCCCAAGCACCGCACCTGCACTCATTTCTTCGCAGATGCGGCTCCGCTTCTACGGTTCTTGAGTCGCACCTGCGACCGCTGGTCCTCTTTCCTCAATCCGCACTTGCGACCTCGTTCCTTGCTTCTGTGGTGTCGCACCTGCGGGCTTCCCACCGCAGGAGCGAAAACACCAGAAGCAGCCAACTTCATAATTTGCTCAAGTCCAAGTTTTCATCCGTTAAGCACCTGAAACTCAACTGAGGCCCCCAGGACCTCAACCAAACATATCAACCAATCCTAAAATATCGTACGAACTTAGTCGAGCCCTCAAATCACATCAAACAATGTGAAAACCATGAATCACCCTCCAATTCAAACCTAATGAACTTGAATTTCCAAAATTTCACAACCGATGTTGAAACCAACCAAACCATGTCTGATTGACCCCAAATTTTGCACACAAGTCATATTCAACTTTATGGACCTATTCCAACTCACGGAATCGGATTCCGACCCAATATCAAAATTCCACTATTTGCCCGAAACTCCAAAAATTCAACTTCCGTCATTTCAAGCCTAAATAAGCTACGGGCCTCCAAAACACAATCTGGACACGCCCTAAGCCCGAAATCACCCAACGGAGCTAACGGAATCAACAAAATTTCATTCCAATGTCGTCTTCACACTGCTTCGACTACGGTCCAAATTCTAAGACAAATTCTCATTTAGGGACTAAGTGTCCTAAAACACTCTGAAACTCAAAATAAACCCTCCCGGTAAATCACAATAGTAGAAAAAGATACGGGAAAAGCAGTTAATAAGGGATCGGGGCATTAATTCTTAAAATAATCGACCGGATCGTTACAAATCCTAACCTCGGGGTCATGATGGCACCTAACATCTACTTGCTAGGCTTGCCGATGTGAACGAGAATTTTACTGATTTCTAACAATTTATGACAAGATATTAACAATGGAAATCATATAAGTCTGAAGTATAGTATACTAATATTGAGCAGTGAGTCTAAACATAACCCAGAAGCTGGTATCATGAATACACGAACATCTAGAGTGCCACAAACATGATCTGAATAAAATACACTATTTTGAAACTCAGAAAAAAAACAGTAAGGATAGGAGGGAAGGGGATTTCAGAGCTGCAAATGTTGTGCAGTTGTACCTCAAGTCTCCATCAACAACTGGATCCGAGCAAAAGTTACTGAACACCGCTAGGACCCACTCCGGTATCTACACAAGAAGTGCAGAGTGTAGCATGAGTACAACTGACCCCATGTACTCTATAAGTACCGAGCCTAACCTTAACGAAGTAGTGACGAGGCTACAGCGGGCCACTTACAATAATCTGTATATAGTAATAATAATAATAATAATAATAATAATAATAATATGGAAAGAAAATAGGAAATAAAAGTATAGTTGTTAATTTATGAAAATGAACTCAAACCTCGCTAATAGAAAGCCCAGAATAACAAACCTCGTAATCTCGTATAAAAATGTTGAAACTAACACAACAACAATAATAATAACAACAAGTACAACACACATAATCTGTTGCAGCACGCAACCCAATCCCACCGTGACATCCTTTATCAATATCAGGTATAACGTAAATAATCTGTTGTGGGCCTCAACCCGATCCCACCATATCATCATTAATCAATATCATAATCCTCTCGTATTCCACCATATCAATTTATCAATATCAAGTATTACGTACATAAACAGTTGAAGCGCGTAACCCGATCCCACCATATCATCATTTATCAATATCATAATTCTCCATTATTCCACCATTTTAATTTATTATCCTTCAACTCCCATTTCGCCGTGCAACTCGATCCACAAACAATTTCAATACATAAAAAATTCAATAACTCAATTTACAAGAATCATTACAATCAAAGTGTATGAGAGCAAGGCAATAAAGGAACCGCATAATAATCAAAGGAATGCAACAAATACTACAAAGAAAACAACGGGACAAGTAAGGCACATGACAATTAAGGTGTGCAAGTGAAACAGTTAAGGCAAGTAGAAAATAAGCACAAAATCATGGAAGGGACGAAAAATTTAATACAACAATAATTAAATGACAAATAACAATTTACAGTATAGAAAGCAATTAAAGCATGCAGCAATTAAAGTATGGAATGAGATAATTCATGAAATAACGAGAAACATGGGAACAAATATCTTAACGGTGTATATACACTCGTCACCTCGTTTATACGTTATTGTCTCACATAATTCAATTTCCTAATTCCCTCAAGTCAAGGCTAGATCAAATTTTTACCTCACTCCGCAATTAAATAAAAGTTCAATTGGGGTCTTTCCTCTAAAATTTGCCTCCAAACTAACTGAATCTAATTAAATATAGTTCAAACAATTCAAAACAAGCTTTAGAAACTACCCACGAATAAAAAAGATTTAATCTTTAATGATTTTGAAAAAAGTCAACAAAAGTTAACCTCGAGCCCGCTTGGTCAAAACCCAAGATTCAGACCAAAATCAGATTACCCATTCACCCCCCCCCCCCCCCCCGAGCCTGGTTATGTGATTTGTTTCGAAATCCGACCTCAATTTGAGGTCTAACTCTCAATTTTACAAAAAATTTCAATTCTACCCAAATTTCTAATTTCTACCATGGAAATCCTAAATTTGATATTGAAATCTCATGAAATGTAATGGGTAATTGAAAAGAAATGGATTAAAGTCGCTTACCAATGAATTTGGAAAGAAAAGTCTCTTGGAAAATCACCTCTAGAGTATTTAGGGTTGAAAATTGTGAGAAATGAGCTAAGTCCCATTTTCCCCTCTTTTTCCCAGCTGCAGATGCCGCAATTGAGAAGTCTCGCTCGCAATTGCGAACATCGCAAATGCGAGACAACGGTCGCAAATGCGAACCCTGTCTTAGAGCACCAGATGCCGCAAATGCGATAATATGATCGCAAATGCGAAGTTCCCACCTTCGCAAATGCGACCACTGCCTTCGCAATTGCAAAGGAGTACAATTTTGCCAGGCATCGCAAATGTGACCAAGTGATCGCAAATACGATCCTGAGCTGTTCACAATTGTGAACCTTTTTTTTGTAGTTTCGAGGTTACCCAATCTTAGGCCCTGCTCGTAAATGGGAACACTTGTTCGCAAAAGCGAGGCTCGCAATTGCAAGCCAGACCTCACAAATGCGAGATCTGCAGCAGAACACCATCAACAAGAGTGCACCAGCTATCCTACCATTAGCCAAACTCATATGAAACACGTCCGAAATTTACCTGAGCACTTCGGGCTCCAAACCAAACATGTACACAAGTGTAATAACATCATACGAACTCACTCACGTGATCAAAACATCAAAATAACACCTAGAACTATGAACGGACATCAAAATGCATGAAATCTTCAAAAACTCAAAAACTTTAAATTTACAAGCGGATATCTGAATCACATAAAATCAATTTTGAATCAAACCAAATTTCGCAGACAAGTTTCAATTAGCAATACGGAACTATTTCAAGTTTCAACATCAAAATCCTAGCTCGTTAACTAAGAATCAACTTACGGTCAAACTTAGTAATTTTTTTTCAACTTTCAAAAATGCTAATTTTCGGAAAAATGAGTCAAAACAAGTTAGGTACTTTTGAATTCAATTCCGGACATACGCCCAAATCCCAAATTATGATACAGACCCACCGGGACCGTCAAAATACTTATCCGAATCCGTTTACACCAAATGTTGACCGTAGTTAACTCAAATTATTTTTAAGGCAAAAATTCACATTTTCTTATATTTTCACATAAAGACTTTTCGGAACAAGACACGGACTGTGCACGCAAATCAAAAAATACTAAACGGAGCTAATCGAGGTCTCAAAACACGAAAATGAAGGCTAAAACTCAAAATGACCTATCAGGTCATCACATTCTCCACCTCTAAAATAATTGTCCGTCCTCGAACGGACATAGAAAGGTACCTGGACTGGTGAAAAAGTGTGGGTATCTACTCCACATATCGGTCTCGGACTCCCATGTGACTGACTCGATCGGCTGACCTCTCCACTGCACTCTAACTGAAGGATAACTCTTAGACCTCAACTTCCGGACTTGCCGGGCTAGAATGGCCACCGGCTCCTCTTCATAAGTTAAATCCTTGTCCAACTGGATATAGATGAAATCTAACACATAGGATGGATAACCGTGATACTTCTGAAGCATAGACACATGGAACATTGGATGGACCGCTGATAAGTTAGGTGGCAATACAAGCTTGTAGGCCACCTTACTCACTCTCTCAAGAATCTTAAAAGGTCTAATATATCTAGGGCTCAACTTGCCCTTCTTTTCGAACCTTATCACACCCTTCATGGATGAAACCCAAAGAAATACCCTCTCTCCAACCATGAAAGCAACATTACGGACTCTCCGATCGGCATAACTCTTCTGCCTAGACTGAGCTATGCGAAGTTGATCCTGAATCATCTTGACCTTTTTCAAGGTATCCTGAACCAAATCGGTACCCAACAACTGAGCCTCTCCCTACTCAAACCAACCAAATGGCAAACGGAACTGTCTCCCGTATAAAGCCTCATAGGGAGCTATCTGAATACTCGATTGGTAGCTATTGTCGTAGGCAAACTCCGCAAGCGGCAAGAACTGATCCAAGAACCCTCTAAATCCATAATGCAGGCGCGAAGCATATCCTCCAACATTTGAATGGTGCGCTCGGACTATCCATCAGTCTGGGGTGAAATGTTGTACTCAACTCAACTCGTGTGCCTAACCCACATTGTACGACCCTCCAGAAGTGCGATGTGAACTATGTACATCGGTCAGAAATGATGGACACTAATCACGCCCAACTCTAATCCTAAAAAGTATAAGTGGTCGCTACAAATATAATCCAGTCTAAAAGTTCGGAGTCAAATCCCACAGAGAACTAAGGCTTAGCTATAGCTGTTTGATATCACTAAGAAGAAAAGTTTGAAAAAATTTCTAAATTATAAAGATTGAGATTTATATTTCTAACAAATTAACTAGCAAATACTAGAAAGGGGTAAAATTAATAACTAACGAGACAAAGGGTTGGAGACTAAATTAAGGAGGTCTAGAGTTATGATTTTCCCAATTGTCGGAATCCTTCTAGCTATGTTCCCTACAATTTTGTCAATGTATTCTCTACTGATCGTGAGCACTTTAGGTGTCGTAATTCTCTCTCGAGCAACTACAACAATTTACTAGATGTATTCTCTCGAACTACACTAGCTGGCTCTAATTCACCGCTCACTATGATCGCACCAAGGTTTCGTTACCTCTAATCCTGCCTTTAAACCCTCTGTATTGATCTCTCACATACATTAGGAGTGATGTTGTTCAACAACTACCTAAATATGTACTCTCTCTCGAGCAGTACACGCTAAATAGGCACAGTCAATCAATGGCCATTCAATCAACTAAAATACTCATGTAGCTGAACAAATAGATAAATTCAAAGGCTAAATTATATTAAAATCCAACAAGAATTCATCCTACAAAAGGTTCTATCAAAACTCTAAATAGCAAATTAGCTATTCATAATAGTATGTAAAACTACAATACTAAAAGTCATAACCAATAATGAAAATAGGAAGAAGGAAGTGAAAACTCGTAGAAGAATTCTCTGCCTTAATCCTAGTGTGTTCTGCCTCTTTAGGTCGAATCTCCGGTCTCCTTGGCCTTATTAGGTCTAAATTATGTCAAAAGTATGTCAAAGGTGCTCAAAATATCGTTTATCCATATATATATACCAAGTAGGGTCGGGCCCAAACAATTACACTTTATCCTACGCGAAAAAGGTCACTTTTCCCGGAAAGGAAGTGCGTGACCGCGGATCAACCGTGGATCTGGCCGCAGATTTTACCCAAGTTCTGTCCGCGGCAGCGGATCTGTCCGCGGCAGCGGATCTGACCGTGGAGCATTTGTCGCACATTTTTCACCCTGTTATGTTTAGCATTTGGAAAAATGTAAAACATGAAAGCCCTTTGTGTTAGCTTTCCAACCATATATTGTGGAACCCAAATGGAGTTTTGAGCAAAAAGTTATGTGCATTTTACTAGACAGTGCGCAATATGCATACTCGATTCTTCGTTTCGTTGTTCTATCATCCGTTGATCCCCGAATACGATCCCAACTTAATTCCTTGGGATTTTACTCAGACTTCAAAGTCCCAAATCACTTGAATTCATTCAATAACATCTACATAGCTTAGAATCACTCCTACAAGGCATAAAACACACAATTAGTGCAAAACACTAGCGATTAAAGCTCAAACTCAATTAAAGTGCAGTAAATTAGAATGTAATAAGCGACTAAAATACGTAATTATAGCCTATCATCAACACCCCACACTTAAACCATTGCTCGTCCTCGAGCAATCAAACTACACTTTATATAGACACAACTTTTTTAAGCAATTCTCCTAACTCGTCACACCAAGAATACTTAAAATAGACTAAGCACAAAAGCGTAACATCTTCAGCTCAAGATTTGACTTGCAAGTACCACGTATTATTCACAACTCACTCACTTACTCTAACATAGAGGTCACTGACATTACCTCTCCTTCATGAATCAAGTGCCCTCACACAACAAAAGAGAGTAGTTCCACACAATTAAAATTTAAGAACACTTAGGAACTCAAGATAGAAAGAATTCACTCACTCTCAGAAATAACATTCATATGCCACAAAAGATGCACCATAGGCTTGCCCGTAGTATAATACTCTCCTAATCGAGCTCATTCAGTCTAGGATCAAGTAGGACTTTATTTGGTTGTAATGTAGGCTGCAGGTCGGGTAGAATATATTTAGATATAAAAGTAACTACACCTCCCTAAGAACTTTAATACATATACTTTAACATTCAAGCCCATGCTTATGTAAAACCATGACTCCACCTTCACATCAATATACATCAACTCCTAATTTATTTAAATACAATTACATCAAGAGTTACCACTTATCAATGAATATTTTTCGCAATAATACGACTATCTTTTTCTTTCTTTTCTTTTTCAATTCAAGTGGCTTTTATTTTTTTTTAACACAGTTCACCTTTCTCCTTATTTCATTAGTTCCACTCAAAATTCAAGCCAATCACCCCACACTTTAACTTTTACACAAATCATAACAATTCAAGTGCTCATGAGAGGTTAGAAGGTTCAAATAGATGGTTAATTCAAACAAATGGGTAAGGCTTGTAATGTGGTCGCCAAAGAAACAGGATTGTAGGTTCAAAGGGGTTAACTACGATACATAACAATTAGGCGGGTAAAATATACATATCTGGCTCAACAAAGAAATGCCTATATCACTTCCAAGACTGAACAAAACTACTATTTCGCTTTGCAAACATACGGGGCAAGTTCTAGACATCAAATACAATACACAAAATAACACAAAACCTTACACACATGTGGCACATGACTCACTCAAGATTGGATTCATTAAGACACTCTAGTCAAAGCAGTTAAAGTAAAGTTAAGATCATACAATTTAAGGTACTTATACAAGAGTCAAAAACTGAGCCTAAGCGTCACAACCAAAGTACTCACTATTCTCAAAGTATAACAAAGTCAAGAGATATTGCTTCAATTCAAAACACAACATAATGGCTCCTACTCCCAAAAAAAACTAACTACACCCAGTTCAAACAAAACCCTTGGAAACTAATCGCGGCACAAAGAAAAACCAAAGGGTGATTGCTACACTACCTAACAAAAGAAAATCTTTTTTGTCTTTTTTTTCTTTAGACTTAAATCCCTCAAGAAAATTGTCGGATAGATCCATCATCGGAAAAAGTCCAATCTTTTTAAAAAAATATTATTTAATTAAATTAACACAGTTAAAGTAGCATGAAAAGTTACCCAGACTTCCTCCTCACCCCACACTTAAAATTGTGCATTGTCTCCAATGCATATCATAACTATAAGAGGGTAAGAGAAACTCCCTGGTAGGCCAATGGCCGAAGCACTAGCAGCTCATGGGGTACTCAGACTTCTCCCAGACTTGGTCTTTCGTGCGAGTACCTTACACTTAGTTCCAACCCTCTGGTTTGCTGTTGCATCTTTCCAATAGCTTTGCTTTCCATGCTCCTAGAAAATAAAAAATTGACACTACAAAAATAATACAATTAAAAAAATAAAAAAATAAAATAAAATAAAGGAAAACAGTAAAGTTGGGTTGCCTCCCAACAAGCGCTTGATTTAACGTCGCGGCACGACGCGAATCACTTTTTGCCTCCACCTCGAGCTTATGAATTGAACCCCCATTTGGCATCAAGTTTTCGGCTATGCTCCAGGGGTGGAGGAACAAATCTAATTGGCCCAAGCAACCATTGTACTATTCTACACTTCTTGGCTTTTAGATGATGTATGTAGTCCTGTCTTTCTGGCAAGAAAAGTTCCAGAATGTAGGCACCTTGTTCCTCATTCCTTGACTTCTCAATCGTCTCGGATGACTCTATTTCCATATCGTCATCCAATCACAATGTAGAAAAATGTTTGGAGTGAGGACCAATGCGCTCACACACATGAACTTCAAGACTTTCAGCATCCTCAACATCAATGATGCTAGAGTCAACAAAATTTGTATCCTCAATGTCCTTGGCTGACTCTGGTTTCACTTCTACAACACCGACATCCTCAAATTGTAGTTGGCTAGGTTGTTGGTGTTCTACTCTGACCTCCTCAATTAGCACCTCAAATTCACGCTCTTCTTGGCTTCTATCCTCAAAATTGGCTTGCTGAGCATTAAAAGCTTCAACCACTTGACTCACTTGAGCCTCCAAGTTGCGAATAGTTGCATCTTGCCTTTCTATCTGCAATTGTTTTTCATTGTTTTGCTCCAGAATGCACTTTAGCATATCCTTGATCTCCTTCAGGTCCGCATTTCCAAGTTTTTTATTCCTATTAACTTCACAAGAAAAGGTAGAACCATCATAGTAAGGGGTTGGGGGAAGATAAGAAATATAAGCACAACTATGAAAGTGATCATTTTTACCACCACACACATCACACACATTCCACAAATAAGATTGAGTTGGTGCACATAACTCGCTCTCGGGAATATTTTGATAATTTTGATACGGGTGGTTTCCTTTACAATATTTATGAGGATCAATAGTAGAATTATCCACACCTAAATTTTCATAATTCCAAGATGTCATGTTTCTCAAATCAACGGTTATAATAAAATTAAAAAATACAAAAAAAAACATGATAAAATAAAAGTTCAAACTCGCAACCTAGCAATATATACAGCTACAACTACACCATTAGTTCCTCGGTAACGGCGCCAAAATTTGATCACGCCCAACTCTAGTCCTAAAAAAGATAAACGGTCGCTGCAAAAGTGCAAATATAATCTGGTCTTAAAGTCCGGAGTTGAATCCTACAGAGAACTAAGGCTTAGCTATAGCTGTTTGATATCACTAAGAAGATAAGTTTGAACAATTTTCTAAATTATAAAGATTGAGATTTATTTCTAACTAATTAACTAGTAAATACTAGAAAGCGGTAAAATTAACAACTAACGAGACAAAGGATTGGAGACTAAATTAAGAAGGTCTAGAGTTATAACTTCCTCAATTGTCGGAATCCTTCTAGCTATGTTCCCTACAATTTTGCTAATGTATTCTCTACTGATCGTGAACACTTTAGGTGTCATAATTCTCTCTCTAGCAACTACAACAATTTACTAGATGTATTCTCTCGAACTACACTAGCTGGCACTAATTCACCGCTCACTATGATTTCACCAAGGTTTCGTTATCTCTAATCCTGCCCCTAAACCCTCCGTATTGATCTCTCACATACATTAGGAGTGATGTTGTTCAAAAACTACCTAAATATGTACTCTCTCTCGAGCAGTACACACTAAATAGGCACAGTCAATCGATGGCCATTCAATCAACTGAAATAAATACGTAGCTCAACAAATAGATAAATTCAAAGGCTAAATTATATTAAAACCCAACAAGAATTCATCCTACAAAAGGTTCTATCAAAACTCTAGATAACAAATTAGCTATTCATAATAGTATGTAAAACTACAGTACTAAAAGTCATAACCAATAATGAATATAGGAAGAAGGAAGTGAAAAACTCGTAGAAAAATTCTCCGCCTTGCTCTTAGTGTGTTCTTGCCTCCTTAGGTCGAATCTCCGGTCTCCTTGGCCTCCTTAGGTCTAAATTATGTCAAAAGTATGTCAAAGTTGCTCAAAATACCATTTTTCCATGTATATATACCAAGTAGGGTCGGGCCCAAATAATTACACCTTATCCTATGTGAAAAAGGTCACTTTTCCCGGAAAGGATGTGCGCGGCCGCGGATCTGGCCGTGGATTTTACCCAAGTTCTGTCCTCGGCCGCGGATCTGACTGTAGAGCACTTGTCGTGCATTGTTCACCCTATTCTGTTTGGCATTTGGAAAAACATAAAACATAAAAGTTGTATCCCTTTGAGTTATCTTTCCAACCATATACTGTGGAGACCAAATGGAGTTCTGAGAGAAAATTTATGTGCATTTTACTAGACAGTGCGCAATATGCCTACTCGATTTTTCGTTTCGTTGCTCTATCATCCTTTGATCCCCGAATACGATCCCGGCTTAATTCCTTGGGCTTTTACTCAGACTTCAAAACTCCAAATCACTTGAATTCATTTCATAACATCTACATAGCTCGGAATCACTCCTACAAAGCATAAAACACACAATTAGTGCAAAACACTAACGATTAAAGCTCAAACTAAATTAAAGTGCAGTAAATTAGAGTGTAATAAGCGACTAAAATACGTAATTATAGCCTATCATCAGACACCGTCACATTGTAAAGATGAATGATCTCGCGAATTTTGATCTCAGCCAACCGCTATGAAGAATAGAAAACTGGTACTAGAACGAAATGTGTCGACTTGATCAACATGTCCACAATCACCCATACAGCATCAAATTTCTTCTGAGTCCGTGGGAGCCCAACAATGAAATCTATGGTAATACGCTCCCATTTCCACTCAGGGATCTCAAGCCCCTGAAGCAAACCACCAGGTCTATGATGCTCGTGCTTTACTTGCTAACAATTCAGACACCGAGCCTCATATGAAACTATATCCTTCTTCATTCTTCTCCCCCAATAATGCTGCCTCAAGTCCTAATACATCTTGGCAGCACCCCAGATGAATGGAATACCGCAAACTGTGGGCCTACTCAAAAATCAACTCACGAAACTCATCCACATTGGGCACACAAATCCGATCTTGCATCCGCAGCACCCTATCATCTCCAATAGTAACCTGCTTGGCACCACTGTACCGCATCGTGTCCTTAAGGACAAGCAAATGGGGGTCGTCATAATGACGCTCTCTAATGCGTTCATACAAAGAAGACCGAGAGACCGTGCAAGCTAGAACACGACTGGGCTCCGAAACATCTAACCTCACGAACTGATTGGCCAAAGCCTGAACATCTGTGCAAGCGGTCTCTCACCAACAGGAATATAAGCAAGGCTATCCATACTCACAGCCTTTCTACTCAAGGCATCGGCCACCACATTGGCCTTCTCGGAATGATACAAAATGGTGATATCATAGTCTTTTAACAGCTTCAACTACCTCCGTTGCCTCAAATTGAGATCCTTTTGCTTGAACAAATACTGCAGACTCCGATGATCCGTGAATAACTCACATGACGCGCCGTAGAAGTAATGCTTCATAATCTTCAATGCATGAACAATGGCTGCCAGCTTCAAGTTATGAACAGGGTAATTCTTCTCATGAACCTTCAATTGTCGCGACGCGTATGCAATCACCCTGCCATCTTCATTTTAATTTTGTAAGATTGAACACGTACGAATCACTAACATGTTCTCAAAATTCAATTTTTGTCGATTACTTTTTTGGATCATGCGAGTATTGTTAATCCAAATTTCTCACATGTGCACAAAGAGTTTAACCTCACTTATAAATTTGCTATTTTTTAATATAACATATATGAAAAATTATTTTTCAGGTTGATAAAACTCATATGGTACATAAATTTATTTCCATAAAAAAAATATTGGCGAACAAAGAAATTAGAGATAGAGCAAAATCGATTATATCAAATTGTTTAAGTGCAAACTGGAAGCGATAAGAATGAAACAGTAGAAGACAAGTTATATTCTAAATGAGTTATAATATTCTTCGATCATTCTAAAGAATGGCAACTTCTTATATTTTTATACATTATTTTTTATATAATATTAACTCAATATTGGCAGATGCAATACGAGAAAACAATAATAGTAAGATATTCGAGCATTTATGTGAGGCATATTACTTTTTTAAAATTTTTATTTTGCAACTCAAACACATTATGTTGTATATAAGAAATATATTGCGAGACTTTTTCAAAATTGTATATTCATGAATATAGGATACACGCGCAAAGCACGTACTCTTAGACTAGTTTACCAAAAAAAGAATGAAATTCTCTATTCATGACCTTGTTCTCGTTTTCGCTTTTACTATTGGATATATTGATCCGTAAGTCAAAGCTCACAATATTCAGTCCCCAACACGTCAAAAGAACAAAATCATTAAAAGCTTGGGTCAAGCCAAACCATCGTACATTAGTGTTTCCAGTCAATATATGCAGACAAATTTGAAGTTGGAATTGAGAATGAACGATAACCCAATATCTGTCTTCCTTCAAAATGAACTCGTATGGAATATATCTCAGGAAGTATTCTTGATTAGCAAATGTTATTTTAGTATGCAAACATGTGTCTTCTCTGACAATTGACTTTTAGATGAGATAGTCACATAAATAAGATGGTCGCCCATTATCAAAAATATCTTGGCCTGTGAAAAGGAATTAGATTTACACGTGAGAGGGTATATTGAAAACATGATTAAATATATAAAAATTGCATTTTCTTGAACAACTTCAAGTTTAGATGAATTGCTCAGATAATTCAATATCAAACAGGCTAAAATCAACTCCTACAACCACAGCAATTTTCTACTTCTGACTCCATGTCTGCTATACAAGCTAACAATATTGTTGCTATATACTAATTTTCGCCTGTCCAATATTATGGATAACAGCCCCCACCCCCACGCGCAACCCTCCCCCCACCCCCACCCCCACCCCCAAAAAAATGTATTCATAATTTTTTCATAAACCATGACTTGCTATTTATTTACGTGTTCATAGTCATCCCCTGGAATGCTACTTTGACTGATTGAAAGTCATGTCAAGTTTACACCCTTGATGACTACTCGAAGCACCTGAATTGACATGTTCATTCAAATTAGTCGGAGGTGATTCTTCTCCATATGATGTCCAATACCAATATCTTAGTGTGAATCCTCTCCGGTAAAAATGCAAATTAACTTCATCTGGTGGGAAGTGTTTCATATTTTTACAGTGCTTACAAGGACACCTTATGACTCCCTCAGACAAGTAGATCTATTGACGACAAGCAAAGCTCATAAATTCCTCCTTGCCACTTATAAATTCATCTGTATACCCTGTTCGACCAGGGAGAAGTCTATTTTCTATCCATTTTCTGTGCTCGGGAATTTTCATTGTCTGTACCAAGAGATAAACTTATTTAAGCACATAAATAATGACATTTAGACACTAGACAAGGCGTACGTATAATATCACCAGTTATGTAATAAATTTACACATAAATTTGTAGGAAAAAGAGAAGAAAAATGAAACATCTTAATATCAACTTTTAGAATTCCCAGTGGTCTACTGCCTGCCAGTCATATACTACAATGAAAATATGCAGAATATAAAGCACCCAAATAGTTCATAGCTTTTACACAAAATGTAGTTGTAAGTTATCAAACAGAGGTGAACTTTAATCTAAATGATGAAAAGGAGTTGTAGAGCTTGAAGATTTTAAAGCCATTCCAGGTTTGAGTAAAATATAAAATGTGCCAGATTTCATATTCATTTCAAATTAAATCTAATTAAACATGCGATAAATGTAGCAGCATGCTTCAATGATAGATCAAAATATGCAGAATATTACTTGATAGTGTAAGTTGAAGTTCAGTATCTAAATACAAAAATGGAAAATGGCAAACACATATCATCTTGTAGTTCAAAAAAATCCAAGGACACATAAACCATATGATTGATTAACACATAAATTGAGTTATATATATTGATACCTCCATATTAGATATATGAAGAAGGAAAATCCAGGAAGGTACAGACAACCTGAAGATAGGTAAAAAAAAAAAAAAGATTTTTATGTATATATAATATATGTTGATTTTCCTTGGCTTTTTCTTATCTTTACATCTTTAGAACCATAGTCCAGCCCACAGAGGGGCGAAGTGCAGCAATAGCCACTTTTAAGCCCGCTATTTAAAATATATCCACAATTTACAATGTATTTAAAGATTAGCCAATTCACCCAAACTTAAGGACTAAGTATCCTAAATTTAGGAATTCAAGACTTGGTGTCCTGAATTTTTGAGCTGTTAATTTGAAATTAAGGATTGAGTGTCCTGAATTTCTGAACTACTAATTTAAAACTCAGGACACAATTTTCGAACTTAGGGCACGGTGTCCTGAAGTTTGAACTATGAGGTTTAAACTCTAGGACGCCGTATCCTGAAGTTTGAGCGAAATTGACTAATCTTTAAATATATTGTGAACTGTGAATATATTTTAAACATGCTTAAAAGTGGCTACCTAGTGTCATTTCCACCCCTTAGAGTAAGAGCATATTCTGTAACTCGATTGCCTAATGCTACTACAAGCTCCCGAGTAACTTCTGTTTGCTGTCCTAACTAGAGATACTTGCATTTTCAAGCTCTTTAGCTTGTCATTCTAATGTCACAAATTGCCCAGATACTTTGCAAGAGCCACATACATTAACCCCATATTATTTTGAGAGCGACTATACAGTGTCATTTTCCCAAAAAGAAAAGACAAGAAGGCAAAGATGCCATTTGTGGTTCTCAAATTTCTAAATGTCATTGCTTTTTTAATTTTCAAATCAAAATATTATCTCCAAACCACTTATTAACATCTGGTTTTACTCCCAAACAGGGCCAAAATTCACTCGTCAAAACCACAAAGTGGGAAGATTGTTCATTCGTTGATTATAATTTACCTCGCTACCCACAAAATAGGCAAAATTTCAAGGAAAGATCAAGGTAGTTCTCACCATCCAAATTAAAAATGTTTTTGCAATAACCTTATTCTTGATTTCCTCTTTCTTGAATTTATCAACAATCCAGCAATGTATAGTACCCAAGATAAAGTATATGAGTGCGAAAAATTTCACTTTCGAACTTTTCTATTCATCTTAAAGGGTTAACGAAGAATCCATTTTAGTAGTTCATGAAGAATGAAAGTCATCTACATGATTGTGTAACCTGGGCCGCCTCCACCTTCTGGAACTGTCCATTCGATATTCTGTCTCGGATCTTTAATACTGCAGGCCTGAAAGAATACAAACTTAATATTGTTACCTAGATGCCAATATGAAGTGTCATCAAGTAGCCTATAAGCATAAAAACTAAGCGAGTGAACAGTAGAGTCGTTGAATTTCCATAGGACTATCAGCAAGAACCCTTGCAGCTTGCGACGCACACAACATGTTTTATGGATATTATTGCAGCTTAGAGATGTCTACACCAGGATTTGAAACATATTTCATGGCTTTAACATGTAAAAGCTTTAACTTAGTGCTGGAAGATTGGACCAGGGAGACAAGACAGCATTTTACCTTGCAGTGCAAGCAGTTTTGAGCATTGATCTGTAACTTTAAGTCACCCGTCTCATCCGGTATGTACCTATAATTTTGAAGAGGATAATTAAACAAATGCATCACACATGAGAAGGAAATGGAAAAAAAAATATTATCTAGATGAGAATATTACTCATAAACTCGTGCAGGACAATATCGTGCCTCAGGTCCAGCATACTTGGGCAAGTTGACATTTTCTGGAACTGTAGGATCTTTCAGAAGAAGATGAGATGGTTGGTCATGATCATGATTTGTGTTGCTCCTACAGGAAGGCAATTAGAAAGAAAAATCAGCAGTTTATTATGAAAGAAGATCTGTCCACCAAGGGAGGAAGGGGGCTAAAAGGAAAGATATTTTAGTCCTTGCAGCATACAGAAAGAAGACAATGCATGGGAACTTCTTTAGCCCTGATATATTACGTGTCGAATTAGTGCTTTAAGGTGTCGAATTAGCCCTGACTCACCTACCGGCTCACTAAGGTATCAGAAAATGTTTGTGACATACAGTTTACCTGTATAGAGAGGTCGGTACATCAAAAGTTACAGCGCCATCTGGCTTCGGGTACTCAATTGGTGAGAATACTTGTGCTTCCTGCAGATAAGGACCAAATTCATGAAATTTCGGGAGCCAAACACTTGATCTGTGAGCTATACGCTGCAATTTCAGAACATAATCAACTTCCTTCAAAAAGAGCTCACTTAATCTGAGCTAGA
The DNA here is from genome assembly GCF_000715075.1 of Nicotiana tabacum. Classification (NCBI taxonomy): domain Eukaryota; kingdom Viridiplantae; phylum Streptophyta; class Magnoliopsida; order Solanales; family Solanaceae; genus Nicotiana; species Nicotiana tabacum. The sequence goes on along the minus strand of NC_134087.1, from coordinate 180,852,574 downwards.
TATTGTGATACAAATGGACATGGAAGATTTTAGAATCGGCTTTGTTAGAATTAGTTCATGTATAGTGTCCCACATTGGTATAGAAGACTTTAGGTATATATGTAAACATTGTATATAAATAGGCTTACTGTAAAACACTTAACGTATATCAATAATATATTTTTTCCCGTGCTTTCTCACAGGCTTGGTAAACAAGAAACTACGGTTAAGAGTTCATTTGGTAAATGAGAAAGATCATCTCTCTTAGTTTTGAGAGAATATAACAAGAATAAATGTTGGTTTTTTCCAACGATGCCTGAAGAATTTAAGGAGACTTATGTATTTTTCCTTAGCATAAGTGGATCGGGAGCATCCACGACTTGCATCACTGGTCATTGGGAATCCTCACAAAGCAGATGAAATCCTTTTGTCCACATCCTAATAATCTCCTAGGTGATAAACATTAGGAAAAACTTTTTTTTTCCTACACCCATAATAGTGTACTTACAGATTATAAGTAAGATTTAGGAGCAGGACAAGCTAACCTAATAGGCTAATGTCCAAGCTCCACCAAGCTAAGGAAAACATATTTTCTATAAGGAAAACATATTTTCTATGAGAAAGCATGGGAGAAATATATTATTGATATGATCAATTATAATACAATTAGCCCTATTTATACAATACATATCCTATTCCTATTCTATGTGGGACTAGAACCAATTCATATTATTTACATAACTATCTAACACTCCTCCTCAAGCCGGTGCATACAAATAATAAGTACCGAGCTTGTTACATATGTAACTAATAGGAGGACCAGTGAGGGACTTGGTGAAAATGACTCTTGAAGGGAAAAAGAACATTGACTCAAGTGAAACATTTTTATGCTTTTGTACAATTGTTGGAGCTCACATGACATAACAACTTGTATAAGATGATTATTTAAAGTATGTGGAGGATACCACTTTAAGATGTCCTTCCAAGTCCACAACAAGAGCTATAAATAATATATATGCTTTACCCAGCAAAATAAAGCATCTCGTATTAGATTAAATCAAATAAACTCTTACGATAAAAGAATTCCTTACACTTGTAGCTTCATGATCAGGTTTCCCATGCTTTAGAGTGACTGGAGATCTTCCCTTGAGTATGTAACTGCCAAATATAAGCTGATCCATTTACCATACATGTCTACAAATTGGTATTAAATAAAAAAACCATGAGTGTTGAAAAGACGTTGTGACTAAGAGCATGTTTTGTATGGAAAAATACCAAAAGAATTTTGTCTCACTATCCAACACTCTAAAATTTAGAAACTATTTCAAACGGACTTTAGGAGAAAAACATAAGCAAACAAAGTTAATTTAGAAACTATTTCAAACGAACTTTAGGAGAAAAACATAAGCAAACAAAGTTGCTTTTCCCCTATTAATGAAAAATATGGAAAATATTTTGGTATTTAGTTGCCAGAAAATGACTCATTTTCTGGAAATTCTTCATATCAAACACACACTAAGCAAAAGGCGGAATCTTACTGCTCTACGGCGCTTATAGCCAAACCAGGATAGAGCCCATACTCAAATGCCTGCAGCAGAGAAGTTAATAAAGATAGAAGATTAAACTGGGAATATTAACAAACGTCCTGTAGCTGTCTAACTGAAAAAATAGTAGCTGAATTCAATATATAAGAGGCAACAAAAAGTTGGTTGCCAGAGCCATTTGTCTCACTAAATCAGGAAAAGCATAGAGGTGCTCCCTTCCAGAAAAAATTTATGCACTATGCTCTGTTAGTACTATACTTTTGAGATGATGCAATGTGATGATTACCTAACAAATATGCTCAAAGGTTTTCAAAACAGAACACTCACAGGACGATAGTTCCTTGCAGTATATAGTTCTTCCCATATCCATGAACTTCGTAAATTGTCCCAAAAATTTTCAATCTTCAAGCCTTCTTGGAGCGTACTGAATACAGATTCTGCCACTAGCATTCCTGTCAGACATTTGAAGTTAATAGGTGCATCATTTACTTTCTTGAGGATAAGCAGAACAAAAAAAGTCGGGAAAATCCCATGTTTAATATCTTGTCCCGTACTCATTGGAGTACGATAAAGAGTTTTCAGATGCATCACTAGCTATGAAGCCGTGAAGCCCTTTATGTTGAAGACTTGCAATTTTGGAGAACCAATTCGGAAATATGTAATTCTTAATCAAGCAGGCATTACAAAGTTTTTGCCCAAGGAGAATGGCCTTAGCCAATTAGAAAAAGTAAACTTTAGTCTTTTAAGAAATCCAAACTGGTTTCTCTTTTTTTCTTTTGGTATGCTATTAATTGTTAAAGCGACTAGTAACGGAAAAGAGAATAGTACAAGCAGTTCTAGTAGATAATGAAGGTAGAATGCCCCCCCCCCCTCCCAACAACATCACAGTGAAATCCTACAAGTGCGGTCTGGGGAGGGTAGTGTGTACGCAGACCTTACCCCTACTCAGGAGGAGTAGAGAGGCTGTTTCCGATAGACCCTCGGCACATTAGGATAAAAAAATTAACGATAGCACTCCAATAAGGGAAATGTAGGGCCCAAATTCTTAATTTCATTTTTTACAAACCATGACACTTGTAAGTTTTCAAGTTTGCATAGTCCTGGATTAGTAGAAAAAAATGAAACAAAAATGGGGAGAGAAAAAGAGGAGAGAGAGAAAGAGTGGAAATTATTCTCTAAGAAGAATATGAAACCCCCTCCAACAAAACTGGGTACACCATTCAAAAGAAGAGCTTGTTCATAGTCAATAAGTTAAAGTAAATCACCAAGTCGGGCGTTCTTTGAACTAGTTTAAAATTGAGACGTAGTTGTTATTGTTGTATCAATTCAGACGTTTCACTACCCATAAGGACTACTCCCTCCATTTAAAAAAGAATAAACTTATTCCCCTTTTTAGTCCGTTTCTAAAAGAAGGGCCTCTTTTTAAATTTGGAAACAATGTAACTTTAAACTTCTCTTTTTACTCTTAATGAGAAGGTTTATGGCCACATAAATATCTATGATTATTTTAGATCATAAGTTTCAAAAGTCTTCTATTCTTTCTTAAACTCCATGCTCATTCAAATAGGTCCATTCTTTTTAAACAGAGGGAGTACAATATCATCATTTAGTCCATTTCTTCCTTCCGTACCCGGTATAGCCAACTTTGTATACAATTTGTAGAAAATCAGATTGCCTCCATTATTTAAACTTTTGAGTTAATACCTTCAAAGTTGAAGTTGAAAATGTGTGGGTCCTTTTCTTTATAAAGTAAGAGTTTCAGCAAATACAACAGAGTTGGACTTGGTGCATCAAATCTCTATAAAATCTAACAAGTCTAGCAAATCCTAAAAATTAAAAACACAGTTCCCATTCTTCCAGTAATAAAAATTTTGAATGCATCTACATTTCACTACTTGAAGTTGCTCCTTTTTTCCATCAAAACATCTCCTATTTCTCTCTGCCCAGATTGTCCATACAATGCACAATGGAATGGTAAACCATATCTTTTTCTTGTGCTTCTGATACGGACCCACCTCTCAAGACATATTTCAGAAGAAAGTATCAATAAAAGGATAAAGAATTGAAGAGTCTTGGTGAAATACAACTGCAGCACTTCTTGAAGTGCTCATCTGGCAAAACTGTCAACCACTTCATGGAACTGCTATCGCATTTTAGTCTCGCATTTTAGTCCATTCCTAGTTTTTAGTTGTCTGATCTTATCCTATGATGTGCTCTATAAATATGTAATTAGGACTGAGTTATTTGGGTATATATTTTTCAGAATTGAAACTCATGTATTCTGGAGTCTTGTCCTCTCCATACAGACAACTTTATTGGTGTAATTATGTGTAAGATTCTTGCACGAACTATTGCCAATAAAATTACCTTCTTTTTTCTGTTTTTTCAATTCTCTATTCTTGGCTACTATTAACTTCCCTGCATATATCGACTTCCAACACCCTAACAACCTTCTGGAAAGAAGAAAAAAAACAACCTCCCGAAAACTGCCAGGTATATTATAATGGCAATGCAGAAAGACGTGATCAACAGATTCGCAGGAGTTCTCACATAGATAGCATCTGATACAAATATTAAAGCCTCTTCTTCTCAGATTTCCTTCAGTCAAACATGCCTCGTGAACCACCATCCAACCAAAGCAGGCCACTTTAGTTGGCGCAAATATCTTCCAAATCTGCTTCCAGGGCCAATTAGATCCCAGCTTATCAGCAGATTTAGTGAGTTCTCTGTAGTAAGAGTTCACAGTGAACACCCCATTCATATGCCAACTTAATGCATCTTCTTTCCCTGAATAATCTCCACAATACATTGTTTGCAAAAATACGTCCATTTCCTGCATTTTCCCATTAAAAAAGTTTCTTCTAAACTTGTGAAATCCCACCAAGTTTTATTAAAGACATCAACTACTACAACATCAATGTTATTTGTCATACAGTAAAGACGAGGAAACTGCTTCTTTAACAATCCCAAACTGTTCTAGTTGTCTTTCCACAACCTAACTTTTTTGCCCATTTCAAACCACAATGTTGACATGCTCCATTCCCCCAAAAAATTAGCTATCTGTCTCCATACAACTACCCCAGAAGAAGTCTTCACAACCTTGAGAGCCCAGAAACCCTCTCCTCCATACTTAATCTCCACCAGACTTCCAAGGGGCTTCCTTCCCATCATTGAGTCTCCAAAGCCATTGATGTAACAAACTTTGGTTATGGGCTTTTAAAATTCGTTCTCCTAAGCCCCCTCTTCCTTATGTCTTATCACTGTGATCCATCTAACCAAATGAAAACTCTTCCTCTCTGAATTACCCTCCCACAAGAACCGCCCCTAATCTTGTCAACACAAGAACTGCCTCCTAATCTTGTCAGGTTTCTTCTCTTCACTGGCAGGAATGGGTACCAAGGACATTGAATACGTTGAAATTCCAGCTAGCACATTGTTTACTGAAGTTAACCTTTCCCCAAAAAGAAAGGTATTGTTGTTTCCAGGAGCAAGCTTTTTTCGCATTTGTTAGTAACTCCTTTCATATAGATATCTTTGACTTTACCCCTAATGGTATACAATATCATTTTACGCATTCAAGGAGAAAACAGAATTTTTGGCCAAATTGATCCTCAAACCTATTACAACTTCAAAACCCAGCAAGACCACTCTCAAATGTAACATTTGTTCTGTCAGCCCCGCACAACAGAAGAGTATGAGCAGCATATAAGATGTGAGATGTCTCCACACAATTGTGTTTTGCATCTTTAACTTTAAAGCCTCTAATCCAGCCTTTCCTTGTGGAATTCTTTATCATTGAGCTAAGGATTTTCATTATTAGTAGAAAAAGGTAGGGTGAAAGTGGATCCCCTTGTCTTAATCCCCTCTTAGAACTAAGGAAACCTGCTGGACTTCCATTAATTAAAATAAAGAATCTACCTGTTGAAATACAAAGTGGATCCACTGGATCCATTTTTCTCCAAAATTCATCAACTCCAGAAGCTTCATAAGCCAAGCATAACTATAAGCTTCTTCTATGTCCAGCTTATGAACCACTGCAGAAGCGCCATATCATGTCTAATCACCTCTCCCCAATATTTCTTAGGCCTCCCTCTACCCCTCCCTAGACCCCATTTGCAACGTCTCACACCTCCTTACTGGGCCCTCCGGGCATCTCCTCCTCACATGCCCATACCATCTCAGTCTTACTTCCCGCAGCTTGTCCTCCACGGGAGCTACCCCACCTTGTCCCGAATAATCTCATTTCTCATTCCTGATCTTGTCTCTCCTAGTATGCCCATACACTCATCTCAACATCCTCATTTCCGCTACTTTCAACTTCTGGACATGGGAGTTCTTTACTAGCCAATGCTCTACCCCATACAACATAGCCGGTCTAACAACCATCCTGTAGAACTTACCTTAAAGTCTTAGTGGCACCTTCTTATCACACAAAACACTAGAGGCAAGCCTTAACTTCATCAATCCACTACAATATGGTATGTGACATCATCATCAATTTTCCTGTCACATTGGACTACTGACCCAAGGTACGTGAAACTACTCCGTTTGGGGATCAAGCCTCACCCTCATGAGTTACACCACTGAACTTGCACTCCATGTATTCTGTTTTAGTCCTGCTCAACTTGAACCCTTTAGATTCTAGAGTCTGTCTTCAAACCTCCACCCCGCATCGCATCTCGTCAATCAGCACTATGTCATCTGCAAATAACATGCACCATGGCATCTCTCCCCGAATGTGTCGCGTCAATACATCTCTCCCTGGTGTAACCCATCATGACTGGGAAGTACCGGAGTCCCCTCTTAACGCCCTAACCTTGGTCTTAGCTCCATCATAGATATCCTTAATTGCCCTAATGTATGCTATAGAGACACCTCTTGCCTCCAAACACCTCCATAAAACCACTCTTGTGACTTTGCAGTATGCTTTCTCCAGATTGACGAACACCATATGCAAGTCCCTCTTTCTCTTCCTATATTGTTCCACCTCCTTATGAGATGAATGGCTTCTGTGGTAGCTTGCCTCGCCATAAAACCAAACTGGTTCTCAGATACTCTTGGTCACGCCCTCATCTTCACCACCCTCTCCCAGGCTTTCATAATGTGGCTCAATAATTTGATACCTCTATAATTGTTGCAGTTTTGGATATCCCCTTATTCTTGTACAGAGGGATCATCGTACTCCACCTCCATTTATCGGGCATCTTGGAAGTCCTAAAAATAACATTAAACAGGCCGGTGAGCCATTCCAAGCTTGCCTTGCCCGCTCTCTTCCAAAACTCCGTCCGAATCTCATCAGGGTCGGTCGCCCTACCCCTGTTCATCTTACGCATAGCCCCCTCCACCTCCTCGGCTGTAATATGTCTACAATATTCAAAATCACACCGACCCTCCGAGTGTTCCAGATCACCAAGCACAATGTTCCTATCCCCCTCCTCATTTAAGAGTTTATGGAAATACACCTGCCATCAACGTCTAATATGCGCCTCTTCCACCAAAACTCTTCCATCCTCATCTTTGATGCACTTCACTTGGTCCAGGTCGCGAGCCTTCCTCTCCTCACTTTCGCTAGCTTGAGCAGCTTCTTATCTTCGCCTTTTCCCTCAAGCTCTTCATACAAACATCCAAACGCCGTCTTTGTCGTCGTGACTGCTAGCTTCGCTTCCCTCTTAGCTGACTTGTACAATTCCTTGTTCGACCTCGTCTCTGCTCCCTACCAACTTCAAATACGACGCCTTCTTGCCCTCCACTTGAACCTCTCCATTCCACCACTAGTCTCCTCTGTGCCTCCTAGAGTAAGCCTTTGAGACCCCTAACACCTCTCTAGCTGCCTCTCTGAATCTTGCACTCTGAATGGCTTAAACTATTAATTCTCCCAAGCAGCAATTTTAAAATTACTGAAGCTGAGCTGAACACCGTGAATTTTGCAGTAGAATAACTTAAATTTTCAATTAATAAGCTAATCCGAATTCTGAATAGCCAGGTTAAAACTAAGTACAAGAACCATAGGTAATACCTGATTTCATAGCTGTGTGAGTTCCCTTAATCTTTGGTACATTTAAGAAGCCAGCTGAGCATCCTATAATTGCTCCACCAGGGAAAACTGGATATGGAATAGACTGAAATTTAACCAAATTATTTGTATTTGTATGACTAAGAATAAGTTACAAATACATGTCTCAGGTATGCCAGAATAATATGTGAAGAAAGCTACATGCATTTGATTCAATTTATCAAATGTGTTCTCATATTGAACTGATAATCACAAAGTTCTTTAATAAAATTTTACTAAACACATTTGAGTTCAGGAAAGATGGCAACACTAAGCATCACTCATCCTTGTCAGCCATAGCATAGATGCGGACATTATTATATGGCAAAGTCCATAATACACCAGCTCTGAGTACAATCAGAAACACCATTGTTGAAGATGGGATGATGCCATAACTATGACAAGCAAGATGTGAAATCCATAAAGTAATAAGAAAAAGTATTATCCAACACACCTGATAACCTCCTTCATTTAAACACCGAGCACCATATTGGAGAACAATTCCGCCCTCAAGAAGCGGTCTTATAGCAGGATGACGTTTAAACCTCTGAGATTTGGGATATGAAAGGTAGGTAACTAGATGCTTAAAGCAAAAGAAACTTGAACTAATTTAAATAACTTGTTCTTTGAGCGAGGACCAACGGGGACACTATATAAACAATAGCATCCTCATATTTACCTGATATTCCTCGTAAGGATTCAAGAAAGGGTTGTGATAATTTAGAGCAACCACAAAGCCGACAGCAACCTGTCTGTCTTTCATATGGTACAAGAAGGAACCTCCATAGGTCTTCTGGTCCAAAGGCCAACCAAGTGTGTGAAGCACAGAACCAGGCTGATGTTTTTCTACATCAATCTCCCAGACCTGAGCTAGAAACAAGTTCAGGAATTCACTAAGTCGATATAAGTTCATAGTCCATTTAAAGTTTCAGATGCAGCGTGATGTATATTTGAAATAACTCCCTCTTTATAAGTTTATGAGATCCTAACGAACAAGCATAGAGAGAGTATCTAAGTATCTAACTAGACTGCGAAAACCAATCAATGCAGGGAGCTGGCAACTGGAAATTTTCTTTTAAAAGATGAGAAGAAAACAATTACTAGTAACATAGTTGTATTGATACCTTCTATATCAAGTTATCCATGACTGTTAATGGGAATGAATTTCTTTTTTCCTTTTCTTATAACGGTTATCTCGGGGCCAACTTGTGCACCTCGATTGTTGTATCGATTACCTGTTATCTTTTACCAGCACAGGTACCGGGTAACTTTGCCAACCAAGGCTTAGGCCGATAGGAAAATATGACACAAGTTTTTTTTTTGTCTCTGTTGGTATTTACATCCTAGTCTCCCATGATTTTCACCCACTTCATTGACCGTGAGGCTACATTCTTAGGTACTTAATGAAAATGGATTTTAGTATGAAGTTCCGTGTAAATCATGATATCCATCAAAAGGAAGTTAATATCTCCAAGAAAGCCTAAAGCACAGCAAGCTCAACATTCTCCGTCTCTTGCAAACAAACAAACAATAACAACAAACCTAGTGAAAATTCCACAAGTGGGGCGTCTCTTTTCTGGGTTCAAGAGTATTCACAAGAAAAAAGAGAATAGAGAGATTGAAGAAAAAAATGAATTTACAAAAAGTAAGGAATATATAGGTTAACTTGCCAGAAGCAAAATTGATGCAAAATGTGTGTTTTCCAACTCACAAATAGTATGGTATTCTTAATTCCTTCTTCTAGATTGTCGTCCAAAAAATGGGACTTATCTCTAAGCACCTAATAATCGATATACATACCAGGTCTAAGAAAAGTAGGGAAGTAACGCCTGCAAAGGGAAGTTTATCTCTGGTTAAAAATTTGCATGTTGGTGAAGTTGCATTTTCTACATACCCCCCTCCCCCCTCTTTTTGTAGTGGTCAGGAGACTGACCAGATCTTATTATGAGCTTTATGATTTTCAGGCTGAATCAGGAATTGGATAGATTGACAAATCTAATAAACAGATATTTTTAAAGGACCGCCCGGTGCACTAAGCTCCCGCTATGCGCGGGGTTCGGAGAAGGGCCGAACCATAAGGGTTTATTATACGTAGCCTTACCCTGCATTATTGCAAGAGGCTGTTTCTACCGGCTCAAACCAATGAATTACTAGTCACATGGCAGCAACTTTACCAAGAGAAAAGATATTTCTGCCTCTTACATATCAAAAAGCATAAAGGAGAAAAGAAAAAAAGATTAAAAGAAAAATACCTCTTTAATTCCTAAAGCATAGGTCTGATGTTGTCCCTGCCCTTTCTCTCTCAAGTTGTACTTCTTGATTACTTTCTATCAGGAAACATAAGAGTAAACAAACTCAGTACTAAAATTTAAACTGCTGTATAAACCACAAAAATCATTTATGATAAAGACAAAAAAATAAACTTTCTGCATACCTCTGATAAAGATCCTCTACATCCTTCTGCTAGGAGTGTAACACGCCCTGCACACCATCATAGAAGATGGGCATCAGCAAATTAGGAAGTATGGAAATGAGCCAAATGGTATCCTGGTCTAAAGGCATACATTAAGCATTTACTTTGCTTGTCCTTCATATGAAAACCTTTTTGATCCATAAAGCTCCATATGAACAGCATCATATTCCAACTGTTACTAACTAAACTGGAGTTCCAGTTTTCATTTGTATCTAATGAGTTCCCGTAACACGTACAAATACTGACCAGAAGCTTCAAGACTACGTAAACTGAGCTGGAGTTTTTCCATGGAAGTATTGAGTCATTTGATTAACTGTTGAGATGTTTGATTAACTTTCTTTCAAGAATCTTTATAGTGCACAAATAACGTTTGATAATTATACTCACTTTTCCATGGACTAGAGACAAATTGCACATCAAAATATATACTGGGACTAGTTAACCACTTAACATCAAAGTAAAGGAAGATTTAAATTCCATTCACTGGTCATCAAAATAACTGCAGTAACTGTGGATATAATGTAACTTCGACAATCTTCTTCGCAACAAAAAAAAAAGGAGAGAGAAAAAGAAAAAGAAGAAAAAAATTGAGTAATAGAACTTGCCCTTCAATGCAACACCACGCTGGTAGTTCTCTTTTCTGGAACCATCTTTAGCCACTCCCATATCATTAGTAGCAATACCAGTAACTTCATTGTGTTCGTTGAATAAAATCTGAAACTTTTCTACCTTAGCAAGTAAAAAACAGAAATAATGAAATAATCCAGAATGACAAGATTAGCACCTCACTAGCAGCAAAACCAGGGTATATTTCAACTCCTAGTTCTTCAGCTTTCTGCCCCAACCAACGTACTAACTGACTCAAACTGCATTACCATGATTGTTATGATTTAATGTCTGGAAATGTCACAACTATATCAGCAAAAACGCACAACTCATCAAATAAGTCATTTGTCCATGCACATTTCTGTCTGTACGATGATATCAGAGTGGGTATAGACTACAAACCTGTAAGTGGGGATCCCCATCTAGTGCTTTAACTCTTACATATTTGCTAGGGCAACTGAAATCGCTTCACTGCTCGCATGAAAAATGTCATACAGAAGGACACCCATCAAGCGCTAGTGAAGGCCAAAATGGACCGAGTTAACTATTGGACAAGTTCCTTACCCTTCCAAATATTGTTCGCTCACTAAATCAATGCATATATGAATGTGCTTTAGCCCATCAATCATTCTCTATAAGTTGAAGCTTCATGGCTAGTTAAACAACATAGGAGTGTAAGATGGTAACAAGTTAACTTGTAAGTCAAAATTCACACCCATGGAATACTTTGCTCCTTTTCAGCTTTCAAAAAGCACACAATCCAGTCCATACACATTTCCATATCTCAAACTTGACTAGAAATGTCTTAAAGTTGGTCGATTGAGGGCTTGTGGCTAATTTAATAACCACCTATACTCTTAAAAGTTCAAACTATCCAACTTCTTCACCGACTAGCAGAGCCACCCAGGCCTACTGCGTCTTTGCTCTTCTTTTGGTTTTTGTTCCATATTTTTCCTCTTTTATTAATCTTCATAACTTTTTTTTTTTGGGTGTGTGTTCCTTTTTTCTTCATTCCCCGCTAGTTGACCTATAAAAATGCACGAGTTACACCGATGATCTCAAATAATATCAGTTATTTCAACCAAGCACATCTTGTTCAGTGTACTTATTTCTTTAATCGGATTATTTTATCCACTGTCCTTGTATAAGTTCTCTCTTCTTTTTGCAATAAAATCTTCTTAACTCTCATAGTTCCATTGGTTTTTCCTATGACTTTTCACTGGATATCCTGCTGCACTTCTCCAATTATGCCTCTAAAAAATTTCCTTAAATACCATTCATGCATCAAGATTAATATGGAGTCAATAAATTAGGATGATATTTACGAAACATTTTGAGAAAATGCAAGATACTATGTAAGAATCATTTGTTCAAAATCCCCAACTGAACCCAACACCAATTGGAAAAAACGAGAAACCAAGACTAGCGATTTGAGACAAAGGAGTAATATGCATACTTGATTCCATGTTTCAAAGTAGATACCTTATGACATAGTTTCCTTTATTATGAAATGGGCTTGGAAGCGAAAAGGCACGATTTTTGGAAAGCAGCCAAAAATCATCGGAAGTAACAGGAACATCAATGGGAGCCTGCAATCAGAAATGGAGCTCGGTTTTACATATGATATAAGTAAAGCCACACTATACAGGACCAAATTGTTATTTGCAACTTCTTATATAAGTGGCTGTTTAAATGCCAAAGACAGTGAAATCATTTCAAGAATTGACTATGCATAAATAATCACATGAACTATGTATGTCCGGATAGAGCCTTTTCAAGTACTGTACAGGGGCGAAGCTACAGGACCACCCTTCGTCAAAAAATTACACTGTATATATAGTTAAAATATTAGGTTTTAAAGGTAAATAACATATATTGAACACCCTTTGCCGCTTTGAGAAATTCCTGGCTTCGCCACTGGTACTGTAGATGGCTGGCATTTCTTGGGGGGGGGGGGGGGGGTACTTTTTCAATTCAGGATTGTTAAAGGGTAGGGTACCTCTTCCTGTTTCCAGCGGGGAAAGAGTTCATCCAGTGCCCGGGGCTCAAATACGTTTCCTGACAAGATATGAGCACCTGTCCAATCCAATCAAAATCAAATTAACAACCATAATTTCATTTTTATTTAGAATATAAATATATAAATTAACGTACCCAGTTCAGCTCCTTTCTCAACAACACACACAGATAAGTCAGCGTCCTTTTGTTGGCACAACTGTTTGAGCTTAATAGCAGCTGATAAGCCAGCAGGTCCACCTCCAACTATCACCACATCGTAATTAATTGCTTCTCTACTATCCGATTCACTACTACTACTCCTACTGTAACTCCTAACCGAACTTTGATTCCAAGATTCTAACTTTGACTTATGGATAAAGCTTGAATCTTCTTTACCCAAAATTGAATTGGGTGAATATGGAGACTGTGCTGATCTATAGAGGGTTTTTGAACGACATAATAATTTGAATTTCGTAGATGATTTGATGAACCTGTACATTGTGGATGACTCGATGTTTTCAGTTTTGAGTATAGAACTATGAAGAAGACTGCTCGGATGATATGTATATATCTCTCTTGGGTTGTTTTTGGACAGTGAATTTACTTATGTCAGTCCAAAAAGTAAATACTTACAAAAATTAGTCAATTTATAAATATTATTTATACTATTAGCCAATTTGTAAAAAATAAAACGGCCAAATTTTTATTTTTTTTAAAGTGGGTATTGTTGGAATAGATTGAATATATCTTAAGCAGTTTAAATCTCAGTTTTGTATGATTTGGTAGAGTTTTGAGTTAGTTTGAATTGAAAATACGAAGTACAAGATGAACATGAAAAAAGATGGTATGTATATCACATTTGTATCATATTTATATCAAATGTGTATTATATATATGTTCATGTATATTTGTGTGTGAGATACATGCGTGATACATGTTTGATACATATGTCGCAGGAGTATTTTTTGAACTCGATTTTAACTACGGATGTTGATACCAAATCGCCTCCAATCTTCCTAAAATTTTGTATATTGACTCATCTATATGTTTTTAATAAATTTCAACCATACCCATTGAAAAAGTCCCCTTTTGCTTAGATTTTTGGAATCTTGTATATATATATATATATATATATATATATATATATATAATCACCTTGTTTGCTACCTCATTCCTAAAATTTCATTTCCTTCTCGCATCTAATATTGTTGATCATGCTTCAAAATATGGAATGAGATCTTTGCGTGTGATTCTTGGAGAGAAAGGATCCTTATTTATTTGGGTATTCAATTTTTATATGTGCTTGGCTAATTTCACTAAATCTATAATTAATGGTTAAAGTTTGGTAAGTTTAGACTTAATTGGAACATTTCGGTAAGATTCCCTAAAAATAACTTGACGTCAATTGAATTTTTAAATTATTTATTATTATTTAATATAATTGTGATAAAATATCTTAGTAAATGACATATTGTCTTAAAGAGTGATTGACTTGGTAATGTTATGCTGGTATATAGCTACTAAAATACGTGATTGGCAATGTATGTCACATATATATTTTTTTTTGGAAGGGGAAGGGGGGTTGGAAAAAAATCCGAAAACGAAAAGTTAACAAAAATCGACAAAACAAACCTATTTAACTTATTTGATTTGATTTCAATATTTAAAAAATTAATCCCTAATTGATATTAGAGTTTAAGCATTCCACTTCAACAACAATAGCTTTAAGCGATTGTTTGATCAGAGCAAAAGTGTGACTTGTAAAGGGTTTGCTTCTACAAGAAGAGCTAGCGGAACATTTGAAGTGATACAATTCAACATCTATCGAGGTACTTGTTTGATCAAAAAGTGTTAAACCTTTTAGTTAAATCAATTAATAAAGAAATAAAAAGTAAATCTTAATAAACCATAATTAACTCTAGATCTAAGCATATTGAATATGAGAGGCGAAAAAGATTGAGCTCATATAACGTTCCTTAAAATGATTAATAGACATTAAATGTAAATGATAAGCTTACATCTTTCATACATTGTTCCGTACTTGTAAGAGCAAAGAAGGAAAAGAGGAGAAGTTGTTTATAACTATGGGATCTCTCTTTATTGAGTCAACAATGATGATTGCAAGAGGTTGTAACCAAAATCTAGGCTTTTGGTTTGTTATTGGAGGTTTCTTCCTACAGGGGACCAAAATTCGAGAGTTGTGAAATCCCGGATCCCCTTTGCCCTTGATTTCTTCCCGTATATATATATATATATATTACTAATTTTTCCTTTATCTAACGGTCTTTAACCAGCGTACCCTCTCATGACTATATTCTTCCTTACTCGCCCAAGTATTACAACATATGTTCTGCTGAGTAAGCTTTTTGATGGCTCGATCTCGGTAGTGACTGAGATATTCGTTGTTATTACGCCTGTGGGACGACTATGGCCTGGTCGACCCCTTGCCATTTCTTTTAATGATAACCTTCTTGTGGTCAGATTTTGACCCATACAATTAGTCCCTCCGCCTGTTGGGGTCACCTTTTGGCGATCTCAATGGGCGGATTCTGTGGATTCAAAAGTTAGGAGAAATCTAAATATTGTGCGAGGAACGAGGTCCTTACGGCGAGGTGGCGACATGACGCTTCAGGGATTTCATTAGATCATTACGTCAGTTCAGAGTTGGATCGTCACATCGATTTAAGGAATATGAATACCTATTATGCGTCATTATGGCACATGTTTCACAGGCACCGTATCTTTTCCCGTTCCCTTTCAATTTTTTGATTGGCGGCTCTTGGGTTTCCCGCCCAGGACATTTATGTCCCTATAAATAGGGAGAATCCCTTATTTGATTGTTGTGCTTTTCAATTTATCTGAGAAAGAACTTGGAAAACTTACTCCTCCCCTAGTCTTTCATATTTCTGCTTTCGATAGAATTCGACTTGACCATCATCTCTTTTCCTACACCGTTCTTGTCTATTCCGATCAAGAAAGACAAATGGCTAGTACTTTTTCCCAATCCGATAGAGCCGTTGGTGCTACGGTGCAGGAAAATGACGTATCCCTACTCGATGAGGGAGTGGAGGTGGTGGAAGATGAGGGATTTCCAATGGTGGATGAGATAGTTTCTCGTCCGGGGAAGGCGAGGACTGATTTTTACAACCCTTCATGAAGTGAGCCGGAGCCCGTTCCTTCCACCATGGATGAGGCGACGATCATGGCGCTCAAAGCTAAGTGGGGGATCCCTACTCACATCGAAATGGTTCCGGCGGGGAAGGATATTGTGCATTTTCACCGCCCGGCGTACTGCGCGTTTTACGCGTACCCCTTCGTTGTCGGGTACACGCTTCCCCTTCCTTCTTTGGTAGTGGAATTTTGCTGCTTCTATGAAGTGTGCCCGGCTCAACTCTCTCCATATGCGTACAAGCTCTTTCTTATGCTCATCAAGTACGCGGAACTGGTTGGCTGAGGAATTTCCTTAGGGCACATGCTCCACATCATTTCCCCTCATTTTCTTCTGGGTACGATGATCCGTATGCGCCATCGAGGAACCAAGAGTTTGGTGGTGAAGATGGACGATAAGGCCAATCGACGTTTTTTGGAAAGCTACTTCTATGTGCGGACAAATCACCTTGTGGGGAACTCGCAAGGTTTCCGGAGACGTGGAACTTTGCTCGTGAGTTTTCCTTTGTTTATTTTGTGATTTTTCTTAAAACAGCTATCGATCGTCTTCATTTAGGAGACATCACTAAGTACTTGTTTTGCCTTTGAAGCTGAGAGATTACCTCCCCACTGTTTGCCGATATCCGCGAGTGGGTGAGCGTAATTCTCCCCCACACGGTGGGAATTTGTGAGTGGGCGCCCTTCTATGAGAAGTTTGGGTGCAAGCCTTTTACTGGTGAATTGGCTTGTTGTAGTTTTAATCTGTTCCCTACTTCATAGTTTTTTTTTAAACTTTGTCGTTGTACGATCTAATTCCTCTTTATTGACAGGTCGGGGAGTAGTGAGGAGGACGAGGGCTCCTCCGCTCGCATTTCGTCAAACGGTGCCCTCTACCCATCCTGCGCTGAGGGATGCTACAGTCCGGCCTGCACCAGCGGCCAAAGTTGTGCGCTCAGAGGTTACTCAGCCGGAGATTCTGACTCCCGCAGTCCGTTCCACAGGTGAATCTTCCCGTGCTAGTAGTGGGGAGGCCCCATCGAAGAGACAGAGGGTAGTGTTGGAAGGGGTTTCTGTTGCCGAAACGTCCTCGGGGGCATGGTTCCTGAAACCGGCAGTGGGGCTAACTAGGAAGCGGAGGCGACGCTGATTGCAAGCGCTCAAGAGGATAGTACAGCGGAGGTACGGATTCCTGAGTCTGCCGTAGTTGTTCTGAGTAGACCATTATCATCCCGGCAGAACCGCGCTCCTTCTTCGGTCGAAGAGAAAGGGAAGGGCGTCATGGTTGAGGATTATGAGACTGAATCCAACATCGACCCTGATGACATGAGGATGTTCAAGGAGGGCTTTATCAGGACTGTGGTAATGGCGGAAGGCCCCTCTCACATACTTAAAATTTCATTGGATCTCAACCTGTTGCAGGATACGGTGGATTTGCAGTTTGATCTTCTCTGCTCCACCGCTGAGAGCGGGGCCCTCTAGGAGGTCAGCGATTCTCAGTTGTCACGTGGTGTAGCCGCAATGGGCTTAAGGGTAAGTTCCCTTTTGTCTTCTTTGTTTTGCGACCCTTTATCTTTACTGATTCTTTACTCCCCTTTTTGCAGATTACTTGCTGGAGATCGAAAGCGCTCGTAGGGCTGAGAAGCGGGCTGAGATTTTTCTGAAAATGGCCGAGAAGTATCAGCGGTATCATAACAGATGACGTGAGCTGCGTGAGTGGCTTAGAGTGGGCACCGGTACCCAGTCCACCAGGAAGGAATTGGATAAAAGAGATGAGAACCTGATGCGGTCTATCCGCAGGTGTAGTGAGCTCGAAGAGCTACTTCATGCCAAGAACGAGAAGCTCGAGGTGGGCAAAAGGGTCGTCGCGGAGTGCGAGGACCTTCAGGCCAAGGTGCTATCATTGTAAGCTGAGCTCGAACAAAATGCTGCTAAGGTCAACGCTCTCAGTGTAGAATGGGCGGAGAAGGTGGCCGACTTGGAAAAGAAAGTGGCCGAGTTGGAGCAAGCCGAGGATGCTCGAGTGTCGGCTTTGGCAAGGGCTGCAACATTAGAAGACATTATCCGCGTCCTTAGATCTGAGCAGGAATTCGAGAGGGCGACGACCACGATGAGGGAGGCGAGTTTTGAGGAGCGCTTCAGCGAAATTGATCGGGAAGCTTCAAACTTGGGAGACAGGGTCGCGACTCTCGAGGTTGAGAAGGCGCAACTGCTGGCTCAGGTTGAATTTGCTTCTGCCGCCGCTCCCTGCCTCTTGTACGAGCTATGGGTCTATGCCTAGGCCCAATGAGATATCTACAAGGGTTTGTGGGAAGTTGAGAGTGTTCCTGAGGCTGCCTTTAACGATGCTAAGGCAAAGGCGTGCGAGGCTCGTGTTGCATGTGGCTACGACCCTGCGACACCGGAGGTTGGTGAGGATGTTGATGTTGAGGATGGGTTTCCTGAAGACAATGATGGGGAGAACGACGGTGATAACGCCGAGTGAAAATTTGCTGCAGCTTTCATACTTAGTTTTTTTTTTGTTGTTTTTTTATTTCTTGTTTCTGAGGGCCCGTTTCGGCCTTTTGTAAGGTACGAATGTTACATACGCATAGTTGTTTCGCCTTCGTTTGTGAATCTTTTGATTTTCTTTTTCTTTCCCTCGTTTTATACATATCTTTCGTTTTGTCGTAGACCTTTAGATTTCTTTGTGACGAGTCCTTGATCTTTTTGATTGGGAATCCGACCCTGCCCGGATCGAGTAAGATCTCGTCGCGTGAGTCTGAATGAAGTCACTTTGGATCTGCAAGTCCGGGGCAGGTTGACTTCTGATTTGCCGACTTAGGCGGAATCAACCTTGATTCAAACGAGATTGAATTCAGACTCATCGTCTTGGAAGGAGTCAGTTTCGACTTGAACATTTGAGTGGGATTGAATTCAGACTTACCAACTTAGGTGAAGTTGATTTTTTCATATGTATTCGAGCGAGGTCGAACTTGGAATCGCTATTTTGGGCGAGGTCAATTTCTGACACATTCGAACGAGGTTGAACTTGGAATAGTCGTCTTAGGCGAAGTCAATTTCTGACTTATATGTTCGAACGAGGTTGAACTTGGAATCGTCGTCTTGGGCGAAGTCAATTTTTGACTTATATGTTCGAACGAGGTTGAACTTGGAATCGCCATTTTGGGGGAAGTCAATTTCTGACTTATATATTCGAACGAGATCGAACTTTAATCTATTGATTCAGGTGGACGAATTTTTGCTTTTACTTGGCGATGGCCGACAGCCGCAAAGGCGTGTTCGAGATAGAAATTGTAATATGTTTAACAATGACCGGTGGCTGTAAAGGTGTTAATTCGAGCAAGGTCGAATTGTAACCTATTTGATGATGGCCAGTGGCCGTAAAAGTGTTAATTCGAGCGAGGTCGAATTGTAACCTATTTTGATTTGGCGATGGACAGTGGTCGTAAAGGTGTTAATTCAAGCGAGGTCGAATTGTAACCTATTTGATTTGACGATGGCCAGTGGCCGTAAAGGTGTTAATTCGAGCGAGATTGAATTGTAACCTATTTTGATTTGGCGATGGCCAGTGGCCGTAAAGGTATTAATTCAAGCGAGGTCGAATTGTAACCTATTTGATTTGATAATGGCCAGTAGTCATAAAGGTGTTAATTCGAGCGAGGTCGAATTGTAACCTATTTTGATTTGGCGATGGCTAGTGTCGCACCCCCTTTTCTCCTCCGTGGAGAAAGTCATTCTGACGTTCATGGGGGTAATAACTCGTTTCCTTTTGGGAATTGGGTATTTTTGAAGAGCCGCCACCTAACGGATTATGGTGCGTTAGGGCACCTAGAGCGATTAACTCTTGGATTTGTTTGCATTACCAGAGATTTAGGGTAATGGCTCGAAATAACCTTGAGGGGAAGGTGTTAGGCACCCTTCTTGGTCCACAACTGTGGGTCCCGGCCGAACTTATACTTACAAATTAGTCCATTAACAAATAAATAGTTGAATCAAATAGTTTGCAAGTAAAGCACGTTGGACATTATATAACTCAAATAATAAGACAGAGATTTGAACAAGTGGTATACATATAAAACAACGTTTTAAATAGAAGAGATTTGGGAAAGGAGCGGTCCTAGGTTGGTTAGCCTACAGGATCACCCTACACAATATCCGGTAAACACTCCTCAATGAGGGGCTACACCTGACATTAGCGCGTAGTCATCATATACCATATCTACCCTTCCCACCCCCTTAGTGGTTACTAAAGCGAGTGTTGGTTAGCGATCTTTATTGTGTGCTGTTACTCGTCCCTTCTTAACGGTCCTGGAGGAAATTTAGGACCTATACCTATAGGCAGTTCTAGACAGACCCCTAAGGTTTAAAGGAGAAAATACTAAGGCGACAAGCAAGAACAAATAGGACATTAGCACATAAGGCAGAAAAGAAGCAATTAAAGGCTCAAATTTACCTCCACAAACAACGCACATAAGCAGCACGACTCAAACACAAATAAGGGTTGTATTGTTAAACGGTATCCTAAGACATGATGTCTAAGTGAATATCAAGACATAAAAGATAGGCAGTTTATTTTATAAACTCAGAAGTAATGGCCCTATCAGTATGCCTACTGATTTTAAACCTGTTAAATTAGAACAACATTAAGTAGTAGAAACAGTTTCAGAGTTGCAGGATTTGAAAACGCCTTATAAGATTGCCTACACGCTGAATAGTGGTGTCCTAAGAGCATGATAGCTACGTCTGATATAGTAAAACAATGGGCAGATTTTAAAACAGACTCTTGAGTTCCTATAGGTATGCTTTCTAATGGTAAATTAGAGCAGTACTCGAAAGAATTCATTTCAGGGAAAACAAACCACTAGTTAGACCAGTTTCGAAGCAAACTAATCATGAACTGGATTGACTTATTTAAACTAAACTGATTTTAGATCTATAGGCAGAATTTCTGATGTTGTTTCCTATATGCATGATATCTAATTGTTAAGAGCTGATGTTAGAAACTTGTAGACATGATAACAAATGAAAATACATATAAATACCCGTTATAACAAAAGTTGAACTAGATCATATTCTATAGGCATGGTATCTACTTGTGAAGTTGATTTTAAGACCTATAAACATGATTTCTATTTTTGGAACCACTTGATACCTATAGGCATGATTTCTAACATGGTAAGGCAAACATAGCAAATAAAATATCCTATAGGCATGGTTTCTACCCATATTACCCCGCAAATATGTAACTACCCACCCTTTTTCACTAGTCACCCAAATATTCGTTTACAAATTATTACAAACCAAATGAATGAATTACATAAATAAATAAAAATAAAAAAAAGTTACACTATAGGGAGCTTAAAGCAGGCCCAAGTGATTTCCAAAACCTCCAATAGCCTCAAATGCCAATTTCATAGGCAATATCATTGTCTAGGTGCGTCAGAGTTCCCTAAGGATCTCAAGGATCTCGGGCAGTGCTCACACCTAGACTTTGTAATCAAATTGAGTAAGTGCAGTGTGGAAGGGCCAGCCTCAGTGTGCCAGAGTTCAGAGAGATCTCAAGAGGATCCCAAGGCAGGACACACACTGGAGGGGCAGAACCTAGGGACTTAGGAGTAGAGTGAAAGTGCTTGACATAGTTTGAAAGGGTTTCAATAGGAAAACAATGTTAAAGAGATTTTCTTGAAATAGTTTTGTAAAGAAACATAGGGAGTTATTAAATAAGACAATTTGAAAAGGGTAAGGTGACTAACAATCAATCAAACCAAATACAGAACCAGAAGAGGTTCACCAGCACTTCACTACATGGAAGCACACAGGTACACACATCCACTCAAGAGTAATGGGGATTTGGGGTAAGCATAGTGCACATAGTAAGCATAGATACACATTGGTACAGAATCAAAGGAGCCTTGAAAGGGACAAGGGCTTTTAAAGTACAGCATGAACTTTAGAGTTAATACATAATCAAATAGGCTTAGGATAGCTAATTACTTACACAGGAAGGTGCATGCCAGAAACCAGAGAAACATAGTCACATTAGGGCATACTAGAAAGGGATTCATGAGTAGGCTAATCCTAAGGGTGTATAGAGCATGCAGTAAAGAAGACAATGAAGTAGACATGTTAGTTGCAGGTTGAACAACAAAATCATAGATAGAAGCATATTAGAAACATGACAAATTGAAGTATTAGGAGAAGCATATTGTTTTGGGACTTGAATTGAAATTAGAACATACCAGTAAAGAGATAGTAAACACAAAGTTAAAGAGAACCCAGTAGTTAGCCTTGGCTTGCAGCCATCTGATTTTAGACAGTACGAAGTAACATAAAAGATAGCAGAAAGCTTTTAGTGTAAAAGAGAGAGAGAGAGAGAGAGAGAGTTTTTTTAACCAATTTTTCGTTTTTTGAACCAAAAATGTTCGTGTCTTTGTGTTAATGAGAGAGTATGTATATATAGTAGTTCAAAACTAGGTAAAATAAGGCAAGAATCACAATAGTATAGTAATTATGGAACTCAGAACCAATTAGAGCAAAATTAGTGCAAGTACTCCCTTAATTTAAGGGAATTAGTTCAAACGGTAAGAACCAGTAACAAATAAGGAAAGAAATCAATGTATGACCAATAAGGAAAGATTTCAAATTCAGTAAGTATAGGGTAAACAATTAGGGCTAAGTTCAGAAAACTCTAATTAAGGAGATAATCAGTTGGAATAAAATACTAATGTAAACAAGGTAAGCAAATCAATCAATTTGAATAGAAAGAGTAGGAATCGAGGGTTTAAAGGAAGGTCTTCCAATCAAACCATGAAATGGGGAATCCAGAATCAATCAAAGAGAAAGTCATGAGTCAGTGTTTAGCATATAAATAAAGTAAGATAAGAATAACCAGACATAGCAAACATGAAGGTTAAACAACACCGATAGAAAGAGGCAAGTCTTGAACAGTCAAGATAAACACAAGCACATAGAGTTGATATAAGTTAGGCTAAAAATACAGTAGGAACATATTCGAGGCAAGATAGTCACAGAAACTCAAACAAGAAACAGTCAATCATGCTAATATACAGAACCAAACGAAGAAACCTAGAAAATTAGGGCTTTCAACATAGACGAGTTGAAGAGGTAGTAAAATCATAGAATCTGTCAAAAATATGCAAGAAATAGAAGTTTAAACACAAAGAATCAGTTAAACAAAGTTGTAAAAGAAGTTCTGAAACCCTAATTTTTAGAAGAATGTGAAAAACACTTGAAATCAATGATTCTTGTAAAGAGCTCCAAGGATAGTGTAAAACATTAAAGAGATCTAGGAGATATAGGAAGAAATTAGGGTTTTAGAAGAAACCCACATAGAGATGAAAGAACCTGTCTAGAATTCCAAGGATCGTAACAAATACAACATGATTTTGCTCGAAATCACACTGGAGTAGCCAAGAACAGACAAGTGACGAACCCTAGATGCAAGTCAGCATGGCCCTGGGCCCTTGAAGACCTTAGAGAAGGCAGGCATCGCATGAGAGAAGCCATTGGAGGCTTAGGAGACCATGAGAAGTCACCAGAGATGACCGGAGAAAAGAAGTCAGTGGTTGAAGGGTTAGGGTTAGGTTGAGAGTGTTTTGAGAGAGGAGAGGATCTTAGGACGGCGGATGTGGGAAAATGGTTAGGGTTGGGGGGTCATTTGGAATAAAAAAGGCAAGACTAAACGAGGGACGTTGATCTTTTAGATCAACAACCAGGATTTGATAGGTTTTGGGTCGGGTAGGTGTATTTAGGGCTTGGGTCGGGTTATTTAAACCAAAATTGGGCTGGGTATTGGGTTTAATTGAGGCTAAAATTGAAATGCAATTTGGCTAAATTTTAAATAGCCAATTTATCTCCATATAATTTATAATAAATAATAGATAATTCCTAAAAAAATAATTCCGTGTACTACAATGATTTAAAATAGATATTTAACATTTTAAAACTATAGAAGATCAATTTTATGCATATAAAGGTAATTATACATTAATAGGGCTAATATTGCAATTATATGCAAATTAGTTTTTAAAATATAAATGTAATTATAAAAAATGTACAGAAAATATTTAAACAATATATTGTTACAAATATAGGATTTATATGATTAAATTATTACAACAATTATTCGAGGAATAATTATTGGAGATTTTATGAGTAAAAGGAGAGGAAATAAATCAATTTAAAATCTTTAAAACTATAGAAAAATTATAAAGACCTTGTATATGCTTTTGTATGCCTATATATGCTATTTGAAAGTATATATATCTATAAAATATATAGAAAAAAATTGGGTATCAACAACCAGTGGCCATAAAGGTGTTAATTCGAGCGAGGTCGAATTGTAACCTATTATGTTATTTTTTGGAGAACATTATACGTCGAAATACTGTTTAGGCGTGCATCGGGGTGAGTTCCGATGTGTTTGGTTTTGCTTCTACTGGAGAATACTAGGCGTTTCGTGGGTGAGTCCTAGTGTGCTTAACCTTGCTTTCATTGGAGATTACTGTGCGTTTCGTGAGTGAGCCCCCTGTTCTGGAGATATTCTTGATAGTCGATCTGTGTTGAACCATTTCAGTTATTTGTAATTCAGTACGGCTTATAGGGCTTTGCTCGGTCACTGCTTGCGAGGTGGTATGGTACGAAACCTTTTCATAGGGTGTTTTGGTGGCGCCCGTTCCTTGTTCGCATACCCATGAGAGCGCTCGTGTCCCTGTTCTGAACCAACAAGAGATCGTGGTAAGTGAAATCCAAACGAAATTGCATGTTACCTTGGCCTGATAAGTTGGTGAAAAGAGGAATGGCGCCGTAGGGTCGCTCGCTTCGCCCCGTACTCGAATGATGATTTCAGGTTTAGCGGCCGTTTTCAGCTCAGTCGTTAATTGTGTCTAGGCTTCTCGTGGGTTGGACTTACCTTGCATGTTGGGATATCGAAACCGAGTCCTGGTCCGACCTCGTACGATATGCACAAACAACAAGGGAAACATGTCATACTTTGTTCACAAATTGTCCAGTGTGTGTGGATATGAGAATAGGGCAGGATGTGCCCGCTGTTTCAAAGGATCACACAGTAGGCTATCGTCCCTTCCCAAGAGGTGGGAGTACGGGTCGGTATATATGGTAGATACGTCACATGGGGTTGCGGTCATGCCAAACGCATAGTGACTGCGATTCTACTTTAAACATGTATATGGTGTGCCAAACCCACCGTTACAGGTGAGACGTGAGTTTTGCATAGATATCGGTCACAATTTCTATTTTATGTAGAAATCCGACCTAGATCGGTACGGTTATATCAAAGGCTTACCTACCATTCTTTCGAGTTGGCATTTATGCCGAGATGGTGAGACCATGACAGCCTGGTAGTGATACTTGGCTGGTTCTAGATCTAACGGAAACTAAATAATTTGGCTAAGAAATCCCCACAGACAGCGCCAAATTGTTTGACCAAAAAGTATTAAACCTTTTAGTTAAATCAATTAATAAAGAAATAAAAAGTAAATCTTAGCCAACCATAATTAACTCTAGATCTAAGCATATTGAATATGAGAGGCGAAAGAGATTGAACTCATATAACGTTCTTTAAGATGATTAATAGACATTAAATGTAAATAATAAACTTACATCTTTCATACATTGTTCCGTACTTGTAAAAGCAAAGATGAAAAAGAGGAGAAGTTGTTGATAACTATGGGATCTCTCTTTATTGAGTCAACAATGATGATTGCAAGGGGTTGTAACCAAAATTTGGACTTTTAGTTTGTTGTTGGAGGTTTCTTCCTACAGGGGACCAAAATTCGAGAGTTGTGAAATCTCGGATCCCCTTTTCCCTTGCTTTCTTCCCCCATATATATATTACCAATTTTTCCCTTTATCCAACGGTTTTTAACCAGCGTACCCTCTCATGACTGTAGTCTTCCTTACTCGCCCAAGTATTACGACATATGTTCTGCTGAGTAAGCTTTCTGATGGCTCGATCTCGGCAGTGGCCGAAATATTCATTTCTATTACGCCTCGTGGGCACGAATATGGCCTGGTCGACCCCTTACCATTCCTTTTAATGATAACCATCTTGTAGTCAGATTTTGACCCATACAGTACTTAACCTTTTAAATTATACTATGTGTTCTATTTATATGCTATTATTACTATTTGAGAAATTAAATAACCTTTTATTAATTATAAGGAATATTATTTTTCTATTGTAAAATGATTGATGTTTTACAATAATTTTATGTATTTCCTAATTATCTAAATTTTAATTTAAACTTCGGACTCCTTCAATTCATTTGGTAGCAAATGCAACATCATTAGTTATAAATATTGGCTAACGATATAGTTTTGTAGTCAAGAGGTCATAGTACCAAACACTTGTCATTGTGTATATACCTACCATTTATTAGAGGAAAATCAAAATACTCATTTATCATTGTGTATATCTACTGGTTAATAGAGGGAAATCAGTATATAAATCAATAGTAGTTCATAATAAATGTGATTTTATTATTCTATCTATTTCAATTTATGTCACTTAGTTTGATTTTACATAAGTTTAAGAAAAATAAAAGACTTTTGAAATCTGTTGGTCTTCCTTCTAATCCATTATAATTATAATAACGGATAATTTCAAAGACCTCCCTCCAAGTTTCACCTTATCACCCTGACATCTCTTGTAGTTTACGATATTACACATACCTCCCTTATTTTGATTTTCTTGTAACCATTCTCTAAACCTATTTAAAATAAATATAAATAAAATATAATTTGACATATTTGCCCTTTTTAATATTAATTTCTTTCAATTAATTTTTTTAAAAATAAAAACGCATTTTTGTTGTCTTTGGTTAGTTATATTTAAGTAATTGCCAAACCATTTTACCGATGCTTCGACTTTAGATATCTGCTCATATTATCCGATCTAAACTCTAAAGTTTCCATTGAGATTTTATCTTATAAATATAGACAAACAAGCACATTCTGTCTTTTTCTTGTTGTGAAAGATGTTGCAACTAGTATACTCAAACAACTAGCATATTTTTCATTTCTTTCCTTAATGCTAATGGTGTGATACTTGATGGGTTTATAGTACCGTAGCTTTATGTTTTGATGATCTAACAAATTTACTGTCAAAGAACCAGATAAGTGACCTGACATACTTGGTACACAACTAAATCAATGGACTCAAGCTAAGTTGAGTTATTATAGCTTCAGAAGATTAAAAAACAGGGACCGGATTATTACGCCCCGCAATATTACGTCGATATTACGTCCTAAAGTATCATATTACGATGATGTTACGTCATGCAGTATTATATTACGATGATGCTACGCCTTGCAGTACTACATTACGATGATGTTACGCTTCGCAGTATTAAATTACGACGGTGTTGCACCCTGTAGCATTGTACATTGAATTTGTCGTAAGGTAATTAACATCAGTCTAAGGAAAAGATTATTTGGAGATTAGAAGGATTATACTATTTCAAACAAGTGATGAGAAAATTCGTGAAGGTGAGAGGGGAAGCAAGTCAAAGAAAATGAATTTTCGTCCAAGTTTGCCATGTTGGGGGTACAATTCGGGCCGAGCGTTAATACCCGATATTTATGGACTAGTACCATACAAGGTATCATATGAATATGATAGTAGAATGTATAAAGTGTATTAAAAATACGTAAAATTTTAAGTAATTTGAGACAATTCTTAATTATGCGAATAATTATCTAATTACCGGGTAGCGGGATATTACCTAAGTAAATTAATTAATTGTTGGATAAAGATCAAAATACCCCCAACGTGACAGCTAGCCACCTTATAAAGAAATAACTAAGAGTTATTCTTTGATTAGATGGCATAAGGATTTGATGTGTTAGCTACACATTCCCTTTATTCCATATATCTTTTCAATAACCACTACAATCTGAAGACTATCCATTCTTACAATTTGAATGGTTAGCCATGAATTGACAAGTAAAAGTCACTACAAATCAAAACGTTAGTCATTTTTCAAGCTTTCAATAAAATGTCTTTCAACCAAAATCCAACAATTCAAGTCAAAGTAGGATTTTGCAATTATAACGGAGTACGATGTAATCTTTCTCAAGAATATCATACAGATTTTTTTCTACTCCGATCTTGTCGTTACGTGTTGTCGCAATTGACTTGTATTAGAGGGATTGTCAAGAGAATCGACTCAGGTATGTTAAGGTTATCCTTTCTTTCTTTTGGTATGATTCATAAGATGCAAACGAAACGTGCTAAGGCACAACTTTCATAAATAACTCTATTCATAGAAATGCTAGAGATGCTTATGTTCTTGATTCTCCATGTGTCATATTATTCTATCGTCTCGTCATGGGTCTCAGAAAAATACGTAAGTTAAAAAAAGTTTACTTCATGATATTATTCAAAGGCATAATGGTCTTATGACAATCCAAGAGATTTTATTGACGAACTTCTCATGCATTGCATACATGTACATTGACCCATGACCAGATGGCATTATATACGCGTATATATGTATGTATATTATAAGTGTATGGAATATGGGAAAAGGTTACGGCATTATATACACACCACCACCTGATCAGCTGGTCTACGTTGATGATTTGCCCACAGTAGTCGAGATGATATGATGGGATGCCCTCAGAGGCTTGATGATGTTATGGACAAATATACCCATGCACGGTATGACATTTATACGCATATACATGATATTATAAAAATGAAATGATTTACAGGGCATTGCAAACGTACATGTCGAGTCTTTTACTACATGTCTTTCTCATGTCTATTATTTATTGATTTCCATTTCTTACATACTCGATATATTATTTGTACTGGCGTCCCTTTTATCGAGGGACACTGCATTTCATGCCCGCAGGTCCCGATAGACAGGTCAATAGCCCTCCAAGTAGGCTATCAGCTCAACGGAAGATGTTGGTGCGCTTCATTTACTTCGGAGTTGCATGTTTGCTTAGTATGATTTAGATGTGTATTCTTAGAGGCTTGTAGACAAATATCATGTACGTAAATATTTGTATGGCCTTGTCGGCCTATGTTCAGTATATGAGTGGTTATTTTGGCCTTATAGACCCGTACGTCATATGTATAAGTTTGAATTACATGTTGGATTGTCCAATATCGAGTATTTCTCCATATTTTATTGTACTTATCTCATGACAGCCTCTCTAGCTCATTTACCTATGATAGTATGAAACGAAAGATACGTTACGTAGGTACTAGGTTGAGTAAGGTATCGGGTGCCCGTTGCGGCCCATCGGTTTGGGTCGTGACAAAAGTGGTATAGAGAAGTTATATCCTAGGGAGTCTACAAGTCGTGTCTAGTAGAGTCTTGTTTATGGGTGTGTCGAGCACCACACTTATAAGGAGGAGACTACATGGCATTTAGGACTGTCACTCTTTCTTCTTACTCTAGATCGTGTGGTAGAGCTCAGTTGTAAGAACTCAATTTCCTAAACTCTATCTTATTCATAATACATGATGCCTACATATAGAAAGATGATCAGTACGAGATTGCATGTAGTTGAGGCAGAGGAACTCGATTTGCATCATACTTATGATGAGTAAATGTAAGGTCTTCAGTAGATCATGTGTGTACTAAGACGTGTAAGCCTCTCGATAAGGAGCCTTGAGGCAAGAATATCTATCCACCCTATGGAAAAAGGTAATGAGAGATTCAGAAAGTAGATACAAGCTTCAACAAGTAAAAGGAGCAAGATGAGAAGGGTACGAGGTACCCAATTAATAAAGATTTTCAGTATTTACAAATTCAGGCAAAAGAGTATAAGCCTTTTGAGTTACCTTCAATAATAATAGAGGCACGTACAAATGGCCACACCCATCTCATTTATGTCTTATGGAAGTTAACAGAAGTAGTATAAGAGAAGTACGGGATATTAGGATCTGGCTGGGTTAGAGTAACCCAAAATGGTTAATGAATTGTTTGCGTCAGTTGACATTTCCGAAGGATAGTGCAAATATGCTAATAGATCTCCTTGTAAGACACCTAGGTGATGCACTCTAGAATATTACAATTAGATTTGAATACTAGCGTGATCAAAAAAAAATCTCGAAGATAGGCACTGCAAGCCTGGAAGGGATAAATATTACCTTAGTGTGACACTCATCCCTAGTAGAGCGAGGATATTGAGCAACCTGAAGAGCCGATGAATGAAGCAAGGAGAGCTAAAAATAAAAGAATGTCTTGTTGAAATTTTCACACGAAAGGGACATGCAGAAATATTAGCAGAGTAATGAGAAAAGAGATAAGGAAGAATTATGAGTGAGATGTGATACATGGGTGACAACGGCAGAGTGTTACAGAATCTCTAGTCAAATGAAGAAAAAGACGAGAGGTGACAGGCCTTGAGACTACAAAAGAAATTAGGTCATAAAGTCATATCCTCATTTCAAGAAATAAGCTCGTGACTCCAATGCGACTGCCAAAAGGAAAAGTTAGACCTCAGAGTAATATAAATAAGTATGGACTGGTGAACAAGGTAAACTAAACATGAATTAAGGACTGAGTGATTTGATAATGGTCGGCATCATGAGAATTTCAGATTGCGTTCCAGCCATAATAGAATGGACGACCGAAGAATACCCTTTAATAGTCATTTAGGAAGACGCTTCCCTAAAGTAAGCAATGTGAGCAAAGTAAGGAATTTTGTTATCCTTAGTATAGAAGAATTACCGCAAGACGAGTAAGGGTCATTGATGATGTAAAAGGACGCCAAAGATAAAGAGGTAAAACATCTACAGGTAGATTGTCGTAGCTCCAACTCTTAGTACTCCCCTAAAGGGGGAAATATGGAGTGATAATGGCATTAAGTCAAAGTTAAGCGGTTCTAGTAATTATGGAATGGTAAAAGAAGAATATGATAAAAATAAGAAAGGGATGTTATTGATAAATAAGGAGCCAGTGCGAAAAGTAAGTTAAGACAAAGGAAATAAACCAAGAAAGATTGCGCGGAACATTAATATGAGAATGAGCCAACGAGTAGTTGGTAGTTAATTCAGGAAGAGCCTAGTTATGGCTAAATAAGAAGCTACAGATGAGTCAGCAGATCATGCAATATAAACATGGTAAAACCCAATATAGTGAATTCAGCCTCGCAATAATGTCATTGTAATACTTGAGAAATATTTAGATAAGAGTTGGGTAGTTAAAAGTATCGTATGAATGTTATGAAAATAAAAGAGAGTGCCACTGGGAAGACAGTCAAAATATCAGTTCAGAAGCAACCCTACAAGCACAAGGGCGTGGAGATAAGTAACTACGAATAATTATAGGCAAGGAAGGACATCAAAAGGTCCGTAATAAGCTCACAGTTTTACAAAAGTCAGAGGGTCCTCCCTAAATACCACAATGAAAGACTAGCTGAGAAAGTAAGGAAGAAGGCTTCAGCCTAAGCTCAGTGACCTAAGGAGGGAATGGTCTTATAAAAATAGTCCCACTACAACATTGTATGCACGCTATATAAAAGTGGCACCTACTGTGGCAAACGAACGGGATGTAAAGTCAAGAGTAATATTCGAGATTATATGAGTTGCACGAAAATTTCGGCATGCGTGAGAACTAAGATAAGCTAAGTATGCATGCAAAAAGGAGGCAGAAGGCCAGGAAAAGTAATAGCTTACATTTAAAGAAAGTTGAGAAGGAACGAAAGGAACTATTCCATCAATGATCTAGAGTTAGTTACGTTATGAACGCACCTAAGATTTTAGAGTATTATCCATGCAGCATATATATCGGCATTCATATAGCCATAGAAGACTCCAATATAAGTTAAAAGAAAGAATTGGGCCCAGGACATAGACAAAGGATTGAATTGTTAGAAGATTGTATAATGAATATGTCATAGCGTCCATAAAGGGCTAAAGTAAAAATCAATACCATGAGCCACAGATCGAGAGATAGCTTAAGCCTACACAAAAGCTGATCATGAGCCGCAGATTGAGATGGAATGAAAAGGCTTAAGCCTACATAAAGGCTGATTGGAAGTATGATGAAACTAAAGAGTTACATCAACGAAGTAAATTAGGAATCTGATTATTGGACCCAGAGAGTTATAGACCTCGTGATTGAGAACATTGCAGGATTACTCTTATTATCAGAGGTACAAGAGAGAAAGTACATTAGCCATATTCTATAATGGCTCTACGATAAAGCCAGTTAGAAGAAGTACCAGCCTCATAAGAAGTCAGTATAAAGCTCTCACCGGATTGTGTTATAATAAAAGCTTCAAGTTATGGATGTGAATTATACCTATATGGAAAAGGGGGTCATGAAGGAGATAGAAGATGTGATGTGAGACTTTAAGGTAAGTAAGGTAAAGGTTAATAACATACGAGATACTCAAATGCAGAAGGTCATAAATAGTCCATACTTCGGATAAAAGGCTAGAAGCATGGGGATTCAATATCCAGGAATAATAGCTGCATCGTTAGTGGCATATCTTGCAGCCTATGGTTTCTAGGTATCGAGAGGTCTAATTAAGAGAGTAAAAGAAGAATTAGAGAAGATGTGATGTCTCGATTGATATTCCAGAATAACATAAGAAAATCTATGGTGCAAGAAAGTTGAAGTAAGGCTGCGAGTAGTGTAAATGGATATGTACGGTCGCAAGCTAAAGTATGGTAGAACGACAAGATTGTAGTAAGACAAGATTAAGGATAAGAAGGGGCGAGTGAGAAGGTGACAAAAATGGATAAGCCCTCGGGATTAAGCCCACAAAAATGAGAGAGAGATGATGGATTCTCTAAATTATATAAAGCTCAGTATAGCCTGAATGAGCTCAAAGGAGTCTAAGACTAGCAACATTTAGAAGAAATGGAATGCTGACTTGGTAATAAAAGGAGGGTATAATTATGACAGATAAAAGATTGCGTTTCGGCCTTCGATTGAGTAATGATTTGAAGAGGATTTCACGAATTTTATAGAATTAAAATACCCACGTAAGGTGAATCACATTGGGATACTATAAAATATGATTATTGAAGTACAATATCGCCCCCAAGTGGATCAGGAAAATCACTTCAAATATTCCTCGATACAACATAAACCCTAGTGGCAATGTATTACGTAAGAAGTTTCAAGTTATCAATGGAAGATTGTAGATCAACATTGAGGTGAATCGACAACGGATGGATAAAAGTTACAAAGTACGAGATGAGACTAGGTCACCCGTCTTAAGGTGAACAGTAATGAAGAAGCATTAAAAGACTTAGATTTATGCATATAGGATAAGCAACGAGAGTAACATGGAGTTTTGTCGTAGACCTCAGTAACAATAAATTGAAGTAAGAGTCAGGGTACAATATGACCTGGCTAGATGCAGTAAAGTCATATGTTTGGATAAACAGATTTACGAAATAAGGAATAGCAATAT
Source organism: Nicotiana tabacum (assembly GCF_000715075.1). Lineage (NCBI taxonomy): Eukaryota > Viridiplantae > Streptophyta > Magnoliopsida > Solanales > Solanaceae > Nicotiana > Nicotiana tabacum. Next base: position 180,819,345 of record NC_134087.1, on the reverse strand, counting down.
TCGTAAGTTCAACAGAGTACCGAGTGAAGAATTTCAGTATACCTATAGATGCCCAGAGGGACATCTTGTCAAGCTCTATATATGTTTATAGAGTGAGGCCTAGAGATTGGCTAAAAGCTGGAGGGAAAAGGAGAGAAGATTCACATAGGCTCACTTACAAAGTCAGAGTCATACAGGCTGCATGATAGGAGGTAGCAATAGTTACGAGATTGGAAATATTTCGACCACAAATCGTGGTATGAGAAAGAGGACTAAAGGGGGAATGTCCTGGCCTTTGAATTTATTCACAGAACAACTACCTAAATGGCAAGGGGAGTATTAAAGTATTCGCAAGAGCTATAAGTTATGAAAATGATTAGAGCATCAGTCAACATTCGAGGATGAATGTTCCAAAGGGGGGAATGATGTTACGCCCCGTAATATTACGTCGATATTACAACCCGCAGTATTATATTACGATGATGTTATATCCTGCAGTATTATATTACGATAATATTGCGCCTTGCAGTACTACATTACGATGATGTTACGCTTCGCAATATTAAGTTACGAGGATGTTGCACCCTGTAGTATTGTACGTTGAATTTGTCGTAAGGTAATTGACATCAGTCTAAGGAAAAGATTATTTGAAGATTATAAAGATTATACTATTTCAAACAAATGATGAGAACATTCGTGAAGGTGAGAGGGGAAGCAAGTCAAAGAAAATGAATTTTCGTCCAAGTTTAGCATGTTGGGGGTACAATTCGGGCCGAGCGTTAATACCCGATATTTATGGACTAGTACCATACAAGGTACCATATGAATATAATAGTAGGATGTATAAAGTGTATTAAAAATAAGTAGAATTTTAAGTAATTTAAGACAATTTTTAATTATGCGGGTAATTGGTTAATTATCGAGTAGCGGAATATTACCTAATTAATTAATTAATTGTTGGATAAAGATCAAAATCCCCCCAACCCCCAAAACATGGCAACTAGCCACCTTATAAAGAAATGACTAAGAGTCATTCTTTGATTAGGTGGCATAAGGATTTAATGTGTTAGCTACACATTCCCTTCATTCCATGTATCTTTTAAATAACCACTACAATCTGAAAACTATCCATTCTTACAATTTGAATGGTTAGCCATGAATTAACAAGTAAAAATCACTACAAATCAGAACGTTAGTCGTTCTTCAAGCTTTCAACAAAATGTCTTTCAACCAAAATCCAACAATTCAAGTCAAAGTGGGATTTTGCAATTATAACGGAATACGGTGCAATTTTTCTCAAGAATATCATACGAATTTTTTCCTACTCCGATCTTGCCATTACGTGTTGTCGAAATTGACATGTGTTAGAGGGATTGTCAAGAGAATCGATTCAGGTATGTTAAGGCTATCCCTTCTTTCTTTTGGCATGATCCATACGATGCAAACGAAACGTGCAAATGCACAACTTCCATAAATGACTCTATTCATAGAAATGCTAGAGATTCTTATGTTCTTGATTCTCCATGTGTCATATTATTCTATTATCTGTTCATGGGTCTCAGGAAAAATACGTAAGTTTAAAAAGTTTACTTCATGATATTATTCAAAAGCATAATGGTCTTATGACACTCTAAGAGATTTTATTGACGTACTTCTCATGCATTGCATACATATATATTAACCATGACCAGATGATATTATATACGTGTATATATGTATATTATATGTGTATGGGATATGAAAAAAGGTTACAGCGTTATATTCATACCACCACCTGATCAGCTGGTCTACGTTGGTGATTTTCCCACAGTGGCCGAGATGATATGATGGGATACCCTCAGAGGCTTGATGATGTTATGGACACATATACCCATGCACGGTATGAAATTTATACGCATATGCATGACATTATAAAAATGAAATGATTTATAGAGCATTGCAAACGTACATGTCTTGTCTTTTACTCTATGTCTCTCTCATGTCTATTGTTTACTGATTTCTATTCCTTACATACTTGGTATATTATTTGTACTGACGTTCCTTTTACTTGGGGACATTGCGTTTCATGCCCGCAGGTCCCGATAGACAGGTCGAGAGCTCTCCAAGTAGGCTATCAGCTCAGCGGAAGATGTTGGTGCGCTCCATTTGCTTCGGAGTTGCATGTTTGCTTAGTATGATTTAGATGTGTATTCTTAGAGGCTTTTAGACAAATATCATATACGTAAAAGTTTGTATGGCCTTGTTGGCCTATGTTCAGTATACGAGTGGTTATTTTGGCCTTATAGAATCGTACGTCATATGTATAAGTTTGGATTACATGTTGGATCATCCAATGTCGAGTATTTCTCCATATTTTATTGTACTTATCTCATGACGGCCTCTCTGGCTCATTTACCTATGATAGTATGAAACGAAAGATACGTTACGTAGGTACTCGGTTGAGTAAGGTACCGGGTGCCCGTTGCAGCCTATCATTTTAGGTCGTGACAAAAGTGGTATCAAAGCAGTTCTGGCCTAGGGAGTCTACAAGCCGTGTCTAGTAGAGTCTTATTTATGGGTGTGTCGTGCACCACACTTATAAGCAGGAGGCTACAGAGCATTTAGAACTGTCACTCTTTCTTCTTACTCTAGATCGTGTAGTAGAGCTCAGTTGTAAGAACTCAATTTCCTAAACTTTATCTTATTCATAATACGACGATGCCTACATATAGAAAGACGATCAGTATGAGATTGCATGTAGTTGAGGCAGAGGAACTCGATTTTGCATCATACTTATGATGAGTAAATGTAAGATCTTTGAGTAGATCATGTGTATACTAAAACGTGTAAGCCTCTCGATAAGGAGCCTTGAGGCAAGAATATCTATCCACCCTATGGAAAAAGGTAATGAGAGATTCAGAAGGTAGATACAAGCTTCAACAAGTAAAAGAAGCAAGATGAGAAGGGTACGAGGTACCCAGTTAATAAAGATTATTAGTATTTACAATTTTAGGCAGAAAAATATAAGCCTTTTGAGTTACCTTCAACAATAACAGAGGCACGTACAAATGGCCACACCCAGAGGCGGATCCAGGATTTGATAGTTATGGGTGCCACTATATTTAATACAAGCCTACCACTAATCGAGAAAATTGAATTAGGGGGAATCAAATTAGGGTGTACAATCAGTGATTTAAAAAGTGAGGGCGTGAGTCGGAGCGTTTTACTTAATACGGGGCGAGGCAAAAGCCTCGAGACATGGGATGTAAGATCTTTAATTTTTTAAATTTAAGAATTAATAATATAACATTATAACATAAAAATATAAAAGATACATTAAAAGTTCATGAAAACTAAAAAGAATTTAAGAACCACTTATAACATCTAGCGTGTTTTACAAGTATAAATAATGCAATATTATTAAAGTTACTATGAAATATAAATTTTCTACAACGTCCTAACTTTCAAATGATTAAAATTCATAATTTCTTAAAAGTATATCAAACTGCGTATTTTACCTCCTTAAAAGTAAATACTCAATAAATTTTATCAACATTATAATTTAAATTATTACTCCTTCATGAGAAACATAAAATTATTTTTAAAGAGTAAAATAACAAATATATGATAATTTAGTGAGACATAGAACTAAGACATGAAGATCTATCAAGTAAAGATATAAAATTTGGTTATCTATTTCAGAAGAGATATTCAAATGATATTCAATTAGTTGAGTTACTCACATTTTTCATATTCCTATAGATAAAAAAGAGCTTTAATCATTCATTTGTCGAAGAATTTTGAGAGTCTACAATGCTAATTAGTGAATTCAATACATGATTTGCATAGGAATTATGGAGGCAAGTCCCGAGCGTTAAGCGTTAGACATGTTTAGAGCGCATAACCGGGCGCTTGGGGGCGTAAGTCTCACAAAACTAAACCCTACACATGAGTCTCAAGGCGTTTTGATAGTGCCCTGCCCCGGGACGAATCCCAGAAAAACTTTTTAAAACACTGTGTACAATATGTCGCTTCATTCTACTTTGAATTAATTTGATTTAGTTTTATTTTGAATTAATTCGGTTCGCTTTACAAAATATTTTATGCATAAATAAATACGCGATGACCAAATTAAAAATGTTTTGTCCTTTATTGAAATCAAGAAAAAAAATATTAGATGGATAAAAAATAAAATGATTAAAATCATATTCACATAAGTAGTTTAAAATCTAGAAAAAGAAAATAGTAAGAAAGATATAATTTAACTAAATAATAAAAATGAGGTTGTACAAAGAGAAAAAAAACAAAGATGAAAAAAATCAGAGAAACCAAGAAAAAGAGAAGAAAAGAACAAAAAATGAAAAAAGTGACCGGACCTAGTGGAAGAGCGAACTGGATTGCCGCTAGTAGGTTTCGATATTGAGCGTCGCCTGTGCAAAAGTTGCTCACTAACCATGGCACCTACTTCCATTTTGTGCTTATGGGTGCCACTCATTTATAATATACACAATATTCGTGAAATACCAATAAATACGTAAAATTTACCCGAGCGTATGGGTGGCGTACCATCCTCTCTGATCTACATAGATCTGTCCCTGGACACACCCACCTCATTTATGTCTTATGGAAATTAACAAAAGTAGTATAAGAGAAGGATGGGATATTAGGATCCGCCTGGGGTTAGAGTAACCCAAAATGGTTAATGAATTGTTTGCGCCAGTTGACATTTCCGAAGGATTGTACAAATGCTAATAGACATTTCAACTGTCTATAGATGGAAAGTGACTGCATGTTGTACTGTTTGAACTGTACATGCAAACAGTGCAGCACAGTACAACAGTCACTCCCCATTGACCAACCAAGTGATTACATCATTCAAATGATCTCATCTAAGTTGTATTAAAAAAGAGCATTACAACAAAACATCACTTGAACATTTGAGAATTCATTCAAGCACTCCAACCGTTCATCTGTCAAGCATTCAATTCTCAAGTGCATCAAGAACAAAGTACAACACTACTCCGGACCAGTTCCTACAGCAAGTCTCTTGTATGTCCTTAGTTGAGTTGTAACTTTGTAATTGTTCTTCATTATAATTCCTACTTTGGTTATCTAGAAGCTTTATTTAGGAACCCCCTGTAAACCATAAACCATCAGTGTTGTGTCGTGACTAGAGTTAGTCATAAGTTGAAGTTTTTGTAATAGGTGTATTGCAAAGTGGCTTGTAATAGGTGTATTACAAGTTAGGGAGGGATTAAGAGTTTAATTCCTAGATTGCATAGGTTGTAATCTAAAGATTGCTGATGGTGAAATTGAAATACTACCAGTATAGGTCGTGATTTTTTATCCCCTTGGGCAGAGATTTTTCCACGTAAAAGTTCCCTGTTCCATTTACTTACTTTTGCATTAGTGTTATCTGTAGAAACCTATATAGGACCTGGTCTCTATATAGTTTGGTGGACTCATATATTCTATCAATACTACAATTTGCTAAGAGTTAAGCTGACATTTCAGAGTGATTGATGAACTAAAAACAAGCCTACACTTAAACAGAAAATATCCCTATATAATTTTGCGTTAAATAATATGTTTGAGGAAACAAAAACGAAGAAATTCAAGAACTACTCATTACTGATATTATCATTTCCAACAAAGTCTAATTTAATTTAAACAATATGACATAAACATTAATCGTCCTACTTGGTACTCGCCCTTCTCGATTTCAGACGGCTGATGTTGTAGCACCTAATCTTCAACATATTGGAGTATTAAGAGTGAAAGAGAGATGAACTATACTTAATAGTCGTAACCAATAGTTGTGCGGTCACTCTAAACTCTTACAAATTCGATTGCCTTGAGGAACCAACATCATCCTCCCCTATTGAACATTCATTCAAGAGCTTAGATCCAATCTTGGTTCTCCTCTTCCAAATCTCACCAGATTTTGTTGCCCAATAGTCGAAAAACTCATTTTCCTTATACATACCCGTCTTTCATGAATGAGAAGCATATAGGACTCAAACTTGATTTATAGGACTCAATTTTGGATGATTATCTATATTTGTTGAATCCCTTTTCTTCTCAGTTCGTGGATATACTACTAAAAGCTTTTCCGGTTGTTTTCATCAGCTTCCTCTTTTGGGGAGTTGTTCTTATCAAATTTGTTGTCGGTCGCCGGAAAATGTTGGGTTGCCTCAAAAAATCAAGTAGCCGATGAACTGGTAAAGGTACAGATGAAGAGAAGCTACTAAGGGCATCTCCAACTTTACCCCATTTTTGGTCCCCAAAATGGGAATTTCCCCATTTTGGGACAACTTATTCCAACCATTCCTCCATTTTTTCCCCCAAACTTTTTTTATATTCTTCTAATTCTTCTATATTATATTATTATCTTTCATTTCAATTTCATTTTTTAATTTTCATTAAACAAATTCCATCTTTTATTTTTATTAATTTGTAATTTCCATAATTAAAACAATTCCATAAAATTTTAAATAATATAATTTGTAAGCAATTATTATAGATTAACTAATAATTCAAATAAAAGTGAAATCATTGCAATACAAGATTAATTAAATACATATTACATAACGATAAAATTCATTCGAAATACTAGATAAATATTCAACTTCAACCTCTAATATTCTCCCATAAATGATCTATTAATGCATTACGAAGTGGAAAATGAGCATCTTTGTCCTTAATTCTTCTATGTCGAAATAAAAATTCTTGAAATCGTTGATTTTCATCTACTGCCATTTCTACATAAAAATAATAAATACACGAAAATTAATTTATCAAAATTATACACCAAAGTTAAGATATAATATTATAAACATAATTAGGTATATATAAAGAGATAAATTAGAAGATTAAATAATAAAAAGTGATGAATAATAATGGGGGAGATGAATAGTGTACCCCATATTTGAGGGAACACTATTCATCCCTCATTTTGGGGACAAAAATGGGGGAGGGTTGAAGCTAAATTTCCCCAAATATTTCTCCCATTATGGGAGATAGGGGCAAGGTTGGAGATGACCTAAGACCTTTCAGAAGTGTAATTAGTTTACTTTGTTTAAGGGAAAGACACGTGCAAGCTTATTTGGTCAAAACAATCGTGATAAGCTTTGCACATGTATCTATATTTAAATTAACTTATTGGTGCAGGTTTATTTTTAAAGAATTTGTTATGTAAGTTATGTTGATAATGTTTATTAATTGACAGAAACTAATATTAAAAAGGGCAAATCTATCAAATTATATTTTATTTATTTATTTATTTTAAGTAGGTTTAAAGAATGGTTATAAGAAAATCAAAATAAGGGAGGTATGCATAATATCGTAAAACACAAGAGAGGTCAGTGTTATAATGCGAAATCTGGAGCGAGGTGTGACATTGTTGTTTAATCTTTAATTCTATGTTACTCCTTCCGTTCCAGTTTATGTGAACCTATTTCCTTTTTGGTTCGTTCCAAAGAGAATGACCCCTTTCTAAATTTGGAAACAATTTAGGTTAAACTTACAATTTTACCCTTAATGAGAAGTTTTTATAATCACACAAATATTCGGGCCCCTTTTTAACTTGTTTAGGACTACAAATTTTAAAAGTCTTTATCTTTTTTTAAATTTCATGCCCAGTCAAACAGATTTACGTAAATTGGAACGGAGGGAGTACTATTTTGGAAAACTTACACAAATGCCCCAAACAAATCTCAACTTACCAACCTCTAGCCATTAGTCATAGACTTACCAAAACTAGCCAACAAAAATTGAAAAACCAAATAATAGGGTTCTTTCTATCAAAGAATCATATGCAAAAATCATCTTTTATATTTTTAAGCGTGATTAACAACATTACATACAAGACGGAAAGGAAATTTCATGGACGAGGTAGCAAGGTGATGAAATACAAAAATCTATACAATATTCCAAAAATCAAAACAAAAAAAGGAACTTTTTCAATGGGTATAGTTGAAATTCATTGAAAATATATAGATAAGTCAATATACAAAATTTGAGGAAGATTGGAGGTGATTTGGACTGATTTTGTATCAAAATTCGTAATTAAATCGAGTTCAAAAAAGTCTTCTGCGACACATGTATCAAACATGTATCACGCACGTATCTCACACACATGTATACATGGATATACATGTGATACACAATTGATACAAATATGATACATATGTGATACACAAATGATACACATATCATTTTTTTTTTCATGTTCAGCTTTTACTTCGAATTTTCAATTCAAACCACCTCAAAACTTCACCAAATCATCCCAAAACTGAGATTCAAGCTCTTTAAGTTGTGCCCGATCTATTCTAATAACACCCACTCAAAACAAAGCAAAAATTTGATATCTTTTTACTATAAATAGTTAATTAGCTAATATTAGTAATATTTTATTAATTTGCCAATTTTTATAATGAGCTACTTGTAAATGGCCGGTAATTTCCCTACTATTTTTCATAAATGAATACCCAACTCTTTCCGCTGTACCAACCGCCCCGTTTTCTCACTACGTACTTCACACCGCAAACTACGCCAAGCAAGTAACTAACGACAAAAGAAAGATCTTTCTAAGAAATTAAAAAAAAAAAAAATCGAAAAATAAATATAAGGAAAAGAAAGAAAAAGAGGGGAGGATTTTTTTAAAGAAAATATTGCAATTTCAATGCTCTGAAAATCTCCTCAAAAAGAAGACATGCATGTCACGAACTGAGTTTTCTAGCAGCAGTTGTTGACTCTCATCAGGTGAGTTTAACTTTTTCTAGGAATTTATTGATCCTTTGATGTGCAAACGCATATTCAGGAATTTCTCCAAAATATTGCAATTAATTCCCAGAAATGTGTGTTCTTGTTTTAAGTTTTGATTAGTTATTGTTGATGGAAAATGAAAGTTTTCTCTTTTCCATGCAGAGAAGAACCATTAATTAGTGAATGATAATTCGCATTTTACAGGAGCGAAGTCCCATCTTGAAGTGAGTTTCTTTCCTTCTCTGTTTGCAGTTACATTTCCATATAACACATTCCTTCTAAATTCTAATGCATTAGTTATATGGCGTCACACCCTAGGAGTGTAGTGAGATGATTGTGATCCCTCCAGGGACGGAAGTAGATCATAACTTCTAGGTTCTTTCGAACCAACAGCTTTGGCTCAGACCCTGTAAATCAATTAAGGGATCTACTAAACAAATACAATTATATAATTTTAAACCAAGGAAATCAAATGGGATGTGGTAGAATTTGAGATTCGAACTCATAATATTCATTTCCTAGATCCGTCTCTGGTCATCCTTTACCAAATGTCTTGAGTTCTAACCCTTACAAATGGAGATTCTCTTTGTAGAAAGCACTTTACCCTTAGTGGGCCTATCCGGTGCGACTACGAATTAGTCCCCCGGTGGGTTTCAAACACCGGATGCCTATACTAGTAAAGACGAATTATGGCATCATTCAACCTTAATATCCTTAATGATTATGCAAGAAGAGAAGAAATGCACTTAAGAAAATGGAATTCAAGTAGACAATTGTTGGTTAGAATTGAATGTATGAGGAATCATTGCTTATTTCCCTTACCAGCTGATTAGATTCCTATCTTTCTAATCTAGGGTTGCATATCACTTGGGTAAGTTTAACGTAGGTGGTTAACGAATTCTTTAAGATTTAAGAGAGGTGATCCAGAAGCGGACCCAATATTTTAACCCAATGGGGGCACAATATTCTACTCAACCAGTGCTCCTAAAGGGTTTTAGTTCATGGTGCCAAGTGATTTAAATTAACCATTTTAAGGTATACACATATACATATACAAGATTTTTGCCAAAGTTTATGGGGTCAGGTGACCCCATAACACATAGGTCCGCCTCTGAGGTGATCACAACATTTAATAACAAATGTTGTCAGTTTTTTCCCTTGCACTCTTAAGCTAGTGAACACCGTGAACATTTTTGAATAGCTATTCAGCCCATTTCGTCAAAAGATAAACAAGGCGGGTTCTATCATAAGTCGTTCCCGACTCAAAAAAAGCGCAACACCAATAAATTCATGAGAGATTATTTGTAAAACAACTAACTTACACCCGAGATTTTTGGCTATTATCAATGAAGGTAATATAGAATATATTTTTGAAGAATTGATTTGAGTTATTAACTTGGAACGTCTTATTATTTGCGCAAAGCAGTAATTGTGTGCACCTGCAAAGAACTCAAATGTGGCAACTGTATGATAATACGATATGATGGCATTGCTGCAATTGATATTGATCAGGAAGGAAATCCTTTTCACTTATGCTCTATATTAACTTTGCCTCCATTAAAGGAGTCGCTTTTGGTTTGTGTCCATTATAGGAATTTGTGTTATGCGTATCAAAAACTTTATCTTTCTGCATATTTATAATGGTCTCTGAATGCATGAAAATATCTTGAAGGGAATAAAATTTGTCCTTCATCACATCTAATGAAGTGATACTGGCTATACAGATGGGATCATCAGAGGGAAGAGCAGTACTTCAGCTTGAGGATGAGGACCTTGTCAGATCTGAGCATTTTGATAGAAAGACATCTTCTTCGGGCGCCGCTCCTCAAGGATCTTCTTATGATGTTGAGGAAGATGATGACAGTCCTAAAAGTATATTGAATAGCATACGAAAAAATATTCAGATTGTTTTTTTCTCCAACAAGTTAAACATACTTGTACCTTGTGGACCTTTAGCCATAGTTGTCAATGAGTTAACTGATCATCACGTGAGTTTTCAAACTGTTTTCAGACCACAAAAATTTTATGATCTTTATACGAGCTCATGTGACATTGTATTTCAGGGATGGATCTTCATACTTAGCTTGTTAGGCATCATTCCCCTCGCAGAGCGTTTAGGTTGGGCCACAGAGTAATTTTCTACAACCAATGCCTACAAGATGTTGCATGAGCAAATCAATAAGGATCAGAGGGAACTAAATGTATAATTGTCAAATGCATGCCAGCATTTCTTGACATGTTGAGCCTCAGGCTTAGTTTTAAACTGTGAAATGGAAGTTCTTTTGAGCTAGGCAACATTTAAACTTATATATGTCCATCTTTTGATGTCTACATAATTTAAAAAGACAATAGCTTTCTGATCCTTTCGCTGTTAAAATGTCAACATTGGACATTGTATTTGGAACATAAGCTGAAGGCTACTGACTTGTTTTTCTCTACAAACATCTAATACTGTTATACATTTTCCAAGAAGTAACTAATATCTGTTTGGTTTCATTCTTTGTATAGGCAGCTGGCTTTTTATACTGGACCTACAGGTAGTCTTGTCTTTACCTGTAGATATGCATGTCTATTGTCTCTTTATGTTAATTTTGTCTCTTTATGTTTATAATTCTATCAGAGTTGCATAAAAGGAAACAGCAAACATCACTCATCTCCATTTTTGTTTTAGTATATGATGTATAAGAACGTGATGTTTTTGTGTCATCCATTGCTTTTCACCTATTAATTGTCTTTCGGCATTATCTATGTAATGTGTGCCTAGGAGAGCATGTCCCAACAATATCTGTATTTCGAGGATTCATCATGAATTAGATAACTACTTTTATGCTGGCCGCCATCCTACTGCAACCCCCCTCCTTTATCTGGGCTTGAGAGCTGAGACGAGCAATGTGAGCAAGCTCTCACAGGCAGCGTTTCTTGCATTCAGTTAATACTCCACATAATCTCAGGATCTATTGACCTGTCTCCTGTACCAAGTGATTACATACCCTTCATCTACTATCTAAGTAGCACTATTTCAAGTAGCTGTCTTCACCAACTATTTGACTTAAAGCATTAGCTTCCTGCAAAATTACCAGTATCTTCTTTTCTGCTCCTAGTTAAAACAAAATGTGCAGCCAATATATTTCATTTTAAATTTTCTAAAGCTACTATCTTAATGTTGCCTTCTGAACATCGTTACTTAAATAACCTGATAATTTTGGATTTCTTAGATATAGATCTGCTGTACATGTTGCATATGTTTTCTAACTTGTAGTATTAAGTATACTGTTTCTAGCAAACTTTCCCATGGTTTTTGTAGTTGCACAGCATTTAGCCAATATCATCTCGATTAATTCTCCGTTAAAACTTTCGCAGTTGGAGGACTTTTAAATGCAACCTTTGGAAATGCAACAGAGTTAATAATTTCAATGTATGCTCTGAAAAGTGGCATGATTCGTGTGGTGCAGCAATCACTATTGGGCTCCATTCTGTCCAATACTTTACTAGTGCTTGGATGTGCATTTTTTGGTGGTGGCATTATTCATTCTAATAAGGAGCAGGTTTTCAACAAGGTAATAGTTTTTTTACTCTCCATATATATGTGCTTTGTGTACACCAAAATCAATAATAGTTTTGTTCAAGTTGCGTCATGATCAATGGATAACACTAGGATAATTGGATCTTTTCCAAATTCTCTTTGTTAGGGAACTGCAGTGATGAATTCAGGGTTGCTTTTAATGGCAGTTATGTGCTTGCTGTTCCCTGCTGTCCTCCACGTTACACACACTGAAGTGCATTTTGGGAAGTCAGTGTTGGCGCTTTCCAGATTTAGCAGCTGCATTATGCTTGTAGCATATGGGGCATATCTATTTTTTCAGCTGACAAACCAAAAGAATCTTTACATGCCAATGGCTGAGGTTGGGGTTCTTTTTTTTTATAAATGGTGCTATCTTACATACATAAATTGTTGTTATGCGTTAATCCTTTCTTTTTGTATGGTTCTACTAAGTTCATCTCTGATTAGAAAAATTAAAAATCCTATCTCCGTTATATTCCTCCTTTTGCGTCCATTCTTACTTCATGAGTTTGCTCCAAATTTTCCTCTGAGTATAGTACAATTTCAGGAAGAGGATCAGATTGATGGGAGTTCAGATAATGAAGAAGCTCCCGAGATATCAAAATGGGGCTCAATCCTATGGCTCTCTGTTATGACACTATGGATAGCAGTCTTGTCAGAGTACCTAGTCAATACCATAGAGGTAAGTTCATCCTAAAAAACTACTGGCTACTGCTATAGATTTGTATGATTGAAATGATCCAGGTATTACTTTATCATAACTCACAACAAAGAAAAAGTCCTTTTCCAAAATATCTATCAGTAAAATAAAAGAAAAACTGTGTGCCGAACCTCCTCTACTTTTCACTTCAGTATGTTACATAGGAAAATGTGACCTTTTTTCCCTTTCCCTTTTGGTTCTTTGAGTCCCTCATCCAATAAAGATGACAATTTTTTCAGGGGGCGTCTGTTGCAATGGATATTCCTGTAGCATTTATAAGTGTGATACTGCTCCCGATTGTTGGAAACGCCGCTGAGCATGCTGGAGCTGTCATGTTTGCTGTCAAAGACAAGCTTGTACTTTCTTCAACTTTCTTCATTGTAAAGCTAACGATTTACAATCACCATCCCTCATTTACTAATTAGTGGCTGTGCAGGACATATCTTTGGGAGTGGCAATAGGCTCATCAACACAGATAGCCATGTTTGGGGTAGGTACTTTATTTAAAGAGTTCCTGTATCGTGATTTGCACCAATGAGAAACTTTAGGCAGTAAGTTATTTCTGATCTATGTAATCAAGGTATATGTATCTCCATAGCTTTGCAGTTACTTTACACCTCGCTTTTTTTTCAATTTTTTATTTCAAGAAATACAAAACTTTTGTTGCTTCCTGGATTACCCCCTTTTATTATCAAGTAAACACATTTTTAACTCCCAATTTTGAGCCATGTCAACTGCCAAGTGAAAAAGGAAAAAAAGGATAATTTATGCTTGTTTTCATCTGTTCTTTTGGTGCAGATCCCATTCTCTGTTGTAGTTGGATGGATAATAGGGTGTCCTATGAACTTGGACTTCCAAATGTTTGAAACAGCCACACTTCTAATGACTGTTCTTGTTGTAGCATTCATGCTGCAGGTACGCTATCACTCTACATATTTTACTAATTTTTCCCTTTCTGGCCTAAGATGAGTTTATATGGAAGTACATGGTCATTGAAAATTCATATAGCCGACCTCAACGTGTTTGGGACTGAGGCTCAGTTGTTATCGTTGGGCATTCATCTTCTATTTAGAAATGCTGGTGGAGAATTTAATATTTAGCGTTGTTCCGCGCAAATTGCTTCACGACTAAATGTCTAGAGTGGCCATATCTTATCTTGTTAAAGAATGGTTAATTGGTTAACATTGTCGCAAGTCTTGCTATGGCCTGGCTATACTTGAGCACAATGGTTGGAATTTACATTTATCTTGTCCTATATGTTCCATCCTTGCAGTAAAACGATATCCTTTCTTTACAGGACGGAAATTCTAATTACTTTAAAGGGCTGATGCTCCTTCTCTGCTATCTTATAGTTGCTGCAAGTTTCTTTGTACATATAGATCCAGAGTCTATACGTAAGTTTCCCTCTCTCTCTTTGTGCAATTATATTATATGGTAGCACTGCTAATCTAATATGCATTGCTTTCTTGTTTAGTGAAAGCAAAGCCAAACACACACGCGCGCACACACAGCAGTAGGTGTGCTCGCACCGGCTATACCTCATTTCATTCGAACCCACTAGGTTTAACTCAAATCTTGTATGTGTGTTACAAAACGATGAAATTCGTACAAATAAGGATTTCAAACCAAATAAATCAAATGGAATATGGTAGAATTAAACTCGAATGTCCCATAAGTTAAATTCTGGATCCAATGTGTTGTAACTGATTTTGCAGAGGACAAGCCCAGAAAACATAATGGCTAAAAGAGTGATTTCATGCTAAAGCTGAAGTGCCTACGAAGAGTTGCATGAGATGAAGAGCCAACCATTTTGGAAACATTAAGCAGTGATTTTGATAAGAATTCAACTGCTGCTATAGCTCAAGGTTGATTAGTTTTTCCTCCATTTGTTTAGTAGAGTAGTATCTTGCATTTTTGATAGTGTAGGCAAAATGTAAGTTCATTTTTTTCCCATTGCTAAAAATAGGATGTATATTTTTATTTATCCTGGAGCAGAGTTATAATTGTGAGCCTCTGCAAACAAATATTATGCATGCTGTGCCAAAGGAAATATTGTGTTTAATATTAATACATGTTTTCACCTACTAAAATCACTTAACCATGGTTATTACTTATTAGTTACAATCTGGTGTAAGCAGTCTTTTGCGAATAAGTGCATAAATTTAATATTCAAGAAGGATATATTCAATATTGGTTTCGAAGTGCATAAATAGCTAACAGGGAGACTGTAGATACTGAAATAACAAGTAATGATTTTTTATAAATATTATGGTCAAAAACTGAGTGTATGACGTAAATAAATATCCATAATTTCTCTAATCTTGCTAAACTGTATCTAAATATCTAATCTAGGAAATCATACTATATGCTAGATAACTAAGTAAAAAAAGAAACTATGAACTAATTAATTGGAGAAATTATATATCATCCATGATAAGTCTTGGCTAGTCTTGACACTAATCTTGTGAAACTGTTTGAACATTTACTTTTGCAGGGTGACCGCCAAACTCCTCAAATATAACCAAATTGTTGTCACTCTTACGCAAGAAAGATCTTGGTACATGATACCTATCAAAAAAAAGTGACAAAAAATTTATAACATTAAATTATAATAAGGTTAATATATTGTTTAACCAAAATATTAGGTTAAAATTAGAAGTATATAACGTACCAGCGTTGAGTAGGTTGTCCACAATTAGTTGCACATTTCTCAGGATGATAATTACCACGATAATCACATGAATTACTACAGCCATTCTCTTTCTCAAAATCATAAGAAGTAAGCCAATATCGACCTATATTATTTCCATTTACCCAAGCTGTACCTTTCCCTAATCCCATCATATCCAACACAACAGGATCATCACCAGATGGAGTCTTGAATGTTGTCTGCCCAAAAAAATAAAATACAAATTAATAAAAAAAATAAACAAGACTCTAAAAAAATTTCCATAATTTTCCACAGCCTACTTAGTAGGCGTTTGGATATAAAATTTGTAATTTTTGAAAAAAAGTAGTAGTATTTAGAGTTAAGTTGAAAATGATATTCAGAATTTAAAATTACATGTGAACATGCATTTCACTTGAAAAAATATTTATTTTTGAAAATTTTCCAAAAACTTACAAAATTTTATGGACAAACATATTTTTGAGAAAAAAACTCGAAAAGAAAGAAAAAATTTCTTATGGACAAGCGGGTCCTCATAATAGATGCACAGGGGCGGAGCTATAAGGGGCGCGGAAGGGGTTCGCCAGAAAATATATATCAAATTTTTTATACTTATATAATAGATATTGAATCCTTTTAGTGAAACCGTCACTGTAACATATACCTTATAAAATAGTAATAAAAATAATAGTACCTTATACCATACAAACATTCTGTTTGTTTGGAGAGTTTGAGCTGGTTTCCAGTTTCTATGCATGTAATCTTCATCTTCCCAAAGCCTTCTTTCAAGTCCTTCTAAACCAATCTTGTATTCCCATTGGTTATTTGTTAAATCTTTTACAACACCACTCGGTGATTTCAACACAACTGGACCAAGAATTCCATTCTTGACCTTGTCAAAATAGGCTCCATAATTCTAAGACAAATAAAAAAAATTATTGTTAAAAAAGAATAAAGGTAAAATAAATTAATAAATATTATCTATATAAAAAGTGAAAAATTAGAAAATTAATACTTACAGGAAATCCAACAGTGACACTAAGGAGAGATAATGTGTTCTTTCCAGGTTTGATCTTCAAAAGTTGCTGAAAGTCAAAACTATACTTTCCATCTTTCGCCCATTTAGTCCCTAAAATATAATAGAAATTTAAATAAAATTAAACCAAACCATAATAAAATAAACTTACATATTAAAACAATAATTATTTAAAATATACATACCAATATGCTTGCCATTGAAAAATGCATAAAGAACATGTGCATCAGTATGAACTTCAAGAACAGCTTCACCACCATAAAGTGGATCAGATTCTTTAATATCCACACTACAAAAATACAATTAAATTAGTCGGACCAGTGATTAAATTAGAAAATAAAAATAAAGACAAACGTAGAAATTATCAAAGAAAGAAAAAGAGAAAAATATTACCTTGTCATGTACCATAAGTAGTCACTAGTATCATTTGCCACAACTTTTTGGTCAAGGAGTTGATTGGCATATAAAACACCTTTCTTTTTAATGTTAATAAAAGAAGGCTTAAGATGTGAAGGTTTCTCAGCTCTCCAACTCCAATCTAAGCCATTAGGGTTATCACCATTGTTTGGTTTTCTCACCATGACCTTTTTTGGAGCATTAACCTACGAAAAAAATTAGAACAATTAATACCGCTCATCCAACCACTTAAACTAAAAATAGTCGGCAGATATATAATATATATGTAGAATCTATGTATAATATGTATGTATTCGTGTGTAATAAGTGTACAAACTCTGTGTACCAGCTAAGAAAAGTAAACAATGAATACTATAAAGATCCCATTATATATTTTTGTAAAATTTAAAGTATAAAAGCAAGAATTATATGACATACCTTTGCTGTATTGTATTTGACATTGACACAATCAGGAAGAATACTAACTGACCAAGCAGGAACAGTGTAGTTTTTGCCTTCAAAATTGAATATCCGATCATTTTTGTCATTTGCATTGGCTAAGAAACATACCCTTGAACCTTGGTATTCATACATAGTACTCTGGACAAGACCATATTAAAAAAATAATTCATAAATTATTACCGAATAAATTTTAAGAATATATATAAAAGACGAAAATAAAACGAAAAATGTATATGTATGTATACTGACCGTATACTGCCAATCATCATCACCATAAGCTTTTTGTGTTGCATTGCCATATGTGAGAAGTTTCTCAACTGATTTAAGTATTTCATGAAGCTCCTTGAGATGTCCATATTTAGGTTGGTTTAATTGTCCTAAAATATTTTGAGCAATAATTAGAATTACCCCATTAAATAGTCATGCATTATAATCAAAAAGTTAAATTTATGAAAAAATATTTTTCAACTATAATTATTACCATATTCATTAAGGGGTGCATCATAGTCATAAGTTGTAGTAATATAAGGTCCTCCAGCTACACGGCCAAAGTTAGTTCCACCATGATACTACAAAGAAAAAAAAATTAAAATAATTAATTTTTATGATAGACAAAGCAAAGAATCAAGCCAAAAAAAAAAAAATCAACATGAATTATTTACTAACCATATAATAATTCTGCAATGTGCCACCTTTTTGGAAAAAACGAGCAACAGCAAATGCAACATCTTCAGCAGTTCTATGAGGATCTCTACCATTATTCCAGTCTTTAAACCTTGTTTAAACCAAAAAAAAAAAAAAAGTAATCACATATTTAATAATCAATAATTTTTATTTAAAAGAAAAAACCATGTGTATATTAAATTAAATTTTATAAATTAATTTAACTTACCAGCCAGTCCAATTCTCTGTCCACATCTTGGGAATTTTGCGTTTAGGATAAAAGTTATCAGCATAATAACCATTTGCTGTATTGATCTGCAATTTTCAAAATAATAAAAGGCGAAATTATTAAGCAATAATATAAAACAATCGAGTTGAATAGAATAACCCTGTGTATAGAGTCGCGCATTTAGTAAGGAGTTATTCTCGAATGCAGGATTTTCCGATGCAAATCCGCGATTTAGTGGGTTCCAATATATGTACGAGTGGAAAATAAAAAAAAAATTAAATATAAAAATAAAAAAAATAAAAACACTAACCATGGGGTCTGGAGCATCATCTTGTTGACACATGATCCAAGGGACACCAATATTAAGAGACTCAGCAAATTTTGCACACTCTTGAACATATATTTTCCCATCATTTCCATATTCAGATTCAACTTTCCAATTGCCATATTCGTTCTCAATCTAATTTATTGGAATTAACAAACCAAAAAAGGAAAAGAAATTGGGAATTTCACTTCAAATATCACGAATTAATATATTTTATTTTTTAAAACTAATAAAAGAGACATAAAACAAACCTGAGAGAGGATAATTGGTCCACCTTGAGAAGCAAAAAGCTTTTCTTTTTTCATCATGTCAACAATCTTGCTGACAAAAGTCTTCATCTCATACTATAAATCAAATTAAAAGAAAAAGTAAGTATTCGGTTTGAGAAAATTAAAGTTATTTTAATTTTGAATTAAATGTAAACTAGGTCAGAAAGCCAAAAATAATACTTACCATAAACGGAGGATTGTTGGTCCTAACAGTCATATTTTGTTTGTTGTTTAACCAAACTGGAAACCCTCTGGAAGAAAAAAACAAAATAAATAAAAGAACATTAAAAATGAAAAAAAAAATTAAAATATCAAATCACATGATTAAATAGAATAATTACCCGTAATTCCATTCAGCACAGACGTATGGACCAATTCTCAATATGGCATAAAGCCCTTCATTTTGTATTAATTTCATAAACTTCACAAGATCCAAGTTTCCCGAGAAATCATACTAATTATTTTTAAAAAATATAAACAAAATCAATTAGACAGAATAAAGAAAATCATTATCTAAAAAAGTTGGCTGATTAAATATGATAAATACAAACCTGACGATATACAGGCTCATGAGCATTCCAAAAAACATAGGTCTCAACTGCATCAAGACCACCCTCCTTAGCTTTCTTGATCAAAGATGGCCACATCTAAAAAATATCAAAAACATTTAAAATTAAAGTTCGCCTTTTAAATTTTGCTTTTTGTTTCACTACCATCGTCTGAAAAAAAAAATCGTTACGTTTTATTAAAAAAAACATGTAACATGCCTCAATTGATTTGAGATTGAGGTATCACACATAGTTGATTGATTGAAAACGTTAGCATAACAAAATAACATTATATGGTACAAATATTTTCGACTTTTTGATAAAAAAGAATAACAAATATTTGATGTACCTCTGCAGTGCTACGAGGATAATGAATAGAACCAGATAATATAATTTTTCTTTCGCCATTAATTTTTAAAGCTCGATCATCATACGTGACTTCAGTAGCAAAAGAAATCAAGCAAGAAGCGAAAAGAACTACAGAAAGTAGTAAAATATTTGTGTATGTAGCCATGGCTGCACCTAAAGTTGAAACTAACGTAGAAAAAATTATTAGAAGTGACCTCTATTTATAATACATAGTAGTAGAGCAATTAGAGACCTAGTTGAAAACTTTATTTTATATTCTATCTGTTATTTAATGTGAATTTATTGTGTTTTATTCAAGCTCTAGTTGTTAATTTCTATAGAAGTCTAGTTTAGCGCCAACTTTCTTCCATCATTCTCTATCTCTTTTTATTATAATTGGGTAATTCTTGTAATTTTTTGGCTATTTTATTTTGTAGATTTTGTTTAATTAATCTTATCGTGTGAAGCATACTAAATTTTACAAAATACTTGATTTAATTCGGTCCAGTAAATATATTACGTCTACATTACACTTTTATTTTATTTTTCCATCGGAATTGTATATTTTAACCTTTTATGAAATTTAAAATATTATTATTGTGAAAGCTATCAGATATATTTGGATCTTGGAAATGCCAAGGATTTAGATACCTTACGTAAATTATTTTATCAACAAAATGATTTGTTAAGGGACGAGTTCTAGCTTATATAAAACAGTTATCTTACATGTAAGTTTCAATTCTTACCAACCTCTTTCTTTTTCCGATAGAACAGGGGAATATTCAATCTGATAAATTTAAATAAGAAAAATTTGAGAAGCAAGAAATTAACTTTGAAATATATTTAAATTTTGAAATTTTGGAAATATTACAATTGTGGTAAAACATTTTACTAGACTTCATATCATGTAAAATGCTATAACAATGAAACGTAGGCTGATTTCAGAAGTATACTTACTGGTTCCTCTTAGTCGGGTCAATTAGTTTTGTGACCAGAGGCGGATCCAGAATTTTAAGTTTATGAGTTTCTACAAAAATCTCAAGTTAATATATAATAATAACTAGATTAACGAACTGAGTTCCAAGCTAAATATTCTTATACATTTAATAAATTTTTCAATACAAATACAAGATCTAGGGAAAAGTTACTAGGGTCACAGGAACTCGTAACTAATGCAATGGATTCGTCCCTGTTTGTGACCTACTATAATTTTTAAAATTTTACGTCAAATCTTCTCCAAAACTTTATTTTTATACATAAGAGATCTGAAAATAAAATACGAGATATTTTTATTGGATTATTTTCTTCTGTTCAAATTGCAAAGGGTTATGTTGAACCATTTCTTATTACAACCTTCAAAAGTGCATAAATATGTGATCTTTAGTTAGTACTATACTGATTAGACAGACTTGACAAGCTTCATTTATGAAAATCAACCTTAACTAATATCTATCCAACAACTACCATCTTTGGACTTACTATTTTAAGTACACCCCAATTTATATACTCATTGGTGTAACAATTAATTAATTTCTTGTTTTAATGGCATAGTATTTTAAGGAAATAAGTGTTATCACTTACGCTAAAGAAATTAAGAAGAAAAAAAAATAGTTATATGAACATGAACTCAATAGTTTGGTTAGAAGTTCTCTATCTTTGTACTCAATGGCTTAAAAAGGTAATACCAAATAAGTGCAGCAGTTAATGTAAGTCATATTATAGCAATATCGAAGAAATTTAGCCAGGTTTAGAGTGTTTGGTAGGAAGGAAAATGCTTTCCTTGAAAAATGTTTTCTCGACAAATAAGTGATTTTCTTACTTATTTTTCGGTGTTTGGTTAGGTAACAAAAAATATATAATCTAGGTAAATACTATATGAGATGAAATGGATAAGAGTGGGGGGTGGGGAGGGGAGGGATGGTAGCTCGGGGTCTAGGGGCCGAGTGGCGGTGGCGATGCTAGGAGGAGAGGGAGGGAGTGGGCGGGGGTAGGGTGGGGACAGGGGATGGGAGGGGTAAGGGTTGGGGGTAAGGAATAAAATGAGGAAGGTTAGGAAGGGTTTGGAAATATGTTTCTCCTTTTGGTAGGGAAGTCATTTTTTGGTATTTGGAGGAAATGAGTTCATGAGAAAAATATTTTTCAAAATGTTCAAGCTAACCAAAAATAGGAAAATTGAAAAATATATCTCGGAAAATATTTTTATTCGTACCAAACATATAGCTCGCACCGGATTGAAAGCATTTCATCTCTACCTTTGCAAATCACCCAGAGTACTTCTAAAAGCTAGCGCTCAGTCAAGATGGTTGTTGATAGGACTTATTTTCTGTTTCTTGATTAAAGAAATAGCTCCATTTAGCCTCAACAAAAAAAAGTGAAGTGCTTGAAATGTCTGACTTCCATATTCTGGTTACAAATCGGGCGAAATTTTAAAGCTTGATTTGAAGAATTACAATTTTAATGCAAAACATAGATATTCCATTTAGGGAGATGAAAATAATGACATGTCAAGCCATGAGCATAAAAGCCAAGGAAATAGAAATGGCACACTTATTTGCACAAAACACAGCCAGACGCCCAGTGTAACAATCAAAACTGTACAGTAGAAATCCCAACTCCAAGCCTCGAGCTATCAATGATAGGGTAGAATGAATTAGTCTTCGACTACAGGACAAACCACAAGTACAACAAGCAATATATTAAAAAGTTAAGAAAGACTTGGATCTGGAGGAACAAAATGATGCAGCAAGTTTCATAGCTCTAGGTCAAATTTGAAAGCAAAGCACAACTCAAGACACTCCCTCCACAATGAAGATACTTCTCCCCCATATAGAAGCAACTAAATACATCCAGTGACTATTGACCTCGATAGGTACGTACATATTTGCTCATTAGGTCCCTTTACCCTGTTGAATTTGATGAAGAAGAGCTGCTGCCAACTGCAATGTTGCCTGCAAGCGCTTCTGTGGGTCCGTTTCCTCGTCTGCTGCAGTCTGCAGTTGGTTTAAGTGAGTGCCCTGTTGAAGATCTCTCGGAGGTGGGCCTGGCAAACTCATAGTTGGCTGTTGTTGCTGCTGCTGCTGAAGCAATTGCTGCATTTGACCAAATTGTGATGATGAAAGATCAACAGCCTGATTGTTTAAGGGTGGAAAATTCTGATGTGGTCTGTATGAGTTGTCAGGCATATAAGCAGTGCCTGATTGTCTAGGATCTTGCCCTGTTGATGTAACCCCTGATTGCCTCTGCTGCCCAAGAAGTGATGAGGCTAACAATGCAAGTTGTTCTGATTGAAGAGGTGCTGATGTTGGTGTCTTTGCCTCCAGAGGAGGTCTGTTATTCCCATTTGAATGGATACTTGAAACTTCACCCCTGTAGAAGCTTGAACTTTCGTGTCCTGTACTAGGCATGACAGGATTATATCCCTGAACCATTGCAGGATCATTTCTGCCACCGGATGATTGTGAGGTGATATTCTTAGCACCAGGATTCATGTTCTGCATATCATGGGAAGACCAGTTCTGTCCCATGGCAGGGTACTGCTGATTGACCATGTAATTATTCCTGTCTCCACTAAGTGGCTCCGAAAAGTTACCACCTGGGTGAAGAGAGCCTGGAAATGAAGCAGCTGGAGGTCCTGTATCTATGCCAGGAAAAGACATATTACTACTGATTCCTGGCCTCTGAGTAGTTGGGTAAGATGTAAGTGCGGAATTAGGCCCAGAAGGCGATATCGGCTTGGCAAACGATGTCATGCCCTGGAAACCGGTAATACTGCTTTCATTCTTTTCAGGCTGTTGGTGAAGAGACGCATAACTGGAACCAGTAGGTTCCAATCTCAAAACAACACCAGAGATGCTCAGTTTTCCTGGTACTTTAAGGACTTTTTCAGAGAAGTCTGAAGGAGGAACAAGAAACATAGTGGTCCTATCATCCAATTTCGCCACAGCAGCTCGCTGCTTCTCACCAAGATAATTCATGAATTCATTGTAAAATGCCATGTCAGGATCACTAGCTGGAACGAAGAAGACAACCCAAGAACCAGCTGCTTGATAGTAATGCTTCGCAAGCATGTCTAAACTAGTCCTTGCTGTGCAGTCTAAGAATACAGGTCTGCAGAATTGTGAACCATTGCAAACTCAATGGAAGAAAAAGAATTTTAAGTTCTATACATAACACGTGGGTGTAAAGTTCTCAATCTAACAAGATAAGCTCATTTTTTCTTAAGTGTGGTAGTTTGATCCCAAAAACCCTGTGAACAAATGTATGAGAAGACAGAAATTCGTAATTCTAAGATGAACGAGAAAGTTAAAACAAGTCTTGTGACTACTTAAGTACCATTCTAGATTCTTCCCATGTACTTGATAACATGAACAAAGATTTCCTACTCCATACAAGAGAAATGATGATTGCCTCAAAGGGCAAGAAGGCGCAAAATTCAATCTCTGAAATCTCCTTAAATTAGGTAGAACAGACTATTAACACTATCCATTTTTTATCTCTGACTTCTAAGATAAGAGATACCCTAATCGAAAATTTTCACTTCTACGTAACTAGGTTGTAAAACACCGAATTCTCCAAAGAGTACACTATCAGAGTTCTATTACAATTCATTCTCGACCATATAAACGGAAAATGATTATATTTGACTTGAGCAAGCCTAAGTATTGCTCTTACATCATCAATCGCCCGAACACTGTACAAGTCTTGTAGAAAGTTGCTCTAAAGTGATACTTACCTGAATGTTGAGCTTACCAATCCAACATTTAAAAGTTAATTCAAAAGCACATATAGGAAACTACAATTGTTATACAACACGAGCTCCATGGACTAAGTATGATTTTATCAGTTACAGCAGAGTATATTTGCACTTGTGATATTTCTGTGAGGAAGGGCTTCAAGTAAAATGTCTAGAGGGTAGGAGCCCTGTAGTTCGAAAAAGATTTCCAACTGGAAGTCGTCTATCAGTTTTTATTTCAATAACTTGTGAGCTTTAGGGTCAGAAATTATGTCTATGGAAACATTTACCCCTGAAGCAAGTTATTACTTACAAGTTCATGTCTAGATGTTTGCCCACAGGAAAGCATCGAGCGCGACAGACAGCAGTTCCTCCCTTGGCTATTGTACCTTCCCATTTCCACTCAGTATTCATGGATGAGGGATGTGGTTCAGGAGTCAATCTTTTCTGCTCAGCATTTAAAGCCAATTGACCAGACCCCACCTTAAAACCATCAAAACGTGAATTCCATCGTTCATTCTCCTCCGGATAAGGTAGATTCGAGTTCATCATCCGCTCAGGGATCTGTCTATGAACATGAGATCCAGAATCAAAGTTTTTATCAAGAACCTCGGATTGGGAAAATTCATGGTACCCCCTGTGTTTTGCTGGTTCCATATCAGTGAAAGGATATTCTGGAAGCTCACTTTCTGGAGGATAGGAGCTGGTCTTCAGTTTCTTAGCTTCATGAAAGACTAAAGGATCTTCAGGCAAGTCCCATGAATCATCATACAATGGATCTTGTCTAGGGAACCGCTGAGGAGAAAACTCACGTATGTCTAAAACTCTTTTCCTTGGAGGACTACGCTGATTGTAAGCATTGTCCCCATGCCCCAGTTCAGAATCCAGAGCTGGAAATCTCCTCCTGTCAAGTGCACCATCTTCACCTGCCCATGAATTACCCCTTCTGCCAAAACCAACACGACGAGAATCACCAGGATCCATATCTGAGTTAAACCTTGGAGACCTCATGCCATGATCTCCAGAAGCATTACCAAAGTCCCTACCATGGCGAAGGTTCTCAGAAGAACCAATGTGCCCATATGATCTCAAATGTGCGGATGGTGAATCATTCATTGAGCTCCTCTCCTTGTTAGAGGTTCCAGATTCCGACCTCGCAAAACAAATATGTACACGAGGATTGCCAAATAATTTTCCTTGTAACGTTTCTTTTGCCCTGCAAGCTGCCATCACATTCTTGTATCGAACAAAGGCATAAGTTCTACCGGGAAATGCAGTAATCTTATCTATTTGTCCAAATGGGGAAAAGGCTTTTCGCAAAATAAATTCGTCTACTTTCAATTGTGCAGGAAACCCAATCCATAAGACCTCACTGGGTTCTCCACTCTTATCATTTAACCTTGATTTGTCCGGATGTGGTGATAAGTCAGGAGTAGAGTGGCGAGGCCTCAAGTCCCTTTGCGGAAGTGGAGATCTTCTTATCATGGGACGTTCATCTCGACGTGGAAAATACTCTTCATCCCGTGCTGGAGGTGATGATTTTTCCTGTGATATAAAACCCTATTTAGAGCAGAATTATCGCCATTTTTTCTAGATATATTTTTAAATTAAAAAACAAACAATAAAAGAGAGGTGGATCTGCTAGCATATAGATTAACTTCTTCAACAGAAAGTAATAATTATACATGGTGAGTTGCGGTATCATTGTTGAGAAGTACAACACCAAGAGACCCATTAGTAGAAGAACATGCTGCATTATGGATCAATCAAAACCCTCAAAATTTAAAACTGGTCTCAGTTCTTGTGAAGGGCTTTCTTTCCATACTCTAGTTACTAGTATACACTCTCCAATATAGTAATACTGCATTATCTTCACGAGGGTACTGTGATAATTGCAGCAAGAATCTGGAAGTAAGATGATGAAGCGTAAAACATACATGCATATAAGAGATGACAAATGCAATCATCTAGATGGACATCAGTTTAACTACTATTTAAACAAGTTGGGAGTAGCTTAACTTCCAGGCTCATATAGCCTACAAACACAGAAACCCAAGTCTATAGGGGATGTGGCTACAGCATCATGACTTTAGACCGTCTCTTTTAAGTGCAAAGAGGAAACACGAAGTCCAGACAGAAGTATAAATGTCAATAGATCTGTGTCTTAACAAAAGCAACATTCTTCTGGTAGAACAAATGCAAGATTTCACTGATGCAGTGACCCGTGGATGTGAAGAAGCTTTGAGGGATTTCCACTGAATTTCTATAACCAATTCTTACAGAAGATATGATAGGAATACACCTAATATTTTACTTGCGAGGTTCACTCACATGCAGCTTTCAGTTACCTTTCTGAGACTTAGAGCCCGTTTGGCCAAGCTGTCAAAAACTGCTTATTTTGAAAATTGCTTTTGTTCAAAAGTACTTTTGCAAAATAGCAATTTGTGTTTGGCCAATTCGTTTGAGTAGTGCTTTTTGCAAGCTCATTGTGTTTGGCCAATCTTTTAAAAAAGCATTTTTAAGTATCAAATTACGAAAAAAGACAATAAAGGTTCAATTTGCGATTAGTATTATTTAGAAAAGAAAAATAAATTTAAACATTTATTATAAAGGAATTCAATTAAAATATGAAACGTAAAGTAAGAATATAAATTAAAAATTTCAATCAATATAAAATATAGTTATTCCAAATCAATAACATTGAGTGTTCGGTATTACTTATTGTTTACATGATAATTTAAATATGTCAAAATACATCATTCAATATAAATTTAAAATTTACTCTTAGGAATAGGAGAAAGAGAATATAAATATGATTAAAATAAAAAAGAGAAGAAATGTATAGTAGTAATAAAAAGAAAAAGGAAAAGGAAAAGAAAATGTTAAATTAATGAGGGATAATTTGAAAAATATAAATTTATTGTAAGGTTATTTTTATCTTGAACAAATTATTTTTCTGCTTCTGCGTCTGCTTCTTGGAAGAAGTTTAAAATTTGTAGCTTCTCTCAAAAAGCAGAAAAACTGCTTCTGCTGCTGCTCAAAAGTACTTTTTCATTTTGGCCAAACACCTTAAATTTTCCAAAAAGTACAAAAGTACTTTTGGCCTCCCAAAAGCTTGGCCAAATAGGCTCTTAACTGATCAGATCCATAGGAAAAAAGCCAGGCATAAAGCACAAGTTATCACTAACACAAAAGCCAAAAACGTGTCCAGGCATTTTGAAGAAGACAACCCAACAACATATATCTTCTGTTCTAGCCCCTAGATTATCTATGAAAGGAAGCTCTAGAGATGTGTTAAGTTACAGGACAGCAACACAATCTCCTAACTTGAAAAGAATATATTTCGAATACCTCAACTTAAGACACCTATTTGCTCTTCTCTGGAGAATATCAATGGTGCACTTGGATAAACACCGTGGATGTAACCAATCACTAAGCTAAGCATCAATTTGACAACCTTCATCCTGCCATGAACTGGGAAAACCAGTTGGAGAAGCAGAGTGGGAATAAATAACTAAGAGAAGCTTCTCTTCTCCTTTGCGGAGTGAAGCAATAGTGGTGATGTCAAGAAGCACAAAGTGAAAAAAGGCGCCAAGTTCCGCAAGAGCTCTAAGTTAAAAACACTATTAATACTCTTTACTGAAGAAAGCCATATGACAAGAATTGCACGTGCGTACGCAGAGTCGCAGACACACATACATATGCATGCACTCATATATATATGTACATACACACACATGCATACAATACTGCAAGTAAATAACCCGAACAACAATTATATGGATGAATTAATTAAAAAAACTACAGTGAGTCAAATATAAATGAAGCAAAATGATGACAATCAAATCAAAACCATCTTATATTACTTACTAGGATACAGAAATGCAGTTCTAAAAAGTGTCCATTGAATGGGCAGGAGATATAGGAGATATGTTTTAGAAAAAGCTCTTTTCACTGGGAAGTGGAAAAGATGGCAGCACTATTAGGACCTCAACCAAGTACACTTAGACAACACTGAGCAGAAGTGGAAAAGTTACACCGAAGAAGACGAGGATCATGGTCATTTGCATATTAGTGGCAAACAAAAATCCTTCAAAATGAGGGAACAATCTGCACATCTTGTAAGTCAAACTTGTACAGTTCTTCGAATTGGAATTTCCGAAGAGAAAACGAAAAGAATAAAAATGATTCCATTTCACAAACCTCCCTATAAGCAATCCGGAAACAACAATTCATGCAAAACAAGATCTCACCTAAATTGCCTAATTTCTAACCTGCAAACAAAACAAGAAAATTGGGATCCTAATAATCAATAATTGGCATGAAGCATGCACATAAAATAGCACAATTAAACATGGGCATGACTCCAGAAATCACTTAATATGCAAAACCTACCTGAAAAAGGATAACAGTTTGGACAGCTTAGAAACTCAAATAGCATACGAGCCTTATTCTAACTAGTCAGGTTCAACCATTTAAAGAAAGTATAGGTCTGAGACCGATCATGTTTGTTGACAGATAGACGCATATCCCTCATATACTAGTCAGTGACACATCTAACTCATGTACTAGTCATCCAGGGTCACCTGAAAACAGACGACGACTCGAGCTCGAGGAAATAGCAAGAGTGGAAGAAATTTCATGTAGATGTTTGTGACTTCAGCAAGGGGATAAAAATACAAGGCTCTTTCATAGAATGGCTAATGCCCATAAAAGATATATTTCTATTGGTAGAATAGAAATAAGGGGAACTATTAGAAGATGCAAAAGTGATAAAGGAGCACATACTGGAATTTGTTCCAATTTGTTCAAGGAAGCAGAGCACTGGAAACCAGATAGGAATAATGACAGTTTGGCTTGGATACCATGATAAAAAATGGATTTTGGGTCTAACTCGACCCCAAAATATAGCTCATGAGGTAAGAATTGCTCAAGACCGTCCCCCATCCACCACCGATGTGGAAATCTAACATCTTGAAAGTTTTTTCTCTCCCAAAGAGGATAGGTTTGAGATAGGGTGAATGCTTATCAGCTGATCTTTTTATCATGGTGATGGGACTCTCGACAGAATGTTATCCCAAGTTGTGGAGATGAACTGGTCAAGTGGATACAGAATATTGATAAGGAAGGTAGATTCTTGGAAAATATGCTGACAACACTTCGGTTTTGTGTGATGCAAGCAAGAAGTAGACTACATCTAAAAAGGATCCTAGTTGCAATCGGGGCAGTAACAGATCTTCATAGAAGAACTTATTTTCAAGCAATATTTAATGAAATATTCGAGAGCTAGCAGATAAGTTTGAGCTGCAAGGTTGAACAACTGAAACAAGGTATCTGGAAATACTACTTGGCGCAAAATACAAGACAATAACACATGAAAGAATCCATTGAAAAATGTGAAAAAAGTCTAACCACGTGGAAGAAAACAAAATCTATCTTTTTGAGAAAAATTGTTATTGGTGAATAGTGAGCTTTATAGCATCTCAGCATACCTGATGTCATTAATTCCTATTCCGTCCAAGATAGAAAAGGGTGAATAGAGTAAGGTTAGGATGACGTCAAGTCGTCATGCCCCTTATGCCCAGCGCAACACACATGCTGTTAGACCCCTGACAAAGCTGATCGGCAAGCGGCACGGCAGTGGCGAGGGTTTTGGCATGATGGCCTTGCCATTGGCCTATGTGCGCGGGAAAATCAACATGCAAGACAATGCGGGGGTGTTGTCAATGGCAACAAACTGTTGCTAAGGCAAGTGAGACGGACTACACTTGTATTTGAGGGCTAAAGTGTGACGGACTACACCAAAGCAAGAGTGGGCTGCGTACAAGCAAGGCCAAGACCTTGACGGAACTAGGCGGGCTGGATGGGAGCTTGACAAGGCAAAACGGGAAAGACCTCGGCGCTAAAGTGAGGCAGCTTAGTGCCAAGGCAGTGGCATTGGCAATGTGATGTTGCCATGACTTAGGTGAGCGGGCTGGCACCTAAGTTACTTGTGGGCAAACGACTTGGCAAAGGGAAGGGCATCAAGGCTTGGTGACTTGATGCTAAAATCAGCATTGACAACGGGCAGACTTGATCAAGTAGGGGCGACTTGACAAGAACAATCAACTGTGACAGCAGGCGGCGTGCGGCAAACAAGTTCGTGGCGATGTCAAGGAAATTTATAGCACAACGCAGCTGGATATAATGGCGTTGGAGCTTGGCGCAATGCAGCTGGATATAATGGCATTGGGCCGATCCAAGACTAGACACGAAATTGGGCAGCAGCTGGCCAAGAAAATGCGCACATGTGGTGCACATGATGCAGTTGGCGGTTACAACTGCCTTTGTCCAAGAGTTGCTGATTATAGGCTGAGTCTATGCACGTTTTTTAGGCATGTTAGAGACATGTCCTACACGTTTTGATCATGGGGATCATGTCCTATCAGTTGGGGGATGTCAACTGAACATAGGAAACACTTTTGGATTGACTACACTATATATATGTGTGTTAGCAGCCTTAAAAACGGGCTAAGTACCTAGGGAGGGAAATGGTCTGAAAGATAGACATAGGGTTGTCTATTTTATGGCTTGAGCATGGCGAAATATGTGCCATTGCCTTGCCAAACGAGTGGCAGCACGAGCGGCCTTAGGCAGGGGCTTTTATAGGGCAGAATCGTGCAAGTGTAGGCCATTTTTGTGAGTTGGTGCCTGCCAAGGGTGGCAGCACCTTGCCTAACTCGAGAATTTCCTTTGTAATTGATTTATTATAAAAGGTTGGGAAAGAGTTCCCGTAAATCTGTGTTGCCTTTGTTTATTCATGTTGCCTTAAATTTATTCTAAGTGTTGAACCTCGAAAGCGAACGAAAATTGGGTAAGGCTGAAGTCAAGTGGGGACTTGACTGCCGCACATCGGGCAGCATTTTCGGCGGACTGAAAACGCCCCTGTGACACATGCCATCATGGCTGCCGTTAGGTAGAAAAGAATGCTTTATATAAACATCTCAACAACAACAACAACAAACCCAGTAGTTTCCCACATGTGGGGTCTGGGGAGGGTAAGATGTACGCAGCCTTACCCCTACCCTTGAAAGGGCAGAGAGGCTATTTTCAAAAGACCCTCGGCTAGAGAACGACTGAAAAGAAAAGGTAATTGCAACAAGTAGGAATAACAGCAAGATGTAATTGCAACAAGTAGGAATAACAACAAGATGAAATAAGATTGAATCCAAGAATGCAGTCAAACTCTAGGTAGTAATAGCCATCTATCGATAAAAGATATCATACTAACACTAATGCTAGCGAACTGAGTAAGACAAAGAGAAACGCTCGACTACCTGCGAACCTTCTACCCTAATCTTTAACCTTCACACTCTCCTATCTAGGGCCATGTCCTTAGTCAGCTCCAGTTGCGCCATGTCTCGCCTAATAACCTCTCCCCAAGACTTCTTAGGCCTGCCTCTATCCCTCCTGCTACCCACCGAGGCTAACCGCTCGCACCTTCTAACTGGGGCTTCTATACTTCTCTTAATATGCCCGAACCATCTCAACCTCGCCTCCCGCATCTTATCCTCCACGAGAGCCATTCCCACCTTTTCCCGAATAACTTCATTCCTAATCTTATCCAACTGGGTGTGCCCACACATCCACCTCAACATCCTCATCTCAGCTACTTTTAGCTTCTAGGTATGAGAGTTCTTGACCGGCCAACACTCTACTCCATACAACATAGTTGGTCTAACTACAACCGTGTAGAACTTACCTTTAAGTCTCAGTGGCACATTCCTATCACACAAAACACCGAAAGCGAGCCTCCACTTCATCCATCCTGCTTCGATACGATGCGTGACATCTTCATCAAGGAGAACAAGGAGAAGAATCAAGGAGACCAGTTTCCTACAAGAGAAAATCATGGTGGAAAAAGTGAGGAGAATTCTAAACTCGAGATATGCAAAATAAAACACTCCCCGAGATGGTACTATTTTAGGTCATCATAGATTTTTCTATCAATTGAAGTTATTATGCTAACAGATTAAATTTCTTCATAACGCCTTTAGGGGCTTTTCCAAGACTCTTTTAGAGTGAATTCCTAGGGAAAGGAAATCAAGAAGGAAGAAAGATGCATCTGATAAAATGGGAAAAGTGATGCAATGTAAAGAGGATGAGAAATTAGGATTAAGCAATCCCAGGCTTCACGAAAGCCTCCTATTTAAATGGCCTTGGAGATAGAATAAAGGGAAAAATAAGCATTGCAAAGAGGTCATCAAATAAAAATAAGTGCACAATATCCATAGAGTACTCCAATTCACGCTCCACATGTATTTCATTCTGAAAACGTATTAGTAGTTTTCGAAAACGTTGAAAGTTGGTGATGGAAGGAAAATCAAAATTTGGGAGGAAAAATGGTATGGGATACCGAGATTTAGGAGGAATTTTCATGACTAGAAGTGGAAGAATTTCAAAACTTAGTCGGTTTATTTAACAAAGACGGCACGTCAGAGGATAACCACCACGATGTATGGAGGTTGGGGCGTGGAGTATTCTTGGTTAAGTCATATTATGAGAAGCTCTTGGTTCGGAGGAGGCTTCCTTCCATATAGATCTATTTAGATCTGTAAGGTATCCAAAAAGGTGTGCTTTTTCACTTGGCTAGTAGTAAGAGGGGTAATCTAGACCTAAGTTGCTCGGACTCGAGTACGAGTGTCCGATACGGGTGCAGATCTAGAGGTCGGATCTTTTATGATCTAAAGTTTAAGATTCGGGGATACGGATACAGGTGGGGGGATTCCGCTAAAAATAATTCAAATATCCAAAAATAAAGTTATAAAAATATATCTATTATGAGAGATTATGTGGAAACCATACAAGGTATTTTGAGAAGGAGAAAATATTGATCAACAGGAGAATCCGAGAATGAGATAAAAGGAAAAGGCCTGACATAAAAATTTCTATGTAAAAAGTATTCCATTTTGTTCAATTTCACCCTAACTTTTGTTTTAATTTCAAAAATCATTGTATCTGTCCTGAATTTCTCCGTCGACTTTGGTCAAAGTACCCAAAATCGGTTGACCAAATCCGGTACGGATCCCACACCCACACCAACGTCATGCCAACACGGGTGTAGCACCCAAAGTGAAGAGTCCGAGCAACATAGATCTTGACAACAGAGAATATAATAAAGAGGAAGGTTACGCACAGAATTTGGTGCTTTATATAAGAGAGTCGGGTGAAGACGTCAACAATCTCCGCGTTCCTTGTTTGATAGCCTCGAAGTTATGGTGGGCAATGTTTTCTAAGGCTCATTTAAGGCGCGCTTAAGCCCTGAAGCTTAGAAAAGCTCAAGGAGGGTAATAAGCCTCACCTAAGCGGCGCTTTAGTGTAGGCAAGGTACTAAGGCATGCGCATTATCACCCACGAGTTCTATCTTGAATCAAGCAATACTAAAAACAATGATCGGCAAATAAGTGTATTAGTTGTTAAAGAAAACGTTATAAGTGAATTTGTTACTTTTTTCTTGAATTATAACAACAACAAAACCAGTGAATTTCCACAAATGGGGTCCGGGAAGGGTAGTGTGTATGCAGACTTTACCCCTACCCTGTGAGGACAGAGAGGATGTTTGTGATAAGACCCTCGGCGAATGATAACAATAAAACAATAGGTAGTAATAGCAATCTTAGAATAAAAGGATACCATAATAACATTGATGCTACCGGTCTGAGAAAGAAAAAAAATGTTCGACTATCTACTAACCTTCTATCCTAATTTTCTTGAATTACACATATTTATTACTATCCTTCATTGTGCTTTTTCTTAACTAAAGCCTACACTTCAATTAATCTTTGCATTTAAAGCCCCAATAATCCTCGAGTGCTTGTTAGAGCTTTTCGCCTCTAACAACACTGATGGTGGGATATTTTGAGATAGTTTGGAATACTTTAAGCGATGCCAGCACTCTAAATGAAGTAATGTTCGGCTGGAACTGTGGTAGATCGAAAAGAGGACGCATGGCGTGCGATGTTGCTCTACTAGCACTTATATGGGCCGTTTGGCGAGAAATAGAGGAGAGCTTTTATTCCTTATTCCTTATTTCAACTTTGTACAATGGTGACCTTTAATTCCTTATTTCCTTTTGGTGCTCCCATGAGATTCTTTATGTATAAAAGAAGATTGTGTGACGTTCGTTGAAAGCTAAATTTTTTTGTTTTCTACCCTTTAGGCATATTTCTTGTATTTCTTGTATATTTGATTTTTTTGTGCCCAAATGTTCATAAAATTAGAAGTGTAGCAAAAAATAGGGGAAAATACCTCAGCAGAAATCTTCCCTAATTTGTACAGCCTCATGGTTAATAGAAATTGTTGCATTGCAAATTGCTGGTATGTAAGTAGTTGGAATTTCCAATTTAAAAGAAATTTTAACGATTGGGGCATCCGGCAGTTGAACGATTAAAAAACTTGCTGGGAATGGTTGAAGGAGGTACTCCACATGACATACAATGAAACTATTGTGCTGGACAGGTAGAAAGGATGAAAAACTTTCTACGAAGTCCCATTACGAACTACTGGCAAGGAATTCCACTAGATACTGCATGGCCATGGAAGAACATAGACCTTTTTCTCTATTTTTACATGGTAATGGTTACCTTAGTTTGTCAAAAGAAAAAAAAAATCCTCTAGGCAAAGTACAGAATGGCTATGGAAGATAATCCGGAAACAAAATGCTACAAGCAAGGTAGCATGTTTTGGATAGATAACTGCACATCAAACTTGTCTGACACAGGAAAATTTGCAAGAAGAGAGCCTTAAACTTATGCAGTTGGTGCTGCTTATGCAAAGAGAACTCGGAAATTGTGAATCATTTGTTGACATTGAAATATGTACATATTCATGGAAGATTTGGTAATTGCTCAAAAAACATGTCTAGCAGATTTGGTGTATGTTCCTAAATCTTTATGGGATTCAATGGATAATGCAAGGTAACCTAAAATAAGTATTGAGCAGCTGGCAGGGGCAGCGAATAAGGAAGGAGTGGAAGCTGATACGGAAAACCATCTCTTTATGCATTCTTTGGACAATTTGGCCAGAAAGAACACATAGGTACGTGAAGGTAGGTAGGAGAATGCTACTTTAGCTAAATATAGATCTATCCAGAATCTGAAAATTTTGGTATAGGGCTCCTTTTGTAAATGATATAGCAATAATGTTTGATTTCATGGAATCTCTACACCGATAAGATTCAAATCCAGCAAACTTCTGTACTTTCTCAGTACCAAATTTATGAAGAAAGAAAAATCTGAGATCTCAATATTAGAAATATATCATGCTCATATTTGATCTTACCATACCAGAAGAATTTGATGCATGCCGAGTTTTCATCTTGCAATTCTGTCTTTACATGATATGAGAACTTCTCCAGGGAATTTAAGATAGCTAGAAATAGGCACAAACCAATTGCTAGTGGAAATAACTGGAAAGTGAGAGGGTGAGAGACACCTAGGGGACAGGGTCGGATGATACGGATGAATACCAGCAGCTAACACTGTCCCCTGTCCCCCAAAGGAAAACAATGAAAAATCAGAAAGAAAATGGTGCTCTAGAAATATCACAGAACACTGAGCAGTTGTTACATCCCGTACTTTCGTACGTTGAAGTGCATCTAAAGTGAGTCGACGTAAGCTCGAAGAGCAAGACTATTCTCAATTTCATAAGTGTTCAAAACCATGAACAGCACATGTTGGTTTAGAAGTTAAAACGAATCGAAGAAAGTAAGTTTCGTCGAAAGTCGGCAAAAGCTATCGCAATTTACGTTCATAAGTTTACTGAAATTTGGGTCTAATTTCACTTAGCTTCTCTCCTAATATAATTGGAGTTACGGGGTCATCCACCCACCAAATTGAAGGTCTACGAGTCTAGTTTCCAACGTAAACCGTTTGTCGATACGGCGTTGGAGTAGAGAGATATTCGCGTTTTTGTGAGATTGCACAGGTAGCCCCCTTTGGGACCCATATAGACGGTGGGAACTTATCCAATTATATATAAACGATGGAGAACATAGACGGTGGGAACTTATCCAATTATATATAAACGGTGGACGGGTGGAGACCCCATTAAACCTCATTTTTCGACCGAAACTGATCCTCACCCTCTCCAAACACTCCCAAGGCAGTTCCCTACCATTCAAGTGACGTTCTACAAGGTTGAGAAGTGATTTCTCCTTTAAAAAAAATTGTGATGTTAATTTAGCTTGTTCTTCCCTTTGATGTCGTGGAATTGAAGTTACTTCAAGTTGAAGCAAGGCATAAGTGGGATGATTCTTGTCGTCCAAGGTAAGAATATCATTCTTCTCTATGTATTTGAGCTTAATAGAGCTTTAGATGGGTTGGATAGCGATGAAATTGCAAATAGAGGTGGCTATGTTGAAGTTGGATTCAGGGTGTTGTTGTGTGACGTTTTGAGGGATTGTTCTTGTTGTTCTTCATGTGCTGGACATATAGTTGTTGATTGTTGTTGTGTTGATGTTGTTCTTGACTTGAGGGATGTAAAAGAAACGGGGGTAATGCTGCCCGATTTGATGTAAAGCAAGTTTGTTGCTCATTTGTTAGTTAGCATGTTTCTCTTTTTGATGCTAGTGTTGTTTCATTTGTTGTGTGACGTGTTGGGACTGATTTTGTGGTATGTATATTTATGTGTTATTGATGGTATAATGAGGATTAGACGGGAGTTAGGCGAAGATATATGTTGTAGAATCAATGTATAGAGCGGATTGCCATTCGTCGGCTAGTTGTTATGCTTCTCTTCATTAATAGTAGTATTGTTTCTTGTGTAGCTTGATTTGTGGAGAAGGCTAGTTCCGTCATCGCCGTGAAAAGGTCCGCTTAGAGGTATGTAAAGCTATTCGTTATCCTCTTCCAAGGCATGAATCTATAGTGAGTTTCCCCTCCAGAAAAGTGAGTTCCAAAATGAAATGCTTAGAAATGTTATACCCGTGTATTCAGCAACTCCCTATGTTTTTAATTGATGTCGCCCTGATAGAATGTGTTTCATATAGCTCTTCACAACCCATGTTCTTTTCCGGTGAGTGTAATTGAGCTATAACGTTTCCCTCGTAAAAACCTCCTTAGTATAATGACCTTTAATGCGAGTTGTTCTACTCATGTAGTAGCTAGTTGTGTACATTCCTTACTTGAGATTGCCCCGAGGTCACGAGTTCCATATGTTCAGTAGTAATCCCTTGTTTCTATCCGAAAATGCATATGAACCACAACGGCTCCCTCGTAAGCATTCATATATCACAACGACCACCGTTAAGGGTTGCTCTACTCATGCTTTTAGTAGCCCGTACATGCCTTAACTAGCAGCACCTTGGTAGGTCCAGTTTCAAATGTTTGTTAGTAGCTTCTTATCCTATTTATAAGGCGTCTATGAGTTATAGTGACTTCTTTATGAGGACTTCGGTATCATGACGACACAAGTTGGCACTATGTGAGCTGTTTGTTGTAGACGATGGTAGAAATGATGAGATTGCCTTTTGTTGATAGTTATTGCTTGTAGTATGATTTGATTACCTTAGTAGAAGTGATATGAGAACTCTACTTATTAAGGCATGGTGTTTGTACGATAAATACGTACAGCAGGCGGGTCTAGTGACCTAGTAGTACATGAGTGCTAGCCTAGCAGATACGGGCATCATAGCCCGATAGACGACGGATACGCTAGTCCAGAAGTACCGGCTTATTAGTCAGGTATAAGATCATAGTACCGGTGCGCGAGCCGAGAAAGTACAGACTTACGAGTCTGGTAGCTAGCACATACGTACGAGACGACACGAGTAGTTAGCATTTCAATTTCATGTGTTCGTGTGACTGACGTATGATAGACTAGACACGGTATAAGTTGGGAGATGTTATTATAGAAAATTCAAGAAGACAAAGCTACATAGCAATGCTACGGGTCCCGTTTGGTAAGACTATGGTATATGACCTTCTAGACTTACTGTATGATGTGAGCTCTGATCTCCAGGTGATTTGACCCTTGTTTTATCCAATTATCTTCCTTCAACATTCTTTTATTTGATTGCGGTACTTATGATTATTCAGTTGCCTTACATACTCGGTACATTATTTCGTATTGACATTCCTTTGATCGGGAACGCTGCATTTCATGTTGCAGGTTTAGGTAGGCAGTTTGACCCCATTTTATGATCGGTAGACTCCATATCATCCGAAGTGTAGCCGAGCCTAGAGGTCCTTATGTTTTGAATTTATACATAGACTTATGGGTAGGTCAAGGCCCTATTCTGACTATGTTTTATCCAATTATCTTCCTTCAACATTCTTTTATTTGATTGCGGTACTTATGATTATTCAGTTGCCTTACATACTCGGTACATTATTTCGTATTGACATTCCTTTGACCGGGAACGCTGCATTTCATGCTGCAGGTTTAGGCAGGCAGTTTGACCCCATTTTATGATCGGTATCCATATCATCCGAAGTGTAGCCGAGCCTAGAGGTCCTTATGTTTTGAATTTATACATAGACTTATGGGTAGGTCAAGGCCCTGTTCTGACTATGTTATGTCTGTCAGATGTTCTTAGAGGCTTTTGTAGACGTATGTGTACTTGTGGTCAGTTACCATATACTAGACAGATGTCTGTGTTGGTTGAGACCTTGCAGGCCTGTGTGTTGATATATATATATATATGTGTGTGTGTGTGTGTGTTTGGGATTTTGTGATTGTAGGTGTTGCAAATGTGGTAAGATACTAGTTTTACGGAATGGGTAGCTCACGTACGTAAGGCATTAAGTGCACATCCACCTCACCTAGGTTGGGGTGTGACAGCAGTATGGGTACAGGCAAATTAAACATCTTCACATGTAGCTGTCTTAAATTAATATGGCACAAAGCAATACACCTATACAGCCTCTAGGATTTTGTCCTTCATGATATAAGTTCTGCTCTGGAGGGCTTGTAGTCTCAAGTGCTCACACAATGGTCCAAGTGATTAATCCCAAAACAGAAGTATCAAAACCTCATCTTAGACAAATCTGGCAGCTGAGCACCTTTGAAACAATAAAACAGAATGCAAATCCTGTTTCTGATTAAATAAATAAATAATTTATTTTAACAAGTGGTGCAAATTCATAAGCATTATTTTGGGATCACCAATGTATTAGAACCCCAATGTCATGGAAATCAACTGGTATCATTTTCCAAAGTTGGCCACACAGCAGCATGAGAAATAGACAGCATAAATACATAGGTGGAATACAATACTTGACTTTTATGCCTGGCGGCAATCTTACATCCTTTAGATGCGCAGTTTATCTGCCAGTTGTCTGGCTGTAAAAGGAAGAGTTAGTTCACAACTCTGGAAGCCGAAGACGAAGCGAGGAAGCAGCTATAGAGCAGCAGATAAAGAAGAGATTTAGGCAACTGATATAGAGCCAATTCCAGTAGACTTTTTGGAAGGTCCCATTGGCATGCATCCAGTAGAATTGAACCTACAAATTCGCCAATTATGAGTTGGGTCCAGCCGGTAGCAGTAACATGCTTCCACTTGTTCCTAGATTGTGACGCTTATTTGGGATAGAACCGTCCAGTCCGCAAGACTATGAACGTATAAAAATAGGCACACCCCTAGACCAACTTCATGATGGACATATAAAAATAGGCACGCCCAATTCAGTGAACCTCTAGAAGAGCGAAGTAGAATCATCTCATCCAAACAAAGCATGTAAATATTTCAAGAGCTGACCAAAAAGATGAGGGAGGCAAACTCATTTAATGTTATGTTCAAGGAAATTCTTTCTGTACATTCATTTGTTTAGGAATCAGGATTTAATTAAATATAAACATGCAGTAGGCAAAGTAATTCAACCGCCTCACATGCAAATAGATATAAATGGATTGCCTTCCCCGGAGGAGCTGACAGAAGTAGCAACAACTTAGTGAGCAGCAGTCATGCATTTTGCTCAAGTGATGATACTCTTTGTTTTGCGACTATAATATTGACAGTAAGTTATACTTCAGCCATGTACTGGCTTCTATTTGCATCTTAGCATCTATGTATGCTTGGCAGCTGTAAAATTTTCTGAATTAAGAAATTTCACTTTTCCTGAAAATATCATCGCTAATTATCCAACTCTTCAGTCTTACCTCTCCTATAATTTTGTTTCCAGAAGCAGGGGGAGTTTGCCTCAAGATCGGTACTTTCTGAATACAGATTAAGTTAGATCACAGACCACCATAGAAAGAGATAATTGTGTCACAATTTCAAAGCATTCAAGTAGGTCACATAAGAGAACTGCTGCTTATTTTTACATCAATGGCCACCAGTCATTCAGGTCATGTATGTGAATTTGATGTATGATAGAATACATCCTGAAAGAAAATTGAGAAACCTTTCTTATCAGTTGATGAACTACCAGATTCAAGTGTTCAACTGGGGAAGGCTCTGTACAATGTCCTGTCATACACTTTAATTTGGATACATCACTCACAGTTCTGGATGGCCTTTTGATCAGTTTGTTTCGTTAGGTGCTTATTCAGTCCAAACATATGGTTGAGAATGAGAATCCTTATCACTGGGGTTGTTGCAGTGTCAATCACTGACACCATTATGATCTAAGAATTGGGGTTTACTGTGTTGGAGTGAATTCTAGAATAGCTAATCTCTGTGTTTCCTCTTAATTTGGTTCATTGATTCAAAAAGGTAATAACCGAAACTCTATGGATGAAAGCAGTTGTAATTCTACTTTGTGGCTTTTGAAGGCACCGCACATGAGATGTTGCTTGTGAAGGACTTCCAGTATAAAAGAGATGTAGCTCATAGGAATTTATTTAATTGTGAAGCCATGATAATAGTAGTTTGAACTAGATCACAACTAAGAAACCATGCAATTTGATAAATTTTCGTGATGCAAATTCTGATAATTCTGATATTAATAGCCTTTTATTATGGAGATGTGTTGCCAACGTAATTTTAATGAAAATAGCAGTAAGATGCGGATGGTTAATTTTCATCTCTGGAAAACTAACAGGTCTACATGATGGTAACTGAATCCCAACTGTATGCCATACAGAGAGGTCATAGCAATAGATGTTTTCCTGCTTGAACAGGATCTAATTTTGATTGTTTACTCTAATCTTATATCACGTGCTGCAAATACTGTTGCCAATTCCTAAAGGCAACTGAAGATAAAAGGAAACAATTTACTAAATGCTAGCTTTTTGCTTTGTCATGGCAAACTAATAAGTAATACTTTTGCAAAATGGAACAAGGTCACTATCTCAAAAACAGGTTCAGATTTATGCTCTGCCTTGGGGAAAAATCATCTCTTAAATGCATATGAATAAGAAAGAAACGTGTGCATTCAAACACTCGCAAATGCGTATATGGTGCTGCTGCTGCACGAGTATGAAATTTGTGAGGTGCTACCTAATACAGCTTGGACTATCCTAGAACAAAAGGAGTCATCTAAAATTAGGACTTAACAGATAAATGCTGCCACTGAGCAGCTGTGTGGTCCAGCTCAATTGCAGCACTAAGCAGCCAGAGGTTGATTAAAAGGACAGTCCACCTGTCCTTTAACACATCCGATGAATTGACACCAGCATCTATGCTCTCACTGGTTATTAATGAGCAAAAGTGCTAAAAGAAATGCATAGTTGGATACTCCACATGACTCTGATGGCATTTTACAGTGATCAAAAACAGACATTGCTTGAGCAAGGAGCTCGGTTCCTGATAACTGATTTTCATGGAAACAGAGTAAAGGAGACCAAAATGGAAGGCCCTTGTGGCCATTGTTTACTCAGATGATCCATAACTTGTGGATTAAAGAGTGCACTTAGTGAGGTGTAAAACCTCTCCTGAATCCTGTGAAATTTCTCGTCACTCCCTACCCTCACAAATTAAGGCTACAAGATCCCTTGAGGGAGAAAAATACAAGGACATTCTAATATTTCAGAATTGCTAATGCCACAAGACAATCCCTGCTAAGTCACTGCCATATTCTGCATGTTTGCAAAAGATTTGTGGAAATTTAATCTGCTGAAAATTTCGGAATTGTCTTTAGATTCTCCATGTCATATAGGTATTGGATTTCATTTCTCCTTCCCTTTTTTTGGGTCAATTCTCCATTGGTTTCAGATGATTAAATGTTTGACTACTTTAACCAATTGTTACAATTTTTCCATCCCTTTTTTTTGTGTGTGTGTGTGTGTTTGGGGGGGGGGGGGAGAGCAACCACCTGTTATCTATATTATTAGTGACTTAGTGTAAGTTGTGTTAGAGCTTTGAATTTTGAATTATCCTAATTGATTACTCATCATTTGCTCAGGATAGAGTGAAAACTTCTGAACTAGTCAAAAGAGGCTGAAATACACTGGATGGAGTATGGTTGACAACGGATGGACTGGGCCATGCCTGGCATATTTAGGAATTGGACCCCCTTAGGGACACACAGTACTCACCACACACACACACACAGATAAATACACACCACAAGTCCCGTTCATAGGTCATTTTTGATCTTTTATAGAAGGATATCATGCAGGAGTTATTGTACAAATTATACCAGATTGCCGCTCATTTGAAATATTGCTCACTTTTGGAGGTTGCTGAAACAACATTTGCAAATATTTGTGTTTAGACTGCTGAACTTCTACTATTTTCCTTGGTCCAATGATTAACTGCTGGGGTTTCACCACTTGCCTTAGTTTGGAGTTTAAGTCTTCCATAAGATTCTAGACAATTAAACCAATATTTATACATCTACTTTTAATGTTCGGATTGTTTCTGCTTATATTAGTCTAGTCTACAGTTCAGTCCATGCCTACAAATCGAGTTACAGAAGCACTAAGTGCGCCCTACTTCCTAGCCTCTGAAATAAATTCTCATGACCTTCCGGCTTCCACAACAATAATGTACATATAATGCTGCCATGAGTCCAGTATCCTGATTATTGAATGAAAGCAGATAGAATGGCAAATGGAAGATCAAGATCCAGATCAAACTTGGACGGTTGCATTAATATTAACAACAAACGTTTATGAGTAAGAAAATGCATCTCATAGAAACTTTCTACGGAAAAGTATAGCAGTATCAAGTGCTCTGCCGAGAATTTTCTATGCGCAGACAACAACGTCACAAGGAAAATTAGGCACGGAAAAGTATAGCAGTATCAAGTGCTCTGCCGAGAATTTTCTATGCGCAGACAACAACGTCACAAGGAAAATTAGGCAAAGGTTGACAAGACTAACCGCCTTTGTAAACTCAATCCTAAGTGGATTGCCAGCAACAGCATAACCTTGGAGATGTCTTATAGCAGCAAAAGCCCCTTCCTCGTCTCTAAAATTAATGAAAGCATAGCTTCGACCTGGTTGAAATGCCACACTTTCCAGGTCTCCGAAACGTAAGAAATGATCGGCCAATGTACTTTCCGAAAGACTATGAGATAGATTTCCAACCCAAAGATGTCTGGAAGGGGGGTTTTCGCGACCATGATGACTCTTCTCTTCAGATCTTGGAGGATGATCCCTGCGATATCTATCTCTCCCTCCTCTGCCAGTCTGCAAAAGAACCATGTAAAATTTATAAGCTAGATTTCATGGAAAAGAAAAATTCTTTTATGACAGTGGTGTCTATGCAAGCTTGCGCACACCTCAGACTATTTCACCGGCTACCTGCTACATCCTACCAGCACATATAGCAGGTAACTATGCCAACCAGCAGATATGAAGAAATCACCTAGCAAATATTACCGTAATGAAAGGGCACAAATTGAACTGAATGGATACCGAAGATTCATGGAACCAACCCCAACTACCTTGGAGTCAGGGCTTACTTGTTTTATTAAATAGCATGTAACACATTCCCAGGCAGCCTGGTACAAAAAAGCATCCCCGAGTTCGGAAACACAAAAGAAATTGTACTAAAGTAATTCAACAAAACATACACAAGCCCTAATGAACTAATGACAATGCTCAAACTAACTTGTATGAGCAAATTCAGCAAGGAAACAAAAAATAATTCAACTCTATACACCAAAACAAGCAAAAGCACAAATAAACTAATGGCAATGCTCGAACAAAAACAAAGTACATAATAATATCAACTACG
Source organism: Nicotiana tabacum (assembly GCF_000715075.1). Classification (NCBI taxonomy): domain Eukaryota; kingdom Viridiplantae; phylum Streptophyta; class Magnoliopsida; order Solanales; family Solanaceae; genus Nicotiana; species Nicotiana tabacum. Next base: position 180,774,579 of record NC_134087.1, on the reverse strand, counting down.
TAGGGTAACTGAAATAGAAAAGTTTTCAGAGAAGAAATTTACCGACATATGTAGATTGGAACAAACTGAGGAATTGCAGTTTACGGCATCAACTCTTGTAAGAGAGAACACAAAGGGAGTGAGTGGATTAGGGTTTGAGATAAATCACCGGCGAATCGAGTCGGACCAAGAATGAAGTATCCGAAGATAGGTGGGTCGTGGTACGTGGCCCCCTTTTTGAGCAAATGTTATTCCATCCCTCAATGGCTCCATCACATTATTTAACATATAGTTAAATGATATTATTAAAGTTAAATATACTAACTAAAGGTTTTAATCAATTGCTGAATTAAAGTTTTTATAAAATAAATATAGTGTTATAAATCTATTATATTATGGATGTTCATTTAGTACTCCGTTGTAAATAATCTTCTTGAAGAAGCTTATCCATATGGGACTCCACCGTAAATATGTTTATCCATTTAGTACTCTATTGGAAATAAGCTTCCTGAAGAAAGCTTATCACTTCGGTACCCAGTTATGGATAAATATTACCCTAGGTAGAAGATTATCCATACCAGGTATAATAAGTTTATCCATTCAGTACTCCGTTATGGATAAACATTGCTCTCAGTAGAAGATTATCCATATCTGGTATACTAACAGCTTACACAGCAGCTTGCAGTAGCAGCTTACACAGCAACTTGCAGTAGCAGTTTGTAATAGCAGCTTACACAGCATCTTGTAGTAGCAACTTACACAGCAGCTTGCGTAGCAGCTTACACAACAGCTTCCTTTCTTCTATAAATAGAAGAGATTTCAGTTCATTATGTACATCAGTTTGAATTCAAATAATATATCAGTTTCTCTCTATACTTGTCTTTACTTTACAGTCTTTATTTTATAACACGTTATCAACACGAGACTCTGCCATCTCGAGCAAATACTTTGAAAGTATTAGAGGTAAGAACTTTCTTTTCCTAAATAATGTCAAATCTTTCTAAACTTGAATTTGTAGCCCTGGATATATCGGGCAAAAGCTACATGTTTTGGGTGCTTGATGCTGAAATTTACCTTGATGCGATGGGTCTGGCAGACACCATCAAAGACAAAAATCAGGCATCAAACCAAGACCGTGCCAAAACAATGATATTCCTACGCCATCACCTTGATGAGGGCCTGAAAATGGAATATCTCACTATTAAAGATCCAGTCATACTGTGGAATAATTTGAAAGATAGATATGACCACCTGAAGATGGTCGTTCTTCCACAGGCACATTATGATTGGACTCATCTAAGGCTACAAGATTTTAAATCTATCAGTGAGTATAATTCTGCTATGTTCAGAATTATTTCCCAATTGAAATTATGTGGTGATAATATTACTGATCATGATATGTTGGAGAAAACTTTCACCATTTTTCATGCCTCGAATATGCTCCTGCAGCAGCAATATCGAGAGATGGGATTTAAAAAGTATTCTGAACTTATCTCACATCTTCTTATAGCAGAGCAACATAATGTGCTATTAATGAAAAATCATGAAAGCCGACATATTGGTTCTTGTCCATTCCCTGAAGTGAATGAGACGAACTTCCACCAAGCTAAACGTGGAAGAGGTCGTGGCCCTAGTCGTGGTCATGGCCGTGGTCGGGGAAGAAACCCCAATCATGGTAATAATAATGCACCAAAGAAGCCTCCTCACCACCAGCAGTGGAAAAGGAAGGAACAAAAACATGAAGTGGTGCAAGCGCCAAATGCAGAAAATGCATGCTATAGATGTGGAGGAAAAGGGCACTGGTCATGTACCTGCCGTACGCCAAAGCACCTGGTTGAGCTTTATCAAGCCTCTCTAAAGAAGACAGAGAAAAATTCTGAAACAAATTTTATTTCTGAAGATAATTTAGACTTCATGCATTTGGATGTAACTGATTACCTTGCACTCCCAGAAGGAGAAACAAGTCATGTAATCGGTGGTGAATCTATAGAAATGTAAATATTTTAATTTTTGTTGTTTGTAATAGATAGTATGGTTATGTAATTGTTGTACATAAAGAATAAATTATGATTTGATAATGATGTTTACTATAATATATCTTATTTATGTCATTTTGAAGAATATGGATAATATTATTAGATCAACTTAAACTCTAGCAGAGTTTGCAAGAAATATACAACCACCAGAAGTAGTTATATTTCATATATCTCATTGTAATTAACCACCAGAAGTGGTATATGTCTATGACACCAGAAGTGATAATTTAGGCTTTTTATGGTTACAATTGAAGATAAACTACATAAATATTCTCTATATTAAATGCACGCCTCGATTTGCTCCTGAAGTAGTAAATATTTTAAAAGAGATTGTGGCATCACGATTTGATGTGATTAATGCGCATTCAGATAATTATGTTCGATTTCCTGAAGGATGAGAACTTTGGATAATATTAATCCATTCCCTGAAGTGAATGTGACAATATTAATAAATCGGGTAAATATGAACGCACTTTTGATGTGAATATATCACAGTTCACCTTCAGAAGAGGTAATATAATTGAGAGAATATATACTCAATATTTCGTATTTTAAATTTGCTCTTGAAGAAGTAACACAATTTAAATTGCCTCCTGAAGTAGGAAAATATTATGAAGAAGAGTTTTCTTGTGCTTAAACAATTGTTTTACATTATTTATTTGATTGTGATTTTCTCTCATGATACCAGAAGTGTATGAGAAATATTTGATAGTACAAAATGTATCAACAACTCCTGAAGAGCTAACTGTTTGCCTAAAGGATACATGACACCAGTAGTGCCCGATAAATATTAGATTGTGGATAATAAATGAAAGCTCTCGAAGAGCTTATATACAAATATGTCATTCATATTATATGATTATGGTCAAAACATATGTTGTAGTAAACCTGAAGTTTACTAATACAAATGGCTATCATATCAAGACTACAAATATTTGGAAGATTGATAATCTTCATGTTTCCACAATCATAGGGGGAAAAATAATATGTATGTGAGAAGTTACCTGTCTTATTCTTTAATTTGTACTATATCATGTATCACAGTAAACCAGAAGTTTACTAAAGCAAAAGTTTATGCCATAGTAAACCAGAAGTTTACTAAGAGATAGCACATGACATGACAAACTTGAAGTTTTCATTTGCCATTTTTAAATGAGCTATTTGAGAATTCAGATAAGCATATACTAAAGAACTAGAAGATTCTTCAGGAATTCTCATGTGTTGCTTGCTCTCATAATGAACTGATTATACCAGCTAAAGTTGGGACTAAGACCCCTGATTCTGAAATATATAAAAGGTGAATATGGGCCCGTTCACCTATCATGTGAACCACTTATAAGTGCATATATGAGATGGTTACATGTGTAAGTATTGTCAACCTGCAATTTGGCATTTGGAATTGCTTTTCTCGATTAAGAGCATAATTTTCAGATTATGAAATCAAGACAGTTCATCTTGATAATGCTGGTTTATATCCAAGTTGGTTTAGCATTGAATACCTCTTATTAATGGCTAAACCATTTCTTATGAGAACAAAGCTTTATGTATTGGTCTAAGATTTTCTAAATTGCATATAGCAACACTTGTATGTATCAGATCAATAATATATGATAAGTCCTCCCTTCACAATTGGTTTAGGATCGGAAACCAAATATTTTTACTATTTTTGTTGTGTGGTATATGATTAATTTCTCTACCATAATACACAAAGATATGTTTCCCAAAGATGATTGGGGATATATGTTAGTTTTTCTAACATTTCGGGGATGGAATAAACAGTTGAAAAATATGCTATATGAATCGAATTATCATTAATATGTTCCTCACTTAGAAGATAATTCAAGTCGAATGCCAAAAGCATTTGCTGATCCAAAATTAAATATCATATTTCAGCTACAAATGCTCCTATTAAAATTAAAGTCCCTGAAGGATAGAGTTTACTGTACGCATGAAGCGTGGTAGACCAATCGGTTCCAAAGGTAACAATCCTTGAAAAATAGTAGGAGCTAATGATCAAAATGATCATAATGAGGAGGAAGTAAGCTCTAGAAGAGCCCATGACATAACATTTCATGAAACTCCCGAAAAAGTTCAGGTACTTGAAAATAAAGAAAGTGATGAGATCTCCACAAGTTATGTCGCTTCGGAACTGAAACAAAATGATCGTCGACAATATATTTAATACAATATAGTGCACAATATTGTAAAAGATTGTGAGGATCGGACTAGCAGTCCAGACACTTGATGATGTCATACCATTTAGATACAAGTCTTAACCTATATGACTTATTTGGCTAAATCTATATGAAGATCCTTGAAGGATTGAAAATGCCCGAAGCATATAATTCAAAGTCTTGAGAAATGTACTCGATCAAATTATAAAGATCTTTGTACGGTTTAAAGCAATCTGTGCGCGTGTGGTATAATATCCTCGGTAAATATTTGCTGAAAGAAAGTTACATAAATTATGTTATTTGTCCATGAAAAAAGAAAATGTCATCAAAATTTGTTACACTTGCTGTTTATGTTGGTGACATAAATCTTATTGGAACTCCGGAAAAGCTCCAAGAGGATCTTAAAAATACTTTTACATGGACAAAGTGTACCCATTAAGTACACCAATGAATATTCAATCACTTGAAGTGAATAAGGATCCGTTCCAACCTCTAGAAGAGGATGAGGAGCTCCTTGGTCCTGAAATACTCTATCTCGGTGTAGATGGTGCACTTATTTATCTTGCTAATGCTAACAAAAGTGGTGCAGATCGTATTGGTAATGCAGATGCAGGTTATTTATCCGATACCCATAAAACTTGATTTCAAACCGGCAAGCAAGGAGTGCATATGATTGAGATCAGTGATTCATTCGAGAAACATGTGGGTTGGAATGTGATAAAAGACCCACAATATTATACGAAGATAATGTTTCATGCATAACACTATTAAAGGGAGGATTTATAAAAGGAGATAGAACGAAGAACATTTCACCAGAATTATTCTATATACATGATCTTCAGGAAAATTATGACATTGATGTGCATCAAATTAGTTCAAGTGACAATCCAGCAAATTGTCTTTACCAACATCAATTTTTGAGAATATGGTATACAAGATTGGAATGCGGAGACTCAAATATTTGAAATAAGGTTTTCTTCAGGGGGAGTAAAATGCGCACTGTACTTTTTTTTCCTTTACTAAGGTTTTTCCCACAGGGTTTTCCTTATAAGTTTTTAATGAGGCAGCCGTCAATGCGTATTACTAAATATGTGTACTCTTTTTCCTTCACTAGGATTTTTTCCCACGTGGTTTTTCCTAGTGAGGTTTTAATGAGACACATTATCTTTTAATGAACATCCAAGGGGGAGTGTTATAAATATATTATATTATGGATGTTCATTTAGTACTCCGTTGTAAATAATCTTCCTGAAGAAGCTTATCCATATGGGACTCCACCGTAAATATGTTTATCCATTTAGTACTCTATTGGAAATAAGCTTCCTGAAGAAGCTTATCACTTCGGTACCTAGTTATGGATAAACATTACATTAGGTAGAAGATTATCCATACCGGGTATAATAAGCTTATCCATTCAGTACTCCATTATGGATAAACATTGCTCTCAGTAGAAGATTATCCATATCTGGTATAGTAGCAGCTTACACAGCAGTTAGCGTAGCAACTTACACAGCAACTTGCAGTAGCAGCTTACACAGCAGCTTGTAATAGCAGCTTACATAGCAGCTTGTAGCAGCAACTTACACAGCAGCTTGCATAGCAGCTTACACAACAGCTTGCATAGCAACTTCCTTTCTTCTATAAATAGAAGAGATTTCAGTTCATTATGTACATCAGTTTGAATTCAAATAATATATCAGTTTCTCTCTATACTTGTATTTACTTTACAGTCTTTATTTTATAACCTATAGCAAGTATTATTGATTTGATGCTAATATTGATTGGAAGTACATTTTTTCCCTTTCTCGGGTTTAGTTTTTTTGGGTACAAATTGCAACATTTGTAGTTTGATGTAATTATAACTATATAGTTTGTAAAAACAAAAATTAATGTACATGTTTAAAATGCATTTAAGTATCATTAAGAAAAAATCTAACTAAAATATCTTTAAAAATGATTGCAAAAACGTAAAAATGATTGGGTAGGGAGGAATACTTAGACCGTGTTCTCCGGTAGATAAACAAGAATATTTTGTTCAATTCTATTCGGGGAAATGGAATAATTCCCAAAAGAATTATGCTACTATAGCTAAAGAAATCTTTGCTATAGTAAAATATGTTATGAAATTCCAGGCTGATTTATATAATCAAAAGTTTTTAATAAAAACTGATTGCCAAGCGACAAGATTCATCTTTAATAAAAATTTTAAGTATGATGTATCCAAACAAATGTTTGCAAGGTGGCAAACTTTATTAGCTCCATTTGATTTCGAGATAATATACAAAAAAGGGTCAGATAATACTGTCCCTGATTTTCTTACCAGAAAATACTTGAACTTATAGTTCTTTATTTGTCTCTTGCAGATTATGAGGCCAGCATACAGACCTCCTCGAGGTGGAGGAAAAGGAAGGACATCTCCCTATGGCAGAGGGAATAATATTCTCGCTCAAATTGGAAACCAATAATTAGTATCTGCCAATATTACAGGAAATTCAGGTGTTAATACAGTACACCCATTATACAAAGATTTCATGGATTTTAAAATCCAAAAAGGAAGAAAGTACATCAAATTCACCAACATATTCCTCAGTGATAACAGAGGACAACCATGAAAATTTGGAGGTTTATAACCGCAAAGAAAAGAAAGAATTAATAATTCTTTTAGAACAATCCGACCTTAAATAGAAGGATAATCCATGACAATTAATGAGTAGGTTTTTAGACACAGCGTCATATGCTACTCCTGTATATAAATATAGAATGCATTATGAGATAATACTCTCAGCAACAGCATCAGCTGAAATTCAGCATTTTTATCCGGCACATACCAAGAAAACTTATAGTTTTTCTAAAATTATTTTTAAAAGAATATTAGCCTCAGATGAATGGAGAATCAGTACCTTAAAGGACAGAGAATATACTCATCCTGAACAAAAAGTCGCAATTAAATTCAATTACTGGGGCTATGTGAAAAGTTTTAATAAAACTTTTCTCTATGAAAATCCTAATAGGAAGCACTCATGGTTTATTAAATTATGTTCTAATATGTTCAAACAACAAATTCCAAACTGGTTTTGCAAATGGTGGAAATTATATGGTCCATCATTAGAAATACTTCCTCCAGCTTTCAAGAGTTTATACACTAAGTGGGTTGATATATCACCTGAAATAATTTCTTTACAAAAAGATAATATCTTTTATGATGGCATTGGAGCCATGTACTTTTTTATAGAATTTTCTTTTCCGTGGATAATGAAATGGGATGTAGATATTGGGTATACAGAAGAAGGAATTCCTTGCTTACATAGAATTTATTATACTAAATTCTGGAGTAAATTACTCCAACCAAACCAACAGGGAAAGATGTATGGTGAAGATTTAATAAATGAAATTAAAGCCAAAATAGAGGCGTATGAAACTCAGGAAATGCAAGAAACTGAAGCGGTAGAATTAAGTCCATTTCAACAAGTCAGCAGAAAACTTCAAATGAAGAAAGGAGCCATCTCCAAAAAGGAAATCCTTGAATCATACTTTGAAGAAATAAAAAAGGACTTGGCAAGAAATTTTGGAGTCAGTGATAATATATCAATGACTTCCATTGATAATACTTTAGATGAAGAAACCTGTATAGCAGGGGAAGCTCAAGGAAGCCAAAATGCAAGTGTTAATCTTGAGGAGATTGAAGAGTTCTTGGCAAGATTGAAAGAAAATGCAGAAGAATCTTCTGCAAATAAAACGACAACAAAGGAAAAGATAAAGCTTGAATAACTGAAGGCCTAACCCCGCACATCAATTATTGGGGAATAAAGACAAAACTTTAATAAAGTCATGGACCCCTCAATTAGAGGGAATCTAATTTTATAAAAGTAGATTGTGCGATAATAATAATTTTATCTTCGTGTTGGCCATCTTGTAATTATTATGTCGGCCATAACATTATTTATGTTTTATTTGTTTTTGTTGTCGATCCATTATAAAAGGATCATTTTATTCATCAAAGAGGGGAGGCATTAGCCAACACTCTCCCTTCTCTCTAACTTCTCTCTACTCTTGTAAAGAACCTCTCTATAATCTTTTAAATTAAAAATAAAAATCAAAAAGGTCACTTGGTCGAAAATCCAGTGGTCTCAAGTATTGAATTTTGTTTTGTTTATTTATATACTTATTCTTAATAAGTCTTCTGATTTCAGACATAGTGTAAGGCCCTTCTTGAGATGGCATTTCTTCTACCTCTGTTCCTACTTCTAAATTTGTAGGAAATTTCTTAATGATTTGGGACCTTAATTCAAGGTTTAACAACCCTTAATAGTTCTAAAATACTATCATTGGTTAAGACATTAATATTCAAGTCTTTGAACTGAGAACAAATATTATATAGATCATCATTTGTGTTACAACACTATTTTGGCATTGTCCCTTATTACAGGATTCTTGCTCATCTTCAGAAGATGAAATACAATCTTCTTCTTGAAGGACTCGTAAGTCTTCACTGGTCGATGAATTATCACTATCAAATATTTCTGGTGAGGAATTTAAAAGAATCTTATATAAAGAATCTTTGATATTGTCATCTAAATCAAGTTCTTTAATCTTATCCTTAATTTTACAATTTTTAGCAAAATGACCTACTCTTCCATATTTGTAACAGGCCTGAGGTTTTTTGATTTTATGAACACTTTTCTAGCCCTATGAAAAGCTTTTTTCCTTTGAGATTTTGCATACTGTTTTTCAGGAGAACCCTTTTTCTTATGTAATTTTTTCCTACTAGTAGGAATATCAATAGCAAATTGTTTGCAAAATTTCCCTAATTGTTGTCTCTCAGTGAGACGATGCTTCTTTATATGTTGATTTAGCTTAATCTCATTGCATAAAGCTAAACCTTCTTGAGTGCATACACTAAATAATTTTCCATATGAGTAATTATTATAATCAATACTCATTGTTGTGCCTCTAAGGGTTTTTCTGACTCTTTCAGCAAATAAAGGAGGGAGTCCATCTATAAATTTAGACTTCCAATGAGTATTATTACTCTCCCGTAATTCCATTACTTTGGATAGGAAAATATCTTTATACCATCTAAAAGATGTTAAGGTTTTACACCATAGATTTTGGAGCATAGTCCTAATAGTCTCACTATTATCAGACCATCTTCCAGAAAAATGTTCTATAATATTCATAACTAAAGAATAGACAGAATTTTGAACAACCTTATCATCTTCTATCTTTGTCGCGTTCATAATCTGAAAACGCTGGTCGTGGGTGAGCTAATTATCCCACCAGCCCTTTAATTGACCAGTAAATCTGGCTATGATCATTTCAGTAATAGCCATATCCGTATTTTTATTAACTTTACAGATAGTACTGTACATAAGCATTCTATGTACTATCGTATAAATTTGCCTATCAACAAGGCCATCTATGTTCTATTCATAGATGTCTGATCCACTATAACCTTAGTGATAGTGGTCATTGTCTTATTCTTCTATTAGAACATATTGTGGGGTTGGTCTTGGATTGTAGAACATCCTTTGGTATGTTTTGCGAGCATATTTCTCAGAGATTTTATTAATCTCGTCATCCACTTTTAGATTTTTATCAAACATATGCTCTAAACTTAAATGATTAACTTTAAATTCACCAAACTTCTTATTGAGAAGTTCTTCAATGTCATCAAGACTTTTTAATCTAAAGTATTTTACCTCAGGAGGAGGTTGGATACTTGTAGTAGTAATCTGCTCTTTACCTTTAGTATACTTTTGTTGGATTTTTTGGACTTCAGCTATATTCTTGTCCAATTTTTCCTGTATTGTAATAATTTGCTCACCCAGAATACTAACATACATATTAGTATAATTATTTTGTCTGAGAATAGTATTCAAATTCTTAGATGTAATAGTAGCTACATCATTTTCAAATAATTTTGAAAAACCAGTAAAATATACTATTTTATTCTTTTCCCCTATTTGAAAAGATTGTTGTGGTGGAAAAACTGATTTGGTTATTTTTTCACTAGTGTTGGCCCAAGTTCAGATGAAGTTTTGAAGAATGACAAACGAACTCAGTCATGGACCAGGTTCATCATGTGAGGCACAATATTTATCAACCTAGACATGTGAGATACCCGTGAAGGAGATAAGTCTCAGTAATCAAGCAGCAATGTCTCCTGAACTGATAGAAAAGGTTGTATATTGGATGAGGAGAGAAAGTCTCCTTATGGGAAGAGGACACAATCACACAATCTGGATAAATGATAGGGTTGGAGTTTGTATTGAACAAGGACTCAACTTCGATGGAAGATCAACAAATGAGTCTCAATCAAACTCTGATTACTAACTCATTAAATAACAGTGATTGTTCTCTTTTACAGGTGTTGCACATACGCAGAAGTTAGACGTGAATAGGGAGCAAAATAGCAACGCTTTTTGCAAGCAGTTCGTGTGTGATTCAAGTGTGCAAACCTGAAGCTACTTGAACGAGATAGAAGAACCAGTTCCATTATGTTTATTCTTATTCTAGTTCAATTGTAGTAGGTGGTTTAAAGTTGTACCTTTTCAGCTTTCATAGAAGCATTTGTAATAGGTAATTTGAGTGTTCAAGTTATAGGCTAACTTGAAGGTGTCGCAACAGTTGAGGCTGTGTGCTACACAGGGATTAGAGTTAATCCTTAGGTTTACAAAGAGTTTTGTAAATGATGTTTTGGCTCAGTGATTTTAGTGGATGTTTGGGAAAATCCTACTGAGTAGTAGGTCGTGATTTTTTGACCTTTTGAGCCAGGTGTTTTTCACGTAAAAATCTCTGTGTTCTTTATTTTCTGCACTTTTAATTCCGCAACAGTAGCGGGTAGAACACCTAGAACAACCAGATTCTTCTAGATCGAAAAATTGGGTACCACACAAATCATTTCCCCTCTTGTGTGGTATTGACGTTTAGAACATCAATTGGTATCAGAGTAGGTTATCCTTGAAGAGGCTAACACCTTAGGAAAAGATTAACATGAGTGCACCACCTGGGAACTGGAAAGGGCAATCCACTGCCAGGCCTCCACTGTACAATGGACAATACTACTCTTGGTGGAAGAACAGGATTAAGGATCACATCATAGGAGAAGACTATGAACTTTGGGACATAGTCACTGATGGTCCTTTGGCAACCACAATGAAAAATGAGGAAGGAGTGGTTGTGCCAAAGACAAGGGCTGACTACACTGTTGAAGACCTAAAAAAGTGGGAGAAAAATGCTAAGGCCAAGAAATGGATTGTGTGTGGACTAGGTCCAGATGAGTACAGTAGGATCCAAAGCTGTACTAATGCCAAGGAGATATGGGACACTTTGCAAGTGGCTCATGAAGGAACACCTCAAGTGAAAAGATCCAGAGGAACACTACTGTATTCTCAATATGAGAACTTTACTATGAAGGAAGGATAAACTATCCAAGAGATTTATACTAGGTTCACTACACTGACAAATGAACTTAAATCCCTTGGAAGGATTATTCTTGAAGAAGACAAAGTTGAGAAAATCCTGACAAGGGTTCTGCCAGTCTTATGGGAAAGCAAAATCACGGCCATTCAGGAATCCAAGAATATTGCTACTCTCAGACTGTATGAACTGATTAGAAATCTTACTGCTTATGAACTGAGAAGGCAAACCATGAAGATGGATACACCCAAGAAGGAGAGAAGCCTAGCTCTCAGAATTGCTGAAGGTTCAGATCTAGAAGATGATGAGATGGCTATGATCACTAGAGAATTCAAAAAGTACCTAATTAGAGGAAAGAGTTCTTCAAGAGGTACAACCTTCAACAAGTCAAGAGCTCTTGAGAAACAGACCAATGATAGTTGCTACAAGTGTGGTAAGACTGATCACATGATCAAGAACTGCCCTCAATGGGAAATTGAGTGGAAGAAAGAAAGGGCTGAACGAAGGAACAAGAAGAAGGAACAGGTTCAACAAAAAAAGGAACAAAGGTTCAACCAAGGCTATGGTTGCTGCTTGGGGAGAAACTTCAGATGAAGATTCGGAAGATGAAGCTGAAGAAGAGCAAGCACTGATGGCCATCGGAATCAGATGATGAACAAGAGGTAAGTATCCTTCATCTCAAAAATAAGATTAAATTTTTGTATAAAAAAGTTGGCTGAGCTACTACTAGACTTCATTGATAAGTCTGAGATAATTAACAATGAGAAAGAAGTTCTGTCTAGGGAATGTGTGATCCTAAAAGCAAAATGCAAAAGTCTAGAGTCTAGGGCTAATGAGAGTGATAACACAAATGCTGAGTTAAAGAACCAGGTTCTTGAACTTGATAATAGTGTCCTAGAACTTGGGTCTGAAAACTTAAAACTGATTAGGAACAAGAAAGAAGAAAGTTGATCACACATATCTCACTCTAGAAGAAAACTTGGGAAAAATGAAAGATGAATTGTATAAGAAAGATGAACTCATGAAAGTCTTGAAGGAAGATCTATGAAAGGTGAAACATGAACTAGACAGAACTTGCAAGTGAAACAAGGCTTCTGATGCACTCTCTTGGCTGCAAGAGCATCACAATAGCAACAAAAGAGGACTTGGCTATGGGGTTCAAGCTCCAAAATGGGACTCTAGAAGCAAGTACCTCACTTTTCCTGAAAATAAAATCTGCACACACTGTGACAATGCTGGCCATTACAAAAATGAATGTAATGCAAAAGAAAAGGCCAGTCAAAAGAATAAAATCTTTGTTCAAGAGAAAAACAGGCTGTCTGGGTGGGCAAGAAGGAATCTGATTCATCCTTTTGCCTATAGAAAGGGACCCAAACTAGTTTAGGGTTCCTAAGACTAACCCCTGATTTCTTTTTGCAGGTCTAAGTGAAAGGGAGGAGGCAAATATGGTATATGGATAGTGGCTGCTCCAAACATATGACTGGGAACAAGGACCAGTTCCTTTCACTTGAGGACTTAAAAGGAGGTAATGTCTTCTTTTGGAAATGGAAAGAAAGGTGAGATCATTGGGGTTGGAAAGGTAGGTAAAATAGATTCTCATTCCATAGAGAATGTCTACCTGATAGATGGCTTGAAATATAGCCTAATAAGTGTGTCACAATTGTGTAATAGAGGTAATCTTGTAGCTTTTACCTCTACCAAATGCTTTGTGATTAACCTTACCACTGACAAGATTGTTTTGCAGGGAAAAAGAGTTAACAATATTTACATTGTAGATTTGTCTACTCTCTCAGAAAATGAACTCACTTGCTTAAGTGTGTTGGTTAATGATCCCCTCCTGTGGCACAAAAGACTTGGTCATGCAAGTCTAAATCAGCTAAACAAATTAGTCTCTAAAGACTTGGTGATAGGGTTACCTAATATCAAGTTCAAGGAAGACAAAGTTTGTGAGGCATGTGCAAGGGGGAAACATGTAAGATCATCCTTCAAAAGCAAGAAAATGGTAAGTACAACCAAGTCGTTGGAACTGGTCCATATAGATCTATGTGGTCCAATGAGAACCATGAGCAGAGGTGGAAAGAAATATGTAATGGTGCTTGTCGATGATTATTCTAGATTTACCTGGGTTCTATTTCTAACTTCCAAAGATGAAGCATTCGACATGTTTATTGCATTTGTTGGAAAAACTCAGAAACAATTAGGAAATCAACTTGCATCCATTAGGTCTGATCATGGAACTGAATTTGAAAATTCCAAGTTTGCTGAATTCTGTGATGAAAATGATATAGATCATAATTTCTCTGCCCCCCTAGGACCCCTCAACAAAATGGAGTAGTTGAAAGGAAGAATAGAACTCTGGAGGACATGGCTAGAACCATGCTGCTTTCTAGTAAATTGCCCCACAGCTTCTGGGCAGAGGCCGTAAACACTGCATGTTACATAATCAATAGATGTATGACCAGACCTCTGGTAGAGAAGACTCCCTATGAGTTACTTAAAGGGAGAAAACCAAACATATCCCATCTTAGGGCATTTGGTTGCAAGTGCTATGTGCACAAGAAAACCAAACATATCCCCTCTTAGGGCATTTGGTTGCAAGTGCTATGTGCACAATAATGGAAAAGACTCCCTAGGTAAGTTTGATCCTAGAAGTGATGAGGGAGTATTCTTGGGATATTCTTCATATAGCAAAGCATATAAAGTGTTTAATAAAAGAACTCTGTGTGTGGAAGAAAGTGTACATGTAGTATTTGATGAAACTAACATTCTTTCTAAGAGACAGGAACGTGAAGATGAAGCCATTGGATTGGTAAAGGAATTGACTGAATCCCTAGCACAAGTCAAAGTGGCATCAAAAGAAGGAACATGTGATGGAACAGGTCCTTCAAATTAGGGCAACCTGACAGGGGGGACTAATCAAGGAGAAATTGAATCAAACCCCCTAGAGGAACTTGTTCATGAACCTGTTCCTCAGCAACAGAACATGGGAGAGACATCTAGCAGAAACCAGTTTGTTGTGAAACCTCACAAGTATCAAAGTTCTCATCCCATTGAGAACATTATTACTGATCCAACATCTGGAGTCAAAACTAGATCACAACTAAAGAATTTGTGTGCTTTTGATGCTTTCCTATCTCTTGTTGAACCTAAAAATGTTGTTGAGGCTTTACAGGATGCAAATTGGGTAAATGCAATGCAAGATGAACTCAACCAATTTGAAAGAAGTCAAGTTTGGCATCTAGTTCCGAGACCCAAGGACAAATCAGTCATTGGTACAAAATGGGTCTTCAGAAACAAACTTGATGAAGATGGAACAGTTACAAGAAACAAAGCAAGACTGGTGGTACAAGGATACAGTCAAGAGGAGGGCATAGACTATGATGAGACATTTGCTCCAGTTTCAAGACTAGAGGCAATCAGACTCCTCATAGCCTTTGCAACACACATGGAATTCACTCTTCATCAGATGGATATCAAAAGTGCCTTCCTGATTGGCTACCTAAAGGAAGAAGTGTTTGTGAAACAACCTCCAGGGTTTGAGAGCAAGGAATGTCCTGAGCATGTGTACAAGTTAGACAAGACTCTCTATGGGCTCAAGCAGGCCCCAAGAGCTTGGTATGAACGACTATCCAAATTCCTACTGGAGCATGGTTACAAAAGAGGTAAAATTGACAGTACCTTATTTTTAAGGGAAAAAGGTAAACATCTCCTTGTTGTGCAAATATATGTGGATGCCATCATATTTGGGGCTACCACTGATAGGCTGAGTAAGGACTTTGCAAAACTAATGGGCAGTGAGTTTGAAATGAGCATGATGGGCGAGCTTAACTTCTTTTTAGTCTTACAGATCAAACAAAGTCCAAATGGAACCATGATCCATCAGCAGAAGTATACAAAAGAGCTAATTACAAAGTTTAAAATGGAGGAATCTAAATAAATAGACACACCCATTGCAACTGCCACCAAATTAGATATTGATGAACCTGGTTCATCAGTCGATCAAAAGTTGTATAGGGGTATGATTGGTTCACTCTTGTATCTTACTACAAGCAGACCTGACATCGTTTTCAGTGTAGGGATTTATGCTCGTTTTCAAGAAAATCCAAAAGAGTCTCACTTGACTGCGGTAAATAGGATACTGAGATATCTGAAAGGCACCACTGATCTGTGTCTCTAGTATCCTAAAGGTAGTAATTTTGATCTAGTTGGATATGCTGATGCTGATTATGTAGGTTTCTTAGTGGACAGGAAAAGCACCTCAGGTATGACACACTTCTTTGGTTCATGTCTTGTGTCATGGGCTACCAAAACGCAAAATTCTATGGCCCTATATACTGCTGAAGTTGAGTTTGTTGTTGTTGCTTCCTATTGTACTCAATTGCTATAGATCAAACAACAATTGGTAGATTTTGGAATTGAAGTGGGATGTATTCCAATATTCTGTGATAACACTAGTGCTATGAGTATGACAAAGAACCTTGTTCATCATAAGAGGACTAAGCACATAGATGTTAGACACCACTTCTTAAGAGATAACTATGAGAAAGGATTGATTTCAATATAATTCTGTGCTACTGATAAACAAATAACTGACATCTTCACTAAAGCACTGAGTAGAGAAAACTTTGAGAGGAACATGTTGGAGTTAGGGATGATTAAGATAACGTAATAGGTCCAGTTCAGAATGCACAATGAAAAAAATATATTTTTTGGTTAGGAGTTCTAACTTTGTGTAAATATCTAGATCAATTCTTACTCAGTTTCATACTTTAGTTAGTATACTCCTGTGACATGTGTATGATTCACTGATCTCTTACAAAGTTTCTTCTATTTTGGCATTTGAGACATGTTCAAGAGAGTTCTATATAAATAACCTGGTTCATCAGTATGTGTTCATGTGAAAAGCTCAGGTATGTTTTCTATACTCTGCACAATTAGAAAGATCATTTTTCCAATCATGAGCAGAAGTCCTACATTCATCAAATTCCCATAAATTCTATCCGTTGAGCATTGAACCCGTTTCGTTCCCCTAGAACTCTAAAAACTAGGATTTTTGCCTAAAATCTAGCGATGCCTAATAATCACTAAGAGACCGGAATTACATCTTTATTAGACTTCTAATTGACCTCTGAAAAAGCTGCAGTTATTGCATTTAAATCTAATCATCTTTAAATACACGCCACACCTCTTCTTCATTATTCTATAACCGTCAAAACTCTTCTCAAGTTCTGATTGCCCTTCTTCTCTCCAAAATTCCCAAATTTTTCTCAAGAAACAATCCTCCATGACTAACCCCCAAGATAATCCTGACACTCCCCCACCAGTATCCCCTTCGAATACATCCTCATCTATACCCCCTAGTGAAACCCCAAAATCTAGGTTTCGTAGGCAGAAAATGTGGGCCAGAAAAACTGTAGCTTCTGGAGCTCTAAGAAAAGTTCTAAATGAGAAATTGAAGGCTAGCCAGAGGAAGGAAAGTCCTACTCAAGAATCTGACTCAAGCTCTAAATCTGAAGCTTTTATTTCTGCCAGCGAAGGAGAAGAACATGGGTCTTCTGACACTGCCAAAATTCAAGAAACCCCTGGTGAGGTAAGTTTTTATGTGGTACTCTCTATTGTGGTTGAAAATGTAGAAAATAGGTTTGTCTTGGTTGGTCCTGTCAAAGATGTAAAGGGGGCTGAATCTAGTAGAAGTGGAGGTAAAAAGAAAGAAAAAGAGAGAGAGGAAGCAAGTGGTTATGAGAGGGGAAATGGGAAAGAAAAAGTTCTGGCTATTTGTGGAGGTGTTGAAGAAGGTGGCAACAAGTCAGGGGGAAGTGGTTCTGGAGAGGCGACTAAAGGGCTTGTGCATCTAAGCAAACAACAAGATGAACCTGGTTCATCTGTTAAGGAAACACTGGCTGATCTTCTGAAGAGGGTTGGGGCCAGTTATGATCCAAAGAAGCGTAAAGCTTCCACACAAAAGGCTCCAACTACTTCCAAGCCAACAAAAAAGCAAAATGTCATCCACAAAACCTACTGTACCTTTAGTACCTAAGGGAAGAGCCATTAAAAACAAGGTCAGAGAAAGTGAAGCTGAGCAGAAAGCTCTAGAAGAAAGCAAGAAGAAAAAGAAGGAGAAGGGAAAAACAAAGGTTGTGGAGAGTTCTGAGGTTGCAGAAGAAGAAGAAGAGGATATGGAACTGGTCTATCAAGAAAGGGGAACAACTGTGGAGGTTCCTACACCCAAACCAAAAAGGGCCAAGGCTTCTTCCAGAAAGTCTTCCTCTGAACCTGTATCTGCTGAACCCTCTTTAGCCAAAAGAACCAGATCTACGGTGAAAGGTAAGCAAGTAAAAATTACTGAGGAAGAAAAAAAATGAAGTGGAGAAGAAGAAGAAGAGGAATCTGAAAAGGAACAAGATAGGTTTGCCATCTTTGGCAGAAGAATTTTTTTGAAAGGAAGACTGTTGATAGACCTGGATGAGCCAGGAATGAGAAGACTGGTGGATGCCCTAGCTGCACAAGGTTGGAAGGAAATAGTCCTTGAAATGGATGGGAGGCTGGCTAGGAAAGAATTGATTGAGTTTATGGCCAATGCCACAGTGAAGAATAGGGTAGTCACCAGTATAGTGAAAGGAGTAAGGGTGCAGTTTGATGCACTCAAATTGGGTAAGATTCTAGACATACCTAGTGAGGGGTATGATGATTATACAAGGCAAAGGTGGTCATGTCTAGATTCTCTCCCTACTACTCTTCAAATCACTAGTAATTTTTGTGATGCCGCAACTGCTGAAGATGTGCCTGAAGCTAGGTTTGTGCAGAAAAATGAGATGAGGCCTGAGCACAAGGTCTTGTTTGAATTTGTTAACAAGTGCCTGCTACCCAGATAGGAGAGGAGACACACTGCCAACTACATGGACCTGGTTCTTATGGAGTGCCTTGTGAGAGGAATGCAGATCAATTGGCCTGCCTTTATTGTCAAATTACTGGACAGGGTCATAAATGGCTCCAAGGCTCATGCCACCCCATATGGGTTCATATTGACTACTGTTCTGGATAGGCTGAATGTGCCTTTGAAGAAATGGGAGATGGCATCAAACAAGGAACACTTTAGCGTCAAGACTCTTCTGGCTTGTGACTATCCAGTCAATGCCACTCCAGTTGAACCTGGTTCATCTCTGAAGACACCTGTGAACAACAAGGTTAGGGCTTTGGTTCAAGAGTGTGGATCTAAGGATGCTGAAATTGCTCGGCTCCAGGCTCGTGTAGCTGAACTGGAAACTGAAAGATATGGCCTTAGAACTGAGCTAGCAAAAGAAAAGGAGAAGAGTGATGGGATGCTTCAGAATATGCTCAACCTTCTCCAAACCCAGCCCTCTAGTTCCTCCAAGCCTTAAGATGTCCAGTTGTTGTCTTCTGAACCAATCTAGTACCCCCAATGACCCAGATTAGGGACTTTTTCGTTTTTTTGCTCATGCTTTGGAAGTTTTTCTTTCTTTTTGTGGTTTGTTGGTGGAAACATATCTTATCAATGACAGCTACTGTTTCTCTTGTTCTATGAAGATTTTGCTCTTAATAGTTTGAATATGTTTTTTGATTATTGATGATTTCATCCATGTTTTCACTTGTAGTTGCCCAAGTGGCCATGAGTAATTACTAAAATCTGGGATTCACAATGCATGCAACTTTTTAATAATGCCAAAAGGGGGAAGAGGTATTGTGCTTTACTCTTTATTCTGAATAATGTGATATTTATAACCTAACTAAATCTGGTCCTTGATGATAAGTTAAAATTCTAAGTTAATGTGTTGATGGTCAAGCTGAGTTCCTACAGGTTCTTTGATTAGTAAAAGCACAGAGTTTGTCATCATCAAAAAGGGAGAATTTGTTGGCCCAAGTTTAGGTGAAGTTTTGAAGAATGACAAATGAACTCAGTCATGAACCAGGTTCATCATGTAAGGCACAGTATTTATCAACCTAGACATGTGAGATACACGTGAAAGAGATAAGTCTCAGTAATCAAGCAGTAATATCTCCTGAACTGATCGAAAATGTTGCACATTGGATGAGGAGAGAAAGTCTCCTTATGGGAAGAGGACACAATCACACAATCCGGATAAATGATAGGGTTGGAGTTTGTATTGAACAAGGACTCAACTTCAATGGAAGATCAGTAATTGAGTCTCAATCAAACTCTGATTACTAACTCATTAAATAATAGTGATTGTTCTCTTTTACAGGTGTTGTACATATGTAGAAGTTAAACGTGAATAAGGAGCAAAATAGCAACGCTTTTTGCAAGCAGTTCGTGTGTGATTCAAGTATGCAAACCTGAAGCTACTTGAACGAGATAGAAGAACCAGTTCCGTTGTGTTTATTCTTATTCTAGTTGAATTATAGTAGGTGGTTTAAAGTTGTACCTTTTCAGCTTTCATAGAAGCATTTGTAATAGGTACTTTGAGTGTTCAAGTTATAGGCTAACTTGAAGGTGTCGCAATAGTTGAGGCTGTGTGCTACACAAAAATTAGAGTTAATCCTTAAGTTTACAAAGAGTTTTGTAAATGCTGTTTTGGCTCAGTGATTTTAGTGGATGTTTGGGAAAATCCTACTGAGTAGTAGGTCGTGGTTTTTTCACCTTTTGAGCCAGGTGTTTTACACGTAAAAATCTTTGTATTCTTTATTTTCTGCACTTTTAATTCTGCAATAGTAGCAGTTAGAACACCTAGAAGAACCAGGTTCTTCTAGATCAAAAAATTGGGTACCACACAAATCACCCCCCTCTTGTATGGTATTAACGTTTAGAACATCAACTAGTGAGCGTATAATCTCTTTCTAATACAGAAATATAATTATAGATATATTTAGACATAAACCAAGGAACAAAAGCAATAATCTTATTTTTCTTGCGTGTGTCATTATAAAACTCTTGTCTAAAGAATTGTATTAATTCTTCATTAAAATTTTCAAAAAACCATTTTCTGAAAATATCCCATATGGGTTTTAAAAATTCTTCAAGAATCATTTTTCTTGCCGGTGAACCCGGACTAAAATCTATTTGGTTTTCAACCACCATCTGCAACGTTTGAAAAATCCATTTCGGATGTAGTTGGGTCAGGGGTCTGAATTAACCTTGACTATATTATCTTAACTAATTCTTATATTATCAATTCTATTATTTTCTCTAATTTGTGATATAGATGCCCTAGATGGAAAATCTACCACATAATCAATTGGAGAAATATAAGAAGAGTTTGATCTAATTAATCTAGATGATAAACTGATATTATCAGTTTGAACGGGTTCATTGAACCTGATCTTAACAGTCCCATCCGAGGTTTGTTCTATTTTTGTTACCTCAGTATTACCAGTGTTTTGAGGAGCCACTGCTTCATCTATGACCCATTCCTTGGGAAAATCAATTTCATCCCATTTTATAGGTCTTCCAGTAGTAACTTTGGATCTACCAAAATTAGTTTCTATAAGAATAGTCTCATTTTTGAAATCCATAATTTTGCACATATGATTCAAAGTATACAGAGGCTTATAATAAATCCTATAACAAATGCATATTACTTCTCTGTACCAGGTAAATGAGACGATCCGTCCCGTCATCTCATGAGTTACCACTCTATTTTCCCTATTCCTACTTCGTTATGCCTTGTTTATCCGTGTTATGTGGTATCAGGTTGGTCGGATTGAGTTCGAAAAAAGGATTTGTTAAGGTTTGAGACACTTAGTCTCTTTAGAGTGAGTTTAAGTTGGAAAAGTCAACCGGATGTTGACTTATGTGTTAGAGGGCTCGGATGTGAGTTCCGATGGTTCGGTTAGCTTCGAGAGGTGATTTGTGACTTAGGAGCGTCATCCAAATGAATTTTAGAGGTTCGTAGTAGATTTAGGCTTGAATTGGCGAAGTTGATATTTTGGCGATTTCCAGTTGGTAGGCGAGATTTTGATATAGGGGTTGTAATGGAATTCCGAGAGTTGCAGTAGTTCCGTTGTGTCATTTGGGATGTGCGTGCAAAATTTCAGGTCATTCGAATGTGGTTTGGTTGGGTTTTTGATCAAAAGCAGAATTTGAAAGATTTTAGAAAGTTAGGCTTGAATCCAATGTGTTTTGGTTGATTTGATGTTGTTTGAGGCATTTTGAAGATTGGTACAAATTTGGATATGTTTGTACTTTTGGTTGAGGTCCCGGGGGGCCTTGGGGTGATTTCAGATGGTTAATAGAGAAGTTGGAATTTTGTTGCAGCTGCTGAATTTGCTACTTCTAGTATTTCGGCACCTGCGGATTGGGGACCGTAGGTGCGATACTGCAGGTGAGATAGGGAAGTTCGCAGAAGCAAAAAATGCTAAGGGAGTCAGGAACCATAGAAGTGGTGAGATGGACCGCATCTGCGATGTCGCAGTTGCGGATGAGGGATCGCAGATGCGGAAAATCGTAAGTTAAGTGATTTCCGCATAAGTAGAGAAATAACCGCAAATACGGTACTATAGAAGCGGGTTTTGGGCCGCAGATTTAGAAATGACCGGGAAGAAATTATAAATTGTGGCCTTCGCGAATTTTAGCTAATTTCATCATTTCTATCTCGACTTGGGAGCTTTTTGGACGATTTGAAAGAGGGATTTCAACGGAACTTCATTGAGGTCAGGAATTTGGACTTAAAACTCGTTCCTATGCTATTATTACACGGATTAGAGCTAGAAATCATGGAAATTAAGGGTGAAAATTGGGGAAACTAGGGCTTGGAAACTTAGACCTTTAATTGGGGATTTGAAGGACCATTTGGGGTCGGATTTGAGAACTTTTGATATGTATGAACTTGTGGGGAGATAAGGAATTTATTGATATAAAAATTATTGAATTCCGAGACGTGGGCCTGGGGGTCGGGTTTTGGTAATTTTGGGATTTGTGTCGTATTTTGATTATTTTTACTTGGGCTTCGTTCCCTTAGCATATTTTGACGTCCTCGTTCTAATTTTGGATAGATTCGACGTGAGTGGAGGCCGATTCGAGGGGCAAAGGCATCGCGATCTAGAGATTTAACAAGTTTGAGGTGAGTAATGATTGTAAATGATGTTCTAAGGGTATGAAACCCTGTACTTGCACATCGTTGCGCTATATTGAAGTGACGCACATGCTTGATGACGAGCGTGGAGTCGTGTACTCTTGGGGATTGTAACTTAGTCTATCCTAAATGACTATTTTACCACGTATTTGACTGAAATTTATTTGCTATCATCATGATTTTGGTCTGAATGCCATATTTGGGCTTTGTGCCAACTATTTAAACCCCTTCGGGGATTTTTACTAGTATTTCCTCACCGTTTTTGACTATATACTTGAACTCAGTCATGTTATATTTCACTGTTTTTCATACTCAGCCATGTTTACTCTGTTTTAATACTTACATGATCTTTTAAATGATATTTTGGGCTGAGAAACATGTTTTACTACTGCCCGAGTGGCTTGTGAGGATTTTTGACTGAGTAATGTCGAGGGCCTATGTTGTAAGGAAACATTTGATACTGATTATGAGGCCGAGGGCCGGGGATATGTATGCCACGAGGTGGCTTGATTAATATGAGGCCAAGGGCCTAGTGATGATGCCATGAGGTGTCTTGATATTGCGCTTGGGCCGTAAGGAGGCCCTTCAGGAGTCTGTACACCTCCAATGAGCGCGGGTACCCATTATGATGTGAGATTGAGCCCGAGTGGCTGGTATTGTTCTAAGATATTGCCCGAGGGGCTAGTACTGTTCTGAGATATTGCTCGAGGGGCGGATTTATTTATACTGTGCCCGAGGGGCCAAACTTTATGTGTTTATCTTTTCATAATTGACTGTCAATTACCTACTTAATTATTGAAAAGGCTTTTCATGAAACTACGTTTGAGTTAAAGGATTTTACCTATCTTTCACTAGATTACTATTTTAATGGTTTTACTGCTTCATTATAGCCTGCTTTTGTGCCTTACGTGATTTCCTACTTTCTGTCTTTATTTACATTTGTTACTCACTGAGTTGGAGTACTCACTTTACTCCCTACACCCCGTGTGTAGATTCAAGCATTGCTGATCCTGCCAGTGCGAGTTGAGAGCTCCCGACGGACATTTGGAGTTCACGAGGTAGCTGTTTGACGTCCGTAGTCCCGTGTTTCTCCCTCTTTATCATTTCTATCTCTCATCGTACATTTGTAATAGTTTGTAGACTTTCTAGACTTGTATTAGGTTCTATAGATGTTCATGACTAGTGACACCGACACCCCGGTATCGGGATGTGGTTGAGCTGTATTCCGCATATTATACTATTATTTGCTTAACTTTTGGTTTATTTATCCATGTTTAGACGGCTTCTAAATGCTTAACTGTTGATAATTGGAAATGGGAAGTGACGGCTGGCCTTGTCTTCACGAGAGGCGCCATCACGACCGGGTTTAGAGTTTAGGGTCGTGATAGTAAATAATCATAACCATGTTATTTGGTGCTAAGTATTAAAGCATTTAAAGAGTTTTCATCATTGAGAGAAATCTGCAAATTTGGATAGGCATTAAAATAAACTGGGCCATAAGCCAAACTAGTTTGAACAATCCCTATAAGAGACTTTTTCCAATTCTGGTTTCTGCCATTTGTGAGAGCTGCTATGAAGCTTTCAGGTAAGCCTCTTAGAGTAAGTGGCTTAAAAGTAACTTGTATTAAACCTATATGTATGAATCTATGTGATTCCCTATAAGAGGCTAAATTACTTTCTGATAATAATCTGAAAGTGGCATGGTCACTATCTACAGTGATAGTTTCTTTAGTAGTTTTAACTACTTGTTTAAATCCTATCTTTTCGAAGGTTCCTAACTGGTATATTACCTTAGGCTTGACTAATGGTATAGTCCATTTATTTAGAGGATCTAATTATTGGGGAAATTCATATTTTTCCTTCCTACTATTTTTAACAGTAGTTTTCTTCCTAATAATATTCATTAAGAATTTAAGTGTTAAACTTAGCACCTAGTACTATTTACTAACATGGCTCTGATACCAAAATAGACCGGATCACTTCCAATGTGCTTTAGAAGATAAACTACAGGAACTCCAGTCCTGACCTAGTTGATAGTAAACCTTAAACCACGGTCCTCCTCACAACCCTTTCATGCTTATCCACGCTTTAACGAGTTAACCGAGGACCACCGGTTAAGTTGCCTTAACAAAGGTTTACTAATAACTGCCTAGGCTATAGAGTTCCAACCTTCAGCACCATCGGGGTGACTCAGTTGTAGCTTAATAGCAAAGCATATTTTGTAAATAGCCTATGAATACTAAGTTTAAACTTAAGTTTTTAGCCTATCATTTATGCTAAACAGTAAAAAGAATAAGTATATAAATAAACAAAACAAAATTCAATACCTGAGACCGCTGGGTTTTTGGCCAAGTGACTTTTTGATTTTTATTTTTAATTTAAAAGATTATAGATGAGTTCTTTACAAGAGTAGAGAGAAGTGAGAGTGAAGGGAGAGCGTTGAGACATTTTGGCTAGCTAATAAAGCCAAAATTAAAAGAATGGTGATTTAACTAGACATATTTTTGAAAAGAAAAATGAGCTTAAATTTTTATGGACAAATCACAAAGAAACAAATGCACTTTAAACTTTCATGCATCTAGAATATTTTTGCACATCAAAAGTTTAAAAAGGACATTCAACAGCAGAAAATATATACATACACACAAATAAGCAAAATCTCATTGGTCTTCCAGAAATAAAAAGTAAATTGTAGACCCTTATATGTAATAAGTAACAAAATTCATGTGGGCAAACTTGATAGTAGACAAATATTATCAAATCGCCTCATACTATGTAGTATATGCTTTCGACATATCTTTGAATATCTATATAATACACTCGGCCTTTCCATTAGTCTATGAATAGAAATTTATGTTGAGGTCCACTCGAGTGTGCAAAACCTCTTGGGCCTTTCATAAGGAAAGTGAATCGCAGACCACTATATGAAATCGTAAACACTGCATATAACAAAATTCTCATTTACGTACGACTTGACAAACTAAGTTAGGTATAAGTCCTCTTGATTGGGATAAAATCCATCGATTTAGTCATTTCATCTCTCCAACCAAGCTTAATCATACTTCCTCAAAGTAAACGATAAGCCTATGATGAAACTCATAGTGATTCACTCCCATCTCCATCATAGTACTTATATTAGCTATGCAAACCTCTTGGTTTTAGTGCTCTATTTTGACTTGTTGACAAGTCAAGAATCTAGACACAAAGTTTATATCATCATGCATCATGCTCTTTGTCACGACCATAACCCCGAACTCGGCCGTGATGGAGCCTCTCTTGAAGACAAGGCCAGCCAATTAAACCAAATTCTCATCTTAAACATGTTAAATAGCAGAAAAATAGTCTAAACATGATTTAATAGCACTGAATAGTGGAAATATAGATAACAATGAGAATATTCGACCCGACACAGTCCTAACTGGGGTGTCACAAGTCATGAACATCTATGATACTAAATCCTCAAATGTAACTACAGAGTTTCAAATACTGAACTAAGAACGTAAAAGAAATAGATAGAGAGGAACTCCAGGCTGCGAATGCCAACAACTACCTAAAGACTCCTCGAAGATCCGCCTGAAGCTGGAATGTATCAGCACTCAGGAGCAGAACCAGCGACGCCTGAATCTGCACACATGGTGCATGGAGTAATGTGAGTACTCCGACCCAGTGAGTAATAAATATAAATAATGACTGAAAGTAAGAAAATACGTATACACAAGGTATTCTATAATGAAGCAGTTAAATAAGTAATTTGTAAGCAGTAAACACATGAAAAGTAGAATAAAATACTTCTACAACAAATAAACAGGTAATTGACAGACAATTAAGATAAAGTAAACACAAAGAAGTTCGCCCCTCAGGCTCAATCTCACATCACAATGGGTACCCGCGCTCATTGGGGGTGTGCAGACTCCGGGAGGGGCCCCTTACGACCCAAGCGCAATATCAAGCCATCTCATGGAATCAAATCTAGGCCCTCGGCCTCATATCAGTATCAATGTTCCTCACAATATAGGCCCTCGGCCTTACTCAGTCCAAAACTCATCAGCCCCTCGGCAATAGTAAAACAGTGTTTTCAACCCAAACATCATTTAAAGTATTATTTAAGTCTTGAAAACTAAGAAAGAATGGCTGAATAGTAAAAACAATGGGAAAATATCGTGACTGAGTTCAAGTAACAAGTCAAAACAGTGAGGAAATATCAATAAATAGCCCCGAAGGGTTCAAATAGTTGGCACTAGGCCCAAATATGGCATTCAGCCCAAATAATGATGACATCACATAGTTTACAATCAAATATGCGGTAAAATCATCAATCGGGACGGACCAAGTCACAATCCCCAGTAGTGCACGACCCTACGCTTGTCATCGGGCGTGTGTCTCACCTGAATATAGCACTACAATGTGCAATCCAGGGTTTCAAACCCTCAGAGTATCATTTACAATTATTACTCACCTCGAACCGGCTAAAACTCTAGCTCGCGACGCCTTTGCTTCTCGAATCGGCCTCCTCGCGCGTCGAATCTATCCAAAATCAGAACGAATACGTCACAATATGCTAAGGGAACAAAGCCCAAGCAAAAACAATCGAAAAATACCAAAAATTCCGAAATTAGCAAAATCCGAGCCCCAGGCCCACTTCTCAAAACTCAAAAATTTTCACATCATTAGATTCCTTGTCTCCCCACGAGTTCATACATATACAAAACACAAGAATCGGAGTTCAAATGACCCCTCAAATCCTCAATTTAAGCCCTCTTAAACTCAAGCCCTAAACCTCCATTTTTAGTTCTTTAATTCCTTAAATTTCAGTCTCAATCCAAGAAATATTACCATAGAAGTGTGTTTTAGGTCCAAAATCCTTACCTCAATGAAGTTCCCTTAAAATCTGCCCTCCAAATCATCCAAAAGCTCTCAAGCCGAAGTCAAAAATGGTGAAAACCTTAAAAAATCGCAAAGGCAAGCTTATATACATTCTGCCCAGACATTGTCGCATTTGTGACTCAAGAACCGCTTCTGCGGTACCGCATTTGCGGTCTTCCATTCGCTTCTGCGGAATTCATCACAACCGCATCTGCGAACTCCCTCCGCATCTGCAATTCCGCAGATGCGATCCCAATAGCCGCTTCTGCGGTCCAGCTCACCTGACCCCTTTCCGCTTCTGCGCCCAACTTGCTGCTTATGCGGCATCGCACCTGCGTTCCCCAAACCGCAGGTGCAAAAACACCAGAAACAGCAAAAATTTGCAATCTCTCAAGTCTCAAAACTTCCCGTTTGCCATCCGAAATCACCCCGAGGCCCCCGAGACCTCAACCAAAAGCACAAACATAACCCAATACCTTACTCAAACTTGTTCCAATCATCAAAACACCTCAAACAACTTCAAATCTACCAAATCACATCGAATCCAAGCCTAGGTTTCTGAAATCTTCCGAAATACGTTTTTGATAAACCCCCCAACAAAACCACGTCCGAATGACCTGAAAGTTTGCACACACATCCCAAATGACACAACAAAGCTACTGCAACTCTCGGAATTCCATTCTGGCCCTTATATCAAAATCTCACCTATCAATCGGAAATCACCAAAATATCAACTTCGCCAATTCAAGCCTAATTTTACTCTGGACCTCCAAAACCCATTCCGATCACACTCCTAAGTCATAATTCACCCCCCGAAGCTAACCGAACCATAGGAACTCACATCCGAGCCCTCTAACATATACGTCAACATCCGGTTGACTTTTTCAACTTAAACCTTCTTAAAAGAGATTAAGTGTCTTATTTCTTACCAAATCCTCTCTGAACACAAACTAATCAACTCGATCATATAAAACATGGATAACGAAGCATAAAGAAGTAGAAATGGGGGAAATGGAGCGGTAATTCATGAGACGACTGGCCGGGTCGTCACATCCTCCCCAACTTAAACAAACGTTCGTCCTCGAACGAGTTAAGAAACATGCCTGAAGCCTCAAATAGGTGAGGATACTCTTTCCGCATCTCCCGCTCGGTCTCCCAGGTAGCCTCCTCCACGGGCCGACCTCTCCACTGCACTTTCACTAAAGCTATATCCTTTGACCTCAACTTCCAAACCTGACGACCCAAAATAGCTACTGGATCCATATCATAGGTCAAATCATCATACAACTAGACCGTGCTAAAATCTAGAACATGAGACGGATCCCCAATTTACTTCCGGAGCATAGAAACATGAAATACCGAATGCACACTCGACAAGCTAGGTGGCAAAGCAAGCTCATAAGCCACCTCCCCAATCCTTCGAAGCACCTCAAAAGGCCCAATGAACCGAGGACTCAATTTCCCTTTCTTCCCAAATCTCATAACACCCTTCATGGGTGAAACCTTAAATAGAACCTTCTCACCAACCATGTAGGACACAACTCGAACTTTCCTTTCAGCATAACTCTTTTGCCTTAACTGCGTTGTACGAAGCCTCTCCTGAATCACCTCTACCTTCTCCAAAGCATCCTGAACCAAATCAGTCCCCAATAGCCTAGCCTCACCAGGCTCGAACCAACTGACTAGAGATCTACACCGCCTCCCATACAAAGCCTCATATGGAGCCATCTGAATACTCGACTGGTAGCTGTTGTTATAGGAAAACTCTGCAAGCGGTAGAAACTTATCCCATGATCCTCCGAAATCAATGACACAAGCACGCAACATGTCCTCCAATATCTGAATAGTACGCTCGGACTGCCCGTTCGTCTGAGGATGAAAAGCTGTGCTCAATTCCACCCGAGTACCTAACTCTCTCTGCATGGCTCTCCAAAACTGCGAAGTAAACTGAGTACCTCTATCTATAATGATGGAAACCGGAACACCATGCAGACGAACAATCTCCCGAATATAAATCCCTGCCGACCGCTCTGAAGAATAGGTAGTACACACAGGAATAAAGTTTGCGGACTTGGTCAGCCGATCCACAATCACCCAAATAATATCGAACTTCTTTAAAGTCCGTGGAAGTCCAACAACAAAGTCCATAGCGATCCTCTCCCATTTCCACTCAGGAATAACCATCTACTGAAACAAACCACCCGGCCTCTGATGCTCATACTTAACCTGTTGACAATTGAGACACTAAGCTACAAATCCCACAATATCTTTCTTCATTCTTCTCCACCAATAGTGCTTCCTCAAATCCTGATACATCTTCGTGGCACCCGGATGGATAGAATACCGCGAGCTATGGGCCTACTCCAGAATCAACTCCCGAAGCCCATCCACATTGGACACACAAATCCGGCCCTGCATCCTCAACACCCTATCATCACCAATGGTCACATCTCTGGCATCATCATGCTGAACTCTGTCCCTAAGGACAAGCAAATGCGGATCATCATAATGTCGCTCTCTGATGCGATCATATAAGGAAGACCGAGAAACCACACAAGCCAAAACCCGACTGGGCTCCGAAATATCTAACCTCACAAAACGATTGGCCAAGGATTGAACATCAACTGCAAGAGGTCTCTCCCCAACTGGAATATATGCCAAACTCCCATACTCACTGCCTTTCGGCTCAAAGCATCGGCCACCACATTGGCCTTTCCCGGATGGTACAATATAGTGATATCATAATCCTTAAGCAACTCCAACCATCTCCGCTGCCTCAAATTAAGATCCTTTTGCTTGAACAAATGCTGAAGACTACGATGATCGGTGAACACCTCATAAGATACGCCATACAAGTAATGCCTCCAAATCTTCAATGCATGAACTATAACGGCCAACTCCAAATCATGAACGGGGTAGTTCTTCTCATGGGGCTTCAACTGACGAGAAGCATAAGCAATAATTCTACCCTCCTACATCAATACACAACCAATCCTAACTTTCGAAGCATCACAATACATGGTATATGAACTTGAAGCTGATGGCAAAACCAATATTGGAGCTATGGTCAAAGCTGTCTTGAGCTTCTGAAAGCTCTTCTCACACTCGTCCGACCATACAAATGAAACACCCTTCTAAGTCAACTTAGTCAAGGGCGATGCGATAGATGAGAATCCCTGAACAAATCGGCAATAATAACCTGCCAGACCAAGAAAGCTACGAATCTTTGTGGCTGAGGACAGTCTAGGCCAACTCTGAACCGCCTCTATCTTCTTCGGATCAACCTGAATACCCTTGATGGACACCACGTGACCCAAGAAAGCCACTGAACTGAGCCAAAACTCACACTTGGAGAATTTTGCATAAAGTTTCTCCTCCCTCAATCTCTGCAACACAACTCTCAAATGCTTCGCATGCTCCTCCTGACTATGCGTGTACACCAGAATATCATCAATGAAGACTATAACGAATGAATCAATATAAGGCCGGAACACGCTGTTCATCAAATACATGAACGCTGCTGGGGCATTGGTCAGCCCAAAAGACATCACAAGGAACTCATAATGACCATATATGGTCTTGAAGGCTGTCTTAAAAATATCTGAATCCCAGATCTTCAACTGGTGATAGCCCGAACGGAGATCAATCTTGGACAACACTCTCGCTCCCTGAAGCTGGTCGAATAAATTATCAATGCGAGGCAAAGGATACTTGTTCTTAATTGTTACCTTGTTCAATTGCCTATAATCAATGCACATTCTCAGTGTGCCATCCTTCTTTTTCACAAACAGAACCGGCACACCCCAAGGTGACACATTAGGCCGAATGAACCCCTTATCTAGGAGTTCCTGAAGTTGCTCCTTCAATTCCTTCAACTCTGGTGGTGCCATACGATACGGCGGAATAGAAATGGGCTGAGTGCCTGGCACCAGGTCAATACCAAAATCAATATCCCTGTCCGGTGGCATGCCCGACAGGTCTGCAGGAAACACATCGGGAAAATCCCTCACAACAGGCACAGAATCAATACTGGAAGTCTCAACTCCAACATCCCTCACAAACGCTAGATAGGAAAGACAACCCCTCCCAACCATACACTGGGCCTTCAAGAAAGAGATCACTCTACTAGGAACATAATCAGTCACACCACGCCACTCGATCCCTGGCACACCCGACATAGCCAAAGCGACTGTCTTAGCATGACAGTCCAGAATAACATGACACGGAGATAACCAGTCCATGCCCAAAATGACATCAAAATCCATCATGCTCAATAGCAACAGATCCACTCGAGTCTTTAGACCCCCAAAAGTCACCACACATAACCAGTACACACGGTCTACAATAATAGTATCGCCCACTGGTGTAGATACATGAACATGTAAAGCAATAAACTCTCGGGGCGTACCCAAATAATGAGCAAAATACGAGGACACATAAGAAAAGGTGGAACCGAGATCAAATAATACAGAGCCATCTCTGTGGCAGACTAAAACAATACCTGTAATGATAACATCTGAAGCAATAACATCTAGCCTGCCTGGGATAGCATAGAAATGAGCCTGGCCACCGCCTGATCGACCTCCTCTTCTGGGGTGACCCCTGGCTGCCTGACCTCCACCCCTAGCTGGATGGGCGGGTGATGAAGTAACTGGAGCAGAAGTCGAGGGCTAACCCTTCTACTGAGACAAACTAGCAACTCGACGAAGACACTACCTCCACATATGGCCCATCTCGCCACACTCATAACAACTCCTAGGTGCTGGAGAAGGGGATTGAAGGGAACCCCTCGTACCAGAGTGACTAGCAGATGCGCTCGACATAGAAGAACCCTAAACTGATGGGGCACGAGATGAACTTTGAGTTGGAAGGGCGTTGAGTGATGACTGGCCCTGCTGAGATCTATAATAACCATGACCTGAAGATGCCCTACGATAACCTGGGCGGGCTGACTGAGCAGGCCTGAATGAACGGCCTCTACCATGCTGAAACTGGCCCCTCGAAGGAGCACCACTATAACTGCCCGATCCTCGAGGCCTCTTGGCCTCCCTCTCCTCTCGCTCCTGACGACGGACTGACTCAATCTTGCGAGCGATATCAATCACCTCCTCGAAGGTAGCACCTGTCACCCTCTCTCTAGTCATCAGAATACGGAGCTGGTAAGTAAGGCCATCGACAAACTTCCTGATCCTCTCTCGATCCGTCGGAACCAACCAGATGGCATGGCGAGCCAACTCAGAAAACCTCCTCTCATACTGGGACATGGTCATCTCCCCCTGACGTAGCCACTCAAACTACCTACGCAGCTCCTCTCTGTGAGACTGCAGCACATACTTCTCTAGGAAGAGAACGAAGAACTGCTGCCAAGTAAGGGGTGCTGCACCAACTGGCCTACGCTTCTCAAAATCCTCCCACCAAGTGAAGGCAGCCCCAGAAAACTGAAAGGTAGTAAATGCCACACCACTAGACTCAAGAATCCCTACTGTACGAAGCATCCACTGGCACTTATCCAAGAAACCCTGGGCATCCTCGCCCTCTACATCGCTGAATGTCGAAGACTAGAGTCTACCAAACCTCTCAAGTCGACGTTGCTCATCGTCCGGCATAACTGGTACTGCAAATTCCTAAGCTGGTGCAACCGGTTGGGTTAGAGGTGCCCCCGGTGTCTGAAGTCCCTACAAAACCTGCTCAGGTGTGCGAGATGCGAGGGTGTGACTGCCTCCCCCGGCCTGTGAAGTAGCCGCTGCTGTAGTGGCTGAAATTGCCTGAGCCAGGCCAGTGCAAACTGATAAGATTTGTACCAAGGCCTACTGAAGACACGGGATCACGATGGGCACATCTGGTGAATGAACTGGTGCTGCTGGAGCATCCGTAGCTGGAGCCTGATCCTGAGCTAGGGCAACTGGTGGATCTACAGGTGCTGCCCTCGCTGCTCTACCTCTGCCACGACCACGACCGTGTCCCCGGCCTCTGGTAATCTCAACTGGTGGCACTAGTGGTCATCCACCTCGCTCGGTAGCTCATGTCCTCACCATCTGTGAGAGAATAGAATAATAGAAGTTTAGTACTCGGACCAACAAGTTCGCACGACAAGAATTTCAAGAATAGGAAGTTTTTCCTAAAGTTTCTGCAGCCTCTCGAGGATAAATACAGACGTCTCCATACCGATCCGCGAGACTCTACTAAACCTGCTCATGACTCATGAGACCTATGTAACCTAGGCTCTGATACCAACTTGTCATGACCCTAACCCCGAACCCGTTCGTGATGGCGCCTCTCATGAAGACAAGGCCAGCCAATTGAACCAAATTCTCATCTTAAACATATTAAATAGCATAAAAATAGTCTAAACATGATTTAATAGCACTGAATAGCGGAAATATAGATAACAATGCGAAAATTCGAGCCGACACATCCCTAACCGGGGTGTCACAAGTCATGAGTATCTATGATACTAAATCCTCAAATGTAACTACAGAGTTTCAAATACTGAACTAAGAACGCAAAAGAAATATATAGAGAGGAGCTCCAGGCTGCAAACGCCAACAACTACCTAAAGACTCCTCGAAGATCCGCCTAAAGCTGGAATGTATCAGCACTCGGGAGCGGAACCAGCGACGCCTGAATCTGCACACATGGTATAGGGAGTAATGTGAGTAATTTGACCCAGTGAGTAATAAATATAAATAATGACTGAAAGTAAGAAAACATGTATACATAAGGTATTCTATAATGAAGCAGTTAAATAAGTATTTGTAAGCAGTAAACCAATGAAAAGTAGAATAAAATACTTCTACAACAAATAAATAGGTAATTGACAGATAGTTAAGATAAAGTAAACACATAGAAGTTCGCCCCTCGAGCTCAATCTCACATCACAATGGGTACCCACGCTCACTGGGGGTGTGCAGACTCCGGGAGGAGCCCTTTACGGCCCAAGCGCAATATCAAGCTATCTCGTGACATCAAATCTAGGCCCTCGGCCTCATATCAATCAAGCCACCTCATGGTGTATATATGTATCTCAGGCCCTCAGCCTCATATCAGTATCAATGTTTCTCACAATATAGGCCCTCAGCCTCATATCAGTATTAGTGTTCCTCACAATATAGGCCCTCGGCCTTACTCAGTCCAAAAAAAATCATCACAAGCCCCTCGGGCTATAGTAAAACAGTGTTTTCAGCCCAAACATCATTTAAAATATCATTTAAGTCTTGAAAACTGAGAAAGAATGGCTGAATAGTAAAAATAGTGGGAAAATATCATGACTGAGTTCAAGTAACAAGTCAAAACAGTGAGGAAATATCAATAAATAGCATCGAAGGGTTCAAATAGTTGGCACTAGACCCAAATATGGCATTCGACCCAAATAATGATGACAGTACATAATTTACAATCAAATACGCGGTAAAATCATCAATCGGGACGGACCAAGTCATAATCCCCAGTAGTGCACAACCCCACGCTCGTCATCGGGCGTGTGTCTCACCTCAATATAGCACTATAATGTGCAATTCGGGGTTTCAAATCCTCGGAGCATCATTTACAATCATTACTCACCTCGAACTAGCAAAAACTCTAGCTCGCGATGCCTTTGCTCCTCGAATCGGCCTCCTCGCACGTCAAATCTATCCAAAATCAGAACGAATACGTCACATTATGCTAAGGGAACAAAGCCCAAGCGAAAACAATTGAAAAATAACAAAAATCCCGAAATTAGCAAAACCCGAGCCCACTTCTTGAAACTCAGAAATTTTCACATCATTAGATTCCTCGTCTCCCCACAAGTTCATACATATCAAAAACACAAGAATTAGAGTTCAAATGGCCCCTCAAATCCTCAATTTAAGCCTCTTAAACTCAAGCCCTAAACCTCTATTTTTAGTCCTTTATTTCCTTAAATTTCAGTCTTAATCCATGAAATATTACCATAGAAGTGTGTTTTAGGTCCAAAATCATTACCTCAACGAAGTTCCCTTGAAATTTCCCCTCCAAATCGTCCAAAAGCTCTCAAGCCAAAGTCAAAAATGGTAAAAACCTTCAAAAATCGCGAAGGCAAGCTTATATACATTCTGCCCAGACATTATCGCATCTGTGACTCAAGAATCGCTTCTGCGGTACCGCATTTGTGGTCTTCCATCCGCTTCTGCGGAATACATTAAACCAACCACAACCGCATCTGCGAACTCCCTCCGCATCTGCAATTCCGCAGATGCGATCCCAATAGCCACTTCTGCGGTCCAGCTCACCTGACCCCTTTCCGCTTCTGCGCCCAACTCGCCGCTTATGCGGCACCGCACCTGCGGTCCCTAAACCGCAGGTGCGAAAACACCAGAAGCAGCAAAAATTTGCAATCTCTCAAGTCTCAAAACTTCCCGTTAGCCATCCGAAATCACCCCGAGGCCCCCCGGACCTCAACCAAAAGCACAAACATAACCCAATACCTTATTCAAACTTGTTCCAATCATCAAAACACCTCAAACAACATCAAATCTACCAAATCACATCGAATCCAAGCCTAAGTTTCTAAAATCTTCCGAAATATGTTTTTGATCAAAAACCCTACCAAACTACGTCCGAATGACCTGAAGATTTGTACACACATCCCAAATGACACAACGAAGCTACTGCAACTCTTGGAATTCCATTCTAGCCCTTATATCAAAATCTCACCTATCAACCGGAAATCGCCAAAATATCAACTTCACCAATTCAAGCCTAATTCTACCCCGGGCCTCCAAAACCCATTCCGATTACACTCCTAAGTCATAATTCACCTCCTGAAGCTAACCGAACCATTGGATCTCACATCCGAGCCCTCTAACAAATAAGTCAACATCTGTGTGACTTTTCCAACTTAAACCTTCTTAAAAGAGACTAAGTATCTCATTTCTTACCAAATCCTTTCTGAACACAAACTAATCAACTCGATCTTATAAAACATAGATAACGAAGCATAAAGAAGCAAAAATGGGGGAAACGGAGCGGTAACTCATGAGATGACTAGCCGGGTCGTCACATCCTCCCCAACTTAAACAAATGTTCGTCCTCGAACGAGTCAAGAAACATACCTGAAGCCTCAAATAGGTGAGGATATTCTCTCCGCATCTCCCACTCGGTCTCCCAAGTAGCCTCCTCCACGGGCCGACCTCTCCACTGCACTTTCACTAAAGCTATATCCTTTGACGTCAACTTCCAAACATGACGACACAAAATAGCTACTGGCTCCACATCAAAGGTCAAATCATCATCCAACTGAGCCGTACTGAAGTCCAAAACATGAGACAAATCCCCAATATACTTTCGGAGCATAGAAACATGAAATACCGGATGCACACTCGACAAGCTGGGTGGCAAAGCAAGCTCATAAGCCACCTCCCCAATCCTCCAAAGCACCTCAAAAGACCCAATGAACCGAGAACTCAATTTCCCTTTCTTCCCAAATCTCATAACACCCTTCATGGGTTAAACCTTAAATAGAACCTTCTCGCCAACCATGTAGGACACATCTCGAACTTTCCTATCAGCATAACTCTTTTGCCTTGACTGCGCTGCACGAAGCCTCTCCTGAATCACCTTTACCTTCTCCAAAGTATCCTGAACCAAATCAGTCCCCAATAGCCTAGCCTCACCGGGCTCGAACCAACCGATTGGAGATCTATACCGCCTCCCATACAAAGCCTTATATGGAGCCATCTGAATACTCGACTGGTAGCTGTTGTTATAGGCAAATTCTGCAAGCGGTAGAAACCCATCCCATGATCCTACGAAATCAATGACACAAGCATGCAATATGTCCTCTAATATCTGAATAGTACGCTCGGAGTGCCCGTCCGTCTGAGGATGAAAAGTTGTGCTCAACTCCACCTGAGTACCCAACTCTCTCTGCACGGCTCTCCAAAATTACGAAGTAAATTGAGTGCCTCTATCTAAAATGATGGAAACCAGAACACCATGCAATCGAACTCCCGGATATAAATCCATGCCAACCGCTCTGAAGAATAGGTAGTACACACAGGAATGAAGTGTGCGGACTTGGTTAGCCGATCCATAATCACCCAAATAACATCGAACTTCTTCAAAGTCCGTGGATGTCCAACAACAAAGTCCATAAAGTTCTTCTCCCACTTCCACTCAGGAATAACCATTTGCTGAAGCAAACCACCCATTCTCTGATGCTCATATTTAACCTGCTGATAATTGAGACATCGAGCTACAAATCCCACAATATCTTTCTTCATTCTTTTCCAACAATAGTACTGCCTCAAATCCCGATACATCTTCGCGGCACCCGGATGGATGGAATACTGCGAGCTATGGGCCTCCTCCAGAATCAACTCCCGAAGCCCATCCACATTGGGCACACAAATCTGGCCCTGCATCCTTAACACCCCATCATCACCAATGATCACATCTCTCGCATCATCATGCTGAACTCTGTCCCTAAGGACAAGCAAATGCGGATCATCATACTAGCGCTCTCTGATGCGATCATATTAGGAAGACCGAGAAACCATACAAGCCAAAACCCGACTAGGCTCCGAAATATCTAACCTCATAAACCGATTGGCCAAGGCCTGAACATCAACTTCAAGAGGTCTCTCCCCAACTGGAATATATGCCAAACTCCCCATACTCACTACCTTTCGGCTCAAAGCATCAGCCACCACATTGGCCTTTCCCGGATGGTACAATATTAAGCAACTCCAACCATCTTCGCTGCCTCAAATTAAGATCCTTTTTCTTGAATAAATGCTGAAGACTGCGATGATCGGTGAACACCTCACAAGATACGCCATACAAGTAATGCCTCCAAATCTTCAATGCATGAACTATGGCGGCTAACTCCAAATCATGAACGGGGTAGTTCTTCTCATGGGGCTTCAACTGAAGAGAAGCATAAGCAATAACTCTACCCTCCTACATCAATACACAACCAATCCCAACTCTCAAAGCATCACAATACACAGTATATGAACCTGAAGTTGATGGCAAAACCAATACTGGAGCTGTGGTCAAAGTTGTCTTGAGCTTCTGAAAGCTCTCCTCACACTCGTCCGACCATATAAATGAAACACCCTTCTGAGTCAACTTGGTCAAAGGCGATGCGATAGATGAGAATCCCTGAACAAACCAGCGATAATATCCTACCAGACCAAGAAAGCTGCGAATCTTTGTGGCTGAGGACGGTCTAGGCCAACTATGAACCGCCTCAATCTTCTTCGGATCAACCTGAATACCCTCGCTGGACACCACGTGCCCTAAGAAAGCCACTAAACTAAGCCAAAACTCACACTTGGAGAATTTTGCCTAAAGCTTCTCCTCCCTCAATCTCTGCAACACAACTCTCAAATGCTTTGCATGCTCCTCCTGACTACG
Source organism: Nicotiana tabacum (assembly GCF_000715075.1). Classification (NCBI taxonomy): domain Eukaryota; kingdom Viridiplantae; phylum Streptophyta; class Magnoliopsida; order Solanales; family Solanaceae; genus Nicotiana; species Nicotiana tabacum. The sequence goes on along the minus strand of NC_134087.1, from coordinate 180,735,681 downwards.
CGAGTACACCAGAATATCATCAATGGAGACTATAACGAATGAATCAAGATAAGGCCGGAACACGCTGTTCATCAAATGCATGAACGCTGCTGGGGCATTGGTCAGCCTAAAAGACATCACAAGGAACTCATAATGACCATATCTGGTCCTGAAGGTTGTCTTAAAAATATTTGAATCCCTGATCTTCAACTGGTGATAGCCCGAATGGAGATCAATCTTGGACAACACTCTCGCTCCCTAAAGCTGGTCGAATAAATCATCAATGCGAGGCAAAATATACTTGTTCTTAATTGTTACCTTGTTCAATTGCCTATAATCAATGCACATTCTCATTGTGCCATCCTTCTTCTTTACAAACAGAACCGGCACACCCCAAGGTGTCACACTAGGCCGAATGAACCCCTTATCTAGGAGTTCCTGAAGTTGTTCCTTCAATTCCTTCAACTCCGCTAGTGCCATACGATACGGCAGAATAGAAATGGGCTGAGTGCCCGGCACCAAGTCAATACCAAAATCAATATCCCTGTCCGGTGGCATGCCCGACAAGTCTGCAGGAAACACATCGAGAAAATCCCTCGCAACAGGCACAGAATTAATACTGGAGTCTCAGCTCTGACATCCCTCACAAACGCTAGATATGAAAGACAACCCTTCCCAACCATACATTGGGCCTTCAAGAAAGAGATCACTCTACTAGGAACATAATCAGTCACACCACGCCACTCGATTTGTGGCATACCCGACATAGCCAAAGTGACTATCTTAGCATGACAGTCTAGAATAGCACGACACAGAGATAACCAGTCCATGCCCAAAATGACATCAAAATCCACCATGCTCAATAACAACAGATCCACTCGGGTCTCCAGACCCTCAATAGTCACCACACATGACCGGTACACACGGTCTACAACAACAGTATCGCCCACCAGGGTAGATACATGAACAAGTAAAGCAAGAAACTCCCGGGGCATACCCAAATAATGAGCAAAATAAGAGGACACATAAGAAAAGGTGGAAACGGGATCAAATAATACAGAGGCATCTCTATGGCAGACTGAAACAATATATATAATGACAACATCTAACTTAAACCTTCTTAAAAGAGACTAAGTGTCTCATTTCTTACCAAATCCTCTCTGAACACAAACTAATCAACTCGATCACATAAAACACAGATAACGAAGCATAAAGAAGCAGAAATGGGGAAACGAAGCGGTAACTCATGAGACGATTGGCCATGTCGTCACACTCTTTCATTAATAAATATATTTTAGGTTCACAAATAATAGCCATCCACAAATCACTTGACCATGTCAAACTTAGTCTAGACTAAGTATAGAGCATAATGTGCAAAGCACATAAACTTAGTCTAAATTAAGCTTGAACTTTCTTTTCTTTCAACCTTAGGATCGAGCACCTCAACCTCCTTTAGTTGAATGTCATGAGCCTTCTTAATATCTCTAGCTTATGCCTTTGATTCAACTAACTCTAAGAACACCTTGGCATCGGTCTAGTTGTACCATGCATGTTGGTTGCTAACTGATAAAGAGCTACCTTTGGTGCAATAGAACTTCGATATTAGGCTCGATGCTTGAAAACATGTCTACAGAGTTCATGTAGCAGACTCTATGAGGTTTCTAACTAGTACGATAAAGTATCTAAAGTGCATAAGAATTTATACATTCACTCCCATGAAGTAAATAATGAAAAGTTTAGTAATAAATTAAATGCTGTTTATTTTCGGTTTGATTACAGGCTCTTTCTCAAAATGTATAAAAGAAAACGTGAGGACTGTGTCTACTGACTTAGTGAATATATAACCATATGCAACTTTTGAGATGAGTGTTACAAAAATACATGTTGAGTATTGAATTGAAAGCATTGATATAATAAATAATAAAAAAAGAGATAAATATGTTTCATAATTGAAATATGTACTTTCAATAATTTAAGATATTCTCTAAAATTATAAACTAAAAATTCGTGTGACTAAAACCATAACATTAAATAAATTAATTTTCTTTGAGTATATATTGAAAGTTGATACTTATAATTTTATTTTCAGAATTTGCATATTCTAGAGCCTTACCATCTAACAACATCCCATAAATTAAGGTAATTATTTTGATGTACTGTGAATACATACGTGATAGAGCAACCCCAACTTGATTGACTAGTTGCCCTAGCACATCTTGTCCATTACGACGGTTTGTGTCCACCCTCGTCAACTAAGAATTCTAGCATATAATGAGCATATAAGTCTACCATCATACCCACACATGTACAGTTATATGATATTTCCCTTCTAGAAAGCAAATATCAGCTCAATCTATTCGAGCTTCTTCCCAAAGCATTATTACTAAATAAAATAAAAGCACCAACATACAGACACGCGAGCATTATTGTTTAACCTAAACTTTAATTATTTAATTAAATTTATTGAACGAGGCCACAAACAATCATGTTAATCCAATTGAATGAATTTTTACTTGAGCAAATATAAGAAGATAATGTTAAGGTTGTAAATGAAAACAACAAAACCACAATAAAGTTAAGTAAAAAAGAGATTCTTATATTGCAATTCTTGGCCGCCAAGAACAGTTAAACAACACTACTTATTAAGAGAGAAAATACAATAATGATTTTAATGTAACAATATTGTGAGAGATTGAATCAGAATAGGTTACAATATTGGAGAACGAGAGTATTTATAGGATTATCTAGTTGTAACTATTTCCTAATATTGCGCTCACCTGTTACGAGTGTTATTAGCATATCTCGTATGTTACACCTCGTGAATTTATAACCGCTAAGGCAATAATATATAATCCCAGCTATATTAGAGTTTATTGGTATGAGGGAGTTATCTGCCCGATTTCCGGTGGTTATTTGAATGACCTACTTTGATATTGTACTATCCGATATAGGTGGGGCAAATTTAGGATGAACTTCTCGAATGGTTCTTCGGTCTTTGACTAGATGAATTCAGCTGGTCTGGAATGGCCCAGAAGATCCCAGTATGTGTGTCACGTGTTGATTACTGTGTTAGCCACATTTTTAGTTTAGTTTTTGCTAATACAAATAATTTCCAACTTTTTGGATAATTTTTAGGAGTTATCCATGAAGTAGAAATATACTCTATGAGAAATGAATCATATATGGTACCGTTATTCTTGAATCTAAATTAGTAGAACTCTTTTCAAACTAATGCCTAGAATATGTGATGGAGTCTAATAATATCCTGAAAAGATAAAATGCACAATTGGCGAGTTCACTTTCTGCTAGTTTTCCTCGATAGAGAAAAAATAACTTATGTACGAGGGTAGAACAACCAGAGGTCCAGTTAGAAATTCAGGATAAGGATTACTCTCGGGTATCTGCTGATAGCTTGGCATTAGAAGCCTATGTAAATGACTTGATGGTTTCCCTTACGAGTGCATGAGAGCTCGTCTGAGCTAACAGTCTGATAAAGAGAATTTGTCCAAGCAACTCAAAGAGTTCGAGGGGAGTAGGGGGTAGGGTAAAAATGATAGTCTATAGACTTAGAGACTTGGTTAAATACTACTTAAAATGTAGATTCTACACATGGTGAAAGGAATCGGTGAAGTTGAGATAACGATAAAAGATGTCGGGATACTCTTGCGAATTCTATCTCCTGAAGTAATGGAAAACTATTTTCGAAAAAATGGAGAACCCCTTAAGAACCCGGATGAAGGCAATGACGACGAGGATACATAGGCGCGTCCTACTTCGAAATTATTGATGAAATACACGAGGTGACTATTTTATCTGACATGGAGTAGCAATTAACTTTGAAATTATTCCATAGTAAGTCTCACATAGAGTTTATTGTCACATCAATGTATGCTAAATGTAATGTTGTTGAAAGAATAGAGGTGTGAGATTCACTATATGCTTTGACTGGAGATATGACTATACCTTGTCTTGTTGTTGGTGGTTTTAATATCATATGGGACGAGGAAGAAAAGTTTGGGGGATTGCCACTGCTATTGAATGAAGTAGGGGACTTTAGACATTGTGTGAAAACTTGCAACTTGTTTGATCTTGGATTTATGGGGAGTATATACACTTGGTGGAATAGAAAAGCTAAAGAATACGGTATCTTTAAGAGATTGGATAGATGTTTATCCAACCTTGAATTCCAACAGATGCTTCCAGGATTGGAGGTTGCTCATATATCTAAGATTGGGCTTAATCATAACCTTATGTTACTTTATTGTAACCCTAATACTGCCCCAATTAAGAAATCCTTTAGGTTTTCTTAATTATTGGATCAAACACGTGTTGTTTAAAGATGTAGTGAAAGAGAATTGGCATGCTGGCTTTTGTGTCAATCCATTTATCAAATTCAATTACAGTTGGAGAGGGCCCTTTCAGTGCGGAGTAAGTCAACCTATGGTAATATTTTCCAGAAAATTTTAAGTCTTGAAAAGGTAGTCATGGCACATAAATCTCAGTTTGAACTCAACCCTACTCAACTTAATAGTGAAAGGCTAAAAAAGGTGCCTGCAGAATTGATCACATACTTGGCATTTTGGAAGAATAATTTTAGAAGCAGAAAGCAGGTATGTCATGGTTTCAAGATGGGTATAGGAACACCATATTCTTTATGCTCAAGTGAATGGTATAAGAAAAAGATTACAACCGAAGAGAATTCAAAATAGTGATGGCAGTTGGATTAAAGACAATAAGGCAATAACAGATGAAGTGTCAAGGTTTTTTAAGCATAGTTCTATAAAGACAAGGTCCCTATTGCTTTTGGGATCATTGATCATGTATCTAGTATGGTTGACACGGAGAAGAATCAAGAGCTAGTGAGGCAACCTACCTAAGAAGAGGTGAAACTATATATGTTTAGCCTAATGAAGATAGTGCATGAGGGCCTGATCAGCTTCTTTCAAGCTTGTTTGAGGATTATAGGTGATGATATTTTGATATGGTGAGGGCTCTCCTCAATGGTCAGAAGTCCCTTAAATTTGTGACTCACACAAACTTGGTGCTTCTACCTAAAAAGAATGAGGTGAATACATTCTCTGATATGAGGCCTATTAGCCTTAATAACTTCATCAACAAAATCTTCTCTCGAGTCATTCATGAAAGGTTAATTGGTCTACTTCTTAGTTTAATATCTAATGAACAAGCAGGCTTTGTGAAGGAGGGAAGTATTGCGAAAAATGTTCTATTAACACAAGAAATAATTACTGGCATTAGATTAATAACTAAGGCTGGACCTAATGTGTGATTAAGTTGGACATGAATAAAGCTTATCATAGGCTTTCTTGGATCTTCTTGACTAAGGTTTTGGGAAAAATGGGGTTAAGTAAGAGGTTTATTAACTTAGTTTATGGTGTTGTTTCAAATAATTGATAATTTGTGACTCTTAATGGCCAACATGGTTTCTTTAAGTCTACTAGAAGGGTCAAGCAAGTAGATCCATTGTCAATTTCTCTATTTATTATGGCAGCTGAGGCAATGTCAAGGTGATTAAATGCTTTACACATGAACTTATACATTTTTGGATTTAGTCTGCCTAAGTGGAGCCTTAAGATCAATCATTTAGCCTATGCAGATGATACTATCATATTCTCTTCTTCAGTTGGTTATTGAAGTTTTGAGTGCCTATGAGATAGCTTTTGGACAGTTGATTAATAAAGCCAATTTTGCAGTATACATGCATCCTTCTACTAGTATTGATGTGGTGAATAAGGTAAAAATGATCATTGGTATTGGCATGCGGGAGTTTCCATTCACTTATCTCGGGTGTCCCATATTTTACACTAGAAAAAAATGGATTACTATAAAGGTCTCTATCAACAAAATTCTTGACAAGTTGCAATACTAGAAGAGTAAGCTATTAACTATTGGTGGTAGGGCAGTGTTGATCTCACATGTACTTCAAAGCATGCCAATACACCTCCTATCTGTAGTGAACCCTCCTCCCTTTGTTATAAACACTTTTTACAACATATTTTCTCAATTATTTTGGAATAATTATGTTGGTGGAAGGAGTAGGCATTGGTCATCTTGGGACACTTTGTGTCTGCCTCATGAAGAAGGAGTTTGTGACAACCCGATAAGTCGTTTTGAGTGCTAGCCTTAATTTTTGTATTCTGAGACCTCTCATAGCTTCATTTGATGTTTATTGGTTTTCGTGCATAATCCATATCATTTTTTGGAAAGTTTTTGCATAAAATTTTAAAGAAAAAGTAATTTTTTGACATAAAATAGAATTTGGGTTGACCACGGTCAATATTTTTGGTAAACAACCTCGAACTGGTATTTTGATGATTCATGTGGTTTGTATGATGTTTTTGAACTTGTACTCATATTTGGTTAGGGTCCCTGGGTGATCGGAGAGCATTTCAGCGCATTATATAAAAGTTGGCAAAAACTTAGTTTTAAGTTAAAATCTTGGGTTTTGATGATCGATTCTTGTTATTTGATATTATTTTGATAATTTGAGGTAGCAAACAAGTTTGTATGATATTATTATACTTGTGTGCATGTTCAATTTGGAGTCCGAGGGGCTTGGTGAGTTTTAGATGCATTGCTAATTGATTTGGAATAGTTGATGCATAGTTGTTGCTAGTATGAACTTGCAAATTTACAAGAGCGAGGTACTGCTGCTTGCATTTGCAAAGGGGGATAGAAAAATGGGCACTTCGCAATTGCGAAGTTTGGATCGCAAATGTGGACTGGGGGATCATCACAAATACGATATTGTTGTTGTATTTGCGACACTTGGGAATGCTGGCCAGCTTCGCAAATGTGAAGCTCTTATCGCATTTGCGCACATGAGGTCAGTCACAAATGCAAGGCTTTTGTCGCGATTGCAACTTCTAAGGGTCTGATACACTTATCGCATTTAAAGTTTGTGTTTGCAATTGCGGATATCGAAATTGTGAACAAGAGTTTGTAATTGCGACGTTTGCGGCTGGGTAAAAGAAGACAAAACTGGGACTTAACTCATTTTACACCACCCTTTTCAACCCTAAACACTCTATAGGCAATTTTTGAACATGGTTTTCTTCTCAAATTCATTGGTAAGCAACTTTAACGAGTTTTCAATTAATTTCAACTACTTTTCCATGAATTTTATCATCAAATCCATGAACTCCAAGGTAGAAATTAGCGGTTTTAGGTAAAATTTAGGGATTTTATAAAACTGAGATTTAGACCTCAAATTGAGGTCAGATTTCTAAGTAAATCACATAAATAAGCTCGGGGTGAATGGATAATCCTGATTTGGTCAGAATCTTGGATTTCGACCATGCGGTCCCGGTGTTGACTTTTTTTTTTTGACTTTTTAAAAGATTATCAAAATTGAACCTTTTTTATTCATGGGTAGTTTCTGAAGCTTATTTTGGATTGATTGATAATTAGCAAGTTTCGATTGGTTTGGATGCTTGTTCGAAAGACAAAGCCATGATTGATTGTTGATCTGGCGGCAGGGGTTCATTTGTTAGAGGCCATCCTATCACGCCACTTCAGTCAGCGCTTCAGGAATCACATGGTGCTTCGGGCAGTTGTGGTTCTTATGGGTCTCGTCTTGAGCAACAAGCCTACAGTGCACCTTCAACTCCCATCAATGTTCCACCAATTCAAAGCTATTATAGTGGTTATCCGGACCGTCAAGGTCAGCCTCAAATTCAGTAGCCATCACATAAATGAGCTCGGGGGTTTATGGGTAATCCTGATTTGGTCAGAATCTTGGATTTCGATCAAGCGGGCCCGGTGTTGACTTTTATTTTTTGACTTTTTAAAAGATTATCAAAATTAAACCTTTTTCATTCATGGGTAATTTCTAAAGCTTATTTTGGATTGATTGATAATTAGCAAGTTTTGATTGGTTTGGATGCTTGTTCCAAAGACAAAGCCATGATTGATTGTTGATCTGGAGGTAGGGGTTCATTTGGTGGAGGCCTTCCTATCATGCCACTTCAGTCAGCGCTTCAGGCATCACATGGTGCTTCGGGTAGTTGTGGTTCTTATGGGTCTCGTCTTGAGCAATAAGCCTATAGTGCACCTTCAGCTCCTATCAATGTTCCACCAATTCAAAGCTATTATAGTGGTTATCCGGACCGTTAAGTTTAGCCTCAAATTTAGTAGCCATATCAGTAGAGAGAGTGCTTTGAATGTGGAGGTATGGTCACATCAGGAGGTATTATCCCAGACCTACCACATCCAGTTACTCGTGCCATGATTCCAGCACCGATTACCCCACCGCCCGCATAGGTAGCTAGAGGCGGGGGTCAGCTAGCCAGAGATGGAGGTCAGGTAGCTAGAGGTGGAGGTCAGATTGGTGGGAATCAACCTTGTTTCTATGCATTCCCAACTAGAAATGAGTCAGAGTCGTCTGATGTAGTCATCATAGGTATTGTTCCGATTTCCATAGAAATGCATCAGTTTTATTTAATCTGGGTTCCACTTATTCATATGCGTCATCCTATTTTGCATCATATTTGGATATGTTTCATGATTCTTTAAATACCCATGTTTATGTGTCTACGCATGTTAGCGATTCTATTGTGATAAACCTGTCTATTGTGAGTTATGGGAGTAGCGTTGACCTTATGTTATTCATTATGGTAGACTTTGATGTGATTTTGGGTATGGATTGGTTGTCATCGTATCACGTTATTCTGGATTGTCAAGATAAGACCATGATATTGGCTATGAGAGTTGCCGAGGTTGGAGTACGAAGGTTCATTCAGTCATGTTCCAAGTAGGGTAGTGGCTTTTCTGAAGGCACAATAGATGGCTGAGAAGGGGTGGATGGCATACTTAGCCTTTGTGAGGAATGTTAGTGCTGATACTCCTACTATTGAGTCAATTTCGGTAGTGAAAAAGTTTCCAGATATGATTCCAGCAGATCTACCGTGCATGTTACCCAATAGGGATATTGATTTTGACTTGGTGCCGGGCACTCAGCATATATCTATTCCACCATATCACATGGCACCAATGGAGCAGAAAGAATTAAAGTAACAACTTCGGGAGTTGCTTGATAAGGGTTACATCAGATCGTGTGTGTCATCTTGGGGTGCTATAATTCTATTTGTAAAGAAGAATGACAGCTCTATGAGGATGTGTATTGACTACATGCAACTGAATAAGGTTACTATCAAGAATAAGTACCCACTACCACATATTAATAATTTGTTTGATCAACTTCAGGGTTCTAGGTTGTTCTCGAAGATTAACTTGAGATTGGGATACCATCAGTTGAAGATCCAGACATCAGATATTTTGAAGACGGTTTTTGGAATTTGCTATGGCTAGTATGAGTTTTTGGCGAATACTTTTGGACTTACCAATGCCCAGCAGCCGTTATACACTTGATGAACATCGTGTTTTAGTCGTATCTTGATTCTTTTGTCATCGTGTTCATTGATGATATATTGATGTATTCTCGCAGTCGGGAGGATCATGATTAGTACTTGAGGATCATGCTCCAAACTTTGAGGGAGAATAAGCTATATGCTAAATCCCCCAAGTGCGAGTTTTGGATTAATTCAGTGGCATTCTTGGCCACGTGGTATCCAGTGAGGGTATTAAAATGGATCCGAAGAAGATTGAAGCATTTCAGAGTTGCCCATGCCTTTTACCGCTACTGAGATCGAAGTTTTCTTGGGTTTGCTGGGTATTTTTGTTGTTTTGTGGAGGTTTTTTCATCTATCGCCACTCCTTTTACTAGATTGACCTAGAAGGGTGCTCTTTTTAGATGGTTCGATGATTGTGAGGTGAGCTTTCAGAAGCTCAAGACTGCATTGACTACAACCCAGTATTGGTGCGACCTATAAGTGTGGGATCTTACACTATGTATTGTAATGCATCATATATTGGCTTGGCACAATATTAATGTAGGATGGTGGGGTGATTGCTTTCGCGTCTCGGTAGTTGAAAGTTCATGAGAAGAATTACACTATGCATGATTTAGAGTTGGCAGACATTGTTCACGCACTGAAGTTGGAGGCTCTATCTATATGACGTTCCATGTGAGGTCTATACCGCTCCAGTACCTGTTCAAACAGAACGAGCTTTATTTGCGGTAGGGGAGATAGTCAAAGTTGCTGAAAGACTATGATGTCACCATACTATGCCATTAGGTGAAGGCCAATGTATTGGCGGTGCATTGAGTGGAAAGGTCGAGAGCATGGGCAGTTTGGCATATTTACCGGTACTAGAGAGGCCACTAGCCATAGATGTTCAATCTTTGGCCAATCAGTTCTTAAAATTGGATGTTTTGGAGCCTAGTTAGGTTCTTTCTTGTATTGTGGCACAATCATTATTGTTGGAGCATATCAAGCCTCGCCAGTTTGATGATATTCACTTGTTGGTATTGAAAGACATGGTGCAACGGGGTAGTGGTAAGGAGGTTGTGATTGGAGATGATGGTGTTCAGCAGCTTCAAGACCAGATTTGTGTTCCAAATGTTGATGGGTTAAGAGAATTGATACTGTAGGACGCTCATAGTTCACATTAATCCATTCAACCAGGTGTCACAAAGATGTACTATAACTTGAAACAACACTATTGGTAGTGGAGAAAGAAAGAAAGATATTGTCGCTTATGTTTCTCGGTGTTTGAACTGCCAATAGGTAAAATATGAATAACAGAAACCGGGTGGATTGACTCAGATATTAGAGAACGTGAGAGGAAGTAGGAGCACATTACTATGGATTTTGTGGTAGGCTTACCACAGACCGTGAAAAAATATGATGCGGTCTGGATTATTGTGGATCGGTTGACTGAGTCTGCGCACTTCATTTCGATGATGATTTCCTATTTTTCAGAGCGGTTGGCTTAGATTTACATTGGGGATATTATCCGCCTCCATGGTATGCCCATTTCCATTATTTCTGATCGAGGCACATAGTTCACATTATATTTTTGGAGAGTCGTGCATTATGAGTTGGTCACGTGGGTCAAGCTGAGTATAGTGTTTCATCCTTAGACTGACGAATAGCCTGAGTGCACTACTCAGATATTGGAGAACATGTTGGGGGCATGCTCTATGGATTTTGAGGGTTAGTGGTACCAGTTCTTACCTCTAGCGGAGTTCGCCTATAACAATAGCTATTAGTCGAACATCCAGATGGCTCCGTACGAGGCCTTATATGAGTGGCGATGTCATTCTCCGGTTGGTTGGTTTGAGCCCGGTGAAGCTAGATTGTTCTAATTTGGTCTGTGATGTCTTGGAAAAGGTTAAGGTAATTCAGGAGCGACTTCGTATAGCTTAGTCCAAGCAAAAGAGTTATGTGGACTGGAAGGTTCGAGATGTGTCTTACATGGTAGGTGAGAAGGTTCTTCTTAGAGTGTCTCCTTTGAAGGGCGCGATGTGATCTGGGAAGAAGGTCAAATTGAGCCCAATGTTTATTAGCCCATTTGAGATCTTGGAGAAAGTTGGGGAGGTTTCTTATAGGCTTCCATTGCATCCTAGCCTAGCAGAGTTACATCCAATATTTCATGTCTCCATGCTTCGGAAGTACCATTAGGATAGGTCACATGTTTTGGAGTTCAGCACAGTGCAACTTGACGAGAATTTAACTTATGAGGAAGAGCTGGTGGGTATTCTAGACCGACGAGTTCATTAGTTGAGATCCAAGAGTTTTCCTTTTGTGAAAATGCAATAGGGAGGTCAAACGATCGATGAGGATACGTGGGAGTCTGGTTCTAATATGCGGAGTATATATCCCCACCTTTTTACTAGTCGAGGTACTTTCCTATGGCTGTTTGAGGATAAACGTTTCTTTTAGAGATGGAAAAATCAACCCGATATGTCATTTTGAATGATAACCTTAATTTCCATGTTATGAGATCTCTCATAGCTTTATTTGATGTTATTGGTTTGCGTGCATAGTCCGTGTCATTTTCTGTAAAGATTTACGAAATTTTTTGAAGACAAAATTATTTCTGACTTAAGATAAGGTTTGGGTTGACCACGGTCCATATTTTTGGTAAACAACCTCGGATTGGTATTCTAACGATTCCGATAGTTTGGTATGATATTTTTGTACTTGTACGCATGTTTTATTTGGGACCCGGGTGACCCGAGCGCGTTTCGGTGCCGTATGTGATAATTGGCAAAAAATGGGTTTTAAGTTGAAATCTTGTGTTTTGATGATCAATTCTAGTTATTTGATGTTATTTTGATGATTCTAGGTAGCTTTGTATGATATTATTATACTTGTGTGCATGTTTGATTTGGAGCCTGAGGGGCTCGGGTGAGTTTCGAATACATTAGCGGATTGATTTGGAACAGATGATGCCTATGCGAGGTATTGCTCTCAAATGCGAGCCTCACTTTTGCGAGTGACTACTACGCATTTGCAAAGGGGGCTAGAAAAATGGGCACTTTGCAATTGCGAAGTTTGGATCGCAAATGTGGACTTGGGGAGCACCGCAAATATGATATGGTTGTCGCATTTGCAACACTTGGGAATGCTAGCCAGCTTCGCAAATGCAAAGCTCTGGTCACATTTGCGCACACGAGATCAGTCACAAATGCGAGGCTTTCGGAGAGTCTGATGCACTGATCGCATTTACAATTTGTGTTTCGCAATTGCGGATATCGGAATTGCGAATAACAGTTTGTAATTGCAATGTTTGCGGCTGGGTAAAAAATGAGAAAGTCGGGAGTTTGCTCATTTTACACCTTTGTTTTCAACCCTAAGCACTCTAGAAGCGAATTTTGAAGAGGATTTTCTTTCCAAATTTATTAGTAAGGAACTTTAACTAATTTTCAATCAATTTCAGTTACTTTCTTGTGAATTTTATCTTCAAACCCATGAATCACAAGGTTGAAATTAGGGATTTTAGGTAAAATTTAAGGATTTTATAAAATTGAATTTTAGACCTCAAATTGAGGTTGAATTTCGAAATTAATCACATAACCAGACTCGGGGGTGAATGGGCAATCATTTTAGTCTGAATCTCGGATTTCGATTGTCGCACCCCTTTTTTTCCCCTTTTGACGGGGAAGTCCGGGTTTCAACATTCATGGGGAAATAACTCGTTTCCTTTTGAGAATTGGGTATTTGAAGAGTCGCCACCTAACGGATTATGGTGTGTTAGGGCACCTTAGAGCGATTAACTCAAGGACTAGTTTGCATTACCAGAGAATTAGGGTAAGGGCTCGAAATAACCTTGAGGGGAAGGTGTTAGGCACCCCTCCCGGTCCACAATGGTGGGTCCCATCCGAACATAAACTATGTGAATTAGTCATTTTAATAAGTAAGCAGTTTAACACATATTTGCAAATAAAGTCATGTTTTTGACATTCTAAGTACATGTATGATTCAAGTAATGAAAGTAAGGGAAAAAGGTTTGAACAATTTGCACATATGTAAAGAAAGTAAATTCATTTAAACAACGAGAGTTGGGAAAAAGGGGTCCTAGGTTGGTTAGCCTACAGGATCATATCCACACAATGCCCGGTAATCACTCCTCAATGAGGGGCTACACGTGATATTAGCGCATAGTTATCATATCCTTACTACCCAATTCCCTCCCTTTGGTCATAGCCTAAATCGTTATAGCAACCTTAAAAGATATCCTATGCGTGCACTACCCGTCCCTTCCTTGTGGCCCTGGAGGTATTTAGGACCTCTAATTTAGGTAGTTCTAGACCATCCTAAAGTAATTAAAGGAGAAAAACCTAGGCGTCAATCAAAACAATTAGGACTGCATTAAAGAGAACAATTAAAGGCTCATATTTACCTCCACAAACATAACAAGTAAGTGCACGTCTCAATCAACAGTTTCAAGTATTTAAGAGAAAACCTTAGAACATGATATCTAGGTGAACAGAGATTATACAATATTGAATTAGGACCAAAGTGTCAAAGACCTATTCAGCTCGCCTACTGATTTTAGACCTGTTTGAATATAAGCAGTCACAGATAACAGAACACAGTTTTACAGTTGTACGATTTTTAATTGTCCTATAGGCTTGCCTAGGCATATAATGGCGATGTCCTATGAGCATGGTATCTATTACTGATTAGGAAGGCAGTAAAAGAGTAAACAATTTTTAAACAGGCAATTTGGATCCTATAGGCATGCTTTCTAGTGATATTGATTAACACGAAAATAGTAGGTCATTTAATCTGATTCAGAACTGATAGGCACGAGTCAAACTGATTTTAAATCTAACTAAACTGGTTTTAGATCCTATAGGCATGATTTTTATTACAGCTGGTTTTAAATCCTATAGACATGGTATTTAATTATTAAAAGTTGATTTTGCTCTTATAGGCATGATGTCTAACTATATAAAGCAAGCGAAATTCATTGAAACCAAAGCAGGTCCTATAGGCATATTATCTAACAAACACATTTGAACCAAAATAGACCCTATAGTCATGTTATCTACCCAATATACTCACAATATACAACTACTCTCCCTTTTTCACTAATCACCCCACTGTTTGTTTACAATTAATTATTGCAGACCAATGATCAACAAAAATTACATAAATAGAAGAGAAATCAAGCTATAGGGAGCCTGAAGTAGGCCCAAAGTGATTTCCAAGCCTTCAGTAGTCTCAAATGCCCAAAGTTCCATAGCCAATTTCATGTCTAGGTGTGTCAGAGTTCCCTAAGGACCTCAAGGATCCCGGGCAGTGCTCATACCTAGACGTTTCTCAAATAATAACTGATTTATGTGCAGTGTGAAAGTGCCAACCCTGATATGACAGAGTTCAAAGAGATCTTAAGGGTCTCTAAGCAGTACACATACTAGAGGGGCAGGACCTAGTATTCTAGGAGTAAGTGAAAGTGCATAATGGTTTGAAAGAGTTTAAAAGAAAGGTCTTAGGATTGAAAAGAATTTCTAAAAACCATTAGTGATAAAACAATTTGAGGAAGGTGTAAAGAAACAGTTTGCAATCAGAACACAAGTCATAAAACAAACAGTTTTAGGGAGTACTTTGGCAAGCAACTTAAGCACAAAGGAAGAGGGATTGGGAACATAGAGAGTACACCTTAATAGATCACACAAACAACATGATATATAGAGTTTTGAGGGGGTTCTATAGAACTAGTAGGTAGAATGCAGGTCATGTAGCAAAGATCAGAGCAGAAACATGTTATAGCCATTCTAGGGGGAGTAACTAACTTAGCCGGAGTGAGGCAGAACATGCAAAGACTTAGATGGGCATGCTAGGCAATTATTAACAGGTGAAGTCATGCTAATTACACAAAGGTAGAGTCTAAGCATGCTAGATAAATAGTAGTCAGTCAAACATGCTTAGTTTCATATGTAGACATGTTAAACAAGATAGAAAACAAGCGAGTAAACTGGAAACATGCTAATTACAAGTTTGAATAGGCAGTATTAGGCATGCTGGGTAGGCAGTAAACAGAAGCAAGAATGGACTCAGGCCACATAAATTAAGGCAGTAAATAAACACACATGTTTAGATTCTTAAAATTAATCAGAAACATACTTAGTTAAAGATAGAAAACACAAGATGTGGGAAAGGTATTGTGCAATTTCCAGCCTTGGCTTGTAGCCGGCTAGAATAACATAGATCACAAGTAGCAGAGAGAGCCTTTTAGAGTGTAAAGTGGTAGTTTTTGAACTATTGTTCGTGTTCAGAAGTGAGAATAGGTAAGGGCATATATAGTAATCAAGAGTTAAACAAAATAAGGTAAAGAATCAATTATGTAGCAATTAGGTAAATTTACAAAATCAGTCATACACGTGAAATCAGTAAAGTCCTCCCCTTAATCAAAGGATAATCACTCAACGGTAAAAGCAGGATAGATATTTAAGGAAGGAAATCAAGTAAGGCTTAGGTACAGAGTACATAATTAGGGATGAATGAACAAGAGTTTCAATTAAGGAAACAATCAGTAAGAATCAACAAATAACAAATAAGGCAAGGGAAAACTAATTAAGGCAAGAAGTTCAATCAAACCGAGTAGAGAAGTAAGAATCAAAGGTTTTGTTAAGGAAAAGAGTACAAATCAAACCATAAAATAAGAACTTCTATTATAGTCAAGGGTTCAGTCAAAGAGAAAATTACGTAAAGAGTCAGCAAGTCTCGCAGACAAAATAAGGCAAGAAATGAATAGTCAGGATTCGACACATAACTTTAACGAAATAAATTGGTAAATCAAGAAAACTACACTGATTGAAGGAGAAAAATATGGGTTTACCATGAACAGCCAAAATGAATATAGACATATAGAATTAGTAGAAAAATCAAACCAAGGACCTTAGTAGAGGCATACCAGGATAAAAATCACAAGACATTTAATTGGCTAAAGAAAAATCACAAGAACTAAAGCAAGGACAAAGTCAACACACAAGTAACTCAGAAACCAAACAAAAAAATGTCGAAAATTAGGGCTTTTAGTATAAACGTGTTAAGGTTAGAGTAAACCTTACGAAATTAGTCAAGACACATAAGAAGAAGAAGATCAAACACTCAGAACTATCAAACATTTTTGGAAAAGAAATTTTCGGGAAACCTTAGTTTAGGAAAATGGAAAACCATTCGAAAATCAAAAGGTCCTTGTAAAAATCAGAAGGTTTTTTGTAAAAACATCATATGAAATAGGTCCAAACATCTCAGATCTGTATAGATCTAAGAAGTTCAGAAGAAAGAATTTAGGGTTTTGAGAAGAACAACACAGAGGTAAAGAAGTAAGCTTAGAAACCCATAGATCTAAGGCGATATAGGAAGATCTTACTCGGAATCAAACTAGAGTAGCCTAAAACAGGAAAGAAAGGGCCATAGATGAAAGCAGACTAACCCTGGTCCCTTGAGGACCCTGGAGATGGTGATACCAGTACAAGGGAGGCCATTAGAGGCCTGGGGGTGGTGAGAAACCACCATGGATAGCCATAGATGAGTGATGGCGAGGTCCGATTAGGGTTTAGACTTGAGAGCATTTGAGAGATGAGAGGATTAGGTGACAATGGAGAAGGTATAAGGTGGGAAATGAATTAGGGTTTTGGGGTATAGATTGGTTTAATTAAGGAAAAGGGAAACCTGGACCGTTGATCAAAATGATCAACGACCAGGATTTGGCCGGGTGTTAGGTTTGGGCAGATGGGTATTGGGCTTGGGATTTCTGGGCTGGTTTAAGGGGTTAAAATTGGGCTAGTTAATAGGCTAAGTTTTAAATAAAAAGGGCTATTTGTTAAATACGTAATTAATTGCTAAAATAATTAAAAAAAATGGCTAATATATTATAAAAAAGGATTTTAATGCATGGAAATGTTTTAAAGTAATTAATTAATATTTAAAAAAATATAAAAGGCTATTTTCCGATAAAATAATATAATAATGCATGCATAGGCTATAATTGCAAAGTAATTGCAGTTGTATCCTAAAATATAGATGTGGCTATTTGTGCAATAATTGAAACTTAATACGAATGCAAATAATAAAATTAATCCACAAAATTATAAAGACTATTTTGTGATGCAATTTAATGATTGTTTTTTAAAATAAATGCTGGAAGAAATTAGTTAAAATATTTTTAAAAATGCAAAAATTTTATGAAAAATACTAATTGATGCCCATGCATAGTTTGAAATATTATAGGAAAAATTGGGCATCAACTGCTGCGCCTCTTTACCCGGGAAGGATGAAAGAGTTTTCAGGTAAAGAAATGATGGCTAATTTTGACAGGACGGGATGTTTTGAAAGGCAGAGGCCGGACTCTAGTCTTTGAGATGCCTATATATCTCTGGTTTTACAGGAATCAGGTTACGTGTAGTTCTGGATTCGTTAGCGGAATATACCGATGAAATCATTACAAGAACGGACACGAGATTTCGGACTAGATGCAAGAGTGGTTATGGTGAATGGTCCAGGTTTGAGATAGTTGAAGGAGCTGGAGCGAGGTCGCTCCTGCTAGAATAGCGTTTACTTGCTTGTCACTTGCAGATAAAGAGATGCTATGAACATGTATTTGTGCGAAAATTTAAACATGATGGAGATTCCCTTTGGACCATGAAATTTGTCTTTGGACGGTTAAGGATGACGTCCTCGGACCATGATGTCCTAGGCCATGAATTGTTTAGTGAGGGATTTGCAGGCCATGAAATGATGTTCTCGGGCCATGAAGATGGTGCCTCCGAACCATGACGCCTTTGAATAATGATATGCAAATTGGAGGGATCCTTAGGCCATGGCATGGTGTCTTCCGGTTATGCGGATGATGCATTTTAGACTATGACGCCTTTGGATAGATTGGCAATATTTCAGCCCATGGGATGCAACAATATGATTTTAACAAGATGAGGCTTAGTCTTGTGAAATGAAGGGCAAAGATTAGCCCGATTGAAAAGCAAGTAGATAGTACTAGAATAGAGCAATATTTATGTAAGGGGGGCAATGCTTAGTCCCATGCAAACGCGGAGCCCAGGATTAGCCTCATGCAGACGTGGAGGCAGGGATTAGCCTCATGCAAATATGGAGGCAAGGATTAGCCTCATGCAAGTATGGAGGCAAGGATTAGCCTCATGTAGATATGGAGGCAAGGATTAGCCTCATGCAAGTATGGAGGCAAGGATTAGCCTCATGCAGATATGGAGGTAGGGATTAGCCTCACGCTGTACAGAGGCAAGGATTATCCTCATGCAGATATGGAGGCAAGGATTAGCCTCATGCAAATGTGGAGGTAGGGATTAGCCTCACGCAGGTATAGAGGCAGGGATTAGCCTCATGCATGTATGAAGGTAGGGATTAGCCTTATGCAAGTATGGAGGCAAGGATTAGCCTCATGCAGATATGGAGACAGGGATTAGCCTCTTGCAAATATGGAGGCAAGGATTAGCCTTATGCAAACAAGGAGGCAAGGATTAGCCTTATGCAGATATGGAGGCAATGATTAGACTCATGCAAATATGGAGGCAAGGATTAACCTTATGCAGATATGGAGGCAAGGATTAGCCTCATGCAAATATGGAGGCAAGGATTAGCCTCATGCAAACAGGGAAGCAAGGATTAGCCTTATGCAGATATGGAGGTAGGAATTAGCCTCATGCAGACATAGAAGCAAAGATTAGCCTCATGCAAGTATGCGGGACAAGGCTTAGTCCCATGTGAAGAGCGAGTAGAAAATAAGAGTAGTATATTTCTTAGATGGAGATATATTAGGTGTCTGGTGGCCGGATTGATAGTGAATTTGCTTTGTGTATACATGTTTGCGAATGCTATCGCTACGTCAAATGTGTCTGTGTTCAAAGAAAAATTGTAAGTTTTATAAGGGGAGGTTGGTTTGTGCTTCTGTCCGCTGGCCCTGCTTTGCTCCGTTCTGGAGGCCTCTTCGAGTTTCCCTGGGTAACGCTTGACCATTATGGAAATAGAGTTTTCGAAAATATGCAATTATTGATAAAGTAGAGTCATTTTAGAATTAAGTGATTTTTAGATGGACTAGTGACTGTAACACATTTCAGAGACATTGCAGCTTTCTCATGCTAGAATTTTGAGGGTCCTCCTCAAAATTTTGCCCCAGTTTGGTAGATGATCCTTCGGCTGTATGCGGGAAATGAGCCGTGTTGAACCTTCTTCAGAATTTTGAGAATCCTTCTCAAAATTTTTCCCTAGTTTCTTAACCGATTTCTGACCGTCTGACATATGTTGGCGTTGGCTGGACTTGCTCTGGAATTTTGAGGGTCCTCCTCAAAATTCTGCCCCAGTTTCTGATTTTGCGGGAAATGAAAATTTTACTATGATATGACCGAACCCATAAGGCTGCCTACGTATCCCCTCTTAAACGGGAATCAGGTCAAGCGTAGTTCAATTACATCATATGAGGAAATGTAAATAGTCTAAGCATAGTATCTCTTGACTGCGTCTAAATTGATTAGTTTTGGCCAAATTTCTCCATCCATTTCTGCAAGTATGAGTGCTCCTCCTGTCAACACCCTATGAACCATGTACGGACCTTGCCAGTTGGGAGAGAATTTCCTTTTGGCTTCATCTTGGTGTGGGAAAATCTTCTTCAGCACTAGCTGTCCTGGTGTAAATTGTCTTGGTTTGACCCTTTTGTTGAAAGCTTTGGACATTCTGTTCTAGTAAAGCTGACCGTGACATACTGCATTCATCCTTTTTCCATATATGAGGGCCAATTGTTCATAGTGGTTCCTTATCCATTCTACATTGCTGAGTTCAACTTCCTGTATGATTATTAAAGAAGTAATCTCTACCTCGGCTAAGATGACAACCTCGGTACCATAAACCAACATGTAATGAGTTGCCCCGGTTGATGTGCGAACCGTGGTGCAGTATCCCAACAAAGCTAAGGGTAGCTTCTCATGCCATTGTTTGTGGTTTTCTACCATCTTCCTTAGTATCTTCTTGATGTTTTTGTTGGCGGCTTCTACGGCTCCATTCATCTGAGGTCTATAGGCTGTGGAATTCTTATGTTTGATTTTGAAAGTTTCACACATGGTTTTCATCAGATCACTATTGAGATTGGCAACGTTACAGTAACAATGGACTCGGGAACTCCGAATCGGCAACCAATACGATCTTTGACAAAGTCTGCGACGATTTCTTGGTTATAGCTTTGTAAGATGTAGCCTCTATCCATTTTGTGAAGTAATCAATGGCTACCAGAATAAACCTATGTCCGTTTGAAGCAGTTGGCTCAATCAGACCGATGACATCCATTCCCCAGGGCGAATGGCCAAGGTGAGCTTATGGCATTGATCTCATTTGGCGGCACTTTTATCATATCGGCGTGCACTTGGCATTGGTAGAATTTGCGGACATACTGGACGCAATCCGTCTCCATGGTCATCCAAAAGTAACCGTCCCTAAGTATCTTCTTAGCCAAGATAAAACCATTCATGTGCGGGCCACAGGTCCCAGCATGTATCTCCTCAAGTAGCTTAGAAGCTTCTTTTGCGTCGGCACATCTTAGCAATCCCAAATCCGGAGTTCTCCTGTACAAGTTTCCTCCGCCGTGGAAGAAGTGATTGGACAATCTCCGAAGTGTGCATTTTTGAGTGTGGTTCGCATGCTCCGGATATTCCCCTTTCGCCAGATACTCGCTGATGTCATGGAACCAAGGTTTTCCATCTGTTTCTTTTTCAACATGGGCACAATATGCCGGCTGATTATGAATTCTCACCGGGATAAGATCAATCTAATTCTTATCTGGATGCTGTACCATGGATGATAAAGTGGCCAATACATCAGCGAACTCATTCTAAATTCTGGGCACATGTCAGAACTCTATCTTCGTGAATCTCTTTCTTAATTCCTACACATGATGCAAATATGGCAATATCTTAGAATTTTTGGTAGCCCATTCTCCTTGTACCTGGTGCACGAGCAAATCTGAATCACCGGTTTCCAATAGTTTCTGAATATTCATGTCGATTTCCATATTGAGTCCTAGTATGCAGGCTTCATATTCCGCCATATTGTTGGTGTAGAGAAATCTGAGTTTAGCAGATACCGGATATTGTTGACCTGTTTCTGATACCAAAACTGCTCCAATGCCTACTCCTTTGAAATTTGTAGCTCCGTCAAAGAACATCCTCCAATAGTTGTATGCTTCGGTAATGTCTTCTCCTACGAATGACACTTTTTCATCAGGAAAATACATTTTCAAGGGTTCATATTCTCCTCCCACCGGGTTTTCAACAAGATGATTTGCCAATGCTTGTCTTTTGACCGCCATTTGAGTTACGTAGACGATATTGAACTCACTCAACAGTATCTGCCATTTGGCTAACTTTCTAGTCGACATGGGTTTCTGAAATATATACTTCAAAAGGTCCATCCTAGATATGAGGTATATAGTATAGGCAAAGAAATAATTCCTCAACTTCTGGGCCGTCCAGGTCAAAGCACAACAAGTGCGCTCTAGAAGAGAGTACCGTGCTTTGTAAGGTGTGAATTTCTTACTTAGGTAGTATATGGCTTGCTCTTTTTGCTCTGTCTTATCATGCTGTCCCAGAACACATTCGAAGGCTCCATCCAATACAGATAGATAGAGTAGCAAAGGCCGTCCTAGTTCTGGCAGGACCAGAATTGGTGGTGTGGATAGGTACTCCTTGATCTTGTCAAAAGCTTTCTAACAATCCTTAGTCCAGCTTGTCTCGACATCTTTCCTCAGCATCTTGAAGATAGGCTCACATATGACTGTGGAT